>NC_092875.1:327358762-328726262 GCF_028372415.1 Notamacropus eugenii
TAATGGTTTATTAAGTGTCAAATATCCTGAGGGTCCTTGGTTCAGCTCAATTTCAATAACCCTGCCCCCAGATGCATATGAACAGAAAGGAAGAGAGAAAACAATCAGTAGAAGTTACATCCCAGAATCATAAATTTTTAGAGTTGGAAGGGCTCCAAGAAAGAGGCCATCTTGGGCAATCCCTCTACAATTCAGTCTACAACATCCTTCTCTCTTTACAAGCCTTGGTATCTGGGGCTAAGTCCAAACAGCGCTGCCCTACTGACCAATATCATAACAACCCTTAATTTGTTTTTCTTAAGGCTAGATGTCCCCAGTACCTTCCAACAATTCTCTTTTGATTCGACTTCAAGTTCCCTTACTTATTGTTCTGATCACTCTCATCTGCACAAGCTATGCTTTGTCTTTGCTAAACTGTGGTGCCCTGAGCTGAACAGAGTGCACTGGACATGGCCTGACCAAGATGGAGTATAGCAGGACAGTCATGTTCCCTCATTATATTCACCATGTCTCATTACATACACCATATTTCAATTAATGCAACTCGAAGACAGTGTTACCTTATTTGGTGCCAGGTCAATGAAATGTAAGCTCCTTTAGGGCAGGGGGCTATTTTTTATTTTGTCTTTGTATCTCTAGTATCTAGAATATAGTGGATGTTTAACAAATACTTATTGACAGAAGCGTCAATCAAAGGAGTACCTGATGAATTTGGTAATATTATAGGATGTTGTTTGGCCACATCTGGGATTATCTTCCCATGGAATGTGGATGTGCCATCAACAAGTTGTTGAGAAAATGAAATCTCTTAATTAATTGCTTCCTGTTGATGGGAGAGGGACAGGACTCAGGAGGACAGACTTGTCTGAAGGACCGTCTCTCTTCATGGTCTGTAAAAGCTAGCAGACCAGCTTGTCCACTTTGGGGAAGAAAGTCCAATGAATGGTAGAACAGGTCAGGTTTGAGGAAAGGAGAAACTTGTGCCATCATAATCTTTCCCCTGATCAGTACCAGAAATGTCTGCCTTGAGAATAGACTTTTCCAGACCATGAGATCACAGCAACCCAAACATTGAGATATTTCCAGCAGAAGCACATGCAAATGCAGACAATGTTCATGAACCCCAAATTCCTATGTAGAAGGAGTGATATTTTAATTCTCTTGGCAGCATGATAGTGAAATCTAGCCTTCTAGTTAGAGAAAGAAGATTTCCTGGGAAATAACCTTGGGAATTGCCTGAAAAGGAACCCCAAATTCAAGAATCTGGGATTGGATTATTTACAGGTGGAAGGTAAATTTCCTGATGCAATCTACCACAGCCTTGAGGATTACCAAATACAAGAGTTCTCAAATTTAAGAGGTTGAGAATTAGATTGAGAAATACGGAGACAATTTCCTGACAGAGTTCACTCTTTGGAGAAAGAAGAGAATAACTCACATAGTTCCTAAGCAAAGCCAGGAAGTGATTCAGGTGGTACAGGCCTCATGATAAGTATTTTGCGTGTTCAGCAGTTCCAAAGTGTATTTGCCTTCTGAGAAAATCAAAATGACTATATCACTATGAATCTAGGAGAGAGAGAATAAGACTGAGCTAGTTGGTACAGTGGATAAAGAGCCTTGAATCAGAAAGACCCAAGTTCAAATGTGACCTCAGATACTTAACTAGCTGTGTGACCCAGGTTACATCACTTAATTGTCATTTACCTCAGTTTCCTCATCTGTAAAATGGGAATAATAATAGCATTTACCTCTCAAGGTTGTGAGGATCAAATATTTGAAATAACTGAGATAATACTGGAAAAAGACTTAGAACAATGCCTGGCATGTAGTAGACACTATATAGAGGCTTATTCTCTTCCCTTTTTCCTGCTTCAATCAATTAATAAACATATAATAAAACTATTATATGCCAAGTACTGTCAGAGGACTATGAATCCACCAGAATGTCAAAGGAATGCCTTAATGGTGAGGTGTCCCCCTCATCCAAGTTTAATGCCTTGTGGGTTCTTGGATTGTTTAGTATGTTTCTGTGTCTTATTTATATCTGTGCTTCCTGTGTCTTCCGAATTCTTTGTGGGATTCAAGAAAGCTTGTCCTAATTATCTTCATTGCTTTTCTGAGAGTGTATAACAGGACCCTGTTCCCCCAAAACCTAGACATGAGCCAAATGTTAGTGTTAGTTAAAAATTTTCCTGGAGTAACTCTAGGTGGGAGCAATGAAGCAGAGAAAACATGACCCTCTTGGGGTCAGCTACTAGGGTTGGTCTATGTGAGCGTAGGGTTGAGGGGGAGGGAGAGCAGCTGTGTCTTGGTTACAAATGAATGAACACATTTCACACTGAATTTGAAGTTCACTAAAACCCTTAGTTCATTTCATATGAAATAATATTAGCTTCACTTTCCTCCTATACTACATATACAGTTGATGTTTTAAATCCAAGCAAAAGAGGATTGCCAAATACAAGAGATCTCAAATTTAAGAGTTTGAGAATTAGATTGAGGAATTGGGAGGCAGAATTTCCTGACAGAGTTCACTCTTTGGAAAGGTGTCTATTCAGCTGAGGCTGAAATCAGGAACACCTGAGTTCAAATCTGGCCTCAGACAGCTTACACTAGCTGTGTAACCCTGGGCAAGTCGCTTAACCTCTGTCTACCTCAGTTTCCTCATCTATAAAAATGAGCTGGAGAAGAAAATTGCAAATCACTCCAGTATTTTTGCCAAGAAAGCCCAAATGGAGTCACAAAGAATCAGACATGCCTGAAAATGACTGAACAAGACTGAAGCTCTTTTTTCTTTCTTCTCTCTTTGCAAGAAATCTTTCTAAAGTGTCTATGCTTTTCTACTTTAGTCTAGTTTAGAAAACACAACTAAATTCTTGTTGGATGGAAGGTCTAGGAGCAGTTATTCTGAACATCAGCCTTCATCATCCATTCTAAACTTCCCTATCCAGTTTCCTGAGCCTTTAGCAATCTGGCCCCACCCAGTGTCTCTTAATCTCTTAATTTATCCCTACAGGCCCATAGAATCGTGGCTTTGTGGCTGAAAGGAATCTCAGAGGTTCAGTGCTCCAATTCCTGCATTTTACAGAAGAAGACACTGAAACTCAGGGAAGACAGATTATTTACCCAAGGTCATACAACTGGTTAATGAACAAAGGAGAATCCCAGTCTTTTGACTCCCAGTCCAACAAATAATCCAAAAAGACCAATGCTCTTTCCCCTATAAGCACATCTCTTGCCTTCTCATCTTTTGTCCTTCTCCTGTAAATTTAGCACCACCCACCCCACTGCACCCACACAATTCTAGTTAATTGAAGGTTCTGGTTCATTGGGCTCAAACTCACAAAGGCTTTTCCAGCCTATCACTTTAATAACAATAGTAGTGGTAAAATAATTTCCCCACCTAGCTCTGTTCAGCTGATTGGCCTCCCTGAGAACTGGGTCAGCATTATTACTTTACTCCTCCCTTCTGATAGATGAGGAAATGGAAACACAGAGGTTAAGTATTTTGGACTACCAAGCAGAGGGATGCTGGGAGGGGGGCATAGAAGCCTTCAGGAGGCCACTTATTTCATCAAATTGTTTCATCAGCAAGCACCTCCAGCCAATGGGCCGGCAGTCTTTCTCTGCAGAGGCTCTTCCAGGAGAGCCTGGGGAGAAAGCTCCCACCGCCTCAGCCCTCCCTCCCAGCTCAGCTCCACTTTCCCAACTGAGCTCTGAGCCAAGGTGCTGCCTCAAACTCAGCTCTCCCTGAGGTGGGATTTAGTGTTAATTTGCTAGCAGAGGAGGTGGGAGCTGTGTCTAAGGGCCAGAGAGTCTCCTGGGGGTTTTAGACACTGGGCCAGAATGTATGCCTAACCAGAGATTGAGCCCCATTTGGGATGGAGTCTCAGGAGAACAGGGTAAAGAAAGTCGTACTCTCCCCATCTCTAAAATACACATGAGCTCGTGATAGTGAATGGAGAGTTATTGAATTAAAGCCCAAATAGTGCAAAGTGACAAGGAACAGGAAAGTTGGGGAAGAGCTGGCCAAAGAATCCCATTACACTAGGTCACAGGGTTGCATCCAATACAGGAAACCTTTAATGGGCCATTATTCTTGTTTCAAGGACCAGAGTTGAATTCCTCCTAATTCTGCCACCTTGGACAAGTCCATCATTCTGGGCATTAGGCTCTCATCTGTAAAATGGATTTACTGTCCTCTAAGGTCTCTCCCAGCTCTAAATCTATAATCCTCAACACCAGCACCATAAGGGAGCTCTACTGGATTCCAAATACTTGCTGAGTCTGAACTTGGAGCTGGGCATTCTAGCCTGTCCAGGACCCGACCTCACTTCACCTCCTGTATCTCTCAATACATCTTCTGTTCTAGTCAGGCTCTTCTTCCTGTCATCCCCCTGACATTCCATACTCACTCTCACTTCTGAGTCTTTGTTCATGCTGGTCTTCTTTCTTGTAGACCCTGATCTCCTAATTCCCATTTCAAGCTTTCAAGGCACCCACCCCCTTCGATGTCCAAATTCCTATGGCATTTATAGTCTGCATCACCCTCCACATTGTGTGAATCCCAGAAGGCTCTTGGAAAATCCAAAGCAGTCTGAGGAAGCAAAATTATATATAATGTAACACACCAGATGGACCTGGGGAGACCACCAAACACTGTGTGATATATAGGTCATTAATGATTACAGACTCTTATGATGTTCTCTAAATGTTTCCTGTGTATCTATCTTGTCTGCCCAACCAGACTGTGAACAATCTTTACTTCTCTTGTTTCTCACACAGTGCATGCCTAACAGAGCACTCAGCACACATTATGCCCTCAATAAATACCCCCTGTACAAAACTGAAATGAAACTATCTGAATAGCTTCAGAATGATCAGTTGGCTCCAACAAATGCCAATCCAAGCATTTATTTAGTACCTACTATGAAATCAGTCACAAACTGAGCTCTCTGTTTAGAGAGTCATGGGTCAGGTCCAGTCTGTAGAAATGGACCCAGCAAATCCATTTCCAGCTAGATTTAATGGAATTCCATATGACTGCCACAAAGTATTGGGTAAATACTATCAATCTAGGAGGCAGAACACCTGAATTCTAGTCTCAATTAAAACACTAAATCACTCCTCTCTAAAATGATAGTAATAATCCCTGTTCTGTTTCCATATCGGGGAGGATGAAAGATAGAGAGGGTAAGAAATAGTAGCATTGCCCACACCATCACTGTGATGCTGCCTTTGCAGTTGGAATTGCCTTAAATAAGACTATCTTATTGTGAAGTAAGACAATAACTAATCTCCTGGAACCGGGGTCATATCCTAGTTCTGACATTTGCTAAGCTGTGTGGCTTTAAGCAAATCACTTAACTGCCCTGATCTTCTGTTTCCTGACCTACAATACTGTGGATGATAACAGTAATCATGCTGTGAAGAGGAAAGTGTTTTGTGAACCATCACATACTATGAAAATTTAAACAGCTACTGTTGCAACCAAATGCCAGTATGTAGTGAAAGAAATTCAAGTATACACTCTAGAGATTGTTGCAATTTTCTCCTCTTCTTCAGAGAGGAATTCAAAGAGACTCTGTAGGATTCAGTGAAGAGACCACTATTAATACCTGAGAGTCAGGAAAACTAAGTTCTACTCTGAGCTCTGAAATTTCCTAACTCTGTGACCTTGGGCCAGGCACATAACCTCTCTCAGTCTCAGTTTCCTCATCTGTAAAATGGAGATAAAATACTTATTCTACCTACACCTCACAGGCTTTTATGAGTAAAGCACTTTATAAACCTTAAAGTGTTATATTCACTGTCATTTTTCTGTTGTAATAAGAATAATAAACTAATGCTTAGCTTTCCATTTCTGGAATATAGTCAAATTATTTCTCTCCAATATAAGTCACTAAAGCATCTGCCTAGTAAAAGTTCTAGTGAGAATAGACTCTCTAGGCTGTACTTAGAAACATAGACTGTGGGAACTGGAAAAAACACCAAATTCACCCAATCTCTTAAGAGGCAAGTCTACAGTACCAGTCCTGGTGAAGAGGCTCTGGGCCAAGCCAGAAGAGGAAAAGATGGATCCCAGAAAGCACTGGGAAAAACCTCAAGTATTCTAAAGAGGCCAGGTGATCTCCTGTGTCCTATAACAACATACCTGTCTGCGTCCAGCTTCTTGCTCTTGGTTTGGCTTTCTAAAGCCCAGTGCATAGTTTGGTTGGTGAGTCATCTTTTTCCTAGAAATTTACGTACATATACATGTGTGTGTTTGTTCTGTGTGTATGTATATGTATCCATATATGTGCATATATGTATATGCATACATGTAGGATATATAATATATTTATACCAGTTTTGCTAGTGATTTATTTCTTTTCTTGGAAATTTTATATACATATGTACGTATGTGTATATATGCTTTCTGAAGCCAATGCAGTGTTTTACTGGTGAGTTGCTTCTCTTTTCTTGGAAATTTTATGTATGTGTATGTATGTATACGTGCACATATACATTTAATGTGATTGTATATAATATTATATATGTTATATATAAATTATATGTGTGCATATCCATATGTGTGTGTATGTGTATACTTCTCCAAAAAGCCTCAGGGAAAATATATATATATATACAGAAAGAGAGAGAGAGAGAGAGAGAGACTTTCTAAAGCCCAGTGCATACTTTTGTTGTTGATTTACTTCCCTTTTCATTTCTAAGAAAAGAGAAATAAATCAACAGCAAAGCTATGCGCTGGACTTTTAAAAGCCTGTACATAAATGTATATAATTTCCACGAAAAGAGAAATAAGTCATCAGCAAAATTGGGGTGTGTGTTTGTGTGTATATACACTCACACATATATACACAGACATATACATATCTGTATGTATCTATGTATGTATAATGCCTTTCTTCTTGGTGTGAATCCCAGAGATTCCATGGGAAGGGAAAATAGTAATAGAAAATTCCTGCCAATTTTATTAAACTCAATCTTCCTAGGAAAACATGGAAAGCCTTTCATTTAACTTGGGATATTCCTATCTAAGACTTCATAGACTTAGCACTGGGTAGGTTTTGTAGTTATCTCTTTATATTTATTCATTACACATGTATGTGTATGTGTGTATGTATGTATGTGTGCATATATATATGTATGTGTGTATTTGTCTCCTTGAGAGTGGGGATTGTTTCTTCCTTTCTATCCACAGTGTGTATCCCTGGCATAAAGCACAAGTGCTTAATAAAAAAATGCTTGTTGATTGACTGGTTGATTGTTCATTTTACTGCCTATGGTAAATACCATCCCATCCCAAAAAGGAGAAGCCTTCTCCCATTTTCTGAGGCTTTTAGAGAAGGAGATCCTACCCCCTCTAGCACTCATTAGATGCAATATTTAAATACCCTCCCCTCCCACTATAACTGAGAAATTTGCCCTTTACTCTCACCAAAATTAGTCCTCTTCACAGAGTACCATTTCCTTTTGTTTTGTCCTAAGGACAGAGGGAAAACAACTAGTGTCCTTTTCTCATCTGTTTCAAGATTATTCCTCAAATATCTCTCAGCTCTGATTTCTTAAGGCTAAAAATCTCAGTTGCTCTAAAACATATTTTTGATGAGGATCAGACTTAATGAAGTTTTGATTCAATCCCTTTGCCCTCCCTATTTTGTCCCTTTCCATTCTTGGCACCTGCTACTTCTAGTTTCTCAGTGCCCTCTTTATCTCATTCTCCCTCCCTCTTTTCTCACATGAAACGTGCTCATTTACACTGTAGTATGAATGTGTTGTGGTGATTCTCTCTTCCAGGGGAATTTATCTTCTAAGTTTGCTTTCTTACTGAGGAATTAAAGACTTTGTCCCCATAAAGGGTTTCTCTCAGATCATCCGGCTAGTAGCGAAGGTACTTTGGATACAGGCAGCAGTTTCCCTGCCCTACACCTATCTGTACAGCAAGCCATGTCCCCAGCCCTCCAGTCATTTCTGTACTCTTCTCTATTCAAATTCTCTTAAGCCCATCACAATTTATCATGCCCTAGAAGGGTGTCTTTTAGTCTATAGTTTTTAATAATAATAACTAAATTTGACAGATACCTCTAGAAAAGAATCTACACAGCTAGAAAAAATAATAGTAAAAGTCATCTGGAGGAACAGAAGGTCAAAAATCTCAAGGGAAATAATGAGGAAAAAAGTGGGAAGGAAGGGTGTCTAGCAGTTCCAGCTCTCACACTGTACTCCAAAGCATTAAAAGCAATTTGGTGCAGAGAGATCAATCAATAGAACAAATTATATGCACAAAACCCAGAAGCAAATGAACCTAGTAGCTTACTATGAGATAAACTCAAAGATCTCAGGTACTAGGGTAAGGATTCACTATTCAACAAAAACTGCAGAGGACACTAGAAAGCAGTCTGGCCAAAATTAAGCTTTCATCAATATACCAAGCCATTTGAATATAGCTTCAAATGGATGCATGACTTAGATGTGAAAGGTCATACTATAAATAAATTAAAGAAATAGATTCTATAGGATCCAAAAAGCTCAAAAGGGTGGTCTCTCAATTTTATTACCTTCTACCCTCCTAGCTATTTATCCCAGTATTATTGACTCATAATCTACCTTCTGATTCAACTAGGACCCTAAACTTTTTATCCGTTCTATTTACCTATAACTAGACCTTTCCTAACTGGTGTTTTGGGTGTTTGCATTTCCTCTCCAAGGAGACTTCCCACTTTCTTTTTTTAAAAAAATGCATAATGAATGCTAAAAATTATTTTTACATGCAACTGGGAAATAAGTTACACAGGCAATGAGATGTAGAAATATAATTTACCCTACAGGAAAGTAGAAGGGGGAGGGTATAAAAGAAGGGGGTGTGGTATGATAGAAGGGAGGGCAGATTGGGGGAAGGGGTAATCAGAATGCAACAGTGTCACAGGGTGGGGGGAAGGGAGAGATGGGGAGAAAATTTGGAATTCAAAATCTTGTGGAAGTGAATGTTGAAAACTAAAATAAATAAAATTAAATGTGAAAAAGTATATAATCATCATTATATTAATAGGTCATATTTGTATAGCACTCTATAGTTTACAAAATATTTTCTATCAGCAACCTTGTGAGGAAGGCAATGAGAATATCTTTACATTCATTTTACAGATGAGGACACTGAGGTGACCTGCCCAAGGTCACACAAGAAGTCAAAAATAGACCTGGAATTAGATGCAGGTTTTCTGATTTCTAGTTCAAGGATCTTCCTACTGTACCATTCTGCTTCTTTTCATATAGACCAAGGGATCTTCACCTTTTTCTGTTGCATGGACCCCTTTAGCTGTCTCTTAAATCCTATAGAGCCCTTCTCACATCAATGTGTGTGTGTTTTTTTAATTAAAGGAAATGCTACGTTTCAGTTAGAGTTTAGGGGAAAGATATTTTTCCATCCAAGTTCATAGACCCTTTGAAATCCATCCATGGACTCTAAGTTCAGAGTCTCTGAGCTACACTGTAAGGGTAATCCTGTGTGTAGGCAAAATAGAGAGTTGCTTACCTACTATGATTTTAGAGACAAAGACCTCCTAAACAGAAATATTTTAAGGTCAGTCTTCAACAGGAACTCAAGTTCCCTTCACTCTTCAAGGACTCTCTGGAGAAGAAGTTACTCTTCCTTTGCTAATGTCTTTTGTTCACTGAGATAGGTAACATGTTAATGCTAACACTTGTAAGGGATTGTTCACCTTATTAGACTACTACCACCCATGGAGCAGAAGTGGAAGAAGGAATAAAAGGATATCATAGAGAGATGACATCTATCCCAATAGACAGGCAGGATACTGAATAGAGGGCCCTGGACAGCATGAAAGCATTGAATACTTGGACACTAGGATGTCAACCCAAAGCTGGGGGGAGAATCTCAAAAACAAACTTTACCTAATTTAAAGTTTCACCAAGGGCTTTCCCCAGCTGGCATGTTCAGTGACTGTCCTCTCTAACATTACCTAAGTCTCTGAAGGCCTATAGTATGTAGTATGAATATAAGCTATACTGATCAAAGGACAAAGCACCCCTTATTCTGCTCTGGTCTTCTAGATTGATAATCACTCTCAAATTCCTTAGCCTGGCATTCAAGGTCTCCATATTTATCTCCCACACTCCCCAACAACTCCAATCAGCCCTCCCCCCTTTCTCACTCCATCCTTTATACCCATCATTCCACTCACCTGGAATGCCTTCCCCCTTCCTCTCCACCAATCCAAATCTTTATCCTTCAAAGTTCAGCTCATATCCTACTCTTCTAGGAAGCCTTCTATGACCGCTCCAGTCACAATGATCTGACACTCTTCTAAACTGTTATAAATGACTGTCTATAATCCTCAAAAAACACTTAGCTTAGACTGTTTTATAACATCTCTTCTATAACATAACTTTTTTACAACTTCTTGTAGCTTAGCTTTATCTCTACAAACCTACTGGAGTTCCTTGAGGAACTATTTTTTTTCTGGGCCTCCTACAGAACCAGCACAAGGTTTGGTGTATTAGAGCTAATACATTTTTATATTTACTGAATGAATGGATAACTGAATGAATGGGTGCATAAGATATATCAGCCCAATTGTTAGGTGGTTCCAGGATCACCTTTTTCCTATGTCTCAATGAGAATGTTATGGGAGCAAATTCAAAAAGTTGGCTAAAGACAGGATAAAAGGCATAGCTATCACTCCCAAAATCTCCCAGGTCTGCTACTCTGTCAGAGGAGATTAGATCAGGCTGACAGTTCTTGTCATTACCCCATCATGTTGGTTGTTAACCAGAATTCTGTTCTTTTCAAAGTGTCTGCAAATTTCTTCTGCAAGATTTATTTTTGCCTTTTTTTAAAACTAGTTTTTAAGGGAGTCTCAAAGCTCCCCATTGGTTATATTACATATAAGACCATTCCTCTCCCTCCTTTTGAAAAAGGTGATCCATGTGATTTAATGGACATAGTACTGAATCTACAGTGAGATATACCAGTATTCAGATCCCAAGTGTTTCACTTACTACTTGTATGACCCTGGGTAAGTCAGTCAGTTCACTTCTAGGGGCCTTCATTTCCTCATCCATAAAACAAGGTGGTTAAACTCAATGACTTGTAAAGGTTCCTTGCCACTCTAAATCTGTGCTTTCATGAAATATAAGGCTGAGAAGGTCTTTTCTAGTCAAAGAACAGCCCTCCAAAAGTTTAGGTGGGGCAGTGGAAAGTGCTGGGCCTGGAGTAAAGAAGACCTGAGTTCAAATACAGCCTTCAACACTTATTAGTTGTGTGACCTTGGGCCAGTCACCTAACTTCTATATGATTCAGTTTCTTCAACTATGAAATGAGGATGACACTAATAGCACCTACCTCCCAGGGTGGTTGTGAGGATCAGATGAGATAACATTTGTAAAGGACCTGGCACATAGCAGGCACTTAATTAATACATATTTCCTTCCTTCCTTCAGTCAGCTAACAGTTACAAGTAGGTCTCATTTAATGTGAATGATTCCCATGAAGTGTTTGCATGCATTTGAAGTTATAATTTTGTAAAGTGGGGTATGTATTGAGGATTTTCCATGTGACCTACTGTGACCTCAGCACTAGATAAAAAGGGAAGTTTGAAGCACAATCCTTTCCCCCAGGGAATTTACAGGATTGACACAGAAAAGAAGAAGAAAATAAAAACCTATTTATACTGCAGACCATGTAAGTGGTGATGCTGCAAAAAATCAGATGATGGATACAACTGTTGGCTAAATTCCCCCCAAATGGAGTTTCCTTTCCCATCTACATCCTTCCCACGTACCAACTGAATACCTCCTATTCATAATCCAACCAGGACCAACTCAAATGCCCATAAGCTTCCCTGGTCCTCTCCCCTCAAATAGAATGTGGTCTGTGAGGGCAAGGATTGTTTCCTTTTGTCTTTGTACCCGTAGCACCCAGCATGCCTCAAACAGGAGAAATAGATAGATACTTAATAGTCATCCAATTGAGCTGAATTCTTGTAGTCTTATTTATACCCCTTTTATTGAATATTTTCATTCCACCTTGTATTTTAATTATTAATTTATTTTTCCCACCTTACCTATTAAGGCAGGAACTCCATCTTACTTATCTTTCAGATGGAAATCTTTGCATAGACCTGGAGTAAAGGCTGGATGGATGAATGGATGGATGGATGGATGGATGGATGGATGGAGTGAATGAATGAACCTAGTTCCATCATTTATAAATCATAACACCTTTGAGTCCCTGTTGTTTCCTGGGGGAAAAGTTGTCCTAGAAATGAGGAACAGAGATGGAACTAAGGATAGGCATGGTGGCAGCCATCTCCAGTGCAGTAAGTGGGGGATCCAATGTGGATCACTTGTTATTAATACTTTTTGTATATTTGGTTATTTTTTAATGGCAGAAAGCTCTGTTCTCCATGGCACCTATTTTGTGAGAAGTCATGCCCCATTGGAAGCAGAGTAGTACAGTAAAAAGAATTGTGACATTTGGAGTCAGACTACCTAGGTTTGGACCCTAAGCTGTGTCATTTGCTACCTGAGAGGTCTTGACCAAGTCATCTTACTTCCCATAAGCTATTTCTTCATCTATAAAAATAATGTTTAGACACGATGACTTCCAAGCGTTCTTTCAGCTCTAAATCTATCCCTTAGCTAGATGATAAGGGAATTATTTTGTGGGGAACAGGGATGAATTTTCAAAGTTGCTGAGGCTCACAAATGACTTCTCCCCGTTTGGCAATGAGACCGCTTTTCTTTTCATTGTCTAGTTGTACGGTTCTGGGTAAATCATCTAACCCCCTTTGTACCTCCATTTCCCCAGCTGTTGAATTAAAATAATAATGTCTTTGGCAGATGAGCTGAAGATTAATTAGTGGTTTGGTTTGCTTTAAATTGCTAAAGTCCCTAGAAATCCTCAGAGGGCATAAATGAATTATTATCACCATTGTTGCTATTTTTCTTCATTTTAGAAGTAGGGAAACACGGACCCTGAGCAGATAATAGAATCACAGCTTATGAGAACAGGAAAGGCCCTTAAGATATCATCTATCCCAATCTATTAATTTTATAGATGAGGAAACTGAGGTCTGAAAATTAGAAGTAACATGTCCCTACAGCTAGTTAGTGGTGAAGCCAGGACTGAAATGAAGCAACCCATCTCTGTATATTGCTCTTTCTTTGGCAAAAGCTCTCAATCTCTAATCAATGATTATTATATAAAGTCATATACTATCATTATTATTAATAATAACAAAAAGGATTGAGTGTAGCATAGTGGAAAGAGATAATTAGAAGCTGGTCTGGACTTCCAGGACTAAATCTACCACTAGGTAGCTGTGTGATCCTGGAACCACCTAACAATTGGGCTGATATATCTTATGCACCCATTCATTCAGTTATCCATTCATTCAGTAAATATAAAAATGTATTAGCTCTAATACACCAAACCTTGTGCTGGTTCTGTAGGAGGCCCAGAAAAAAAATAGTTCCTCAAGGAACTCCAGTAGGTTTGTAGAGATAAAGCTAAGCTACAAGAAGTTGTAAAAAAGTTATGTTATAGAAGAGATGTTATAAGATGGAGTTCCTGCCTTAATAGGTAAGGTGGGAAAAATAAATTAATAATTAAAATACAAGGTGGAATGAAAATATTCAATAAAAGGGGTATAAATAAGACTACAAGAATTCAGCTCAATTGGATGACTATTAAGTATCTATCTATTTCTCCTGTTTGAGGCATGCTGGGTGCTACGGGTACAAAGACAAAAGGAAACAATCCTTGCCCTCACAGACCACATTCTATTTGAGGGGAGAGGACCAGGGAAGCTTATGGGCATTTGAGTTGGTCCTGGTTGGATTATGATTACTCCCTCTCCAGGCCTCAGTTTCTTCTTTTGTAAAATGAGGGAACTAAACTAGAGGCTCTCTAAGTTCAAACCAGCATTGTATTTGGAGTCATGTCCAAAGCCTGTTTATCAGTGGCTCTGAAATCCTCTTTGTAATCAACGTCCCATTGTGGAAATCATTAAAGGTGACAGATGATGCTCAGAGCCCTCCTCCTGAGATATCTGAAAGCAAGGGGAGGTGGGTTTATGATTAGAGCTCGACTCTGGTTCAGTTTGTTCATTTGTTTGGTGAGGATTCATTTGGTCTATTCCTTCCCACTCCCCAATGTGAACCCTGTGATTTCATGGTATCTTTAATGGATATTTGTGTAATGGAACTAGAGACAGTGGTCTTCCATGATATTACCCTGGGGTTCCTAATAAGACATTTTCAGCCATCCCTTAGTGATTGCATAATTATTAAGATGTTTATTTTAGTATTTGGGTTTAAAGAGGTGCTAACATTATGTTCTGCCCCTCAAAAGCAATGACTCTGTCTTTATAGAACACCTTCCTCCCCAAATTTGAAGACCTGGAATACACCATGGTATAAAGGAAAGAGTCTCAGATTGGAACTAGAAAGAATCTGAATTCATATCCCAGCTCCACCATTTATTGTCAATGTAATGGTTGCTAAGCCACTGAGCCTCCATGGGGTGGGGGACCTAGATGACCTCTAGGGCCTGTTCCAGCTCTACAGCTGCGTGTGTGTGTGTGTGTGTGTGTGTGTGTGTGTGTGTTCGTCCTTCCTTGCCAAAGAAGACCATGCCATCAGAGAAATAATGACATGACTTGCACTTGACTTTGTTTTAAGTGAGGGAGGGCTGTGCAGGTTATCAACCTCACTTCTCCTCCAGAGTCATCTGAATCCAGTGACCAGGTATTCATCGGGATGACTGGAGATGAGGGGTTAAGTGACTTGTCCAAGGTCACACAGCTAGTGAGTGCCAAGTGTCTGTGGTGAGATTTGAACTCAGGTCCTCCTGACTCCTGCACTGGTACTCTATCCACTGTACTACCTAGCAGCTCTATGGTTATTATCCTAAGAAAACTGGGTTTTAACCACCCCCAACAAGAAACCCTGCATCTAGCTTATGATGGAGGCCTTTCTGGGTAAAAAAATCCACCTCACTGTCATGTGGTCCACTCAACTTAGAAGACAAATCCCAGAGTATAAGCCATATGCTTCTCAGTTGCTTCATTCAGAGACTCACTGCGCCTCCCCTGGGATGTTGGGAGAGAAGACTAACTTCTCTCAGCCCAATTTTCCCCATCCTTCAAACATTTTAACTAGACCTTCAACTTATTATTCTATATCTCTACCTGATTTATCAGCAAAACTCCTAGAACAAGCTTCTATCTACAATCATTGCCTTTTCTTCTCCTCCCAGTCCCTCCTCAGCCCTTTGCAGAACTAGCTTCTGACCTTTGTTCAAAGTCATCAGGGGTTTCTTAATTGCCAAATCTAATGGTCTTTTTTTTTTTCAGTCCTTATCCTTCTTGACCCCTCTGCAGAATCTGACACCATCAACTAACTTCTCCTCCTATCCTGCCCTCTCCTGGTTCTCCTCCTGCCTGTCTGACCACTATTTCTGTCTCCCCTGCTGTTTCATCTTCCATAGGACCTTCCCTAACTGTGTGAGTAAACTTCAAGACTTTGACCTGGGTACTCCTCTCTCTTACTTGGTGAACTCATCATTTCTTGCAAATTTAATCATTGCCTCTAAACAGATGATTCTCAGATTTTCATATGTGACTCCAACTCTTTCCTGAGTTCCAGTCCCACGTTACCCAATGAGACATTTCAAACTGAATATCCCAAAGACATCTCAAACTGGAGTTGTCTAAACCAGAACTCATCTCTTCCCCAAACCCATCCTCTTCTGCACTTCCTTATTTCTGCAGAGGGTATCACCATCCTTCCAGACTCCCAGGTTCACAAATTTGGTATTATCTTTGACTTCTCACTCTCCCTCAACCCACATATCTACTAAGTTGCCAATCCTACTGTTTCTGTCTCCACAACATCTCTCACATCTGCTCCCCTCTCATTACTTGTTCAGCTACTGCCTTAGGTTAAGTTCTCATCACCTCTTACCTAGACCATTGCAATGGCCTCTTGATTGGTCTCTCTGTCTCAAGGTTCTCCCTGTTCTGATCCATTCTCCACAAAGCTGCCAAAGTGATTTTCCTTAAACACAGTACTAGTATATCACTCCCCCACTCACTAAATTCCAGTGGCTCCCTATTGATTCTAGGATGAAATGGATACTGCTGCGTTAAGGTTGTCAATGTCCCTTCACAATCTAGCCCCTTCCTGCTTTTCCATCCTCGTTATCCACTGTGTCCCTTCTATTCTACAGTTCAGACAAACTGATCTTCTTGTTGTTTCTCACACATGATGTCTCATCTCCATTCCTTTGTCCTGGAATACACTCCCTCTTCACCTTTGTCTCTGAGATTCCCTCTCTTTCCTCAAGACTCAGTTCCAACATCATTTTCTACATGAAGCCTTTCCCTCAAATGCTAGTTCCCTCTGTCCCTAAACTTTATTTTATTTTCATTCTAAGTATGTTTATATATATTATATATTTAATGTATGTGCATATATGTATATATGTGCATATGTGTATATATATGCAATATGTGTGTATAAATATATATGTGTATGTATATATACATATATATATATATTACAACTCCTCTGATAAAATGTAAAACTCCTTGAAGGCAGGGACTGTTTTATTTTTGTCTTTGGATAATCAGTACCTAGCTCATAGTAGGCACCTAATGCATGCTTGTTTATAACACTGGAATTAAGGGTGAGAGAAGTCATAGAATCCCAGAGTTAAGAGGTACTTGAAAGATCAACAGGTATGACCTATACTTGACTAGGAATCCCCTCTCTGATATCCCTAACAAGTTATCATCCAATCTCCCACTGAAGAAGAGGGACTCTCTATTCTCTTAGACAGCCCCTACTGACTTTGAATTTTATTATTATTGTTTGGTCATTTTCAGTCATGTCTGACTCTTTGTGAGCCCATTTTATTGGCAGATACTGGAGAGATCTGCCGTTTCCTTCTCCAATTCCTTTTCAGATGAAGAAACTGAAGCAAACAGTTAAGTGACTTGTCCATTGTCACATAGCTAGTAAGTGTCTGAAGCTAAATTTGAACTCAGGACTTTCCTGACTCCAAACTCCGTGTACTATCTACCTTATTGTTAGAAAATTTTTATAATGAGTTGAAATCTGCCTTCCTTTCACTTCCATTCACTGTTCCTTGTTCTGCCTTCTGGTTTCCAGAAGAACAAATCTAATTTCTCTTTCACAAGACAGCCCTTCAAACATTTGAACATGGCTATCATAACAGTTCACATTTAGAAAGCACTTTAATGTTTATGAAGCACTTAACATGCATTATCTCGATTTATCCTCACAATAAATCTAGGAGGTAGTTGCTATAATTATTCCCATTTAACAGAGAAGGAAACTGAAGTTCTTCAATTTAGGATGGTAAATGACACAGAGGGTCACATAGCTAGTAAATGTCGAAGGTGGGATTTAAACCCATGTTTTTTTGACTCCAAGTCCAATGCTCTAGCTACCATGCCATACTTGACTTCAGAGACCATCTAGCATTGGATCATAGGCCTAAGGCCAGAAACAACTTTAAAGGCCATGTAGTCCAGCTCCCTCATTTTATAGATGAAGAAATTAAAGCCCAGCATGGTCAAATCACTTGGCCAAGGTAACAAAGGTAATTCAAAATTAGGCTTTCTGACTTCAAATTTAACACTGCATCACACTATCTCCATTATCACATAATGTCTATAGAGAAATGCATTGAAATAGGACCTAGTGTATGTACATGTGCATCAAAGGGCCAGGTTGGGAGGGAAGGGGTGTGAAAGCATGCGTAATTCTCTACTGTCTTAAGGAAAGAAAGAGCAGAGCCTGTAGGACTGGATCTTCTCTACATATTCATGTGTAGGAATCATTAACAAAGCCTTCCCCTCTTAGGACTTTGGACCTTTGTTTTTGGTCTAGTCTACATTTTAGTTGAATAATATCACATGTGTATATGTTAGATTGTGAGCCGCATGTTAGATTATGAGCTTCATTAGGGCAGAGAACATATCTTAATTATCTTGGCATCTCCTTGAATGTCTAGCTCAGTTTTGCACATAGAGGGGATTTAATAATGGTTGATGAATAAATTAACAAAATCCATCTCAGGCACAGCCTCTACAGGAAAAAGATTCATGACACATCACAGTCTTGTCCAAAATGGATGAGTTCTAAACAATAAAAATATTATGCTCACTTTTATAATGCTTCAAAGCATTCTCACATTTATTGCCTTTATTGAGTCTTAGAGCATACCCCCACTGAACTGATGAGTATACTCGAGTCTGCAAGAATTTAGGTAACTTGCCTAGTATCACAAAGTTAGTCAAGACTAAAATTCAAGTCCCCTGAGTCTCTCTCTGACCATAGGTCTTTCCCCCATAGTATCCTACATCATTAATCCAAGAAGGAGGAGATTGGATCTGATAGTGGCCATATGAAGGCCAGAGAGAACACAGTTAAGTTTTTCCCTATGTCCTTCCATTAATGATGTGAATATGGACTTTTTCACTACACTATGGTCCACTAGAAATGGAGGAGGCCTTGGAGCTGAAGGAGGGAAGTAGAAAGATTGCAGCCAATACTTTTAGGACAAATAAAAGGGAGAACTCCTTTGTTAAGTAGTAAGTATATAGGATCTCTGAGTCCCCAAAGGTAATATAAACTGAAAATATAAATTAAACAATTAAAAATTTTAGATGAATATATGGTCAAGTTACTTTTTTCAATGAGATATGCCTAGAGTCCCTATCTAAGTCTTAGAAGTTGATGTCATCAAGAATATCTGTGCTCTTCCATGAATGCACTTTGGACTAGAAGTCCAAATTCACTCCAGCATCTTCCACTAGTTCTCTGGGTACCCTTGGAAAAGTCAGTTTCCTATTCTAGGTCTCAGTTCTTAATCTATAAAATATGCATGTTGGACTAGACTTCTAATAATAGTAACAACTAACGTTTATATAAGACTTTGCAATTTACTAAGGACAAATACTATGTAAGAATCTCTTTTCCGATTATCTTACAGATCTAAAGAGCTTTAAAGGAAGGAGAAGACTAACAACCTAGAAATTATGGAAAGTAGTCAAAAAGAAGAAAAAATAGCAGCTGAGATGCCCAGAAATTCAAAGGACACAAAATCCAAAGAAAGAACCTGTAGTAAAAGCCATGGACTCATACAAATGCTCAAAGTTAAGGCAATACACAAAAAGAACTGGAACCTTTATCAGAAGAAGACAAATCTGACTTCAGAGGCATGACTGAGTCTGAAGGGGATAAAACTGGCTTTTGTCTCTGGGTGGATATAACTTATTTGAAAGAAATAGAACAGGTAAAAGAGGGGACAGAGCAGGAGGGTGTATTCATATGATGAAATCCATGAATCATAGTAGGTAATCATGGTGGAAAAGATTTGAACAAAGATCAGTGGAGAGGGAAAACATAAGTGATTTTGTTAATGGAGCATCCTACAGACCACCAAGACAGAAAGAAAAATAGAAAATGAGTCTAGGAAACAGATCTGAAGCCTGCTACAGAGGCATGAAATACTAGTGATTGGGGAGTTCAAATTTTAGATAGCTGCTGAACCTCTCACACTCTTCTCTGTCTCTTTTTTCTCCCTCCCTTCCTCTCTCCTTCTCTTTCTCTCTCTCTCTGTCTCTCTCTCTCTGTCTCTCTCTCTCTCTCTCTCTCTCTCTCTCTCTCTCTCTCTCTCTGTGTGTGTGTGTGTGTGTGTGTCTCTGTCTCTGTGTCTGTCTGTCTGTCTCTCTCTCTCTCTTTCATAGTACCTAATAACTTCTTGACTTGCCTTAGAGATCATTTAAAGCTTCAGAAGTTTGAAGAATAAAAAGAGAAAATTCTGTTCTGGAACTGATTCTTACTAACAAGGAAGAACTGGTTGCTTGAGTAAAAATGATTGAAACTTTGAAGGGAAGTGACCACTGCGGCTTGGAGTTTGTAATGGGGGAGGGGAGATTTCAGCATAGTCTGACATGAACCCTAGATCTGGGGAAAATTAATTTCAAAAGGTTCAGAGGAAAGATAGATAGGGTCTCATAGGCTAAAATGCTTCAGGAAAAGTTAATCCAGAAGGGATGAGAGATAATCAAGACTGAAATTCTAAAGACCCAAAGGTTTAAGGAAGAGAAAAGTTGGGATTTGTAGATGAAAATATGGAATTGTGGAGGGAAAATGTGGATATATAGAGAACTCATATACACACATTTATTTATACACACACACACACACACACACACACACACACACATATACAGAAATGGAAGCTGTATATATATATATGTATGTATATATATATACATATACAGACAAAATAGAAGATGGGAATAAGAACATGACACAACTGAGTTGAGGCTGGTGAGGGAGATAAATAACAAAAGGTTGTTTGAAGTTCTTTTTGGTTTTAGCTATATTACAAGGAAAGGGAAGATTGAAGAAGGACCTTTGCTTAGAGTAGATAGGATGATGACAGTAGAAAGAGGGAAGATCTGCTCAATTATTTTTTGTTTTCTCTGAAAGGGAGAAAGACCTTCAAATTGGAAACGACAGAACAAAAATTACTAACAAGCAGTTGATGACCAAGATAAGTAGGGAAATAGGAAGAGGGCAAATAAGCTCCACTCGAAGAATTCAAGTCGTTGGGCCCAGCTGAACTTCATCCTGAGGTCCTGAAAGAACTGGCAGATGGGATTGCTAAGCCACTCTCAGTGACATTTGAAAGAGCGTGAAAATGCAAGAGGTATTATAAGAGGAGAGAAGGGTAAATGCTATCCCAATTCTCTAAAAAGGGAATCGAACAGAGTCTGCAAACTACAAGCCAGTGAACTTGACTTAAATTCCCGAGAAAATACCAGAATAGATCATTAAAGCTGACAAACATCTAAAAAGAGAAATGGTGATTACAAAGAACCACCCTCATGGTTTTATCAAGAACAAACAGGTCATACCAGACTAATATCATTTCCTTTTTGGATAGGATCAATAGAAGATCAGGAATGCTATAGATACAGTTTACCTAGATTGTAGCAAAGTTTTTAAGTAGTATGTCATACTATTCTTGTAAAGAAGGTAAGCGGCACAATGGATAGAAAACTGGAACTAGAGTCAGAAATTTAGTTCAAATTTGGCCTCAGACACTTAGTAGCTGTGTAACCATGGGTAAATCACTTAACCTCTGTCTGCCTCATTTTCCTCAGTTGTAAAATGGGGATAATATCACCTACCTCCCAGAGTTATTGTGAGGATCAAATAAGATAAATTCGTAAAGTGCTTAGCACAAGTGTCTGGCACATAGGCACTATATTAATGTTAGCTATTATTATCCCATGGGTTATACAGTACTACAATCAGATGAATTTCTAACTGGTTGGCTGCCCTGTTTGAAAGAAGAGCTTTTAATGGCTCAATATTACCATGGTAAGAGGTCTTTCTTGGAGTACCCCAGGCATCTGTGCTTGGCCCTGTGCAGTTTCACATTTTTGTCAATGACTTGGATAAAGGCACAGAGGGTAAAACTCATCAGATTTGCAGATGGCACACAGTTGTGAAGGAAGCTAACACAGATGACAAAGATAGGATCCAAGGGTTAGCTAGAGCATTGGGCTGAATCTGATAAGATGAAATTCAATAGTAATCAATGTAAATTCTTACACTTTGGTACAAAAATATCAAAAGGATAAAATGGAGACAAGAATAACAAGAGTTGTTCTGAAAAACACGTGGGGGTTTTAGTGAACTATAAGATCAACATGAGCCAACAGCATGATACAGGAACAAAAAAACCTAATATCAGCTTGGGCTACAAGAAAAAGACAATAGTTTCCAGGAATAAAGAGATAGTAATCCCACTGTACTCTGTCAGACTTTATCTGTATCTGGTTCTTGGCACTATGGCTTAGTTAGGACACATATGGGCTAGAGATATCCAGAGAATGCAGGTATTACCCTGATAGGTCACTGTCTTGGACAGGTCAAGGATCTTCCATGTTCTGGTTCATTTGTTTGCTTTGTTTTTTAGTCTAGACTTATGATTTCATTTATTTTAAGAGTTCCCTCCACCAATAGAAATAGGCATCTGTGGTCTCAGAGAATCATCTGGAGGTGCTAAAACACGGGACTTGCTCAGTATCACGTAGCTAATATCTGGCTGAAGCAGGACCCAAATCCAGTTCTCTGGGCCTTGTATTTCCCACTTTATGATGTCTCTTTCACTTGAGTTCCTGAAAAAAACTTATTTAACCCTCACCACTTTGGGACTTTGGATCCAAAAGTCAACAGCCCAGGACAGATTTGAGGTGAGGGACTGGGAAAGCCAATTCTCCTGCTAACCCCATAGAACACCTGTCTCTCTTTATCCAGGCTGGGATTAAATGGATTAGCTTTGAAATGTGCTGTGTGTTTCATAAGTGTTATGGTCTCATTACTGGATTTGTTCACAAATAAGGCAGATGGCATCATTCCTTGTCCCCCACTCCCACCCCCTCTTTGTTTTCTCTCATTCTCTGGCTAGAATGCCTATCCTCCACATCCCAAGCTAGAGCCCAATCATCCTTCAAGGCTTGGCTCAACTTTTATCTCCTCCATGAAGCCTTCTCAGATCACTCCAACCCTATGATTTCCCCTTCTCTGGTAGACCTTACTATAACATTTACTATACAATGTTAAGTAGAGTCATTTATATTTCTCAATATGAATATTGAATTTTTGACTTCTTGTCTTCCCAACCACACCATTAGCTCTCTAGGAATTATAACTGTGTCTTAATAATTATATAATTTTGTCACTGCTACAGGAAGGGCATTAAGGGATGATTCAGTGAAAGATGGTGAGGGCAGGGGCACTTGAAATGGGCACTCATAGAAGCCTATGGTAAACTGAACCCTGGACAACCTGTGTTGCCTGGATCTAAG
The DNA here is from genome assembly GCF_028372415.1 of Notamacropus eugenii. Classification (NCBI taxonomy): domain Eukaryota; kingdom Metazoa; phylum Chordata; class Mammalia; order Diprotodontia; family Macropodidae; genus Notamacropus; species Notamacropus eugenii. Next base: position 327,381,709 of record NC_092875.1, read on the forward strand.
GAATTGTAATCCACAAGGAATTCCCAGTCTTCTTCTTGGACCCTTAATTTCTGGTTTGGGAGTAGGCTGTGTTACAGCCCTCAATGCCCAAACTACCCAACATGTGAACAAATAGTAAACCCACAAAAACAGGGGGAAGAAAGAAAAGGGGAAGAAGAAGGGAAAAACTGAGGGAAAGTACAGGAGAATAGGGCTCTAGTCTTAACTGCTATTGACCAGTTGAGTGACCTTGGACAAATCCTTTCACTTTTCTGGGCCTTAGTTTCCTCATCTGTAAAGTAAGAATAGTTGTCCTATTTCACCCCTACGGGATTCTTATTGATGAGCATATGAGACAATGTGTGAAAAAGTGCTTCTAAAAAACAGAAAGTGCTAGTCTAATGCAAAATGGGAATTGTGACCCCAACCCCACTCCTCATTCTCCTAGGAAAAATGGCACAAGGAAGTGAGCAACCATAGATAACTTTCTGGTCTCCTGGGCTCAGTGATCATTGGGGACAATAACAGAGACAAGAAGTGGTCAGGTTGAGAAAGTATCCTGGTTTACCACAGTGTATCAGAGATGCTAGCCCTGACACCACTGAAGGGCAGGTATCCCTAAATGAGAGGCTTGCCACTAACCCATTGTGACCTAGACTTCCTTAACTTGCAGAATGATTGGCTGGGGTGAGTGAGGGATGTAGACTATGGCCAAAAAGAATGAAGGAACCACTTGACCTACATATAAGAGTTCAACCCATGGCCTTACTGGCACCCTATGCTTACCACTCAGCTGATCAGTCACAAAAAGTTCCTTTTGTATTATCGGCAGTAAGAAGCTTTTATTGGGTGCCCCCTATGGATAGAGCCCAGCTCTCTCTGCATCTGAGCTTAAGGGAAATTCTCTGACTTTAAAGAACTTGGAGTCTTAGAGGGGAATTGGGAGATGTCCCCCAAAAGAGTAAATAACAATACAGGATAATAGACTGATTACCTATTATCAATAGATGATAACTGCCATATGAGAGGTATAGATACTAAATTTGATTGACCACACACTGCTTGAGTGCAGGGGCTATGTAGATATTAATTCATCTTTGTGTCCTCTGCAGCACCTACTCAGGGGTAGGCACATAACCGTCATTAAATAAATATTTATTGGATGAATGAATGACCAATGAATGAGTGAATGAATAGATATTTAGAAGAGGTTGTTGTCACAAAAAACTTGGATAGCCCTCCTCATCCCACCCTCTGACACTTCCTAGTTCCTTTCTAAGCTCAGTTCAAGAACCATCTTCTTTCTACATGAGATCTTTCCTAATACCCCAACTGCAAGTGCCTCTCTTCCAAGATGACCTCATATTTACATTATATTTGTGTGTATTTAATATGTAATATGTAATATAATAGTATATGTTTATATTACATACCATATACACCACATATTACATATACATACATTATATATACATACATTTTATATTTGTGTGTGTGTATATATATATATATATATACACATACATGCATGAATTATGTGTAGATAGATTTTTTTTTTGCCTCCTGCAGATTTTTCTTTTTGACTGACCCTGTGAATTCAGGTATGGAATTCCCTGCAGAAATGCAACTTCTCTGCAATTTAAAATCTTAGAGGATGGTACTGACAATTGAAGTGACTTGTCCAGGGGTCACTGAGTCTATATGAGGCAAAGATAAGAGCTGAACACAGGTCTTCCTGGCAGAGCCCAGCTTCCTAACCACCACACCTCTCACCTTTTCCATCACAGGCACCTAATACATTTTTGTTGATTGACTGATTGACTGATACTACAGGACCTGTCCTGAGGCTTGAAAAATAGGTTGAACTTTCACGAACAGAGAGGAGGAAGAAGGACGTTGGGCAGGTGGGGAACAGCACCAGTAAAGGTCTCGAGATAGGAATGAACATGGCAGTGCTTAGGTGACAAAGACTAGAGCAATCTGACTGCAGTGCAGAGTTCCTGTAGACTGGAAGATAAGGTTTGGGAGGGGAGGAGAACAGACAGACTGAAAACTGTGAACTTTTTCCTTCAGCCTTGGGGAACTGGATTTGGCAACTGGAAAGTGACCTGATCAAAGGAATGTTTTAAGGAAATTTAGTTGTGATGATTAGTGTTAAGGGATTAGAAGATGAGAGCCTGGAAGCAAGAGATCAATTAGGAACTGATCAGGAGTATTAAGGGTAGATTCTACCTCCCCCTACCCTATGGGGATCCACTGGAGTACTTTACTGCAGACCATGATGGAAAATGGAGAAAATGTCAGATTGGTAAATGCATACACTCCCTAAACCTCTAGAGACAAGATACACTCCTAAGACAAGAAGGAACATTCTCTAGGGATTTTTTTTTTAAACAAAAGGCCAATAGTGAATATGACTGGGAGTGGAGAGGGGAGTCACTGATCTGAAAGGTAACTGCTGCTTGAAGAATGTATTGGGGAGCATATAACACTAAACTGTAGAGATTGAACTTCTCCCCAGAGGTTTAGCACCCTACATAGGAGGGCAAATCTGCTTAATATGGTAAAACAAACAAACTTAGGTTTGCTTTGCTGCTATTCCCGCAGTAGGAATGTCAAAGATCTCTCAATTTTTTATTCTCCCTGGGATTCAGTGAGCCCCATAGGAAAACTGCCTATTTAAAAAAAAAAAAAACAAAAAAACAGCATGATGCTGTGGAAAGAACACCAGATCTAGCATTGAAGGACCTGAGTTCAAATTTAGATCTGCCACCAACTAACTAGTTGTGTGACTTTGAATAAGTCACCTCTTTTCTCCAGGTTTGCTTCAAATGAGGAGACTGGACTAGAACTACTGAGGTCTTTTCCAGCTCTAAATCTGCTTATGAGCCTATGACACAGTGAGGGGATGAGAGGGTGAGCAAGTGTGCTCAGGATGGGATGGAATGGAACGAAATGTTATTATAAAGGAAGATTTGACAGGACTTGGTAACTGATGGGCTGTGGGACACAAGGGAGACTGAAGTTTTGAGCGTGACTGGGCTAGAATAGTGATGTCAGTTATAAATATAGAGAACACAGGAGACAGGGATGGTTCAGAGATCAGGGCACTGGCGGGGCCTGGGAGGATAGGGAATTGAAGAAAGCCTTATTGTAGAGATTTGGGTTCAAATCATAACTCATATGAATGGAGGGAAGTCACTCTCTTGAGCCTCAGTTTAGTCTACTCCAGGGGTTCTTAAGCTGGTGTCTATGAATGTGTTCTGTCAAAATATTTTGATAACTATGTTTCAATGTAATAGGTTTCTTTTGTAATGTTTTGTACTTAATTCTATACATTTAAAAACATGATTCTGAGAAAGAATTTATGGATTCCACCAGACTGTCTAAGGGGTCCATGATACAAAAAGGGGGAAGAATCCTTGAGCTAACAGGACCCTAGCACCCCTTCCAGTTCCCGAGACAATGGGTTTCTATTACCTGGGAGGGACTGTGTTCTCTTAGGGAGGGCTTGTTGCTCAACTGCTTTTGTTTTGATGGATTTTGCCTATATTCTCATTTCCTAGGCATAGGTAACTCCACTTCTACCTAGGCAGGGTGACACATTCTTCAAATCACAGTCTTCGAATGATGTCTGGGACACTGAGGAGTTAAATGATTTGAGATTCCACAATCAGCAAGTGTCAGTGATGGGAACTTGAAACTGGGGCCTTCCTGACCCTGAGACTGCCTCTCAGGTAATAATCCCTGAACATATCATTTATTTGATCCTCATAACAACCCTGGGAATTAGTGAGGAAAGGTATTATCATTTCTGTTTTATAAAGGGAAACTGAGGTTAAGGAACCAGTCTAAGGTCACAGGGATCTTGGGGGCGAAGCTTGGGATCAGACACCAGATTGATGGTTAATAACTCAAAGATACCCCACCCTGTCTGCCCCCATTGTTATCATATATTGCCTTTTATTGTTACTTCCTCTGCTTTCCCATTGCAAGTGCGGTGCCTTTGGACTATATGATTGTCAACTGACTTCCTCTCCAGTGGTTGCTGTTCATTTATTTAATGACTTTCTCAGCCTTGGAAAGGCCCTGAACATGAGGGGAAGTAGCTGAGATACAAAGCCCAGAGCTGAAGTCAGGATCTTTCAGCTCCTGAAACTTTAGGGTCTTTGAGTGTCTTCATACTGCTGATGTTGGGCTATTTAGGGAAGAAAACAGGGCAATTATTCTAAACCCTTGAGCATGTTTGAATGGCCTCTATAGGCCAAGATCTCCTCTGATAAAGCACTGTGAGGTAACAGGAGAAGGTATAGTTGCCCTCCAGAATGATGCTGGACTCAGAGACATTCCCCAAATGCATCAATTAGCAGCCTCTGTCATCCATACCTGCATCTGAACCTTTTTAGGAGGATTTTTATCTTTTCAACCTGTATCTCTCTGGAGTAAGAATCACAGAGTCAAACTTAGAAGGGAGTTTGTGGTCTGCTTAGTCTGGCCTGTACCTGAGTAAGAATCCCCTCCACATCGAGCCTGACAGATAGCTATCTTTGGATAACTCCAAAGGATTGGAAGTTTTTCCTTTTACAGAACTGAAACCTGATTCTTCACATCTTCCACCCTTTGTTCCTGGTTTTGCCCTCTGGGGCCCAACAAAACATGTCTCAACTCTGCTTCTAAAAATTCTCCCTTCATATAGTCAAATACAGATATCATATCTTCAGTATGTCTTTTTCCCCAGGCCAAATATTCCCAGTTCCTTCAACAGAACCTCATGTGGTATGAGCTCAAGGTCCTCCATTCCGAGGCCTTCATCTCATGGTTGCCCTTCTCAGGATACTCTCCAGTGTACTCACATCCTTCCTAAAATCCACTACCCAAGAGATGATGCACTGGTTTAATAAAGGTTGTAAGTAAAGGAGAGTGCCTTTCTTGGGTCCTATTTTTACCCTTTTCAAAGGGGAAAGAAAGGGAAGAAACTCCCAGTTCTGGTGACAGAAGATTGGTGAGTAAGTCTGTGATCTCCCTGTCCAAATCCTTCATGCTTTTCTAGACCATAGGTAGTCAATCTATGGTCCTAGGATCAAATTTGATTTCATGAAGCAAGTATGACATTTCCACATGAATTGGATTGAAAAGGAAAATTACATTATGACTCAGATTGGTATTGGAACTAGAGCATAATGTCTGTTGAAAGACCTAGAAATATTATAGTATAGAGACACATGAGGATGTAATGAGACAGGGATGGAGGAAAGACATAACCAAGCTATACTGAGGCTCTTTTTTGATGCTACAACTGAATCTCCCCTCTTACCCTGAATTATGTTTAGGTTATAGTAACCCTCAGAATGCTGGACTCCAACAGAGAATAGAGACCAGCTATGAGACCACAGACAAGCCTAGTCTGGTCTAGTCTGAGAAAGAATCTATTCCTTTCTATCTGTTCTTTCCCTTTCTATCTCATCCTATTATGTACTGTTCTATTATTTCCTTTTCTAATTCTGTCCCATTCAATTCTGTCCTATTCTGTTGTATTCTATTATTCTACTCTGTTCTGTTCTGTACTGTGTTAACTCTGTTCTGTACTATATTGTACTGTTCTGTCCTATTCTGTACTATATTGTACTGTTCTGTTCTATACTGTGCTAACTCTGTTCTGTACTATACTGTACTGTTCTGTCCTATTCTGTTCTAGTCTGTTCTGTACTATATTGTACTGTTCTGCTCTAGTCTGGTCTGTTCTAGTCTGTTATTCTGTTCTAATCTGTTCTGTCCTCTTCTGTTACTCTGTTCTATTCTGTTCTATGTTGTACTATTCTTTTCTATTGTATTCTGTTCTAGTCTGTTCTATATTATATTGTACTATTCTGTTCTAGTCTGGTCTATTCTAGTCTGTTATTCTGTTCTAATCTGTTCTGTCCTCTTCTGTTACTCTGTTCTATTCTGTTCTATGTTGTACTATTCTTTTCTATTGTATTCTGTTCTAGTCTGTTCTATATTATATTGTACTATTCTGTTCTAGTCTGGTCTGTTCTAGTCTGTTATTCTGTTCTAATCTGTTCTGTCCTCTTCTGTTACTCTGTTCTATTCTGTTCTATATTGTACTATTCTTTTCTATTGTATTCTGTTCTAGTCTGTTCTGTACTATATTGTATTATTCTGTTCTGTTCTCTTATTCTATTCTCTACTATACTGTTCTATTCTGGTCTGTTCAGTACTATATTGTACTGTTCTGCTATATTCTGTTATTCTATTCTAGTCTGTTCTGTACTGTTCCATTCTATACTGTATTCTGTATACTGTACTAGTCTGTTCTGTACTATATTATACTGTTCTGTTCTAGTCTATTCTGTTCTAGTCCATTCTGTACTATATTGTATTGATCTGTTCTGTTCTGCACTGTTCTGTTCTGTTCTGTTCTATACTACACCGTTCTATTCTAGTCTGTTCTGTACTGTTCTATTCTATATTATACTATTCTGTTCTGTTCTAGTCTAGTCTGTTCTAGTCTGTTCTGTACTATATTGTACTGATCTGTTATGTTCTGTTATTCTGTTCTGTACTATACTACACTGTTCTATTCTAGTCTGTTCTGTTCTGTACTGTTCTATTCTATACTATACTATTCTGTTCTGTTCTAGTCTGGTCTGTTCTAGACTGTTCGGTACTATATTGAACTGTTCTGTTCTATTTTATTCTGTTCTGTTTTTTCTCTTCCTATTTTCTTTCCCTTTCTATTCCATTTCAGGCCATCCTATTCTCTTTTGTATTTTTCTATTCTTTCCCTTCCTAATTCTATTCTATTCTGTTCTTTCTCCTCCTGTTGTCTTTTCTTTTCTATTCCATTCCATCCTATTCTATTCTAGATTCATGATCTAGAAAGTCATAAATGATCAGGATAAGGTAACTATAGACTTACTTATTAAGTGCCCATAACATATCAGGTACTGTTCCAGACACTGTGAACAACAAGGCAAAAACAAAAAACCTCCTGCCCTCAAGAAGCTTATATTCTACAGGTGGGTGAACAACCTAGCACAGATCAGTAAATGCCGAGCATTTGTGAAATTTAAAAAGAGCATTTGGATGGAGCAGGGGACAACCCTAATAGCCTGGGGAAACTGAGAAGGGACTTGCCTCCATGTGAGGGGTAGCACTTGGGCTGAGCCTCAAAAGAAGTCATGGTTCAGACACATAATCTTTCAGCCTCATCTTCCTCATCCATAAAACAAGGATAAGAAAATTTCACTAGTTATATGAAAGGGATATTGAATTGAAAGTGCTTTAGTAAACCCTGAAGCTCCATAGAAATATGAACTTTTAATTCTTGATGTTTACATTCCTAACATGGCACACTTTTTAGTCTGTCTTCAAACAACTCTTTTTCCCTATCCCCAAACACTGCAGTAATCTTTCTCTCTCACTTCTTTACCTGTATTGTGTCTTTCCTGAGTTTGCCTGTGGGGTGGCCTAAATGGTTCTATTTCACCCCTAGGGAGGTTGGAGAGAGGAGAGTAATGAGAGCAAGGAAGCAAAGAACAGTCTTTCCTGATGCCCACAAGGAGAATATTATTTCCCTCCTTAAATATTCTTAGAGCTTTGTCTGGATCCCCACTATTCCCCTTTCATTCCCTAACTTGTATTATACTTACCTTTTTAAATGTTGTGTTCCACTGTCACTGCCACCCCCAAGAGAACAGAAGGGAAACTCCTTAAGGTCAGGAACTGGGTCATTTTTGTCCTTTTTTAAAAATCATCCACTTACTGTGCTTTATATATAGTAGGTGCTAAATATAGGTGTGTAAAATTCAATAGAATGGAACCCAAATCACACTGGTGCCAGACCAAGAGCAGGGCGTACCTAGTCTATTTGAGGGAAGTTGTCATATCTTTTGAGGTCATTTGAGATAGACTTAGAAAACAGGGACTTTGGTGGCAGGAGTGGGAGGGCAAGCTGGGGTTCAGCCCAGTGCCCCCCATGATTCTCTGGGTCCACAATGATCTCACCCTTCTCTTACTCTCTGTATTAGTCATGGGATCATCTATTTAGAGTAGAAAGTTCCTTTGGTGATCAACTTGTCCAACTATTTCATTTTGCAGATGAGGAAACTGAAACCTAAAGAGGTGAATGCCTTGTCTAAGGTCATACAGTAAATAAGTAGCAGATCCAATATTTGAACTCGGGTCCTCTGGCTCCACATTTTCCACTGTCTCACAGCTTGGCACTAATCATATTTTCCCTTTGTGCTAATCATCTTTCATAAACATTATCCTATATCATTTTCTCAAGGAAACAGTATGCTCCTTGAGGGCAGGGATCGTTTCTCATACTTCTGCTATAGCCCCACAATGCCTAGGGGAGTGTTTTGATTACAATAAGCCCTCAATAGATATGTCTTCATTGATTTGTCAGGCTTTTAAAAATTAAAATGTTAAAAAAAACAGTTAACTTTGCCATCCTTTGGATGTTTCCTTGTGATTCAGAAAAAGCAGAAACAATCAGCAGAGGTATTTCTTTGATATCTGTGGGTGGAGTTTAAGGGGAGTCCCTTTTCATGGCCCATATTATAAGCTTAAAATGCCAGTGACTAGGACATGGACTCAGGGCATAAAGAGCTTATATTTTCTGCCTTATGGGGAACTCTCCAAATGCCTGAGGAAAAAACGTAAAAGGACATAAGATTGCTCTATAGGGATGTGGTCCATTCTGTCTATCTTTGTCAGGATCCATTCAGTAAATGGGCAACTGCCTGCTGGGTGGCATTTGAGGGGTTCCAGGCAGGGTCCCATCGTCAAATAATATCCCCCACTAACCTGTCACATGACCTGAAATCCTATCATTTGAGATTCTTTCCAGTCTTGAAGGCTTTCACATTTTTCAGAGTCATCTATGAAACTACATTACCCTTAGGAGGGGTAACAGCGTAAGCTGTTATCATCCATTAGCAGCTCTGTGGGGGGAAAGGGAAACAGGATACACTCCTGGGGAGTTGATATTTTTGAAAGAGGCTGGCCTGAAAGTCAGAAGATCCAAGTTTTAATCCTCTTGCTGTCACTAGCTAATAACCAGCATTTCACTGGGCCTCAGCTTTCTCTTCTGAAAAATGAGGGAAGGTTTGGAAAGATGATACACAAAGTCCCATCCTGCTCTTATATGCTATGGTTCTACAGATGAAGACAATGAGAGGAAAGAGAGGGGCTCCAAAGGGAAGGTGAGATGGCAACAAATGGCTGATTTCACATTGTGCAATGGGGCAGCCCTATGTACCCTGCTTGGGAATTTTATGATATAGGGTGGGATGGAGTCAGGAAGAGTCCCTCATATCATATAGGAAATACTCTCTCCATTTTACTTTTTAAAAATCTCAGTAAGATGAGTTTTTTCCCCCCTACTGGTGGGCTTTTCCCCCTCTAAAGAAAATGCTTTGCTGTATGACTGGGTACTGTCTTCTACGAGTTAATGGCCCACAAAGAAAATCCTCATGGGTCACCGTACAGGGCACATACAATCAACAGGGCCTTCCATGAGAAAATGTTGACCTATTTCCTGGGTGTGTGTTTTGGATCTTCAAAGGCCAAAGAATCTGAAGTGGAAATAACCATGTGTCATGTAACCAGGACAGGTGGAAGAATTCCCTGGATTTGTTGGGAGGCACCCCACACTAAAGTCTTCTGATAATTCTTTATGGGGTAAAAGTGATTTGGGGTTCTCAGATGGTGTCCTAGCAAAACACTAGCTCAACCAGAGCCTAGCTACCAAGCTGGAAAGATGGAGGGTATGGCCGTTGCCTGAGAAGCAGCCTAGCTAAATTTCGAGAGACTTATCACAAGGTTGATCTCAGGGCCACGACTTTTTTACCTCCTTATTCAGTGGTGTAGAGTAACAAAACTGAGGATCTTTGAAATGTTGAACCATGCTTTTAACTTATCAAAACACTTTTCCCTCTCTTCTTTCATTTAATTTTTCAAGAGGTAGCAGACGCAGGGCTGATATTGACATTTTGTGCAACAGCCAGGGAAAGGAGGAAGGAAGGAAACATGCATTTATGAAGCACCCACTATTTGCCAAGCACTGTGCTAGGCACTTTACAAATATTATCTCATTTGATCCTCACAACTCTGGGAAGTAAGTACTATTCTTATTCTCATTTTACAGATGAAGAAAATAAAGTGGACAAAGGTTAAATGACTTGTCCAGGGTCACAAAATTAGGAAGTATTTGAGGCCAGATTGGTAAACTTGGGCCTTCCTGACTTCAGGTCAATGGTCTATCTAACTACCTCTGGGAAGGTAGAAGTGGAATTCATTATTATCCCCATTTGACAGATGAGGAAACTGAGGGCTAGAAAGGTCCCAGTCTTGTCTCATATTCCACAGTTAGTTTAGTTGTGAATTTGGGAGGAAGCCCCAGGTCTCCTAATATTTGGTCCAGTGTTCTTTTGCTTATATCACACAAGTAGTCTTCCTGGAATTCAGCAGCACCGTTGTTGCTGCCTCTCACCTCAACCCCAAGCACCTTCCATCCCATCGTAAAAGCAGGAAGGAATCTTAGAAGCCAGCAAGTCCAACCTTCTCTTTTTTGCAGATGAGGAAAAAGAAACAGAGAGGTTCAGTAACTAGTCCGAAGTCACACAGTGAGGAAACATCTGGATGGGGGAGAGAGTTGCGAGGTTGCGGGGATTTGAATCCAAACCATCTTGATTCTTAAGTCCAATGCCCTATCCACTATGTCATATTGGCTACTTGGGCTGTAAGAGTCTAGTGCAGGAGTGAGGAACTAGTGGCCTTGAGGCCATGTGTGGCCCTCTAAGTCCTGAAGTGCAGCCCTTTAACTGAATCCAAACTTCTTTACCAAAAGTCAGGCTCCATGTAAGAGGAATTTATCCCTTGCCTCCATTTTTCAGGAGGAATCACAGTTGTCTCTGGCCTCACTTTCTTCATCTATTAACCAGACCAGATGATCCCTACCACCTCTCACATGCTATAATTTCTATATTCCCAAGTGTTCCCTCTTTGGTAAATCTAGAATTGGTCCTCTGCAGCACTATGGAACAAAACCAGGGCACAGATCCAGGATACCTGGACTTGAATCCCAGCTATGACATTTACTGGTGCTGTGACCCTGTGACAGTTATTTAAATTCTCTGGGCTTCAATTTCTTCATCTTGAAAATGGAGAGAAGGATAACTTGTTGGCCTGCCTCACCATGTTCTTAGCAGGGAACTGCTATATAAATTGATCATTATTATTGCCCTAACGTTTACCATGAGAGACAACCTGACATAGGAGGAGAGCATTGGCCTCAGAGGCAAGAAAATACGGGTTTGATTCATGCCTCTGACATATCCTGGCTGTGTGACCTTGGGTAAATCACTAAACCTTGCAGTGTACCCTTAGACAACTCTCCAAGTCTTCAGTCTGCAGAGTAGGCATGTACCTTCATTGGGACAAGAGTTTTCCTCATCAAGAGTTTCCTATACTATTGAAATCACAGACCTTTTCCCTTCATCCCCCATCCCCCAATTAAAATTCCTCAAATTCATATGCTTACCCTAATCAGTAACCAGAACCCTCCAATGAAAACTTTAGGTCTTAGTGTTTTCTTCCAGGGATAGCAAGCACCTTAAACATGCTATCCAAGCCTGTTAAATAGTAATTTTTTTTCAACATTCTCTAACCTTCTAGCTCGCTTCTCATTTCAAAGTTAGGCACATATAGGCTGGTGCAAAGAGTATAATAATAGTAATAAAATGGCAGCACTGGAAGACACCTTCTGGTCTAACTCTCTCATTTTACAGATGAGAAAACTGAGGCCCAGAGAAAGGCAACAACTTGCCCCCAGTGGTCCAGAAAGTTAAAACCAGAACCTAGCTCTTTGTTTTCTTTGTCTACCATTCTTATCACTCTATTCCATTTCTCATCTGTCACTAGTAACCTAAGAAGAAGGAAACTAGTTCAAGCTAAGGGATGATAGTTCCAATTTATATTACAATCCCAGTTAATTCATGGTTTCATTTATCTTGGGCTTGGCCCCTGTTGTTTAGACTCTAGGCTGTGAGCCCATGCTAATGCAATTGACTCTTTAACCCCTCAAGAAAAGCCCAAGTTATCATTCCCATTTTGCAAATGAAGGTTAACCAAGGCTTCTGTCCAGAAGATGTTGGTAACCGAGTTAGGCCCCATTTTTCTTCTAGAAATAGTCATTAATCAGGAAGGTCAAGGTTCTAAGGGCAAAGATTCTGGCACAGATATTGACCAGAACAATTTTCTATCTTTTGCCCCCCAAACTAGCAGTGTCACTGAATAGAAAGGGGACTCAACCAAGTTATGCAAGCTGACTGATGGTGACCTGAAGGGCCAGAATTTTGCCTAAGAATGAGAAATAGACATCCTCTACATAGTATGATTTGAGAAGTGCCAGGAACTTTATCCCCATCCCCCAAATCTCTCTTCAACAGACAGCCACAGGGTCTGAAATGTTACCACTAAAGATTTGTGGCTTTGGGTTCCGCTTCCTGAAAGTCTTGTGTTTGGCACAGGGGCAGAAGTGCTAGCCTGTGGATTCAGAACATGTAGGTTTGAGCCTACCTCTAGTATTTACTATTGCTGTGACTTTGGGCAAGTCAGCTGAGTGTGTTTGTTACTGAGATTCCTTCCAGCCCTAGATCTCTGATCCTGCCTAAGCTTGAGACCTTGGGGTCTTAGGGTCATAAATCTAGAATTGAAGGGGACTATATATAGCAACGGTCATGGTCCCTGTAAGCAGTCTGGTGAAGCCTATAGAGCCTTTCTCAGAATATTTTTTTAAATTCATAATTGAAGGAAATGCTAAATTTCAGGTAGAATTAGTAAAAAACAAAGATTTTTTTACCTCGTCCAAGTTCACAAATCCACTGAAATCTATCCATGGACCCCAGTTTAAGAGCCTCTGTTGTAGACTATCTGGTCCAACCTCCTCATTTTACAGATGAGTAAATTAAGGAGTAGAGAGGCTAAGTGATTGGTCCAAAGCCATACAAGTAGTTCACGACAGGAATAGAATTTGAATTCAGGTTCATTGATCCCAAAGCCGGTATTCTGTCTACTATAACAAGCTGTCGTTCCGAACTTTTCTTCCTCCCTCATATCTCTCCTATCAGTTCCTAAGTCTCATTAAATCCACCTCCCCTAAATTCTCTGCCATCCTTTCTGTCCACTCATGACTATCACCCTTGCTCAGAGTTGCTATGAGGAAAAAATTTCTTTAGCCTTAAAATCCTATATAAACATGAGTTAATGGCGGGGCGGGGGGGGGGGGGGGAGGTTAATAGGAGTGAATCATAGACTTTGAATTGTTTCTTCAAAGGTAATATAGTCTCAATCCAAATTCAAATCAAGGGGCACAGTGCAAAAGTTATTGAATTTGGAGCCAAACGATGTTATTGTTCATCCTTCATTACTGAAGAAGACCGGTGACATATGGGTTCAAATCAGTTCTCTGTCACTTTTTACCTGTGTGAGCTTTGGCAAAACAGCTAACCTCTCAGAGCCTCAGTTTCCCCATCTATAAAATGAAAAGGGTTAGACAAGATGACATCAAAGGTCTGTTCCAGCTCAAAATCTCTCATTTTATGTCCAAACTGGGGAAGAGAAAAGAGTTGCCATTATGTACCCCTCCATCTCAGATACTGTGTCGCTCCACTGACTTGACATGGCCAGCAAGCAGAACTTTGTCTCTTCCCAAAGATGAGTGGCTTTCATCCAGACAGAAAGTATCTTTTTGTCTGGAGGGGGGAAAGGAGGGGAGAGTTTATGATCACCGACCTCCATGAACTTCCAAATATGGAAAGCTAGAGAACAGGTCCCATTGTTTACAAATCAAAATCAAGCTCTCCTCTCCTCCCAGGTAATGGGCTGATGCAGTGACAGAAGAGCTTATAAACAGCTATCTTCAAATTAATCTAGATGTCAGGAAATAATAGTGGCAGTAAATAAGGCCGAATATGCTCCACTGACTTGCTTGTTAGGAAGCTCTCCATCACCCGTGCAGTAATAATAATAATATCTTAATGTTTATTTAATGCCTCCCTGCCTTTTCTGAGGCACTCGGTAAGCACAGCCTAAGGATTATCTCACCCAGGCTGGGAAGTTTAGCCCTGGGGCAGGAGACACTACCAGACAGGTGAAGTAGGACATTGGCCCTCTCTGGCCTGCTTCCTCACCCCCATGCTCCCCAGGGGCTTTGCTCGTGCTGTGCCCAACACTCATCCTTTTCTCCCAGTCCAATGGTCATCTGACTGACTCTCTTGCTCAGTCCAGCCCAGCCCAGCCCTAGCACAGTGCTGGGGCTTAATTTGTTAGTGCCTTCCTACCTCTAAATTATCTTGTATTTACTTAGTATGTGTGTGTGTGTAGATAGATAGATAAATATATATGTGTATATATATATATATATATATATATATATAGAGAGAGAGAGAGAGAGAGAGAGAGAGAGAGAGAGAGAGAGAGAGAGAGAGTGTGTATGGAGAGAGAGAGACAGAGAAATAAAGGAGAAAGGGAGGGAGGGGGCAGAGAGACAGAGAAACAGAGGAGAGAGAGAGAGAGAGATTGCAAAGTGGTTAGTGAACTAGCCTCAAATTGAAAAAGAAGTGACTTCAAGTCATGCCTCTTATCTATATACACACACACACACACACTGGCTAGAGACCCTGGCCAAGTCCTTTAACATCTCAGTGCTCTAGGCTAATAATTTCTAAGACTGAATTACAGTGAAGGTACTGACTTGCTCTGATAGACGATGTTCCATCACTTGGAAGTTCCCCAGTCTCAATAGTACAATCTTTATCCCCGTATTTGTGTACGTGCCTAGTACAGTGCCAGGCACACGGTAGGCACTTAATAGTGACTGTTGAATTGGAATGCTTGCTAGTCCACTATCAATGTATCTGTCTAATACACTAACTAGATTACAAAGCAGGCATCTCGGCCAACTAAAAGCCATGTAACTGCCTTTGACTGTCACACACAAGGTCCTCTGCCTTAGGGCACTGGATTACTTGAGCCATTGGAATAGAGTTTATGTGAGTGAGCTGGGCTAGTTTAGCAAAACTAGCTCTCTGTGGTCTAAAGAAGCCCTGGACTTGAATCAATGGAAGACCTTGATTCAAATCCTGCTTCTGATACTTTGGAGCCATGTGACCCTGGGCAAATCACTTTAGCATATCTGACCCTCATTTCCTTATCTGTAAAGTGAGAAAAATATGTCTCACACACTTGTTGAGAGGATCAAAAGGATCATATATATAAAAGGAATTTTTTTAAAAGAAAGCTGTCCTGGTGTATGGTAAGAACCTCACCCTTCTAGATGTGACCATCTGGGATTCCTCAGTCCTTTTACAAAATAGGAAGAGGGATTGGGTGGGACAGGGGGTTGGCATGTATCATCAAGTCCCTAGGCCCATCTTTCAAGGCTCAGCTTAAGCCCCACTTCCTCTACAAAGGATTCACTGTATTGTCTGACCCTATTCACTAAACTCCTTTCGCACTGAGAGTCACTACCAGACAATTCAACACTTTCCCCTTGTTTCCCATGGGTTAGTTGCTTAACAATTCAATTTGACAAGTATTTATTAAGTTCCTATTGTGCATCTGACACTATTCTAGGCACAGAGAACACAAAAGAAAAAAAAAAGGAAAAGGAAACAGTCCCTGCCTTCAGGACTTTCATCCTACAAGGAGAAAGCGTGTACCAAATGAATGAATACAAAATATATGCAATGAACACAAAGCAGCTTCTCTTCCCATCTAACCCTAACTGCCTTCAGGACAGACGGTATTGCAGAATCAGTGGGTGATAAACATGGAACTGAAAGAGACCCTTGAGGTTCAGCTCCTTCTTAGTTTTGCTTTTGTTTTAAGAGGAGTAAAACTGAGGCCTGAAGGGAGAAAAATGCCTGTCCGGGGTCCCTCCTGTAGGCAGGCAGCAGAATCTCCTGTCCTCTTCCAAGGTAGCTTATTCCATTTCCGGACTGTTCCACTTGTTAGTGAATGCTGCCTTCTCCGGGAGGCTGTAAGCTCCCTGAGGGTAGAGAGGGTAGTCTTAGGTGTCTCCATCTCCCACGGAGTCTAACAGTGCTGGGCACAGAAACACTCCCAAATTCCCACTTTGCTTAGAGTAACCCTGGAAATGGAATAGAATGGATGCAGACTGAATAAGGTCTAAGAATTATACCCTTGATTATTTATCACAAAAACTTTCTCTTATTCCTGTGACTCTAGTTTCTGCCTAAATAAGTGCTATCAGCTCCTTCAGGTGAGGACCACCATCTGGAAAAGCAAGGGTTCTGGGGACCTCATCTGGGAGCTCCAGGGTGAACTCTGCTCCATGTTTGGCATTTCATGCCCAAAGGGACACAGTTTGTCTATCTCCAGGTGAAAGTACCTTATGCACAAACTATGCCTTGGGGACTCTTGTCCTTTGGTCTAAGGAGAGAACTTTCCATCTTCATCCTGGAATATGCTTGGGACAACCAATCACAGCATGACCCAACATAACCAAGGAGAAAGCACCAATCAGGGGTTGGATGAGAGCAAGAAAGTCTTAGTTCAGACCTAGGGTTCAAGCTTGACTTTTACTCTTTTGTTCTTTTTTCCTCTTTCCTTCTTTCCCTCCTTCCTTTCTTCCTTCTTTCCTTCCTTTCCTTCCTTCCTCTTTCCTTCCTTCTTTCTTTCTTTCTTTTCTTCTTCCTTTCTTTCTTTCTCATGACCTCCTATGATGATGTGGGAATTGGAGGTGAGGGACAGAACTATCATGCCAGGAAAGGCAACAACTGACCAATATATATAGTACCTTAGAATCATAGCTTTACTCAGGGAAGAGACCTTAGAAGTCACCGAGTCCAATCTTTTCATTTCATAGGAGACAAAACTGAGCCTCAGAGAAGTGTACTGACTTGCCAATGGTCACACAGCTGGTAAATGTCTGAGGAGGAATTTTTTTTCCTGCCTCATATATGAGGTGTTTGGAGGGTCTAATGATGATATGGATTTCTAACTCCTATTTAAGGTTTTAGAGGATCTGAGGGTTTTCACAGGTATCACCTCTACAACCAGAAGAAAAGAAAGGGAAGAAAAGATCATTATTTACCTACATTTCACAGATGGGTGAACTGAGAGGCCCCAACTGATAAGAGTCATATTTGGACCCTTGATTTCCTTTCCTTCTTGCTCAATAGTCTTACTCTGCTCTAGGGACTGGCCATAGAAGCCTCTGGTGAAATGTGAATCAAATAGGTGTGGTGGAAAAAAGCGCTGGCCTAGAAGTCAGGCAGACTGAGTTTTGATCTTAGTCTAACAGCCTGGGGGGATCTTGGGCAAGTTTGTTTTCTCTCTCTAGACATTAGTTTCTTCATCTGTAAAGTGATAAGATCACACTTCTCTGTCACTTTGGACAAACAATTTTCCCTCTCTGGGCCTTAGTTTCTTCATCTATGAAACAGAAGTGCTGCTCTAGCTAGTCTCTGGGGTCTCATAACATGAATGTTTTCAAATGAGACCTCTCTGTCACCCCATTTATTCAAACTTTATCCATCCTTCAAGGCTCAGCTCATGCCCTAACTTTTCCATGAAACTTTCCCTGACTTTTCTAGGCCTCACATTGACTTCTCCTTTTTTAAAACTGTCATAGCACATATTGTGAGCTCCAAACACTTTGGCATGCCCTTGTAAATACTAGCAGAAAGAGTCCTGAACCCAAAGTCAAGGGCTCTGGGTTCTAGTCCTGGTTTTACCAATGACCTTAGGCAAATCATTTCCTCTCTCTCTGTCCTAATTTCTTCCTTTGTAAAATGAGGAAGTTGAAGTAGATGATCTCTGAAGTGGTAGATCTCCTAGTTCTACCAGTCTAAGATTCTGTTTTATATTAATTATCTCCTCAGCTAAATAGCTTGGTGATTGACCTGTGGCAGAGATGAGACTTGAACTCTGTTCTCTCTGATCAGGTTCAGGCCAGATCTTTATCCATTACACCATGATAACTCTCACACAGCAGTTTGCGGTATTCACAGTGCTTCCCTGACAACAATTGTGTGAGGTAGGCAGTATCCGCATTTTACAGGTGAGAAAAATGAGAATGACAGAGCAAACCTTTGCTCATGGTCATTCAGACAGAAAACAGGGGGGCCTGGAATTGAACCCTAATACTTCTGACCCCAGGTCTACTGTTTACAGATACACATACACACACACACATATACTCCCATGCATATATATATATATATATATATATCATATATGCACCTACATGCATATATATGTATGTATGTAAAATATCAGAACAGGAAGACTTCATATCATACTTTGAGTCAGTGAAGACTTCAAAAGTTCAAGCCTCTCTTTCTCTTCTTTTTCTTTCTCCCCTTCCCTCCTCCTCCTCTTTTTATTATTTGCTTCCTCCTCTTCTCTCCTATGACTCTCTCCATCTTTCTCTAGTCATCTCTCTCTCTCTCTCTCTTTCTGCAATTATACCCAGACTTTAAAATGACAGATGCATGACCAACATCATTGCCAACATTACTACCCCACCCTCTTCTCTGAGCCAATCAGCTATAGCAGTATAGCCTCTATTAAGTTAGGTAAGGGAAGTCAGAGAAAGAAAATGAAAACACAAAGTACTCTGCATCCAGTGTCCAAATGTGCTCCGGGCAACTGTCCCATTGCTTCTCTCTTGTTACATTATCGAATACCCACAATACACAGGGATGAGTCTCTTCCTAGTGAGAAGGTATATCATCTCCCAAGGCCCTCAGGGGGTTTAGAACTTTGATGAAGCTGAGAAATGGAATTCCTGGAACACTTCAGGGTTAAGATGCACTTTTGTCCTGGAGTGTCCTGGTAATACAGAGTTTATTATTAAGCCATCTTCCAGAAACATCAAATAATTGCTTCAGTCTCTCAAACTTGTCTCTTATTCATCTCCCCAAGCCAGTCTCCTGTTCCTCTTCCTTCTTATCTGGATTTCTGTGCAATCCACTCATCCATACATAGAAAGCCTTTCCCCTCCTTTTTGCCCATCCCAAACTTATCTGTCCTTCAAGGTTCTGCTCACGTGCCACCTGCTCTATCCAGCCTTTCCTTAGCACTTCTCTGATTTTCCACAGCCTTTCTAGCCTGCACTGCTTCTCACAGGTCTTTTACAATCCAAGACAAATAGCATTGTTTTCTAGCATGCTTCACACATGCACATTCTCAGCTTGCCTGTGAGCTTCTCAAGAACGGGGACTGTGCCTTCTCTTTTGCTTGCCTCCTCCACATCACCCAGCATGGGATTGGGCACATAGTTGGCCCCTAACACCTGTCATCTGGTTGAACAGAATCTTAGGAGGTTATCTACTCCAACTTATACAATAACTCACATTTATAAATGCACTTATAGGAGGACAAAGTGGTGGACTTAGAGTCAGAGAGACCCGGCTCCAAATCCCACCTCACAGAGCTACTAGCTGTGTGACTCTGGGCAAGTCACTTCACCTCAGCTTCAATTTCTTCTTCTGAAAATGAGAGTAATAAATAGCTCCCAACTCACAAATTTGTTAAGGCACTATTTAAATGTTAACTATTATTACCTAAAGTTTACAAAACACTTACCTCCCAATGTTCCTAGGAGGTAAGAGGAGATAGAATCACAGATTCCAAGATAGAACAGACTTTTGAAGTAGTCTAGTCCAAGCCCCTCATTTTATAGCTGAGGAAACTAAAGTCCCAAATACTTAAGTGACTTACCCAAAGTCACTAAGGCAATGAGTAGTAGAGTCAAATTTTGAACCAGATCCTCTAACTCCGAAACTGATATTCTTTCCACTGCAGCCAGACTAGAAAGTAGTTTCTAGTCTCCTAGAACAATGGTCTTTTCTGGAGATCACAATAACTCCCTTTAATTCTTGTTTGGAGAAGTGATAAACAATCTCTTGCATGTACACTGGAACCTAATTATGAGACCCTTCACTATATGGTGGAAATTGGTAGCAGCAGTAACTGTGGCTCACATTTTCCATAGCACATTATGGTTCTTAAAACATTTATTATCATTCCCTTTTCACAAATGAGGAAACTGAGGCCCACAGTGATGAAGTGACTTGCCCTCAGTCACACAGCTAATAATAAGCATCAGAGCTCAAACATAAACTGAGGCTTTCTGAATCCCCTCTAGCATAGGAAGGAGAGGAGAGGGCCTCTAACAGTTGAGAGCTTCTCTCTAGAGGGAGGTAGAAAAATGCAAGGCTTTTCTGCAAGTTCTTTCTTCCCTTCTCCTTCCATGCTCCAACTTCTCCATAATCCTCCAAGAGGACCCTCCCAAAGAGGTGGAAGAGACAAGCTCTGTATGTTGTTATGGAAGTGCTGTGAAAGCACCCCTTCCACCCTTTAAAAATATTGCTGCTCCCCAATCTTCAGCAGTCAGCCTAGGGACTGAAATGCCTACCCTATGAGTCTTTTCTTTAGGTTAAGGTGTAGTATCTTGACTTACAAAGGAAATGTAGGATGCACAAGTTTGGAGTATCCACCCCAAATGTTCACATGGATTATCTGTGCCCAACCTGTGGTACAGCATTCCGAGCTCATATTGGTCTGATCAGCCACAGTCAGACACATTGAAGCTTCATTTTACCATGGTGATGTCATTTTGGTCCTCTTCAAAAATGAAGAACAACAACCAGTATCTTGACAAGGTCCCCTGTGAATATGCATTAGCACCCACATCAAAATCACCCAATCACGGTGTTGGGAAGTCATCTCAAAGGAATCTCGAGTCCAACTACTATCTGAATGAAGCCTCTCTACAGCCTTCCCAGCAAATGGTTATTCCTCCAGGGAGTTTGCCAGCTATGGAGGCAGCCACTTCCTCATTGGGAGAATTCTAATTATCAGGAAGTTCTTCTGTTAAGTTGACAGAACGCTGCTTTCTACAGTTGCCACCCATTGCTCCTAGTGTGCTCCCTGGGGATAAATGGAACCACTTGAGTCCCTTTTCCACATGCCAGTCTTTTAAATAGTTGAGGATAACCATCCTAGCCTCTTGGGGGGAAGAATGCTAAATCTATTCTTTTCCAGGTTAAATATCTCCACTTCCCTTAACCTCCTCTTTTATGAATGGAAAGCAGCCAGTAGAGCAGGGGCTTGTAACCTAAGGTCCTTAAAGCAGGAGTTTTTAGCTCCTTGGAGACCCGTGGATAAATTTCAAGAGGGTCCATGAACCTGGATTGGAAAAAGAAATCACATCATTGTTTTCACTAACCTCTAGCTGAAATTTAGCATTTCCTTCAATTAGTTAAAAATATTATTTTAAGAAAGGGGCCCATAGGCTTCACCAGACTGTCAAAGAGGTTCATGACCCAAAAAAAGGATAAGAAATCCTACACTTAAAAGGATGTGACATAAAAAATTAGGCAGCCTGCCATAAGAGACATAGTGAGAATGAAAGAGACTTGGGCAGGCAGAAGCAGGAAGCTGACACCAGGGCAGGTGATAAAAATGGGAAGGGCGTGGAGGTGGCAAGGTGAAGTAGAAGAAAATATTCTCTATCTTTTAGACTTACCTAAAATTGACTCATATCTAATAGCCTTTTCACCCCAGCTGTGACCTCTGATAATGTAGGGATGATAGTCAAACGGGGGAGGGAGAGAAGAAAACTTAAAAGAGCATCCTTCCCTCTCCACTCCTCTTTTGTAGGAACTGAGCAAGACCTAAGGGCATTGGAATTGCTTCCTGTCCTTTCCTCAAACAGGTGTTAGCTGAATTCTCACCTCCTTGGCTTGTAAAAACTCCACTGAGCACTCAGCCATCCAATTCTATACCCCTTTCTCCCCACCCCCCAGCAGACATGTGCCAAGACTGCAGTCATCCACATCTTTACCCCACCTCCCAATCCCAGACTCCATCAGGCTAATTCATCAAGGAAACCACTGCAATGCCTGCTCCCTCAGGTGCATGGCAGGTAATGAGGTGGGTGACACTTCTGTCATTGTTCCTAAAGCTGGGGAGAGTACTGCTGCTGGCTCTGGAAAAGCAATGCCCCATTTCTGCCCTACTGCTCCCCCACCTTCCCATTCATTCCCCAACTAGGTTCTGTTTTGTAGCAGCTCAGCTCAGTGAAACAGTTCAATGAAAATGAATTTATAAAAAGTCTATGCCCGTGGGAACCTTATTTGCTTAAAGGCTACAGTGAGCAAGGCTTTGGGATGCGTGAATAAAAATAACCCTAGGCTCAGAGTCAGGACAGTAAAGGTCTAGTCATGGCTGGGACACTTGTGGTCTCTAAGGTGGGTCACTTGAGCTTTCCAGATCTCAGTTCCCTCACCTGCCAAGTGGGTCACTAAATCTGTCTTCCTCACAAAAGGAAATGAAATAAGGTAAGAAAAGTACATTGGATAAATAGGAAAAGGAAATCTAGAATATTAGAGCTGGAAAAGACCTGAGAGATCCTCTCGTCCTGTTCCCTCATGTTAGATAGGATCAAGTCAGACTGATTTAGAGAGGTTAAATGAATGACTTAGAATCACACTAATAAGTGGCACATCTGGTACTAGAACCTTGAATCAAGGGTTTCTGACGCCCAATTTAGAGCTCTTTTTATTATTCTCCATCATCATTATTATCAAAATGATAATAATGCCTTATACTTGCTTTCCAAAATGTTTCCACAAACTTGATTTCACTTGATCCTCAGGATGTGGTAAATATTTTTTTTCTTTTTTAAATAGCTCACTTAGCTATTTTTGATGAAAAGGATGCAAATCACTTTCAGATTTACAAAGTACTTCACTTATAACAGTCCTATGAGGTAAGAAGTACAAACCATTTGACAAAAGAAGAAAATGAGGTTCAGAGATAGAAAGTAACTTGCCCAGTATTGCATAGTACGTTAAGGGCTGTGCCTCCATCACAGAGACCAGGGCTCCTGATTTTGGAGCCTCATCTCATTTTCCCCCAACCCTAACCATTTTCCCCTAGTTGGCTCCACTAAAAGCACAGTGCCCAATAGAGTGCCATTGACAGGGATGAGCCTAGTTAGGAATGGTGTTCATTCTATGGTCTTCTCGTTCTCTCTCTGCCAACACCTCTACCCATATGTGCACAAGCATGCACGTGAACATGCATGGGCACACATGGAGATAGTCAACATTGCTGTGGCAATGGAGCAGTTAAATCAGGATGGAGTAAACTTGTGACCCATGGCATTTCAATTCCATCAAAAGACATTAACATCAAGGTTTTCTAGTTAAGACTTGGTGACAAGAAACTCCTCCGTTTATGGCCATGATTGAGAGACCAGAGCCTCAAGAAAAAGGCTCCAGGCTTAGTTCTGCTAAGAATCAAAGCAGATTTATTCAAGGTTTGGGCAGCACTAAAAAAGGGGAGGGGTGGCACATACTTGTTTCAAGTTAGTGCCTAAGGTTTGTCAAGGCACTGAAGGAATTCACAGATGGAACTCTGGACTAACAGTCATCATCAAGGCTAGATCTGAGTCATTCTCTCCCCACCCGCCCCTATCCCTTCCCACCCTCACCATCCAACTTGTTTGCTGTGTGACTTTTGAGAAACCATTTACCTTCTCCGTTTTTCAGTCCTCCTCCAGTAGGTGTGGGATTGCAATATTCATAGTGGTCAGGTGTTTTGAATAACTTCTTTTAGCATAGGAAGAACATTCTTGGAGCAGTGGACTAAAATAACAATAATAGACCCCTTTGCAAAGTTTTCCTTGGGGAACTAGAATTCCAACTTAGATCTTAGCTTTGGATCTAAGGTAATTAAACTTTTCCAGACAGGAAATAAGCAACCCCTCCAGTTACAGTTAAAGGAGGACTAAAGAGGAAAAAGCAATGAGGTAGACTAGCCCTTTCTTCACAATCACCCTTTAAGGTAGGTATTACAACTATTATTATACCCATTCTACTGATGAGAAAACTGAGACTCAAAGAACCTGAATGGCTCATGCAAGGCCACACAGCTTGTAAGTTTCAGAGTCGTCAAATCTTTTGACTCCAGTCCTGGGAGCACTCTTTCCTCTGTCACCACAACTATCTGAAATCATATTCTACTTTAAAAGTCGATCAGTGGTCCCCTGAGTAGTTCACTAATGGAGGAATTTCATGCACCAGGGCAGAGCAGTTTTCCAGTGGGAGAAGGCTTTCTTTCAAAACAAGTCACCAAAGAGGGGGCTCTTTGTTTAGGAAGTAAAAATTCACTCACCTGTTTTGCCTCTGAACCCTATTTCTCCTTCTACCTCTCTCTGATTCATTTCACATCTCTACTCTGCCTTTTTCAGTCTCCCACTTCCAAAAACATGTTTAGTCAAGAGCTTTCCTCTTCCATCATTCTGGTCATGGCTTCTCCTCTGATCAAGTCTCCCATCTGAAATCCAACTCGCCTGCCTCTTTTCTCTGCCTTTTTCCGTCTCTATTTCTTTGCTTTACTTTCCTCATTTTTTCACCATTCACTTAATAACTATTGCCCATTTCCTCCTTTCCTTCCATCCACCAGAATTTGTCTTTACTAGCAACTCTTAAAAAATAGTATGAGATAATCCTTGTAAAGTGCTTGTTAGCATAGTGCCTTGCACAGACTAAGCGCTATAGAAATGTTAGCTATTATCAATTATTATTATTATATGAACCACTGGTACTCCCTAAGTATCTTCTGGATACTTCTGGATAGCACACAAGATGATCCTCAGTATAAATCATACATATATATATATATATATACATATGCATATATATATATATGTAATCATATAAAAATGTTTGTTATTTCCCTGGTTAACCTTGGCTAAGTTACTTGCTAACCCTGTGTCTCATCTCCTGTAAAGATGAGAATACCAACCCTTCTACCCCCATTATTGCCTCTACATTTACAGGGAATCATTCACTATGATCCTAGAAAGATCAGAGGTTTGGAGTGGGAAGGTCATCTTGCCCAACCACCTCCTTTGTAGATGAGGAAAATGAGGTCCAGAAAAATTAAATTACTTATTCAAGGTCATACATGTAGTAACAGAATTGGGATTTGAACCCACATCCTTCTACCTTTCTATTATATCACGACTGTGAAAATGCTTTGAAAAGCTAAAAACATGATTATTGTTTTTAAGTGTATTTCCCACCTTCTCTCTGTTAAAACATCAACATTAACCTTGTTTTTTTAAAGATCCATCCACAGTTTCCTATATCTCTGCATGGATATCCCACTTATACCCTGACTTCCATTTGTCTAAAATTGAAGTCATCTTCCCCTCCACAAAACCAGTTTCTCCTTACAACTTTCCTCTCTTTGTTCATAGAACTTCCATCCTCCTAGTCCCCCAGACTCCAAACTCATCATCTTTGACTTCCCTCTCCTTCAACCTCCAATGCCATTCATCAGTTTCCAAGTCCCATCCCTTCCTTCCTTACCATGTTTCTGGCACCTATACCTTTCTTATAACTCCTTCTGCCACTACAATAATTCATAGGATCATAGATTTAGAGTTAAAGGACATCAAGACCTACCCTCAAAAGGATAAGAAGCTGAGGTACAGAAAAGTTAGGTGACTTGTCCAGGATCACACAGCCAATGTTCCAACATGCACTTTGAGCTCAGTCTTCCTGACTACAAATTCATCTATCTATTGCTCCACACTGCCTCATCTCCTCATGCTTGGCTTACTAGAGTTGTTTCCAAATTGACTTCCTAGCTCCAAATATCTTCTTCCCACATCCAACCCTCAAATCTGAACATACTCATTAGATTCTCCCACTTTTGCAAGAAACCTTTCCAGGTCCTCCATCCTCCATCCCTCCACCCCCATGCCATACTAGTGCTTTCCCTCTGAGATCACTCCAGGTTATCCTGTATATGTCATATTTGTGCACAGTTTATCACCTCTTGTCTCTCCCATTAGATTGTAAAATCCTTGAGGACAAGGGACTGTTCTTGCTTTTCTTTGCATCCTCAGCATGTGACTTAGTATCTGGCACATAGAACTTAATGAAGGATCATTAATGATTTCATTCATTTGATCAAAGACATCTAACGTCTCCCTATTTTCTACAAATTAAATGTCAAATCCCTTTGGCTGACCTTAAAGTATTTCTGTTGCTTACCTGTCTTTCTAATTTTCTCTTCAAGGTACCTCAGCCTTGAAAAATATCTGCACAGTCCCACCTTTGCTCATGTTGTTCTTCTGCCAGGAATATTGTCCCTTGTACTCTCCACATTATCCAAATCCTTTCCATCTTCTACCTTTCTCCATGAAGCCTTCCCTGCTCACTCCTGCTCACTTATGACCTCTCTATCCTCTGATCTTTCAAAGAATTATAGAATATTACAGCTAGGAGGGAACCCAGAAATCTTCTAGTCTAACTCTACCTCCTTTCATGTGTAAATGAAATAATACATGTATATACGTATATATACATGTGTGTATGTGTATATACACATACATGTTCATACACATACATGGCTTGCCTTCCCAACAAGATTATGGAATAGAGGGCTGAGATAGAGTCTCAGATTCTTTGACATGCCTCCATTGCTTAACATAGTGCTATACACAAAGGATCATAAGATAGCAAATTTAATTCTGAAAATGACTTAAAGACCTCAGAGGTCACCTAGTCTAATCTTCATTTTACAGATGAGAAAACTGAGGCCTAGAAAAATTAAGTCAGTTATCTAAGGTCACGTAGACTGTGAGGTCTTGGATTCAAATCCAGGACCTCTGACTCCAAATCTGGCACTCTTCCCACTAAAATCATTGCTTGTTAAATAATTATTGGTTGGTTGGTTGGATGAATGGATGGTTATGGTTGGATGGATGGTTATGGTTGGATAGATGGATGATGGATGGATGGATGGATGGATGGATGGATGGATGAATGGATGAATGGATAGATGGATGGATGGAAAGATGGATGAAGATCCAGGCATTGCAATTGGCTTAGCTTCATTTTTTTCTTTTAAAAAAAGTCCTCGGGTTGTGCTGACATTTTGGGTCTTGCAAATGTACCATTTCTCCATTTGTTTGGAGGCACAGAGATTCATTTTTTGATGAATCACACCTGAAAAGTCCTTTACCAATACTAAGAAGACGCTAACATACTATTTCTATTCGTTAATACCCACACTAAGTAAATGCAATGTGGTCTTCAAAGAGCTTCATGGCCCTGGAGTAACTGAGACTTACACCAAATTATATTTGTCTTGTAGTCAGCTTGAGAAAGTAAGGCCAATTCCCTTCAAGGATTATTATCGTTCCCTTCGGTTGAAATCTTATGCTCCAAGAAACAGACCAGGCCAACGTATCTGGAGTCCAGAATAGTCCTCTCTGAATTGTCTTCTCCCCTTTGACTTAGTAAACCACAGGTTTCCAGATGTGACACTCCAGTATGATTATTTCAAGGACAGGGGACAGATTAGGGGAAGGGAGAGGAGAGGTGGTACTGCAGATGAGAAGAGGAAATATTGGCTGTGTTTGTAAGCTGCATATGAGGATATAAAGCCAGTCACTTTTTTTTTATCTTGTATGTTAATGATATTTGCCAGTTTATGCAAAACTGTTATTTAAGAAAACTCATTAATTGAGTCAGGTTGGCTTCATCCCACACTAGTTTGGGGAGAGAGGGTCCCTCTCTCAGAACCTGGAGCTGTCATAGTAACTTACCAGTCTTCCATATTTTTTTCAAAGTCTGCAGTATGAAGAATCAACTTAATGGGTGACTTTTCCAAAACCCCAGGGTCAAATTTATTAAACCAGAGATGTGTTAGATGGATTAGAAAGTGAAAATGAACTATGAAAACTTTTTGGTTGCCAGGGTAGTGGAATTAAGGGGGGAAATGTGCTCTCCTTGATATGAATGTGCCTCTAACAAGCCAGGTCAATGTATAGTATGCATATGATAAATTGCTTAGTGTGAGTTCCCATTAATCCAATAGTTTTTTTTGTATTATTAGATTACTAAACTAACCCCAAAATGTATTAACCAAACAGTTTTGACATGCTTTACCACTAATTTGCAAAAATGAAATTTGGGGTTGGTTAATCCTGCTTAGAATGAAACTGCTCTCTTTAGGACAGACACAGCCCTGGGATACCTGGTATTAACAGGACTAGGACCTGTCTGGGGAGGTTTTGTGTGTTTGGTTTTTATTTTATTTTTTTCTGATTTGGGGACATTTATTGATACTGTTTGGGGTTGGGTTGGGGGGAAGGGTTGGTTTGGTTTGGTTTGGTTTGGTCTAGTTTGGTCGGACCACAAACACAATTGAAAGTTGCCTCATGTAAAAAGAAAACAAAAACAAAAAGGAAAAACAAAAACAATAACAAAAACAAACAAAATCAGTCACGTCATCAAATGATCAGCCCCTTAGGCATGCATGTTTTCTCTCATGCAAACTACAGCACAAGCCTCCCTCTGTTACATGTATGTGTGTACGTGTGTCACAGCAAGTCAGCTAAACTCCCCAATCTGGAATAGGGTAGGCTAGCGAGAGAACAAAGGGCCAGAGCAGAGATTACACCAAGAGGGAGAGAGAAGAGTGTTGTGTGTGATCACATAGGAGGGACATGATGGCCAGATACATGGAAAAGGATTATGGAAGAGGAAAACTCAGGATACGGCTTGGAGGAAGCGAGGAGGCACTGCCTTGCAAAATGATATGGCTCTCCAAAATGATGACCATTTGAAGAAACGGTGAATTTCTTTAATCAACTGATGTCATTGATGTCTAACATGCCTCATTTAACAAGGCTTGTTCAGGGCTAGAAATTGAATACATGTAATTGACAAATGCTTGAATTTGGCTTCCACTTTGGAGGAGAGGCAAAAAGCAATTCATACTTTCTTTTTAAATGCCTATACAATACATGTGCATTTTTTAAAGGGGGATCTCTTCTTGGGAGGTGAGAAGTCCTGATTTCCTCTCCTCCCTCCCCCCAGAAAAATCCCGTTAATATACAATGACAGAGGTCAAAAGTCCTTTTTCTTAACCAGGTTGCAAGTGCCACAGTTTAACCAATTTTCATTGTGGTATGGAATGGTTTTGGTCACTGGGGATCTGGGAAATAGGCTGCAGCAGCACCTCTGGCACATCCCTGTCAAACAAAGACAGCCCAGAAGAGCTGTGCTCTTATTTCCACCATCCCTGGTCCTTGCTGTTTAATGTGATGAATTGAAACAGAGCTCTGTTTTGAAGAGCCTCCTGACCAGGAATTCTAAGGCAATGTTTCAATCTCAGAGTTCAATTATTTTTTAATATACATCTATCCACACACATATATATGTATATGTGGCTGTGGTAAGTTTCTATTTCACAGAAAGTGGTGCTAATCTCGGGTACATTGAATATCTCACCTGGCCTTTTCCTGCTTAGACTAGGACACAAATCTCTATTATGGGTACCATTGTAAATACAGGAAAGGAAATAGTTTTAAACAAACAAATGGTCTTTCAGTACTGTATCCCTTTTCTCACATTTGGTATTGGCTCCTAGATTACCAGTATCTTAATTCTGACCCCCACATTACTAGGGAATTAAAAGGCAATGAGGAGCAGTCATTAGGTACTCCCCAATAGCTAAGGATAAGGTGTGTACCCAAGTGAGCCATTCATTCCACAGTAGGAGAGGACTATGCCAAGAGCCCAGTGGATATGGACCACCCCCACCCCCCTCTGTGGGATGCAGGATTTTTATCCTTGTGCACCAGACTGCTCATGGAAAGAGATATGGGGTAGATGAGATTAAAGTCACCATATCTATTACAACCAAAAAAAAAAAAAAAAAAGGCATTCACTCAAACCTTACAATGGGGGGTGGGGTGGAAGTAGGTGAGGGTGGGGATAGAAAAGCAAGGGAAAAAAAATCTAAACAGCAGGATACGACAATAAATGGGGAAACAGCAAGAGAAAAAGCACACTAGGTTAATATAGGAAAACTAGTTTCTTTATTGAGAGATTCGTATATTAGTATTAGTGGATTCTGTGTGTAACAATGTTGTCATGCACACAATACAAAAAAAAGGCCGGGCCCACCATGCTTCGGAAGGGCAACAGAACAAAAGCAGCGTACAATGAGCAGATGGTCCAGGCTACACGACCACATTACATTTCAGCAGGGTAACGTCTCTAACCGAGCGATTTACATTGTCAACTGGGGAATGTAAAAAAATACAGATCATGCTTTAGTTTTAGTACAAGAAAAGGTGAAAAAGATACACAACCAAAAGGATATTTGATACAGAAAAAATTACCCCACAAAATAAGAACAGGAAGTAATTCAGCACAGCAGAACACGCTATCCCTGTTGAATGGAAACCCATTTTGCCGGGAACTCTTTTCCCCTTTACCTTCCACGAAATGCCGAATTTGCCAGATTGGAAGGTTCTTTGGGCTTGTGATTTCAGAGGGACCCCGAATCAGGGACTCCATTCTGTGGTAACTGTTTTTGTCTCAGGGGTTTTTAAAGACAGTTCATCCGGCATGCAGTTGGCTTTTGGGAACAGATGGTAGCCAACAGTTAAAGGGGCAGCACTGAGGGCCAGGGCTGCATGACATGTAATGTCCAAAGATGCACTAGTCCTCAATATTTAAGGAACTGTGGCAATCACTCCCCTTAGGCCAGGAACCTCTGTCTACCAAATTTCTAGAGGCTCTGGAATGGCAACAAATGACATTAAATTGGAGAATTTAATATTTTTTTTTTGGCCTCCGACCAAATGTAATTTGTTCAGTTATGCCTGGGTGCTGCAAGGCAAGCCGATGTTTACCCAGATAACTGGAAAAATAAGATACCGCAGCCTCCAAACCTAAAGCAAAATGAATCCACTTAACAGGAATTTACAGTGCAATGTACTTAGCTAAACAAGATGAAGATACAAAAATGGTTGTTATTTCTCTACAGCTATTCTGAAATGGCCTGTTTCCTACACTACTACAATGAAACTAAAGAGAACAGGTTTAAGCTAACAGTCTCTCTAATAGTTTTACAAGAAGATTGTGGTTTAGGACTTCGTTGGTTTAAGCATTAGTATCCTCTATCGGAAGGTCATGAGTTCCTAGCATATCGTGCTAAATTTTGCCCACAGTCTCACACACCCCTTAGCTGCTTACAGCTCCTCTGGGGGGAGGTGTGTACACTAGGAAAGTAGAACTTTGAGTGCTTTGTAAATGTTGTTTTTTTTTTTTTTTTTTGAGGGGGGGAATTGTAGGGAGGAGAGGACCAAAGAAGGGGAAAGTAAAAATATATATGTATATATTTTTAAAAGCAGCTGGAGCAATTTGAATTTCAAGCCATGTATCTTGTCTTCTGAAATGATATTTAGAGATCTGGTAGTATTAATGAGTATGATAATGATTTAATCAGGATAATTATAATTATACTTTTAGGCTCAACATCCTTCTTAATCATGTTTGAATTTCTGAGAGTGTACAGTCCCACACCCCTAAAAGAGGAAATGGCAAGTAATAGGGAGATAAGCTTAAACAAAGAGGGGGGGGTGGAATTAACATTTCAGAAAAATCTCCTCCTCTGTCCCCCCTACCTAACCCTACCCCACCCTTTTTTTCTCCCTCTAATTGACAGGCAGGCCTGAGATAGGGGATACTGCAGCTTAAATAGCAATGCCTTCCTCAGATGGAAACAGGAAATGGTTAAGAGGGGTGTCACAATACAGCTAAATGCGGAGGCAGAAGGGTCACAGCGCACACAGCAGCAAGTTGACCATTCACTGTGCTACACAATGAAGAAAAAAAAAGATTTGATAAATGCAGAATGTCATCATTCTATCATCACACAAGAAACTGCGGTTTAAACAGGCCTACGGTCCAACCTAGTCCTTCTGGGCACACCAGGAGTTGAGGGGTGGGGATGGGGGACAAAGGGCAGGGGATGAGGGTGAGGGTGAGTGGACTGGCGGCTGGGCTGACTATGTCAGGGCTGGGTCTCCATTTTAACGTTCACTGAAGCCTCTAGGGTAGCCAATCTTCAAGGGGGAACCCACTGCACTAGCGTTTGGCCACCCCCACCTGGAATGCTGACTGAGAGAAGAGCGAGTCTGCATGGGTAGACATCATTCTGTTTTAGTGTGATATTATCCAGTGGGGATTTCAGGCAAATGTGGAGTGGAGAAGGGAGAAGAAACATTTCCAAGAGAAGAAATGTGCATTCAAAGGCAGAATACCAAAAAGAAAAAAAAAAGGGAAAAAAAGAATCTACATGGTGGTGGTCTGGGGTTTTTTGTTTGTTTTGTTCTGGTTTTTTTTTTTTTGTTTTTGACTGAAAGAAAATGGAAGAAATGGGGTGGGGGATAAAGAAAGGGGGGAAAAATCAAGCCTATTGTTGTAGCAGAATGTGAGGGAAAGGGAATGTGAGGGAAATCCGTGCAAACACATCCCATAGCACATATTTAAAAAACAAAACCCCCACCGCCAGCCTGCTGCTGCTTTGTAACTGTCTCCCGGTGGCAAATGTATGGCGTTGGGGAGGACTCCTGGCCAGAGAGGTGGTCTCCAGCCTGAACCTCACACACAGTTGCAATCCCCAAAGGACCAAATATACAGATCAAGTCTAGCACAGGAAAAAACAGAAATACATGTCTAGCTCTCTCCAAGTCAAACGGACACACGGACACACACACACACACACACACACACACACACGAGCGCGCGCGCACGCACACACACGCACACGCACACGCGCACACACACACACACACACACACACACACACACACACACACATACTGCAACCATACCACACCACGCCAAGAATCTTTAACCCGTCTTCTCAGCAAAAGCGGTTTCAGACAATTGCGGGGAGGGGGGAGGGAGAGGGGAGTGGATAGCACAACACAGAGGCAATAAACAGACAAAAAAAAGGTTAAAAAGGAGAAGGGGGAGGGGGAGAGAGAGATCATGCTACTGCCCACAAGAGGTTGGGGGGTGGGGTAGGGGAGTGCAAGGAGACAGAGCCACAGATCCCAGTTAAACAGCGATCAGCCACTGGTATTAACGACAAAAAATACAAATTAAATAGCATACACCTTAAAATAAAATATTGTGAAGCCCACACTGCTACATAAAAATCAAGCACTCCATACAGACACGCACGTACACACACAATCAGATCTCTCTCCCTCTTTAGAGCATCTAGGCATCTGGGAAGGGGGGGCGATTTGGGGGAACCAAGTCCGCCGCAAAGGATTAAAAAAAATAGGGGGCGAGGAAGGAAGGAAAGAAGGGGGAGGGAAAAATCCGTGTCAGCCAAACCCCAACTTCCTTACAATAGATCTCAAAGGAGCAGGCTCCCCACAGTCAGGGGGTCCCCCCAAAAAGAGAGGGCTAGACATTGCTTCTTGCAAAAGCCCTCCCTCCCCGTCAGCTGCAGCACCCAGGTCTCTCCCCCCATTCCCCGTCCCCCATGCCCACGGCGATCCGAGCTCCAAAGAAGACCCCGAAATGAAAAAGCGATACCTCTGTTTCGCACAGAGCCAAATACTGGAAGAACGAGATAGCCTACGTGGACTAGGACCATCCTGGAAGCTGGGGCGGCGGCGGCGGTGGCGGCTGCTCTCGCGGCTGCTGCGCGGGGTCCCTTTGTTGCGCTGCTCCCGGGCGCTGGTGGAGGCGGAGGCGGAGGCGGAGGAGGAGGAGGTGGTGGAGTAGGAGGTGGGGATGAAGGGGATGGAGGGGATGGAGGGGATGGAGGGGATGGAGGGGATGGTGGCGGAGGCAGCAGCGGGGCGGAGGCTGCGGAGGCTGAGGCGGCGGCAGCGCTGGCTGGCGAAGAGACAGATGGCCCATGGAAATGTTCCCTTCCAATCCCCCTCTATACATTCAAATGCGGGGCTGGGGCCGCAGCTGCCCGGCACACAAAGGCGAGGGCAGCCAATGGGAGCCGAGCGCGGCGCAGGCTCCGCCGGGGACCCGCCGCCGGCTCCACCGGTGACAGGGATGGAGCGGGAGGGGAGGGGACGGGGAGGGGGGGAGGGAGGGAGAGAGGGAATGGGGGAGAGGTGGAGAGGCCCGAGGGGGCGGCCAATCAGGACGGCCAGAGAGGAGGGGGGAGGGGGCAACCCCCTCAGGGGGGTGGTGCGCCTCGGGTCGTAGCTAGAGGGCAGTGGGCGGAGTGCACACTCGAATCGCACACAAACGTGCCCTCGGAGTGTACATATACACGTACACGCAACGGGCTCGGGCACATGGAGTACAATACACATATGGCCATGCTGTGCACACAGAACACAGGCATGAGCGACCACTGAGCACACAGGTGTATACACACCCTTGCACATGGAATATGAACGGATGTACTTGAGGTGTATACATTTGTGAATATGTGAAACGTATAGTTTCCACAGACACACACACAGAGGATGCTTGACACCCATAACCGTGAGAGCAAGGGGATGGGGATCCACTGCACTCATTGGACAGCAGCTCCCGGAAAGTCCATACCGACGTGCAGGGCACAGACAACCCCCACCACCAGCACCGCCCTCGCCACTACACAGACGTGTGGGGCAGGCACAGAAAGTGCACCTATGCGGACACCAGCAAGTAGGCATTCCCAGAGACACACACATAGGGCACACAGCACAGATTATAAGAACAGGTGCACAGCTCCCCCGGGGCAAACATGCATACTCACATACAGCATATTTCCCATCATGCACACTCTGGTGTTTACAGGGTCAGAGAATCCTAGTCGCTTTAGATACCATCTAGTCTAGGATCCTCCTTATAAAGATAGAGATAGGAAGGGCCAGAAAGAAGTAACTTCCCCAGAATCATACAGTCAGCAAGTGTCAAAAGCAGAATTAGAACCCAAGTGCCTGCATCCCTGAATAGCCTTCTTATCCACTTGACTATGACTCCTAAGGACATGTATGTATAAATCCCAGCCATGCACACAGAACAGACACACGTTTGACTAGCAGGTACCCATACCCAGAGCACAGGACATATCCATTCACATAGTACCCTCACAGAGATACATATATAGGCATTCTATGTTATAGACATAGAAAGAGGGTATTGGGTGTGTTCACCCTAGCTCCACATGAAGGTATGAAATCAGTGCACACAGGTATGCATGTGTACATATCTATGACAGACATAGAATCAAGCACATGAAATTTCACACAGTATTTCACAGGACACACATACAGACCACTCTCGTGTACAAAAAGACGTGCCAAACCCCAGCACAGGTGTACAAGAACAACAGCAGCGTGTGAAGCTCCCACAGAAGTAACAAGCTAAATTTGCACACTACAGTAGGTACACCATCAGCTGCATGAGTCACACAAGACCCATAGACAATACCTGCATATATCCACATGTACCTACAGCAGATACTGCATGGAGGAGCCCGTGCATTTACCAAACAGAAAGCTCCAGAAGGCACAATTGTGACTAATGCCAGAAAATTAACAAGATGCTAACTCCTTTCATACATTCACACCTATGTGGAAAATTCTTATTTCACTGATGGCTGCTGTCCTCATTAGGGGATGCTAGTTCATCAACGTCATGGATCCTGGTGATGACTTAAGGATCAGATGATGTTAGTACTGAAAGAACTCTCAGAAACCATCTAGTACAAACTGCTTGTCCAAGGTCATACAGCTAGTTAGCTTTTTTCCTTTATTTTCTTCTTTTCTGGCAATGTTAACTAATTATGAATTTTTTTTTCTCCTTCTCCTACTCTTTTTAAGTATCTGTGAAACTGTTTAAATGTCTAGAGGATCAGAGAACATTATGAAAGGGAGGTGTGGAAAACAAACTTTGTTCCCTTTACATTATTTACAAAGGAAGGTCTACACACATAGCATTCAAAGTCATCTGAGAATGTGTAGATGAGGTATTCAGGGGCAAGCTGTTGGATTCATTGACCTGTCAGCAGCCTTTCCAGTTTTCATGACCTTCATGAATTAATGTAATTCTGAAGTTGAAAGGTACCACAGAAGTCATCAGATCCAAAGCATGACTCTCCGTGGTCTGACAGTTGGTCAGAGATGGGACATTCATTACTTCTCAAAGTAGCCAAACACGTTTTTTTGATGTGTCCAGTTATTGGAAGGTTGGGTTTTATATATACATTCATATATGTATTTATATGTGTGTACATGTATGTATATATGTATGTATGTATTGAATTAAAATCTGCTGTCCTATGATTTCTCCTCCCTTCTCCAAATCCATGACTTCCTCTTACCACCTCCTTCCAATGATTCTAGTTCTACCCTCTAGAGTTTAGCATAGAAGTCTATTCCTTCAATTGTATTCCAGTCCTTCAATTTGCCAAATTAAGCATTGTCAGTTACTTCAACTCACCCTCAAATAACATGGTTTTGATTCCACACCATTTTATCACCATCCTTTGGACCCTCTGGAGTTTGTCCATTTTCTTCTAAAATCTCGCTCACAGAACCAAAAACTATTTCAGATACAGTCTATCTAGGCCAGAGAACAGCAGGATAATCATTCATGCATTCTGGATACTTCTATTAAAACCTAGGATTGCATTAGAGGTTTGGGGACACACACCCCACACAACTGACTCAAAGTACCTTGCAATTTATTAAAGCCCCTAGGTCTTTTTCATATCTACTGCTCTATAGCCACAGTTGCCCTATCTGGTCCTAGTGCTATTGATTTTTTGAAACCAAATGTAGAACTTTACATTTATCCCAACATCATCTTGTTAGATTTGGTTTATCACTCTATCCTGGGCAGGCACCAACACCACACCTTGAACAGAACTTATGGAGGCCCATGAGACATGTAGCCCAGCCTTTATTATTTAATGGAGGGAAAAGGAGAAAGCACTGCCAACATTTACTGAAACTGTAGTCCCATTGCCTGTGTCAGAATTCCTGCCACTCAAATGTAATAGGATCTCTCTCTCTCTCTCTCTCTCTCTCTCTCTCTCTCTCTCTCTCTCTCTCTCTCTCTCTCACACACACACACACACACACACACACACACACACACACACACACACACACACATGCACACACAGGCACACACACACACTTCACCAATATGTACAGGTATTGTCCATACTATAGGCTCCATATCCTTCTATCCATGCACCATCCTGAAGCACTAAGTAACCTGAAATAATAGCAGGCCTTGAGAAAACCAGTGGACAGCCCCAGTCCTCATGTTAGTCAATAATCTCAGCCTTTTCCTGCTACTAACTTTTTACTAGGTTTTCTGTCGAAGGACAGTTGGCCAATTTAACCTTCATCATCTCTTCCCCACTCATTTGGACAGGTCTCTGGAGGTTCAGTAAGTGAGAGATCTAGGGATAAAACCCAGATCTCATTTTTAGTCTAGGGCACATTGTCCTGCATCAACCATACTGCCTCCTCAAGACATGCCAATTTCCCTAATGTGAGGTTACCTACCTTTTATTCTCCCCTACCATTCAACAAAGCATCTAGAAACACAATGAAGCAGACTCCTTGGGACTGATGGATTTGACATGACTTCTTTTTTCTTTTCAAAATCAGTATATAATGCATGGTGGTAGGCTTAGCATTCACTTAAGGCCCATGAAAATACTTAGTTTCTGTGACCTTGAGCAAGTCACTTCCCTTTGGCAAACTTGAGTGTCCTTATCTGTGAAATGAAGGGATTAGACTAAATGATCTCTAAGATCCCTTCCAGTTCTAACATTCTCTGAATCTATCATCCTAGAAAGTACAGAGATAGGAGTAGAAAGTCCATCCTGACCTACCCCACATTCCTATCACCAGAAGGAAAGAAAAATGGTCAGCACAGCTCCAATGTCTATCAGAATCACAGATCTTAGCTTTGAGTTCCTTCTCTGTTTGGGATCCAGCTGAACCCACACTCCCAGATAGTTCCGCTTGTTTGGCTGCAGCAAGCCTGGATCCCAGAATGATTTCTTCAAGGAAGAACCTGTTTACCAGACTCTTCTCCAAAAATGTCTACCCCAAACACTTCTGTGATTCAGTGGGGAAACAAAAATCACAGAAACCAGTCATGCAGACTTGAAAGGGAAAAAAATACCAGATAACAGAATTGTTCATTTTTCAACAAGTTGTCTGGCATCAGGTAGACACAGTCTTCAAAATCCATATAGCAGCATCTGTTCTTCAATCGAAGTATCATCCAGTGTTTTATCAGGCACAACAGCATTGTGCTAGACAAAAGAGAGATAGGAGGAGAGACAAAGAAGGCCCCTTCCCTGGAGGAGCTTACTATCTAGCTGAGGAGAAAGATTATAAATACAGGCATGAAATAATGAGAAAACAGTACAAGGTAGACTATAGTCAAGTTTCAGATAATGAGTCACAGAAATTATGGTCAAGGAGATCAGAGGAGGGAGAGAGATCATGGTTGGGCTAAGTCATCAGGGAAGGCTTCTGGAAGGAGGTGACACAAGCTTGGTGCTGTAAGATGAGCAGAATTTGGATTGGAAAGAAGGTGGGAATGGGTGTGGGAGAAGGTAAAGAATATCATTCCCCCAAAATGTCAAATAGGATAGGATAAAAGATAGAGCTCTTCTATACCATATTCGTGTCTTTACATTGACCCATACCTGGATCTATCAAACTCAATTAGAAATAAAAGCCACTAACCTGTTCATAGGATAGCTAGGTGGCACAATGG
This sequence comes from Notamacropus eugenii, assembly GCF_028372415.1. Taxonomy (NCBI): domain Eukaryota; kingdom Metazoa; phylum Chordata; class Mammalia; order Diprotodontia; family Macropodidae; genus Notamacropus; species Notamacropus eugenii. Next base: position 327,420,345 of record NC_092875.1, read on the forward strand.
ATAGAGCTAAACCTGGAGTCAGGAAGAGTTGAGTTCAAATTCATCCTTGTATACTTCCTAGCTGTGTTACCCTGGGCAAGTCACTTAACTCTGTTTACCTCTGTTTCCTCATCTGTCAAGTGAGGGGGAGAAGGAAATGGCAAACCACTCATATATCTTTGCTAAGAAAACCCCAAATGGGGTCATGAAGAGTCATATATGACTGATAACAACAACAACCTGTCATCAAGATCCCCATAAACTACACATTGACTTAGAAGATCACGCATATGATAAAAGATATTTGTATTAATACAGCAACCCATTAAAATCATGTCGGTGCTACATTTTAATCTCGTTCAAGCCCCATGCAGTCCCACAGGTCACATATTTGATACTCTGAACAAGACTATTAAGCAAACACCACCTTCTACACGAAGCCTTTCCTGGTCCCCTATCTTCTAGCACACCCCATTCCAAGTCTACCCTGTATTCATTTCACTTGTGTATACAGGTTGTCTCCCCCCTGCCCCTCATTAGAATATAAGCTCCTTGAGGGCAAGGGCAAGGACTATTTCACTTTTGTTTTTGTAACTCCAGCTTCTAAAACAGTGGCTCAAAATAGTAAGTACTTAATGAATGCTTGTTGGGTCTAGTTATTTAGCCACTTAAGAATCCACTTAACAGTACTATCATGTAGCCCACATGTGTCTATCTTGCCCACAAAGATATTATGAGCAACTTTGTCTGAAATGCAGATATGCTACATCTGCAACATTTCCTTGATCTACCAATCTAGTACCCAGTCTAGATAGTTCCAATGTGGCTGAGCTTTGGAAGTCATCTGTATGGATGTGACAGTTGTCCAAAGAGAGAATAAAATCTCAAAAGTATATGAAGAGCATTCGGAGGAGAACCTTGGGATTAGTTACATTTAGCATGAATAGGAGGAGCAGCCAGAGAGGCAGGAGAAAGGCCAAGATGGTGATCTTAGTATAGAAGCCAGAGGAAAGAGAACCAAGGAGGTAGTGTCAAATGCTGCAAAGAGATAAAGAATTATGAGTAGTAGTAAGAGGCTATTGAAATTGGCAGTCCTCAGACCATCTATGACCTTTGAGAGAGCAAGTTTGGAAGGGGGAAGGGGGGAGAGAGAAAAGTATCTCTATGGGTAGCATGCTAAGTGCTTTACAACCCTGGGAGAAAAGTACTATTATTATCTCTATTTTACAGTGTAGGAAACTGAGGCAGATAGAGGTTAAGTGACTCACCTGCAATTATATAGTTAGAAAGTATCTGAGGTCAGATTTGAACACAGGTCTTCCTGATTCCAGGACTGGTGTGCCACCTAGCTGGTAGAGTAGTAGGAACAACAGATGGACTGCAGGGGATTGAGGAGTCACATTAGTGAGAAACTGGAGGTAAGGAATGCAGATTACTCTTTCAATAAGTCTGACAATAAAGAAATGATCCAGCTAACAACTTCTCCTTCTTTGTATACACCCTTTCCTCCCTCTGCTTCCTAGATACACCTCTCTCTCTCTGTCTGTCTCTCTGTCTATCTCTGTCTCTGCTCTGTCTCTCTCTCTCTGTCTCAGTTGTTCTTTCTTACTAACAGCTCTTCCTCTGGCTCCTTATCTTTATCCTGGTCTCCTTTTCTTATCTCTTTCCAGACCCTTAGAGAAGGAGTTCCCTTTGCAGATGACTCTAGATCCCTCTGTCTAACCTAGAGCTCTGGTTCTAAGATTCAGGCTGCCTTTAGGATGTCTACCTGCACCTCCCACCAGCCCATCCAACTGGATATATCTAAAACTCAGTTTATTATAATTTCCCCAAAACTTGTCTCTTCTCACTTGACTCTTTCTGTCAATGAGAGTCTCACATGTTTTCAGTCACTGTCTCTGACCCCTCTTTTGTCTCCCTCACCACTAGCACCTTCTTTCCAAAACTGAGTCTCATTTATACTGCATATATCTTGTATGTAAATAGTTGTTTGCATGTTGTCTCCTCCATCAGGATGTGCACTCTTTAAGAACCATGTTTTTGCCTTTCTTTGTATCTCTGGCACTTAATAAGTACTTAGCACATGGAGCCACACTTGGTCTAGCACATAGTAAGTACTTAATAAATGAATGTTTGTTGAATCTTTTTATCCTTGGCTCAAAAATCTTAACTGGTTATTCCTTTTCAAGTTAGGTTAAAACTCCTTTGCTTGGCAAGACACTCCACAAGCAGACACTACCCTATCTCTCCAGTTTAATTTCATACTACTCTTCTCCCCCCAACCCTTACCATACCCTGCCCTAGTAGAAATGGCAGCACCAACTGCCAAACACGAAGTACATGTCCTGCCTAGGCAAGTCTGTGTCTGGGTTTGGGGCTTATTTTTCTGTGTTTGTGGATTTTTGTCTGATCCTAAGTGACCAAACATTGACATTGAGATGGATAGATCCAGACTTGAAAGTGACCTGGTCATTTTGATGTCTAGAGACTCTGGCTCCATCAGGTGGATCTGACCCATGACAAGGAAAGCTTTTGTACTAGAAAAGAATGCCACTATCAGGAGGAGGCCAAGCGCTGGTCTGGCTGGACAGTAGTTATAGATTTTGATTATGGAGAACCAAGATATAATTAACAATGATTGTTTGGCAGTTCCCAAAACTTTTTTTTGTTGAGCATCAGCTTCCCAAGAGAATAGAACTATAGTTATAAGTTAAGTTACTGAATCCTGTTTCTGTTTGAAGTTTTTCTACAAATGTATATTTGTGAGTATTCTGTATTAAGCATTTCTTTTGTGTATAGGAAATAAATACCTGTCTCATACCTGGTTCATATTGAACATGAGTGCTTTTCGACTGCCTTTTTTGAGATGGTAAGACATGATCCAAAGTTCAAGATATAACTAAGTTGCCTTCAGGTTCTGAGATAGAATGTAACAAGCTAAAGGGTGTGTTTAAAAAAAAAAAGCTTAACTCTTCTCATTCAGGACTGAATCTACTCTGGACTGAGTACATCGGTCCATTAATGGAAAGGGGTTGAGTGAACTGTCCGTCCTTCCATTGTCCCACTAGCAATGGGTATTTAATGTCTGGGAAGTTCTCCCCTCCCTCTTTAAATTCCTACTCGTTGTTTAAAACCACTCAAATCCTACCTCTCTTAGGAAACCTTCCCCTGTTGGTAGTGGCCTGTCCCTTCAGACTGCACACAGGATTTTGTTTGTACCTTTCTTACAAATTGATCATGTATTATTGAGCGTTATAGTCATTTGTGTATGTACCAAACCTCTAACATCAAATGTAACAATAACTCAATAAGGAAAGGGTCTATGTATTAGCCAAACCTACCTCCCCCAAGACATAAGGCCTATATAGTGGTAATACAGTAATCCGTAATCAGCTGTCCCCAATAGTTTGAATATAATTTAATTGAACAAGTGGCTTAAAGGAATAGGAGGGTGGTGAGATATGCTGTTTGTTGCTTTTTGCTTTTGGTTTTTTGGTTTGTTTTAGAATGAGAGTCAGAACAACTTTTTAGGCAGAAGGAAAGGATCTAGTGGTGGAGGAGAGATTAAAGATACAAAAAGAGAAAGCATAATTGACAGAGCAAGGTCCTAATGGAAAGCATGGTCTCAAAGGACCAAGCCTTGTCGAGGAGAAGGGCAACCTCGAGGAAAGGAGACTAGGGTAGGTGAAAATACAAAGAAATCAAGGCCTACAACTGAGGAATTCTGGGAGGTTATGATGGATGGTTTCAGTCTTCCCTCTAAAGTAGAATACTAAGTTATTCACAGGGGTGAAGCCAGGAAGAACTGGCAGATCTGGGTTTGGAGACTTGGAAAGGTAAAAGAATGGATCTGTAAGGTGGGGCTGAATTATAGATAGCCCTCAATACCCATCAGAGAGATTTCAGCATTACTCTGCGAGCAAAGATACTCTGGAAAATGGCACTGTTTCTCTCCCCAAATCCCTATCTCTTCCCTAACATTTATGTATAGGAGAAACTAAATGAGGTTAGTATTCTGGACTAGACCTGGAACTTCATTGCTATAGAGAATGCCATCTTCCTTGCCACCTCTAGTCTTAGGGAGTGAGCTAGAGAAGTGGTATTAAACTCAAACAGAGCCACTCATGTTGACTTTCAAAGAGATATTAATCTACATTCTATTGAAGTTTTGTTTCTTTTGTTAAATATTTCCCAGTTACATTTTAATCTGGTTGTGCTACACTCAGGAGTGTTGTGCTGGCTGATCCTGTGTTTGACACTTCTGGCCTAGAGCACTGAAAAGGCTATGTGACTTGCCCAGGGTGATACAGCCAAGAGGTGCCACAACAGTTAAGACCTGAACCCAGGTCTTTTCTTGCTATGAAGCCAACTCTCTGTCTAGCATGCCCTACTGCCTTTCTGAAATTCTGATTGTCCATGAAACCAAGTTACAGTAGCTTTAAAGGAGAAAAGAAAGGGAAGAGCTATCACAACAAGATTTTTCAATTCAAATGAAGTTGGTAGAACCAGGAAAACAATATGCACAATGACTTTACCAATGTAAATGGAAAACAAAAGAATAAAATACTAACTAAACAATTTGTAATTATTACTAAGCTTGGCACAGGGGGGTGTAATTTGGTTGAGTGACATTGCATATACTGTCAGACTGGGTTGATAGGATGGTTAGTTTTGCTAAACTACATTCTTTTTTACCTTTTATTATAAGGGTCACTCTCTGGATAGAGGAGGAAGAGAGATATTGGGAAATGAAGGTGACAAAAACAAAAGATATCAATAAAAATTTATTTAAAAATCAATATTAAAAGCCAAGGGCAGTTAGAAAGGGTGACAGTCGCCTCAGTTTGACTGTCAGGGGAGGGACCCTTTATGGGCTTATTATGTGTATAAGAGTATCAGATTCATTTTAACCTTAGTTCAGAGACTAATTTCTTTTCCAGTTGCCTCTCTGAATTAGCTCCCTTCTTTCAGCCACAGCAAGGGCCCTCAAAAATGATGGAAGGGATTGTTTTAAAATCTGTGCTCTTAAGAAGACTATGTCCTAAGATAATGGGGAGCTTTTGTCAGTTCTCAATAGTTTCAATTGTAAGTTTCCTGAGGGCAGGGACTATGTCCTTTCCTACCCATCCTTATATCTCCAGCATCTAACATGGTGCCTTCTTAACAAATACTTATTAATTTTTGGCAAGTAATATGAACAATAGTATTTGGGGAAGATGCATTAAGCAATATTGTGTAGGATGTATTAGTAGGAATATGGGGGTGGGGGGAGAGAGGGAGGAAAAATGTTGAGGGACATAGAGTGGGAAGATACCTATAAACTGAAACCAGATCTTTTTTTTCCTAAGTCTGATAGGTTCCCAGAGTAGACTTTTCTAATCCAGTAGAAATTGATGTTTTCCTTTAACTTAACAACTGATTTTTGCCAAACAGTTATGACCCCATTGTGGAACAACCTACTTTCTGGTGTTTCATTAGCCTGGAGTGACCTCTGCCTGTTTGGTGACTCATCAGTTGTAAATTGTGTATATGGGGAGTGGGAGAGGAGTGAAGGAGCTGTGATGTCAGCAGAACAATAAAACTTCCCATTTATTCATCAATTTTCATTTTCTAACCAGTTTTTTATATCCATTATCTCAAATGACCCTCAGCCACTGCTGTGAGAGAGAAAGAGCGAGTAGTATCCCCATTTTATGAATGAAGGAAACTCGGGCTCATATTTAAATATCCAAGATCACACAGCTAGGGAGGTGGCAGGAGAACTAGGGCTAAGAGCCCAGGTACACCAACTCTGATTTCCCTTTTCAGCCTGCCTTTGTAGATGCCAGATCTGACATGAGTTCCAGGAAAACTGTTGTTTTTCTCTTTCTTTTTCTTTTTTTCTTTTTCCCAATCCTAATGCCAGAGCACTTCAAGCTGTTTTATTCTGCTCTAGGAGGTCAGGGTCTGATACTGCCTTGATCCAGTCCTAGTTCCAAGTAACATCACTACTCATCAGAAGCAGGGTCATCTGTGTTAGTAACCATGGAATCATCAGAACTGGAAAAGTCTTCTTCTAGATCAACTTCCTCATTTTACAGACAAGGGGAACATGACTAAGTAATGTGCCCTAAACCACCCTGCCTCTGAGTGGCAATTGGGAACTTTTTTTTCTCAGTCAAAACACCCACTTTTCCTATTGGAAAAATAATTAGATATATCATTCATTATTTTTCTCACCTTCCAAAGTTCAAATCTGACCTCAGTCACTTACTAGCTGGGTAAATCATTTAACTTTGTTTGACTCAGTTTCCTCATCTATAAAATGTACTGGAGAAGGAAATGGCAAACCACTCCAGTATCTTTGCCAAGAAAACCCCAAATGGTGTGACACGGTCAGATATGGCTGAATGACAACAACAAAACTTTTTCAGTCTGCCAAGGAACAGGAGGAAGAAACCCAAAAGCACAGAAGCAAAACATACAAGCTAGCTCAGGCTTCAGGCTTAAGAGGAAGGAAAGAAGGAAGGAAGGAAGGAAGGAAGGAAGGAAGGAAGGAAGGAAGGAAGGAAGGAAGGAAGGAAGGAAGGAAGGAAGGAAGGAAGGAAGGAATATCCAAAGAAAACCAGACTTTAAGCACTTACTGTGTGCCAGCACTGTACTGAACACTTTAGATTTAATCCTCAAAACAACCCTGCACAAATTAGGTGCTATTATTATCGATGTTTTACATATGAGGAAATTGAGGCAGGCAGAAGTTAAGTGATTTACCCAGTGTCACACAACTAGGAAGTATCTGAGGTCAAATTTGAACTCAGGTCTTCCTGACTCTACCACTGTGCCACCTAGCTGTGCTTTGGTCAAGAAAACTTTTGAGTTAAAGACAGAAAGTTGAACCATAGTGTTGGTACTTTATTAAACTGTGAGCTCTTTAAGAGTAAGGACTGGGAGATTTTTTGACTTTCTTTGTACACTCAGCACCTAGCACAGTGCCTGGTATATAACAAGTATTAATTAATTCATTAATTAATTATGATTAGTTATATAATTGTATAATATGATCATAATATATAACATAAATTGTTATATGATTATAAGTAAATTATATACTTATAAATAATGTAAATTATAATAATAAAAATATAATTATATAATTAAGCACTAATAAATGCTTATTGACTTGACCAGACTTGGTCTTCTGTTCAACTGGTTCATTGTACCACTTAACTCTCCATGCTGAAGTCAAGGCAAGTGTAACATACCAATTGATGATGGGCTGGCTTGTCCATTAGATGTGCTAGACTAGGTTCTGTTCTGACAGCTGGAATTGAACTGGAACATTCCTATTATCTGACTAAAGAAAGAATTCAGAGAGGCCTGGGCCTGGGGTTTTATCCTGAGGAGCCCTAACACCTGGAGAGAAATAATTTTCTTCTTTCTAGCAATAACCTAAGGACTTGACTGAGCTGGTAGAGATTACAGAATCATCAGGACTGGACTGGACTTTATCATCGTTGTTTTTGTTCAGTTATATCCAACTCTTTGTGACCCCATTTGGGGTTTTCTTGGCAAACATACTGGAGTGGTTTTCCATTTCCTACTCCAGCTTATTTTACAGATGAATAACTGAGGCAAATATGGTTAAAGGACTTACCCAGGGTCACACAGGTAGCAAGTATCTTTGTCTGGATTTGAATACAGGTCTTCCTGACTCCAGACCCAGCATTCTATCCATTTCACCTCCTAGTTGCCCACAGGACTCTATCATAAGGCTGAATAAATATAGTTACTCTCCATACACTGTGGCTTAGAACTGAGCCAAAAGTATTGATGTTTGATTTGTATTAACAAACAGATTTAATATTTTAGAGTCAGAAGTCTGAAAGTCCTAACAATTTTGGTACTAGAAGCTTCTGATTCTCACTGGTCTCTGGAAGGGGCCTAAAGTGTTTGTGAACCTTCAATATATTAACATTTAATATGGTGACTTGAAAAGGCCATGGCTAGAAGGCCACCCTTGAAGTCAGGAAGACCTAGGTTCTAGTCTGGTCTCAGACAAATACTGACTGTTAGACCCTGGGCTAGTCATTTACACCTCTCAGCGCCCATAGGTCAACTCTCTAAGACACAGGTTCTTAACCTTTTGAAATGCTATGGGCCCCTTGGGCAGCATGGGAAAGTCAATGAACCCCTTTGCAGAATAATGTTTTTAAATGTATAAAAAAAACCAGAAAAGCAACAAAAGGTTAATGTAAATAAATATATACATTTTTTACCATCTAAATTCATGTTCCTCCTGAAATATAGCCACAGACCTTTTGGGAGTGGTGAGTTGGTGGACCCCAAGTTAAGAACCCCTGATCTAAACTATAAATTACAGACCAGTTGCTGATATCATGAAAGGGAGCCCCACTAATGGTTCCCCATACTGATAAAATCACAGATCCAAACCCCACTCCCACAAATTGGTTGGATTTTGCAAACCAGAATTAGACAATATATATTTGCCAGTTGCTCAGTAAATTGATGAATGGCTGGATTCACCTAAGGTGATAGCTATAATGCCTTGAAGAAATAACTAAGAGTTTCCCAAAATTTTAGTCAGAAAGAAGCCCCGCCCAGTCCCACAGAGCCTTAAGATGGGTGAGTCAGATGCTGGATTCCCTGAAAAACAGGAGATATAATATGGGGAACACAGGATAAGCTTACCTGGCTACCCAGGCCTCTCTCTGGCTAGACCTTGGGAGGCAGCATGGTATGGTAGAGAACGTGCTGACCTTGGAATGAGGAGGGCCTGGGTTCAGGTCTTCTCTCTGACACTTATTGGAGTGATAACAGTTGTGTGTTTCGTCATCTGCAAGATGAAGGGGACTCAACTAGATGGCTTCAAGGGTCCCTTTCCTGCTCTAAATGCTTTCTCTGTACACGGGGGTTGGAGGAATCCCCTTCACATTCAAAGGCAGGCATTCTGGTATTTGTGGACATAAGTGTTTTGTGGGAGATGAGCCATAACCCAAAGCTCTGGCTGTTAAGCGCTTTTCACAGCCTTGTTCATTGCCCCTGAGGAAGCAGGGAGGGGCCAGACAGCCTGCCTGCCCCACAGTTGTTGGACACCTGTCCCTGCTGCATCACGTGGCTCCAGGGGATTGTTTGCCCCAGCAGCCTCAGTCCCCCCCAGGCCTTCCTTCAGCCCCTCCTGGCCAACAGCTGCTGCTGACTTAGTCAGCTGTCATCTGCTCTTTCCCTCCTTAGGAGGAGGGAGGAAGGCAAAGAGGCTGACTTGGAAAGGGTGGCTGCTTTTAGTGCCTTTTAAGGGGCAGAAGAACATTCTAGCGGCGGGGAGGGAGTAAGACAAAGGCTCCTTGTGCTTTCTTCCTACCCCAGGATCAGAAGATGCCAGCCTTTCCTTTTCTCTCCTCTGTCCCAATCCCAGACCGGACCGGGGCTCCAACTCTTACATTTCAGTGGTATGGAGAAGTTCAGAAGGAAGGAAAGAGATGGGAGAAAATTCCCAAGAGGAGAAAGTCTGCCCATTTGCAACCATTTGTGCCACAAACTCATCTCTGTTTCAAGCTGGAGACCCAGACCAAGAGAGAAATTTATTGAGCCTGAGGCCACAAGGTTACATGGAAAAAGCCCTAGCGGGGAAATCAGGAGACTGGCTTCTTGTCCCAGGTCAGCTACGTAACCTTGGGCCAAGGGAAAAGGTACAAGACTATGGAATCGGAAGACTTGAGTTCAAATCTGATGGGATTATTAACCTGGGCAAGTAATTTCACCTCTCTGGGCCTCAGTTTCCTCATCTGCAAAATAAAAGTGTAGAACTTAATGACCTCCAAGGTTCTTACTAGCTCTAAATCTCTAAAAATCAGACTACAGGGCTTGAGAAAAATTCATGCCTTCATCTTTCCTTTCTTCTCTATCAGAGGAATTCTTATTCCAAGTGTGTTTGTTTCACAAATAGGCTGTTTTAGTTCTTTTAGATTGGGAAGAGCTATGAGATGAGGAGTCTTCAGTCATCGGAGTTTATACCTGAGAGGTCTAGTATTTCAGAGTTTATACCTAAAAGTGACCTCAGAGGATGTCTAATGTGGTCACCTCTTTTTTTTTTAAATAAAAAAAGGAGGAAATCAGTGCCTAGATATATTAAGTGACTTTCCTAGCAACATGCAATTTAGTAATCAACGGAGCCAGGATTTGAACTGAGGCCCTGTGACTTTAAATCTACAAAAAGTGGAGATCTAAGGGGATGCCAGTGTCAGTTGTGTTATCTAGTGATTTGGGGACCCATCATGAGGGTACTCTGGGCTCTCCCCATTGGGAACATTGATTTTCTAGATTGAATCAGTATTTACTTCAACATCTACTATGTTCCAGCCTTGTGCCAGGCACTATAGGAGGATGCAAAGAAGTAGAGAACACAAGATGAGACAGATACCAACATTGGCAGAGCCAGGCATTTGAATGAGACGGCTCATACATCACAGATTCAAGTGGGAAGGGACCTGGGAGGACATTACAGCTCAAGGGCAGACCAAATAGATCCTCTCACTCTGAAATACAAATATTTGCTCACATTTATCTCACAGACAAAGATTTAGAGGTGAAAAGGACCTTAGAACTCATGTAGTCCATCCCTCTCATTTGACTAAAATCCAGAGTGTAAGTAACTTGCCCAAAGACCCCCTGGCAATAAGTGAAAGAGCCAATATTTGGACCTGGGTCCTCTGAGGAATGATTCAATTCTCTTGATACCATACCACACCGCAGCCCCATAGTACTCTTATCATTTACAGAGTACCTTAAAGTATTGTTGTTTCATTTTTATTTATCCCCACAATAACCTTGTGAGGTTGGTAGCAAGCATAAGAGTCCCAGAATTAGAGCTGGAATTATAGTGATCATCTAGCCCACTGCCCACCCACATCACTTTACAAAGGAGGAAACTGAGGCCAGAGATGAAAAGTGATTGGTCAAAATGGCAGAGATAGAAAAGGGTAGAGGCAAGCTTTAAACTGAGATTCTCTGTGTCCACATCTGGGATTCTTTACACTTTGCCACAACTGACTCTTATCCCCATTATGCAAGGGAGGAAACTAAGTGAGACTCAACGAGATTAAGTGATTTACAGAACATTGCGTAGGTAAATATTCATTTTGGGACTCAAAACCTCTGCCTCAACCCAGTGCCTATCCCAAGGTATGATAGTCTCTCTAGCCTTATATTTTCATCCTGTTTTTCCATTTTGAAAATGTTTTAGTTCTCAAAGGTCAAAGGTTTGAAAATGCACATTCTCCTGGAAAGGGTTGTCTTTGCAGTTGATGTCCCATCAGCCTACTTTATAGAGTACTCTGCTAGGACTGTTGCCATTTTCTCAGTGTAACCCTATCAGAGAGATTTGGGGACAAATTATTGGAAGTTACTTGGGACCATATTACTCCAAAGGAAGAAAATCAAGCTGGGCTTTAAACTCAAGTCAGGCCTAGATGCCTAGAATGTGAGCCCTGCCAGGGACCTCAGAACTCACTGAATTCTACCATCTCAGTTCACAGAGGGGAAAATTGAAAACACGATAGGGGAAGGGATTCTCTCAAATGACATACACATGGAAGGGTAGCACACACTACTGTCTGAAATTATGGGGCAGATGAGTGGTCCCAACAAGGAGATTTTTTAAAGTATGGAAGTTTAAAGGAAGCTCCAACCAGCTGGCAGGCAGGCCATCTTCTTTGCATTTGTAAAGTAGTTGGCAGTTAAGAAAAACCTTTCAAATACATCAGACTTAATTAGAGATCTTCCACCAAGGATGTGGGTGGACATTATTGCCTGCATTTTTTAGGTATGAAGAAACTGAGACTCAGAAAAGCATAGGGACTTGCCCATGCGCATATGGGGTTCACAGGCATCAGAGTCAAAACTCAAGCCCAGATCTCCTTATTCCATATAAGACAGGGTCAAAGTCACCAGAAAGTGCTTCCCAAGGATGCAAATTTGCCAAGGACTGGTTCTGCCTTAACAAACAACAAAAGAATATTACAAGGTATGAACCAGTAAACAGCCATGTTACTATAAAGTCGATCAGGTGGTGTAGTGGCTGGACATAGAGTTTGGAAAATCAGAGTTTGAATCCAGCTTCCAACCTTCACCAGCTGTGTGACCCTGGCCAAGTCATTTAACTTGTCCTAGCCTCATTTTCCTCATCTGTAAAATGGGGATTATTTAGTAGCAGCTATCTCACAGGGTTATCATGAGAAGAAAATTAGATAATATTTATAAAGTATTCTGTAGACCTTAAAGTACAATATGAATGCTAGTTATTTTCCTGGAGAGAATACCATTTGAGGTGAGACATGACTCATGACCTTATCATTGAGCTGTCATTGAGGTGACATAGTAGGGTGAAGGTCAGGGATACCGAGATTTAAGAATAACAACTGATATCAAGATAAATTTCTGTGGACAATACCTCATTCAATCTTCACAACAAGGTAGGTAGTGAAGATATTACTATTCCTATTTTATAGATGAGGAAAATGGAACACAGGAAACAGTGATTTGCCCAAGGTCTCCAAGAGAATGAATTGGTAAAGCCCCAGCATTTGAACCCAAGCCTTTTGACTCCAGAGACAATGCTCTTTCCACTAAGGCATGGTGGCTTCTTAGTCATTAGAAGACATTGTTTTTCACCTTGAAGAGCTTAAGCCATCTAATGGTTGATTGAATGAACTGACCCTTGTAGGTCATTTAATCTTTTGTCATGGGGCCTATAAACTCTGAGGCCCCTGGCCTCCAAAAGGGCACAGATCAAGTGACTGACTGGCTTTCCCTGGGTGGCTATAGTTAGAGGATATCAAAGTTTCTCTTCTGAGCCACAGGACATGAAGGGTCACTGTCCAGTTGCCAAGGTCTGAAGCATGGCCAGAAAGGGCAAGTATATTTGCCTGGACAAAGGATATAAAAGACAAACCAATAGGCAGGAATGAATTCCAAATTAAGAGATGGGTGGAAATGGTATAAAGCTGAGAGAATCTGCTGAAACTTAAATACAGACAGAAAGAAAAAAAATCCCACAAACCTAGAACCCAAATGTGAATAACACCAGGAAAGATCTTGAGCCATGGCAATCAAGAAAAAATATTCTGAGAGATTTTTTTAAAAGAAAGGAAACAGAATAGCAACGAGAAGATGATACTCAGCTGATCACTATATGGGCAAGCTTCCATGCCACAAGAAACCTCTGTCAAAGTCTTCAATGGGCCATGAACCGATGACATTCTGGTCATCTCCTCTTCTACATCTTAAAGGAGCTGATTCTCTGAGAAGTCCGATATAGACAATTGAATTTTTTCTCCAATTTCTCCTGATATACACACAGCTCCAGTCTTCTGGAAAGTGAAGTCATAGATTGGTTGCCATGTTGGGACACTTCATAATGTCCCTGAGGAGCCATAAGAAGGTCCTCCTATTCCAAAGCATCTCCTAACTTGCCTGTCCAAGGTGACTGAAATTCCACCATTGGAGATTCATTCAAGTTAAAGTTTTGTCTGTAAATACCACTCCCTACCCTACCCTATCCCCCCCAAAAAACTCTGATAACATTAAAAACTATCATTAAACACCTTAACATGAATTCATCTAGTGACCGTTTCCAGAAGGACTGCTAGAAGAAAGTAGGTTTTGACAATACAGTAGCAAGGCCAGATAAGATGCTGTAGTGGGCAACCCTGAGCTGCCAGAGACCAGCATAAAGTTCCAAAGTATGGTGGAGATTGATGGAGAGATTGACTTTTATGCGAAGAAAAGCATAGAAAGGAGCGAAAGATCCTGCTGGGGTGTGCTGGAGCCAGCTTCAATGGACGTTGAGAACCAAATTTTCAGTTTAAGATTAAAACTCAGAAAACAAATAAATGTTATAGAGAAGAACTTAATTTATTGTCTTATTAATTGCCTAAACTTAAGAAAGAGATGTAAAAAATGTTAGTAATTAAAAGTCTGTCATAAATTTTTTTTCTTCCAGAGAGCCAGTTGTTAAACATTTATTTACCAGCAGACTCCTGGAGATAGGAGACTACTAAAAACTATCTTGAAAAGACATTCCCTGCCCTTCAGGAGCTTATAGTCTACTTTAGGAGATAAGACCAACACACATGAAAAAATACTTAATGATACAGGGGGCCAATAGACAAGTAGACAAAGAATATGAACAAACAGTTCTCAAAAGAAGAAATACAAACTCAATAAACCATGTGATACCAGATAATAAATTATATATTATATGATATTATACATTATATGATATATATAGCATATATAATAAATAAACAAACCAATAAACCAGAACACTGGAAGAAATGAAAATCAAAGTAATCCTGGGGTTTTACCTCAGCGAATAATAATAGCCAGTGTTTTTACAGCACTTTAAGATTGGCAGAGAACTTTATAGATGGTGTCTCATTTGATCAAACTGGCAAAGATGACAAAACCTGGAAATGCAATTGTGGAAAGGCAGGAACACTAATGCTTGTTAGTGGAGCTGTTTGTTGTTCTAACAATTCTGAAAAGCAATTTGGAATTTGAAAAGAGTGGTTAAATGTCTATATATTTTGATCTAGAAATTTCATTGATAGGAATATATCCCAAGGAGGCCAATAACAAAAAGATAGGCTTCCTCCATGCACCAAAATATTCATAGCAGAGCTTATTGTGTTAACCGAGAACCGGAAGATAAGTCAACTGGCCCAACGAATTGTGTTATATGAATGCAAATGGAATATTATTGTGCTGAAAGAAATGATGAATATGAAAAATAAAGAAAAGCATAGGAAAACATGTGAACTGATGAAAAAATGATACAACAGGAAAATAATAGACATGACTACAACAATGCAAATGGAAGGAAAAACAACTGCCAAACAATCAAAATGGAAGGTTGCAAAATTATAATAACCAAGATTAGCCACAAAGGGGAAATATGAGGACACCTTCAATATTTTTGTAAAGGTAGGGAGTTATGGGAATGGAACTCTGCACAGAACATCAAACACACACACACACACACACACACACTTAATAGTATTTAATTTTTTCCAATTACATGTAAAGATAGTTTTCAGCATTCATTTTTATAAGATTTTGAGTTCTAAATTTTCTCCTTTCCCTTCTCTCTCCCCAAGACAGCAAGCAATTTGATATAGGTTGTAAATGTCCAATGATGTTAAACATAGTTCCACATTAACCACATTAATTGTGAAAGAAGAATCAGAACAAAAAAGGAAAACCACAAGGAAAAAAAACAAAGAAGAGTGAAAAAGGAGTTCACTGGATGTGAATAGGATGTGGATAGGATTTTCCATTATGCATCTTTTGGAATTATCTTGGATCATTATATTGCTGAGAAGAGCTGAGTCTATTAAAGTTGATCATTGCACAATGTTGCTGTTACTGTTTACAATGTTCTCCTGGTTCTGCTCACTTCACTCAGCATCAGCTCAGGTATGTCTTTCCAGGTTTTTCTGAAATCCACCTGCTCATCATCATGCACAATAGTATCCCATTATATTCATATACTACAACTTGTTCAGCCATTTCCCAATTGATGGGCATCCCCTCAATTTCCAGTTCTTTGCCACCACAAAAAGAGCTGTTATAAATATTTTTTGCATGTGTAGGTCCTTTTCCCTTTTTTATTATCCCTTTGGGATACAAACCTAGTTGTGTTATTGCTGGATCAAAGTTTTACAGGCTTTTGGACATAGAACATCAGAATTTTTTTGAATGATGTTTAGTTTTGTGGAACTTTGCTCTTCCCCTTTTTTTTTCTTATTATAAGGCATGGCTCTCTGAATAAGGCATGGCTCTCTGAGAGTGGAAAGAACATGATTTCCCATTCAGTGGGAAATTTAATGTTATTAAAACTAAAGGTATCAATAAGAATTTATTTTTAAAAAGAGAAAAACAAGGCAGAACACTATATGCTATGGTTTGATGATCTTATAAGAATTGAGAAGAGGTCACTCACTATTTATTGTCAAATAAGGTCAATCAATCAGCCAATAGGTAACTATTTTCTTTGAACTACTGTGCTAGGCACTGTAGATATAAATACAATGAATATAAATACAATGAATGAAACAACTCAGGAAGGCAATTTAGGAAAGGGTTGTATGAACTGAGACACCTAAGGTCATGTTACTGGATAACTAAGTCATCTCACCTACTTCTAGAAAGATCTAGAGTTCTATCTAGAAAGACAATATAATGTAATAGAATTAACTAAATTTGTGGTCAGGAACACTGAAGGCTTTGACTCACCCTGACTAGCTATGTGAACCCAGGCAAACCTCTGTATGTCTTTGTTTCCTCATCTATAAAAGAGCATCCACCTCCCTGGGCTGTTGTAAGGTTTTGCAAATCCTAAAGAGTTGCATAAATGCTAGCTATTGTTACTAGTAGAAATAATGAAAAGAATGATGTGCCAGGAGAGTTGAGTTTGAACTCATTTTAGCTATGTGACCTTGGGCAAGTCATTTAATCAGGCTGGACCTCAATTTCCCCACATGAAAAAGAAAGGGTTGAACTAGATCACCATTTCTTAAAACTGTGGGTTTTGAGGGGATAAAATAACAGAATGTGGGAGTCGAGAAAAATCTGGCAATAGTAGAAGGTTTCTGAATGTGCATGGACCAAAAATTAATTCAAAATCAAATGCATAGTAAATCCGACGTGTTTCTGGCGGCACTTGCCCCTGTTGCATCTCACACCTTCACTGTAGTCTTGGTTCTGAACACACAACATGCACGCTTTACACTGTGCACGTCTTCACATCACACAACACTAACCCTAACTGCACTGCCAGAAACACCACAGCTCAGATTCAAGACTGTTGTATGTTACAAATTGCAGTGTATTTATTGTACTTACAAAATCATTAAACGAATTTAGACTTGGAGTTAGGGCAGAATTTCCAACAATTTCTGAAACGGCCTTAAACACACTTCTGCCATTTTATACTATGTATTTATATGAAGCAACATTCCCAGTATTGGTGATTATAAAATCAAAATATTGATCAACTCTAAAAAATGTTGAAGATGCTCTAAGTCCCGCAGTATCAAATATTCCACCAAGATTCAATTCTTTTTTTATATATATATTTTTTTAATTTATTTATTTATTTAACATTTAACATTCATTTTCACAAAATTTTGGGTTCCAAATTTTCTCCCCTTTTGTCCCCTCCCCCCACCCCAAAACACTGAGCATTCTAATTGCCCCTATCACCAATCTGCCCTCTCTTCTATCATCTCTGTCTGCCCTTGTCTCCATCTTCTCTTTTGTCCTGTAGGGCCAAATAACTTTCTATACCACTTTACCTGTGTTTCTTATTACCTAGTGGCAAGAACAGTACTCAACAGTTGTTCCTAAAACTTTGAGTTCCAACTTCTCTTCATCCCTCCCTCCCCACCCTTTCCCTTTGGAAGGCAAACAATTCAATATAGGCCAAATCTGTGTAGTTTTGCAAATGACTTCCATAATAGTTGTGTTGTATAAGACTAACTATATTTCCCTCCATCCTATCCTGCCCCCCATTACTTCTATTCTCTCTTTTGATCCTGTCCCTCCCCATGAGTGTTGACCTCAAATTGCTCCCTCCTCCCCATGCCCTCCCTTCCATCATCCCCCCCACCCTGCTTATCCCCTTATCTCCCACTTTCCTGTATTGTAAGATAGGTTTTCATACCAAAATGAGTGTGCATTTTATTCCTTCCTTTAGTGAAATGTGATGAGAGTAAACTTCACGTTTTTCTCTCACCTCCCCTCTTTATCCCTCCACTAATAAGTCTTTTGCTTGCCTCTTTTATGAGAGATAATTTGCCCCATTCCATTTCTCCCTTTCTCCTCCCAATATATTTCTCTCTCACTGCTTGATTTCATTTTTTTAAGATATGATCCCATCCTCTTCAATTCACTCTGTGCACGCTGTCTCTATGTGTGTGTGCATGTGCGTGTGCATGTGTGTGTGTGTGCAATCCCACCCAGTACCCAGATACTGAATAGTTTCAAGAGTTACAAATATTGTCTTTCCATGTAGGAATGTAAACAGTTCAACTTTAGTAAAGTCCCTTATGACTTCTCTTTGCTGTTTACCTTTTCATGCTTCTCTTCATTCTTGTGTTTGAAAGTCAAATTTTCTTTTCAGCTCTGGTCTTTTCATCAAGAATGCTTGAAAGTCCTTGATTTCATTGAAAGACCATTTTTTCCCCTGAAGTATTATACTCAGTTTTGCTGGGTAGGTGATTCTTGGTTTTAGTCCTCGTTCCTTTGACTTCTGGAATATCCTATTCCACGCCCTTCGATCCCTTAATGTAGAAGCTGCTAGATCTTGTGTTACCCTGATTGTATTTCCACAATACTTGAATTATTTCTTTCTAGCTGCTTGCAATATTTTCTCCTTGACCTGGGAGCTCTGGAATTTGGCCACAATGTTCCTAGGAGTTTCTCTTTTGGGATCTCTTTCAGGCGGTGATCTGTGGATTCCTTGAATACTTATTTTGCCCTCTGGTTCTAGAATCTCAGGGCAGTTTTCCTTGATAATTTCATGAAAGATGATGTCTAGGCTCTTTTTTTGATCATGGCTTTCAGGTAGTCCCATAATTTTTAAATTGTCTCTCCTGGATCTATTTTCCAGGTCAGTTGTTTTTCCCATGAGATATTTCACATTATCTTCCATTTTTTCATTCTTTTGGTTTTGTTTTGTGATTTCTTGGTTTCTCATAAAGTCATTAGCCTCCATCTGTTCCATTCTAATTTTGAAAGAACTATTTTCTTCAGTGAGCTTTTGAACCTCCTTTTCCATTTGGCTAATTCTGCTTTTGAAAGCATTCTTTTCCTCATTGGCTTTTTGAACCTCTTTTGCCAATTGAGTTAGCCTATTTTTCAAGGTGTTATTTTCTTCAGCATTTTTTTGGGTCTCCTTTAGCAGGGTGTTTACTTGTTTTTCATGCTTTGCTTGCATTTGTCTTCCCAGTTTTTCCTCCACCTCTCTAACTTGATTTTCAAAATCCTTTTTGAGCTCTTCCATGGCTTGAGCCCATTGAGTGGGCTGGGATACAGAAGCCTTGACTTCTGTGCCTTTCCCTGATGGTAAGCATTGTTCTTCCTCATCAGAAAGGAAGGGAGGAAATACCTGTTCACCAAGAAAGTAACCTTCTATAGTCTTATTTCTTTTCCCTTTTCTGGGCATTTTCCCAGCCAGAGACTTGACTTCTGAGTATTCTCTTCACACCCACTTTGCCTCCAGATCCACCCAGCCAGTGCTTGGGGTCTGAGATTCAAATACTGCTCCCCAGCCTCAGGGCTTTGGGCGGGGGTGGGGCTGCTATTCAGTGTGAGATTAAGTTCAGGTGCTCAGGTGGAGGCAGGGCCACCTCATGGGCTCAGTTCCCTCAGGGGGTTTATGCAGAGACCTTCAACAATGGATCCAGGCTCCTGCCTGCTTGGGGAGCCTTGGTCTGCTCCCACCTCTGCTGCTGCCTCCCGAGGGGGTCTGAGTTATGGGGGCACCCCACTCCCCTCTCGACCCACCAAAGAAACCCTCTCACTGACCCTTGTCACCTGTGGGTGGAGGGACCTGCACGGCCACTGGAGATTCTGTCCCTGAAGCCTGCTCGGATCTGCTCCTCTCGGTGCCCCGCAGCCCAGGCAGGGCTGGGCTCAGCTCGGGGTCCACAGCACGACGGACCTTTTGTGAGAGGTTTTCAGGCTCTCTGGAACAGAAATCTCGTGCGCTCCATTGTTCTGTGGCTTCTGCTGCTCCAGAATTTGTTGGGAGTTCTTTTTTACAGATATTTTATGGGCTGTGGGTTCAGAGCTAGCGTATGTGTGTCTTTCTACTCCGCCATCTTGGCTCCCCCCCCCCAAGATTCTTTATGTAAAAATAAACAAGCACATCCATTTGCTTTCATCTTAAATAAATGGCAAAATTATATATATACCAAAAAATTGTTTTAAAATAAATTTCTTTAAGATTTACTATCGGTAAATGGTTGATTTGTATACCTATTTTATATACCTATATATCCAGGATCACATAAAAATTTCTCTGGTGAAAAGGGGTGGTAAGTGGAAAAAGTTTAAGAAGCCCTGCACTAGATGACCTTTAAGGTCCCTTCCAGCTCTCAGTCTATGATCCCCATGACCTGTCACCCTCAGTTTCCTCTGTAAAGTAGGGATGATGATAGTAATACTGGCACTATTTTATAGAATTCTTGTGAAGGAAGAAAATCTTAAAGTGCAACAAAAATGTGACTTTTCAGGAATACTTCCCCTATTGGCTGAAAAAATACAAAATTTTCCTTTGTCTTCCATTTTAGGCTGTTAGGTGATCAAATTCATAGAGTTAGAGTAAGGAACACCCAAGTTTAAAGCCTATCTTAAACCCTTAGAAGTTGTAGGACCCTCAGCAAATCATTTGACTTCTCTGTGCCTCAGTTTCCTTCTCTGTAGGATGGGAGAATAAGAGGGTTGAACTTGATGTCCTTTGAGATCACTTGTAGTCCTCAATCTGTGATTAATGTCCTTTTGTTCCAGGTCTACTCCAGCACGCCAGGCTCAAGCCTCCCTCACACTGGCTCAGGCGGTGTGGGCTCAGGCGGCTATTGCTGGCATCTTGTGACGACATGTCTTTTTCATCTGCCTAATGCTTGTCACAAGCTTCACCAGTTCTGTAATTGCGTGCCTTTGAAGCCTGGTTGTTATTTAATTTTACATCTGCTTCATGGCAAACACTCACCAACTGGGCCTTTGTTGTTTTGGGAGCTGAAGAGATCCATCTATGCACAAAAAAGACTTCAAGTATCTTTTAAATAGTCCCATGACCAGTTCAAGGCAAGAGTGTGAAATTGCTAAGTTTTGGCTTTGGATCCCCCTCTCCTCTTCATCCCTACCCTCCACTCTTTTTTTTCTGACTTCCTTGATCCCCTTTCAGATGGCCCAGTGCCCTCCTATTCTCTCTCCCCATTATAGGCTGCTCCCAGGAAGATGCTGATAACCCATAATCTAAGTATTGGTGTGAATGTAGGTCACTGGGTTCCCTCTCTCAGGGGGATTTGCATTTTAAGCCTTATCTATACTGGTGTATAGGCTTTGTTTTCTGCTAAAGGGATTTCCCAAATCAACCAGCCAAGGAGGACAGATCATTTTGAGAGGAGGAGCCCCTCAAATCAAAACCAGTTTGGGCCTATGGATAAAGACAGCTCTTCTCTGCCTGCTCTCTGTGTCCCATCCCCACTCCATCACCACTGCATGCACGCACATGGGCACACACATCTGACTGCATTCAGCTTGAGGAAGCTTGTACTGTATTATCAGGTTTTCTTCTGGATTTATTTTTGGCTTTTCAACCCAAGTTTTTTAAATTCTCCAGTATGTTTATTGTTTTTCATATGTATTCACAGTCAGTACAGAAATCTAACTTTTCCTTATTCCTCTCTCCTGCTTGACTCAGTTTCTCTGGATATGTGGAGATCAACCCTTCCAGCTACCACAGCCTATCTGCATTTAGGCTAATTCAGCTCCTCATAGTAATAACAGCCCACATTTAAGTATCATTTTAATGTTGACAAAGTACTTTCTTTATAGAAACCCTGTGAAGCAGGTAGCCCAAGTCTTACAAGTACCCATTTTTTAGAGGAAGAAACTAAAGGGGATTCAGGTGAGGGAAGTGACTAACTTAGGATGTATAGTTACCTAAAATCACAAACATATCCCTCAGACTTTTGTCATTGCCTAAAGGAGAAAGTCCAGCTTTTTAGACTGGCATGCAAAGACTTTCAATGAAGGAACTTTGGAAAGATATGCTAAGACTTATAGGACTACAGATCCTCAAATACCCTAGTAGTGCTTTAAAAATGAACCGGAAGAAACAATGGTAAAGACAACCAAAGACAGATAGCCATAAACTCCTTCATTCAATCCATGTCTACCCAAAAATATGACCAGAATCCTGCAGAACCTCTAAGTAGAGAAAAACCAGGGTAGGTGGAAGGCAAAGCATGGTGTAAGCATGGAAGCACAGGAAACAATGCCAAACCAATGCCTACCACCAGGAAGACTATGCCTCAGCTTCTTTAGGAGATACAGCCAAGCTAGCATTCACCTTAGGTATGCCATCCAACCATGCCTGCACCCAGATTCCTCAGGAGACAGGATTAGACAGGCATCCAGGTCAGGCTTGATCTGGCATTCAGACAAGCCATATTCAATCCAAGGTACAGGCAGCTCTACCTGAATTACATCAAGAGACAAAGGCTAGAGAAGTACCTGGGCAGATCAGTGTCCAGGCAGCCCACATCCAAGTATAGCACTTAGAAAACAAAGCACCTGAGGTATTGTTGCTGGTCTGAGATCAACATAATTAATAACATTTGGTTGCAAACTATAAGGGTCACAAGAGATGAAGCCTTTGGGACTTTGGATGAAGGTTTGGGACTGGTCATGGAAAGAAAACATAGAAGGAGTCAAGGAAAAATCCAAGTCAAGCCACCAGGAGACCAAGCCAAAACCCAGGAATTCCTGCAGCAAGCAAGGCCTAGCTTTAGCCACTACATTCAGGCCCAAACAGATCAACATTATTTAAAAGCTACAAAAAATAACAAGACCAACTCAAATACAAAGCACTAATGAAGAAAATGAGACTAGAGTTATGAGAAAACAGAAGAAAATGCTAAGCATAATAAAGAAATACCTTGGACCAAGAGAAGCCTAAGAGATAAACCAAGAAAAAAGCAGTAACTCCATAAGTCAAAGTAGAGTCTCAGATAAAAGAATGTCCTGATCACAAGGACTACAAGAACACCTGGAAGAAATAAAAAAAGATACAAAATGTAATGCATAAGGAAATGACAGCTGGAGAGGAAAGAATGAGAAGCAGTAATAGCTTGGAACAAATGATGGTACATATTACCAAAAAAATAAACTCCCTAAAAATTAAAATGGGCTAAACATAAAGCAACAACTCCATGAGACAGTAAGAAATTTTAAAACAAAATCAGAAGGTGTGTGTGTCTGTCTGTCCGTCTGTGTGTGTGTGTGTGTGTGTGTGTAGTCAAAACAATACAAAAAAATGACCTGTAAAATAGATCGGGGAGAGACAATCTAAAAATTATCAGACTACCTAAAAGTCATGACCAATAATAAAATCTGAATGTCTTCTTTCAAGGTATCATAAAAGAAAGTGACAGAGATGTCTTGCACCAAAGAAAAAAGTGAAAAGTAGAAAGAATCTACCATTTTATCTCCTGCAAGAAATCCCCAAATGAAAACTCCCAGAAACATTATAGCCAAAATTAGAACTTCAATGACAAAGAAAAAATATTGCAACCTAAAAGGAAGTTCCAAGAAGCCATATTCAATTCAAGATCACTCAAGACATGGCTGCTCCCTCTATTAAGAAGAGGGAAGATTAGAATATACTACAAAAGGCAAAAGATAAAGTCTTACAACTAAGAATAAACTAGCTGGTAAAAGGAGGGATAATTCTGCAGTTCATTAAGTAGAACTTTAATGAAATATAATGCTTCCAAGCATTCCTGATTAAAAATCAATAGCTAAGAAGAAACTTTGAGATATAAACATTAGAGTCAAGAGAAATATATGGAGGCAAAGATAGCTGATCAATTGGAAGGGACTAGATGGTAATGAATTGTTTATATTCCAACAGAGTATGTTAGAAGCAAGTGTCCTCTTAGATCTCCAATGTCTTTAAAAGCCATCAAGAAAATTAAAAAAGATAGGCCTATAGATAATTATTCTCTGTTTCAGTTGTATTGAAAGAAATGGAAGGGAAAAAATAATAAAATAGCTAACATTTATATAATGCTTACTATGTGCCAGATGCTATGCTAAGTGCTTTATAATTATTTTCTCCTTTGGTCCTCACAGTAGCCCAAAACCAGATTTGAACTCAGGTCTTTGCGACTCCAGGCTCATTATTCTATCCCCTATACCACCTAGTGAATTTATTGGACTATCTCACATTACAGTGGATATTTATAATAGTGTTAGTGAGATGAAAAACACACAAAAATAGAGGAAAAGGAAGGGAAAATGGGCATCCCATGAATCTCACTTTCATCTGAACTGGACAAAGGAAAGTTGAATACACCCACACATATACTGTCATACACACACACACACACACACACACACAGCATATTAAAAAAATTACTTACCATGGACAGGTTGAATTTATACCAGAAATGTACAGTTGAGTCAACATAAGGAAAACTATAAACGTAATAGATCATGTTAATAAGAAAAATATTTCTTAAAAACCATATGATTACATTAATGGATCCTGAGAAGGAAATTAAAACAGGTTCCGAACAATCATATGGGGAAAGAAAAAAATGGCCCCAATAACTAATAATTAGAAAAATTCAAATTAAAGCAAATTGAGGTTCTACCTTAAACCCATGAAATAGGGAGGGAGAAAGAGACAGAGACATTGAGAGAGGGAGAGAGAGAGAGAGAGAGAGAGAGAGAGAGAGAGAGAGAGAGAGAGAGAGAGAGAGAGAGATGGCTATTTCTGAAGGTGCTACAGGAAAAGAGGAACACTGATGTAGTGAAGATGTGAATTAAAAATTGGTTCAGTCATTCTGGAGAGAGATTTTCAATCATGTTAAAAAAAAGCCATTAAACAGACAAATTTGAGAAGACTTATATGAACTGATGCACAGGGAAGTGAGTAGAATCAGGAGAATAATTTATACAAAAACAATGTTGTAAAGAAAAACAACTTTGAAAGACTTAAGAATTTTGATTAATTCAATGACCAATCATGATTTCAAAGGACTGATGATGAAACATACTACCTAATTCCTGACTAACAAGATGGACTCAAGTTTCAGAATTAGACATATATTCTTGGACACTGACAATATGGAAATTTATTTTGCTTCACTATGCACCTTTGTTACAAAGGTTTCTTTTTTCTTTTTTCTCAGTTTGAGGGAGAATGGAGTGAGAAGGGACAGGGAAGCTAGAAATAAAGTTGCCCCCCTCAAAAAGAGAAGAAAAAGAAGAGAGAGAACAGAGGGCTACTGAAACATTTTTGAAATGCAAAGAGCAAAAATAAGATCACAAGAATCACAGACAAATAGGACAGCTTTGAAGCAACATGTTGAATTTGTTATACACTTACAAAACTAAACAAGGTGTACGTTATGCAGATTCACAATCTCACGTACACTCGTCTATTCTGCTGAGTGTATGAAAGTGTTTATTTCAGTTGTTTAAGAATGTAAAAATATGAGGAGGAAAGAAACCCAATTACTCAATGACATTGACCTTAATCTACCTTCCCAATCTTATCTCTCATTCTTTCCCTACACAAATTGTTTGCTCTGGTCAAACTGGCCTGTCACTGATTATAGTTTATGCCAGTACTATGCCCTTCTCAGAATGACCTAATTCCATGCCTATCCCATCTCTTCTTTGCAGGCTTCTCTGATCATTCTATTCCATAGTGATCTCTCTTCTGCCTTTACTATTCATTATTGTTATGAGCTATTAAGTCAATTTTATATTTTTATTTAAGTGGAAAGAGTTGATCAGGAAAAATTAATTAACCTGATAAGAACTAGAGGGAAGAGTAGGAAAGGACTGACTTTTTTTTTATGGAGTATCAAAACTCTGTTCTTCATTACTACAGAGACTTATACTAATGGTGTAAGTTGGATTGTTTATTTTGGGGATGGAAACTGAACCTTTGGGGTAGTCATAAGGCTAAAAGTCTATTACCAATGTCCCTTAAGTAAAAGTGAGATTCACTACACAGGAAAGAGAATTGAATTAAATATCTATGGGCTAGTGTGAGTCCTTTATATTGTTTGAATTTTCTATGTGGTAAAAGAAAGGTTGTCTTGTACCTGAGAAGCATTACTGTCATGAGTGCTTGCATGGGAACAAAAACTGCTTTTACTCACATCAGTGGAGACCTAGATATGAGCTATATTCTAAGGTTCCCAGAAGAATCTTTCTGGCAACAAAATGAACCAAAGAATTCTGTTTTGGGGACATCCCCAAGACTGAGCCATATATGTATAGGCTCAAATCTTAGAATGTATTGGTACGAAGGTTACATAACTTCTCCTATGTTCATGTCTTGCTCATCGAAGACTGAGATACCATGATAAACTTTTTTACTCTACACAGTGCCTAAGGTAGAACTGGATACATAATAACAGTATGGTAAAATGTAAATGGCACTTTTGATTCAGAAGACATAGCAATGTAATCATAATCAAGTTATTTGGATCTGTTTTCCCATTTGGGAAATGGGGATAATGATACTTATACTACCTAGCCTCATAGGACTGTCACAAGGAAAGTACTTTGTAAACTTTAGTATTTCAAAGAAGATCTGAGATTCTGTCAGGATGGATCCTCCTTTCACTCATGTAAACCTGAGCTGAACTTTGTAGATTGTGTTTGTGAGTTTCTACAATCAGAATATTCATCCCTCTGTGGCCTGTGGAACTTCTCTGAACTTTCTTTAAGATCCTAGATAGAAGGCTGTCCCAGCCTTCTCCAGAAGCCATCTAGTCCAAACCCCTCATGCTAAAAGTTGAAGATACTGAAGCCCAGGGAAGGAAAGTGACTTGCCCCAAATAGGACCTGTGACTCATTAGCCAAGCTATTTCTCAGATGGCATCAAGCCATCCCAGACCCATACTCAAAAACCTTCTCAGCTCTCTTGTATCTACTCGGGCTTGTCCTCTCCTGGCATGGCCTTTGAGAATTGATGCTTCAGCAAAGCATCGGAGGAGGACTTCAGGAGGATTAAGTAGAGTCTAAAATCTTCCAGTGCTTTGGAAATAAATGTGAGCTATTATTATCATTGGAGCAATAAAATGTAAGCTACTTGAGGAAAGGTACTGTTTCACTTTGATCTTTGCATGTTCAGTACCTAAAAAAAAATATTAGTCACTTAGTAAATACCTGGTGGTTAATTAACATTGGGGCAGCCAGGTGGTACGGTGGATAGAGCACCAGTGCAGGAGTCAGGAGGACTTGAGTTCAAATCTCACCTCAGACACTTGACACCCATTGGCTATGTGACCTTGGGCAAGTCACTTAACCCCAATTGCCTCATCCTGGGTCATCTCCAGTCATCCTGATGAATGTCTGGTCACTGAATTCAGATGGCTCTGGAGGAGAAGTGCGGCTGGTGACCTGCACAGCCCTCCCTCACTCAAAACAAAGTCAAGTGTAAGTCATGTCTTATTTCTCTGATGGCATGGTCTTCTTTGGCAATGAAGGACGAACACACACTCAATAGTGGTTAATTATTAGAATTTATTTCAAAATGACAAAAATTACACTTTTCATAATCCTTATACAAAATGTTGGCCTTTTAGACTTGCTAAAAATCTACAGTGAATAAGAAAACTCCTTCAGCAGTTTTTTTAACTGATACAGTAAAAATCTAAGTATTAAATGTTATGTCCATCAAGAGTTTTGTTTCCCATAGTGAGTGAGTGAGCAAGCATGTGTGTACATGTGGGGGAAAGGGGAGGGTTATGGGCAGCCAATCACATGGCTTTGTCAAACATCTGTTGAGCATTAGCAAGGCTTTCAAGACAGTTGAGATTCAGATTTTTCTAAAATCAAATGGCAGCACCATCTGTGCCTTCTTTGAATCAAACCCCAATCCTTTCACAAATTCCCCTACCCCATGGACAGGCAGAGGACAAACCTAGAAACAATCTTCTCCTCAAATCAGATGGAGAATTTAGTAGATACTCTGAGAGATGTGCGATTTCGTCAGGGTGTAGTCCCTCCATACCTTAGAGACAGTTTCATGAGTTGTTAGGGTCAATACTATAGATTATGACTTGGCAAATGGCTATCTGGTGGAAAGCCTCTCTGAACTTAACTGGACCAATCCCTATCTGGACCTAGAGTCTACTAATAAGAGGCAATATAGTACAGCAGAAATAGGTCTTAGATTGGGAATCCAAGGAGCTAGTTGCTTAAACTTCCTGAGCCTGTTTTCTCATCTGTAAAATTGGATTGGACTATATGACCTCTGAGGTCCCTAAATAAATCTATGTTCCTACAAAATGCTCTGCAATTTCCCCATTAGGATTCTCTTCAGAGAGTTAAGTCCCCTTTGCCCAAACCCTGAGGCTCAGGAGTGTTTTTATCTCGTCTTATTGATCGTGGGGTTCTCTCGAAGATTCCAAGGTATCCATCTAACTGGAAAGGCTAAGAGGTTCCTCCTGCTGATTTCAAAGATACATCTGGGTATGGAAGGGGTGTCAGGACAGTACTAGGAACCACATCCACAGTTGGTTACCGAGGACCTTAGGAAACATCAGGGGAAAGAGGGGAGAAAGAGAAAGAAGGGAACTTCTCTTGAAATTCAATTTGCAACTATGCCTCTGCAAACATCTCTAACAATGCAGACTGATCTATAGAAGTGTTCTCTTCCGTTAAATGAAGGAGGTGGGAAAGAGCATGAATAAAACATCTTTAAAATAACTAAATAATTATTGAATTAAATTATTTCATAGTGAAACTATGAAATAATTAAATAAAAATAATTTAAAATAAAATAAAATTGAAAGAGTTAGACTAAGTGGTCTTCTAAAGCCCTTTTCAGCTGTAATATTTCTTGATTCAATCATTCTCCCAGGCTATCAATAGATAATGATAGAGTGTTTCTTCATTTATAAAATGAAGGGTTTGCCCTCTGAAGCTCATTCTAGAGCTAAAATCCTACCTGTTTTACCACCTCCCAGTGGGATGCTCTCTTTATGATAGTGGTCCTGTATTCTCCAAATCCTGATCTTGCCACAAAGGTAACATAAGTGATCATGCAATTTGATGGAGTCAGCCTGGTATGACCCAAAGAGAAATCATTAATGGCCCTGATGTCAGCTTCTCAGGAGTTTGACAAACAGGGATATGTGTTTGGTTCTGTGCTGGGAGAAGGACAAATAGTCTGCAGATGTTCTGTGAAGAATCTAAGGGTCTTTGAAGATGACAATTTCATTATGTCTCCAATATGACATCACTGCTCCCCAAACTAACAAAACTTGGGGCTGCATTAGGAGAGGCCTAGTTTCCAGTAACAGGGGAGTGATCATCCTACTGTACCCTTCCTCTATCAGACCTTATCTGGAATTTTGTGTTCAGTTCTGGATACCATAATTTAAGAAAACCATTGATAAACTGGAGGGCATCCAGAAAAAGGCATCAAAGATGGCAAAGTTCTTGAGTTCATGACATATAAAGATCATTTGAAGGAACTGGGGGTGTTTATCCTAGAAAAGAAAAGACATGGGGGAACATGTTAACTATATTCAAAAAGATATTAAAGGGCTGTGCTGTGAAGATTAATTAAACTTATGCTGTTTGTCTAGAGAGGGTAGAACTTGAGAGCAATGAGTAGAAGTGGGAAAGAGTTCAAATTCAGCTTGATGTCAGGGGTCCAAAGATGGAATGGGCTGACTCGGGAGGCTGTGGCTTTACCTTCTTTGGAGGTCTTCAAGTAGAGATGAGACAACCACTTGTTGGGGATGTTGCAATGAGTGTAAAGTAGGATTTGATGGCCTCTAAGATACCTTCTAACTCTCAGAATCCATGAATCTGTTTAACATTTTTACCCATGTCTTTCTCATCATATTTGCAAGTGACACAAGGCCAAGAAGAGATGATTGATACACTGGTTGACAATGTTGGGGTCCAAAAAGATTTCAACAAATTGAAATATTTTTTAAAAAGTCACTTAACTCTCCAACTTCAGTTTCTTCATCTGTAAAAGGAAGGGGACTAAATAATATTAGAGGTCAGTTAGTCAATAAGCATTTATTGAGCACCTCCTATGTGTCAGGCATTATACTAAGCGGTCACTTTCATTTCTAAGTCTATAAAACATCGGATTGTATCTAATAAGAGGGAATTTAACAGGGATTAATGTGAAAAAACAAATTTGTAAGTATAATATGTGTATTAGACAGCAATTGGTCTGAAAAAGACAGGTGATTTTAGTTGACCTCAAAGCTCAAAATTAGTCAACAGTATAATGGCAAACAAAACAAAACAAAACAAAAACAACAAAAAAACCTAATAGAATCTTGGATTACATTAAGACCTAGCTTCCAGTTACTCACTCAACAAGCATTTGTTAACTATCTACTATATGCCACGCACTGTGCTAAGTTCTGGAATAGGGAAGGATGCTACTACCATACCTGTTCTGACCATATATGAAGCATTGTGTTCTACTCTGAATGTAATATTTTAAGAATATTTCTTTGGAGCACCCAAAGGAAAGTTACCAAGGTGGCAAAGGAAATTGAGTTCATGCAATATGAGAATTGGTTGAAGGAGTTAAAGATGTTTAACCTGGAGACGTCCCGAGGAAGAACATGATAGTGGTCATCAAATATTTAAAGTGTCATGTGGGAAACGGATTCGATTTATTACTTCTGGTCCCAGAAGAACCAGAAGCAAGGGAAGAAAGTTGAAAAGAGGTCAATTCAGATTTGATGTCAGGAAAAGCTTTGTAATAATTATAACTGTCCAGAAGTGGAATGAGCTGCCCCAGGAGCTTGAAGGTCCTGTCCCCACCATGTCCCCCCACTCCGGTGTCTCCCCCCTGTATCTCCCTTCCATACCTCTGTCTCCTCATCCTCTATCCTTCCCTCCCCCAGGCTCTCCCTTGCCCTTTGCATTGAAAGATTTGAAATAAAATCTGCAACACTGCTTGTCACATTCTCCACATTTTAGAAAAGATTCTTTTTCTAGCTCAGGTTGAATGGGATGTCCCTGAGGTCTATTCTGACTCTAAAATTCTGTGATTCTATAGTATTACATCTGCTATCTCTTAAGGTAAACTGTTTTATCCTTCTATGTACCAGCAATCTATTTCCCCATGATTGGCGGTTTTCCCTCTAGGAAAAAAGACCCTCTGCCTAGTTTGATTTGTCTCATTCATTCATTCATTCATTTGTTTGCTTGGGGGGGTTGGGGAACAGGGAGACTGTGTCTCCCTATATCACCCAGGCTAGAAATTGGACCTCACAGGTCTAATCTCACTACTGAAATGTTTTGAGTCCCAGAGGTGGGGGATTTGTGGCATTGAGGACACAAATGCTGCCCTTTGACTGAATCCAGACTTCACAGAACAAATCCCCTTAATAAAAGGATTTTTGACTTTACATTGCATTACCGATCTGAGTCAGTTCAGCATTCCTTGGCAGCCTAGTGGCCTTTGCTTTCAAGGGCTCACCATATTTGTGCTAGACTTAGATTGAACATTGGATGGATTTTACATCTATTGCAATGAAGACTTCGCAAGCTCAAATGATCACCAGTCTCAGCCTTCCACAGTAGCAAGAATTACAAGCCACCGCATCGGGCATTTAGTGTGATTTGAAGAGAGTCCCCTCAACAAAATCATCTCACCAACAGCCTGCCAGTATGCCTGAATTTTCACCGTTATTGCTTCTTTGGTGGTGCTTAACATGCAAATGCTCCTAGGAAGAGCATGGATATTATTAACCATTAAGAATCTCAATGTAAATTAGTTTATCAGTTCTCTTTCTAGTAACCAGCCTAGCTGAGAGAAGGTTTTGGTAAAGAGCATAGGTTCTACAGGATTGTTTGTGGGAGATCTTGGAAAGCCAGGTGCTAGGACCTTTGTAGGGAGCTGGGTGAAAGAAGGGTGAATATACAGAGAAAGCTTTAAAGAGCCTAAAACCAAATTTCCCATGGTGTACCATTTGAGGTCTCACTGGTCCTGCTGATCAAGTCCAACCTAGCTTTCTAAATGTCTAGCAGGACATTGGCATGAGAGTTAGGAGACCTGGGTTCTCACTCTGGTCCTGCCACTAACTCGCTGCTTAACTTCAGGCAACTCATTTCAACTCTCTGGGTTCCTATTTCCTGAATTGTGGAGCTGGGCTGGATAACCTTAAATGTTCCTTCCAGTTCCAACATTCCCTAGCTATAGATCTCTGTGCCAGTTTGGTTCCTCAAAGAGGCGAAAGTCTGTGAAGCCTATAAGCCCCGCCTTACAGACTTCTAGGCTTATGCCAGATGCTAGATCTGAGCAAGAAGGATTAGGACCCTCTGACCACTACATAGGAGGACCCTGTTTTCAAATCCTCAGCTGCCTAGACATCTGTTAAGATGCCCTTACAGCTGGGAAGGGGGCAGGGACCATTGAAGAATGTTTTTTAGAAGGAAATTAGGGAACTAGGGAACAGTTAGCTCTGGTATCCACCCTACCCCATGCTCCTAATATATATGCAGGGCAGGCAGCTATACTACCTAAATTTGAAGATGATCTATGAGTTTGAATGGACTATATTTGAAACAATGCAATCACTCTCCCTCAGGCAATGTCCCTAAAGAGATACTCCTAAACCAGTCCTCTCTTTCCAGTGATCTGTTAGCATCTCAAAGCCCCTTTGCTACCATTTCTCTCTCTCTCTCTCTCTCTCTCTCTCTCTCTCTCTCTCTCTCTCTCTCTCTCTTATTTTTTTGTTGATACATTTTATTTTGACATCAATCATTTATCAATAAACACCACCCTCCCCCTGGGCCTTCCTATAAAATAATTAAACAAAATCTTTAAATAATTTCCTTAAATTTGCTTAAAGCAGAAAATTGCTTAAATTTATTTAAAATAATTAAGCAAAATTAAGTAGTAAAAGTAATTGCCATTAAGCATACATGTAACTTTCTGCTCCTAGGGTTTACTATTTGTTAACAGAAAGGAAAGAAGTTTATATTCAGTCAACAGTGGCCACACTGTATTTAGCCAGAATTCTGTTGGGTTTTAGAGTCATCTTAACTTAATGTTTTCCTTAATTTCTGATGGATCTTTAAAGGATCTTTCCCTAAGATTATAAATTGCAGAGAGCTACCAACCTGCATTCTTAGAGTTTTCTCATTGGGGAGTCCCTGTATTAGAGAAATTACAATATTAGTCCTTATCCCCTTCAAAAGACCATCATTTAGTGTTTCACTCACTCCTAATAGTGTGAGGCCATGCCAATCACTGTACCTTAGGGATGGCTCTAACTAAACTCATTCTTCATTCTCCTAGCCATTGAAACAGGAATTTATCATTGATTGGACTACCCACAGTGCTGGGCACTGTACTGAGAGGGTTACCACAATGTGGCCTTGCCTTTGGAAAGTTTGCAATCCATTTGTTCATGGAATGTAGCCCAGGGGGACACTGATAGAATGATGTTGGGAAGTAAATGCACAAACAAAGTTGGGGGAATGAGAATAAAGAGCACAACTTTTAGGGTCCCTTCTGACATTATTACTGTCTGTCTGGCCCCTGACACTGAATCCCACCCTCAATTTGTCTGTTTAGAATAGGTACAAACCTCATCAGCAGGGTCTACTTCCTGGTCTAGCTGTGGATTCTTGTTCCAGATTCATAGCTCTTCTTTCTGTTTTAGTGGACTTTGACCTATGGAGATTGGCCAGAGCAGGCTAATTAAGGAGGCAGAGAATGTCCATGAAGGCAACCAGATCAATTGGTCTCATCTGGATTAAAGCCTGAATGTGATCTCCTGCCTCCAGTTTGGTGAACCTCCTACAACCCCAGGCCTAAGGTTGAAACAATCACAGAATTTGTTTTGGCTTTCATTTCCTCAAATGGGGTGGTGGTGGTGGTGGTTGTTCTTGTTCTCCTCTTCCTCCTAGTCCTTCTCCTCCTCCTCCTTCTTCTTCCTCTGCTTCTTCTTCTTCTGGTTCTTTTTCTCCTTCTTCTTCTTCTTCTCCTTTTTCTTCTGGTTCTTCTGCTTTTTCTTCTTCTTCTTCATCTGCAGCAATTGGAATTAAGTGACTCAGATAGGCATCTTGTGGCCAGAACACAAAAAGCAAGCAGGCTATGCTAGGTTCTTCTGGAAAAATCTGAGTGGATGATCCAGTATTGCAACCAAGTACTTTTAGTATTCAGAGGCCACTGTGACAGGGACCAATGATCAGTTTACTAGAAATGAAATCATCATGGATTTTTACTAAAAGTACAGGGGAAAAAAACCCTACTGACTTGGGATTCAGGATTCTTGGTTGCTAATAGTCAGTGTTATCTGTTCCTTGATGTTAACACAGTGAGCACATGCTCCTTGAAAAAGGGGAGATTAATCAGCATCCAATGATTTAATTGAGTAATCAAAATAATTGGGAGAGTATTAAAAAGGGAAGAATGTGGACATTTCAAACTGGATATCCTGGCGGCATCTCAGACTCAAAATAACGAAAACAGAATTCTCTTTCCCTCAGAAATGCTCCCTTCTACTTAACTTCCCAATTTCTCTTCAAGGCAACCCATTATTCCAATGTCTCAGGTTGTAACCTCAGGGCTATTTTCAAATTCTCACTGTCCCTTACTCCATATATCAAAGTAGTTGTCATATCTTGTCATTTCTATGTTCTTGACTTCTTTCACACACCCAACTCCTTCTCTCGACTCACACAGATACCACCTTAGTTCAAGACCTCATCATTTTCCAATTGGATCATTGAAATGGTCTCTTAATTGGTCTCCCCTCTGTAATCCATCCTTCACAGACCTGCCAAAGTGATCTTCCTTAAACACAGGTCTGACCCTGTCATGCCCCCACTCAATAAGCTCCAATTGTCTCTAGGATAAAATAAAAACTCCTTTAACTTTTAAAGCTTTTCGTGACCTAAATTTCCAGTCTCATTATAATTACTGTTCTTCTAACACTCTCTGATTTAGCCAAACTCCCCTCTCTTTGGCCCTTAATCCATTATCCTTCTCCATGCTTTTGCATGGCCATCCTAGAGAACTCTCTCTTCTCACCTCCACCTAAGAGAATCCCTCACTTGCTTCAAAACATAATTCAAGCACCACCTTCTATAGGAAACTTCAACTGATTCCTTCCAATTTCTAGTTCCCTCTTTTGTGTT
This sequence comes from Notamacropus eugenii, assembly GCF_028372415.1. Classification (NCBI taxonomy): domain Eukaryota; kingdom Metazoa; phylum Chordata; class Mammalia; order Diprotodontia; family Macropodidae; genus Notamacropus; species Notamacropus eugenii. The sequence goes on from NC_092875.1 coordinate 327,455,274, forward strand.
TAGCTACTTTATGCTTAGCTTGTATTTATGCAATACATACATATTTTTATTGTTTATACTTATATATGTATACATATATACTTATATGTATATATACATGTTATGTACGTATAACTCAACAGAAGAGATTATTTCCCATTTGTCCACATCTCCAATCCCAGTTCCTAATATATCATAGGCACCTAATAAATTCTTACTGATTAGCTATATCAAAGGATATCTCTAGAATCTGTTCATTATAAAAGGGGAGGTTTGGAGGTTTTTCTTTGCATAATCAACTAAAAGGTTGTGTGGAACCAAAAATAGAATTTCTACCATGGGCTGGAAAGGAAATATGCATTTATTAAGCTCCTACTGAGGGAATTGAGCATACCACACTGACTCCATCCATCTTGTGACTTGATTCTGGAAACAGCTAAGTGTCTTCCTATTCAGTTATGAGTCTAGTCCAATTTCTGTCTTGTGATAAAACTTTATTCACTTGTGGGAATTGGGAGAAAACCTTATTACATTGTTTGAACCTAGCCCTGCATGGCTGGGAAGCTCAACCACCTCTATCTGCTGTTTAGAAACCCTTAACAAAGGACCAAGGTTATGCTGACCAGAAACCCAGTTAGATCCCAGACTGATGCAAGGATTTTCTCACAATTATATATCTCAAGCAATCCACACGTCTTATCTGAAAACTGGCCCCAAACTGATCAATCAGTGATGATTTCCATGTTCTTTTGATTGTTTACCTGGGGGAAATGAGGTACTTCTTTTTCTGCATTCAAGGAATTGCACCTGTTCATTCTCCCCCTCATAACTTGGAAAGTCCCTAATCTTCCTCCATTTAGAATACATTACTTAATTTTATATCCTGACTAATTGTTTTCTTTTCATTAATTGGTCTTATTTGATTAATTATTTTTAACGTATGACAGTCTGTCTCCCTTTGTATTTGGGGTCCAGAACTATACTGAGGCGATCTGGTCCCCTATTTGTTGGACAATTGCTTAATAAAACAACATGTTTGGCAAATAGAACCTTTGTTTCCTCGGTCATTTTCTTCTTCACCCACCACGCTACTATGCGCTAGGCACTTTGCTAAACTCTTTTCAAATAATGTCTCATTTGATACAACAATGCAGGGAAGTAGATACTTACAGTTGAGGAAACTGAGACAGATAAAAGTTAAGTGACTTATCCAAGATCTCACAGGTAGCAAGCTCCTGAGGACCAGTTTGAGCTCAAGTCTTCTAGACTCCAGGACCAGTTCTCTATCCACTGCACCACCTAGCAGAGGCAGAATTCAACAAGATTTTTACAGGCTAGCACGCTGGAGTAAATCTAATAAGATGAAATTGAATAGGAATAAATGTAAAGTGTTACATTTGGATTTTTAAACAAATCTTCAGAAGTATAAGTTGGAGGGAATATGGTTACAAAGTAGTTTGTCTAAAAGTGATAATTAGAGGACAGAAGACTCCGTGTGAGTAAGCATTGTGATATGTAACAGCAGTCAAAAAAGTTAACATGTGTTTGGGCTACACTGAGAAGCCTAGCTTTGGGAAATAAGGAGGGGATAATCCTGCTGTCCCCTGTTCTCATTAGGCCCATTTGGAATACTGTGTTCAACTTTCGGGCATGATATTTCAGGAGGGACATTGATAAATTAAAGCATGTACAGAAGAAAGCAAGCGTGATGATGAAGGTTCTGGAAACCGTCACATGAGAATTAGTTGAAGGAAATGACGATGTTTAGCTTGGAGAAGATTAGACCCAGCAAGGACTTAGTAGCTGCCTTAAAATATCTAGAAGGCTCTCATGTGAAAGAATGATTAAAGTGAAAATAATCTCTGATTTCAAGGAACTTATATTCTAGCGGGAGAGATGACTTCCAGCATGTCCAACCATGCTTTCTCCACCCAACTCCACTCCAGTCATCACTTCCACTCCCATCTCACCAGAAAATTGGATTCTGCCTCTGGAACCATGCAGGGTTTTAATGGGCCATTTTTTATCTTACCTTCCTCCATTTCAGGCTTCAAGAGCACTTCCTGGACCTCCCCCACTATACTCCTTACACACATATACACACACACACACACACACACACACGCGCGCACACACACACACACACACACACGCACACGCACACACATACATACACGCACACACATACATACACGCACACTCCTTTCCAATTTCTTTGTATGTTTCTTTATATGTGTTTTATATGTTTCCTGCACTCCCTGTTACATTAATTAAGTTCTTTAGTATAAGGTGTGTCTTGATTCTTTTATTTCTATTTCCAGCACTCAACACAGTGCCTAGCACGTAGTAAGCAATTAATAAATGATTTATCTGTCTATCTACCTACCATTTATCTTATTGATAGATATATACAAGAGACAGAGCAGATACAAAGCAAACTTAAAAGGGAAGGCTTAGCAACTGGGGTGGGGAGAGGGGGACTGGGAAAGTCCTTTAAAATTCTTTTCTTCTGAACACTGAATTTGGAGTCAAGACCCTGCCAACTTACTAGCTGTGTGAATTTAGGTAAGCCACTTAATTTCTCTAAGCCTCATGTCCCTACTGTGTGAAATAGAGATATTCATGCTATCAGTAACTCACAAGGCTTTTGCAATGAAAAAAAAAGATGTTTTACAAAATTTAAAGCATTATAAAAATGGGAATTTGTATCATTACACAGAGAAGGCTAGATGAGAAAGTAGAATTTAAGCTCATTTTTGAAACAAAATTTTTTCTGGTTTAATACCCTACCTACCTACTGGTTTATTTTATTTGGGCATGGTTATGATAGGAAAGTACTCTACTTCTGAACTAGGAGTTTCCTGGCCCAACTCCAGTGCAGTTGCCCATCCTAACTAATTCCCCTGTTTCTGTCAGTGTCTCAATGAGTCAATCAAGAAGTGTTTAGTGGGCACCTCCTGTGTGTCCGTACAAATGTTTGGCGCCATAAGAAATATGAAAGAAGCATAGAATCCAGTCCCTACCCATAAAGCATTTACATTCAAATTGCAGTCATGTAGCCATGTGGCAGAGCCTGACCAAATAGTGCTTAAGAAATACTAGTTAACTTGATTCAGCAGGTCAAGGATTACATTTAAATGTAATCAAGAATCTCAATGACAACCAGATGATCCAGCTATCATAGGGAAGAAGAGGACAGACACTTATTTATACTCTCTGTAGATACTGAAAAAGACTGGCCTCCATCTCATGCCCTTCAATGGTCTAGCAGAATCCAATCCAACTCCGCCTCCACCTAAGCAGCTATGTACACTTATGTCTGTGTACTTAAGAGAAAAGAAACACATTAGCTGGAGACTCAATGAAATGAGCCAATGGGCCTCAGAGAAACAGAGTGGAAAGGGCAATAGATTTGGAGTTAAAGGACTTCGGTTCAAACCACAGCTCTACAGCTTACTGCTTAAGTGTCCTTGGGGAAATCACTTCGTTTCTCTGGATCTTCATTTCCATGTCTACGAAATAAGAGCACTGGATTCAATGGCCTCCAAGGTCTCTTCTAGCCCTAAATCTGGGATCCTATAACTTAATCTCATATGGCCCATCTTTTCCATAAAGCCTTTCCTGGCCACTCCTGCCCTCACTGATCTCCCCTCTTCTCAAAATTGCCAAAAGCACTTGGAGTTTGTTCCAGAGTCTTGTTCTCAATTGTAATCTTGTTTCATGTGTCCTACAGTGTGGCCCAGGTTAGATGTGGATAGAGAGAGCAAGGTTAGCCAGGAAATAAACACATGGCCTCCACTGGGAATGACTTAGGCAGAATTAGTGTTTATCAGATGTAGTCAGAGCTTTCCACCAGAGTGTTATGAGGCACCAGTGCCCTTTCACCTCAGCATGGATGAACCACCACTTCTGTCTTTCTTTTGTTGCTGCTGTTTTTCACTCTGCTATAGACTAACCTAGACCAGGGATGGGGAACCTGAAGCCTCGAGGTCTCTAGGTCCTTGAGGTGCAAGTGCAGTCCTTTGACTGAATCCAGACTTCACAGACCAAATCCTCAATTCAGTCAAAGGGCCATACTTGAGGACCTAGAGGGCCATATGTAGCCTTGAGACTGTGGGTTCACCACCTCTAGAGACCTTCCATGGGGTCTTGAATGAATGAAAGAATAAACACAAAAAAGTGAATGAGTGAATAGAAGTAAAAGCATTTATTAAGCACTTACTATATTCAAATGCATTGTACTAAGAGCTCAGATTACAAATATAAAGGCAATATAGTCCCTACTTTCAAGCAGCTCACATTCTAATAGTGAGAGACAATACATACAATAAACTTCAGCTGCAAGTCAGATGGTTTAAGTGGTCCTTCACGTACAATAGCATGGGGATAACAATACATCTTTCATGACATTTTTACTGGTCAAAACCATATCTTTATCTGATGCTGAATCACTTGGTGGTGTCAAGGATTTGGGAGAACACCCCACTTTGGGTGGGAAGAACTTTCTTTTCTGGGTCTTCAATAACTGTGATTACAGAGGAAGTGGAGGCTATGGTAGTCAGTCTCCTTTGAATGGTAGCTGGAGGCAGGGCTGGTGAGCTCTGAGAAAGCTGCTCTTCCCAAGGCTCTTCAGTTTACTTGCTCATAATTGTCAGTTAATGTTGATTGACTGAGATGGAGGTGCTCTTCTCTACAAGGATTATTTCCCTGGATACGGCTGTGGGGGCTAGGTCAGAAACCTTTCTTGATGATAACTATCCCTTACATGTGTATAACTTTGTCTGAACACTATCACCTTCATCATCTCATTACATTCTCATAATACTCCCATAAGACAGACCGGGCAGATCTTGGGGTAAGGGGGAGGGGAGAGATGGGGAGAAAATTTGGAACTCAAAATCTTGTGGAAATGAATGTTGAAGACTAAAATAAACAAATTAATCGAGAGAGAGAGAGAGAGAGAGAGAGAGAGAGAGAGAGAGAGAGAGAGAGAGAGAGAGAGAGAGAGAGAGAGAAATGATGAGCAGGAGCCTTTCAGAAAAACCTGGAAAAACTTATATGAACTGATGCTGAGTGAAATGAGAAGAACCAAGAGAATATTGTACACAGTAACAATCACATTGTGTGATAACCGACTTTGACAGACTTAGCTCTTCTCAGCAATGCAACTATCTAAGAGAACTCCAAAAGACTTATGATGGAAAATGCCATCCACATCCAGAGAAAGAACTTTGGAGTCTGAATGCAGATGGACACAGACTACTTGCTCTCCTTTTCTTTTATTGTTTTTTTTTTTTGTTTCTTCTTTCTCATGGGTCCTCACATTAATTCTCATTCTTCTTTATATCATGACTAATGTGAAAATATGTTTAATATGAATGTATAAGTAGAGCCTATTTCAGATTACATGCCATTTGTGGGGGCAGGGAGGAGAAGGAGGGGAGAAAATTTAAAATTCAAAAATCTTATGAAAGTGAATATTGAAAACTAAAAACAAATAAATTATTTTTTTAAAAGATAGGCAGGGCAGGGTAGGATATTATTACCTACATCCCTATAATTGGTAACAGAAACCCAGAGAGGTTAAGGGACTTCATCATAGTCACACAGTGTGCCTTTAGAAGATAAAGCAAATAATGCATCTTAAAATATGAACAGAAAATCTTTAGACTGAAAACCAACTAAAGTTGGTGGAGCAAAGGGCCTGGGGTTAGAGAATCAGATTGGGGGAAAAGAGCTGCCTAGTCAAATATCTCCCAGACTCTTTGGCTTGGAAACAAAGTTTGATAGCTTCTCCGTTCCAGCCCTCCTGCTGGAAAGTTTCCCAGACTTCTCTGGGCTGGGTGTCTCCTTCCCCCTCCAGCTGACAGTCAGTCTGCAATAGGTCATGGTCAGCCAGATACTTCGGCCTTCTGGAGTGCTTCTTAATTTCCCACTTCATTTTTAGGGAGGGAAATACAAGGCAGAGAAAGAACTAGAACAAATGTCTCCCAGACTGTGGACACATGCTCCCTCCCCTTGATTCCCTTGCCTTCTCCTCCTTTGTCATTTTTAGATGTTTTGACCATGACTGGATTCTTTGATCTTCTTCATAAATTTTAATATATCTGGTGGGTGGAGGGACCAGAAGTCTGCAACAAACACTGGTTCTAATCTCAAACCCTGGAAAAGGCACCCAATCTCTCTCCTCCCACTCCCACTAACTACTTCAGTGGATCCATAGGGTTTCCATTACTGGTCCTACTGTCTATAATTTGACTGGGCCTCCCAACTTACACACACACACACACACACACACACACACACACACACACACTCACACACATTCACACACACAGTAAAATGATCCATTACCAAGAGTTCATGTTTCTTCCATATGTTGACAACACGTGGATCTGTGTTTAAAATTAGCCCTTGTCTTCCTGCTGCCACTGTGGTAGCTGGAAGACCTGGGGTTCCTGCCAAATTCAAACTGAAGAGGAATCCACAAACCCACCTCATCCTCAGGATTCCTAATGAGAAAAGGATTTGCTAGCTAAGCTGATGTTTAGCCTTTGAATGCCGCGTCCCTAAAAGATAGACCTTCTTTCTCAAGTAACAACCACATGTGTGACTATGATAGGCATTCAACAATTCTTATTGATTTCTTTTCCCCAGAACTATGCTAGCTGCTGTGTGGAGGGGTGATTAGAGGGAGGCAATTGGACAGGATACAAAGAATAAAATCACAGAATATTAGAGCTGGAAAGAAACTTAAAGATTATCAACTTAACTGTCACTCATTTTAGAGATAAGGAAACTGAGGCACAGAGCTACTTGCCCCAAAGCACACAACTAAATAGCAGCTGATCCAAGATGATGAGGTCTTTGTCTTCAAAGAACTTACAGCCTAATTGGAGAAAATAGCCAACCTGTCAAATAGAGGCCTCTATCATTTCTTATATGCTGTTGTTTACCTGCTTTGGGTCTAGAAAAGAAAATGGCAGCATTGGCAAAGAAAAACCCACCTCATCACTATCTCATCATATTCATAAAGTACTTTAAGGTTTAGAAAGCATTTTTTTCATAACCACTCTGTAAGATAGGCTATGCAACTAATATCCCCATTTTACAGATGAGCTCCTGATAAATAGAAAGTCAATAAGGAAGAAAAAGAGAAGCTATCTAAATCTAAAGATCAAAGGGGGTGCACAGGGAACTAACTCATCAGCTAGTTTAGATTAAAATATTTTCTAAAATGTATGAGATGAAAGCAAGGACAGGTGAAGATGAATCACCAAAGAGTGCCACTATCTTCTTTGGAGCCAGAAGTACTAAATATTAGAATAAGCTGGAGCTGCTGAAAAAAACGCTAAGGACAACACAAAGGGGCTTTTAAATCTACATTCTAGGCAAGAGAAAGACCCAAGAATAAATGACTACTGCTCAGGTTATATAGAAGAGAAGGAAAAACTACTCAGTTCTTACTTTTCATCTGTTTCTCTATCAATCAGAAGAAATCTTCAGCCTAAGAGAATAGACTAAAAATGGTTAACAAGGATATGAAAGCCTAGATAAATGATAAGATGGTAAGAGAGCACTTAGCTGCTTTCAATGCATTCAAATAATCCAGCTTCAACAAGATACTTTGCAGAAAACTGAAACACCTAGTGGTTCACTGAACCTGAACCACTGTCCATGGTTTTTGAAAAACTATAAAGAAAGGAGGAAGGAAATGCTACAGGAATGAAGACAGGCAAATGTATTTCCAGTTTTTTAAAAAGGAAAGAAGAAGTATCTTCCAGCTAGTGATAATGAATTGGACTTGGATTCCCAGAAAAACACTAGTATGTCATATTAAAGGGATAGTTTGTGAGCATTTAGAAACAGAAGTAATCATCAGTATTGTTTCATGAAGAACAGGTCATGCCAGGCTACTTAATATCATTTCCTTCTTTAATAGAATAATTACACTAATAAATCAGGAAAATGCCTAATGTGGACCAAAATGTGATATGATAGTACTGTTGGGCGGTTTCAGAAATGGCACTGGGTTAGCTGGGGTCTGACGCACAACTCAGAAGACCAGGGTATGATTTAGGGGAGTTTTTCACAAAAATTGGTCTGGAAACATTAGTATTCAGCTTACTTTGCTTTCCCCAAAGTGGCCCTTAGCTCCCTTATAAGAACTCAGATTAATAAGCCACTTAACATAGGACAAATTGTATTTAACCCAATAAAAACATAGAATGCGTTTATGCCTGAGTTCCTCAGTCATCAGAAAAACTGTTTTAGGGGGCATCAAACAACCTTTCCATCTGATGGGTCCCATATGGCTCATATAGCAGAGTACCTATCAACAAAGGTCTGACCTGCTTCTCAGTACACGCAATTTCTTGTTGCACTGTTTTCTCTACTTCTACCAAAGACAAGGTCCTTGGGTTTGCTCCTCCCCATTGTGATTCTGTTACCATTTTGGCATTTCTGTCTGGTCTGTGCAACTGGTCTCTAGTCAGGACCCTGAGGGTATATAACATTATCTCCAAGTTGAAGTGAAACTTGAAATCTCCATCTCTTGTTCTCACAGACCCTGTGTTCCCTTTTATATCTAGAAGTAGACCCCTTCTAGAGGCAGCAAGGTGCTACAGTGGATACAGTGCTAGGCCTGGTGTCAAGAAGACCTGAATTTAAATCCAAACTCAGACACATCCTAACTGTGTGGTCCTGGACAAGTCACTCAACTTCTGTTTGTCTCAGTTTCCTCAACTGTAAATTGGGGGTATTAAAAACACCTACCTCCCAGGGTTCTTGTAAAGATCAAAAAAGATAATATTTGCAAAGTACTTAGCATAGTATCTGGCACATAGTATGCTTTTAACAAATGTTAATTTACATCTTTCTTTGCTTCTAGTGCTGCACTGAGTTAGTGAAGGAAGAGAAGTCTTCCTGCCTGTTACATCAATATGGAGGCCTGTGGCCTTTAGTAGAGTGACCCAAGATGCTGTCCTGGCCCTGTGTTGTTTCACATATTTATCAGTGTCTTGAATGAAAACATAGAAGGCATTCTTATCAAATTCACAGAAGATGTGAAGCCAGAAGGCATAATAAACATGTTGATGACAAGTCCACAGGCCAGAACATTGGGTTAATCATATAGGATGAAGTTTAATAGGAACTAAAAGTCCTGCTTGGTTCCCAACAATCACTTTTACAAGCACAGGATGGGAAAGACACAGTTACACACAAGCTATGTATGACATGTGAGTCAACCGTGGGACACAGGAGCCAAAAAGTTCATGTGACCTTAGACTGCATTGAGAAAGGCACAGTGTCCAGATAATAATAGCTGACATTTATAAAGTGCTTTGAGGTTTGCAAAGCATCTTACAAACATCAGTTCATAAGACTGCCAGATTTGAAGTCAAAGCACCCGGGTTCAAATTCCAGATCTGACACTTAGTACTGATGTGATCTTGGTCGTCACCTAATTTCTCGGAGCCTCAGTTACTTCATCTATGAAGTGGGCGGTGGAGGGTGGAGTCCTAAGTAACCTCTCTGTCCCTTCTATCTTGATATTTATCATCCTCACAACAACCCTATGAGGTAGGTACTACAAGTATCATCCCCCACTCATCAACTGGGGAATGGTTGAACAAGTTGTGGTGTATGATTGTAACGGAATATTATTGTGCTACAAAAAATGACAAGCAGGATGATTGCAGAAAAACCTGGACTTACATGAACTGATGCAAAGTGAAGTTAGCAGAACCAGGAGAACATTGTACACAATAACAGCAATATTATGCAACAAAAAACTGTGAATGACTTAGTTATTCTCAGCAGTACAATGATCCAAGACAATCCCAAAGGACTCATGATGAAGTATGTTATTTACTTCCAGAGAAAGAAGTGATATTATCAGAATACAGACTGGAGTATATTATTTTTCTTTTTCTTTCTTCTTTTTTCCTTCTTCATTTCTCTTTTCTTCCTTTTTCTTTCTTTCTTTCTTGTTGTTTGAGTCTTCTTATACAAAATGACTAATGTGGAAATGTTTTACATGATTGAACATGTATAAGCTATATGAGATTGCTTAGTGTCTTATGGAGAGGAGAGGTGAGGGATAAAATTTAGAACTCGGAACTTTTTAAAAATGTTTTAAACTGTTTTAACATGTGATTGGAGAAAAATAAAATATTATTTTAAAAAAGAATTATTCCCATTTTAAAGATAAAGAAACAGGCTGAGAGCATAAATGAGTCAGACTGTATCTGGAATGTGGTTCTCAGTTCTTGTTGTAACATTTTAAGAAAGGCATTGAAAATCTAGAGCACATCTGGAAGAGAGTGACTAGAATGGTGAGCAATCTCAACACCAGAACCATTGAAGTCAGTCAATCAACTAACATTAATTAACTACCTACTATGTTCCAGCACTGTTCTAACTTCTGAGGATATAAATAAAGGTACAAAGAAATCCCAGGTCTCAAGGAACCCACAGTCTCAGAAGGGAGACAATATATAAACAACTATGTGCAAACAGTTTATATATAGGACATGAGCTGCAGATAAACTCAAAGAGAAGGCATTAATATTAAGGAGGCCCTGGAAAAGCTACTAGTAGAAAATGAGATTTTTAGGTAAGACATGAAGGAAATCAAGTGAGCTAGGAGGCAGAGACGAGGAGGGAGAGAGTTTCAAGTGTGAAGGACAACTAGTGAAAATGTCCAGAGACAGAAGGTAAAGTGTCATGTGCTAGAAACAGCAAGGAGGCTGGGACCACTTGATGTCGGAGTATGTGAGGGACAGAAAGTATAAGGGATAAGAAGACTAGAAAGGTAAAAAGGGGGAAGGTTATGGAGGGTTTAAAAATACAAACAAAAGATTTTATATTTGATCCTGGAGGCCACTGGAGTTAATTGAGTAGGGGCCTGACACGATCAGACCTGAGTTTTATTTAGGCAGATCAATTTGACAGCTGAGTGTAGGGTGGAAAGGAGTAGGAGAGACTTGAAATAGGGATATGAAAGAAGGCTGTACAATGGTCCAGATGTGAGTTAAGAAGGGTTTATACCAGGGTAATAAATTCAGTGTCAGAGGAGAGAAGAGGCCATATTCAAGGATGTCATGGAGGTCAAAATAACAGGGCTTAGCAACTGTTTGGACATGATTAAGAGAGTGAGGAGTAGAGATTGATATCCAGGTTTCAAGTCTGGATAATTGGGAGGAAGAAAGTTAAGAAGTAAGGGGTTAAGGGATGATAGATAATGAGTTCAGTTTTAGATGTGCTGTGGTTAAGATGTCTATGGGACATTCAGTTCAAGATATCCAACAGGATATTAGAGATGTGAGACTGGAGGTCATGGCTAGACAAACAACTCTAAGAACCATCTACAAAGAGATGATAACTGAAACCATGGGAGCTAATGAGATGACTAAGTGAAAGAACATTGGGAGGGATATCCAAAATTAACAAGCATGACTTGGATGAAGATCCAGTAAAGGAGGCGGAGAAGTGGTCAGAAAGCTAGAAGGAGAATCAGGAGAGAGTAGTGTCATGAAAACCTAGAGAGAAAAAGAGTGTAGTGAACAGCATCAAAGGCTGTAGAGAGGTCAAGGAGGATGAGGGCTAAGAAAATATCATTAGATTTGGTGATTAAGAGGTCATTGGTCACTTTAAAGAGCAGTTTTAGTGGAATGATGAGGTCCAAAGCCAGACCACAGAAACTTCAGAGAGTAAAAGGAAATCAAGTGGAGGCATCAAATATAGACAGCCCTCTCAAGGAATTTAGCCAAAAAAAGGGAGAAGAGATATAGGACAATAACTAATAGAGAAAGATAGATCAAGTGAAAGTTTTTTGAGAATGAGGAGACATGGATGTGTTTATAGACAGTAGGAAATCAGTCACTAGATAGAAAGAGATTGAGAATAAGTTAGGGAGTGGGGACGATAATGGGACAATGTGCCGGAAAAGATGGGATGTGATAGGATCACTTGTGCACAAAGAGGAGTTTGTCTTGGCAAGGAGAAGGGCCAGTTCTTCTTGTGAGGCAGGAGTGAGAGAGGAGATAATTGCAGAGGGCATCTGAATGATGTGAAGGGACAAGGAGAAAAGAGAAAACTATTAGTGAATGGGGTCAATTTTTAAAGTGAAACATGAAGCAAAGTTTTCACCTGAGAAGATAGTAGGTAGGAAGGCTGTGGGAGGATTAAGGAGACCTCAAAAGGTCTGGAAGAGACCATGGTGAGTGGTAGAGTAAGTCAATTACAGAAGCATAAAATTATTGCCTTGCTGTAGTGAGGGCCCAGTTGAGATTATGTAGCATAAATTCATATTGGGTCCAATCAACACAGTTTTGTGATTTTCTCTGGCTTCCTTCAGCAGCAGATAAATAGGAATGAAGGCAGCAGATGGTGGGAATAATTCAAGCAGGGGTGTGCTGCTAAACATTTAACTATTGGTTCTCCAAAAATACAACACACTTTTAAGTTTAACCTGCATGTTAAAATTTTCTCCAGTCTAGACAGTCAACAAAAACAATAAAGCAAATCCTGATTTCTAGAATTTGCCTATTTATGAGTGCTCACACTGAAAATTTTGCAACTGGTATTCCAGAGCCAATATAAGCTGGTTCCAATTAATACCTGAATCAAAGGCTAAGGCTTGGCAAGACATGATCTGCAGTTGAAAAAGGGAGCAAGAAACTCAAGAGAAGATGGCAGTGTAGAGTTGAATTGCTTCAACAAGGAATCAAAATGGGGAAGAAAGAAGCATGGAACCGGTGTAGTGAAGATGGCCCTGGAAGGAACTAAAGAGTGGATAGGATGTGAGGACAAAGAGTTTTGGAGGTTGTAGGACAGAGGAAAAAGTGAAGTGACAACAGATTGCCATAAGATAAAGGAATTGCAGAGTTTATGAACATAGAAGTGGTGTTTTTGTTGGGGGTGGCAAGATTAAGAGTGTGACTATCTGTGTACAGTTGTAGTACAGTTTAGGTCATGAAAATGAGTAAATTGAGTAATAGGAAGAGTAAGGTGTTTAAGGGAGCTTCAATATGTGTGGTGAAGTCCTCCGATATGTAGACAAGAATTGGAGAGGAAAGAAAGATGGTGAGTCAGACACTGAACTCATTAATGAAGCAGAGTATTCTAGAGATCAGTAGACAATAGCCGCTAGAATCTTGCTTGGGCGATAAATACAGATTGAGTGAACCTCAAAGAACGAGTAGTTACTAAATGAGGATGGTAGAACCTGGAAACGGAAATGGGGAGTAAAGAGTATTCCAACTCCCCCACTGCAACCAGTGAATTGGGGGAATGAGTGAAAGTGTAACCAGTACTGGAAAAGATAGTCAAAGAAAGTGTGTCGTCAGGGTGGGGCCAAGTCTCATTCAGTGCAAAAATATGGAATAAGCAAGAAAGGAACAGGTTTAAGACTAAAGTTAGTTTGTTGCCTATGTAACAAGAAGTCCAGAAAGCAAAGAAAGACACTAGGCTGGGATATTGGTGGTATTGGGTTGAAGGGGATGGGAATAAGGGAGTGGTCATGGAGGACTAAGAAAGGCATTAAAACAATGGCACCTGTGTGTAGTTGTAGGTGACCAGAGAGAGTGCCTGAAGCATGATTGAGTAACTGCCCTGGGAAGTCAGGAAGCCCTCCTGGGTAGGCAAAGGCAAGTCAACTCCTATAGGATGGAGTTGAAGGGGCTGTCCATGTTAAATGCAGTCCAGAGGAAACTTAAAAGATACATAACAGTTATCTTCAGGTATTTGAATACTGTCATCTAGAATAAAGATTAGATTTCTTTTGCTTGGCCTCGGTGGGTAGAACAAGAAACAATGAGAGCAAGCTCCAGAGAGTCAGATTTATGCTTGATGTAAGAAAGAACTTCTTAACAATTAGATCTCTTCCAAAATGGAATGGACTGCCTCGGGAGGTAGTAGGTTCCCTCTTATAGGAAGCCTTTGCTGCCACTTCCACCTCATTTGTTCTTGTGCTCTGTAAGCACATTCTCCAAGATGGAGTCTTGGTCAGCAGCCCAAGGGGTCTGCTGAGAAGTCAGCCATACCAGAGCTGACACACAGCCCCAAAGTCTCAATCACATACGTCTCTAGAAGGCTGGCTTTCACAAATGCAATCTACAAAAATACTTGTAGAAACATTATTACTTCTAGTTCTCTCACCCTGGAAAATCATGCCATCCCTATGAGCCCTTCCTCTGATGAGTCAGTTCTTCTAGAACATTTATTTTAAAAAAAATTATGCAGACCAGTCATGTTCACTCCTTCAGTTATCTCTGATCTTTCTTCCTAATTCTCCAGACGTCTTTCTTCACCATGTCCTAATATGGGTATCTTCTCCCACTCCTTTCTACTCCCCTTCTTTTTCAGTTTCTTTTTGTGTTGTTTTCTGCCAGTTGAATATAAGCTTCTTGAGGGCAGGGGCTGTCCCTTTTGCATTTGTTTATATTTCCAGAACTTATTACAATGCCTAGCATATCATAAGTGCTTAATAAATGCTTGTTGACTTAGCTTAACTTTAGGTAGAGACAGTATGCCCATTTGTCAGGTAGATTGAAAAGGATATTCTTGTTCAGGTACCTGTTGGGCTCACTAGTATCTGAGTCCTATTCTACCCATATATGTACCTAACACAGGAATCAGAAGAGACTACAACTGGTATTCTTAGCTTAGGATCCCCTAAGGGATCTCTAGAGAAATTTCTAGACATCTGTTAATTTATTTTCAAAATATTTCAATAGGGGTGGAGACAAGATGGCAGAATAGAAGCAAGGACCTGCTTGAGCTCTCCCCCCAAACCACTCAAAATACCTGTAAAAATGACTCTAAACAAAATCTAGAGCAGCAGCATCTACAAATAACAGAGTGGAACAGATTTTCATCCCAAGACAATCTGGAAGGGTGACAGGAAGGGTCTATTGCACCAGGCTCAGAACAGAGCACAGCCCACCAGATTGGTTATATAACTCCAATCCTTAATTGCCCTCTTTGCTCAACAGTTTGGTATTGGCAACCTTTCTTCTCAACTAGCCCCCCTGAGCATCCCAGTAGGAAGATCCAATGTTTATTCCCCTATAGCCATCACCTAGAGTGATCATCACTACTGAGTAGGGGCTAGAATCTTGATGGATAACTTCATCCTGTTCCATAGACCATTTTCCTGACCTCAGCTAGATCTCACTTAATTACAGGGCACCTTGGGAAGAGACTGTGGATGACCCAGTGAAACATATCCTGACTCCAGGCACCTCAGAGAGCATATCTCACTGATGGTGGGCCAAAGATTTATATAAAGCATTTGGCACACCGAAGTTAGTAAGACTATCTGCAGGCAGAAACTATGAGAATGCTCTTTTAGACATATAGAAACTCAGGGTTAGAAGGGACCTCAAAGGCCTTCTAATCAAACCTGCAAATGAACAGAAATTCCTTCTATAATATCCCCCAAAAAGTACTCATCCAGCATCCATTTAAGCCCTTAATCACAAGAAATCTTCTGGTGGCAGCTGATACTACTTTTGGGGTATTTCTCAAAGGTTAGGAAGTTTTTCCTTACACGGAACCAAAATCTGTCTCTTTCCAGCTTCTCCTCATTACTTCTTGTTCTGCCTTCCATGTACTAGGTGAACAAATCCAAATTCCTCTTCCAGATGACCATCCCTCAAATACTTGAAATGTCTCTTCTGTCATTTGCATTTCTCCCACCCCCATAAACTTTCTCTTCTCCCTTCTAGATGGGATGGCTTTAAAAACTTGACCAGTGATGAAGTGTATTTTTGCCATCCAAAGATCAACTTAGCCAAGTCCAGAAAGGTTTATCACCAGTTTGACTGCAAGATTCGGGCCAGAGAAACTCTAAAGGAACAGCATGCTATACTGCATGGATGGGGCATGCATTTGCAATCAGGAAGACTTGATCCCACCCTTAGACGTTTCAGAGCTATATGATCCCAGGCAAGTCATTTACCCTTTCTGTGCCTCAATTTCTTCATCTATAAGGAAGATGAAGGGGTTGGATCAGATGGCTTCCAGTTCTCAATCTATGTCCCTATGAACACCATTTACAAAGATCTAGAGGGGCTATGACCTGCCCAGGCAGACAAAGCACACCGCAGATGTCTGAGGAATCACCAAGTGTGGAATAAATGAGATTCATAAGTGCTAAACTGATGAAGAATAACAGAGTAGACAAGGGCTAATCCAATGAGACTTCCTGGAAGAAGTGGGAAGAAGAAGTGAACTGAAGCAGCTGTTTGGTGGTTAAAGCAGCAAGGGAACTAGGCACAGATGTGATGCAGGAAGGTATATTGGCAGCTAAGGAGGAAAAGTACTACCCACCTCACAGAACCATTATAAAGAAGGAACTGTAGCCTTAAATCATTCTATAAATGTGAGCTGTCCATTCTAGGATCCCTCTTAAAATGAAAATAGGTTAAGTCCCTAATACCTCAGTGCGAATAAGCTTATCAGATGTTTTCTTCCTTGGCAGGAGGTTACTAAGGACAGCTGGAGGGTACCAGATACCTGCGAGGGAGGGGGAGGAGAGGCAGGGTGTTATGTATATCAGAGGGGGACAAAGGGCATACGAAAGAAAGTCTGGGGGCCCCAAAGACCAACTAGGCTTCATCTTGACTTCTGGGAAGGCTCTTGTGAAATCCTCCCCTTTGACCCTCCAGCTTCCCACTTGCTCAGCCCTGAAGAGGGAAACCTGGACGAAGGCTGGTTTCCAGGGGACCCTGAGACAGACAGGCCCCAGCCCTCAGCCCTGTCTCAAAAGGGTCATCAAAGAAGAAACATTCCCTGGGCTGAGGAAGGCCTGAGAAAGCAAAAGGAAAGCAAATGACATTTGAGAGCCGCCAGCTCCCCAAACTGGTCTCCCCAGCTTCAGACAAAGGAGACATGAAGTCCAACCCCTCCACTCCCCTTTTCAGCCTGGGAGAGACTTCTAAAAAGCCTGTGAAAGTGGATACTGGCCCTGGATGGATTTCAAATGGATTCTCTCTTGTCATTTGGCGAGAATTGTCTCACTTCTTTCCTTGTCTTAAGAAAGGAAAGGTGGCTAGTGGCTATGGGTCATGGTGGGGATGGGGGAGTGGGGAGAGGATATTTCCCTGTCTCCCCATCCTCAAGGGGTGGGTAATTGTGCATGACAGATGGCTCATTTCTATGGTGAGTTGCTCCTGGCTTAGAAAGGAATCATAGAACTCAATTACACACATGAATCATCCAATGCTACCCAACCATAGGGTGCACCAATGAAAAAGTTCATGCCTGATCTCAGGGGGCCCCAGCCTAATTTGATATTCATTACAAGCCCATGATGCAGTGACCGCCAAAGGTTCTTTTAGGCTCCTCAGAGCAGGAAGTTAATGAAGCAGATTTGATCCCCATGGGGATCATGGTTTCATAGGTTTATAGATATAGAGTTGAAAGAGACCTTAGAGATCATCTACTTCAACTCCTTCATTTTACAGATAAAGAAAGTGAGGCCCAGATAAGTTAAGGGACTTGTCCAAGGTAACATAGATGGTAAGTAGCAGAGATGGGATTTGAATACAGATCTCTTGACCCTAAATTGAACATTCTTTCCACTGTACCTCGGTAGGATCATGAGATCATGGCATCATGACTCAAAGGTGGCCATTTTCTGTATTCTGCTCCATAGAACATTTTGCTGAATCCAAACTAAACATTTTTGAAATCTGTTTACTTTGGTTGTGACTCTGGCCAGAGAGTATGGATAGCGTGAAGAAAGCACATCCCCACTCCTGGGGACACAGGAGAGCACATCTTAGTTGTGATTTGATGGGAAGGAGGAATGAAAAGTTTGACTCACAGCTTAAAAATCCCATCTGAAAAAAAACAACAGCAGGTTTGGGGAAGGAGGCAGAGCCACTCATAGAGACACAGATATGCAGAGCTGGAAGCAACCTCAAAAGCCACCTGCTCCAACCCCCAAATGAGCAGAAATCCCTTCTACAATATCCCCAATAAGGGGTAATCTGGACTCCCATCCAAGGCCTCTACCTCCTGAGGCAGCCCATTCTACTACTAAATAGCTCTAATTGTCAGGAAGGGTTTTTGTGTGTTTTTTCCCTGCTAAATTTAGTCAAAATCTGCCTCTCTTCCAATTCTACCCGTGACTTGTATCTCTGCCCTCAGGAGTCATGTTGTTGTTTAGTCTTTTTCAATTGTGTCTGATTCTTTGTGACGCCCCCCCTTTTGGAGTTTTCTTGGCAAAGATACTGGAGTGGTTTGCCATTTCCATTCTCCAGATCATTTTATAGATGAGGAAACTGAGGCAAATAGGGTTAAGTGACTTGCCCAGGGTCACACAGTGACCTGTCTGAGTGTCTAAGTGTCTGAGGCTATATTTGAAAACAGGAAGATGAGATTTCCTGTTTCTAGACTCAGTACTCTATCCACTGAGCCACCTAATATAATAATGTATATAAATATTATATGTTTATACAATATACATAAATAACATAATTATTTGATTCAAGCTACTTCATAAATATTATTCCTAAAGTGTGACTTTTAGAACTAAACACAGCAGTACAGAAGTAGACTGACAAGGGTAGAATTCAGCAGGTGTTTCATATCCCTCACCCTGGAGACTATACTTCTATAAATGCAACCTAACATTATATTAACTTTCTTTACTGTAATATCACCTTCTGAGAGTCATATTATTCTTTTAAACCACTAAAGTCCCCAGATTTTTTTCACATGAATTGCTATCTAATAACACCCCTCCAACTCTGTACTTGTGCACTTGGTGTTTTGAGCCCTAGCATAGGACTTTATATTTACCCTTATTAAATTTGATCTTAGTAAATTTGATTCATCAATCAAATATCCTTAAGTCTTTTTGGATCTTGATTCTGTCATTCCCAAATTTCAAATGCAAATTTCATAGAAATGCCATCTATGCAGCTAAGTGGTACAGTGGATAGCACACTGAACCTCGAGTTAGGATGACCTGAGTTCAAAGCTCTTTTCAGCTATTTACTAGCTCCATGATCCTGGGTAAGTCCCTTACCTTGCCTGCCTAAATTTCTTCAATTGGGATAATAATGGCACCTACATCCCAGGGTTGTTGTGAGGATCAAATGAGATACTATTTGTAAAGTGCTTAGCACATGGTAGGTGCTATATAAATGCTAGCAATTATTATTATTCCTTCAGCTAATTCATTTGTAACAATATTGAACAGACCAGGGCTGATAGATTCTTGGAGAACTCCCCTAGAATCCTCCCCCCAAGCTGACAGTGATCACCACCCTTTGGATCTTGTCATTAAGCCAAGTTTCAAATTCTCCGAATTGTACTATCAAAGAGCCCACATTTCTCCTTCTTGTTTCCACATGGAAATCATGAGAGACTGTCAAATTCTGTGCTGAAATCCAAGAATACAAAATCTATTCTTCTGGTCTGTCTACCAGTAAGGCATCCCAGTCAAGAAAGGAAATGAGATTAGTGAAGTGTGGCTTGCTCTTGATATACCCATGCTACGTCATAATATATATCTTGATGAACCTCTATTGGATTCATTAGTGCCATATTCTCCTACCTCAGCTCTCTTAACCTCTGAGCAAAACCTTCTCTCCATCAGACGACCATAGATATGGAGTTAGAAACTCTCCTTAAGATTACATTGTTGTTGCTTGTGCTCCATTTTTGAAGAAGACAAATGACATCATTGGGTGATATCTTGACTTTCGAGTGAATTTCATTTAAGTGAGGCAGAGTTGTGCAAAGTCATCAGCCTTACTCTCTCTTCCTAAGTCATAACAGTCTAGTGGCAGGACAAAAGTCACAATGACTGGCGATGGCCTGGGATGCAATGGATGGCCTTGGGGTCTTTAAATTCTTACCAAACTCTAAGCACTCCATTGCACCTGCTTCAGCCACCTTCGTGGTTGTTGGAATAAATTGTTCTAATTTGCCCATTCCTCCAGGGGAAATCCTCATCTGCTTGGGATAGACATCACCCTAAATCACCAACAGGGCTGACATCTGTTGCTTACCCTCAATCCAGTTTAGCCCATCAGATAGTTTTACCCAGGTATGGTCACTGCACATGAGGCAGTTTCTTGGAGCCACAGGTGAGAGTTGAGTGCCAGGTGGACACCAAAGGTGGATGAGCAGCCCTGAAAAGGATTCCATAGCTAGAATTTAAGGCATCTTAGAGAGAGAAAGGAAAAAAAGGGACAAGTATTTATTAATCACCTGCTATGTGCCAGTCTCTGTGTTAAGTACTTTACAAATATTATCTCATTTGATCCTTACAACAACCCTGGCAGATAGGTGCTATTATTATCCCTATTTCACAGTTGAAGAAACTGAGATAAACAGAGGTTAAGTGATTGTCTCAGGGTCACACAACTACCAAGTGTGTAAAATTGAATTTGAACTCAGGTCTTCCTAATTCCAGGCCCAATGCTCTGTGCCGCCCAGTGACCTGTAGTACAATCACCTTATTTTACAAATGAGGATACTGAGATTTAGGAAGGTTAAGTGACTTGCCTAAGGCCACACAGCTAGTAAATGGCTGGGCCAAAATTTGAACTCATATTGTGTGACTTAAAGAAACTGAGACCTAGAGTTGTGACTTGCCCACACTAGAAAATAGCAGTTCCATGATTCAAGCTTGGGCCTGGAGACTCCAAAGTCAGCATTCTTTTCTATATTGCCTCCAAGGAAGCTCAGTCGTCAGAAAAGGCACAGTATGGGTCTGGCACTCAGTCATGGCAAGTTTCATGGGAAGTCTTCTGCTTTTCTTAGCTTGGCAAGGAGCACAAGGCTAAAAGAATAAGACAAGATTTCAAATAGTTCCACATTCCAAGGAAAATTTGGGAATGTGAGCTTTGATGCTAGGTCCTTTGGTCCTCCTTTGTTCTCCTACTCATAGGAAGACCTTGTACAAAGTTTCATCTAGAATGTTCTTTGTTCGGCTGTCCTTGGGAACAGCAGAGGTGCCAGATGACCAAAGAGAGACCAGACATGGTTTAGAAAAAAACAATTCTACAAAGTAGAAAGCAAATGTTCTTGGAAGCCTTGGCTGCCACTGTCCCTCTAGAGAAAAGAGTTTCCAGAGCTATAAGGCCACCATTTTCTGTGCTTACTTACTGTTCAAAGAATAATATTCCATCTCTGGGCATTATGCTCTTCTTCTAAAAATGGGGAATAATTACATTAACCTGTCACAGAGAGGTAGTGAGACTAGAATGGAGTTCTGCAGGTAATGATGGCATCCAGGAACGTATAATTGCACAGAATCGGTTCTTCCTGGTATAGTGAAGGATACTGAGGCAGGTCATGGGACATAAACATACTTTGGGCCATAAAATATCCTAGTTTTGAATCCTTAAGCAAATCACCTAAGCTCTCTGGGCCTTAATTGCTTCATCTATAAAATGAAAGTGTCAGAGTAAAGGGATTTGTTCTGTGAAGTTTGGATTCAGTCAAAAGATCACACTTGCGGACCTAGAGGGCCACATGTGGCCTTGAGGTCACAGGCTCCCCACCCCTGCCACTAGATCAATGCTTCTTAAAGTGTGGTATGTGGCCTCCTGGTGGTCCCTGGTGGAGCCCTTCCAAAGAGCCTGCAAATTCAAAATCTTTTTTCATAATAATGTCAGTATGTTATTTGCTTATTTAAATATTCCTCTTTTCCAATTACATATCTGTGTGAGACTGGATTTTCTTCATATACTTCAACCAAAACAACATATTGCAGCAGATTGAATACAGAAGCAGATATGAGAATCCAGCTGTCTTCTGTTAAGCCAGCCATTAAAGAGATTTGCAAAAAGAGGTAAAATAATGCCACTCCTCATTAATTTTTTTTGTTTTGGAAAATATAGTTTTTTATTAAAAATGTCATTTATATTAACATGTAACAGGTTTATTATCATTTTTAATGAATTAATATCTTAGAAAATTTATCATTTTTAATTTCTGATACCACAAATATCACTAGGTAGAACCCACATTAGTAAAAGTTCTTCAGAGGAATCCTCAATTATTTTTAAGAGTCTTGAGACCAAAAAGTCTGAGAATGACTGGAATCTCTAAGACAATCTGTAAGTGCTCTTCCAGATCAAATGACCTAAAAGTCTACATTGCAAAGTAGCTCACCATGTTAGAAAGAGCTTTGACCTGAGAAACAGGAGATTTGAGTTCCAATTTCTGCTCTGCCTTTAATTTCCTTTGTTCACAAAAAGAAATAGAATGAATGTTCTCCAGGTAAATGCCAAATTTTGGTACAGATAAAGAGTACTATAGGAGTTCCTCAGCAAGGTAGATCAGTGATGAAATGAACCATCAGTGGAAGTTTAGTGGAAGAGAGGAGCCTTGTAGAAAAGAAAGGATTTGGATGAGTGGGGTGCAAGAGAGGAGGGCATTTTAAGCTAGGAAAACAAGAAACAGAAAGCCATGTGAGATATAGCATGTTGGAGAGAACTAACCTGACTGAGGTGGAAAGAAGTGGTAGATAAGGATGGTCAAGTAAGGTAAAGCCATTATATGGAGAACTATGTATGCTAATCAGAGGAGTCTGACACAGTAGAAGGAACACAGGTTTTAGAGTCAGAGAACATACATTCAAATCCTCACTCTATACTACACAATAATATACTATTGGCTGAGCTATGAATTGGACTAATTTGTTCTGGAAGGAATTTAGGATTATGATGCTAAACATAGGGCAGCTAGGTAGCAATGGATAGAATGCCAGACCTGGAATGAGGAAGACCTCATCTTCCTAAATTCAAATCTAGCCTCAGACACTTTCTAGTTATGTGACCCTGGGCAAGTCACTTCACCCTGTTTGCCTCAGTTTCTTCATCTATACAGTAAGATGGAGAAGGAAACACCAAACCCCTCTAGTATCTTTGCCAAGAAAACCCCAAAAGGAGTCACAGACATGACTGGAAACAGCTGAGCAATAACAACAAGCTAAGCAGGAACCCTAAAGATAGGAAGGTCCCGCTAATTTATGGCAGCACTTTTGTGATAGCAAAGAACTGGAAACAAAATAGATGCCCATTGATTGGAAAATGGCTATGTATATTGTGGTACGTGGAGGTAAGGAAATATTATACCAGAAGAAACTGAATATGAAGAATTCAAAGAAGATAAAATGTACATGAACTGACACTGAGTAAAGTAAGCAGAATCAGAAAAATGGTGTACAATCAATCAATCAACAGCAATTTTTAAGGGCTCACTCTGTGCCAGGCACTGTGCTAAGTATTAAGAATTCCAAGAAAGGGAAAAAACCTTCTAATTGGAGGAAAGACAACCTATACATAACCAGGTGAATGCAAGATATATGCAGAGAAGATGGAAGATGAACACAGAGAGGAAGGTATTAACAGCTGGAAGTAAAGCAAAAGACCTTCAGCAGAACATGGGAGATGAGCTGAGGAAGCTAAGGATTCTGAGCCAAGGTGAAGAGGGAGAATATTCTAGGCATTGGGGACAGCCAGTACAATGACAACAAGGTGTAGTCCGTGTAGATTTTGGAACTGCTCTCCCGAGCTCATTCTCACTGGCAGCCTGGGTGTCCAGAGTAATCAATTACTAAGTCCTCTATGCCTCCTGGGTGCCCCTAAGCAATGGGTTGCTAGGGGTAGTCCAGAGAAATTGCAGGTGGTAGGGATAAATGGGAAAATAGAGTTCATCCTTATAATGCTATTTAACTCATGAGCCCCCACTGGTGTGCTTCCCACCATGATTATCAACTGAGAGAATTGTCATCTAGATTTAAATAGTTTTTAGAAAGGGGAATTTATTAAGGTTATTTACTAAGAACAGTTGGTACAAAACAACTCTCAAAATACCTGTGATATAATCTCCCACCAATATATACAGAGTCTGAGAGAAAGTGAGCTCAGGCTAGAGACCATATATAGCAAAGCAGTAACTCATTGATCACTGAAGTTATTTTACTAGACTGCTAAGATGTTCTCCTTAGGTACAGTGCACTTAGTACAGTACCTGACACATAGCAGGTGCTTAATAAATGTTTATTAGTTGATAGATAGTGTAGCTTTCTGCTGGGCTCTTTGTAGAGTCTTGAATTGTCCATCTTCTCCTTAATTCCCAAAGCAGAAAATGATATTAGCTTTTGCAGAAACACTGCCAGGATGGTGATGGAAGTCCTCAGTGCCTCTGAAATTCATGAAGTATTTCTCTAGTCAAGCTGGTAGAAGGGAGAGGATGCTGAGAAAGAGACTGAAGCCTAGAGCTCTGCTCCTCTCCCTAATTAATTACTTCTCCAGTCTAACTGGAATGCTGGTTCTTTTCTGTTTTGCTTGCCTGAATAAGTTGTGACCAAATTGGTTCCATATTTTAATGGTCAATCCACAGGATGTGAAAAGGTTTCCCCAGGCAATCTGAACACACTTGAAATGCAACATAAGTCCAGTTAATCAGACTTATTCACTTATTCATGCTAGTTTAAAGTCTATGATGGATTAATTCAATAGAGAAATGTGTTCAATATATAAAAGAAATGTATTGGGGGCAACTAGGTGGCGCAGTGGATAGAGTGCTGTGCCTGGAGACTGCTCTTCCTGAATTCAAATCTGACTTTAGACACCTAGCTGTGTGACCTTGGGCAAGTCACTTAACCCAGTTTGCCTCAGTTTCCTCATCCATAAAATAAGCTGGAGAATGGAAATGGCAAACCACTCTAGTATCTTTGTGAAGAAAACTCCAAATGGGGTCAAGAAGACTAGGGCATGAGTGAAAAGATTGGATAGCATATAGAAGTTAAGGTATCCAAGTTTGAAACTTATTTTAAATAGGATGGGGTGATTTGACTGATTTATTCAGTCAACATTTTTCCCCTTTCAAATGTAAGCAGAAAAGAAGCAATACAAAGAATTATAATAACAAAGCTTGGCTCCAGAGAAGAGTTAAGAAAATGCACCCTTTGACCCAGCAATACCACTTCTAGGGTTGTATCCCAAAGAGATCATAAAAATGGGTAAAGGATCCACGTGTACAAAAACATTTATGGCAGCTCTTTTTGTGGTGGCCAAAAACTGGAAATTGAGGGGATGCCCATCAATTACAGAATGGCTGAACAAGTTATGGTATATGAATGTAATGGAATACTATTGTGTTGTAAGAAATGATGAACAAGTGGACTTCATAAAAACCTGGAAAGACTTATATGAACTGATGCTGAGTGCAGTGAGTAGAACCAGAAGAACATTGTTCACAGGGGGCAGAGCCAAGATGGCGGAGCAACAGCACAGACATTCTGGAGCACTCCCACCAAACCCAGCCAAATACCTGTAAAAAATGGTTCTAAACAAATTCTGGAGCTGCAGAACCCACAGAATGACAGAGTGAAGCAAATCTCTAGCCCAAGACAGCCTGGAAGGTCATCAGGAAGTGTCTATTGCACCATGCTGGGAGCAGAGTGCAGTTCAGTGTGGACCACGTGCAGAGAAGTGACCTGAGCAGGCCTTAGGGAGACTGAATCTCTCACACCTGTGGCAGTTTCCAGACTTCATGACCCCAAAAGGCTGAGGATAAATTGGAAGGTCAGTGGGAAAAGCCTGTGGGACCAGTGCAGGAGAGTGGAGTGGTCCTGCCCCAGCTCCAGGGCGGCAGAGGGGGGAGGGAGCAGAGAAACCTGTGGCAGCCACAGCAGCAGCAGGGGCAGCTGCAGCCACTGTTTCTAGAGCTCTAGGCCAACAGATAGTGGGGGGATCTAGAGGCTGACAGTATAGCCCCCATTGGAAGCAGAGAGCTACCTTGACAAAGAGCTCAGAAGTCAAGTAAATGGCTGTGGAAAAGAGCAAAAAGCAGAAAAATAATCAGACTATAGGATCTTACTTTGGTGACAAGGAACACCAAAGCATGCAAACAGAAGAAAACAAAGTCAAAGCTCCTCCATCCAAAGCCTCAGGTCTCAGGCCATGGAAGAGTTCAAAGAGGATTTTGAAAATCAAGAAAGGGAAGTACAGCAAAAATTGGGAAGAAAATGAGAATGATGCAAGAAAATCATGAGAAACAAGCCAACTACTTGCTAAAGGAGACCCCAAAAAAATGCTGAAGAAAATAGCACTTTAAAAAATAGACTAAACCAAATGGCAAAGGAGATCCAAAAAACCAATGAGGAGAAGAATGCCCTAACAAGCAGAATTGGCCAGGTGGAAAAGGAGATCCAAAAGCTCACTAAAGAAGATAATTCCTTAAAGATTAGAATGGAGCAGATGGAAGCTAATGTCTTTATATAAAATCAAGAAATTATAAAAACAAAACAAAAGGAATGAAAAAATAGCAATGTGAAATATCTCATCGGAAAAACAACTGACCTGGAAAATAGATCCAGGAGAGACAATTTAAAAATTATGGGACTACCTGAAAGCCATGATCAAAAAAAGAACCTAGACATCATCTTTCATGAAATTATCAAGGAAAACTGCCCTGATATTTTAGAACCAGAGGGTAAAATAAATAGTGAAAGAATCCACCAATCACCTACTGAAAGAGATCTGAAAAGAAAAACTCCTAGGAATATTGTGGCCAAATTCCAGAGTTCCCAGGTCAAAGAGAAAATATTGCAAGCAGCTAGAAAAAAACAATTTGAGTATTGTGGAAATACAATCAGGATAACACAAGATCTAGCAGCTTCTACATTAAGGGACTGAAGGGCTTGGAATATGATATTCCAAAAGTCAAAGGAGTTAGGATTAAAATCAAGAATCACCTACTCAGCAAAATTGAGTATAATACTTCAGGGGGAAAAATGGTCATTCAATGAAATAGAGGACTTTCAAGCATTCTTGATAAAAAGACCAGAGCTGAATAGAAAATTTGACTTTCAAACACAAGAATCAAGAGAAGCATGAAAAGGTAAACAGGAAAGAGAAATCACAAGGGACTTACTAAAATAATACTGGTTATATTCCTACATGGAAAGATAATATTTGTAACTCTTGAAACTTTTCTCAGTATTTGGGTAGTTGGAGGGATTATACACACACACACACACACACACACACACACACACACACACACAGCACCGGATGAGATGAATAGGAAAGGATGATATCTAAAACAATAAAATTAAGGGGTGAGAGAGGAATATATTGAGAGGAGAAAGGGAGAAATGAAATGGGGCAAATTATCTCTCATAAAAGAAGTAAGTAAAAGCTTTTTCAGTGGAGGAGGAAAGCGGGGGAGGTAAGAGGGGAAAAGTGAAGCTTATTCTCATCACATTTGGCTTAAGGAGGAAATAACATGTACACTCACTTTGGTATGAAAATCTATCTTACACTACAGGAAAGTAGGGGAGAAGGGAATAAGTGGGGTGGGGGGATGATAGAAGGGAGGGCAAATGGGAGGAGGGAGTAATTAGAAGTAAACATTTTTGGGAAGGGACAAGGTCAAAAGAGAGAATAGAATAAATGGGGGGCAGGAGAGAATGGAGGAAAATATAGTTAGTCTTACACAATATGACTATTATGGAAGTCTTCTGCAAAGCTATACTTATATAGCCTATATTGAATTACTTGCCTTCTCAGTGGGGATGGATGGGGAGGGAGGAAGGGAGAAAAGTTGAAACTCAAAGTTTTAGGAATGTTAAGAATGTTGAGAATTGTTCTTGCATGCAACTGGGAAATAAGAAATACAGGTAATGAGGTATAGAAATCTATCTTGCCCTACAAAAAAAGAGATGAGATGAGGATAAGCAAAGGGAGGGGTTCGATAGAAGGGAGGGCAGATTGGAGGAAGGGGTAATCAGAATGCACAGGGTTTTGGGGTGGGGGAGGGGAGAGTTGGGGGGAAAATTTGGAACTCAAAATTTTGTGGAAATGAATATTGAAAACTAAAAATAAATAAACATTTTTTAAAAAAAGGACATTGTTCACAAAAACTGCCACAGTGTATGATGACTGACTTTGATAGAGTTAGCCCTTCTCAGCAATGCAATGACCTAACACAATTCCAAAAGGTTCATAATGGAAAATGTCATCCACATCCAGAGAAAGAACTATGGAGTCTGAATACAGAGTGAAGCAGACCATTTTCTTTTTGTTTTGTCTTGTTTTATTTTGTTTTTTTTCTTTTTCATAGTCTCTCATCTGTTATAATTCTTCTGTGCCACATGACTAATATGAAAATATGTTTAATAGAAATGTATGTGCAGCATCCATTTCATGCTATCTTGGGGAGTGAGGGGGAGAAAATTTAAAACTATGGAAGTAAATGTTGAAAACTAAAAATTAATAAATTGAAGGAAAAAGAAAATGCACTTCTCTCCCTTGAATGAAGAAGTGGGAGGTTATAGGAATGCAGTATTGCATAGACTATCAGGCACTGCTGACACATTGGTCTCTGGCTACACTGACATCTTCTTTTCTTGACATCTTACTACATCTTTTTTTCTCTTTCTTTTTAAATCTTTGTGACAAGAGACAGGGAGAAGATGAGAGAGGGATGTATTCAGAATTAAAGGAGATAGAAAAGTAAAAGATACCAATAGAAATGACTTTTTTGAAAGTAATATTTTTTGCAGATCATAACTCTGCCAGTAATAGCTGTCAGATCTAGAGCAATAAGACCTCTCTAGGCCTCAGTTTCCTTTAATTATTTTTTGCCATCTAGGTCTTCTTGCATTTCAGTTAACTTGGCCTTTCCAAATTTGGATGCTTTACCAGTTGGTAAATGACTCCAATGACTCTGTAAGAGATAGTGAAGCTGATGACTTTGCACTTTGCACAGCTCTGTCTCACTTAAATCCAATTCACGCCCATGTCAAGACCACCCCCATAATATCATTGTTCCCTTCAAGAACAAAGAATGAACAACAGAAATCCATTCTTCCACTTTAGTTCACTTTATTGAAATGTTTAATCCATTTGTGACTGAAGTTATGATAGTCAAGCTTGCATTTTCCTCCATTTTTCTTTTTTATTGACTTTTATCCCCTTTCTTCTTTTGACTCAGTACTTAGTTTCTGGGATCAATTTTGCCTATGTAACCCTGGGTCAACATCAATATGGAGATGAGAGATACTTCCCCATGATCCACCAACAATGATGATTTAGACTGGAGTTTCTAGGCCTGTTTTGTTGAGATTTGTGGGAGAAAGAGATTTGGGGGATAATAAGATCAGTGAAAACAAAAGACATCTTATAAGGGCGTGCTGGAGCTAGCTCAAGCCAGGAGTTATTTGTTAAATTTTCAGTGTAAGAATTTACCCTTTGGAGAGTTGTAAATACTACAAATCAAGGCTTAAGTTTTTGTTTTGTTGGTTTTCTAGACTTAAGAAAGTATTACTATTACAGATTAAACTTAAGAGTATACCTTGTATACATTTTTGGGAAGCCAATTGTTGAATATTTACCAGCACATCCAGCTTTCAACAAAAGGTACAGGGAAGTGGCAAAGCAATGACCACCCCATTGAAAAATCCCAAACTCCTTGGTCTCACTCTGCTATAGTATTCTTTAGCAGTCCAAGAGATAAGAAGAAAAGGCAGTAAGAAGAGAGAAATTGATAACTTAAAATGAATAAAATCATACCTCTAGACTGAGTAGAAAATAAGCCCCCTTAGGGACAGACTTGAGCCAGCCTGGAACTTAAAGTGGAGAAGGAGCACCTTTCATATGAATCATGAGGGTCCTTTTCCATAATCCTTACTGGTCACATGTTGTTCTTTCTATTCTGCATCCCCTAACCCTCACTCTGCCTAAGCCCCACCCCAATCCCACTACTTCAGGAGCTTACCGAAGGGTGAGGATTTCACAGCCCCTCACCACTTCTGAACAGGTACATATATTACACAAAGAAGTTACTTCTCCATGGAGATTATTTCCTTGCATAGAGGAGATATTACTTCCTTACTCTTACGCTATTTTAATTCTAATCTGTTTCCATAGATTTCCTCTACTCCTCTATACTCATTCACTTACCCCCAAAATTCTTTGAATTTTCTTAAATTGTTAATTTCTTTTTATTTGATTGTAACTGACTCCCAAATCCCATTGGTATGGGATTTTCCCCTTATTGGTAGAGATCAATGCCTTTCACTTGCATGAGGAACTGGGAAGAGATGGTCAGAGTTGGAGAAAGAAGAGATCTGGTCTCCTCAAACTCTTCTGGTTCTTCTGACTTCAAGGGAGAAAGTAGAATATGCCAACCTTTCTTCAGGTTATTGAAGGGAGAAAAATGACCATGGGAAGAAGCTGGCATGAGAAGAGGTGGTCTCCATCATATCCCTATCCTCAGTTTACTATATTAGAGACTTCAGCATATTTCCTTTGCAATGAGATATGGGACTCTCTCTCAGTTGAGCTGTTACCTCATTCTCAATGGGAGAGTTCCTAAACTCTATATTTTGGGGTATATATTCTCCCACATCTACTTCTCTGATTTCTGTTTCACTATTGACTTGAGTAAGTGGGTTTCTTTTCTTCTTGCTATATGTGTGTGTTCTTTGTAGAACTGGCATTTGGTTAGAATGAAGTCAAACCTTGAATATAAAGCTTGAGGTCTTTCTTTCCCAATTAATGAATAGTTATCAGAAGTTTAGCTTGAACATGAAAACAATTCATATATTTACTTAATGTTGTTGCCTTCTGCCTTTCTTCTGCCAAATTTTCTTCTACTTCAGCATATATACGTATATATATTTTATATATATGTATATGTATATTGTTTCCAAATCTATTATTTTTTTTCTCTCCAAGCTTTTTCTTTGGAAAGATTCTCCATCATGTATTTATTTTTTCCTACTTTGTTGTTTGTTTTTGTATGGTATGCTAAGAGCTTTAATTTCTGCCCTAAATTCATTTTTAATTTAAGAGTTTTATTTCTCTTTTGAAACATACTAGAATTTCTGGCTATTGTTCCACAATTAATGGGGATGCCACAGGTTTCTTCATCAAAAAATCTTCATTCATTTCCCTTCACATTATAATAGTTATTCAAAATATTATTTCCTTTCTCAGGCTTTACTCATTCCTTCTATCATTATGATCCCCTGATTTGTCTATTTGTGGGCTGATTTTTTTAATATTCCATTTTTATTTTATTTTTCTCAATTACATGTAAACAAAAATTTTTAATACTCATTTTTTTAATTTGAGTCCCAAATTCTTTCATTTTCTCTTCCCTCTTTCTTGAGAAGG
The DNA here is from genome assembly GCF_028372415.1 of Notamacropus eugenii. NCBI lineage: Eukaryota > Metazoa > Chordata > Mammalia > Diprotodontia > Macropodidae > Notamacropus > Notamacropus eugenii. The sequence continues at coordinate 327,486,422 of NC_092875.1, forward strand.
CAAACAATTTTATACAGATTCTACATGTGCAGTCATGCAACACATTTTCATATTAGCCATGTTGCAAAAGAAAACAGAGCAAAAAAAAAAACCAAGAATTATAAAATAAAGGAAAAAAGTATGCTTCAATCTGCTTTCAGATTTATGGGTTGGGTTTTAAATACAGGATCTCTTCTTTGATCTATTTGGCTTTTAGTTTTTTCCTTATATTCCTGTCACTCATTCCTGCCACTTAAAAATCCTACTCACTCTCTGGCTCTGATTTCCTTACCACTGCTGCATAATCCCGTATAACTGAACTGTTAGGCAGCCTCAATCTCCAGAACTTTGGGAGTTTGGGTTGGGTGGGTGGGGCACTCGGCCTTAATTCTTATTCTGAGCAGTTTCCTAGGATAGAGGACTGGCTGACCCCAGCTGAGCTTCCTATCCCCTTTCACTCCAGTCCAAAGCTCATTCTTGTCTAGTCAGTGCCTCAGAACACCACCCAGGTCTGTGTCTTTGGGCCTCTCCCTCCTCCAGTCTCTGTCCTTTTGCTTCTTTACATCACAAGGCTGGGCTTCTTCCTTCATGAAGTATGAGGGAAATTTGAGAAAGTCCCATGGAGTAAATCAACAGGACCCTGAGACTCAAGCCTATGAGTTCGCTTTTGCTCAGTCTAGCAGGTACATAGAGATAGCTGAAGGGTAGTGGTGGTAAGTGGTTCTCTAAGTATTACAATTGTCTTGTGTTAATTCATGATGCCTTTAGCTGGTGCAAGAGGGTTTCTAACTTCTTATCTTACAGCCGTAATTGTTCTTTATCTAAGTTAATAATTTCTTTCTTTTGAGGCTTTGGGGCTGGGGAAGTTTAGAGGAAACAACCATTTAGCTATTCTGAAGGTCACCTCTCCCGTTTTCTCATCTGTAAAATGAGGGGATCATACCAGATGGTCTCTAGGCTCTCTTCCAGCTCTAAAGCTATGATTCTATGACTTGATTTTATAATGAGATTTTACCGTATTTAAAAAAGGCCTTGCCCCAAGTTCAGTCCTACCTATTCTTTGTGGACAAGAAGTATTCAGCCTCAATCACTTGCCAGTGAGGTGGAATTGACTAATTAGTCCATCTCAAAGGAACATCCACATGCTAAGTTAGGAACACAGAGACACTAATCCTTACTGGGTAATAGCTGGAACAGAGGCTATAAGATATCGAGGCCCGTGTCACTGGCCTGGAAAGGCTGAGTCAGATAAATAACTCCCACTTCTTCCCTCTGGATGATATGATGTCCTTTGGGAGAGAAAACGTATTTTGGAAAGGATTCAGAGCATGTCTTGAAAAAAGTGACAGTGTAAATCTTCAAAATGAATAAGGCAGGGGACTGGCAGTTTGCTCTGGATTGGACTAAACAAGCTAAATGGCTGAAAGGGGGCCTTGAGTACATAAAAAATTTTTTTCTAAACATCATGTCTATAGGCTGTCATGTTTCATTGAATGACAACATAGGCAGACTAGCCTGAAGAACATCACCTGATGACTGATCACCTCTGTGAGGTAGGCCTGCTCTTGTCTGTAAATCAGCACGTGCCCTGTACCATGAGGTAATCCATGCCAGTCAATCAACATGTAAATAATAACCCACCATTCAAGGCCTAGCTATGTCCTACCTCCTTCATGAAGTCATCACCAGATATGTCAGCCTAGAATAATACTACTTGAGTTCAATTAATATTTATTAAGCATCTATTCAGTTGGAAGTACTGGGCAAAGATCTAGGTATAAAAAGATGAAAATTAAACTGTGTCTGCCCCCAAAATGCCACTATAGACTATAAGTGAAATAATACTTTGGCTCACTTGTTCCCTTGCTTGGAAATCTGAAATGAGTTCCTATCACCTCGGGTGCTCGGAAGAATGTTAATCAGAAGCAGGCAGCAGGGCCTTTGCTGAAGGCCGTTGGAATTTTGAGAATACTAAAAACACTTGTACTCCTTCAATAAGTAGAGGCAACTGACCTTGGCATCTAGTTAGCAAAAATAAAATAGGAAACTATCGGATGATATGTTTCTTCACCCAAGAGCTTCCAGAGGTTCCCTGGGGAGAGGATGAGAGAGGGTGCATGTTTGAATGATCCAGGGGGGGTGATAGTAGCCTCAGGTGCAATTGAGGGGCATTGAATAAAAATAAAGGGGCATAAGGAAAGAAGAAAAGAATATTTTTAAAAACTGTTCATACATGTTTCATCTGTTGTGTAACAGAGTTAAAGTCATAGTGATTACATTATTTTCCAAATAAACGCACAAAATGCAAGTTATAACCAAACAGTGATCAAGTCCACCAACAGGTCTTAATGAGCAAGTGTTGGCAGGCCAGAGTACCACACATTATTGGGGAGTCTAACATGCATTGGCAGAAATATGTGCGTGTAATGACTTGTTCACGATACAATACTATACAGTTACATAATGTAATACTGAGTCATCAAAATTTCAATGGAGGGAAAAAATCCACAAATTTATAATGAATTATTAAATTTAAGATGCATCATTTTAAAAAATTTTATACTTTTTGAAATGACACAAATTTCAAAAAAAACTGTTAAAGCTTTCCAGGGGAGCACTGAGTAATTTTTTTTGAAGGGAGTGGTAGGCCAAATAAGTTTGGGAACCTCTGGGCTATACCTTAGATGGGCTCCTCTCTGGCCTCACTGTGCTTCCTACACCTTCCCCAGCTCCAGTGGCAGAATTCTCTCCCTCCCTCCCTCCCTCCCTCCCTCCCTCCCTCTCTCTCTCTCTCTCTCTCTCTCTCTCTCTCTCTCTCTCTCTCTCTCTCTCTCTCTCTCTCTCTCTCTCTTTCTCTCTCTTTCCCTCAGGAATGGAACCCAGGCTCTTTTTCCTTTGAACTAAATTTGTCTGTAAAAGTTGATTTGGGGGCAGCTAGGTGGTACAGTGGATAGAGCACCAGCCCTTGAGTCAGAAAGACCTGTGTTCAAATCCAGACTCAAACACTTACTAGCTATATGACCCTGTCCAAGTAACTTAACCCCAATTGCCTCCAAGAAAAAAAAAGTTGTTTGAAGTTCTTTTGAGGCATTTGACCCAGACACCAAAATTGGTACTTCTGGCTCTGGTACCAATTTCAAATGCTTCTTGCTTTCCTGTTAAGAACTCTATTTCAGTCTCTCTACACCAACCCAATCTCCTGGCACTCCTCCAGCCCTTTCCTTTGCCCTAATGAAGCCTGTCACCATACTGATCTCCACCCTTGCAGGGGGATTTGCTTGCTGCTATTTCCATGATTAGAGAGTAATAGAATCCCAGAGGGATTCTATTGAGAGGGACCTTGGATGACTAATCCAGGCTTCCATCCAGAACAGAAATCCCCTTTACAACCGGGCTGATAACCGCAGAAATCTCCTGGACTAGCCTCTAAACTCTTTAAGATTAGGAACCCTTGCTTTCTCTGCTTGGTTCCTTCACAGTGCCATGTACAGGACTGGGCACATATAGCTTAATAAATCCTTGTTGGTTGATTGATTCTTATTGAGCATGCACTCTGTGCCCAGCTGTGTGCCAGGCGCAAGGGACATTCTTGGCATGTGTATCTCAATCACCCTGGTAGCATCTCTGCAATCAATTGCAGAAAGGTTCCCTCTGCTGTACTATCTCTTGAAAGGGTTAATGGGAAAATAACTAAAAGAACTGTCAGGAGGAGGACAGGGGAGGGGACCTGGCTGGCTGGCTGGCTAGCTGAGAGAGAAGCTGACATCATGTTTTGCTCCACAGGCCTTGCTCTGCTGACCTCTGGCCCCTCAGAGTGAGGGGAGGAGGGATAAGGAATTCTATGGAAAATTTTCTCCCTTCATGAAGAGTTTCTCTTTAGGAAGAGAAAGGGATCTATCAAATCCTGATGGGAGCCCAATCAAGGAGAGAAAATTGTGAAGAAGATTTTCAATGCCATCTCACCATTCCCCAAAGCTGCCGGTCACCCAGTGTCCCCAGCCTATCAGATGTGCAGCCCAGAATGCCTACTAACACCAGGTTAATCACATGAACAAATTTGTGGTACTGTATTCCTGTATTTGGAGCTGATAATAGATTAACGTGCTGCCCTTCTCAATAATCAACAAATCACTGAAGTCCTTCAGAGCCTTCACTCAGGGAAAAGAACTGTGCTAGGCACTAGGGGAAATAAAATTCAATATGGAGCATTTTAAGTTTTACAAAATAGTTTTTCACAATAATTTTTTTCTTCTTTTTTAAACTAATTTTTTTGCAATAAACAAAAATCTATTTTCTCTCCCTCCCCCTCCCCATCACCACTGAGGGCTGAGAGAAGTCTCATAATAAATATGGTCTAGAGAAACAAGTTCCTCCATTGGCCATGTCCAAAAAATATATGTCTTGATCTGTACTCTGGGCCTATCATCTGTCTGGAAGGAGAGCAACATGCTTTATCATCAGTCCTTTGGAACTGGAATGAGTCATTAGTTCAAAGTTCTTAAATCTTTCAAAGCAAGGTAACTGCTGCCTTCAAGGAATTTACAATCTAATTGAGGGAAGAAGGTATTCCAAACACATGAAAAGATAACCCACAAAGCAGTATAATAAATACCAAATGAATGTGACAGACAATAAGGCTTTAGGAGCTCAGAGAAAAGATTGATCCCTATGGGCTGCATTATGGGGAAGGTTTCACAGAAGATGTAGAAATTGTGGAAAGCACAGAGATAGAAGAGGGCCCAGGACATATTCTTGGGGTATAATCACGCAGAGGACAAGACACACTTGTAGGGAGAGAGGACTATTGAATAAAGAAGGCTAAGAAAGACAGGCAGATTGGAAAAGAACCTGGAGAAAGTAGTGTCAGCATCCAAGAAAGTGAGAATCTGAGAGTCATCTTAGAGAAGTAGCCTTGGGAGGGGAGAAAGGTGTTTCAGTAGAGTGAGGCTCAGAAGCCAAATTAGAAGGGGTTGAAAAATAAGTGGGAGATGAGGAAGAGGAAGCAATAATCTGTGACTGCAGGTGAACTTATTCTAGGAGTTTAGCCATAAAATGGGGTGGGGAGGAGGAAGATATATAGGTAATGCATATATATGTACATATACCAAATGCATGTGTATATATATATATATATATATATATATACATATACATGCATTGAGGATACATACATATACACTTAAGTATATGTATAAAAACAGAAATGTGCAGTGGAGATGAGCTGCTGGAGACAAGACAAAGGGCACAAGTAGGAGGGTGGGTTCTGGTAAAAAAAAACAACAAAAAAACAAGGTCTAGCCCCTTCTTCAAAAACTGAAACAAATGAGAGCCTTGAGGATGGCATAGAGGGTTTTTTATTAAAATGTGGTTTAGGGGAAAAACAAGAGTTCACAACAGATAGCCTGTACTTTCTCAGGGATTTTGTGAGCACCAAATATCAAAGCAATAACAATAATAGCCTGTGTTTATATAGTTTTATGACTTCAAGGTTTAAAAAGTACTTTCAAGTGCATTATCTCACTCAGTCCTTAGAGCAATGCTGTAATTTAGAAATTGGCTCCTCTTTTTCTTAACTCCACATTTCAACCTACCTCAAAATCATCCTCCACTCTCTCCTCCCATTAATAGTGAAAGAAGAGGTGGTCCTTCTTGCTAGTTGCAATGCCTGTGTCGTTGAACCCATCACCCCACACACACCATTTTCCCTGAGAGCTTGTCCCTTCCATGATCCCCTCTTCTTTTTTTTATTGAGAGGGGAATGCAAGGCAATTGGGGTTAAGTGACTTGCCCAAGGTCACACAGCTAGTAAGTGTCAAGTGTCTGAGGACAGATTTGAACTCATGTCTTCTTGATTCTAGGGCAGGTGTTCTATTCATTGTACCACCTAGCTGCCCGTATGATCCCTTCTTTCATCCTAATTTTCAATCTCCTCATCTGTTGGCTCTTTCCCTGCTGTCTAAAAACATGCCTAAATATTTTGCATCCTTACCAAAAAAAAAAAAAAGAAACCTTATTTGATCCTACCACCCCTTCAAGTTATTGTTCTCTGTCTCTCCTTTCTTTCACAGTCAAACTCCAAGGGGGGAAATAGCTATCTACATTCATTGCCTCTACTTTATCACCTCCTACACACTTCTTAGCTGTATGCAATCTGGCCTCCATTCTCATTACTCAGCAGAAATTGCTCCCTCCAAAGTTGCCCATGATCTCTTTATTGTAAAATCCAAAGCCTTTTTTCAGTTCTCATCCTTTTTGACCTCTCTATAGCACTTAATACTGCTGACCTCCCCTTTCTCCTAGACACACTCCCACCTCCCTATCTTTTTATGATACAGTTTTCATGGTTTCCCTCCTACCTGTCTGGCCACTGCCTCTTAGTCTCCTTTACTGAATCATCTTGTTTATCCACCCCCCTGGGCATGGATATTCTCCAGGGCTTTGTCATGGACCTGCTTCTGTTTTCTCTCTACGTGACCTGTCTTCATGACTTCATCAGCTCCCAGGGTTCACCTTTCATCTGTGTGCAGATGACTCCCAGACCTCTATGTTTAGGCCAAGTTTCTCTCCTGAATTCCAGTCCTCTATCAACAACCATTTGTTAGATATGCCTAATTGACTTTTCTGCAAGTATCTCACACTCAGCATTTCTAAAATGGAACTCATTATCTCCCTATCAGCACCATCACATCCTCTTTACATCCTTATCTCTGCTGATATCCTTCTAGTCATTTAGGTTTATACAATGGGAGTGGCCCTTCAAAAAATTCAGTTGCTGGTATTCAATAGAATATAAAATATAGAATATAAAATTGTATGCTGTCTTGGGGAGGGAGGGGGGTGGGTAGGGGGAAAAGATCTAAGTTTTATGGTAGTGATTGTAGAACACTAAAAATAAATAAAATGAATATTAAAAAGAAATTCCGTTGCTGATTCTTATCTGACCCGCCTCCACAATATAACCTGCATCCATTTTCTTCCCTCCGTTCAGCCTGAGGTCCCCATCCTCACTCAGGTCCTGATCCCCTCTCACACCTAGACTATAATATCTCCTAATTAATATCCCCTGTCTGCTATCTCTCTCCTTTCCAATAATATACTCGCCATTCAACTGCCACACGACACCTAAACCACAAGTCTGATCATATCTTTCCCATGCTCAAGGGTTTCGCTGGCTCTCCCTTAACCTTGCCAAAGAAGCTCCTCACAAGCTGGCTCCAGCCTCCCTTCCCCAACTTACTGCAGCTTACCCTGCTTGATTCACTCTCCATTCCACTCAAACTGATCAGTTTGCTCTTCCTCACACATCTCTTTTCTCCGTGCCTGCCTGGAACGTCCTCCTGTCTTACCTTTGCTCCTTATAATTCCCAGCTTCTTTTAAGATCAAGTACCATTACCTACATTCTGCTCCCTGCCAGCTACTAGTGGTCACCCCTTAAAATGCTTTTTATACTCCATATGTGAGTGTATGTATATATGGGTATGTTGGTCTGTCTGCAATTACTGTCTGTCCTCTCCTCCTTCCCCAATCTCTGGAGTACTGATAATCCAGAATCAGCATGCTTCATTTTTATGTTTATTGTACCATTGTCTAACATAATTCTAAGCACATAGTAGGAACTTGATAAATACTTCTTTGGATGAATGAATCTTCATTTTACTGACGAGGAAACTGAGGTTCAGAGCTTGCTTCCTCATGATCATACAGAGATTCAGAAGCATAGGCAGAGTTTGAACATAGGTCTCCCGTCTCCAAGACAAGTGTTTCTTCTTAGTCAGACAGACAATAAACATTTCCTAAGCACTTACTCCATTCAAGCACTTCTGCTAAGCTTTAAGGACACAAATACGGTACAAGCATGGGGGACATAGGAGGTGCAGTGGATAGAGTGCTCCCGCTAGAGTCTGAAAACCTGAGTTCAAATCTAGCCTCAGACACTCACTAGTGGGCAAGTCATTTAACCTCTGATTGCTTTGGTTTCTTCCACTGAAAAATTGGAATAAGAATAGCACCTACTTCTCAGGGTTGTTGTGTCAAATAAGATGATAATAATAAAGCATTTAGCACATTTCCTGCACAAAATAAGTGCTATATGAAGAGCTTACATTCTAATGGAGGAAAACAATCCATAAAAGGAAGCTGAAAAAAGAGGGTGTAGGGAAGGGACAAGGAAACCTACCAGGGACTAGAATGGAGGAGTCCAGACAGCTCCCTGTTGACAAATTGAGAGACGGCTGGCCTGACCTTCTTCTTAAGAGGAGCGTTCCCTACTACCTCTGACCTTCCTATTCCACTCAGTGGCTCTGCTCTCAGGCTTCATGACTTGCCTTAGACTCTTCCCTGTGACTAGAATGTCCCTTCCTATGAATCCTTTAAAACTCTGCCAAAACGTCACCTCCTCCAGGAAATTTTCTTGATCCTAGGATGGGCAGCATTGTGTGAGGAAAGAATGCTTGCTTTTGCTCACAACCTAACTCTGCTACTTACTTTCTGTCTGACTTTGGGCAAATCATTCCGTATCCCTGTGCCTCAGTTTCCTAATCTGTAAAATAAAGGGAAAGAGGAATATAGAGGGATTAGATGATCTCTATGGTCCCTTCCAACTCTATGATTCTCCCATTTGATAATTACCTTCCCCTTGATCCTTCATGTACCATTTTACTTTGTACCTTTCTAATGAGTTTCTCACGTAATATTTTGTATTGGTATCTTATCTTCTCATTATAATCTAAGATAAATGAAGAAAGGGGCAATGTCTCCCAGGGCCCAACTGTACAAACAACAGGCATTTAATAAATGTTTATTGTATTATACTGCACCCTTGTACCACCTGCCCTTTCTGCACCCACTTAAGTATCTTCATTCTGCCGTAGACCCTTCTTCTCAGGGAAGACAGTACCTGAGTTACATAAGGTATGCGTTTCCTTGGAAAGATATTTGTATTAAAAGGAGAAGGAGGAACCTGGGGAGGGCAGCCAAGAGAGTGGTAGCATTTCAGTCCATCTTCCCCCTCCACATCCCTATTCTTCCTTCTCTCCTCTGACGGGGGATAATTGGTGAACAGGGGAGAAAGTGTACTTGGTGCACCCAGATCACACAGCCAGACATTCCATCTGTGCTGGGGAATAAGAAGAAAATAAGAGTTTGGTTTGGTTTGGTTTCTGAAAAGGGGGATGATGAAGGAGTATTTTGATTTGATTGAATTTGATTAAATCAAATTTTAATTTGATTAAATTAATTTAATTTAATTTAATAAGTACTTATTAAGGATACCATGAGCACAATCCACTGTACAAGGTTCTGGGGCCACAGAGACAATAATGCAACAGTTCTTGCCTTCAAGAGCCTTATAATCTGCTGGGAAATACAACATATCCATAAATAAGTGGATACAAATTAATCTGCAGAGAGGACGAACAGCCAAGGAAATTAGGAAGTCTTCCTATAGGTACGAGCACGTCAAGCGAGTCTTGGAGGAAGAAAGGATTCTAAAAGGTGGAGGGTAAGGATGAAGAGTATTCCAGGCATGGGATATCTCTGCAAAGACATAAAGGAGGTAACAGCAAATAGAACAGTTTGTCTGGAATATAAAATTCATGGAGGGAAGGACAGTGAAATTAGTCTAGAAAGTAAACTGAATAAAGATCTTGAAGAACCAAGGAGTTCATATTTTATCCTAGAGGGAAAAGGGAGTCATTGAAGACTCTTGAGCAGGGGAGTTACCTTGCCAGACCTGTGGTTTAGAAATATTATTTTGGCGACTCTGTAGAGAATGGTGGGAGGTGGGAGTGGAGAAAGGCATGAAGGCTAAAAGGAAGCAAGGAGACTAATTAGTGGGCTATCGTAATAGTCCAGGTAAGCAGAGGAGAAAGATGGCTGAGATGAATAGGAAGCACAATTTACAAAATTTGACAACCAATTAATATAGTAAGGGGGTGATGGAGATAGACGAGTCATAGCCATGAGTTTGAAAAATTGGGTAAGTGCTGATAAAATTAATTTCACTGTACATAGCCTAGGGACATTCTAGTACAGTAGATAAAGAACAGATCTCAGAATCAGGAAAAACCTAGGTTCAAGACCTCTCATGACATATCCTGACTGTGTGGTCCTGGACAAGTCTCTGTACTCCAGGCAACTCTCTAAAACCGTAAATTTTAAGAACAAGTGGCCATCTTCTTTGGGAGCTGCCTATTCCAATAAACAATAACAACAATAATCCATAAATTCCCTATATGTATGGAGAAATCATACACATGATTTGTGATTTCAACAATATTGGGAACTCCCAAATTAGGAAACTCCCTAGGGAAAAAAATATACAACACATACATACACACACACAGAGTATGTATGTATGCATATAGATATATGCATATATCATATTTCATCCCATTTTGTGTGTATATATGAATAAATAAATAATACACAGCAGCTAGGTGGCACAGTGGAGAGAGCATTGGACTGGGAATCAGAAGGACTCAGCTCCCTGAATTCAAATCTGGCCTCAGATACTTCCTAGCTGTGTGACCCTGGGTAAGTCACTTAAACCTGTCTGCTTCAGTTCCTCACCTATAACATGAACTGAAAAAGGAAAGGGCAAACCACTCCAGTTACCTTTGCAAAAAAAATGAGGTCAGGAAAAGTAGACACAACTGAAAAATGACAGCAATATACATACATACATATATATATATATATATACACTCACATATGTATACTATACATATACATACATATGTTATATATGTGTAATCGCAAAAAATCCTTTTTTTAACCATTCCCTCCTCCCCCACTATAAGGCAAAATTTTTCTCCAAAATTCTTTGCACAGAGCACAGAAAACCTTCCCAACTATTTGACCTTGGGCTGGGAAGACTCTGGGAGAATATAAATGTGTCATATTGCAAAAAGGAGTTCACCCATTTACCCCAGTTGACTCCCAAAAAAGGCTCATTCTATTACTTCCGCACCGAGCTACTTCACATTTGCCAATATCTGGAAACAACACTAAACTAAAAACTTTTCTCTTTCTGGCTTAAAAAAAGAGCTACATTGTCCTCTACTGGACATTTGGATGATTGCACTGAGACAATTAAATACATAATCCTGCTAGGTTTGCCCTGAAGGCACAAATGAAATTCAATTCAAAAATTGATTAAACATGTACTGTTACACGCTAACAAAAAAAATTCCCATGGTGCCTCAAGTTTTACAAGAGCCTTTTCCATCCAACTGCCCTGAATTTTATTGTCTTCATGACACAAGGGGAGTCACAAACTTGTCTTTTAGCCTCAAAACGTGTTCATCTGTTTTCATTTGAAGGCTATACATTACCTCCAAACTCAGTACCAAGCAGTTGATCTCCCCTTTATTCCTTAACCACTTTAGGTAACAACTTGTGGAGGATGAGTACTTTACCCTCCATGACACCTATTACAAGACTAGACCATAATAAAAACTAAGGGTGCAAAGCACTTTGCACATATTACATACTTCATTTGATACTAAATGAGAAATAAAATGGAACAAACTATGCAAGGACACGGTAGAGCAGATAGTTTTATCCACTAATGTAGAACTGTTTGTTGTCCTTAGACAAGAGAGACCTGTAGCTTTCCCTTAGTGGTTGCCTCACCCTGACGTCTTAAAATAAATTGACTTCTTTAACTGGTGTGAAAGAATTTGATCATCTCCTCTTCTTTCCTGCACTTGAACCAGGACTGTTTTCTCATTCAGATAATAAATTCCAAATACTCCCCTTTTCTTCACTGATTAATTCCCCCTTCCTCTACTCTTCCCTCTCCTGTGAAAGGTTTTACCTTGCTCTCCTAAATTACCACAAAATACTACTGACTGGCTGTGTACCCTATGCAGTATCTGAAAAGTTATAAAAGTTGTACCCTAAGAAGGGGGCTAGCTTCCAGTCTAGAAAGTCTTCCTTAATATGCTACTTAATTTCTTTTCTTTTCAATTTGGCTCCTTATTTTATTTGACATCTGACTAGTCAATTGCTGCTGATAGGTGAGATTTTCCCTGAGCTCTCAAACAAGGCTGAGAATTCCCCAACAATTCTGCTAATAACCTTAGGAGATAGATGCTATTGTTAGGCCCATTTGACAGATCAGGAAACCAAGGCTTATGTGACTCCCTATATGTATTTTCAAAATATTTGCTGATTAGTTGTAATGTGGATCATTGGGTTTTATAGCCTGAGATAACCTGTACTTGGCTGAAAATGTTGAGCACTGTGGCAAAATGGTCAGCCTCTCTCCTTTCAACTCCACTCTTTTGCTGTTTTCAAAATAACTATTGATCCAAAATAAAGTTAAGCTAATTGAATGGTACTGGTGATGCAGGTAAAAGACAAAAGTAAGGGTTTGGTGGGGATCTCCTCTCGGGATCTGATGTACTTCTTCACCGTTTCCCTTTCCTCCATACAGAACAGAGCTCCCACAAGGAATCAACCCTAAATGAACACTAGTTACCAACAAGGGAAGACCACCTTCAAGTTTAGCAGACTGAGTTGAACTGGGTTTGTGCATAACTTGGTGTTTCATGGATTCTTTGACATCCTTAACCCTAAAATTGACTTGAGTAAAGGTTTATTATTTCCATGGCCCTCCTCCTTGATCCAGACAAGCAAGTGACCAAATTCTCCCCCAAGGCCTCAATGTAAGAGGCACAAGAGAATAGTAAAGCTATCAATCAATGAATAAGCAACTATTAGGCATTATTTACTCTATAAAAGAAACAAAGTGAATTATATCAGAGAAATATGTGATTAGACAAGGAAGTGGGTCAGTTACATGGCAAGAATGAGCAAGGACAGTCCCTGGATAGAGCACTGGTCTTGGAGTTACAAAGACCTGAGTTCAAATCTCAGACACTTACTAGCTATATGTCTCTGGGCAAGTCACTTAACCTCTAACTGCCTCAGTTTCCTCAATTGTAAAACTAGGGATAATAAAAACTGAGGACCTACTTCCCAGAGTTAAATAGGAAGAGGAAAGGCGGTTGGATTGCTCTTAGAAAGTTATAAAGTTTTTTTTTAATGACGTCACATTTCTCCTGGCAACAAAGGCTCATCTTTTTAATATCAATATTTTCCTGTCATTATTATGTAGCTCTGAGTAATAAAACACTGCACTCTCCAAGGAGATGAAATTAAGAATCACCCAAAGGATAATGGAGAGATGCATGGCAGGCATGAACAGAGTACAACATAATAAAACAAGGAATCCTGCAGGAGAAATAGAGTAAAGTATATCAAAGAAATGTGTGAGTAAAAAAGAAGATAGCCTAGTCTTGTGGGGGAGATAGGTTACTGTCAGGTAGGTATTGTCACAGGTAACTGACAATACCTGTGCTTCATTGATAACTTCATGATGTGAAGACAAGAAGGAACTCAGAGCACGAGTGGACTCCTATGGCAAATTTGTGGGAAAACATGGACAAAAGTCACATAAGGATATTGGTTATACCTACATGGATAATTAAGTTAGACTCTTCTTTTATTTTGTTTTGTTTTGTTTTTTCTAAGTTACATTTCTACTTTTTATATAACACAATAGGGACCACCATGGTAGAGTCCAAATGGAGTTATTCCATTGTCACTGATGGATAAAATTTTGGTATAGAATTCTTTGCAGATTTACAGATATTTTCCATTTTTTTGTTCCTCTCCAAGAAGTTTCATTCCAAAGTGTTATTAATATGATCTGATATAATTAGGTCTCTTGACAAGCTTTCTGTAAAATTGTTTTGCTTTACAGGGATTCTTACTATTTTCTGAAGCAAAATTGATAATCCTATAAGATTTTACAAATAAGTTTGCATTCTAAACCAGTGTTACCCTTTGCTTCCTTATCTCTACTTGTCAAGAAGACCTAAGGTTTGTTGTCTGAGGTGGTTTGTAGGCCTTTTTAGTCTCCTGGTTATGGTAATGGATGGACATCAATTAGTCTCCCATGGGAATTGGTGATCGTCTGTATCAACATTCATTCTTTTGTCTATGTCATACTTTTTTCAGAATAAATAACTTGTTTAAATAGGTCAGGCCCGAGTTTTCTCAATTGCATGAATGCATTTTCATTATTATTCTTTCTTCTAATTTAATATTGATTTGATCTTTGATTCAACAGATCAACAGTTTGATCAAAAGCAAACCAAAAAGAGAGAAATTTTCACCCCCCTCCTCTATCCAAACAGTAGTCAAATTCTGTCATTTCTACCTTCATGCCATCTCTTGTATATGCCCACTTCTCTCCTTGGGCACTGCCAACACCCTAGTGCAGGCCCTCCTCACCTCATACCCACACTATAGCAATAGCCTGCTGCTTGGTCTCCCTGCCTCAAGTCTCTCCCCACTCCAAACCATCTACTACTCAACCACCAAACTGATCTTCATAAAAAAGAAAAGTCTAACGATGTTAATGCATTATTAATATGAATCCATTCAAAACATTGCAATGGCTCCCTATTACCTCTAGGATCAAATATCAAATCCTCTGTTTGGCTTTTAAAGTCCTTCATAACCTGACTCCTCCCTACCTTTCTAGGCCTTTTTTTAGAACTCTCCATGTACTCTGCACTCTGTATTCCAATGGCCCTGGCTTCCCCGCTATTCTTTCCCCATGACGTTCTTCTCCTCTGGTTGTTTACATCATGCCTGCTTTACTCTCCTTCTCCATTTGTGCCTCCCAGTTTCCCTGATTTTCTTTAAGTCCCAGCTAAAATCTCACCAATGCAAGTAACCTTCCACAGTGGTTTACATGGTTTCTCCCTCATTCGATCATGAGCATCATGAACAAGGAATAGTTTCTTGTGTTTCTTTGTAGCCCCAATGCTTAATACAGTGCCTAACAAACAGAAGGAACTTAATAATGGGCAGCTAGGTGGCACAGTGGTTAGATCATCTGGCCTAGAGTCAGAAAGGTGAGTTCAAATGATGCTTCAGATACTGGACAAGTCACTTAATCCTTGTTGGTCTCATTTTCATCATCTGTAAAATGAGCTGAAGAAGGAAATGGCAAACCACTCTAGTATCTTTGACAAGAAAACCCCAAATGAGGTCAATGAAGTGGCAGACACAGTCAAAATGAGTAAACAACAACAAATAAATGTTAACTGACTGACATTAGTAATCCAAACATTTTCTGTCTGTTAATTTTCATTCAATACGTTGTTCATTCAATTTCACTTTTGATAATAATATCTGGTGCTGAGCACTTCCAGCACCTCTGAACTCCCTTATTGAAGAAACATACTATATAGGTATAAGTCTTCTGCAGATTCTATAATAAACCTGTAGTGGCCCTTGTTTCTTATTCCTGAACCATGTTTTCAATATCTTCTTCAGTGTTCTTACCTACAGCTACCTTGCTGCCAGCTAAGAAGGCACAAGTTAAACCTGCTTCAGATACTCACTAGCTATGAATATCGCTAAGCGGACAGTCTATTGGTAATGGGCCTTTCTGTACTTGACAAGGCTGATCCTCAAAAAGGAGACATGGTCTTTTGTTATCAGGAATGTGATGGAGCCACCCCTCTCTGGTTTGAGAGAGCTGTTTATTAAATTTTCAGCATGAACATTTACAATTAGACAATCAGCAAATGCTATAAATCAGGGCTTCATTTATTGTTTTGTTGATTGCCTAGATTTAAGAGTGATGGAGAAAATAGTCATAATACAGATTAAATTTAAAAGTCCATCCTGAATACATTTTTTGGAGGCAATAAGGGTTAAGTGACTTGCCTAGAGTCACACAGCTAGAAAGTGTGTGAGGCTGGATTTGAACTCAGGTCCTCCTGACTCCAGGGCCAGTGCTCTATCCACTGTGCCAGCTATTGGTCCCTGAATACATAATTTTGAAAGCCAGTAGTTAAACATTCACCAGCATACCCTTGAACTTACTAGGATATTATTTGAAGCCTTCCTTGCTTGATCAAATCTGCCAGATTCTATGGATACGGCCCATGAGAACACAGGGTCACCTCCACACCAAGATGAGGCACTGGAAGAGGATTTTGCAGAAGGACCTAAGGTAATGCAATAGACAATGTGCCTACTACTCTATAGGCTCTGGGGGAAATACAGAGTTTAGAGAAGATATTCTTTCCTTATCTGTACGGTGTTTACAATCTAGGAGGCTGATAAGACACCAACACAAATAATTACAATATGCAATAACCTGTGGATAGTGTGACAGCAAGAGGTATCAAACAAAAGCCTATGTGAGGACTGAGGATCCCAGGGATTGGGAAAAGTGAAGTCACTTCCCCTCTGTAGTCTTCACTAGGACAGCTAGGTGGTACAGTAGATAGAATGCTGGACCTGGAGAAGGAATGGGGAACCCTTTGGGCTTTGTTCTGTGAAGTTTGAATTCAGTCAAAGGACCACACTTGAGGATTTACAGGGCCACATGTGGCCTCAAGGCCTCAGGTTCCCCACCCCTGGGGAGTCAGGAAGACTCACCTTCATGAATTCAAATCCAGCCTCAGATACTCACTTAGCTGTGTGACCCTGGGCAAGTCACTTATCCATATCTACCTCAGTTTTCTCATCTGTCAAATGAGCTGAGAAGGAAATAAATGGCAAACCACTCCAGTATCTTTGCCAAGAAAACGCCAAACAGGGTCACAAAGAGTTGGACAGGACTGAACAAGAACAACATCACCCTCATCGGTAACATTTGGGCGCTAGATTACATGATCTCTAATGTAGTTTCTGTTACCCGATGATCCCACCTCTGATCCAAACTACTCATGCGACCTCAAACCACAGTTTTCTCATCGTAAAGTAATACTGATTGAATTAGATTTTTTTAGTTTGTTTGAGCTATAAACCATTCATCCCTCCTTCTAGGAAGGGTCTTGCTCCAATCCTGGCTGAAATGAAGAGGGACGACAGACACAAATTTTGAAAGGTACTTTTTAGCCTGTTTACATCTAAATTTGTCTTTGACATCTCCAGTGTCTCCTTTCTTCTTACTCCTTCCTGTCAAAATTGACTCCCAAAGAGGAGTCTGAAACTCTCTCATGCCAGAGTCTCAAACTCTCATGTGAGTGACTGATAGCAGCTCAAAATATAGCCTCCCTGCCCCGTCCGCCAGTCTAAGATTTCCATGTTAATAGGATTCAAAACCACTCCCCAACAGAATGTAGCTCCAAGAATCAGGCAGGCACTGGTGGAAGTATTTAGACTGTGAAGGGCAGTAGTCAAGAGTTCCTGTTTTCTCAATCAGAGAGGCAACTGGTAGTACAAAGGACTAAGTGCTGAGCCTGGGGTTGGGAAGATCTGACTTTAGATTCAACCTAGGATGCATATTAGCAGTGTGACCCAGGCCAAGTCATTTAACCTTGTGTCTGCCTCATTTTCTTCAACTGTGTGATGAGAATAAGAATAGCATATTGTTCGTTGTGGTGGCTGTGAGGATCAAATGAGATAACATTTGTAAAGTATTTAAGCACAGTGCCTGGAACATAGTAGGAGCTTAATAAATGTTTCCTTTTCTCTTCCTTTACCCTTCCCCAGTTATATCCCTTATGCCACTACTTCCTGTAGGTGTTTCATTGCTGGAAATATGTTGCAACTTACTTGTAGCCTCCATGAATCTCTCCATTGCTCACTGAGTTATACACTTTTTAATTTCAGGAGACTGTAGTGTTACAAGATTCATAACCATTATGGTAGCAGCCATGGCTTCCATGTCAAAAAGTAGTTTGGAAACATTGTGTACTTATCTTAAAGTCCTTTACTAAGACTCAAAAACTAAACCACCAAAGTACAGGATGAGAGACATATATCTAGACAACAATTCCTATGAAAAAAGATCTGGGTATTTCAGTAGACCACAAGTTCAATATCATTCATTATCAGTGTGACTTAGCAGCCAAAAAAGTCCTAGGATATTAAGGTTTCAATACCTTAGGTTGAAACTGTGTCCAGAACAAAAGTGAAGATAGCCCCTTTAGTTAGAACACATCTAGAGTATTGTATTAAGGTCAAGGCACAACATTTTAAGAAAGAAATTGGCTTCATATCTCTAGTACTTGACACACAGCTACTCATACTTCTTGAATGTCATCTCTGACACTTTCTACCTGTGTAAGCTCGGACAAGTCACAACCTCCCTCAGTTTCCTCATCTGTAAAATGAGGGGATTGGATTAGTCTCTAAGTCTGGGAACCTATGAACCAATTATAAGGCGGGGAACCCCTCCTAACAGAATTATCCAAAACTGGAAAAGACTGCCTTGGAAGGTAATGAGCCTCTCATCCCTGGGGGTCTCTCAAGTTTGTGCTCAGTGACCACTTGTCAAGGTTATGATATGGGGAATTCCTTTTCAGGTACCCCTTGGATCTCTGAGCTCTCTTCTAACTCCAAGATTCCATGGTTCTAGGTCAAACTCCTCTATTTTACAAATGGGGAAAATGAAGTAGAGATGAAATGACTTATCCAAGAGTACACAGTGAGTCACTGGAAAAGCACAGAGACAGCTGAGTCTCCTGACTTCTAGTACAGAACTCTTTCCCACCCTTCATTCATTAGAAATGCCACTGTTGCCTGTCAAACCTAGGAATTAATAGCAGTGTGCAGAAATACTCTGGGCCACAAGAGGGGGAACTTAACCCTGGGAAGGAAAACCAAACTACAGCAACACTTCCACTTTGTTGACATTTGTCTTGGGAGCCTCCAACACCAGCTTTTCCACAAAACCAAAACACATACAGACTCTTCCAGAATCCTGCATTTTTCCAACTCTTTTTGGGAACCTTGAACTTCTTTTCCTGTAACACCCCAAAGCCTGCCCTCAGTTTCCCTGTCATTGGGAAAAGATAAGATCCAATAAACATATTCCTAGTGCAGTGTTAATGACCAATGATAGCTGAATGTGCTAGCATCAAGGGAGGAATCTGGGCTATAGCGGATTTGCACTTAGAAGACCTGAGTTTGAATTCTGTCTCCGACACTCATCACTTTATATCTCTGGGTCTGTTTCTCTACAATGGAAAATGGGGATAGTAATCTAGCCACCATGTATTTCACAAGGCTTTCATGGGAACTAAATGAGGATCTTTTTTTCTGTCATGGTTTTCAGGGAGTTCTAATAATTCTTAAGTGATCTCTACTTAATCTGGTTTCCAGGTCAATTGTTTTTTTCATCAAATATCTTACTTTTTCTTCTATTCTTTCAATTTCGATTTTGTCCAACTAATTCTTGTTGTGTCATAAATTTATTTCTGTCTGGTCTATTCTGTTACATATGGAAGGTTCATCACTTTCTTTTGTAAAGTTCTTTTGTTGTTGTTACTGAAATTTTTTATTTCATGCAAAACAGCATTTTTGTTTGCAAAGCAGAAAACACAAAGAAAATTGCATAAAGCTAAATCTTCATTTCATGCCACTGACTTTTTTTTTAAGTCAGTCAATAAGCCTTTATTAAGAACCTCCTATGTACCAGGTTCTGTGCTAAGTGATTCCGTACTCTCAAGATACTCACAGTCTTATGGGGGTGACAATATGCAAGCAACTATGTACAAACAAAGATACATACAGGATAAGTTAGAGATGCTCTCAGAGGGAAAACACTAAGATAAAGGATGATCAGGAAAGACTTCTCACAGAATGGGACTTCAACTGACACTTGAAGGAAGTCCAGAAATTGAGGAGACAGAGCATTCCAGTCAGGGGAACAGTCAGGAAAACTTTTTTTTTTTTTATCATTTATAAAACCATGCAATGGGGGGCAGAGAAATAAAGGTCATTGTATTGAGTGGAAGGAGAGCATCAGTGTATAATACATTTATGCTTATAAGTAACACAAGTCAAATTATGTACATGGTGGCAAAAGTTATGGGCACAGTAATACGAAATATCAAGTATATTTCCATCTATATAGATTTATAGAATTTTATATTTATATAAATATACGTCCAGGGGAATAAGAAAGGATTGTTTTTTGTTTTTTTCTGGGGCAGGATAATAGGGGAATGGATTTATTAACTTACTTTCAGTGACATTTGAGACAGGAAGAGGGAAAAACAAAAAATATAACACATCTGTGAATTTATACACTAACACACACACACACACACACACGTTCCAAACTACTTAAGTTCCTTGTTTTGTCGTATCTCTGGTTCTGAAACAATTTTGGATACTGTTTCGTATTCTCTTTGATTTTCTTATCTCTGCACTTTAGTTTCTGAAATGGGGCTTTTGTACCAGGGCTGGACTCTACTCCCCCTGCTGCATCCCACCTCCATGCTGTGCCTTTAGTTAAAGTGGTCAACCCTGCTTGGTCTCATCCTGGGTTTGCTGAGATCCTCCATACTTGTGTCCTCCTGGCTCTTTGAAGTTCAGAGCACTGGATCTCTAGGAACTCTAGGATGACTCAGGACAAGGTGCTAGGAGTGTCCTGGTCTAACCTGTGCTCCAACATTGGTGCTGACATTCCCTGGGGCTTCCAAGGTCTCTGGTGTGGGTTTCTGACCATCATGGGGTTTTCACAGGGGCTTCTGTGCTTGCTGCCTCCAAACCCAGAGCCTTCCAAGCTACACATGTGCTGGCTTGTCTCTGATCATGTTCAGAATGCTGGCAGTGAATTTGCTGGCAGCCCATGACATGTCAAATGATTTTTTTAATGCAGCTGTGAACTGGAAGAAGTCACTTTCTCTATTTTCTCAATGGATTTCTTCAGTAGGTTTTAGCTAGAGTTGTTATGGAGAGTGTATATTACCTTTTTAGTAGGATTTTAAAGACAAAATTTTAATAAAATCCTCTTTTATATCTTCAAAATTTCTTCTAGTATTCTTCCCTTCTCCCCTCCAAGAGAGTCATTTTGTTATTGTTCAGCCATGTTCAACTCTTCATGACCCCACTGACCATAGTGCACCAAGCCCTTCTAGACCCACCATCTCTTAAAGTATGTCCAAGCTCACATTCGTTCCATGGCACTATTTCATCCCCTGCATTCCCCTTTCCTTTTGTCTTCAATCTTTCTCAACATCAGGAGTTTTTCCAATGAGTCCTATCTTCTCATTATGTGGTTGAAGTATCTAAGCTTCAGTTTCAGTATTTGACCTTCCAGTGAATAACCTAAATTAATTTCTTTAAGTACTGAATGATTTGATCTCGTTGCTCTTCAAGGGACTCTCAGAAGTCTTCTCCAACACCATAGTTCAAAAGCATCAATTCTGTGGCACTCAGCTTTCCTTACAGTCCAACTCTCACAGCAATACATTGCCACTGGAAAAACCAAAGCTTTTGTCAGCTTTTTTCATATGCTGTTCAGACTTGCCACAGCTTTCCTTCCAAGGAGCATTTTTTAATTTCAGGGAGACAGTTGCCATCTGAAGTGATCTTTGAGCCCAACAATATAAAATCTGACACTGCTTCTATTTCTTCTCCTTCTATTTGCCAGGAAGTGATGAGATCAGTTTCTAAGATCCTACTGGGTTTTTTTTTTTAATGTTATACTTCAAGCTAGCTTTTACACACTCCTCTTTCACCCTTATCAAGAGGCTTTTTAACTCTTCTTCACTTTCTTCCGTCAGAGTGGTATTTGCTGCATAACTGAGGTTGCTGATATTTCTCCCAATAACTTTAATTCCAGCTTTGGATTCATCTGGCCTGGCAGTATTCATGAAGTACTCTGCCTCTGCATATAAGTTAAATAAAATGACAATATGCAGCCTTATTGTATTTCTTTAACACATATATTAATATTAGAACATTTAAAAGAAGACAAAAATCAGTAAAATTAATCGATATATTTAACAAGTCTTAAAATAGCTACAATATGCCATATTTTTGTACCTCATACTTCTACATATTTTGTGGGGGTGTCTTCTAGTATCTCTTCTTTTGAGCCATGCTTGTTCTTTATAATTTTACAGCATCCACTTTCTAAAAACTTTGTTGTTATTTTCATTTACATCATTGTAATCATTTTGTATATGTTCATTTGGCTGTGCTTACTTTACTCTGTATCAGTTCATATAGATCTTTCCATGCTTCTCTGTGTTCATCATATTCATCCTTACTTACGCACAATAATATTCCATTGCATTCGTGTACCATAATTTGTTTAGACATTTCCTTATCAACGGGCTGCTACTTTATTTCCAACTCTTTGCAAGCATAGCCCTCCAACACTGACTATTCCAACATTTTGCCATCTTTAACAATTTGAAGGATGTGAGGTAAACTTCAGAGTTGTTTTGATTTGTGTTTCTCTTATTAGTAGTGATTTGGAGCATTTTTTCATAGGGCTGTTAAAAGTTTGCAATCTTCTCTTGAGAATTGTTTGTATCATTTGACCATTTACCTGTTGGGGTTTCAAATGAGACGCTTGTAAAGCACTTTGTAATCTATGAAGTGCTAAATGAAAGTCAGCTATTCTTTTTATTAGCCCATCCCCAGGTGTTTCATTTTAACAAAAGTCAATTCTTTAATCAAGCAAGAAGAACTATTTATTGTGGAATGTCATGTTTCAGTGGGAAGATTGTGGGAACAGTAGGGACCACCCCTCTCTCTTCATCTATGCTGGTCAAATCATATCCCATGTGACTGCCTACTTTACCTCTTCCTTAGCAAGAACTTCCTATCAATTTTTTAAAATCACATGAGAATTCTAAATTATATCAACATATACTTTGATACTCAGTAATCTCAATGTAAAAGTTGAGGACAGTTTAAAAAATATGTTGGAACATAAAACTCAGGAGTAAGAAACAAATAACACCCA
Organism: Notamacropus eugenii; assembly: GCF_028372415.1. Lineage (NCBI taxonomy): Eukaryota > Metazoa > Chordata > Mammalia > Diprotodontia > Macropodidae > Notamacropus > Notamacropus eugenii. Next base: position 327,509,152 of record NC_092875.1, read on the forward strand.
AGGTTTATAGACTCTAGAGAAGCCTCATACCTTTATCTATCATGGCTAATTTTTTTCAAAACAGTCAGACCACAAGATAGACAAAGGCACAAGAAAATGTCCGATTTATAAATCCCTGTCCCTTTTTGTGGCAGCAAAGAACTGGAAACCAAGAGGAGAGGGTTAATCAGTTGGGGAATGGTCAAGCAAATTATGTCACATGGATGCAATGGAATATTGTAGAACCATAAGAAATTAAAAGCTTACGAAGAATTTAGAGAAGCAAGCAAAGACTTCTATGAACTGATTCAAAGGGAAATGAGCTGAATCAGCAAATCAATATATACAATCATTACAACAATGTAAATAGAAAGACCAATCACATGAAGGAGAATACTGCACAATTATAATATCCAAGCTTGGTCGCAGAAAAGAGATGAGAAAATTCACTCCCATTCTTTACTTAGAGAGATAGAGAATTACAGGCATGGAATGTTATATAATACACAGATTATATGTTAGTGGGTTTTGATGAATTGTTTTTTATTGCTGTTGTTATTTTTTTGTTGTTGTTGCAAAGGATGGTTTACTGTATGTGGGAGGGGACATGGTATATTCTGAAATTAATGTTATGTAAAATCACAAGGAGATGGAAGGGAAAACAGGAAAAGCTAAAAGAAAGAATAAAGAGCAATAGAAGGAAAAGGAGAAGAAATGACAAGAAGCAATGGACAGATTAAGCATCAAATTGTATCACTTAAAATTAAATTCAATATATTTTAACCTAAAGGAAATGACTAGTTATTGATGTAGGGGTAATTTCCAAATTAGCCATTTATAAACCATTGACTTCTTATTGCAAAGGTCAAAAATAGTATGAGTTATAATAAGAATGAGAAGAAAGAGTATGTAATTAAAACAATTCCAACCCAGTGTATTTAAACTATTAATACTGAAAAAGGGAAATAGATAAAGAACAAACATACACTACAAAATCATTTTATCTAATCTAAACTGGCCCTCATTGCACCAAGGAAGTCATTCTATTCCTCCCTAATCAATTTCTTATCCTACTCTCCACAGCAGTTATCCCAAATTTTTTTCCTCAAATCTCCCATGGTACTACCTTCCCTCACAAGATCTAACTTCATATTTATTTTTTTTAATGAGGATATTGGTTAAATAATCTCCCTCTTCTCCTACCCTCAACTCACATGACTCAAACATGTTCCTTCTTCACTACAATCCCAGACAAAAAGTTGGCCTGTCTCCTTTCCAAGGTCAACACTACTAGATGTATCCTTGATCTCATTCCTTCATATTTTCTCCACTATCATCCTTACCCACTTTAACTATTGCCAACCTTTCCCTATCAACTAATTCCTTCCCTGCTACCTGCAAACATACTCCAATATATAAACAACCACAAAAAAACCTTCACTTAATCATGTATCTCTGCTATCATCTTATATCTTCCCTCCTTTTCATAGCTAAACTCCTTGAAAAAGTTGATGCTTCTATTTCCTTTCCTCTCTCTCTTCTAAGGCCTCTTACATCTGACTTCTGATTTTATCATTCAACTGAAACTCATCTCTCCAAATACACCAGTGATCTCTTAATTGCCAAATTTCAATCTTCATCCATCTTGACCTTTCTGCAGTTTTTAAATTACCAAGGAGAAGGCAAGTATCCATGATGCACAATCAGACACATAGGAAGAATCCTACCATGGGGTAATATCTTCTCTATCATCTGCAGAAATTGGTATTTCTGACGGCTAGTCAGAACAAATAAAATGGGGAAGGGGGGCAGTCTATAGGCAATAAAAAGAAACAGAAAAAAATAAAAGTGTAGAAAAGGCAGAAAGGGAAGGCAAATGATAAAGAGAATGGGGGATAGAAATCATCTTTAGAAAAAGGCACAGGAAATTAAAATTTTAAAACTACCAAACAAAACAAGTTGAAGGGGAACAGAGGAAAGAAATTCTATGAGGTGAAGAATTAAATAACTAGATAAAAGCACAAAAAAAAAAAAAAAGAACTAATTAGCAAACTCAGAAAAGGAGCAAACAACTGAGGGGAAAGCTTGAGGGTGAGAGGAAGAAAGCTCACAGTGGGAATAAGGTTGTCTTAAAATAAATTAAGCTAAAATAACTGAAGATACATGATATACTTATGGAGGAAGAAGGAAGAAAATCCTAATTTGAGGGGCAAAAATCCTAATTCTCTGTAAATGGATTAAACAATCTCATAAAATTAAAAAAACTAACAATTGGACAAGGAAACAAAATCCTACAATCATTTGCATATAAAAACATATGTAAAGAATTAAGACATCTATAAAATGAAAATGATTGACTTAAAAAATGTTGCTTTGTATCAGCTGGAACTTTTACAAAAATCAACCATATATATTAAGGCACAGAAATTTTGCAAATAAATGTAAAAGACTGAAATAATAAGTATATCCTTTACATATGGCAGCATAATAAAAATAATCATTGGTTCAAGGCTCACAATGAAAAGACAAAGACCCAAATGGACATTTAACAATGAAATCCTAAATAATGAAAGGGTCAAACAACAAATCATAAAAACAATAATTATGTGAAAGAAAATTATAATGATGAGACAACATATCAACATTTCTGAGATACAGCTAAAGCAGTCCTTAAGGGAAAAAATTATATCCCCCCAAACATATATTAACAAAATGAAGAGGAGGGAAGAAAGATTAATGAACTGAATATTCATTTTAAAAAATTAGAAAACCAACAAACAAATAAACCTAAAATGAGTTTCTCCAGAAACCCATTATTCTTCAAAATGAAATCTACTCTGTAACTCACTCCTTCTCAGATTATTACCCACACTAGCTAAAGGACTTCCACTTGCTAACCTCCCACACTGCTTTTTATCTTCTCTTTATGTGCTATCTTCCCTCATTAGCTGGTACTGATGGTAAGTTCTTCAGTTTGAAAAGGCTACAAGCCAAGACCAAAGTGGAGGGGATGCTGGTGCATGATTTTCTGTTTGTAGATGATTGTGCACTCAATGCAGCCTCTGAAGCTGAGATGCAACAAGTATGGATCAATTCTGTACTGCCTATGCTAATTTTGGCCTAATAATTAACACCTAGAAAACACAGGTGATCCATCAGCCACCATCACACCATCCACACATGGAACCATTGGTTATAGCAAATGGAGAAGTTTTGAATACCATAGATAAGTTCACTTACCTTGGTAGTTTACTTTCCAGGAATGTACACATTGCTAATGGAGTTGACACACACTGAGCTAGCTCGGTGTTTGGGAGATTCCGAAGAAAAATTAGGGAAAGAAGAGGTGTTAGACTGATTTCCAAACTGAAAGTCTACAGAGCTGTTGTGCTGACCTCATTGTTGTATGCCTGTGAAACATGGACAGTCTACCAGCGCCATACCAAGAAACTGAATCACTTCCATTTGAACTATCTTAAGAAGTTTCTGAGGATCACCTGGCAGGATAAGGTACCAGACACTGAGGTCCTTGCTCGAACTAAACTGCCAAGCATAGTCAAACTATGCTTCAGAGAGCGCAACTCTGATGGACTGGCCACGTTGTTCAAATGCAAAATGTAAGCTTGCCAAAAAGACTATTTTAAGGAGAACTCACATGGGGCAGGTGATTACTTGGTGGTCAGAAGAGGCGATACAAGGACACTCTCAAGGTCTCTCTCAAGAACTTTGGATTTGATTGCAGGTCATGGGAGGCACTGGCACAGGACCACTCAGCATGGTTGTGCCCACATCAGAAAGGGTGCTGTACTCTATGAGCAAAGCAGAATTGAAATAGCACAGAGGAAACATAGGATGCACAAATTTGGAGTAACCACCCCAAATGTTCACTCAGACTATCTGTGGTAGAGCATTCTGAGCTCGTATTGGTCTGATCAGTCACAATCGGACACACTGAAACTTCACTTTATCGTGGTGATGTCATTTTAGTCCTCTTGAGAACAAAGGACAAACAACCATGTGCTATCTTCCCTCATTAGATGGTGAACTTCTTAAGGGCAGGGATAGTCGGAGCTTAATATCCCCAGAGCTTAATACCAAACCTAGCATAGAAGGTGCTTAATAAATGTTTACCGATTCTAACTCCAATCTAAAATAAACACAAAAGATATTAAAAATTAGAGGAAAAATAGATAAGCAAAACAAAAAATGTAGAAATTATAAATAAATCTAAACTATCTAAAATCTAAAATTCCAAAAATAAAATTGATGTCCATTTGATTTTTAAAAAGAGATTTGGAAGTCAAATCAACAAAAGAGCATATAAATAGTAGTGGTAGTGACAGGAAATATGCCCTGGAAACACTCTTCTCTCCCCCCACACACACATACACCTTTGAACTTTCCCCTAAACTCTCCTAGAATTTTCCCACATGGTCAAGTCCCTGGTACTCACCTGAGGCATCAACCCATTCCTGTAATCCATTCAACTGGCCTTTCGTTGAGGCCTATGACCAATCTCCCAGTTCTCAGCTACCCCTAACCTAGTCCAACCCTTCACTGTCTGTTACCTCTGAATCCTGGCCCCACTTCCCATCCTTGATCCCATCTAGACCTCATTCTCCCTAGGCCACATGGTCCAGGTCCCTGGTGTTCGCCTAGGGTACCAGTTTTTCTCTGTTACCTCCCATTGACCCCAGACTACTTGGCCACTCTTAGATCCTTCTCTGTTCCTGCATTTACCTTCATTAAACTGCTCAGATTCCTTAAGAGTCTAGCCAATATAGCAGATTTTTAGAATCATGCCCACCCTCATCAGTGTTCTAAATAAACCTTGTCTTTGGCTGAAAGAAGGCTTGGGTCGAACTCATTCAAGGCAGGACCCATGTGTCACTATTTTGGGGTCCCAGCACCCCTAAACCTCAACAGTAGTAGTAGTAGTAGTAGTAATAACTTTAGTTAACATGTAGTGTTTATTATGTGCCAAGTATATGTGCTTAAGTATTTTACAAATATCTTATCTGATTCTCACAACAACCCTGGGAAGTAGATACTGTTATTATTAACCTCATTTTACAAATGGAGAAACTGAGGCAAATAGAGGTTAAATGAATTGCTCAGGATCACACAGTTACTAACAATATGAGGTCACATTTGAATTCAGGTGTTCTTGATTCCAGTCCTAGTACCCTATCCCCTATACCTCTAACTGTAAGCACTATGACTGTACAATACCCAGATTCAGGTCACAGATCCAGAACAAATTGAATTGGGGCACCCTGTCCCTTGTGTTCTAGGTGGAGAATAGTAGTCGACAGTGTACTGGGAGGGAACTCAGAAGCAAGAAGCAGACTAGTCATTCTATAGTCAACACCTATTTTATCTCCAATTCTTTGCTATCATAAAACATATTATTAAGAATATTTTCATATATATGGACCTTTTCTTTCCATATGCGACCCTTGCAGTGGGATCTCTGGGTCAAAGGGTATGGAAATGTTAGTCACTTTTTTTTAACATAATTCCAAATCATGCTACACTCCATAGAATGGGTAGACCAATGAATTAATTAATAGTCCATTAATAATTAATAGGAAAGGTCCGTATTTCATAATTCCAGTATCCTCCTAATCATGCTATTAGGACACAAATCAAAAAATACTAAAGTCTCTTAAAATTTCAAGTTGCACATGACCCAAAGGACAAGAGAAAGATATATGGTGGCTGGTAGACAGAGGCAAGGGGATCATGAATGAAGAAAAACTGTACAAGAGTAAGTGAAATAAATGGATATCACCTGAGAGTTGTATGACCATCAAAGGAGATTGTTTGGCTACCTAGTGAAATGTAAGGATAACTAGATGGTCCATGCACTCCATTGGTACCCAAACAGTCTAAATGAGGGCCCCTAATAGTTGAGTACCTCTTCCCTCCATTCTATAGAATATTTATGACAGACTATGAATGAGAACCATTTAAGATGAACCAGTTGTGAGCTGCACCATTGGCAGAAGCCACCTCATCAGTGAGCTCATACATTCATCAAAATATTGGTACAAATCTCCAGTTTGATAAGGGGTAAACTCCTATTTCTGGGCCAGGGTACAGAAGAACAGGTTAAAAGCACACTCTCAAGACAGTCTTGATGATGCAAAGAGGAACCCAAAGACAGAAGCTGCTCCATTAAATCTGGTACCCTATAGGTCAGAAATCATGGAGGGAGGGGGGAAAGGGGAATCAGAGAAGTTAGAGAATTGTGACCTCTCTTCCTAATGTGAAAATGCATAGACAGGATAAAGAATTCTTTCTTTACAGGCAAAAAAAAAAAAGTCTGAGGACCTAAAATAGTTCATATAGTTAAAGGTAAATGTTACTCATAAAAATACTCTATTAGCAAAGCACACTTTCTCAGAGCCTGACTGCAGAAGAGACTGGGCCAGGGCAGGTAGAACAGTGGTGATGGGCACCATCCCAGGGCTTGTTGGGTTTACAGTCTGAGAATGCATAACAGCATATAGAGGACACAGACTGACTGCAACTGATTCATACTGATTCTGATAAGAATCAGAAGACCTAAATTTGAGTCCCAGCTCTGACATTTAACTAGTTGAGTCCCTCAGGCAAATAACTCACTGGGTCTTGGTTTAATAGTCTGCAAAATAGGAATGATAATATACTACCCTTCTCCAGGGAATATGTCAAAGTTTAAATGAATTAATGGATGTAAAGTTTTAACCAGAGATTTGAGGTCATTTTTTTCTTCTAGTTTTGTACATTCAATGGTTTTTGTTGATGGTTGTTTATGATAATTTTTTTATAATATATGTAAAAAGCTTCATAGCCATAAGGCACGATGTCAGTGTAAACTATTAATATAACAGATATTTAGACTCAACTATATAGGCTGTTAAAGATGAAAGGGGCCTGAGAGACCTAGGTAGAGCCTTTTTCCTGAGTTGATTAGAAATAATCAACATTGGGGGCGGAGCCAAGATGGCAGAGTAGAGAGGCACACATATGCTAGCTCCGAACCCACAGCCCATAAAATATCTGTAAAAAAGAACTCCCAACAAATTCTGGAGCAGCAGAAGCCACAGAACAACAGAGCGCACAAGATTTCTGTTCCAGAGAGCCTGAAAACCTCTCACAAAAAGTCCTTCGTGCTGCCAACCCAGAGCCCAGCCCAGCCCTACCTTGATCAGGCAGCCAAGAGGAGCAGATCCGAGCAGGCTTCAGGGACAGAATCTCCAGTGGCCGTGCAGGTCCTTCCACCCACAGGTGGCAAGGGTCAGTGAGAGGGTTTCTTTGGTGGGTCGAGAGGGGAGTGGGGTGCCCCCATAACTCAGACCCCCTCGGGAGGCAGCAGCAGAGGTGGGAGCAGATCAAGGCTCCCCAAGCAGGCAGGAGCCTGGATCCATTGTTGAAGGTCTCTGCATAAACCCCCTGAGGGAACTGAGCCCATGAGGTGGCCCTGCCCCCACCCCAGCAGCTGAACTTAATCTCACACTGAATAGCAGCCCTGCCCCCACCCAAAGCCCTGAGGCTGGGGAGCAGTATTTGAATCTCAGACCCCAAGCCCTGGCTGGGAGGATCTGGAGGCGTGGTGGGGGTGGAAAGAAAACTCAGAAGTCAAGTCACTGGCTGGGAAAATGCCCAGAAAAGGGAAAAAAAATAAGACTATAGAAGGTTACTTTCTTGGTGAACAGGTATTTCCTCCCTTCCTTTCTGATGAGGAAGAACAATGCTTACCATCAGGGAAAGGTACAGAAGTCAAGGCTTCTGTATCCCAGCCCACCCAATGGGCTCAGGCCATGGAAGAACTCAAAAAGGATTTTGAAAATCAAGTTAGAGAGGTGGAGGAAAAACTGGGAAGAGAAATGAGAGACATGCAAGCAAAGCATGAAAAACAAATAAACACCCTGCTAAAGGAGACCCAAAAAAAATGCTGAAGAAAATAACACCTTGAAAAATAGGCTAACTCAATTGGCAAAAGAGGTCCAAAAAGCCAATGAGGAGAAGAATGCTTTCAAAAGCAGAATTAGCCAAATGGAAAAGGAGGTTCAAAAGCTCACTGAAGAAAATAGTTCTTTCAAAATTAGAATGGAACAGATGGAGGCCAATGACTTTATGAGAAACCAAGAAATCACAAAACAAAACCAAAAGAATGAAAAAATGAAAGATAATGTGAAATATCTCATTGGAAAAACAACTGACCTGGAAAATAGATCCAGGAGAGACAATTTAAAAATTATGGGACTACCTGAAAGCCATGATCAAAAAAAGAGCCTAGACATCATCTTTCATGAAATTATCAAGGAAAACTGCCCTGAGATTCTAGAACCAGAGGGCAAAATAAGTATTCAAGGAATCCACAGATCACCGCCTGATAGAGATCCAAAAAGAGAAACTCCTAGGAACATTGTGGCCAAATTCCAGAGTTCCCAGGTCAAGGAGAAAATATTGCAAGCAGCTAGAAAGAAACAATTCAAGTATTGTGGAAATACAATCAGGATAACACAAGATCTAGCAGCTTCTACATTAAGGGATCGAAGGGCATGGAATAGGATAGTCCAGAAGTCAAAGGAACGAGGACTAAAACCAAGAATCACCTACCCAGCAAAACTGAGTATAATACTTCAGGGGAAAAAATGGTTTTTCAATGAAATCAAGGACTTTCAAGCATTCTTGATGAAAAGACCAGAGCTGAAAAGAAAATTTGACTTTCAAACATAAGAATGAAGAGAAGCATGAAAAGGTAAACAGCAAAGAGAAGTCATAAGGGACTTTACTAAAGTTGAACTGTTTACATTCCTACATGGAAAGACAATATTTGTAACTCTTGAAACTATTCAGTATCTGGGTACTGGGTGAGATTACACACACGCACATGCACACGCACATGCACACACACATAGAGACAGAGTGCACAGAGTGAATTGAAGAGGATGGGATCATATCTTAAAAAAATGAAATCAAGCAGTGAGAGAGAAATATATTGGGAGGAGAAAGGGAGAAATGGAATGGGGCAAATTATCTCTCATAAAAGAGGCAAGCAAAAGACTTATTAGTGGAGGGATAAAGAGGGGAGGTGAGAGAAAAACATGAAGTTTACTCTCATCACATTCCACTAAAGGAAGGAATAAAATGCACACTCATTTTGGTATGAAAACCTATCTTACAATACAGGAAAGTGGGAGATAAGGGGATAAGCAGGGTGGGGGGGATGATGGAAGGGAGGGCATGGGGAGGAGGGAGCAATTTGAGGTCGACACTCATGGGGAGGGACAGGATCAAAAGAGAGAATAGAAATAATTGGAAGCAGGATAGGATGGAGGGAAATATAGTTAGTCTTATACAACACAACTATTATGGAAGTCATTTGCAAAACTACACAGATTTGGCCTATATTGAATTGCTTGCCTTCCAAAGGGAAGGGGTGGGGAGGGAGGGATGAAGAGAAGTTGGAACTCAAAGTTTTAGGAACAACTGTCGAGTACTGTTCTTGCCACTAGGAAATAAGAAATACAGGTAAAGGGGTATAGAAAGTTATTTGGCCCTACAGGACAAAAGAGAAGATGGAGACAAGGGCAGACAGGGATGATAGAAGAGAGGGCAGATTGGTGATAGGGGCAATTAGAATGCTTGGTGTTTGGGGAGGGGAGGGGACAAAAGGGGAGAAAATTTGGAACCCAAAATTTTGTGAAAATGAATGTTAAAAGTTAAATAAATAAATAAAAATTAAAAATAAATAAATAAAATTAAATTAAAAAGAAATAATCAACATCGAGTAGATTCTGTGTATAGATTCCTGTATGGGGATAATGGAATGAAAAACAAAGAGAAAATAGAAAATATCATGGTCTTAAAGAGTATGCAAGCTACCTAGGCAAAGGGAAAAAATATAAGAGAATAAATGACCTCTTCCTGAACCTCAGTTTCCTTAAAAGTAAATAAGTGGAGTAGAAAGAGCAACCAATGTTTTGTCTGTGCTTTTCTTTGAAAAGGGCAGGGAGGCCATTGTTGGCATGATCATTGGTTTGGCTTCCTTCCCAGCGTAGGGTCTTATTGGATGGCCTAGCAGAGCTCTCATTATTCTAGGGTCAGAACACTTTTCTGATTTAACATGGCTAATTGCCATAAGTGTGGATGTGGAAGAGACTAGTTAGCCATTTTATCAGAATCAGTCTTTTTAATCTCAGGAATTATATCCTTTTTACACTTTGTTATTAGTAAAATCATTTTTATCATATTTTACGGTCCATTATCATTCTAAGCCTGAATCTGAAGCACCAGAATGACCTGAGTTAGGACTGGCTCAGAATAGTTGGCATGGTCAGCAGGGGTTGTTTGTAATGGTATTATGGTTAAATTCACTTTTTTAAGTGGTTGAAGGGCAATGTGGAAGAATTTTGAATGATTGGAAGGCCAGATATAGAATGTTTACATCCTGTGGTCAAAGTTTTGTTAGGGGTATGTGGGGAGCCCACCAAGTAGGAGAGAGAAGAATCTCCTATTCACTGTGTATTATTAAAGTGTATAGTTAATGTAATGAATGCTTAAGGAGACTGACATGGAAAGTAATAAATAATGTAACAAAATTGAGTATGCCTTAGCTCTTAGCTTTAGGAAGGCTGGGTTGCCAAAGTAAGGAAAATCAAGATAAACTGATTGCGAGTTAGGTAAGTAAAGTCAGAAGTGGATGAACTTTCGATTTTTAAAAACTGTGTCTTAAGACGTCATTGCATCTGGGGTCATTGCCAGTCATCTTGGTCTGTGTCTTGCCACTGGACTCTGACGACCCTGGAGGAGAAAGTGAGGGTGATGACTTTGCACAGCTCTGCCTCACTTAAATCTAAGTCGCTTGCAAGTCAAGACATTAATCTCCTGGTGTCATTGGTCCTCTTCGAGAATGAAGGACAAACCACGACTACCACCAATATGCCTTAAAGGCAGAGGAGTGGCTAGTGGATCTATGAATAACCCCAGTAAACAGGCTATGCTAATGAGGACTGATGGACTATGAAAGTGAAGGATGAAGTCTGAACCAGAAGCTTTACTCAAGAATGTGAAGCCCTTCCAAGATTACCGATGTAAGGGAAGAGAATGAGAGCAAGAATGATGATGAGGATTTGGAACTGGAGCAAGAAGTAAGAAAGCCTGAAGCTTATCCCATATTATTGACCCTAAGAAGTGACTTCCATCTGGGAAGTAAGAAGGTAGGTAGATTTTCAACACCAAGGAACTTTGGAAGTGACTAGAAAAACCTAATCAGTAAGTCAATGAATCATTAGAACAATTACTAAATGAAGGCTGTGATCTAATGATGACAGCTCTATTTTTTTCACTTGCAGAGTTCCCATATAAGTTTGGAAAGCATTCACAGGATTTTCTCATGCAAATAAAGATGAATTAGAATCCCCAAATAAAGGCACTCTGTTCCTTTCTAGGTGACTAAAACAGGGAGTTCTGCCTACTTGGTTCCCCAGAGATGAAACCCCTCTACAGCCAGTTCCCTAATAGGGGACAAGGAAGGAGGCAAAATTTTTAAGAAATGAGTTTTGGAGATTGCATTTATGCTTTTTCCTTATGACCAGCTTTTGAGGGGTGTAGTTAAATCTTTCCTTTTGGGCAGAACCCCAACCTGAAGAGCATCAGGTATTAGATATGGGCTTCCCCACACTCTAGACTCCAGATCAACATACAGTCCTGGGCAGATCACTTATTGAATTTAGAGCAGGAGATTGGGACAGCACCAGCAGTGGTCCACAAATATATGCTCTGGGGATGATGAGAAGAGTACTCATGATGCCCACTGCCATGTTAAGTAGGGTGAAGGTGATGATATGCTTTCCCATAAGGAGCTTTGGGTATGGTTTTTGAATAATAGGGTGAACAAGAATACGATTGATGGCTAGCCTGTGAGGATGCTAATAATATTGTACCAGGACATGAGACCAAGAAGTAAATGTCCTTCTGTCTCATCAAAATTTAGGCTATCCCTAAAAGCCCTCACCCCACCTGGTTGTTCAGAGCCACTCAAGTTTTTCTATCTATATTTGAGGGACTGTTAGAAAGAGTCTCCCTACAAGAACCAAGATTCCCAAGGAACATTTGCTTAATGTGTTATGAGTGTAGAATGCAGGGGGTACTGAAGGGCTGTCATACCTAAGGGGCTCTTACACACCACCAACCAAGAGATCTTCTCAATAGGTACATAGAGGTACCCCAGTTTCCACTGGAAGTTTGGGGGAGGAGACTCCTGGAGGGAGTTTGCACAAGTGGAGGTGGGTGAAAGGACATCTCTCATCCCCTTCCCCTAGTACCACCCCATTTGGGTCTTAGTTATGATGGCTGATAAGTGGAAGTATATAATAAGCATGGATGCTATGAGTTCCTGAGTACCTGTATGGGCACTCATTGTAGCTTCTATGTTTCATGCCATCTTTCAGCTAGGTGGCACTATAATGCATAGAGCACTTAAGTTGGAATCAGGAAGACTCATCTTCCTGAATTCAAATCTGGCCTCAGACACTTCCTACCTGTGTGACCCTGTGTAACTCTAAAGCGATACCCACTGCTTTCGGCATCTCTTTGCAGCTGCTCTGGATATGCATACATATTTCCAGGGTAAATTCACAAAATATAAACTCTCTTCCTCAAAGATGAAATCAAGACATTTATTCAAATACCAGAAAGTCAAATCCATCATAGTAACATGGAAATCTATACACATTATCAATGAAGGGAGCATGGCCATCCTCAAGCCTTCCCTCCATCAGGACTCCCCACAAACAAGTTCCCTTAGGCAAAAATTACTCCCTCTCTCACTAATGCTAGCTGCTCTACCTCAGCTCTGCCTTGCTCTCTCTCAGTTCTGCCTTATTCTTTCTTCCTGCTCCACCCATTCAGCAAGCTCCTCCCACTTTCAGTTCCTTGTGACTCAGGCTCTGGTCTGGGTCAGATCTCAAAGCAGGTCACATGGGCCTATTAAGGGGCAGGGAAGATCTTCAAATTCCCTTACCATTACACCCTGGGCAAGTTACTTATCCCTGTTTGACTCAGTTTCCTCATCTGTAAAATGAGCTAGAGAAGAAAATAGCAAATTATCCCAGTATCTTTGCCTAGAAGACCCCAAATGGAGTCACAGTGAGTTGGATATGACTGAAACAACACAACTACAACAAAGAGCTAATATTAAATATTAGGGGTGGTGAAAATTATTACCACCCTAGTAATGGGGCAAGCAAGCCAAGTAGAAGTATCAGGGAACCCTGAGGGAGAGAGGAGGTAGCATGTATGTTGCAGGAAATAAAGTCAGCACCACCATCTCAATCATTGTAATTACTCAGACTCTGATGGAGATAGACCAGGACCCATGAGGCTTGAAAAGAGCAGTGCCTCTGAGATTATTGGTATTGTTTCCAGCTAAGCTTCATTGCCATCACAGAGGGCAGAAATCACTGTGGAGAAGGGGCCCACCTTCCTTGTCACCAACACACATTGCTGATCAACTACCACTGAGAAACAGGTAATCCTAAAAGACCAGGAGTAGTAACACCCTTCAAACTACTGGTTCTGCTTATATGGCCCGGCTCCTGGAGCTGTCATCCTAGGAAGCAAGCCCCATGGAGCTATAGCTTGAGGACTGCTTTCTGTGCTGTACCCAGAAGAGGAAGAACTTATCACTGTCTTTGGTACCATCAAGTGGTTCAACATTTGAAAAGGATATGATATCATGGATATCATGGAATTTTTTTCATTTCATAAAAAATTTTATCATTTTATCATGAAAAAAGGTAAATTGCCACCTGCTGGACTATGATTCCCTAAAGACCATGAAACCTTTCTGCCTGACTTAATTAGAACCATAATGAAACATGCAATCTATGTCCAGATAGAGAAGTGACGGATTCAGAATGCAGGTTGAAGCATATATAGATATATATGCATGTTTGTATGTATATATACATACACATATATACATATACCTACATATACATATACCTACATGCAGGTACATGTTTATGCATATATATAGGTATATATTTGCATATATAGATACACATATATACATATTGACGACTAATATGGGAATTTACTTGACTACATATTTGAAATGAGTTTTATTTTTCTTGTTTTCTTAATTGGAGGGGAATGTGTGAGAGAGAATTCTGAAAATAAAATTGAATTTTTAAGAAAAGAAAAAATAGAATTAAGGAAGTTCCTTGAGAGGAAGGTCTGTCTTTTCTATGTGTACCCTGTTTTGTGCTTTGCTTAGTAAGGGCTTAGTAAATACTTTTCTACTAACGAGGGAGGCTGGAGTATTGCCCTGTACAAACTCCTGTCATCATAATTCCATGTGCAGATGGTACCAATAGGGAAGATGAGGTTGGAGGATTGTTTGAACTTGGGAAATGCTGAGCTGTAGTGGGCTGTCAATTAGTATCCACAAAAAATCTGTGATAGTTATGGTTCCCCACCTGCCCCAAGCCACCAGATTGCCTGAGGAAGGACAAATTGATCCAGGTGAGAAATGGAACAGGTCCAAATTTCCATGCTGATTAGTTGTAGTGGAATTGAGACCATGAGTAGCTGCTATACTTCTAGTCAGGGCAAGCCTGAGACACTCATTACTGAAGAGCACAGAAGAAAGGGGAAGAAAAGAAAGAGAAGAGGATCTTCCCCCTCTCCCCTCAAATTATCCAAAAAAATTATATATATATATATATAACAGAGTCTTGATCAAGAATCTGCAGAAAATTACAAGCCATTTTTCCAATCCACATCAGGAGACAGACATCTTCTGACACTGGTGACGAGGTCTAACCAGGAGGGTGCTACAGGGATTCTCCCAGTTCAAGGACTTAGCTGGTGTCTGGGGCTTTAGACTAGGGCATGGAGAGATCCTAGTTCCAACCTGATGGGGCATAATGTTGGACAGGGAACAGTAACAGATGCTAACAGCTGCTTAGTCACTCCTACCCCAAAGCTGAGTCACACATTCAGTGTAAACTCAGAAGGGGGCCTGCATTCAAGGGTGGCACAAGAAGGGTTAAGAAGTGCAGGCCTGAGGCTATGTACTGGGCAAGAAGTAGGAACAGAATTGAACTGGTTCTGACAACACTAGGAGCTCCTAACCCAAGCTAAAGCCTGCAGCTAAATAACCAGTGCATGGAACTTAAAGAGGAGGCCTGCAGTAGTCTTCAAGCCTACAAAGCCTTCTAGATACCTGATAGAGGTTAGGGCCAGTAGTAATCTACTAGAGCTCCAACTAGAGTCAAATCCACAGTTGTGTAATAGAAACCCAAATATGGTTCAGGAATTTGCAAAGCTCAGAGTAGAATATCAGTAGATTTCACCCTGGATCAGACAGCTCTGGGTCCACTGAAAGTTTGCATGTCTCCAGCCTGAGCTGCCCCTGAGACCCTTGAAGAACACACCACACAGGACGTACAGAAGGCAGTGGAAGGACCCAAGAGAATACAAAGTAGGCCAAAGTTAAACTCCAAACATCCCTACCACCACCGAAGTGTGCAGAACCCAACACAAAGTCCAAATTAGAGAAGTAAAGCTGGAAGAATGAGTAAATAAAGAATCCCACCACAAAGAAATATTATGGTGACAAAGGATGCTCAAAACACAAACCCAGAAAAGAATAAAACATCTACAAGCAAAGTCTCAAAGAAAAACAGCTCTGGACACGTTCAGCCAGATTTGCTGGAAGAAATGAAGCAAGAGTTTTTAAAAAGGTTAAAATAATTTTTTTTTTAATGAGAATGCTAGCTCTTTTTGTGGTGGCTAAGAATTGGAAATTGAAGGGATGCCCATCAGTTGGGGAATGGCTGAACAAGTGGTGGTAAATGATTTTGCTGGAATATTATCGTGCTATAGGAAAAGATTAAACAGGATGATTTCAGAAAAACCTGGACTTACATGAACTCTGAGGCAGTGAAGTGAGCAGAACCAGGAGAACATTCAATATAGTAACAGCAATATTGTACAATGAAGTTGGAGAGATGCAAATGAAAACAAATCTGAGGTACCACCTCAGACCTATCAGACTGGCTAATGTGACAAAAAAGGAAAATGACAAATGTTGGAGAACATGTAGGAAAACTGGGATAGTAATACACTGTTGGTGGAGTTGTGAAGTGATCTAATCATTCTGGAGAGCAATATGGAACTATGCGCAAAGGGCAACCAAACTGTATATACCCTTTGATTTCAGCAGGACCACTACTAGGTCTACATCCCAAAGAGATCATTAAAAGGGGAAAGGACCTACAAAAATATTTATAGCATCCTTCTTGTGGTGGCAAAGAATTGGAAATTGAGGGAATGCCCATCAATTTGGGAATGGCTGAACAAGTTGCAGTATATGAATGTAATGGAATAGTATTGTGCTATAAGAAATGATAAGCAGGAAAATTTCAGAAGACTGGAAAGACTTACATGAATCAATGTTGAGTGAAGTGAATAGAAACAGGAGAGCATTGCACATAGTAACATTGTGTGATGATAGACTATGATAAAACTTAGCTCTTCTCAGCAAAAAAATGATTCAAGACAATTCCAAAAGACTCCTGATGAAAAAATGCTATCCACATCCAGAGAAAGAACTATCGAATCTGAATGCAGATCAAAGCATAGTATTTTCACCTTTTTCACTGAGGATGAACATGGCATCAAGGTCATCTACTGCACTGATGGTACATTCTTCAACTTGAAAAGACTACAAGCCAAGACCAAATTGGAAAGAGTGTTGTTGGTACGTGATTTTTTATTTGAAGATGATTGTGCACTTAATGTAGCTTCTAAGGCTGAGATGCAACAAAATATGGATCAATTCTCTGCTGCTTGTGCTAATTTTGGCCTAACAATGAACACCAGGCAAACACAGGTGCTCTATCAGCCACCACCACACCATCCACACATGGAACCATTGGTGTTTTGAATACTGTGGATAAGTTCACTTACCCTGGTAGTATACTTTCCAGAGATGTACACACTGATGATGAGGTTGACACATGCAATGCCAGAGCTAGCTCAGTGTTCGGGAGGGTCCGAAGGAAAGTAGGGGAAAGAAGAGGTATTAGACTGACTACCAAACTGAAGGTCTACAGAGCTGTTGTGCCTGTGAAACCTGGACAGTCTACCAGTGCCATGCCAGAAACTGAATCTCTTAAATTTGAATTGTCTTAGGAAGACTCTGAAGATCACCTGACAGGATAAGATGCTGGACACTAAGGTCCTTTCTTGAACTAAACTGCCAAGCATTCAAACTGTACTGCTGAGAGTGCAACTCTGATGGGCTGCCCACACCTTTCAAATGCAAAACATGTACTTGCCAAAAAAGACTATTTTATGGAGAACTCACATAGAGCAAGCAGTCGTGGTGCTTGAGATGGTGGTCAGAAGAAGCAATACAAGAACACTCTCAAGGTCTCTCTTAAGAACTTTGGAAATTTGGAAATGATTGTGACATGGGAGACACTGGCACAGGACTGCTCAGCATGGCGGGCCCACCTCAGACAAGGTGCTATGCTCTGTATGCAAAGTAGAATTGAAGTAGCTCAAAAGAAACATGAGATATGCAAATTTAGGGAACCCACCCCAAATGTTCACATGGACTATTTGTGCCCAACCTGTGGTGGAGCTTGTATTGGTCTGTTTGGTCCTTTTCAGGGACAAAAGACAACAACTAACTACCCAACCAACCCTGGCACATAATAGACCCCCAATAAATATCTTGTTGACTGACTGAAATAAAAAAGATTCTTTGACATTAAATAGGACCTATCTTGGTATTTGGGATCAAGAAATTAAGAAACAGGGCGGAGCCAAGATGGCGAAGTAGAAAGACGCACATACACATAGCTCTGAACCCACAAAACACAGAACGGCAGAGGGGACTAACCCAGGGCGAATTCTGCACCCAGAGACCACGGAATATTGGAGCGAGGGAGATTTCTGTTCCGGAGAGACCTGCAAACCTCTCGCGGGGGGTCCTTCGCGCCGTGGACTGGGCGCCGGGGCGAGAAGCAGAGAGCAGCCCTACCGCAGCAGCGACAACGTGGGAAGAAGATCCGAGAGGGCTGCGAGACGGGATCTCCAGCGGCCACGCGGGTCCCCCCACACACAGAGGGACCTGCAAACCTCTCGCAAAAGGTCTGTCGCGCTGCAGACGCGGAGCCCAGCCGGGACCTGCGGCGGCGGCCGCGGCTCTGAGAGGCACAGTCCTAAGAGGGCTCCAGAGGCGGGATCTTCAGCAGCGGCATGGGCCCCCCCACCAACAGGTGACTGACGGGGGTAGGTGAGAGAGTCTCTCTGGCAGGTTGAGAGGGGAGTGAGGTGCCCCCATGGCTCGGGGTCCCCCGGGAGGTGGGGACTGAGAGGCGGCTGCGGACGACGGATCCCCACGCGGGCGGGAGCCTGGATCCATTGTGGAAGGTCTGTGCATAAACCCCCTGAGGGAATTGAGCCAGAGAGGCGGCCCTGCCCCTGACCACATGAACTTAATTTAACACTGAATAACAGCCCTGCCCCCGCCAAAAGCCCTAAGGCGGGAAGCAGCATTTGAATCTCAGTCCCCAAACGCTGGCTGGGAGGAGTAGGAGGTGAGGTGGGTGTGAGGAGAACATTCAGAGTTCAGGCCACTAGGTGGAGAATATGCCAAGAAAAGGGAAAAGAAATAAAACTATTGAAGGGTACTTTATGGGAGAAAAATCACTTCCTCCCTTCCTTTCTGATGGGGAGGAACAAGGCTTGCCATCAGGCAAAGACACAGAAATCGAGGACTCTGTGCCCCAGCCCACCCAATGGGCTCGGGCCATGGAAGAGCTCAAGAGGAATTTTGAAAATCAAGTTAGAGAGGTGGAGGAAAGACTGGGAAGGGAAATGAGAGGGATGAGGGAGAAGCATGAAAAGCAGATCAGCTCCCTGCTAAAGGAGAACCAAAAAAATCTTGAAGAAATTGGCACCTTGAGAACTAGCCTAACTCAGCTGGCAAGGGAGGTGCAAGGGGCCAATGAGGAGAAGAATGCTTTCAAAAGCAGAAATAACCAAATGGAAAAGGAGATTCAAAAGCTCACTGAAGAAAATAGATCTTTCAAATCTAGAATGATACAGATGGATGCTTTGGACTTTTCGAGAAAGACAGATATCTCAGAACATACCACGCAGATTCGAAGAAATTAAGAAACAAAGAAACTGGCTGTAGTTAATAAGGAAAAAATCCAAGCTATTTTAGAAGTGTTACAAATTTTGCTGCAGTATTGTAAAGTAGTTATCTAACCTTTCTAAGTGCTCTGAGAAGCAGAAGCAGATTCCATCTCTAGTATCTGGGAATTAAAGGGGAGTGCCTAGTTCATTTCCCAGAAAGGTAAGGTACAGGCATTCATTAGAATACAAGTCCTGTTCCCCAGAACCTCTCTGTCAGCAGTTCCAGGGTCCGTAAATGCCACCCAAAAAGTTCTAAGACAACATTCTGGTTGTCAGTATGGGTACTTTGGGGGAGTAGAGATGAGAAATAAAAGCATCCTGGTATGTACCTTAACCTTAAATCTAAAAGTGCCATATTCAAACCACTTTGCAAAGTGAAACCTAGAAGAACCTTGCTATTACCAGGAAAATCAACACTGGCATCCTGAAAAGCAACAGAAATGTCAGGAAGGGAAGAATGTTGAATGTTAATGAGTATTATTCACTTTTCAATCAACCTGTCAACATTTATTAGGTGCCTACAAAACAAATTATGTATAAGATTATGTCCAACGACACCACAAAGTGATAGGTGATATCTTGACTTGCTCGTGAACTGGAATGAAGTGAGGTGGAGTTGGACAAAGTCCTCAGTTTCACTCTCTTTTCCAGAGTCATTGAAGTCTGGTGGCAAGACAAAAGTCAGAAGAACTGAACAGGGATGCAGTGGATGCTTGATGTCTCCAATGTCTGACCAAGTTTTAAGCACTCCACAGCACCTGCTCTACCTGCCTTCATGGCCATTTGGAACAAATTTTTCTCATCTGCCCATTCCACCAGGGAAAGCCTTCACATGCTTGGGGTAGACATTCCCCTAACTCACTAATGGGCTTGAGGCCTGCTGGTTACCCTCAACCTGGTTTAGCTCATTGGAGTACATGCTCAGGGAGGACTAATACCTCTGGTGTGAGGGTTTGCTGAGCCCTTTTCAAAGCTGCTCATTTACCCTTGGTATGACCTTTCACTTTTCACCTGTGGCTTCAAGAAGCTGTAGCATGTGCATTAGCCACACTCAGTAAAATTGTCTATATAAGGCATTAGAATTAAGAAGGGGTGGGGAATATTTCCAGTAGAAGATGGGATTATTTGGGACTTAAAGGAAGCTAGGGAGGTTAGTAGTTGGAGCAGAGGCTAGAGGGCATTCCAAGTATGAGGGACAACCAGAAAAAATGCCTGGAGATAAGAGACAGAGTATCTTGTATACAAAATAGTCAGGAAGCCAGTATCAAGAGTGCATATTGGGAATTAAGGTACAACAAGACGAAAATTAGGAAGGCGCTAGGTTACGAAGAGCTTTCAATGCCAAACAAAGTATTTTTGTATTTGATCCTAGAAGCACAGTTTATTGAGTAGTGGAGTTGGTGGAGGAGTGACATAATCAAACGTGAACTTTAGGAAAATTGCCTAAGTGGCTAAATGGAAGGTGAATTAGAATGGAGAAAGACTTGAAGCTGGCAGAACCCTGTGCTGGCTACTGCTGTAATCAAGGCATTAGGTGATGAGGACCTGTACTAGAGTGGTGGCACTGACAGAGAAGAGCCATATTCAAGAGGTGTTGCAAAGGTAAAACTGCCAGGCCTTAGCAACAGTTTGGTTATGGGGGTTGAAGGATAGTGAGGGCACTGGAAGGATACTGTTGCTTCCTACAGTAATAGGAAAGGTAGAAGGAGAGAAAGGTTTAGAGGGGGAAGTTTGAGTTCTGTTTTGGACATGTTGAGTTTAAGAATGTCTGATATCTGAAAAGCAGTTGGGGGTTGTGAGACTGGAAGTTAGAAGGGAATTTGGGGCAAGATAGGTAAATTTTGAGCTCTAAGAGATGGTAATCGAATCTGGAGATGCTTAAACACTACCATACTAAGTGAAGCAAGAAGAAAAAACACCTCAGACAAATATTATTGTTTAAATACACTCTATTTTATTTTGTCTTAAAATAGTTTAACCTTTATGCTACAGACTTATTTCAAAAAACAGAAGGTCTTATCTTGCACCAAAAAATATATATATATATATATAACACTCTGTTTTATTATTTTTCTTCTCAAAGACCATTAAATACTAGATGGAAACAAGAACTAAATAATGAATGTAAAGAACCAAATTTCTTTTAAAACTAGAGTTGCACATTTTAAAACATTAATTCTAAGCAATGATTTGTCTTCACTGCATCAAGTTCCAAGTTCAAACTCCAGCAACAGTAGATCTGTTAAACCACCAAGTGCATTGGTTCCTAGCCACACAATGGCTAACATTTCACTTTCCTGGTGAGAGGAGCAAAAAAAAAAAAAAAAAAAGGCTTTGCTGCCCTTTGCTCTCTTTAAAATATAAAACAAAAACAAACAGAATAACATTTCCTAACTATCCAGTGATTGTGGGTGTGTTTTTTTTTTTAAAGATCACTACCCTTTAAAATTTGTTAAAAGAATAAGAAATATGTAGTGTTTTAAATAAAATGGAAAACAAACCCAACAGCATGAGACTAAGATACGTGATTATTTTAAACTATCAACAGTGCACAATCTGAGGAAGTTTGGTTAGGGCGCAGTTGTTTTTATATATACATGGAAGTCACATCATATACATACTGGAAAACAGGAATTTAAGGGCTCACTTATTTATTTATTTTTAATAGGAAAGACTAAACTATGTCCTCAGTTCTCTCAGACACCTCATGAGATAGGAAAAATCAGGTAACTAACACACTGTTTTTCCCCTCTCAGTTACCTACAGTGCTAACTTGCTAAAAATGATGCACACTACTAAATTACCAAATCAGGAAAAGACTTGTATTCAAAATTGGTACAATGATACCAGCATTATGGGATGCTCAACTGCAAAGAAAAGGGGGTCCAATTAATTTGGCCCCTTCAAATAAAATAAAAAGCAAAAAGCCAAATAGCAGATACCAAAAAGCAGCAACTACATCTTATAGGGCATGATCAAACAATACATAGTTCATTGGTTCAAATTCTAATTTATTTTTTAAGTTGGGATAGAAACCAATCCGTGGCCTAGCTGTACCATTTTGCACAAGGGTAACCCCGAATAAAGCACTGTCTCTGTGAGCTATTGCTTTGGGGAATTTTTCCTATTTTTTGTGCTACCGAATGAAAAATTCATATAGATATAATCCCTTAAGAAGGAATTCTAAGGGCCACCTAAACTGCTTTCTCACCATGGAATTTTGCAAAAATTCCATTGTACGCAAAAGTACATCTCCAGTCTGCAAGGGCTAGCAATGAAACGACCGGTGCCCAGAATCTCTGAGAAATCAGTATGTAAAAAGATGGGCCCCAAATACAGTAGAAGAGTGAGTATAATGTTCATGACATTACCTTCTCTCTCCTCCTCTTAGTTCTTGGATCTCTATCTCCACTACTATTTTGTTTTGGAGACTATCAGAAAGTGTAGTTGTTTGGGATGTCTAAAGAGAGAAGGGGCAATAAGAGTTGAAAGGTACTACTTGTTGGTAGGGCAAAAGAAGTATGGAGAGCTTAGGGACAGCTCAACTCTCCTTTTCCTACCTACAATCCAAAAAAAATATACAAACCCTGCCCCCACCCAAGAAAGCACTAAAACAGAGGAATATATGCTATGTAGAGAATTTGTTGCAAATGGGTACATAGTGTGTTGTTTCTATGGTCCATCTACAATGGGCAACAGAAATAACTTTATTAAACAGAATTTTCTCTGTAATGGTATTTACTTTAAAGGAGTTTTACACTGTCTGTGGAGAAAATCATTCTTCAAGTTGGTTTCCTTGAAAAACAAAGATCAAGAGTTGTGCATTTAGTTTGACAAAGTACTTTAAGCTAAGTAAATAACAGCTTGTGATAGTACAAGGTATTTAATAAAATAGTGCCAACATTAAACATGAACAGTCTGAGGACATTATAACAGTCAGATTGGAATAGTTTCTTTTCGGCCTCACTTTTGGTCTTTGGTTTTGCCATGAGGCCCACAGAGAGGATAGAATTAAGATTTGTAAACTGGAATTGTTTGCTGTCTCAAAAGCCTGAATCTGAACAACTGATGGAAAACAAAAGCAAATGAAAAAGTATCAGAGAAAGAAGCTGATCAAAGAATGTGTGATCAGGTAGGAAAAGGGCAGGAAGAGCCCAAAGGAGTAGAAACGGCTCACTAAGAAACTATGCTTTACTAAAAAATAAAGTATTTTAAATGTTGGACAAACAGGGTCAGGCAGACTATTCTGACTGTGCAGCTCTCATGCATGCTCTTATGATAAGCAGCAGCCACTGATGCATTAAGGGCTACAGGTAAAGCAGTTTACCAATAGTTGAATTACCAGAAAACCAAAAAGAAAAGGCTAAGAAAAAACAACAGGTGAGTAGGTCCTGAAAGCAACATCACTTTACCCCACCTTTGTATGTGGTATTATCAAAGCTATTGCTTTCAAGGGATATGAACAATAAGTGAAATAAATCCCAGATACCAAGTAGTTAAAAATGCCACAAAAACCTCAACTTTGGCATTTCCTGAATTTTCCCTATCTTTAATTATGTAAAATCTAGAATGTTGCAACATGTGCTTCTTATGGCATATATTATTTTTTTAAAGGTAGAAAGGAGAAAGATATCCAAGCACATCAGTGGCATCAGTTTATATATTTAGCGCTTATTGGCTATGCCCTACATGGAGACACTTGCTATGAAAGAAGGCACTTAACACTCTTGCCAAATGCCATGCAAGCTTATGAGTTCCTATAGTCTCCCAATGTTGGCCTCTCTCTCTGTTTCAGGCCCATGTAACAGGTTCCCAGTTTCACCTTTATACATTTTCCAGTTATATTTGAGCAGACCAGAAAAAAAGAAAAGCCAATGGAATCAGAATGGAGATTTTTTTTTTTTCCATTGATACCAATCCTCCTCAGAAAAGTATTATCCTGGAAGTAGCTACTAGTCAAGAAATTCTCATTTTTCAGAGTTAAAAGTTATTGCAAACAAGGAATCAACAGAAGTCAACAGCATTTGTGATCACAACATCAGAGCAAAGTCATTCAAGTTGTGGCAAGTCACCAGTCAGGCGAGTAGTCAGGAAAGGGAGCAGAAAACTAAGTTAAGAGAGAAACAGTAATGCTCCTGTTTTCTGCTTAAAAGGACAAGTTGTTAACACACATGTCCTATTGAGTGCCAATAATAGAACCTGACTGAGAAATGTGCAAATGCCCTGGGGTAAGAGGGCCAGTGGGAAGGAAAGGAAGAGCTAACCCTGTAGGTTATAATTTCACTCACAGAGAGAAATACAAGGTTCTAAAACCCCAGTTAAAATTCACCTTGTAATTAAACTAATATTATTCTATCAGGAATGAGGAAGGCAGAGCCAGATAGCATCTCCTCTGATTAATATTCAACTGCATATAACTGCAGTTTTCTCCCCCATAAAATTCATCACTATCTCTCATCTTCCTAATGAAGGAGGGAAAGAATCCTTCATTTTCCTAAATGACTTTTAAAAGATAAAACCTCAGTGTTTTTTTTAAAGGGATAATTCTCCACAAGTTTCAATTCCACAAATGCCAAGAGCAGGGCTTCTGAAGTTGAAGTAATGACAATGAATTTCTGTGCCAAAGAGAAAAGGAAGGGTACAGTGGGGAAGAAACACAGTGACATCGTGTTACAGTAGGTATTTGCGTCTGTTGTCTTCATCCAAGGTAAGATCGACTACTTCTGAGGGCGAAGACCAATTCTGCTGAGGAGTCACGGATGTCCATGACTGTGTTTGTCGGCTGCTAAAATATTGTAAGCCTGAGCCATCCTTCCATGAAGACACACTCTGAATCACACCACCTCTAGGATGTACACACCTACAGAAGGAATAATAAGAGCAAAGTTAATTCAGCAGATGCTTGCTCCAAATACTGTGATGTAAAACAATGTAGTCTCAGTTGTATTGGCTGGTGCCTTTACTACTAAGACAAGTCTGATATGTATACTCGTGTAATCCAAAACATACCATGTAAATATGTGACAGATATGGTTTAACACAGAAAAGCTAAGGATCACAACACTGGACACACAAAAAAATGTGTGTATATATACATACATATATAAAGCTTATGAACTGTCATGGCTCTGTCACTGGTCATATATTTCTGGGGAGGCTCACTCTTTTTCACTATTGAGGGGGACCTAGCAAGAAATGACAGTTCCTGTCCCCTTCCCATTCCAAGGGTGACTTACTTTTTGTTTTTGTTTTAAATATAATTTGAGATCCTTAGGCCAAAAGATACATTAGATAAATTATATTGCTAAAGGGAAACAACTAAAACTGTAAGAAAATTAAGACCTAATATTAACTCAGCTTTAAAATAAAAAAATAATGCCAGAGCAACAGAGGATGCATGCTCACCAATAAGAATAACGATGATGATGATAATAATGATGATAATAACATTAACAATTACAGTATCAATATTGGCAACATGATTTAAAAGGCAGCAACAGCAATGCTATGACAGATTAGATTTCTGCAGCTCTCCTCTTCAGTGAGCATTCCTGAGTACTGGGGTTTGCATAAGGGCCAATTTCTAGTCCTCAAAAAGCAAAGAATAAATGTGGTATCTTCTGTTCTATCACAGACCATAGCATCTGGGGAAGCAAGATCAACAGAGTCCTTATCTACTGGACTTCAGGTTGGAGGGACAGAATTATCCATCTGAGAAATTCCTTCAAGGGCTATTTGGGAAAAAAAGAATCATGAACAGCTTGAATTTCACATTCCTTGAAAGGCTCTGTAAGTTTCCCAGGATGAAATACTGAGTCAGACATGAAGAGGGCAGCTGATGGGATCACTCCCACTTGTGTCCTTCCATCTTAAGTACCGACCATACCTAATTAAGCTTACATGAGATCTAACAGGTGGCCTTATTACAGTGACACTGGTTCCCAAAGCAGAGCTCAGAAGATGCTTAGACTGTCTGTATATAAAAAGTGGTATTGGGTCTCTTGGAACTTTCAGTTCTGATGGAACACTACCAACCCAACCTAGTTCAGCAGAGGTTAGTAATGATGACCAGGGATCAATACCAGAATTGCCTCTATGAGTTCATATACTTTGGCCTGAACACAAGAACTTTAAGTTCCTGAAACAGGACTCCTGTTTCTATTGGAGAATTACCCTGAAAGCTACTCTTTTGCCAAATGGGTTACTGAGGAACAATTTCTTTCTCCCAGCTAGAGCAGTGGCATCATTTAAAATTGTTGTCAAAATATTATTAGCTTAATGTCCCTTCTGAAATCGGTAATTTAGCTACAAGCTTGGGAGTATCTGTATTTTTAAAGCTAATTTCTGGTACAACACAACTAGAATTCAAGAAAACAAGGAGAATAGCATCAAATAAATCAGCTCAGATTTAGTATTCCCAGTCTGACCGGCTAAACCACAGAGGAGTTTTGATTTAAAAATCTTAAAAACTATCTCTCAACCTAGAGGTAGCTAAAAGCATTGAATAAGGAAAGAGCAAGTAAACAGTACAGGACTCAACAATGGATAAATGTGGAAATAGAGGGAGCTATACAGGAGAAACATATGCTAGAAAACTGTAGAGAATACTAATAAAATAATAAAGAAAAATTTTCTCTTAAGGTCTCACACAAATACTATCTGTTATTGGGATGACTGAATTCAAATAAGAGATAGTTAAAAGATTATAGAATACTGAAAAATCCACAGGAAAGGACAGCAAGGGAAATATATGCTGTGAAGAATCAAGTCTAATTATCACAATTTTATGGGAATCTTAACAGAAAAAGGAAATTTTCATATAGTTTGCATATCCCTTTGTGATATGGACCACAGAGGTCAAAAGAGAAGCAAATGAGCTAACTGAACTAGACCAATCCAATGATTACTTCCTTCCAACCTCTCACAAGAAATGCATGGTGTCCCAAAAGTCTGAGGACTGCTTTGAGCTCTAATGATTTAAAACTCCACTAAGACCTTTGGATCACTCTGTATTTTCATTTGCATGTGACAAGAGAAGAGAGTGAGGAACAAGCACAATGCAATCAAGATTTGAGTTCCACACTAACATATTAGCTCACTTAACCAAAACCAGAACAAAAACCAGAAAACTTTCCTTAAAACTTTTCCCTGTTTTAGAGAAATATGATCAACTTCATGTCCTTCATCCACTGAAACCAGTTTTTTTTTAAAGAGGTTTCATAATGTTGAAGAGAAGAAGAAAACGCAAGGCTCATATTAGCTAAATTATTATAGCAGATAATACCTTAAAAGTTAAACCTTTAGGTCACTCGATACTACTTTTGTGGTAACATTCCTATTTACTTTTCCTGCTACAATACTAAGTGATTGCTCGTTATTTTATGGAAATATTTCTGGCCATGAGCTCTAAGTCTTTCAATTTGCCTTCTTCAATTTTCAGCATCTACCACCATTAACAGATATCTTAGCTTCTAGGAAGCCTTCAGCTTAATATGCAAAAGTTTTCCCATCTCCCATCAATTATTTGGTTAAGGACCTACGTCACCATTAGTGTCAATGACCAAAGGTGCTAAAAGTCTGAGAGGAGAGACTAACCACAATGGAAACTTGCACAAAAGCATCTGGGAAAATGCACTGACATGGTTCAAGGAAGATGGGAGGGTTGGGATATTCCTAACATGGCTCAGTGATATGACACTAGATGCAGCCTCAACAGATTACTTCTGCAACCACCCTGTTACTGGTGCTGATGAAGAAACAGGAGGAGTAAGGCAATTTATATAAGCTTATCATACTGAGACCAGAAACTCATTTATTTTGTCAAAAGAGGGAATCAGACAAAGCACAGCACCCTACATATGGCTGATTAAATTCAGGGCAACATTAGGAAAGGTGATGATGACCAATTGAACGAGAAATCTTTAATTGTATACCAATAATCTAAAAGATAATACCCCAGACTGAAAATAAATTGTCCACAAAACACTACATGGAAATGATGTTTGGAAAAGAAAAGAAATTCAGTACATCAACCATCAACACAAAGCAGCCATCAGCAAAGTTTCATTCAACTATTAGCTCAGAAAGCATGCTTTCTAGTCTAGGACTACATAAAGGAAACGTGGAATTGAAATGAACATATCACAATTAAAAATAAAGGAGCAGGGAAAGAATTTAACATGCAAAAAAAAGAAATTATCATATCACCAAAGCACATACATTACAACCAAAATGACTCAATAAATACCAAAATGCTTCCACAGAGGAAACATGGCACCAAGCCCCCAGACTCAGAGCCACAACCCCCCAAACAACCACTCAAGGGCAAAGCCTGAGTTTCATAAACCCTCAAAACTCCAGTAACAATGTGTAACATGGATAAGAAAGTACAATGGAGAACAAGACGACTTAATCCAAACAAACATCTGACTGAGCATGCACATCAAACTAGAACAAAAAGATGTGGATCAAAACCTAAAACCTTTTTCCATGCGATAACCCTGCCAGAAGCCCATCAATACTTCATAACTGCAACCCTAGACCTGCAAGAGAAATAAATTCCAGATAAGATACAAGCAACCAAAAGGCGCAATTCTGACGCAACCGAAAAAGAAAGCCTCCCCATCCACTTCATGGTCCTTCAGCCTTTGTGTTTAATATGGAGAACACTGAAAATGAAGCAGATCAGGAACTATGGAGGGCTTAAAGGAAGAGGTCAACGAAGCCATCCTCACAGTCCTAAAGGCTGTGTCCACACGCATGTGCATGGGTCAGTTAAAATGCCTCAACTGTACTTAAAATGAAAAAACCAGCACTTCTGGTGAATATGGCTCTGAAATGCCACATTGTTTTTAAAATAGATTAGCCATCCACAGGATGAATGAAATTTCTACAGCAAATAAACATACAGAACAAAACCAAAGACTTATTCCTTATATTCCAAGATTTAAGAGAACAGAAGAGAATGTCTCCTGACAAAAGAGTTGCAAGATACATGGGCATTTTACATTTATTTAGCCATTTGGCTTTATACAAAACTGAGACTATATGTCTCTCTCTAGTGCACTTACAATCTAGGTAAACAAAGAGGACAAAAACCACAGAAATTACCAGGACTAGAAGAAAACAATGGACTTGTCTCTGGTTGTTTTTCAATTTTTCCTGACAGATCTAACCTTCGGTTCCACCAGTGTAGGTGAAAGTTTTTAGGCATGAAAGTAAAATAAAGGCATTTTGATCAAAGGTGAATGAAAAAGCAAAACAGAGGCAAAGAGGTAGCTAGAAAATTTAGGCTTCTGGCCACAGGAAAATGCGGAGAAGCAGCAGTCACTAAGATAGACGTGAGCTATGGTAATTAAATGGTGTGCTAGACATGAAGAAAGAAAAGAAATGGAGATTTAGGAAGAAGTAAAAGTGAGAATGGAATGGGCACTACTTTTACTGGGAACTGAATAAATTAAAATTTGAAGTACTGGACAAGAAGAAATCAATAAAGGGTATGCATGCTGATGGCATAATTTATGGTAATTCTGCTGATGTCATTCTGAATGACATGAAGGAGAAAGGAAATTTGGGACACCAACATAAAAGACAAGAAAAAAAACTGTGACATTTAAGATAGAATTAGCTGAACCTGAACAAGTCTGAACATGGAGTTGAAATTGAGATTTTAAATACAGAAAAATTTTAAAAGGAATTTTATAAAGATGAAAAAAGGAAAAAGAAGCTCATTACAGAGTTAAAGATCATAAGGCTAATAGCTAAGAAGAGATGGAAGATTAATATAAAAGAAACTGATGGCAAGGAGTAGAGTGACATGAAGAAAAAATGAGTAGTTCTAACTTCTCCCTAATAAGGTCAAACTAGTAAAAAGAAAATACTAAAAAATCAGTGGAAAAACAATTTTTAAAAAAGGGTGAATCTAACAGGAAAAAATGTAATATGAACAAGAGAAACATGGAAATTGAGAGGAAGAAAAAATGAGCAGACGATGGAGATATTTTAAGAGTCAAAACGAGGGAAACTAGTATAAAAGAAATACAGTATAAAAGAAAAAAGAGATGGCCAAAATTCAAAGTTATTTCTGACAGTCAATAAACCAGATAATAGGATGCAATGGAGAAGGAACAGTAAAGGCAACAAAATTCACAAAGGAGAAGAAAACAGAGTATAGAAGGAAACAAAACTTAGAAATGCTGAAGAAAGCAAAGAATGAAAGAGGGATGAAAGAAGAAAAAATAAGACAGGAAAAATACAAGTGATAAAGCAATGTGTAGAATCAAAGATTCCTGGTGTTCTCTGAAGAATTCACACCTGGTCACTAAGGGGAAAATGCCATGTCAAATCCTGAATGCTGAAATTATGATTGTCAGCAGAATAAATCTCAATGAAGTAGGGAACAGATTTCTCTGAAAGATCAGTTCCACATTCTCATTACAAATGTGTCTCAAAAACAAATTATTTCCACTAAAGGGAGATGATATATATGATTTCCCTTCTACTTGAAGAAATCAGAGGAAATTAGGTTAATTCTCCAGGCTTTTCTGAACATCCCAGATCTACATATGAGCTAAGTGGGAACAAGGAAGGGAAGGAAATAAGCATTTCTTCAAAGCCTACTATGTGCCAGGCACTGTGCTAAGTGCTTTACAAATATTATCTTATTTGATTAAGTGAAAAGTAATAGAATACCAGGCTCCTTGAGGACAGAGACAATTTCACTGTCTTTGTATCCCCAGCACTTAGCTGGCACCTGGCACAGAAATGTGGCACTTAAAAAGCATAGAAGACTGGCATGAGGTAGACCAAATTGACTTTCATTTTGATTACCTCTCTATGAAAGATATTTGAGAGTTTAGAGGTTATCTTTAGTTTTTAACTACCATTACCATTTAAGACCAAGTTAAAGAAGGGAAAACTGAGTGATAAAAATTGACAAAAACCTTATAGTGCTAGTGCTACTTCATCTATAAAAAGGAGAAAGTTGTAGAATTTCCTAGGGTCTCAGCTTTAAAAATTGTCCCTTTTGTTCAGTCTTTCAGTCATTACCCTTAAGTACTGAAAATTAAGGGGCAAAACAACAGTAGTAACCCACATAGATATCCCAAAAGGCCTAGTGCAGTTCAAAACTATTAAATCTTAAAAAGAAAGGTAATCCTGTATTAGTTGATTTGTCAAAATTTGAGACAATATTGTACCACATTCCTTAACTCAGAAATTTCTACATATTTAACCAGAAAACATCTCATAAGGAAGAACTTGATAGACAATATCCACTATGCACACCAGCCACACCATTCAGCCAGTCCTTTCCTGTATCTGTTTTCTTGGGAGGAGGGGAAAATTACAGTTAGGAAAGAGAGGCATTTGGCTTTAGTTTTTTTAACTCTGGTGAAAGTAAAACTAAAATTTAAATTGCAAAAAAATTACTATCCTACCTTGCATGTTCCTGAACTCCCACAATCTCTACTTCACTGTCAGAGGAGGCAATATTAATCTCTTCATTGAGTTGTGTATTGCCAGAAGCTGTTTTGTCACTTGCAAGGAATCCTGGATCCAAATGACCTAGGAGAGGAAAGAAAAGCCAAGCACTATAATTTGACTTCTCACAAATAACAGAAATTTCTTGATAAAAGTTTTTAATCCAATCTCAATCAGAGAATCAATTACTTGATTAGATTAGTGGTAGTGTTACTTATATAATATAGTTTATGGTTTTTGAGGTTCAATTTAGCTTGCTTTGAAAACATCCCGCAGAACAGACCTACCTCTAAGCAGAAATTTATCAATGAAAATGCTGGATTCGTTGTTAAAAAGAAAATAAAACACTATTCCTGAAAAATCTTAGTAGTGACTGGCAAAAAACAGAATAATAACTAAAATTCATCATCAATTTTACACTAAAATGTTCTGTGAAAGTCAGATATTTACAAGTTTTCTAAAGGAATAAGCCCTTAACAATACTGAAATAAACTCTATTAAGGAGGAAAACAGGCTTCTTTGGCCCATTATACAAATTCTAATAACAACTACTCATTTTTACATAGAGCTTCTAAGTTTATACACAGCTTTCCTCAAATTCACCTCATAAGATCAGCAGCATTGTCCAAGAAAACAAAGGCCCAGAGAAATGATAAATTATAATTCCATGAGGTCTTATCTAAACTTTTTATTTCTCCCAACACTGGCATAATTAACTAATTGGCTTCTCTACAGTAAGGTGATGTAGATAACAAGTTTAACTTTATGGAGCTTACTTAAGGTTGTAAAAAGAAGGGAAGTTCAAAAGTAATGGCCTGATCTATGACTTATAAGTTCATAATAATGTCTCCATTTTTTGGCTTAATACCTATCAATAACAGAAGTAACTGAACCAATTAGGTAACAATTAACAAACTGAAATATTCTGAGTGCTGAAATGTGTATCCTACCTCCAAAAAAGTATCTTTATGGAAATGTGAGCTTTTATGAAAAAAAAGTCTTCAAAACAAAATTCTTCCAACTAGTTAAAGCATTCAACCACAATAAATGCTCAAAGGTCACAATTAATGACTTACAATAGGAACTATCTAAGTCAAGCAATGCTTCGTACTGTAAAACCTCCCAAGGACAAGTGATTCTGCAACTTCATATTAAGAATTCAGAAACACCACCAAAGGAGTGGAATCAATTCCTGCAGTGCCTCATTGGGTTTTCTGATTTGTCAAATTTGGTTACCTTTATACCTTCACTACAAGTTTAACAACTAGCCATCTAGTTCTGCCTCTGCACAAAAGGAATTCACATTATGGCATAACCAGGCAGTGGTCCAGCCTCTGCTTGAAGCCCTCCACAGACGGCTGTCCATTCCAATTCTAGCTAGCTCTAATTATTAGGAAGCTTTTTCCTGACATCAAGTTTAAATTTGCATCTTTGAAACACCTGCCCACTGCTCTTAAGGCCAAAGAGATGAAATCTAATCCCTCCCCAACATGACAGTCTTTCAAAATACTAGAAGCCAGCAATCATATCCTTTTCTTCTTTAGTCTAAATATGCTCAGTTTCAATCAATCTTCAATAACATGGTCCCATGGTCTTTCATCATCCTAGTTGCCTTCCTCTGGAAACTACAGCTTATCAATGTCCTTCTCATTCTCTTTACAAAGAGAAAATGGCAACTTTTTGCTTAGTATCACTTTTTTTTTTTATTTCATTGCCATCAGTTCTTTAGGAATCTTTTCAAAAGCTTCCTCCCTAAGGAAGTTTCCCTAATCAATTCCCTATCTAATGCAGATCATTGAATTTTAAATCAATGTTAGATCTTTAGAACTGAGGTCTAAAGACAACAAGTGGCTTGTCTACTACATAATTCAACAAGACAAAAAAAAAACTGATCCTTTTTTTAATATTACTATTATTCTGCACAGATCTCTCTGCTCTCCATAAAGCTCTCCTTTGCAACAAATAACTAGTTAAACAAAACTAACCAACAAAGTAAGCATGTCTGGAAATGTATGCCTTGTTCTGCACTTACAGTCTACCACCTCTTTACTGAAAGGCAGGAACAAAATTGTTGAGGCTTCACAACCTCTTTCCCATATATGAATTCCCCTCCTGCGTTCTGCCATTCAGTCAAACATATTTTCTCTGTTCTTCACACATGATGTTTCATTTTCCAGCCTTTGTGCTGGCTGTAATCCATCCCTAGAGTGTACTCCCTCCTCACTTCCACCTACCTCTTAGTAGTCTTCTTTTCCATAACACAGAATTTCAAGTTTCTATATGAAACCTCCTCAAAATACCTTGGATCTAACTACTTTGCTTTTATCTTCTCTCTCTCTCTCTCTCTCTCTCTCTCTCTCTCTCTCTCTCTCTCTCTCTCTCTCTCCATAAATATATATACATACATATATACACACATACACATATATACGTATGTATGTATAAGATATTCTGTATATAATTATGCATGTACTTATATCTCCCATTAGGGTGTAAGCTCCTTCAGAATAGGGATCATTTCATTCTCCACACTGGTATTTCCAGTAGCTAAGAGTTCCTGGAAGATAGCAGATGCTTAATAAATGCTTTTTGATGAATTGTTGTTTTTAATGCCTATGTACAAGAAACTGTGAGAGAAAAATGATACCAAAAAAAGATACATTGTCCCTGCCCTCAAGAAGTTTATAATCTAATATGGAGGTTTTTAACCTTTTTGTGTCATGAACCCTATTAGCAATCTGGTGAACTCTATGGATACCTCAGAATTATGTTTTTAAGTGCATAAAATACATAGGATTGCCAATGAAACCAATTCTATTAAAAGAAAGATATTAAAATATTTTTAAACACACAAGCTTACAAACCCCAGGTGAAGAACTCATTCTAATAAGCAGCACATACACAACTGCAATGCAAAATTAAATATAAATGCCGAAGAGGAATTATCAAGCTGCTATGATACTCTTGGTGAGAAGGAAAACTTCTGTTTAGTCAAGGAAGAGAAAAGCGAGAGGAAAGACTTTACTAGAGAAAGTAGCATTTTGAGTTGGACCTTAAAAAACAAGCAGGATTTCAAAGGACAGATAAAAAAGGCGTTCCAAATGTAGGGAATAGTGTTAGCAAAAGCACAGTGCCAGACATGGACAGTTTGGTAGTGCAGTGGAATAGACTGTGGGTCCTGAAGTGAAAAAGACTCACCTTCCTAAATTGAAATCTGGCCTCAGACTCTTACTAGCTGCATAATCCTGAGCAAGTCCCTTAACCCTGTTTGCCTCAGTTTCCTTATCTATAAAATGAGCTGGAGAAGGAAATGGCAAAACACTCCAGTATCTTTGTCAAGAAACCCTAAATGGGGTCATGAAGAGTTGGACACATATGAATTAACTGAACAACAACAAGAGTGCCAGATGCATTCAGAAGACAGAAAATAGTCCTGTGTAACTGAAGCTTAGAACAATGATTTTAGGATTCAGAGCTGGGAGGGACCTTAGAAATAATGTGATTCCAGACTCTCATTTACATATAAGGAAACTGAAGCCGAGAGAAATTTAAGGTCACAAATTTAGAGTTCAAATCTAGTTCCTCTGATTCCAGATCTAGTAGTCTTTCCAACATATCACGCCGCCTCAACAGTCAATGAGGGGGAAAATCCACAAGACCACAATATGTATTTTAATAAAAATCAACATCCCCCAAATCATCCAGATTTCCTAAATCCATCATATCTTCTACTATATCAAGAAATATTTAAGAAAAATTGTGGGTTAGAATCGATAAGACAACAATTGATTGGATGTGGTGGGCCAATGAGCAGGAAGAATGCAAGGTGACTTTGAAGTATAAATGACTAGAAGAATTATGGTGACACTGATGGAGGAAAAAGTCAGGAAAATAAGTTTCATAGGAAAAGTGAATTACTTCCCTGCACATTAAGTTTGGCAGGACAGTTGGGCCTAAGGACCTAAGAGGCATCAGGAAATTTGACCCTGGAGCTTGGGAGAGTGGTAAAGGCAGGAGACAGAGATTTGGGAAGCATAACAGCAACAACAGTAGCTTAGGTCACATTAATATAGCACTTTAAGGTTTGTAAAGCATTGAACACAGTCTCCTGTGATCTTCATGACAATCTTTGGGATATTCATGCTATATTATCATCCCCATTTTGGGCGATAAGAAAACTGCAGCTCCACAGGTGGTGGTGGTGGTGGTGGTGGTGGTGGTGGTGGTACTAGTAGTACTAGTATAGTAGTAGCAGCAGCTAGCATTCATATAGCACTTTAAGCTTTGCAAAGTGCTTTATAAATATTGTCTCATTTTATCTTCACAACCTTATTACTATCCCCATATTATAATTGAGGAAACTGAAGCACACAGAGTTTAAGTGACTTGCCCAGGGTCACACAGTTACTAGGCATCTGAGGTAGGATTTGAACTCACGCCTTCCTGATTCCAGACCCAACTGTGGCACCTTGTTGCTACTGCAACATAAAGTGACTTTTCCAGGGAAATAAAAGTTGCTGGCACTGCCAAAGGGTTCAGCATCAGAAACAGAAATGATTTTGTCAGCTGAACAGATAATAAGGATATGTTTGTACATCAGCCTTCTCTTCCCTCTACACTTGTCTCTACACTGGGCTTTGCTGTTTGCTCTAAAGTGGAACATTCTAATGGGAGGGAGGAAGGGACACTATAAAATACCACGGCATAAAAAACTAAAATTGAAATTATTCACTGTATCGTTGGGAATTCAGGCTTAGAAAATGTTTAATACAATACAAAGAAATTCTAATATTAATATCAGTTATCTTAAAAGGAATTAAGATTTGTACTTCAAGGTCCCATGAACATTACAGCTTCACGGAGAAAAGCATTTACTACTAACAGGCTCCCAAAATTCGCTTTGCCTACCACTTTCTAGGAAGCATGGAGGAGCTTCCAGAAAGACCACTGACCTACAGCCTGGAAAAAAAAACCCAATAGGTTATAAAAAACATGGACCATTTGGCAACTCTTTCTCCTTGATTGTTCTTGCAAAAGAAAAATATAAGAGGGAAAGAATCCGACTGTTCGCAGTGCTTTAATTCCTGGATCTATTGACAGAAGAAACTGATCATGGAAATTCCTACTTAATGGGATAATTTGGGGAACACATTGGTCAGTGATATTGTTAAACATGATCCTATCTACTGTTTAAATATTAAATACAGTTGTAAAAGTTAAATTATAATGACAGTGGCAAATCCAGCTCGAACACAAAAGACTTACTTTTTTTGGTAACTAATATACCATTGCTTTATCTATAATTGTAACTTAAATAACGACATTTGAAAAACAGTGTATCTTTTAACAAAATTTTATAATCCCCTATATTTATCTAACACAAATGCAGTAACCAGTAAGTGCAAACTTTACCCAAACATACCCACTAATTTCAACCCACCAAAATTCTTTTTTTGTCCCAGCACATTAAAACTGCAAAAAACACCTGTCTCATTTGGTTCAGTTAGCTGAAATTGTACAACTCAATAAAAATGATAATGGAAAAAGCAGGACTCTGTTCTTTTGTGGTTGGCATCTTTTTATTTTTTAATCAGACAATCAGTAACAAGATATAATAAGGCAAATTGAACAAGTGCTCAGAGATAGAAATGTGAAAACACAAATCTCATGGCAAATGCTAGGGCCTTACAAACTAGGAGTATGGGCTAGTCGTCCACATTTCCAGCATTAAGGCAAGGAAGATGTGTTATATGATGATAAGGCAGCTGGGATCTGCTCCAGGCCTGGGGGATGCTGTTCCCCATAATGGAACATCAATCGTGTTCTTAAAGAGTCAGGGATGTAGCCCTACTCCCTTCTGCTTTCAGCTGTTTGGAGTCACAGTCTACAAGTTCTTCCTTTCCCTGAGACCCTCTTAATGACATGTCACAAATTTCTTTAAGGACTTTCTATGCAAGCCCTAATCCCCTCTGGCTTCCTCGTGGTCTCATGGGAGCCCATTGGCAAATCAGATGTCTAGAGCAAGCAGGGAAGTCAATAACTCTAAAATGTTCTCTGAGACACTGCCAGTGGTGATGGTAGTCTTCTCCAGCTCTGATGCAAGAATCAGGCCTGCAGAGAAAGAAGTGTAAATACCACAATTATCATATATTAAACTGCATATTAAATCAAAAGGTTATATTTAGCTATGATGGCAAGTGGCTGTCTCTGTTTAGTGTCTTTGCACCGCCCATATACATCTTTTAAAAGACAATTTCCCTAATTTCTATAGTTGTCAGAAAATTCTAAGTTTTTGTCCTCTCATGAGGGACCTTTTCAGCTTATAAAGAAGTTGGGACAGATAGCCACTACACAAAGAATAACCACTGAAGAATGGCAATTAGATTACATTACGAAAATTATTTCTTCAAAAGCAAAATGATAAATTCAACTCTCTTAAGATTTTCAAGTCTACTAGGCAAGGGCCAAATCTAATTTGCTAGTTACCTTCTACATTCCATTCCTTTTTGTTTCTTTAGACATAAAAAATTAAGAGCAATGATAGCATTAAAAAGATTTAATATAATCATTTTGGTTTTTTAGAAAGGATTCTTTAAGGGGGAAATTCCAATATACTAGCAAGGAATTCTAGATATAAAAAATTATAATATACCTCTAATAACTGATTGCATTATTCTAATACCATCATACCTTTGATTTAAAAAAAAAGCAAAATACCATTGATGTGCCTGAATCTTTTAAACAACATCCAAAACACATAACTCAACACACATCAGAAATATCATTTCTCAAAAAAATATCATTCACAGGAAATATCATTTCACCGGAAAACACTTATGTTCTGCTGTCATCCAAGTAAACAAAAACCTAAAGTGAGATTAATGTAGCCTATTGACACCTTCCCAAAAACGCATTACAGAAAATTATTCTTTCTGATAGCTAGAATCATACCCACAACTTAAAATATTAAGGGTTATCAAAGATCGAGCGATGAGCTGACTAAAAGCAGCCATCACTGGAAAACTCAGGCACATGACTACCAACCTAACATTGCCCTAGAAATAAAAAATCTAAAGTTGAATTCTCTATCTCACTACTACATAGCTGTGAACAATGAGGAAAGCAAATCTTTGTGCCTCAATTTATTCATTTTTAAGAATAGAAACAGCATTTGTCTTCTATCTCCCTATAACTAAAACACTGAGGGAATAAATGAGAATATGCATGTATAGGTGCACGTGCACACACGCACACACATAGACACAGACACACACACACACACAGTCTTGAATACTTTTGAGAAAGGTCTCTAAATAAATTCAATTACCATGACAAAAAAAAGCATCACACTCTAAGTCCATCCAGGCTCAAAAGAATTCACTTTCCTCATTTTCCATCCTTCCTATTAAAAAAAAAAAAAAGACCTAGCCTATAGTGATTGACTTGTGGTTATAGTAAAAAGGAAAGATTTTCAGACAAAGGTATTTAACAAGAGAAATGAATCCCCAGGCACAATGGGAAATCCACTCCAGTCAATTTACTACTGTTTTTATTAACAGCAACAAGCGAGAAAAAGGAAGGAAGTGGTAAATATAGTACCTGAATGGTCCAATTCCTTTGATGACTAGTGGTTGGCCTGACTTCTACTTCATTTTCCTTAATTTGTTGTTGATTTAGTTGTCCTGTCTTGGTTTCAGTGACGTCCACTTGGATCCCAGAACATCAACTCTTTTCTAAGAATGGGTAGGTTATTCTGACCTCACTGGGGTGATAACTATCTCTGTGATCTGCTCCAATTTTATGAAATTCAGGTTGCAAGGTTTAGCCTGAGGTATTCCTTTTTATCAAACTGAAACTTTAAATAGCTTTTTGAAATCCAGGTTCACTTTCAGATATCTCATATAACCAACCATTTGACTCTGCTAAACAATCATTTTTTAGGTCCAAAACTATAAGGCAAATCAGGGACAAACATATAATGTACGTATCTTTAAATTATGGCACAACAGATATACTTTCAAATTAATATGCTGGTTTTCTGCCGTTACAACTTGAGAGCATGGGTAAACCTGTACCTCAACAATGTACTACCAACAATGTTGATGGGTACTAGAACAACAATGAGGAAAAAATGGTCCTAAAATTGGGGGTTAGAGGAGGTGGGGACAAAGTTTGTTAAAACCATGACAATGATCAAAGTCTCTCACCTAAACTTTAAAAAGAATTTGTGCTGAATGAGTGAACTTCGAGAATATTTAAACTAAAAACTATCTGAAGCTATATAAGAAACCACTGACAATTGAAGATCAATAATAAGAAATCATCCTTCAAATGACTGAGCCAAAAAGATGTGATTCCAATTAAATAAACAATTTACATGAACACAGACTGCATAAAGCAAAGTATGAATAAACATGTAAAATCCTGTGGTTTATTCCTCATATACCTAAGATAAAGAGAGCATTGTCAGCTACCTTATATTCATGTAATACTCTATACTCTTCAAAGTACTTTCTTCTGGACAACACTCTGGACAACAACGTAATGAAGTTATACAATTATTCCTACCCATTTTACTGATGGACACTGATGCCCAAAGAAGCTAAGGTAACTTCTTTAAGGTTTCAGAGTTCATTAGCTGAACACTCAATACTAAGACCCAACCTCTTGCCTTCTAGTCCCATGCTTTAAAAAAACAACTCCCAACTAATTCAATCACAGTAAACCTCAATTTAAGTACAGAACAGAAATTTACAAGTGAAAACATTTTCAAATAGATTATTTAAGAAAAAATGTCCCTGCAACAATCTTCTATTAACCTCCTTTTATAACTTTTAAAAACTTCAAGACTGGCAATATCCAACACAGAAGAGATTGTGTTCTAAACATGCAGTTACAGATTCATTATTTGGAATAATTTATTTCCCTTATAAACCAGGTTACAAATGATTATTGAATTCCCAGGTTAGCCTACAAAAGCCCAGTTAGCATATTCACATTCTTAAATAATGTGAATATGCAATTTAAAAAATAGTAGAATTCAACAAGCATACATCAAGTATGTGCAAAGTACTAAATTTGGCACTAGGAAAGGCTACAAATACAAAAATGACAAGAGCCTTGCCCCTTGCTACATTCTACAATACTGTTACATTAAGTTATCTCTAGGCAAAACAAGAAAACTAAACTGATTAACAAAGTTTTTTATCTTAAATGCTGGTGCTTGAGAAAAGTCATTTTACTTTTAAGAAAAGGTAATGGAAAGTTTTGGGAAGAATCTGAAGGAGATTTCTAGAAGAGGTAAAGAGTTATGTAGAGTACATACAGCTTCTTAAGCCTAACTTCTTTCAAAACATAGGAGTTTCCTCTCTTTGGTATTCCCAGCTCTACTCCTACATGATGACCTTTTCAGTCAGTTAGGATTTTTTCTTAGTCGACAAATATAATAACAGGGAGAAAGTTGGGGATGGAGGTAGGGGTGGGGGATGGGGGAGCGCTATTCTGAGATAACCAGACAAGAACTAGAAAAGAACAGCAGCAAGAAGTAAAAGTGGATATCTATGTTTATATGAGAAAGGCTGCAAGCAGGTGAATCTGTGAGAAGTGAAAGATGGAGGATCTGAGGTCTAGTTATGTGCATAATCATCCAAGTTAATGAAGAGGACAGCTATCTAGCAGGTAGCTTCTGGTCTTAAGAAATAATTATCCTCAGAGTGGAGTGAAGTGGAGGTTAGTGTTCATAATCTGAAGGTAAGTGGCTTGCCCCATATCACACAGTAAGTAAGAGTCAGAACTCAAATCCAGAGATATTTCACTGCCACCACACTATCCTGCTGGAATCCCCAACTGTCTTCACAAAACTAAGTAACACAATACTATATCCTGGACAGACACTTGACAGTTAATATAAAATGCATCTGATCTGACCCATCCTGTTCTGTAGGCAGCTACAACTAAAAGGAAAATTACTGCCAGGACCCATGCATGCTATGGCATCAGAGAAGTGGTTAAAGTTGA
The DNA here is from genome assembly GCF_028372415.1 of Notamacropus eugenii. NCBI lineage: Eukaryota > Metazoa > Chordata > Mammalia > Diprotodontia > Macropodidae > Notamacropus > Notamacropus eugenii. The sequence goes on from NC_092875.1 coordinate 327,550,846, forward strand.
CCAACCTGCCTCAGCATTCAGTTCCTCTAGAAGCCCGCTGGTCTTCCAGGTAGCTCCTGTGTCCTGGCTTCCTACAGAATTACTGTGCTCTTGAACTACTGCAGCCGCCAATAAATTGTCCACATTTACCACTTCTGGGTCAGAGTTGGTATCAGATATGTCATAATGAGCTACAACTGAAGGTCCATCTGGGAAAGAAAGAAAATGTATACTGTATCTATATACGGGGAGAAAAATATTCCTGGAAAAAACAAACAGAAGAGTTCTCTAAATGTCAGATTCCCTTCACTATCTTATTGCATTTGCAGCAGAAAGTATGTCCTTCATACAACTAAAATTTAAATAAAATGTGATAGTAGAGAGGTGCCCTAAGCTTTCAAAGGTACATAATTTCCGAACAAGGAAAAGTGTCCATTCAAAGAAGAAAATACATAATTATACTGAACAATATTATATTTCATTATTTTCATGATCCTAAAAAGCAAAATTTTGAAAGTAAGAGGAATGATTCCACTCCTTAGAATATGAAAGGGAACTTTTACAGAGATTTTTAAAAGTGCAAAATAGATATAAATCACTAAAAAGCAAAACTGTGGGATTTTTTTCATTGATTCGAGAGTATATAACTTTCAACAGATTACACTAATCGAAGTTCTAGCTTAGCAAGAAAAAGGATAAGGAAATCTTCCTTACTTAACATTCGGGCATGTACACTGTAGTTTGAAATGTATGAAATCCCAGCAGTTTCTAAAACAAGGTGAACCGATACAACACAAGAGCAATTCATGACTGACTTGTCTATTCCAAATAATGCACTGTGACAACAGGATTTTTATAATATTTACAACATAAATCTATTTTCAAAATTAATAATCCACAATATCCATTTTCAGGATTTTGTTTTGAAATTATCATGGAGAACATGTACAAAACATTTTTTTCCTCTTTACTCAAAAGACAGTCTGTATTATTCAGAAAAATAATGAGTAATTTGTGAACTGAATTAAGGCAAGCAGCAAAATAAGAAATCACACTGAAGGATGCTCAAATTTTCATAGGGAAGGTAAAAAGAGATCCTTTCCATTCTGACTGGCATTCTTGAAGAAGATTACTGAGGTGCATTTTAAAATGAGTATACTCCAGCAGTCCACGCTCAAGTAACTCCCTATTCAAGCTGATTGGACAGGTGCCAGCTGCCTTAAGTCCCCTCAACAACAATGCCTAAAAAAAAAAATTTTCCTTAACAAGATAAGAAAAAATTGGCTCACAAACTTAAGAGTTTGAATTAGTTTCAGAGGTAATCTAGTCTACCCTCTTCATTTTACAGAAAAAGATCTCAGACTGAGAGATGTTAAGAGACTTGTCTGAGGTCATATATTAAGTAACCAAAGCCATATTTGAATCCAGGTTCCTCTGACACCAAAGCCATGCTTTTTCCACTGCACTATCTTGCCTTTAATCATACAAAATCTCATAACCCTAAATCCCATCAGATTTAGAACAGACATAAAAAAAATGCCATTTGCTACTAAAGGCAATATGCAACAAGCCTAAAAATGTCTTTATAAGGAATATTTTATGACATCCTACAAATGGATATTGTTACAACCACTGACTACTCAAAGAAAAATAAAGCTCAGTCAATCACACTAAAATATGACCCAAAAAGAAACTATTATTTAAAGATAAAGATCCAATTTTAAAAAAAATTGCCACTGAAGGAAAAAGGAACAATTTTTTTTTTGTCTTTGTTCCTCCAACTTACCCTACAGATTAATGGAATGTTATAAACTTAAAAAAATTTTTAAATACAACATAAAAGTAAATATATAATTAGATGCCAGCATATAAAGTGCAAACATGCCACAATATGAAATTCTGACGATTATACTTATTTATTTTATTTATTTAATTTCAGGTGATTTAATAAGAAAAATTATCTTCATTCCCCAAAAAGGAATAAATTAATTTTAGCAGGGACATTTCAATTAAATAGTTAAGGAATAATCTATGATTTTATTGAAGGGTATGCACTTTAGTCTAAATTAAAATGACTGGATCAGGATGAATTTTTAAAAAGTAAAACAGTACTGTTTGATATCTTTTATAACATTATCGTCAGAGTTCAAAATGATATATGTGTATATACATATGCATATATATACATACACATACACACACATATATCAATACACTGTGTGATCTCTTTAAAAAAACACACACATCCGAGTGCAGAAGATACGAGGGTCAAGTACAATATTGACTATTTGACAACATTTCTTGGAAAAGAACTCATTTTAAGTTAAAATATTTAATTCCTTAGATGAACTTATTTCAATGGATGAGTTTTTAACTATTTTCCCACTATCACTAAGAAAAAAACTCATCAAAATTTGGACAGAGCTAGAAATTTCAAATTAGATCTAAACAAAAAGTCATTATCAACTCAAAACTTTTAAAATTTAACTTAATTTAAAATGTTTTAACATGTAATTGGGAAAAAATAAAATACTGAATTAAAGTCATTATCAGTCAAAGTCAAAATTGTACCACTCCTACATGTATAATCATGCAAAATGGATATGTATATATATGTATATATATAATAAATGTATATACATGCAGAGTGATATTTCTTATCACCTACCCATGGAAATAACTTGTGTGAAAGTCTTCTTCAGTAGGAAATACAAGCATAAACTTGTTATCTGTAGCTCCACTCCTGTATCTTCCACACTTCCAAACAGCACACCTTATAACTTAGCTTAAATTTAGTATACATTATAAACAAAAACAGTAACATTTTTCTTCATATCTTTGCATTCCATGACAGTAATAAATCTGATCACTAAACAGTTTTAGTTTCCAGAAAGTGCAAACAATAAGTGATCAATACTTTACAATCCTCCAATAATGGAACATTATCTTTCAGATATGAATTTAAAATTCATGGTGACTGTGTGCCAGGGCCAGAGTAAACTTACTGTCAGTGAATCTTGGCTTCATCATGATGGTGGATCATTGATATTTAAGGCATAAAAATCTAATTATTTTAATTTGCTTTCAACAAGGACATTTTTCCCCCTGAAAAACAATTCTGAGGCTACAGTTAACTTGGGATGTTTATATTGTCAGTTTGGAGTTACTCACATAACTGTATTAAATAATGAACAGAGACAACCTGTTCTATCATTTGATTATCCCTCCAAGGGGGAGAGATGACTTCAGTTTCTATGAGATTGTCAACAAAGAAACATTCAAGTGAAGATTCACTAAGTTAAACTTCTCTTTCTATGAAATCAATGATATATCTTCTCACTCTTTCATATTTTTGAATTTTAGCATCTGTCAATACCTTAATTTTTTAAGTAGGTTTTTCCCCCTTACACCCATTATCTACAAATAATTTTTGCAAAGAAATGACCATCAACAAGATTTTTTCAGGGGTACTGTATCAGTTTGCAAATTATCCAGTTTCCTTCCTTCTCCTGTTCTTTATGTTAGAGGCTTTCTGGATACTTCCCTACTGTTAATTAGGGAGATCAAGAAAATAAAATCATTCTATCCATTGACTCTTTTTTTAAATAGCTATTTTTTTAAAATGCTGCTTGGGGCAAGGGATTTCTAACCTTTCTAATAACAAGACCTGAGGAGTATCTTTATTTTAATTATACATTAGCATGGGAAATAGAACTAAGTGATTTCTCATCAAGTATTCTAACTCCTATAATTTTACCTTTGTATCTCCTCTATTCCCCTTATGAAACTACCAAAAAGTTTATGCTTTTTTTCTTTGTATATTAGCACCCATTTTATTTTCTCTTTTTCAGGTTTGAGTTCTCACTGATCTTTTCCAACAGTATTCTTTCATAAAAGTTATTCTCAATAATAAAATATTCTCAAATATATTCTTTCATATAAGTTTTCCTAATATTGTAGACTTCACTGTTTTCCAATTGTTTGCATTCTTCTACAACATTCTTTTGACATGATTTAATCAAAGTTAACTTTATATTCGGTCGGGTAGTCCTGTCCTTCATAAGGACATGAAAACCTGCTTGAAGCTGAACTGAAATAATAATCTATGTCAATCTACCTTCATTTAGATATTTAATTCTTGAATAAAAAATTGGTTGTCAACTCTTATTTTTCCTTTTCCTTTCCCTATCAGGGAGAATTATCTACAAATTAAAGAATAGTTGAAAACTGCAGAGAAATATATATATAAGCTTTGATTTTAAAAAAGATAAATTTTAACAAGCAGAGCTGACCAAAAATGGAATAAGCAGCTTCCCCAGGTAGTGAGTTCCCAATCACGGGAGGTCTTTCACCTGGAGACTGGATAACTTCTTGTCAGAGATGATGCAGAGTAAATTCCAAATATATCTAACAGGTTAAATTAGATGATCTCTGAGCTTATGGGTGTGATATTTGAGAAAATAGAACAAAGATTTAAGGAGTTGAGATCCAAAATAAATGAAGACAGCACAGAAGTGACCCTCAATATATATTCAAGTCATCTGGCCTGGTCAACTTGGAATCGTAAGGTACAGACAAGACTCTGCCAATGTGAATGCTAATTATTAAGTAAATTCTGAAGAACTGCAGGGAAGAAAGAAAGCAATATAGGACTGGAGACAGATAAACACCCTAATTTTCAAAAAGGCAAAGAAGGCTGATTCTACAGACTGTATCAGCAAGCAAGACACAGATTCCTGAAAAAATTTTAGAAAAGGTTATTTTAAAAGGGGTGATTCATGAACAAAAGGTGATTACTAAAAGCCAGAACACTAAGAATGTCATGCCAGAAAAACCTTGGTTTTTGTTTTTCCTGACATAGTTATTAATAAACTAGTAAATCAGGGAAGGCAATGCTTACCTGAGCCTCAACAAGGAAGCTAACAATGAATGTTTGTCATGATATCTTTATGGATAAGATGGAGATAAGTAGGTGAAATAATAGTACAGTTAGAAATATTCAAAACTGGCTGAAGGACTAAAACCAGAGTGTTAATGCATGTCAACCAAGAAGGAACTTTCTAGTGGAGGTTCATAAGTCTCTCAATTTTATCAATGAATTGGAAGAAGACATATAAAATTTATGAATTCTGGAATGTTGAAAAGATAATAGACTTGAGATCCAAAAACATCACAACACATTGCAACAACAGACTAAAACTACTAAGATGAAATATTACAGAGATGAATATAAAAGTCTTAAACCTGAGTTCAAAAAAATAGCACAGTAACAGAATGGGAAAAGTGTGGTTAAGCATCTGTGTAAAAAAAAGACTAGGGATTCTGGTCAATACCAAACTCAACATCAGTTAACAGAAAGTCAACAACAATAAAAAAATGCAATCTTAGGGCACAACAATAAGACTACCTTTTGGGGTATCATGCTCAGTTCTGGGCACCACATTTTAGTAAGCCTACTTTTTTTTAAGTTAGACTACTTAATAAGCCAAAGTGCCCCCACAGAAATTTGACTTGGGTGATGAAGGGACTTAAAATTGGGTTATAGGAGTAAAAGTGCAATATGACAATCAACTAAAGGAATTGGGATATTTAGATTGGATAGAAGTGATTGGAAAGGAGAATCAATCAACAAGCATTTATTAAGTACCTATCATGTGCCAGGCACTGTATTAAACTTGGGAGATACAAAAAGTGGCAAAAGGTAGAAACATAATCTGCCTTCACATATGCAATGGGTTATTATGAAGAAGTGGAATGCTTAGCCAGAAGTCACACAGGATCAATGTGGAGAAGGTAAATTTTAGACCAATATGAAAGTTTCCTAATAATTAGAAAACCTGCACTGCTACAGTTGCTATCCTTATTCTACATTCTCCCCTCAAAATTCTGTGTAGCCCTACTCTTCATACATTGTCCTTTTTCACAAATTTTCCCACCCAAACCACACTAACTAATCACAATCAACTAACACCTAGTCCAAGACTCTTCACCGTCTTTCTTCGCTCCCATGGTAAGTGTGGCAGTTCAGCAGGTTGGGGTAGCAAATTCCTGACATATTGATACATATTAGTGTCTATAGTATGGAATTCAGTACAGATGACTATTTCTTCTTCTCATTCTTCTTCCTCTTCTACCTTCTTCTCCTTCTTTCTCTTCCTCTTCTTTCTTCTTCTTCTTCCAGATATATAATTAGTTCAAAAGAGTTTTTCATTCAATATTTGCTGAACATTTATTTTGAACAAGACACACTGTTGGGAGGCACAAAGAAGAACAAGCCATGTTTCTCTGTTCTTAAAACTTACTATAGAAAAATACTTTTGGAGTTTCAAGGTACTAACTCTACTTTTGGAACACAGATTGTTTATAAACTGTGAGTATTCAAAAACTGACAATTACAATTTTACTGTTACAGGAGGCATGAAATTTGATAATAGTTTTTACCACTATATACCAAGATACCAATTTACAATTTAGGTTAAATATTCAGTTTAGAAAATGAGAACTGGCATCAAAAGGAAAATGCGTGTTTTTCTTTTCTATAAATGTCATTACTGTCAGGAAAGAAAAAAGTGAAAATAAAGACCAATTTGGGAATAACTGAATAGTTTTTTAAAAGAAAAATTATACTAAACATGTGATCTTCAACAGATGTAATAATATAAACTAAAGTCAATTAAACAAACAAGTCACAGTCCACCACCAGCAAAACCATCTTCTGTGTGACAGATTTTGGAAACATACACAAAATCATCTGATGCATATTTATTTTCTGAGAACTACACCACAAAACTATCTTAGAAAAAAGTTAATAAACTATCATATGAACAAACATAAAGAGACAAGGATGGAGGAAAAAGGAAATATAACAAAATGATAGCTACTTTCCCTAGACAATAATAAGTTTAACAAATTATTCAGTAATGAAGATACTTGAGGGATTTTAAAAAATCCAACATTCAAGTTATTTTTCTACTGCACTAACCTCATAACTTTTAGTTGGAAGTGAAATGAGCACATATCAATTAAAACCACTATAGGAATGAAGGGTTCTGAGGCAGTCATAGCTCTTAAGCCATGTACCACAATGGCAAACTAGATCCACCAGAGATGGTTAGAGGGGGAAAAATAGGGAACCAGGTTTGGATTTCAAAATAGGTGAGTGTATAAATGGGTACCAGCAGATTCTAAAGAACTCTATTTATTTTGAAAGTCATATCTAGGTACTCAAGAGAATCTATCCTTAAACAGGATCTATATATTGAAGAATTCATTCTTTTAAGACATACCCTGCTATCTCTGGAACAAACAGAGAAGCTATTAGAGATGGAGAAGAGAGTTGGCAAAGGAGACCATATAGATTTAACAACTGACAGATCTTAGAACTAGCTTAGAACCAGATCAGACAATGAATTATCCCATGAATTTATGTTTGCTAAAGTGTTTGTATTCACCTTGATACTAATTAAGATTTTACTCATCACAATTTTTCAGTCCCTCCTAAAAGAAGCTGGCCACATTACGGTTCAGCTTAATTTTGGCATTTGCCAAATAATTATATTTAATATGGAATTGTCTATGCTTAGTCTAAATTGAATGAAGAAAAAAAGTAAGTCCTGCTTTCTTAACAATACTTGCAAATCACTTGTTCCTTCATTACTGTTGGATAGTGAGGTCAAAGACAGCTTCTACCATTTGAAGCAAAAGTAAATGCATTTTTAAGAAGCACAACTTGATGAGTTTTCAAAACTATTAAGAAAGTTCAATATTCAAGAAGTGAATTAAAATCTACTACATAAAACACAAACCTGTTTGATCTACTTTACAACTCAAGAATACAAATCTTTAAAAGCTGAACATATATTAGTTATTGCCATAGGAATAGACTAAAATATAGACTATATTGCCCATTTTATAAATGTAGCAACAAGAATCATTTAATCATGTTTTATATTTATTTATCTCTAGATTACAGTAGTTACAATTCAAATGTACAGGGTTAGTTTGGCAAATAATACATACTGAAAATACAATAAGAATTTTAAAATAGTCCAGTAACATTCTCCCTAAAACATTAAAACTGAATGCAAATACAACTTCCTTCATTACTAAAGAAAACTCTTCTGATAGTTCCTTCATTTTATATGCATCTGTTTTATGCTGCTGTAACATATTACATTTAAATATCTTTCAATGACTGGATTCAAGTTTGATATACATTTTCCACCACTATTAATTTTCCTGAATTTAGGAATATTCAAAGAGAAGCCAAGAAAGAGGAATTTGTTCATTAACTCTCTCTGGATGTTTAATGACTAGATTAGGTCTAATTTGTCTTGTAATATTTATTCCAAAAACAATCTTCTCAGTTGCTTATAAAGAGGATTGGAATACATTTTCAACAGGAATTCCACTATGCACCATTTCTGAAATCCAAATTATACCATAATATAAACTGTCTGCATGGGATTTTGATGCACATACAAGGTGTTCCAAAAGTCACAGTGCAATTTTAAGCTTTAATAGCTATATATGCACATATATTTTAGTGGCACAGTAGATAGTGCTGGGCCTGGAGTTAGGAAGTCCTGAGTTCAAATGCAGCTCACTGGATACTTAATAGCTGTGTGACCCTGGGCAAGTCATTTAACCCTATCTGCCTCAGTTTTCTCATCCATAAAATGAGCTGGAAAAAGAAATGGCAAACGACTCCAGTATCTTTGCCAAGAAAACCCCAAATGAAGTCACGAAGAGTCAGATATGATTGAACAACAACAAAAATATGTATATTTAAAAGGGAAATAAGATGCGTGGAATTTACATGGTCTAACAAGAGCTATTACACACAAAAAATTACCAATTCTACCCTGTGCAGGGCACTCCCAAATCTTTTTTTTTTATATATTAAACTTCTAGGGATGCAGCACAAGTAGAAACAATACTGAATTTGGAGTCAGAGTACCTCATTTCAAACCCTCCCATTGCCACTTGCTATCTACGAAGGGAAGTCACTTAACTTCTCTCTGGTTTCCTATTTGTAAAATGGGGATCAGAATAGATGACCTAAGTACAATGCAGCTCCAAATCTATCATCCTGTTATCTGGTGATGGTACCAACCACTTCTCCCATAACAAGTATACCCTTCTTCAAGTATACAATCTAATATTGAATATGAAAATTCAGATTACAAAATCAAAAGATAACCTGGGGATTGTCCCAGATATTACAGAGGGATTTGCATTAGGATTTCTTTAAATAAAAAAGCAAGTAACAAGCATTTATTAATCACCTACTGTGTACCAAGTGTTTCACAAATATTATCTCATTTGATCCTTACAACAACCCTGTGAACTAGGTGCTGCTATTATCCTCATTTTACAGTTGAAGAAACTGATATACTAGTTAAGTGATTTGCCCAGGATTAGGCAGCTAGGAAGTATTTGAGGCTGGATTTGAACTCAGAGCCTCCTGACTCTGGGCCAAGTGCTCTTATCCACTCTGCCACCTAGCTGCCTGTAATTACATTTTTAAATGATTTCATATATACGATTTGGTCTCATACAATTTTTCCAAACTGAAACCACTATGTAAAGTGAGGTATCCTATGTCTGAAGATGTGATAAATCTACTAAACATTAGGAGATTGGATATTAAGAGCAACACTACAAAATGAGTTAACATTTATCCTGTTTGCAAGATGGAGAAAACTCACTAAGCCTAAAATTAAATTTTAATTCTTCATTCTCAAGACAGATTTGGGGTGGGGCATGGAGAACAATTTGATCATAGTATCATTCAAATTCATGACAGCTATGTTTATATGGGCACAGATTTTAGCTCACACACAACAAAAAGCCCCTAATTAAACCAATGCATATTAAAACATTTTAAAATATGTGGTCAAATGAATGACCCGGATCTATTGGATTGTGCAAAACTTATTCCATAGTAGAATGTCTATATGGAGTATTAAAAAATAATCTGGAGTAAAATTAAGAACTAGGCACACTCCTCTTTCATATTTACTATCAAACTTTCTATTCTGGAGCTTACAAAGAAAAATTATCTCAGGAAACCTGATGTGTAAAATCAAATTAACTTACAGAAATATTTGGTTATAAAGTTAAAAGTGTTAATAGGCTATGCTTAAATACTCATCAGCTTCCTGTTGTAATACTCACCTCTTTTTAACTTTTAAACTTGAAAACTTTTTAAAGTTTTAGGCAGTTTTAATTATCTTCTCAGGAAATTTATTCATGTCAACTATATATCCAAAGGAAATACTCTCAAAAATATGAAAATTTTCATGATTATAATATAGTTCAAGTAAACTAGCTTTGCTGGTCATCTGTCCTCATCAAAAGCACTACATAAAATTTAAAATTTTGTTTTTGGTAAAAAGAGATTTTTTTCTCATAGAGAAACTAAAGACTTTTAGGAGATTGGGGTATGTGGTTTTATTGGTATAAAGATCTCCCCAGCGAAGAAATTCCCTTTACCAATGCATATCAGCAACTAAGAGCAAGGATTGTTTTTTGCTTTTTTTTTTTTTTTTTGTATCTCCACACTTAGCAAGGTGCCTTGCCCATAGTAAGCACTTAATAAATGCTTGTTGATTGGGTTTGTGCAAGTTATATTTTGAGAATTGTCTGGGGTGCTGAGACATTAAGTGATTTTCCCAGAGTCATACAGCTAGCATATATCAATCAGAGTTTTGACTTGAACTAAGTCATCTTGAACCCATTTAGAATTATACATGCATTTTAATACTTATACAGCATCTTACAAATTATTTGTTATTTCTTGACACAGGTAAATCTGAAAGTGGTGGCTAATGGCTCTAAAATCCAGGACATAATTCATGGGCAAAACAAAACAGCTGAAGGATCAAAAAAGCTACATGAAAAATAGTACTCATGGAATTCTCATATTCTAAGACTATTTTAATAAACCATTCACTTTTTCCAAAAAAGCATGAGTAAAAATCATAAAATGCTGTTAAGAATAGTGGAGGGATAGATTTGTTTACTTATCTAATAACCCTATAGAGGTAAAATGAAAACAAGGGACTGTCTATCTGAAAACTCTGGTAGAGCTATCTGGGACCACATGATGTTTTCCTTCCAGTGATCCAGAATATAGCAAAATGATGGGAGAAAATGTGGTCCTATCACTTTAATCTTTTTCTCTCCAAATGAGACAAGATTTAGAAGTCTTACTTTGAAATGCTCTAACTTGTCCATTTACATTAGGAAATCCTTAGGACCCCCCCAATCCAGGATGTATTGCTTTAAAATACTTTTTAGATTAAAGCTCACCACAAGAAACTGTCAAGAATTATACAGATTTAAGTAAGCTTCCTCAGCAAGCTGTACAAATTTAGGTTAACATATGCATGATATGTAACTATAAAGTAATAAGACTGAAGTTTTAACCATCCAAAGGAGCACTAGCCCCTTGGCAAGAAGTGTTAGTAGAAGACTACCCATATTCCAATGATACTGCTACTGATCAAAGAACATCTGATATATATTTCCAGAATTAGGTACAGTAAAATTCTCATAAGAAAGAGAGGCCATGTTACTTCATAATCATATCCTTTTTCTGACTAAAAATAGTGGCTACCTCCACAGCTTTGCCACCATTAAGGATGTGTGAAACAACATCCCAAAGGCACTCAAGGCAAATTTCAGAGGGAGTTCCCAAGATGTTTTAAACATTAGTGAATTAAAGTATCTCCCAAAGGGTCTCATTTCCAAGGTGACGTTTTCTTGGATGCATTTAAGTTCTGTTACTTGTTCTTAAAGAATTTATAGTCATGGACAGTACTTAGAAATAAACAATATTTACTGACCACTACTTCAGGCTACCATCATCCCTTCCCCACAGATGACAAATTATTGTTTTATAATACACCAAAATTTTTAAATTATGGAATCTCTTCTAAGGGAATATTTAAATCAGTCTGGATAAAGAAACATAAAGAAAACACATAGAAACAAAGAAAACATAAAGAAAAATATCAATAGAATAAGTATATACTATATATACTCAATGGTATAACATTTTCAATATAATCTGCAAAAATTATACAAAATATCTACTATAATTTGTGGGATTGCTCTTCAAAGAAAGAGTTCTACATAAATTACCAATTCCCTGAGAATAGCTTGTTGAAACCATGATTTTGATTCTATGATTTCAATTTCATTATTCAATTTTTCTGAGGCACAAGCTAAAAACCAAATTCAGAAAAATAATTTGACAACTACAATGTATTCTGTGCAAAATCTGAGTTCAGTTACTAAGATATACTCAAAAGATCAAAAGAGCAGCCCCTTGATTTAATCCAAACTTCACAGAATGTGAACATCAAAGGATCACACTTGAGGACCTAGAAGGCCACATGTGGCCTCAAGGCTACAGGTTTCCCACACTTGGTTATTTCATTAATTTGTAAATTATAATTTGTAAATATTGTAAAATGAATGTCTTCCAGAGTCATTTGATTTGCTGGTTAAATTCTCCAAAAGATCCAAAAGATGGCTGATGTACTAGAATGTCTACATGGGCTAAGTAGAAAGGAACTTTTAGCTTTCATCTTTTGGGAGGAAAAAATTACCATGCTAGTGCAAAGAATACTCTGAAAAATCAATAGCCCAATCATTTTCATCCTTTTCTCTCCTAGAAAACAAGCTGGAACCAAATGAAACAATCGTCTAATAGATTTTTCCAATAAAATGCTCTTGAATTTTATGTACCCATAAAGGAGGAAAAGGAAAACAGTGTGGGAATAGATTTTATTCACAAATACTTTAAACAAAAGCTGGATTAATTTAAAAACTTGAAGGAAGGGGAGCTTTTCCCTAGCATCATATCTTTTGGGCTACCGGTGAGAATGGTGAACATTTCTAATATTTGAGAATATTCCCAAAACAGAGGGTCATAAAGGAAATAGAATTACATCTTTATCATGTACTCAAAAGCAAATGCTGCCTTATACAGTTAGATCCCAGAGTGAATAATGAATCCCTGAACTGGTCACATGTATTTTTGAATTTGTATTATTTGAAGTTATAATTTTGTATTTCTAGCCCAATGGAAATATCAAGTGCAAATTCAAATGATGCAACCACTTCAGGAGGGTTCATTACTTGTACTGATAAAAGAACTGATTGTACTTTTAATTATAGGATCACAGAAATACCCCATTGTGAACAGTGGGGTCATTGTAGGGACATTTACTTCACTTTCATATAATTTCCAAATAGTATCCATGTACCACACAAAAAGAAAAGAGAATGAATCCAGAAATAACAATCATCCTTAGGAGAATGACAAGAAAAAGATGGGCTCCAATATTTTACCATATGAAGATATGACAAATGAAGTAAGAAATGTTGAGACTATAAAAGAAAAGACTTAGGTGACACAAAATAACAGACTTCAAGTATATGAAGGACTGTCAGATAGAAAAGAGATTAGATTTGTTCTATTTGGTCACAGAAGACAAAGCCATGGGTAAATAGCTGCAGAGAGGCAAATTTAGGTTTGGTATAATGAAAAGCTTCCTAACAATCAGAGCTGTCCACAAGAGGAATGGGCTGCCCTCAGGAGGTAGTGAGTTCTCTCTCAATCACCAGAGATCTTCGAGTGGACCACCTGGGTATGTTGTAGAGTGGACAATTAATTGTTCAGATTTGAACAACCCTGGTCAATGAGATTCTTCTGACTTTGTTTTTCAAAACCATATTCCTTGAAACAGCAATACATTAAGATATATTCAAGGCACAGTAAGCAAAATTGATCAGGTTTTTTAAATTACATAAATGTTTTGGCTACGAAATTATTGTGATGTTAAACTTTTCACATAAGTGAAAAAGTCAAGACCTACTTTTGAAAGGTAAAAAGTTAAATATTCTAGTGGGGGGAGGATCCATTAACTAAAGTGTTATTGTTTTTTTTAAGTCTCCTTTATCTCTTGCTAAAACTTTCACTACTATATCTAAACACTGTGTGGCAGGAATTGCACAGTACTTATGAGCCTTTTTAATATAAAAATATTATTCTTACTTAAAATACTAATTAAAAATATTAAGATTTCTATTTAGGACACATTCTATCCATTCCATTTAACTGCATGCTTTCTAACAACACAAGGAAACCAGAAAAGAAAAAAAGGGCTCCAAAGCCACAGTCTATTTCAAGTAAAATCGGTAAATAAATCAGGTCAATATAATACTAGCAACTATTTAGTTGGTTCAGCTCCATATGCCACTCTTTCTTTTGTAAGATGTCTAAATGTTTTATTTTTTTAAATAAAAAAATAATTCTGGACATGCTTAATATATTACATTAGTTGATATACAAAAAAAAAATCATTTAACTGTTTAAAGCAGTTTGTGCATACATGGAAAAATCAGTAGTGTTAACATGCTAAAAAAATTAATTTGGTTTATATTTCTAAAAATTTATACATAGTAAAATCTATTATAATCTAAAAACTGAGAAGGAGAATAGGAAAACGTCCTGAAAACTCTCAACATTATCTGAGAATAAACTAGCTAAAAAGCCATTCAAAACCACAATTACATTTTTAAATTGACCTACAACTATAAATACTTAAAAGATAATCTAAAATAGGATACACAATATAATTTCAGAGAAATGCCCATATAATTTCCTTCAAAGAGATGTGTAGATTACAGTAAAAAATCCATACCTAAAATTATATGAGAAACTGAGGGTGAGTTATCTAAAATGCTTTTAAACTCTGGTCCTATTATCAAAAGCTATCCACAGGGGGACTTTTACATAGGCATAATATTTTAAAAAAAAAAAAAAAGGAGATTTTTCAATCCGTCTCAACTTGTTCTAATTTCAATGGATGTTTCCTGGCTCCTACTTATTTTCTGAGAGAACAATGTCTTACAAACCAACCCACCCCCATTTTCATGTTCAAGACTCTTGACAAAGGGGTGAGGTGGAAACACAGGAAAGGTAGAAAAAAAAGTGACAAAGAACTATTTTTCCAATTCTGAAGGACACACATGCACGCATGCGCACACATACAGTGAAAACAAGAGAGAAAACATCAGCTTGAACAGGAAGGATATTAAAAACATACTCTCTAGGTTTAATTTACAAACTACAAATAAATGCTCTTCATTTCAACACAGAAAAAAATGACTCTTTTTACTTCATTCTAAACAGTCTGTTGACTAGTTCAAAACTACATTCACAAAGCATATAATGATCTAGGAAGCAATCTCCAAACACAATCTATCTCTCACTTTCCAAAATACATTAATTAAGATATTCCTCAAATCATAACTGCATTTGTCTTCCATTAAAATAAATATCCTTCAAAGTTGATTATAAATATATTGATGTAATTTTGAAGGATGAACTAAAAGATAATTTTTTAAAGCTAAGCCAAGAAAATGGCACCAAGAGAAAAGAGAACTATTATAAAGGCCCCAAATAATTTATTCCTATTATATACTTTCTCTTTCTTTTAAACATCAGCATTCTCAATGTGTCTCTTTCTATAAGATCAAAAAATAAAAATCAGTATTTCTGAATCTTGTATATTACAGTAATATCTACCATAGCATAACAATTTTAACTCCAATTATCTTAATGTGCCCTATAGAAGTTCCTACGTATGGGCATTTCCTTGGGTTACTAATTCCAAGTCTAACAAATAAAATTAAATCCAAATAATAGCTCACTTAACTAAATGACCACTTCACTCAAAAGTACCTATTAATAAATTATATGTTTAGTTAGACTACTCTAAAAAGATCATGGAAAATGTATGCATTTTAGATCAGAGTACAATGGTGGTCAGTAAAAATTTAATAACAGTTGCTCAGCTTCTGCTTTGAATTCTTAGTTGGAGATACACATTCATCTATGTACCAATATATGATACAATCATTTTTTTCTAAATAGAAGTCAAGGTTTTTGAAGGAAGTGACTTGTTATATTCATTCATCTTTACGCTTCCTAGAGCACCTTGTAAGTACTTCACACTTGATGAATGAATTCAGTGCTTTTTCCTCCATATGAACGTGTTATTTTAAGCATGTAGCAATGAAATTCACAAAAGACTACTCATGTTATGTGGATTAATGGGACATCATATTATCATGCACAACCTTTGAGGCAAGATTTGTCAAACTGGAATAAAGAGGGGAACAATGATATTTAGGGAAGTTTAAACTGCAGAATGTAAGTACAAACAGATACACATGGAATTAGCAAATGCTCATAACTACTTGGGTGCAATGGGATTCCTTAAGCGTCAAAATTTTAAATTAAATTTTCATATAACTTTGGCATGCAAAATGCATATAGATGAATATTATTCCTATTACAACATGATAAACATAACTCTAATGTTCCAAGAATATGTAACAAGGATTCTAGTTATATCTGACAAAGCTTTGGTTATTTTTTTTTGTTTTGAGCACATGAAACTTTTCTTAAAAAAAAACATTTATTGTTATTGTTTTTAAAACATCAAAGGGGGAAAACAACTCACAGGGAGAAAAGTAAGTTTTTCTTAACATAATCCAAAGAAGCTTTTAAGACTTATTTTAAGTCTGTGACTGATTCAAATCACGCTCTCCAATATTTCCATTTTGTGAAAAGTTAGTTGGAAAATTGTTATTATAAGTCGTCGGAAACTCTAATGTAGTATCAATATTTTGACAGCTCACATAAGAACTGAAGGGCTGCTGTGGAAGAACGTGGCTCTCAGGGATCTGTACAGATGCACCTGATTGAGTGGTAGGGGGAATTCTTTGGCCAACTAGTTGCATTTTAGGTTCCCTGGGTTCCAGCTGCTGCTTGCTTTCTTCCTCAGTGTCCAGGCGAGTTAGCTTTTCTATCCACATGCGAAATTTCTCCTCTGTCTGCCTCTGCATCTCGGCAAAGCAGTTCATGGCCTCTTCCAGGACATTGCCTATGCAGTTCCTATCCCAAACGGTGCCCCTGTCAAGCAATCCTGGAATTTCCCTGGTCGCTCCTCCAGATCCCCCAGCACGACTGAAGCCAGCTTTAAAGACATTGAGGCCATTTGATAAGACATCATTAAGTCAGAACATTATATTTATTAAGACATACTAACTCAGGAAAACAGCATAAACAATGCTAATGGCCAGGTGGATACAAAACTGATGAGCAAGCAGCCTGCAACCTCCAATTATCTGCAAGGTTTAAGTATTTTTAAGAAAAGTAAGGGGAGATGAGGGATGGAGGGTAATCACTAATACCATAATGTTACTATACCCTTGTTTAAAATAGATGTGTATATATTTTTTCAACTATAAATGGCTCAATCTATACCCATGAATATTTCTACTGCCATAATTAGTGGATTTTGAAATCATAAGCCCTTTATCAGAAATAATTTTTAGATGTCTTTCACGGACAACAAATGTCCAAAGCAGCATGCAATATTTCATGATTAAAATTACTACCTTTCTTGAGAGTGCAGAATATCATTTACCTTATTGCTAATTGGAACTTCAAAAACACATTTACTTTAAGGAGTCTGACCACAAGATAAAAGTTGGGCAAAAAAACCCTAAATAAACAGTTTAAGAAGAGCAAAGTGGATGTTTTGATTGCATGGCATCAGAGGTTCTGTCTGCATTTATTTCTGAAAGAATGTTGAGCAATGGATTGGGGGTAGGGGCAATTACAGAATGAAGACAATCTGAAAAGATAATTAATTGTGGATGGCAATAAATATTGGGTTAAGTCACAAAGGCCAAAAAGTAGGTGAATCTGTTTTGATCTCCTAGATTCATATACATAATCCACTATCCACTCTCTCATACTATTGAAAAAAAGCAAGTTTGTACTACCCTTTGCATTCTTATACAACAAAACATTAAGAGTTACTTGTTTCCTTTATGAAAGAATTATCTATACTTACACAAACAAGTGAGGAAAACAAGGAACTAGAACTAAAAAGATTAATATCAATAAAAGAAGTTAGCAAAAGATTTCTACCAAGAGAAGTTCCCACAGCTTGCAGATCTAAAACACAAACACTACCCAGATATTATCACATAAAAGAATTCACAATATCATTTAAAAATAATGCATAATTTTAAAGCAAAGGGTAAAAAAAATTACCCAAAGATGTCTTTATAAAATAACTACATAAGTGTAGGAAAAAACCTTCATTTTTGTTAATCTCTGGAAATGTACTACTAGTATGCTTCTCCAAAGCATTAAATTTTAGTTAGGTCAAATCCTAACTTTTCCTCTCTGTATGTATTTTTTAAAAAGCCATATGAATTAAATATAAAAATTCTTTTTCCAAGAACAGACTTTGAGAATCTAATTATAATCTAATTTATATTCAGGATTCTAAAAAGCAGTCTCTTAAACACAAGAAGGCTCTAAAAGAAACTAACAACAGAATAATGGACAATCTATTAATCAGATTATTTTTATAAAGAACTTCTGTTCCTCAAAGATAAGCCTTTCATAAATACATATTATCACTACATTAATGTTCACTGTAAAATACTCTCTACCTACTATCTCTTTCACAATGCTCCAAATCAATTAACTGAAACACCCAGGTAATCTGTGAAACTTGCCAAGAAATTTTACCCTTAAAAGCAAACATCTTTTTTATACATTCAAATGGAGCCAAGACACAATTTAGTTCCAGCTATCCATCAAATAATTAAACCCTTGCACTAAATAAACAGTTTTTACCTCTATAATAACTCTTAAGGACAAACATGTATGGAATCTCAACCAGTAATTATTTATACTCCTAAAATAAATCATTTTGTAATCATTGAACATTTAGAAAAATGCTGGAGTTTTAAAAACACATTTCCCCTCTGACTTTCAAGATTGCTTCTAAATAAGAAAAACCTAAGATAACAGCTATTTTTCCTAAAATACATATTTAAGAAATGTCAAATAACAAAAACCTTTAACTGTCCTTCTTGGTTTTAAAGCTGTAGAGACATTCTACTGAACTTAGCTGTCCACAAGGTTCTCTGTCAGCCTGGCTTCATTTTTTCCAGCTTATCTGTATTTTCCATGTTTTTATACTAAAGTTCTTTCAGAAAGTATCCAAATTGCTAAATTTGCAAATGTGACTTGTAACATTTGTCTTCAGGGCAAATAAGGCTTAATATTTCAATACTAAAAATCACACTGATTCTTCTTGGAAGCCTGAGGTATATCTATGTCAAAATAAAAAGCACATCAAAAATAAATGCATGCTAGCAAAATGATTTCAGTGATGACATGATTGTGTTGAGGTGACTAATGTTAAAAACCCACATGATGTAAAGTTTTATAGTTATAGTAAAGAGCATAATCACAAACTAAACTGAATTCCCATTTACATTCTAAGCTTCACAGTAGTAGCATAAAGAAAAAGCAATAATAAGACCTGAGTGCAAATCCTATTTCCAACAATTACCAGCTGTATGACCCTAGGCAGTCATTTCACTTCCCTATGCCTCAATTTCTTCATCTAGAAATAGGAATAAATAATTGCACTATCTACCTCAAAGAGGTACTACAAGAAAAGCATTATAACACTCTTCCAGCATTCTATAAATGTGAACAATTGTTACTCTTATTAATGACTTGCTTCTTAGTAGTCACTTCAAGTACCACTGCACTATTTTAAAACTCACTCCATGTCATTCTTACTCAATATGAACTGCAGTGAGTCAGAAAATGTATTCAGAGAAATCATGAACTTTTGTTTTTTAGCTTATAAACTCTATAGAAATAGGAAATTGAACAACGCTTATTTATTTATTTAAAATAGATGTAATGAAGCTAACCCACTAGCAAAACTATTAGAAAATAGAAACATATAAACTTGGCTTCTCAATTAGGCATAGCAACAGGGAGAATTGGGTGATTCCTCACACTACCTTTATATGTACTTTGCCTGCTCTTCAATTAGCAGTTTACTTAACTCACTTTTAAAACCCACATTTGAAGAAAAACTGTAGGGTATATTACAGCTATCTTATGTCACAGAAGCAAATTATGAACCTGAAAACCATGTACTTAATAAAATTAAAACAATAAAAGTATCAAAAAGCTATCATATGGACAAACTGAACTGCTGGGCATAAACAATGGAATTCACGAACAGAACAAAAGAGGAAAAGTTTTAAAAGTTGTTATAAGGTATTCCTTTTTCACTACTAGTAAAACCACTATTAAGTACAAAAATTTAAAAATCACCTAGAATAGGGGTTCTTTTCCTGGCATCTTTGACCTTGTTTAGGGAAAGGGAAAGGTGCTTTTAAATATTTTGACAAATGTATTTCAATGTCATTTGCTTCCTTTATCATCCTACGTATTTTATTTTATGCATTCAAACACATTCTGAGGAGGTCCATGATGCAAAAAAGATGAAGAACCCCTGACCTAGAGTTTGCCTTATAACAACTCAAATATCTTTACCTCTCTCTTGTATTTAAATGCTGAGCTTCATTTTCATCATTTAACCTACTTCCCAGCAGGAGCTCCAGTGTGACAATATATCAAAGAGAAAGTAGCTCCCATAGGGAAACAAACCCCACTCACTCAATGGAGATAGTGAAACAGTGACAAATATTTCTAAAGACTGTGAAAAACTCATCTTTAATATGCATAACATTGTACAGGTGATACTGTTTTATTCTTATAATCATTTATACAGCACTTTAATATGTAGAAAGTGCTTTACAATCATTCTAGTTATGCAATTTATATAGGTTTGGGTCTTTGTGGATTTAACTAACCAATACGATTTTCCTTTAAATAACTTGTTTTACATCAGCAATATGCTGTTTTCTATCATGTGGAGGTAAGCACATCCCAAACATCCTTTAGAAATGTAGAAAGAAATAGTATGACCACCCACAAAAATCTGAAAAACCAAAACTTCCCCCTCTTTAGGGTTACAAAAACAAAGCTGAGATCAGATAGATGCTAAGTAAGCAGTTTGCGAAATATTCTGATCATGACACAGGAGTCTCTTTAGAAAGGAAAATTCACCAATTAGGAAACTTTCAAGACCTCATCTTTCTTATTCTATGAATTATAAGGCTGCCCCTATAATAGTTTTGCCACACCCAATTACATGGTGGAAGCAGACTTAATAAATTATAGACCCTTGTAACATAAAAGCTAGAATCAACAGATTAGTTCAAAATTTTTAAAAGCTTTGAAGGTTTAAGGGGGAAATTTTGCAAAAACAATTTTTTAATGAAATAAGTGACAGCTTCACATAGAAATAATGCACAACAAGAGCAACTAAACTTGTCATGCACTGAAATGTATATCAGAATCATAAAACATAAAAGGAGCAAGCACTGTATTAAGCAGTAAGGGAGTTATGAGAAAACTCAGATAAAAGATGAACATGTTATTTCAGACACCATAAACTTTGGTGCAGCTGCTGTATAATCAAACAAGTTGCCTACTCTTCAGGAGAAAGTATTTAGTAATGAAGCTGTATAACGATTATTAAATCTAATCAATACTAAAAAGCAATGATGGGAGTTCATTTAATGGGTTTACAGAGAAAAAGATCTGTGAGAAATTCCATGACTTAAAAAGTCTTGTCCCTATCATTTACCATTTAAATATTTTTGCTGATGTGCAAAAGTGCACTGGAAACCTCAGATCAGGTTTGGTTTTTCTTTTGTTTTGTTTTTAATTGGCCATGTCTTGTTAATACACTGCAGTCTTCAAATTTACACAGAGCTGCAGGTCTCCTGGTTTTTCTCAAATGTCACTCATCTAACTGAGCCAGACAGCTGAGAAACGGTGTCAGGCGCTTTACCGTTCAGTTTAAAAAACATCCTCTACCTGGTATCTCTGCAGTGACTGTCTTGCTGCTCCCTGAAACTTCTTCATCATCATCTGATGAACTCGTGCTTGAGTCACAGGTCAGGTCACTATCACTGGTACTGCTGTCCTGCAGCAGATTATACTTCTTGCGAGCAGCAAGCTCCCGCTTCTGCCTCAGTAGCCGGATTCTTTCTTTGTGCTTTTGGCTCCGGTGACCTTTAACCTTGGTAACTCGGCCATTTTGCTTATCACTGGACTGCCTGTTTTTCTTGGCAGCCATTGTTGATGTTTCACTTTCAGATCGGGACCTTCTAGACTTGCGACCAAGAGCTGATCCAGACACGCCAGAAGGATCTCCTTCAACAGCAGCTTCTGCCTGGGAGGGCTCATTCTCTTCTGCGGAAGACAATGTATCTGAATCCGCCAGATGTCCACTGGAAGAAGGTGAAAGCATGCAATGATTAGAAGAGTCACTCTCATAAACTCGGCCAGTTGTTGGTTTATCACTTTCTGTGGATGCCAGTTGAGACTCTGAGGAGTCCCGTCTTAATTCCATCAGCAAGCAAGGCATTGATGAAAGAACTGCAGAATCACTCACACCATCTTTCTGAGAATGAGACTCTAGTTCTATAGGTCCATCTTCTGTCTGGACTGTTTCTTGTTTTTCAGACGCCTTTGGTGGGACTGCAGACTCAGTAAGTTCTTCAACTTTTCCCACAGCCTCCTCCATCTTCATTTCAAAATTCCAAGTATTTCCTAGATCTAGATCATGGAGCAGGTCTGGGGACTGGAAAACTAGGTCAAGGATTCAACAGGAAGGTGACCTGTACAAAAATAAAAATTTAAAAAAAAATCAATGAACAGAAATTACATATTACTTAAACAACAGAATGACACCTATTTTCCTGAATCAGGTGGCAGCTAATAATTATTTAAACACTTTAGCTACCCTAAAGTAATGTATAACTAGTGGGTTACTTTTAATTCAGATCAGTTTGACTAATAGGAAAAAAATAACAGGTTCTGCTTTTTACTAAAAATTTTGAAATTCTGGGCGGCGGAGTCAAGATGGCGGAGTAGAAAGACACACATACACTAGCTCCGAACCCACAGCCCATAAAATATCTGTAAAAAAGAACTCCCAACAAATTCTGGAGCAGCAGAAGCCACAGAACAATGGAGCACACAAGATTTCTGTTCCAGAGAGCCCTGAAAACCTCTCACAAAAGGTCCATCAAGCACGGGACACGGAGCCAAGCCCAGCCCTTTCTTGGCAGCGCGGCACTGAGAGGAGCGAATCCGAGCGGGCTTCAGGGATGGAATCTCCAGTGGCCGTGCAGGTCCCTCCACCCACGGGCCCCAAAGGTTGGAGAGAGGGTCTTCTCGGCTTGCTGAGAGGGGTGTGGGGTGCCCCCATAACTCAGGCCCCCTCGGGAGGCAGCAGCAGAGGTGGGAGCAGACCAAGGCTCCCCAAGCAGGCAGGAGCCCAGATCCATTGTTGAAGGTCTCTGCATAAACCCCCTGAGGGAACTGAGCCTGTGAGGTGGCCCTGCCCCCACCTGAGCACCTGAACTGGCTAGGCGGATCTGGAGGCGAGGTGGGGGTGGAAAGAAAACTCAGAAGTCAAGTCACTGGCTGGGAAAATGCCCAGAAAAGGGAAAAAAAACAAGACTATAGAAGGTTACTTTCTTGGTGAACAGGTATTTCCTCCCTTCCTTTCTGATGAGGAAGAACAATGCTTACCATCAGGGAAAGACACAGAAGTCAAGGCTTCTGTATCCCAGCCCACCCAATGGGCTCAGGCCATGGAAGAGCTCAAAAAGGATTTTGAAAATCAAGTTAGAGAGGTGGAGGAAAAACTGGGAAGAGAAATGAGAGAGATGCAAGTAAAGCATGAAAAGCAGGTCCACACCCTGCTAAAGAAGACCCAAAAAAATGCTGAAGAAAATAACACCTTGAAAAATAGGCTAACTCAACTGGCAAAAGAGGTTCAAAAAGCCAATGAGGAAAAGAATGCTTTCAAAAGCAGAATTAGCCAAATGGAAAAGGAGGTTAAAAGCTCACTGAAGAAAATAGTTCTTTCAAAATTAGAATGGAACAGATGGAGGCCAATGACTTTATGAGAAACCAAGAAATCACAAAACAAAACCAAAAGAATGAAAAAATGGAAGATAATGTGAAATATCTCACTGGAAAAACAACTGACCTGGACAATAGATCCAGGACAGACAACTTAAAAATTATGGGACTACCTGAAAGCCATGATCAAAAAAAGGGCCTAGACATCATCTTTCATGAAATTATCAAGGAAAACTGCCCTGAGATTCTAGAACCAGAGGGCAAAATAAGTATTCAAGGAATCCACAGATCACCGCCTGATAGAGATCCAAAAAGAGAAACTCCTAGGAACATTGTGGCCAAATTCCAGAGTTCCCAGGTCAAGGAGAAAATATTGCAAGCAGCTAGAAAGAAACAATTCAAGTATTGTGGAAATACAATCAGGATAACACAAGATCTAGCAGCTTCTACATTAAGGGATCAAAGGGTGTGGAATAGGATATTCCAGAAGTCAAAGGAACTAGGACTAAAACCAAGAATCACCTACCCAGCAAAACTGAGTATAATACTTCAGGGGAAAAATTGGTCTTTCAATGAAATAGAGGACTTTCAAGCATTCTTGATGAAAGGACCAGAGCTGAAAAGAAAATTTGACTTTCAAACACAAGAATGAAGAGAAGCATGAAAAGGTAAACAGCGAAGAGAAGTCATAAGGGACTTTACTAAAGTTGAACTGTTTACATTCCTACATCGAAAGACAATATTTGTAACTCTTGAAACTATTCAGTATCTGGGTACTGGGTGGGATTACACACATACACATGCACACGCACATGCACACACACATAGAGACAGAGTGCACAGAGTGAATTGAAGAGGATGGGATCATATCTTAAAAAAATGAAATCAAGCAGTGAGAGAGAAATATATTGGGAGGAGAAAGGGAGAAATGGAATGGGGCAAATTATCTCTCATAAAAGAGGCAAGCAAAAGACTTTTTAGTGGAGGGGAAAAGAGAAGGTAAGAGAAAAAAACATGAAGCTTATTCTCATCACATTCCACTAAAGGAAGGGATAAAATGCACACTCATTTTGGTATGAAAACCTATCTTACAATACAGGAAAGTGGGGGAGAAGGGGATAAGCAGGGTAGGGGGGATGATGGAAGGGAGGGCATGGGGAGGAGGGAGCAATTTGAGGTCGACACTCATGGGGTGGGACAGGATCAAAAGAGAGAATAGAAGTAATGGGGGACAGGATAGGATGGAGGGAAATATAGTTAGTCCTATACAACACGACTATTATGGAAGTCATTTGCAAAACTACACAGATATGGCCTATATTGAATTGCTTGCCTTCCAAAGGGAAGGGGTGGGGAGGGAGGGAGGAAGAGAAGTTGGAACTCAAAGTTTTAGGAACCACTGTCAAGTACTGTTCTTGCTACTAGGAAACAAGAAATACAGGTAATGGGGTATAGAAAATTATTTGGCCCTACAGGACAAAAAGAAGATGGAGACAAGGGCAGACAGAGATGATAGAAGAGAGAGTAGATTGGTGATAGGGGCAATTAGAATGCTCAGTGTTTTGGGGTGGGGGGAGGGGACAAAAGGGGAGAAAATTTGGAACCCAAAATTTTGTGAAAATGAATGTTAAAAGTTAAATAAAAAATAAAAAAAATTTTGAAATTCTGTCATTTTGCATAAATAACAAAAATGGCACAATGTTAGCAGATAAAACTCTAATGTAAAAGGCAGCACAGCACAATGGCTAGAGAGCCAGTTTCAAGGTCAGGAAGACAAGAGTTCAGTGATGAACTGATGAAATATGTTGTATCATTCTGTGACCCCAGAAAAGTCACTTAGCCTCTCACTTCCCCCCATGCAACTCTATAACAAATTATAGAATAGTATCTTACTTTAACTGAAAAAGAAAAGCTCTTAGAAGAAATACTGAGCTTGTGAAACAACATGGTTATATATAATGAAGCCTACTTTCATAGAATTAAAGTGACAGGGACCATAAAGGTCTTTTAGTCCATCCCTCATTTTGCACACAAAAACACTGACCAAGTGACTTACTCAAAATCACAAAAACAATAAATAGCGGAGTTCAAATTTGAACCCAGATCCTCTGACTCCAAATTCAGAACTCTTTCCATTACACTATGAAACAAGTCTTGTTACATTAGAATTCTAGAGAAAGATGTTCTACAAACAAATAATATTACTAGAGGGGTAGATCATAATCTTAAGATTTTAATTTAAGATTTTAAATAATTTAAGATTTTAAAATCTTAGGTTACTAAAGATTTTAATAACCAATTGACTATTAAGGGGGATACTGGGAGTGTCCATTAGTAATTTTGTAAAGGTAATACCATGGAAGGCAATTACCAGTATATCACACAAACCATCCCTTAAGGCCAGCATGAAAAGGAAAACATCAAGGTGAGCAGACCACTGGTTGGACCTAATTAATTAGGTGTATAATTAATATCATCTGAAAACCTATGTGAAATTTTTGGTAGTTTAATTTAGAGCAAATAGCAACTATAAAACATTTTAAAGCACAGGGTGGTAGGAGGGACGAGTCTTTTTATTCTCCAAATTCATTTCCTATTCCTGAGTAATCTACAGAAAAGCAATCTGAAATATGCCTTTACGCTCTCCCTTCCCTTTTATTGCAGTTTTGATCACATTTCATTCAAACTTCTCAAAATAATGATTGATCATGATCATGATGATAACAGACAACACACCATCAAGCTCATTGCCACATGAAGATTCTACAATTACAGGTATTCTAACACATTCTTAGAAAATGAGAAAGAGAAATATTAAACACTAGAACACAAAAATATTCCAATAAAACTTTTGATTCCTGGACACAGATGAACTGATTTATGAATGAGCAGGGAATTTTACTGATTCTTAAGTGAAATAAATGGCAACTTTGTATGTTTCTTTTCTTAAAAAAAATTATCCTCTATGTAGCATCTCTCAAAAGCCAGCAGAGGGAGGAAGAGTTAAATAACCTATTCACAGTCATACATTAACCAGGTTAGTCACCCCCAAATTTGTTTTCAATAACAAAGGGCAAGGAATAAACTCCAGAATTGCTAATAAGAAATCTTTTTCCTCAAGAAGAAAAATATTTCCAACTTTTTAAAGGGCAGGTATTTTTACATTTTCAACAATAAGGGGAGGGGAAGGAGAGAATCTGTGTATGTTTCTAAAAAGCAAGCTGATTATCTATACAAACTAACTCTAATGAAATTAAATTTAAAACCTAAGGCAAATGCTTTGAGAAAATTTTCCAATCATACACAGCAATCACAAAAGCGGAATTTCTGACCCAGACTCTTTCCAATGCATACCATATAAAATGTTTTAAAAAGATTGTTTAAAATCATCTCCAAATCATTAATGTTTTGTTTCAGCAAAAAAGAAAGCTAAGAACAAATGTGAAAATATGCTAAGAGAAACCACAACAATGAGACACATTCTGAGTGATTTTCCCTGATAACTCTTCTAAAAACAGGTATCTTTCACCTAAACTACTAAAAACACCTTATAAATGTTCATTGAGATGCAACTGAGTTCTCACATTCGCTATTAAAACAGATAGTCAGTTATGAAGCAAAAAATCATCTCTATCTCCATGTTACACTCTAGACTTTCCCCATGGTGCCCCAGAAACCTCTTCAGCCTAAATGCTTACTCCAAATCAGGCATTCACATACTGAAAATATACTCTACTTCTGCAACCTCTACCTCTGATTGAATGGCTCCTCCCAAACCTCCCCTCAAGGACAGCAACCACTCTCTAGCCACAGCTTTATTCCTTTCCAGACTGCCCTCCCGATTTTCTCTACCACGCCTTCTCCTTCTCCCTTCCCCATTCCCCGCTACTATACCTCCAGTCCCTGCCTATAGGTGCCTGGTTTAATACATAATATAATAATAAGTTTAATAAACAATAAATAAGTAGTGTAATAAATAAGTTTAATAAATGTAAGCATGTAGCTCCATCTTGGTATAACTCCTCTTCCTTCAATTGTCTCCTGGGTGGAATATATAACTGTCAATCTAACATTTAGAGACAAATTTATTACAGTGAATTCCACTGAGCATCTCAACTTTTTTCACTACAACAAAATTTGTCACAAAAGTTTCAAAATAACAGAAAACGGAAGATTTAAGAATCAGTTACTTTTGAGCATCTAGGTTGGCAAACGGGCTTAACTCTCCTCATTTTACAGATAAGGAAAGTAAGGCACAGAGAGGCTAGGTGATTTGTCCAGTGGCACATAGATAAGAAGTATCAGAGCCAGTATTCAAACTCAGGTCACCAACATCAAATTCTGTACCTTTTTCAGTGTATAAAATAGAAATGAAGTAGTTTTGAACTTAAAGGAAAAGAGTGGCATCATACAAAGAGTATCACTCTCTTCTCTGAATACTAAGATATTATTTGAATAACTGTAGTTTGTTAATGAATTCAACTAAATTGTTCTGGGGTAGTGATAATCTCCTGACAGAGACTAGATGGGACAATGGCAGTAAAAAGACAACATCTGATTGGGAAAAGAAGTTCAAATTTAAGAGTGAATTTGCAATTATTATGAAAAGTATTCACCATTCCTTACTTACAAATAAAGAATCAATGAATATTAGAATATTAACTGATTCAAGATGTCCTTAGAAGCATCTACTGAGACCAAAAGGAGTGACTATGTCATAGACAAAAACAAAGAACCTCTATGATCCAAACAATCTACTGTATTATTTGTTGAAACTAGATTACAAAACAAAAATAAACACGGTTGTTCTGGTATGCACACAGGCAAATGAAAATACAGTTAGATCTCATTTATCCGATGTATGAATGAGAAAGATATATTCCCCTGAAGTATTATACTCAGTTTTGCTGGGTAGGTGATTCTTGGTTTTAGTCCTAGTTCCTTTGACTTCTGGAATATCCTATTCCACACCCTTTGATCCCTTAATGTAGAAGCTGCTAGATCTTGTGTTATCCTGATTGTATTTCCACAATACTTGAATTGTTCCTTTCTAGCTGCTTGCAATATTTTCTCCTTGACCTGGGAACTCTGGAATTTGGCCACAATGTTCCTAGGAGTTTCTCTTTTTGGATCTCTATCAGGCGGTGATCTGTGGATTCCTTGAATACTTATTGTGGTTCTAGAATCTCAGGGCAGTTTTCCTTGATAATTTCATGAAAGATGATGTCTAGGCCCTTTTTTTGATCATGGCTTTCAGGTAGTCCCATAATTTTTAAATTGTCTGTCCTGGATCTATTGTCCAGGTCAGTTGTTTTTCCAGTGAGATATTTCACATTATCTTCCATTTTTTCATTCTTTTGGTTTTGTTTTGTGATTTCTTGGTTTCTCATAAAGTCATTGGCCTCCATCTGTTCCATTCTAATTTTGAAAGAACTATTTTCCTCAGTGAGCTTTTGAACCTCCTTTTCCATTTGGCTAATTCTGCTTTTGAAAGCATTCTTTTCCTCATTGGCTTTTTGAACCTCTTTTGCCAGTTGAGTTAGCCTATTTTTCAAGGTGTTATTTTCTTCAGCATTTTTTTGGGTCTCCTTTAGCAGGGTGTTTACTTGTTTTTCATGCTTTGCTTGCATTTCTCTTCCCAGTTTTTCCTTCACCTCTCTAACTTGATTTTCAAAATCCTTTTTGAGCTCTTCCATGGCCTGAGCCCATTGGGTGGGCTGGGATACAGAAGCCTTGACTTCTGTGTCTTTCCCTGATGGTAAGCATTGTTCTTCCTCATCAGAAAGGAAGGGAGGAAATGCCTGTTCACCAAGAAAGTAACCTTCTATAGTCTTATTGTTTTTTCCCTTTTCTGGGCATTTTCCCAGCCAGTGACTTGACTTCTGAGTGTCCTCTCCACCCCCACCTCGCCTCCAGATCCTCCCAGCCAGCACTTGGGGTCTGAGATTCAAATGCTGCTTCCCAGCCTCAGGGCTTTGGGCGGGGGCAGGGCTGCTATTCAGTGTGAGATTAAGCTCAGGTCAGGGCAGGGCCACCTCATGGGCTCAGTTCCCTCAGGGGGTTTATGCAGAGACCTTCAACAATGGATCCAGGCTCCTGCCTGCTTGGGGAGCCCTGGTCTGCTCCCACCTCTGCTGCTGCCTCCCGAGGGGGCCTGAGTTATGGGGGCACCCCACTCCCCTCTCAACCCGCCAAAGAGACCTTCTCACTGACCCTTGTCACCTGTGGGTGGAGGGACCCACGCGGCCACTGGAGATTCCATCCCTGAAGCCTGCTTGGATCAGCTCCTTTCCGCGCCATGCCACCGAGGCAGGGTTGGGCTCTGCTCTGGGTCCGGGGCGCGAAGGACCTTTTGCGAGAGGTTTTCAGGCCCTCTGGAGCAGAAATCTCCTCCGCTCCGTTGTTCTGTGGCTTCTGCTGCTCCAGAATTCACCGGTGGTTCTTTTTTTTACAGATATTTTATGGGCAGTGGGTTCAGAGGTAGCGTATGTGCGTCTTTCTACTCCGCCATCATGGCTCCGCCCCGAGAAAGATATATTCCAATAATATTCTTGGTTATCAGAAACTGTTACCAGAGAGTGAAGTAAAAGAAAATGTAGAAATAAATTCTAGGATATCAGATGGGAAAGTTACAGAATTATTTAAAATTAAATAAAATTAATGACACAACTGATAAAACCCATCAATAGCATTTGCCTTGTTTTTTATACACAACTCAATAATCAACAGCTGAGTGAATGACAAGACTATCTATCACAGCTTTGAATCTACATATCAGAGGCCATGTTTTTAAAGTGAATATCTGACTATGCAGGAACAACCTACTCCCTCCCCTTCCACTTTCTTTGGTGAAGAGAAAGAGTAAAAGCAGTAAAGAGGACAAACAGGTGGTAATATTTTGAATCCTTCAAAATTACAGATTAGTCTCCATGGTAATGCACTTAAGTGGGATATCTCATTAACCAGAATGGCACTATCCCCCAAGCAGAGGGGGGCGGGGAGGGGGGATGGGGGGCATGGAGAGGGGATGGGGAATGGAGGGATGGAGGGAGAGGGAAGCAAAGAAGGAGGCAGGAGGACAACAGTCATGACATCAAAGAGACTAGCAAAAGAATAGTATTCAGATTCCCAGATTTGGGTGACACAGAAATTCCCACTGTACCCTCAAGAGAGAATTAGCAGTCCTGAGAACAGTTAATAAAGTACAACAGAAAAAAAATGGAAGTAAGGAGTAAAAAAAAAGGACGGAATAAAAACCATATTTCTTGGAAAGGGGAATAGATGTCACATAAATAGAAGAATATACAAGATGGGGTGGGGTTGGAGCAAATTAAGCTTGTTGATATCAACTGGCAAACAAAGATTTTTTTTTAAGAAACGACAAAGTAAATCTGAGATTGGACAGGGTAATGGGAGGGAAGAAGAGTTGAGGGGAAGTAAGCAGAGCAATCAGGATCAGAATGACGAAAGTTTATTTTTTTAAATTAATTAGATATTTGATCAGTTTTCTTAAGTTTTTCAAAACTGTGGTCTTTACAATATTGTTGTCATTGTATAAATTGTTCTAGTTCTGTTTATTTTAATTCGTATAAGTTCATTTGCAAGTGTTCCCAGGTTTTCCTGAACCTATCACTTTCCTCATTTCTTATAATACAACAATATTCCATTATGCTGAATTATCTGACAACACATTTTTTCAGGATATTATGTAGTCAATTTGGGTCTGTGTCTTTTTTTCATAATTATTTTATTAGGGTCTATAAAGAATGTTTTTTTCTATCTTTTTGCATATGCTTATAATTCCTCTATGGTCTAGAAAATGACCAGTTTTTCTAAAGCTACCCACAGGATGCTGATAAATATAAGTAATGCTTAATATTCCTATTTGGAAGTTACCATAGGTCAGTAAAATCTAATTCTCCCATTAATATACTCAAGCTTTTAAATTTTTCCTGATGTGTCTTTCTCCTGGATTTACCAAACTCAAACAGAAGCATATTAAAGTCTACTACTTTCATTTTGTTACTGTTGCTTTCTTTTTAAAACTGTCTCTGCTTTCAAGATTAGACACTATGTCATTTGATGCACACTTATTTAGTAATGTCCACTGTCCATGATGCTTTTAAGAATAATGTACCTTTCCTTTTTATCACTCTTGACATTATCAAATTCTATTCAGGAATAACAAAAAAACAACAAGAACAGAAATTTCATTCAAAATAAGAATAGAAAATATTTGGGTGTTAACTTACCAAGATATATATAAGATTTGTATAAAATACAACTAAATACACTCTTTAGAGAAACTTTGAGATACCTTAACAACTGAAGAGTTACTGACTACTCATGGTAGGACTGTGCCTAAATAAAAAATGGTGATACTATATCAACATTGGCCTCACAGATTTAGAGTAGTACCAACCAACTTTTGATGGCATATTTATAAACCTAGACAAAATAACAATATCACTCCCTCTTCTCTGTCCCTTTCCTCATGCTGTTTTAGCTCTCAACCTCTTCTTTTGGAACAGGCCTTTTATGACAGTTATAAACTAAACTAGCCACTACCTCCAGGAGCTATACAGGTTCCATTGGGAAAATTCGATTCCTAACCCCTGTCCCTAGAGACCACCTCAACCCTAACAGGGTTGGCTCTGCTTGTGAAAACATGATCAATCAATTAATTAATAAACATTTATTAGGTACGTACTATATACAGGCATTGTGTTAAGCACCAAGGATAGAAAAAGAAGCCAAAGATAAGTCTCTACCCTAATGGAGTTTACAATCTAATGGAGATAACATGCAAATATATAAAGCAAGGGGTGTGTGTGTGTGTGTGTGTGTGTGTGTGTGTGCGCGTGCGCGCACAGGTTAATACATACAAAATGATTAATAGAGGGAAGGCAGTACAGGTAAGAGGGATTAGGAAAGGCTTCCTGTATAAGGTAGGATTTTAGCTGGGACTTAAAAGAAGCCAGAGAGATCAGTAGTTGGAATAGAGGGACAACATTCCAGGCATGGAGGATAGAGAATACACCTAGAGCTGAAACAGTGTCTTGTAGGCGGAATGGCCAAAAGGTCAATATTACTGAATTGAAGAATACATGTCAAGAAGTAAGATGCAAGAAGACT
Organism: Notamacropus eugenii; assembly: GCF_028372415.1. Classification (NCBI taxonomy): domain Eukaryota; kingdom Metazoa; phylum Chordata; class Mammalia; order Diprotodontia; family Macropodidae; genus Notamacropus; species Notamacropus eugenii. The sequence continues at coordinate 327,583,889 of NC_092875.1, forward strand.
GGAACAGTAGGAGTGGGCTAGTTTACAAAGGGCTTTACATGCCAAATAAAGCATTTTGTATTTGCTGTTGGAGGCAACAGAAGTCACTGAAGTTCACTGAGCAGGGGACAGTGGATGAATCGAGAGTGGAGTGGAATGGAGAGACTTGAGGCAGGCAGACCTGCTGGCAACTATTATAGTAATCAAGGCATGAAATGTTGGGGGCAGCTTGCACTACAATGGTGGCAGCATCAGAGGAGAGATGGAAGTACATAAAAGAGATGTGGCAATGGTAAAAACTGTCAGGCCTCGGCAACATTTTGGATATGGGGGAGGGGAGGGGTGGTGAGAGCTAGAGAGGAACCTAGGATGACTCTGAGACTGTGAGTATGAGGGACTGGGAAGATGGTGTTATCTCTACAGAAATAGGGAAGGAAGGTGGGGAGGACAGAGAGTTTAGGAGAAAAGAGTTCTGTTTTGAACATGCTGAGTTTAGGACGTCTACTGTATGTATAGTTTAAGATGTATAAAAGGCTGTAGGAGATGCAAGATTGGAGGTCAACAGAGTGTTTGGGGTAGGACAGGTATATTTGAGAATCTAGAGATAGTAGATGGTAATTAAATCTATGGAAGCTGATGAGATGATCAAGTGAAGTAGCATAGAAGGAGAAGAGAGTCCAGGACAAAACCCTGAGGGACAACTGGTTAGAAGGAATGACCTTTAAGAGGATTCAGCAAAGGATGGATCAGATAAGTAGAAGTAAGAGAGTGTCACAGAAAACCTAGAGGAAAGAGGGTATTAAGGAAGGGAGAATGATCAAGCTAAAGTGTTCTCAAGGAGAAAGAACTGAGAAAAGGCCACTAGATTTGGCAACTAAGAAATCATCAGCAACTTTGGAAAAAGCAGGTTCAGTGGAATGATAGGGTCTGAAGTCATATTATAAGGAGTTAAGGTGCAAAGGAGAGGAGAAAAAGTTGAGGAATCTATTGTAGACTATCATTTTAGCTACAAAGGACAGAAAAGATGTAGGATGACAATTAACAGGGATTAAAGGATCAAGTGAAGTTTTTTTGAAGATGACAGAATCATAGCATGTTCCTAGGCAGTAGGAAATAAGCCTAAAGAGAGAAAGATTGGAAATAAGTGAAAGAGTGGGTATGACAGAGGGATGAATCTACTGGAGGAGATGGGATGGAAAGGGATCACCTGAATAAGTAGAAGGGTTTAGCCACTGTAAAGAGTAACATCATTTCATGATGTGAGACAAGGATGAAGAGGATAGTAGCAGAAGGCACCTGAGTGATATCTGATGAGAAGAGGGAGCTTATGACAAATGGACTCAATTTTTTTTGTAAAATATGAGGCCAAGTTCTCAACTGAGTGGGGGAAGGAGGTGGTGGGAAAAAAGCCATGGCAGGTTTGAGAAGGGATGAAAAGATTTGGAAGACTTACTAAGGAGAATAGGGGGGTAAAAACTGCCTAGCAACAGTGAGGGTCCAGCTGAGGCAAGTAAAAGGCCTATATCTCTTCCATTTCTTTTTCAGTGAGACAGAGTGAGTCACGCATAATAAAAAAGCATGGATAGATTACGATCTGGATTCACAGATATCATTATATTATCTTTCCTCTCAAACCCAACCATCACTCAAAACCACTTTGTCTCTGTAAAGTGCACCACCGTTTTTCCTGTCAACCAGGTAATCACAACTTTAGTGCTGTCTTTGATTTCTCAGTTTCCTTCATCTTACATTCAATAAGTCCATTCGGTTGCCAAATCTCATGAGTTCTACCTCCTTATTGGCCACATATGCTCCCTTTTCTCTCTATTCAAACAGCTACCATTCAATTTCAGACCCTCAGCAACTCTCACCAACTCTCACCTAAACTACTGAAAAAAATCTCCTTACTGATCTCTCTGACTCAAGTCACTTCTCACTGCAATTCATCCTCTATAAAATTACCAAAGTAAATTCCTAAATTTCAAGCATGGTATTTACTCCCCTACTCAATAAATTCCAGTGTTTTGACTCTAGGACCAAATATTTCTTTTTTATCTCATTTTTTTTTAATTTTTGTTTTTGTATAAGTTTCATAATGTACATAATTAATAGTATAGCAATACATTATTTATTTTATAAATAAATATATATATATGAGGGATTGAATGCTCCAAGGAAAGCTGCCAATTAAAGAAGGGCAAAATCGAGAGCTTTAAAGTGTGAAACTTTTAAAATGTCTACTTACTACCTGCACTTGCCTTCTACTAAATTTCCAGATGCTTACATAAATCCAATTTAAGAGCATTACAGACTAAGAATTAAAAGGGCCCTCACAGGTCACCTAGCACTATTACTGCACATTAGTGTCATACTCATCTTCCTAGAATATTTTTATTCTATTATTTTTCTATACAAGGAGGTAAATGATTCCCTTTTGTGTATTATGCCTGTTCAAACTCATTAGCTTGACATCTAAAGTTTTCCCACCAACTGATCCTACATTAACCCCTCCCATACTCCACAAATAGAACCCTCTACTTCAAACAAACCAGTTGCTTTACTGTTTCCAATACACATTTATTAATGGCTCCGGGGCATAGAATGTTCTTCCTTCCACGATGTAACTCTTACAGTTCCTTTAAAGTTCTGGTCAAATTCTACTTCAAGGTTCTACTCATCAAGGCCAATTGACTTTTGCTTCTATCTTTAAGAAAATTTAATTTAGCATTACCTACAATGTAACAAACCTAAACAGATGATTTCAGTGACATGGGCAGTTCCTCTATCAAGGGCAAAACTCATGAAAAAGATCACCAATAATAGACAGTAAGCAGAACAGGTCTGCAGATCACTATTTTGAGATACCACTTGGTATGCCTCTTATAGGTTGAGATGGAACAACCACTGCTATGTATTAAGCAGGTATTCAAGCTAGCTATTCATAAATCCCATCCTAGTACTTACCAAAACACAAAGTATCTGAGTCAAAAGCACGCTCTTTGTATGATCACTAAGAATTTCATGATACAGAACCAAAAGTCTAGCTGAATTAAGTGAAAAATAATTACTTCCAACCTATTTTGCTACATATCATCTTAACTTAGAGAAACTTAGAAATAAAAAGAATGAGTTCTAATAAGGACCTACATTCAAGTCAGTACCAATATGGAAAAACATCTAACAAACCAAAAATAAAAGCAAAATATTCCACAAGGATAGCAAAATTAGCTCCTCAGCACCTCACACTCAAGTTCCTGTCTATTCCCTTTAGCATTCCCACCTAATAAGCACAGTTAGTAAGTGTTTATTAATGTTGGTAATAAACAGATAAAGTCTCCTGGGGTGTTTTGTTTTGCACTCTACTGCCCACCCACTGCTTTTTCAAGCTAGATTTTTGCAGCACTCTTTTGAGACACTGCACTATCGCAATAGCATTCTGACATGCACTCAACCCACATAATCCAAAACTGAATGGTGCTTTTAATTACACTTTCCTTGGGATGTACTTCTATAAAAGCTTCTCTATGTAGAAATTAACCACCAAATCTCAATACAATAAAGTTAAAAACCACCCTGTGGTATATAAAACCATAGGGGGCATGACACTGCTGTGTGATGTTGCCTAGTACATATGCTAGAATACCTAGGATCTGAGCAGAATTTAAAAGAGCGTCAACTCTTAGCATTTCCATTTTTTCTCTCAACCTGAAGTGACACAGAGTATAAGGTGTCTACAATATCTCAGAAAGAACAGGCTGACATTTTAAAGGATACCACAAAGCTTCTGAGAAGAACATCGAATATTTTTAGCTTTAAGTCTAGACAGATAATTAGCAAACAAATTCTTACTGAAACAAACAGCCCCACATGATAAGAAATGTCTTAGAGGCCTCTGAATATTATAAAAGTTTAGAGCTATAAATTGTTCGTAGAGATAATCTAGATCAAGTCCCTCCTTTGATAGAAATGGGAACAGAACCAGAGACATAAAATTATTTATCCACACAGCCAGTGAGTAGCAGAACCAGAACTCTGTGACCTGAAATCCAATACTCTTTACAACAATCAAAAACATGATAGAAAAAGTTTACACTTTATATCTTCTTCCTATATCAACTAATCTCTCTTGAATCATCCTCTAAAATAGTAGTATCAAACTAACAGCAATAGATACCTGAGGTGCATACTGATTTAGAAAACGACAAATTATTTTGTCAAACATTTCTCAATTACATTTTAATCTGGTTTGGAAGCATTAGGGAGTTTTGTTAGATCTCTACTCTAGAAGAAAAACTGGTTTTTAAAAATTAATCTAAAAATGTCAACTGCACTGTTTCATTCAGGCCAGGTCTCATATTTCCAGGTGTTAAATTTAATTCATTACTAAGCTAAACCATTATAGAAGATCACAAAATGTTTACTTTAAATTTTATTCTTCTGCTTTTTTACCCATTAAAGGCATGTGATCATATGCTTTGTAATCCAGCTCTTCAAGACAGGTTACACAGAAAATAAAGTTTCAGATAATCATTAAATTATTTTTGCTAGTCAGTTCTTCAGACATGTCCAACTCTTCGTAACCCCAAAGGCCATACTACCCAGGGAGTTTTTGTGGCAAAGATTTGTAGATAAAGTAGTCTACCATTTTCTTCTCCAGTGGATTAAGACAAACTGAGGTTAAGTTACTTGCCCAAGATCACACAGCTAGTGTCTGAAGATGTATTTGAATTCAGGTCTTCCTGACTCCAGACCCAGTGCTCTATCCACTGAACCATCTAGGTACCTCCTAAAACATTTTACCCTGCATTGGCAAGGAACTGAATCCAGGTTTCCCTGCATGATAGTCTAGAATTCTAACACTGAACCACCAATACACACACTTAGACATTAAATCACTACTAAGTACTTAGAAAACAACACAAACCCCAGTTTGGGAGATAGTGCATTCTAATAAAGGTTGTAATAAGGAAAATTGGGACTTATTCTAGACTTGTGAGTCACAACTTTTCCTCACTAATTTTTTCACCCAAGAAAACATTTCATGTTAGAAAGCTGTTTCTATGAAACAATCTATCACCACTAAAACTCCTCGGTAAAGAAGCTTTTTGAAAAGAAGCTTTTGAGAGCAGAAAAAAACTACATGTTTTAATAACAATACATAAATGCTAACCAAGCATGTACTTTCTATCATAAAGGCAATGAAACAAGAATTCTAGAGTTTCATACTTAAGAAATCAGGAGTATTTCTTATTATAGTTATCAATTATAATAAAGACAGCTTACTTTATACAAATCTAGTAAAACAACTTGGATTCTACAAAACAGGCAAATTGGGAGATGATTATTTGCTTTAAAAACAATTCAGAGTTAAAAAAAACTCAGTTGGAGCCAAGATGGTCAATTCAACATTCCCCTCAAAACAACTTTAAAATAATTCCTCAAATCAAATGTTGGAGTGGTAGTGCCAACAAAAAGATCAGGATGAGACATTTTTCTGGCCACAGAAAACTTAAGAAGAAAGCAGGAAAAGTCCGTGAAACGGAGATGGAAGCTTATTCAGAGCCAACAAATGCAAAAGAAGCAGTAGCAACAGCTTTGGAAGCTCTCAGCCCATAGATGGTAAGGGGGGCAGGAAGAGATTACAGGGAACCTTCTCCTGACACTGGGTATAGCTGGCCCTGTTTGGCCCAACTCTGTTACCCATATGCAGTTCTGGATCTTAATTAGAGGGCAGAGGATGCTGGGGATTGGTCATCCAGGAGCTGGAGACCCTGGGTAGTGTTCCAAGGCAAAGAGAGCTAATACTGTGGCTGCAAGGAACCAAGGGCCTTTTCCAAGACCAAAAAGTAAACCAGAAGAGCAGAGACCATACCTCTCCCATGATAACAACACCTAGGAAGTACAAAAAACATGCAGATCCCTAGAACTAACTCTGAAAACAGCAGCACAGAAAAGCCTGAAGCCCTGATCCAACCATTATGGAAAGCAATTTGGAACTATGCCCAAAGGGCTACAAAAATGTGCATACTCTTTGACCCAGCAATATCACTTCTAGGACTGTATCCCAAAGAGAACATAAAAAAGGGAAAAGGTCCCACAATGTACAAAAATATTTATAGCAGCTTTCTTTGTGGTGGCCAAGAACTAGAAATCGAAGGAATGCCCATCAATTGGGGAATGATGAATGTATTGGAATACTATTGTGTTATAAGAAATGATGAACAGGGGGACTTCAGAAAAGCCTGGAAAGACTTATATGAACTGATGCTGAGTGAAATGAGCAGAACCAAAAAAACATTATGCACATTAACAGCCACAGTGTTCGAGGACTGTTGTTGATAAATTTAGCCCTTCAAAGCAATGCAAGGACCTAAAACATTCCCAAAGGATTCTTGAGGCAAATTGAGATGCACATCCAGAGAAAAAAGGATGGAATTGGAACACCAAATGAAGCAGACTATTTTCTCTTGTGTTATGTTTTATCTTGGTTGGGTTTTTCTCATGGTTTCTCCCATCTGATTAAATTCTTCTATGCAACATAACTAATGTGAAAATGTGTTCAATAAGAATGTATGGGGGGTGGAACCAAGATGGCAGAGTAGAAGGATGGACCTGCTGTAGCTCTCCCCGCAAAGTCCATAAAATACCTGTAAACATGACTCTGAACAAATTATAGAGCAGCAGAAGCCACAAAATGACAGAGTAAGAGAGGTTTCCAGCCCAAGGCAGCCTGGAAGGCTGACAGGAAAGTTCTATCATACCTGGCTCAGAGTGGAGCCCACCACACGGAGCAGCCCAGCCTTGGCCCCATGGAGCAGCAGGGACAGGACTTGAGCAGGCTACAGGGTGCAGAATCCCGGGTAGCAGCTGCAGTTCCCAGATTTCTCAACCCACAAACACCAGAGACAGCTTCAAAGGTACTTTCCTCCATTTTTCAGATGAGGAAGAACAAAGCATACCATTAAAGGAAGACATCAAAGTCAAGCTTTATTCCTCCAAAACTTCCAAAATAAATTTGCAATGGTCTCAGGCCATCAAAGAATGCAAAAGAGATTTTGAAAATCAAGTAAGAGAGGTGGAGGAAAAATTGGAAGAGATGCAAAAAAATCATGAAAAGCCAGTCAACAGCCTGCTAAAGGACACCCAAAAAAAAATGCTGAAAAAAATAACACCTTGAAAATTAGACTAACCCAAATGGCAAAAGAGGTCCAAAAAGCCAATGAGGAGAAGACTGCTTTAAAAAGCAGAGTTAGTCAAATGGAAAAAGAGGTCCAAAAGCTCACTGGAGAAAATAGTTCTTTAAGAATTACAATGGAGCAGATGGAAGCTAATGACTTTATGAGAAACCAAGACATTACAAAACAAAACCAAAAGAATGAAAAATTGAAGACAATGTGAAATATCTCATTGGAAAAACAAGTGACCTGGAAAATAGATCCAGGAGAGACAATTTAAAAATTATGGGACTACCTGAAAGCCATGATCAAAAAAAGAGCCTAGACATCATCTTTCATGAAATTATCAAGGAAAACTGCCCTGAGATTCTAGAACCAGAGGGCAAAATAAATATTCAAGGAATCCACAGAACACCGCCTGATAGAGATCCAAAAAGAGAAACTCCTAGGAACATTGTGGCCAAATTCCAGAGTTCCCAGGTCAAGGAGAAAATATTGCAAGCAGCTAAAAAGAAACAATTCAAGTATTGTGGAAATACAATCAGGATAACACAAGATCTAGCATCCTCTACATTAAGGCATCGAAGGGCATGGAATAGGATATTCCAGAAGTCAAAGGAACTAGGCCTAAAACCAAGAATCACCTATCCAGCAAAACTGAGTATAATACTTCAGGGGAAAAATTGGTCTTTCAATGAAATAGAGGACTTTCAAGCATTCTTGATGAAAAGACCAGAGCTGAAAAGAAAATCTGACTTTCAAACACAAGAATGAAGAGAACCATGAAAAGGTGAACAGCAAAGAGAAGTCATAAGGGACTTACTAAAGTTGAACTGTTTACATTCCTACATGGAAAGACAATATTTGTAACTCTTGAAACTATTCAGTATCTGGGTACTGGGTGGGATTACACACACACACACACACACACACACACACACACACACATGCACACACGCACACATACATAGAGATAGAGTGCACAGAGTGAATTGAAGAGGATGGGATCATATCTTTAAAAAAAAAATGAAATCAAGCAGTGAGAGAGAAATATGTTGGGAGGAGAAAGGGAGAAACTGAATGGGGCAAATTATCTCTCATAAAAGAGGTAAGCAAAAGACTCATTAGTGGAGGGATAAAGAGGGGAGGTGAGAGAAAAACATGAAGTCTACTCTCATCACATTCCACTAAAGGAAAGAATAAAATGCACACTCATTTTGGTAGGAAAACCTATCTCACAATACAGGAAAGTGGGGGACAAGGGGACAAGCAGGGTGGGGGGGATGATAGAAGGGAGGGTATGGGGAGGAGAATGCAATTTGAGGTTGACACTCATGGGGAGGGATAGGATCAAAGGAGAATAGAAGTAATGGGGGACAGGATAGGATGAAGGGAAACATAGTCAGTCCTATACAACACAACTATTATGGAAGTCATTTGCAAAACTACACAGATTTGGCCTATATTGAATTGCTTGCCTTCCAAAGGGAAGGGGTGGAGAGGGAGGGAGGTAAAGAAGTTGGAACTCAAAAGTGTTAGGATCAACTGTAATGTTCTTACCACTAGGAAATAAGAATTACAGGTAAAGGGGTATAGAAAGCTATCTGGCCCTACAGGACAAAAGAGAAGACGAAGACAAGGGCAGAGAGGGATGATAGAAGAGAGAGCAGATTGGTCACAGGGGCAATTAGAATGCTTGGTGTTTGGGGCGGGGAGGGGATAAAAGGGGAGAAAATTTGTAACCCAAAATTTTGTGAAAATGAGTGTTAAAAGTTAAATAAAAAAAAATGCTCTAAATCACTACTGATTAGAGAGATGCAAATCAGAACTCTGAGGTACCACATCACCCCTAGCAGATTGGCTAACGTGACAGAACAGGAAGACGATAAATGCTGGAGAGGATATGGGAGAGTTGGAACACTAATTCATTGTTGGTAGAGCTGTGAGCTGATCCAATCATTCTGGAGAGCAATTTGGAACTATGCCCAAAGGGCTACAAAAATGTGCATAGCCTTTGACACAGCAATACCACTTCAAGGACTGTATCCCCAAGAGATCATAAAAATGGGAAAGGGTCCCACAAGTACAAAAATATTGATAGCAGTACTCTTTGTGGTGGCCAAAAACTGGAAATCAAGGGGATGCCCATCAATTGGGGAATGGTTGAACAAGTTGTGGTATATGAAAGTAATGGAATACTATTGTACTATAAGAAATGATGAACAGAAAGACTTCAGAGATGCCTAGAAAGACTTATATGATCTGATGCTGAGTGAAAGGACCAGAACCAGGAGAACTTTGTGCACAGCAACAACCACAGTGTGCGAGAGTTTTTTCTGGTAGACATGGAACTTCACTGCAATGTAAGGACTTAAAAAAATTCCCAATGGTCTTTTAAGGCAAAATGCCTTCCACATCCAGAGAAAGAACTATGGAATTCAATAGCAGAATGCAGCAGATCATATTCTTTTTTATGACATTTTGGTTTGTTATATGATTTCTCCCATTCATTTCAATTCTTCTACACAGCATGACTATAGTGAAAATATATTTAATAGGAATGTATGTGTAGAACCTATATAAAATGGTATGCCCTCTAGGGAAGGGAGGGAGAGAGCAGATAGGGAGGAGGTAAGGGGGAAAAAATCTAAGTTATATAGTAGTGATTGTAGAAAAATTAAAATTAATAAAATTAATAAAATTTAAAAAAAATAAAATAAAATAAATGTTTAGTAGTATTCACTTGTAAATCCATCTAGTCCTTGGGTTTTTCTTAGCTTATTTACGACTTGTTCAATTCATTTTTTCCTAAGATAGGGTTATTTAAGTATGCTATTTCTTCTTCTGTTAATCTGGACAATTTATATTTTTGTAAATATTCACCCACTTCATTTAGATTGTCAATATTACTGACATATAGCTGAGCAAAACTGATCCTAATAAGTGCTTTAATTTCATCTTCATTGGATATACATTCACTTTTCATTTCTGACACTGACAATTTAGTTATCTTCATTTTTAATCAAATTAGCCAATGATTTATCTATTTTATTCATTTTTTCATAAGATAAGTTCCTAGTTTTATTTATTAGTTCAATAGCTGTTTTTTTTTTAAACTTTCAACTTTATTCATCTCACCTTTCATTTACTGGATTTCTATTTTAGTACTTAATTGGAGATTTTTAATTTTTTCCTTTTCTACTTTTTTAGCTGCACGTCCAATTTGTTGATCTGTTCCTTCTCTCTTTTATTTACTTAAGTGTTTCCAGTTATAAATTTTCCCCTCTGTACTTCTTTGGCCGTATCCCACAAACTTTGGTATATTGTGTGAGTACTGTCATTATCTTTAATGAAAGTGTTTCTATAATCTGCTCTTTGACCCACATATTCTTTAGGATTATTGAGCATTCAATTAATTTTTAATCTAAGTTTCAAAGGCCCTTTACTGAATACAATTTTTATTGCATTATGGTCCTGAAAAGAGGGGTTTAGTATTTGTGCTTTTCTGCATTTGTATGTGAGGTTTTCATATTCTTAATATATGATCAATTTTTGTGAAGACAGCATGCACAGTTAAGAAATAGGTATACTTCATTCTATTCTCATTCAATATTCTCCAGAGGCCTATCGTATCTAACTTTTTTAAAATCCAATTCATCTCCTTAATTTCTTTCTTGTTTATTTTATGGTTGAAAAGAGGAATTCTTAAACAAAGGATAGATACAAATATAAAAGATAACATAATTTTGATTACATCAAATTTGATTACAATAAATTTATAAAATTTCTGCATAAATAAAATTAACCTAGGATATAAAATAAGAAGAGAATGGAAAATAATCCTGGTGTCAAATACCTCTGATAAGGGTTTGGTATGCCATACAAATTTCATTCTCCAAAAGATAAGCAGCCAAAGGATATCAACAAGCAGTTTTCAAATGAAGAACTGCAAACAATTAACAAATATGAAAGACTATGCCAAACACAAATACAAATATGACAAATGCATATCAAAACAATCCCAAAGTTTCACCTCATACTAAGTAAAGTGTCAAAGATAACAAAAGATAAGAATAGTCTGATGTTGGAGGGTTTATGGAAAGACTGGTACACTGATGTATCATTGGTAGAATTACAAACTGGAAAACAATTTGGAATTATGTAAATAAAATGCCCGTAGCATTAGACCCAGAGATTCCACTAACAGTGACCACTGAGCTCCCTTACAAAAAGAAAGATTCTACATATTTATGACAGCATTTCTGTGGTAGCAAAAAGTTGGAGATAAGGTAGATACCTAAAACTAGGGAATGACTTAAAAAACCAAACTGGTACATGAATGTAATGTAATAATCACAGTGCTGACTGAAGATCAATGTTGTGAAATTATGAAGAATTTGGCCTCAAGGAAGACGTAAGAAGACATCTCATTTTGAGAGGCAGAAGAGTTCACTGATAATGTCAGCACACACCCACACACACATTCTCATCACTTTTACTGACTTTCTAAAATCTTCCTCTTCTTAAAAAATTGTTTGCTATAAAAGATGGCTCTTGGTGGAGCTGTGGGCTGATCCAGCCATTCTGGAGAGCAATTTGGAACTATGCCCAAAGGGCTACAAAAATGTGCACACACTTTCACCTAGGACAGTATCCCCAAGGGATCATAAAAATAGGAAAGGGTCCCACATGTACAAAAATATTTATAGCAGCTCTCTTTGTGGTGGCCAAAAATTTGAAATCAAGGGGATGCCCATCAACTGGGGAATAGCTGAATAAACTATGATATATGAACGTAAAGGAATATTATTGTGCTATAAGAAATGATGAACAGGAAGACTTCAGAGAGTCTTGGAAAGACTTATATGAACTGATGCTGAGTGAAAGGAGCAGAACCAGGAGAACTTTGTACACAGCAACAACCACAGTGTTCAAGAATTTTTTTCTGGTAGACTTAGTACTTCATTGCAATGCAAGGATTTAAATAATTCCCAATGGTCTCTTAAGGCAAAATGCCTTCCACATTCAGGGGAAGAACTATGGAATTCAATCACAGAATGAAGCAGGCCATTTTCTGTTGTATTATGTTTTGGTTTGTTTTATGATTTCTCCCATTCCTTTTAATTCTTCTATGCAACATGACTAAGATGAAAATGTATTTAATAGGAATGTATGTGTAGAACCTATATAAAATTGTATGCCATCTCAGGGAGAGAGTGGGGAAGGAGGGGGAGGGAGAGGAAAAAATCTCAGATATATGAAAGTGACTGTAGAACACTGAAAACAATGTGGGGGGAGATACAAAGGAAATTTAGGTAATATAAAAGATGTCAATAAAATTATGTTTTTCAAAGGAAATCAGAATTTGAAAGCCAAGATTAAAAGAAATGTTAAAACAAAATATATGAACATATGATAAGTATTCGATAAATACATTTAAATTTATTTATGTCATGACAGTAGTGAAAACAACCCACAGTGCACTTATGGGATCTTGATGGAGCAATTCTCCAAGTATTAACAAGATGTGCTACAATGTATGGTCAGAAAATCTTCTGTATTAAAAAAGCATTTATAGATAAATGTTCCACAGTGAAACTTTCCTTATTTAATACTACTAAATTGTGATATGTATTCTCTTCTAAATAATCTCTCAAAGAAATAATTATTATCAGCATCAAATAGGTATCCATCTGGTTGGGGGTTTTTTGGGGGGGAGGGGGGGCGGGGATTAAAGCCACCTAAAATCCTTCTCTAATGTCCAAATATTTGGTTAAAACAGTCATTGAAATCTATATGTCACAAAAGAATGAAGAACCTGCTTCTCAGTTCTGTCAGCTTCCATTCCAAAGGGATGGAGCCAACATGTCAAACTAAAAAGTTTTCTGTGAAATGTTTTCCCAGAAATCTAGCCAGGGTTTTTGTTTTTCACATCTAATACAGAGGTGGACAGGTAGGTGGGGCAGTGAACGGTTCCTGACCTAGAGTCAGGAGGAACTGGGTTCAAATTCTATCTCAGACAATTATTAGCTATGTGACCCTGAGCAAGTCACTTAACCCTACTGGTCTTAGTTTTTCATCTGTAAAATGATTTGGAGAAGGAAATGGCAAACCACTCCAATATCCTTGCTAAAAAAGCCCCAAAAGGAGTCATGAAGAGTCAGTCACAACTGAAATGACTCAACAATAAAATTCAGAAACACAGGTATTGACAAGAATATGTCGTAAAGGACTCTGAATGTATTTGAAATTTTACTACATAGTGGGCATGGTGCTGCATACCTATGACCTCTGTTACTGGAGAAAGTGAGGCTGGTGAACTAACTGTTCTAGCTCCAAAGTTCTGAGCTGTCCAGCTGTTTAGATATCTGCACAAAGTCCATCATCAATATCCTAAGCTTTCCAGGAGAAAGAAATCACAAGGCTTTGTAAGAACAAATTGGTCCAGGTAAGAAATGGAAAAGCTGATCACTAACAGAAGCAGGCCCTTGAGGGAATACTTCACTTCCAGTCGGGAAAAGTATAAGAAAATCCTGTTACAAAACAAAAGCGAAAACAAAACAAAATAAATCTCACTACATTACCTTACCTTTTTGTCTTTCTAAAAAAAAGAGGAGGGGAGGGTTAACATTTCTATTTTTTCTTCTATGTTCCAAAACCACAACCAGCTATATTTTTAAAATCAATTTTAAAAGATTTGAAATTGATTTTAAAATCACATAGACCTAGAATAACCAATTTCCTGAGTAAATAAACAGGCCACAGAAAAATTCATAAATTACTCACCAATGGATACAATGAAAAACAGAACTCAAACAAAAAAATAGGCCCAAATCCATTACAGCAAATATAATGAATATCATAATAAAATGAAATCATTTTGTTTTTTCTTATCATTTCTCCCAATCGTTTTAATTCTTCTACACAATATGACTAATGTGAAAATGTGTTTAATAAGAATGTATGTGCAGAAATCATATAAGATTGCATGCCGTCTCAAGGGAGGAAGGGGAGAAAATTTAAGACTTATGGGAGTGATGTTGAAAACTGAAAACAAGTTAACTAAAAAACAAATTAAATAAACAAAATGAAACCATTTTGAGGGGCAGAGACAAGATGGCAGAGTAGGAGCAGAGACCTACTAGAAGTCTCCCCCCAAAACCTTCAACAAATCTATAAAAAATGACTGTATACAAATTCTAGAGCAGCAGAAGCCACAAAATGACAGACTGAAGCAAATTTCTATCCTAAGGCAATCTGGAAGGTAGATAAGAAAGTTCTACCACACTGGGCTGGGAGCAGAACACAGTTCACTGTGGGCTGACCTAGCAAGGAGCAGGTCTTAGGGGACTGAATCACTGGCAGCTGCTGAAGTTTTCAGACTTCTCAACCTACAAATGCCCAAGACAGCTTAGAAGATCAGCAAGAAGGGTCTCTCACCTGACTTGAGAGAGGAGTGTATTCCAGCTCCAGTCTCAGCCTGAGGGCAGCATTAGCCACTGATGAAGGGGAGGCTGCTTCTGGAGCCCTCCACTTAACAAAGCTCAAAAGGCATGTAATTGGCTAGGAAAATAAGCAAAGGTGGGGAGGGGAAGGGGGAAGAAACAGACTATAGATTCTTATTTTCTCAGTAAAAAGGTATTTTCTTACATCATTGGTGATGAAGAAGATCAAAACATGCAAACAGAAGAAGACAACAAAGCCAAGGCCCTGCATCCAAAGCCTCCAAGAAAAATATGAACTAGTCTCAGGCCATGGATGAGCTCAAAAAAGATTCTGAAAATCAAGTAAGAGAAGTAGAGGAAAAATTGGGAAGAGAAATGAGTGATACAAGAAAATCACGAAAAAAGGAGTCAATAGCTTGCTAAAGGACACCCAAAAAATGCTGAAGGAAACAACACCTTTAAGATTAGGCTAACCCAAATAGCAAAAGAGGTCCAAAAAGCAAATAAGGAGAAGAATGCCTTTAAAAAGCAGAATGGGCCAAATGGCAAAAGAGGTTCAAAAGCTCACCGAAGAAAATAATTCCTTCAAAATTAGAATGGAGCAAACGGAAGCTAATGACTTTATGAGAAATAAAGAAATTATAAAACAAAACCAAATGAATGAAAAATAGAAGACAATGTGAAATATTTCAATGTGAAGTATCTGACCTGAAAATGGATTCAGGAGAGATCATTTCAAAATTATTGGACTACCTAAAAGCAATGATCAAAAATAGAGCCCAGATATCATCTTTCAAGAAATTATCAAGGAAAACTGCCCTGATATTCTAGAACTAGAGGGTAAAGTAGAAATGGAAAGAATCTACCAATCATCTCCTGAAAGAGATCCCAAAAGGAAAACTCACAGGAATATAGCAACCAAATTCCAGAGTTCCCAGGTCAAAGAGAAAATATTACAAGCAGCCAGAAAGAAACAATTCAAATATTTTGGAAATACAATCAGGATAACACAAGATTTAGCAGCTTCTACACGAAGGGATCAGAGGGCTTGGAATATGATATTCCAGAGGCCAAAGCAGATAGGATTAAAACCAAGAATCACCTACCCCCCAAAATTGAGTATGATACTTATGGGGGGAAAAATGGAACCTCAATGAAATAAAGGGGTTCCAAGCATTCTTGTTGAAAAGACCAGAGCTGAATGGAGAATCTGACTTTCAAATACAAGAATCAAGAGAAGCATAAAAAGGTAAACAGGAAAGAGTAACCATAAGGGACTTATTAAAGTTGAACTGTTTACATTCCTACATGGAAAAATGATATCTGTAACTCATTCTCAGTACTAGGTTAGTTGGAGGAAATATATATATACAGGCATGTGTGTGAATATATATGCATATATATGCATATTCATACGTATATGTATATGTATGTAGAGACAGAGAGACAGAGGACACAGGGTGAGCTGAATCTGAAGGGAGGGTATCTAAAAATAAAAATTAAGTGTTGAGAGGAATGTACTAGGAGAAAGAGAAAGGGAGAGGTAGAACAGAGTAAATCATCTCACATAAAACACGCAAGAAAGAGCTTTTACAATGGAGGGAAAGAAAAGGAAGGTGAGAGGGAATACGTGAGCCTTCCTTTCATTGGAATTTGGCTTCAGGAGAGAGTAATATACACACTCAATTGAGTACAAAGTTTATCTTACCCTACAGGAAAGTAGAAGGGAAGGGGATAAGAGGGGTGGATAATAGAAGGGATGGCAGATTGGGGGAAGGGGTAATCAAAAGAAAACACTTTGGTAAAGGGACCAGTCAAAGGAGAGAACAGAATAAATGGAGGGTGGGACAGGACAGAGGAAAATATAGTTAGTGTTTCACAACATGACTGTTATGGAAGTGTTTTGCATGACTACACATGTACAACCTGTACTGAATTGTTTGCCTTCTAAATGAGAGTGGGTGGGGAGACGAGAAGGGAGAGAATGTAGAACTCAGCTTTAAAAATGAATGTTAAAAATTGTTTTTGCATGCAACTAGGAAATAAGATATAGAGGCAACGGGGTATAGAAATCTGTCTTGCCCTATAGGAAAATAGAAGAGAAGGGGATAAGAAAAGGGTGGGGGAGATAATAGAAGGGAGGGAAGACTGGAGGAAAGGGCAATCAAAATACATGCTGTCCTGGGGAGGGAGGAGGGGAAAAATGGGCAGAAAATTTGAAATTCAAAATTTTGTGGAAGTGAATGTTGAAAACTGAAAATAAATAAATTAAAAATAAATAAATGAAGTTTATTTCTAAGTTCCCAAAGCAGACTTATTTTTGAGTAATGACAAAATTCCTTTACAAAATGAAATAACCAATCTCTGGTAATTCCATGAAATGAGTTCTAACACATTTAGGGTTTACAACATCTCTCTGATTCTGTCTTGTCCCTTATCCAAGCTCTTATGTAGCTATTACAATAATCTCTGCTTCTAGTCTCTTCCAACTCTTACATATTTTATATACTGCTGCCAAATCAGTCTTCTTAAAAAAAAACAAAAAAACAAAAAAACAACCTTATCCTCTCTTGTTCCTGGATTATCTCATTACCTCTTGTATATTTCCCCCATCACCCTACTTAACATAGGCACACAGCAGGTGCTTGACTGAAGTATCAGTCAGATCAAAAAACAAATCTGCTGAAAAAACAAGAATGAAAATACATTATACTGTTATTTTAGCCATACTATTACTTTCCTTCTAGTAGCTGATAAATGAGGTCTGATGACCATGAAGTTTCTAAAGCTATGTTGGTGTTTTCTAAATTTTATGTTAAAATCAAATCAGAAGTGAGATCCAGTTGCTGTATGGATTGAAATTTTTTAGGGGTGGGGGGTTTGCAGGGAAAGAAGGCTGAAAACCATCTTTGAATAAAAAAGAAAACGAATATTTATGTTCCTCTAAAAAAATTAAGGCCTTTCATTAAATTTTTATTCTTGTGCCCAAACACACATAATCTGAGAATTCAGAACAAAGAGCATAGTCAGGAAAATCACCAATATGACCTTATACAATACAATACTAACACAGAAGCCTGTCGATTAATTCTGTCCTAATGCTAGTTTCTATAGATTTGATATTCTTATCAGGAAAATGCTTTCAAAGTCCTATGTCAAACTGCTTTTCACACATACACAAATAAGGCTTGCCTTTTACTCCTAAGTCACAATCCATAGGTGAATGTGAACAAAATCAGTCACAATGGCCTTTAGGGCCACCCTTAACCCAGCATCCTTTAACAGAAGCATGGTGAGCTTATTTAAATGTCCATTAAAGTGAATGGCAGAACCTAAGAATTGCACTTTCCTTCCTAAAATTATAAACATAAACTTAAATACTTGGCTGTGAGAAGTTTATTCTGTTGCCACAGGCACTTTTCCGTTGAAACCACAAGCTGACACATGCATAGCCCATGAAATGTTGCTAACTGAAGAGTTTCTTAGTATACCTTTTTTTGTACAATATAAACGGAGGCATTCTAATTTATATCACTCTTTTTTCCAAGAAATTTATAACATATCCCCACCTTTCCCCAATTGTTCAAATTTTTAACTTATCTATATGAATTGATTTATGTGGCACTTCTCCAAATGTATTTAACAATCAACTGTTGTTGAAAATTCCCAGGCTCTCACCATACTATCTTACACAAAACAAAACTTTAGTAAAGGAAGAATTCCAATGTTACAGTTAAAAAAGAGCAGGACAACTTTGAAGGGGTTGTCACTGTATTGAGATTAACTACAAAGATCTTTCAGACCTTTTGGATTGAACAATGTAAATTATTTCACAGGCACAAAAATTAAAGATGAAAAAGCCTTAGAGGTAATCTTGCCTATTCCTTTGCCAATGTAGGACTGGTCCAGATTGAATACTTTCTACAGGTTTTATCTTGTGCTCATCCTTCATTTTCGAAGAAGACTGAAAAAGACAGATTTTATCTAATCTAGTTTTAAATGTCAAGTTAAAGAACTTCTACTAGTTTTCCTTGGGAGACTACTGTATTAGTTGGAATGTAAAGCACATTTTCCTCCAGGATTAATGTACTATTGTCATCCACATTTAAAGATGATGCTAAAGCTTCTCAAAGTTTCACTTCTGTGACTAAAAAGGTCAATAAATAAACAATAGTATTCAACAGACATACTAAAATCAAGCCTTTGGTATGAGCCTTTTTTATTTCCAAGATTTAAATTTCTCAAAGAAAAAAAGGTCTTTGGTCCCTTTAAATAACATATATTTGGAAATCAGGAGGTGTAGACTCTCCTATATAATTTTAGTACAAAAACCAAACAGGGTATGAGGTATAAAATTCTCCTGCTTCCAATAAGCTTTACTTGTCTTCTAAGGAATAAATAAAAAGTATGCAAACCTCAATGAGTGATCCCTCCCTTGAACTATTTCCATATGGTGGCATATAAAAATGTCTCTGTATTTCCTTTTCTGTTCAGTTTTTCTGTCTACCTTCCCTTCAAGAGTGACAGTGAATCCTGGCTCCAACACATCCCAGATATGTAACCCTGAGCAAATCACAACCATTCTGTATTTCTGTCTGTGTATTAGGGATAATTGGCCCACCAGTTACTTCATAAGCATGTTATAGGAGGCTGGGTCAAACAAAAGAGTTACATAAATGTGAGCTATTATTTTTATTCACATACTTCAAAGAGATCCCCTAAATTAAATTTCACATTCTAACCCACTACCATCTTTACAGAAGCTCCTGCTAAATAATCCACAGAAACTACCCAATCCCACAAAAGGTCTTTCTCTAGGTATTAGGAAACACAATGCCTAGAAATAAATACTGAAGGAAGAGAAAAATTTTTGCAAGGAGGATTAAGGGACAGAATGATTATAGATAGCCCAACTATCTGCAAATAGTAATTGCTCACCTTTCTATCTTCAAGTATGTCCAAAGAAAATTCTTTAATTTCTCCTGTCACAAAGTATATAGAAAATAATATCCTTGCAAGCAGACACATTTGCTTAAAGAACATATTGAATGTGCTTCGAACATAAGGTACAAGTCTAATTTTTAAGAATGTTTTATAAAGAAACAGTAACTCATTAACATTCTCACCATGTCAATAAGCATGAAAAGCACCAACTAGGTGTGTCAGGCACTGTGGTAACTACCAGAGATTCAAAGAAGGGGGGGGAAAGCCAGTCCCTGCTCACAAAGAGCTCCCAGTCTAATGGAAGGAGACAACATGCAAATGACTATGTACAAATGATATTATCTATGGAAAACTAAAGGTAATTAACAGAGGGAAGACACCAGAATTTAGGAAGATCACGAAAGGTGACCTAGGTGGGATTTTAGATAAGGCCTAAAGAAAGTATAGAAATGAAGGAGATGGGGAAGAGGACAGAATTCCAGGTATGGAAAAGAGCCAGTGAAAATACTCAGACTCAGGAAATGAGAATGTCCTATATGGGAGGAAAATTAAGGAAGACAGGAACATCTGGATCACAGGATAGGTAGAAAACAGTTTAGTGTAAGAAGCCTGGAAAGGTAGGCAAGGGACAGGTTATGAAAGGCTTTAAAAGTCACATAGAATATTTTATATTTGATTCTCAAGGTAACTTGTAGCCACTGTGGCTTAATGAATAAGAGGAGTGGCAAATCAGATATATACAATAGAAAGATCAGTTTGACATCTCAGTGAAGGAGGAGAAATGCAAGTGGAGGAGACACTTGAGGCAGGGTTACCAACCAGTAATCTGTTTCAATGATCCAGGCATGAGGAGATGATGGTCTTGCACCAGGGTATTTGCACAATTAGAGTGACAGGAGAGAGAGGGAGTATATACAAAAGAACTTATAAAGATAGAAATGATAGGACTTAATCACCAATTAAATACAGGGTATGAAAGACAGTGAGGAAACAAGGATGACACTCAGGTTTTGATCCTAGATAAATGGGAGGAGAGCAGTACCCTCACACTAATAGGTAAGTTAGGAGAAGAGGAGGGTTTGGAGGGAAAAGATAAAGAATTCAGGTTTGGACATGATGAATTTAAGATGTCTATGAGACATCCAGTTCACAACGTTCAACAGGCAATTAAAGAGGCAAGACTGGAAATAAGGAAAGAGGTTATGGATGGATAAAGATCATTAAGTTTTTATATCACCCTAAAAGTGAAGGATGCTATGTTCATATTAATTTGGCATTGGTGAAAAATAAACTACTCTATATATAATGGTTATACTTCAATAACCTAAAGCCTCCAAAGAAATTCTGGCAGTCAAAAAACATTGTATTAACATCAATTCCCAACTGAAATGCAGCAGAATCAAGAGAAATGACCAGTGATTATGGCAGGGTAGGGATCAGACTTACTTAAGCTCTTTCCAACACCACCTCTCAAATATCAGTTTAGGAAAGGTAGGCTCTTCTACTCAACATCTCTCAGTCACAGCTGACCCAGCTGCTTCATCCTTCCTGACTACCTAATAAGCAAAGTAGCTGAGATCAGATCATACCAGAGGATATAGAAAGGAATTAATTTGGCAGTAGTGCTTAGGGTGAATGAGGGTAACATGAACCAAAGAAACAAGTACATATGTAAAAGTGAAGAACTACTGAAGTACCCTAGAAACCCAGAAAAACACTGAATTATTGAAATACTGAATATAGGTTAGTATAACCTATGGGTGTTTTCATTGCTCCTAGCACTAAGAGCTATCAATGTAACTCCCAGAATATCAGCAACAGCTCGGAATAATGTAGCTCTATGTATGAAATGGCTGCTAATCATCATCATCATCATCATCATCATCATCATCATCATCATCATCATCATCATCTAAACCCTTGAGAACTCTAAGTTAGAAAATTCTACTAAGAATAATTATTAGATAAAAGCTGCATCCTTCATTTCCCAAGTATTTTCCTAATACTATCAGAGGAAAAACTGAAGCCTACAAGCCAGAATGTGTTTTTCTGACAGCCCTTACTTAATATAACCAGGTATATAAAAAACAAACTAGTATAAAGCTAAAGAAAATGCGCCTTCTTTTACATGTATGTACTATCAAGACAACAGGACATCACTGGACACGGCAAATAAAGAGGTGAATAATTTTACCAAATATGCTTTTTAGTATTCAAAAATTAAATCTCAATTGGGTATATACCATCATCAATTAATTGAAATATTTGATTAACTAACTTCTCTACTACATTTGGAACCCTTTCAAGTACATGCAATTGTACTGGTTTCTAAAAATTGCATATTACAGAAATACAGCATTTTTCAACCACAAATGTTCAATCGAGCAACCAGGTCAATAACTACGATGTCATGCTTTGGAATAAGAGCTGAAAACAAAACTGCTTATCACTAATAATAGTTGACATTTATATAGCACTTTAAAGTTGTCACAGCTTGCAAAGCTTACAAAGAGCTACAACTGCACCAACATAACAGAGGCAGTTCAATATTATTCCCATTTTGTTGAGAAATACATTAAGATTCAGAAAGGATAAGTGACATGCCCATAGTTGCATAGCTTGCTAACCAGCACAATTGTGACTTTAGCTGAGATATTCTCACTCCAAATCCAAGGTTCCTTTCATTATAATATAATCTTCATCACTGATCATATTAAGCAGAGCAAACCTAGAGGAAATAAAATCACATGGTAATGACTTTATAAAAGATGCAGAAGTCTAATGTGACTAAAAATCTAAGATGCTAGACACAGGGAAGGGTAGGGAATAAACATGTATATAGCATCCAATATGTGTCAAGCACTTCTTATAAACTATTATTTATTGATATACAATAAGAATTGGGACTTAGCATCAGTGTTATAGTATAATCTTCAAATGTTTATGGATTATCTGTGAAATCGTTGGTTTTTCAATCTTTTTCCCCCCTTCTTATTTTCCTTATCACTTACTTCCTGACTCTCTCCCCTTTGATTATAATTTCTTTGGGGGCTAAATAACAGTTAACAGCGAAGATGTAGTGAATATTATAAACAAAACCTGACAATATCCTACCTACAGGTGAATGCTTCTTTTGTAAGACTACATTACAACACAGGAGGGTACATAAGGGAAGAGAAGTGTGGACTCACTGATGTACTGAGATCAAAAACAAGGGATAGCAATGAAGGGAAAGGGACCTCTGTGGTCTCAGAAAGAGAAGGGCCTACAGGGAAATGGGGGAAGGTGGGAAGAGAGATTTCGAAAAGGGAGAATAAAAGGAGGCCTTACTTTGGAGGTGAACGGGTTTAAATTGATGAATGCTCCTGTGGGTAAAGAGAAATGGCCAGGGAAGAGAGATGAGGATATTCTACTGGATGAAGCCTGAGGGATTTGGTGCTTGAAGTCTACTTCTCCTGTAAAGGGGATTGTTGAGGGAGGAGGGGGAATTTGGAAGCCCTGGGGTCAACTAATACCTGAAGGAGTAGGAAAGCATGGACCTAGGAAGGAGACTTCCAGGCAAATGTAGAAAAAAAAAGATCAACAAGAGAAGGTATATAGATCACTGATGGGCTGCATAATCAGAGACATGGTGGGAGAAGGGCCCTATCATCAGACAGCATCCTCTCTGACATCTTCAATAATTGGCATTGTTCTGGAAATGATGCACAATGGAAAAGGGGAATCCATGGGGAATCCAGCCCTATAAGGCAGTAGAAGAAAATGTCTAGAGAGGAAATCTTTTATAGGCATAAAGCAGAGAAAAAGGAGAGATGCCAAATAATTCTAAGTGCCAAGAATCAGAGAATGAGCATCTAGAGAAAACAAAAAGATAATGGATCACTGAAAGAGTGAGAAAAATCCTTTTTATAAAGGATGAAATGAAACTCAAAAACTAAGGAATGAATGTAGGATAGATGAAGGAAAGGAGAAAGAGTAATATCAAATAAGAACAAGGAACGGAGGTAGGAGTAGGGGATCAGGAAAAAACAGTCAGTGGCAACAAGGCCACCTTAAAAAAAGATCAAAGTAAAGTAACTTTGGAACACAATACTGTGTTTATAGCAGAAGAGGGAACTGGAAACTGAAAAGCTTCTGCACAGACATTAATGTATCTAGGATAAGTAGGGAAGTGATCAAATGGAGGAAAAAATCTTTGTATCAAATTTCACTGATAAGGATTTGGTATCCTAGATATAGAAACTGTGAGTGTGAGTGTGTGTGTGTGTGTGTGTGTGTGTGTGTGTGTGTGTGTGTGCATGTGTGTGAGAGAGAGAGAGAGAGAGAGAGAGAGAGAGAGAGAGAGAGAGAGAGACACCAACAGCCATTCCCTAATAGATAAATGGTCAAAGCATATGCGAAATAATTCTCAAAAGAACTGCAAAGTTTTCACAACCACAAGAAAAACATGCTCCAAATCATCAATAATAAGAGAAATGTAAATCAAAACAACTGGGAGGTTTTACTTCACACCTTGCAAATTAGCAAAAATGACAAAAATGGCTAAGTCCATGTTAGAAGAGTCATAGAAAATACAGGCACAGTAATACACAGTAATATAATAGTGGAGCTGTTGAATAGTATAACCACTTTGGAATGCAATTTGGAATCTTGCAAATAAGATGACTAAGATGTCCATATCCTTTGAACCAAAAAACTCTGTTACTGAACTTATTCTTCAAGGAAGACAATCATGAAGAAAAAGAAGACCTCACATACTCTAAAATATTTATAGCAGCACTTTTGTGTTGGCTAAAAACTGGAAACAAAGTAGATGCCTATCAATTGAAGAACTGTTAAACAAACTGTAGTACATGAATGTAATGGAATATTACTATGCTGTTAGAAATTACATGTGTTATGAATACACAGAAGCATGGAAAGAACTACAAGAATTGGTGTATGGTAGGGGCAAGTAGGTGACACAATGAATAGAGCACCAACCCTGGAGGCAGGAGAACCTGAGTTCAAATTTAGCATGAGACACTTACTAGCAGTGTCAACCTGAGCAAGTCATTTAACCCAACTGCCTTAAAAAAAAAAAAAAAAAAAAAGAAACTAATACATGGTGAAGTGAGCAAAGCCAAGAAAACAATATACACAGTTAATTACAACAATGCAACCGGAGGCAGAGCCAAGATGGTGGATTAGAAGGACAGATGTGCTCTCCCCCCAAAGCCCATAAAATACCTATAAAAATGACTAAACAAATTATAGAGCAGCAGAAGCCACAAAACGACAGAGTGAAAGAGATTTCCAGCCCAAGGCACCCTGGAAGGCTGACAGGAAAAGTCTATCATACCAGGCTCAGAGAGGAGCACAGCCCAGCCTTGCCTGGGATAGGACTGCAGCAGGTTCAAGGCATGGAATCCCAGGTAGCAGCTGCAGTTCCCAGATTCCTCAACTCATAAACTGCCAGAGACAGCTTCAAAGGTCAGTGAGAAAGCTCTTTCACCTGGGTGAGAAGGGAACCCCTGGCCCCAGGTGGCTGTAGCATCCATTTTTGGAGCCCTTGGTCTAAAGACCTTGGGGGAAATCAAGCAGCTGATCTGAATCTCAGCCCAGAGTGGTGGCAGATCCAGCGCAGAAGAGTGCTTGTGGTTGCTCCCAAAGCAGAGCACCCTCCCTTGATTGTGCCACTTTGGAGGAACTGAGAACTTAAAGGTCCCCAGAGTATACCCTCCTCTTGACTAAGGAGTCAAAAGCCAACTAACTGGCCAGGAAAATGCCCAGAAAAGGGGGAAAAAAATAAGACTATAGGAGGCTACTTTCTTGGTAAACAAGTCTTTTCATCCATCCTTTTGGATGACGAAGAACAAAGCATACCATCAGACGAAGACCTAAAAGTTAAAGCTTCTTCATCCAAAACCTCCAAAATTAGTATACAATGGTCTCAGGCCATGGAAGAGCTCAAAAAGGATTTTGAAAATCAAGTAAGAGAGGTGGAGGAAAAATTGGAAAGAGAAATGAGAGAGATGCAAGAAAATCATGAAAAGCCAGTCAACAGCCTGCTAAAGGACACCCAAAAAAATGCTGAAGAAAATAACACCGTTAAAAATAGACTAACCCAAATGGCAAAAGAGGCCCACAAAGTCAATGAGGAAAAGGATGCTTTAAAAAGCAGAATTAGCCAAATGGAAAAGGAGGTCCAAAAGCTCACTGAAGAAAATAGTTCTTTAAAAATTAGAATGGAGCAGGTGGAAGCTAATGACTTTATGAGAAACCAAGACATTACAAAACAAAACCAAAAGAATGAAAAAATTGAAGACAACGTGAAATATCTCATTGGAAAAACAACTGACCTGGAAAATAGATCCAGGAGAGACAATTTAAAAATTATGGGACTACCTGAAAGCCATGATCAAAAAAAGAGACTAGACATCATCTTTCATGAAATTATCAAGGAAAACTGCCCCAATATTCTAGAACCAAATCAGCTCCTGAAAGAGATCTGAAAAGAGAAACTCCTAGGAATATTGTAACCAGATTCCAGAGTTCCCAGGTCAAGGAGAAAATATTGCAAGCAGCCAGAAAGAAACAAGTTGAGTATTGTGGAAATGCAATCAGGATAACACAAGGTCTAGCAGCTTCTACATTAAGGGATCAAAGGGCTTGGAATGTGATATTCCAGAAATCAAAAGAATTAGGATTAAAACCAAGAATCACCTACCCAGCAAAACTGAGTATAAAACTTCAGGGGGAAAAAAAATGGTTATTCAATGAAATAGAGGACTTCCAAGCATTCTTGATGAAAAGTCCAGAGCTAAATAGAAAATCTGACTTTCAAACACAAGAATCAAGAGAAGCATGAAAAGGTAAATAGGAAAGAGAAATCATGAGGGACTTACTACAGTTGAACTATTTACATTCCTACATGAAAAGATCATATTTATAACTCTTGAGACTTTTCTCAGTATTTGGGTAGTTGGAGGGATTATATGCATATAGACAGAGGTGAGTTGAATAGGAAGGGATGATATCTAAAAAAAATAAAATTAAGGGGTGAGAGAGGAATATACTGGGAGGAGAAAGAGAGAAATGGAATGGGGCAATTATCTCTCATAAAAGAGGCAAGAAAAAGCTTTCAATGGAGGGGAAAAGGGGGGAGGTAAGAGGGGAAAAGTGAAGCTTACTCATCACATCTGGCTTAAGGAAGGAATAACATGCACACTCAATTTGGTATGAAAATGTATCTTACACTACAGGAAAGTAAGGGAGAAGGGGGTAAGTAGGCTGTGGGGAGGATGATAGAAGGGAGGGCAAATGGGAGGAGGAAGTAATTAGAAGTAAACACTTTTGGGGATGGAAGGTCAAAAGAGAGAATAGGACAAATAG
Source organism: Notamacropus eugenii (assembly GCF_028372415.1). NCBI lineage: Eukaryota > Metazoa > Chordata > Mammalia > Diprotodontia > Macropodidae > Notamacropus > Notamacropus eugenii. The sequence continues at coordinate 327,610,806 of NC_092875.1, forward strand.
GAGGCAGGACAGGATGGAGGGAAATATAGTCTTTCACAACATGACTATTATGGAAGTCTTGTGCATAACTACACATGCATAGACTATACTGAATTGTTTGCCTTCTCAGTGGGGATGGGTGGGGAAGGAGGAAGGAAGAGAAGTTGGAACTCAAAATTTTAGGAACAAATGTTGAGAATTGTTTTTGCATGCAACTGGGAAATAAGAAATACAAGTAACGGGTTATAAAAATCTATCTTGCCCTACAAGAAAAGAGAGAAGATGGGAATAGAGAAGGGAGGGATGTGAAGAAGAGAGGGCAAATTGGGGGAAGGGGTAATCAGAATGCATGGTGTCCTGGCGTGGGGCAGGGGAGAGATGGGAAGAAAATTGGGAACTCAAAATCTTGTGGAAATGAATGCTGAAAATGAAAAATAAATAAATAATTTTTTTTGAAGGGAAGAAAAGAAAAAAAACAAAGTAACTGGAAAAAAATGAGACGCCAAAATATCAAAACTAAATGTAGCAAAATTATAAAAATCTAGTGAGTTTGAAATGAAGAAATATGAAAAGACATCCCCAATCCACAGGCATTGTACACTGTATCTGCTTTCAGATATTTTTCAATGCTATAATGATTTGTTTTTCCTCTCAAAAAATACTATTTGAAGAGGGAGGGATACATGGGATACTACAATGAGGTAGAAAACAGAAAATATTAATAAAACTTGTCACAAATAAATTAATAAACAAATAAGTAGATGGCTGGCTGGATGGATGAGATCTATCGAAGGACAAGACAGAACAGAGGCAGGGAAAGGCTTATCTTATCTCCAATCTCATCTTCCTATCTCTTAATAAAAATCTGGGTTTCCCATCAAAACATTATACCTTTACCCTTTCTTATACTAACCAATCAATTCTTTCATCTCACCTCAGAGCTTACTAGCTATGTGAAGCTAGGAAAGTCACAGAGAGAAGGCACTAGAATTCAGAGGGGTTGAGAAAAGCTTCCTATAGGAAACGGGATTTTGGTTGGAACTTAAAGGAACCCAGGGAAGTCAGGAGACCTAGGAAAAACATTCCAGACATTGGGGACAGCCGGAGAAAATGTCTATAGAGGGAAAGTGGGAGTGTCTTGTTTATGGAAAGGCCAGGAGGCCAGTGTCACTGGATCAATATCATGGGAAGACTGGAAACGTAGGAGGGGCTGGGAGTATGAAAGGCTCTGAACGCTAAACAGAGTATCTTGGTATTTGCTCCTGGAGGCAATGAAAACCAATGGAGCTTACTGAGTAGAGGGTGACATGATCAGACCTGTACTTTCAAAAGTCACTTTAGAGGCTGAACAAAGGATACTGGAGTGGGGAGACAGCTGAAGAAGGTAGACCAACCAGTAAGCTATTGTTAATAGTCCATGAATTGATGAAGGCCTCACCAGAGTGATGGCAGTGTCAGTCGAAAGAAGGGGGAGCATTTGAGATATGTTACAAAGGTGAAATCAACAGGCCCTGGCAAAAAAAATTGGATATGCAGAAGTGATAAATAATGAGAAATCAAGGATGACACTTAGGTTTCCAGTCTGAAGGACTGGGAGAATGGTATTGTCCTCTACAATAAAAGGGAGCTTGGAAGGGAGAAGAAGCGGAGGAAAGATAATGAGTTACATTTTGGACATGTTGAGTTCAAGATGTCTACTGAAAATCTAGTATGAATTGTGTAAAAAGGCAGAAGCTTGACTAGAGGTCAGCAGAGAGTTTGGGGCAGGATAAGCAGATTTGAAAATCATCAGAATAGAGATGGTAATTAAATCTACAGGAAGTGATGAGATCACTAAGTGAAACAGTATAAAGAAAGAAAAAAAGAAAGCCCAGGGCAGAACCCTGTGGGACATTCATGGTTGGAGGATGAGATCTATATAAAGATCCAGCAAAGTAGACTGAGGAGAGGTCTGATGTGTAGGAAGAGAAAACAGGAGAGTAGTGTCCTGAAAAGCAAGAGATGAGTTATCAAAAGGCTGATCAACAGTGTCAAGGCCTGCAGAAAGGTAGAGGAGAATGAAGAGTGAGAAAAAGCCACTGGTTTGGGCAGTTAGATTTTCAGTAACTTTGGACAAAGCAGGAATAATGAGGCCAGAAGCATTTTGTAAGAGATTAAGAAGAGTGAGAAAAGAGAAAGTGAAAGCACCTATGGTAGATGGCCTTTTCAAGTTTAGTTACACAGAGCAGAAGAGATATAGGATTAAATAAAAAGGGATAATAAGACACATACCTGCTCCGAAGGTTGTTAAGATGATTGAGAAAATGTATGTAAAGCATTTAAAAAAGCTATGTGAGCTGCCATTAACACTATTAATGTTATCATTATTATTCCATTGTTGTACCTACTAGACAGATGAGTGCCATATTCCTACTTTTCCAGCATCACTTAACAATCTCTTTGTAATCTTTCTTTGAACTTCAGCATCATTAGATTTTTTTTCACAGACCTCTGGGTCATTAACCTTTACTCATAACCTTAGGGCACAGTTTGAAATCTTCCCCAAACCCTGCCAGCATGTTGCTGATGGGTAGGAAAAGGGGGAAAGGAACAAACATTCATTAAGCACCTATTATGTGTCAAACACAGTGTTAAGTGCTTTACAAATGTTGCCTCATTTGATCCTCTCACACCTTTGGAAGGTAAGTATTATTATCCTCATTTTACAGCTGAGGAAACTGAGGCAGATAATGACTTGTCCAGGGTCACACACCTAGAACTATCTGAAACTGGATTTAAAATGAGGTTTTCCTGACTTCAAAGTCAATACTTATCCACTGTGCTTCCTCGTTGCCACCAGGAGGAAGAATGTATTTCAAAATGAATGTGAACGTAAAACAAATGATACTGATAAAATTATTTTTAAAAGAGAAAAAAAATTTACTGATCTCACATAGATCAATTTTTCAAAAGAAAAAACCTCCAGGACAGATTTTGCACTTCCTGGACAAGTAAAATCCAAAGAACTATTGGAATTTCTCACCCTGATAGAGATATACTCACTTTGAATCAATCCAAAATATAAACATTAGGATTACAAAAAAAAAAAAAGGCACATTAGGAGATGATTGTTTTTACAAGTTTACCACCATGCTCCTTTAAATATAAAGTTCCCTGTCTATATACAATTTCTCAAGTATTTTGTAAGGCCAGGTACACATAGATGAAATTCATACAACTTTGGAATTTCAGAGTTGGAAAGAGCCTTACAGACCATCTGCTCCAAGCTCTTTATTCTACAAATGAGAACACTAATGCCCAGGTAGCTGAAGTTACTTGCCCGTGACTGAATACCTAGAGAGAAGAACCACACTATGCAGTTTTTGTCAAATAGTGAGTTCTTATCCCAGAAGTTGGAATCTTTGGGCTTATCAAACAGTAGATTACTATAGTCACTGACTACTATGTCTTGTGTTCCTAACCTATTCCACTGAAAATGACAAATGATAAAGGGGATGTGGGAAAATCGAGACACTAAGGTACTGTTGGGAGTTGTGAACTGAGTCAACCATTCTGAAGAGCAATCTGGAACTATGCCTAAAGGGTTATATAACTGTGCATTGACCCAGCAATACCTCTTTTCTAGTTCTCTACCCGAGAAAGAGAAAAGGAAAAGGAAAAAGGCCTGAATGACTAAAAAATATTCATAGCAGCTCTTTTTGTGGTCACAAAGAATTAGAAATCGGATGCCCATCAACTGGGGAAAGGCTGAACAAGTTGTGGTAATTGATTGTGACTGGAATACTGTTATCCTGTAAGAAATAGGGGGAAAAATGCTTTCAGAAAAATCTGGAAAGACTTACATGAAGTGACGCAAGGTGAAGTGAGCAGAACCAGAGAACACTGTACACAGTAACAGCAATATGTACAGTGATCAGATGTGAATGACTAAGTTATTCTCAGCAATACAATGATCTAAGACAGTTTTGAAGGACTAATGAAGAAAAATGCTATCCACCTCCAGAGAAAGTACTCATGGAGTCTGAATGCAGATTGAAGCATGCTTTTGTTTTTTACTTTATTTTTCTTGGGGTTTCTTTAATATGTTCTTTCACAACACAATTAATATGGAAATAAGTTTTGCATATGTATATCAAATTGCTTGCCTTCTCAATGAAGAGTAGGGAAGGAAGGGAAAGAATCTGGAACTCAAATTTTTAAAAGTGAATGTAAAAAATTGTTTTTACTCTAATTGGAAAAAAATAAAACATTCTTTAAAAAGTAAAAAAAAAGATAGGGGTCAGGGTGTATGAAATACTTAAATGACAGAAATACAGAAAGTATTTCAGGAAACAGGTTTAAGAATCAAGGGCTGCCTGTACCAAAGACTAAAATAGGTACGTAGGATTAAGAGCAAGTAATATTTTCTTTTAGAGAAAAAAAAATCATCCCTGAAAAATAATAGTATTTGTACTTTTTGAAGCAAGTATCTTACTAATTTAAAGGATTTGTGATTTATGATCCCATATTTACAACTGGACTTTACTATAGCCTATACAACTAGGCAAGTCAATGTATTTCCACAAAAAGAAAACTCTTCATGGGATCAACGTAAGTCTTGGATGAGACAAATCCTTAAAGAAGTACAATTAGAGTGACATTGGGAAGGAATGGTCAGGCTTAAGAACATGAGCTTAAGAATGAAAAATTGTTTTTAAATTAACATTTCAGTAAAATAAATAAGCCACCCTCTGAAGATCTGATTTAAGTAATATATCACTGACCCAGTGCCCAGCACAATTCTTTTCTGTTTTTGTGTTAGTTAGATTATGTTCCAGGTTAAATAGGGTTACTTTATTTTCTTCTATGTATAATGTTTGGCTCATACAATAAGTTAATGTTTTTAATTATCAGGATTTCTTCCCTAATGTCTGAAGTGAGTCTGATGAGGGAGAGGAGAAAAAATAAAGGGAAATAGTACAAGTAAGAAATCTCCTTTCCAACTGAGTAACTCTGATCATTACAATAATCCACCACAGTTCCAGAAGACTCATGATGAAAATCACTATCCACCTCAAAAGAGAGAACTTGATGGGCTCAGAGTAAAGACTGAAGCACATTTTTTCCTTCTTTTTTTTTCAAAACTGTGGAAATATGTGTTGCATGGCTTCATACATGTAAGTGTTATGTAAGTATATGTAAGCATTACGTTTCTTGCATTCTTGATTGGGGGGAGATGGGAGATGAAAGGAGGGAGCAAATTTGAAACTGAAAATAAAATTAAAATTTTGTAAAAAGGTAAAAAAAGAAATCTACTTTACTTTCCCCATAGCCCTGCTCTGGAACTGAGCTTGACTGGCGAGTGAATGCAAACTCAGTTAAAAAACTAAACAACGTCTAGTTAGCCAAAGCTTATTATGCACATCCATCCACCCAGAAATTTTGCCATTCAATAAGAGAAGTCCCAACCTCCCTCTCCCTGAAGTTCTCTCTCTTTGTAAGTTGTTTTCCCTTATGAAATACAGGCTCTTTGAAAGCAAAGAATGTCTTTGTAGTCCAAGCACTAGAACAATGCTTGGCACACAACTGGTGCTTAATAAATGAATTTTCATTCATTCCTATTTAGTAGTAGGCCGTTGTATAAAATCTTACAGCACAGTGAGGACAAAAGAGTTGAAAGCAAGCCTAAAGATCTGTTCGTACAAGGTAACTTAAAACTGACTGTATATGAAAAAGAGATAATATTGTACATCAGCACCTATGGCTTAATATCTTAAGCCTAAAGGATGTTCCAAGGGCTGTCAGATTTTAGGAACAGTAATCTGATCTCCAATACAGCAACCTACCTTATGATGTAGTACTACACCACAGCATAGTAGTCAATCCTAAAATTTAAGTTTCACCAAAAGGCTTAAAATTGGTGCTCTCATATAAGTTATAGTTAAAGAATACAGGCTTTCTTGAAAGAATGTAGACATTAGCTTTCGCATCCCAGACAAAAATTCTTCTGATACTATTTTCTTCTTTTCTAAATTTTTTTGTTAACTCCACTGAGCTGCTGAAACTGCTGATATGTCCCAACTTCTAGGTGGGTATACTAAAGTAAAGACAGAAGAATCCTGACATAAACTAAACCACTCCAGGATAAGTTAGAAGACAGAGGAATTCTAAGATTTGTAGCTTAAGGCTAAAAAACACTAAACAAGTATCAGTCATTATTATTATAATTACTGCAAGGCTGTTCCTTTCCTCCTGGGTCACTGGCATTACTTTATCTTTCCTCCACATAAAGGAAGACTGAAGAAAAAGAAGTAGATTAGTAAATGTACTCTATGTGCCCTCAATGTTATTCTTGCTTCAAAAATTACTGAAATAAACTATTGAAAAACAGGTCCTGAATCAATGATTTGACTTTTTCTTCTGTTAGCATTCAATCTACAAAGAACAGAAATAAGGGCAACACATGAACATATAAACATCTATTACTTACACTTTATTCTGAAGTGTATATTAAACAATACAAGAGAAACCAAACTGCCCTGTGTCCTTTTCAAACAGTCTTTTGTTCTATTCTGGGTTTTTTATTACACTTTCCTTTCTTTTCTTCTTCCCTTCCTCCTCAAGCGCTGTCACTACCTGCCAGCTTCACCCTCTTCTTTCCCCTACTAGAAGCCATCCTTTCTAACAACTTACTCAAGCAAAACAAATCAACATATTGGCCATGTCTAAAAATGTACATTTCACAGCGAAACTCTATCATGTAAAAATTATCTATGAGTCAGAAGAAATCTTCATTATCAATCTTCTTAAGTCATGATTGGTCAAAATTGCTTTTCTTTACATTGCCATAGTATTCATATACACTGTTCTGTTGGTTCTGCTTACTTTATTCTGTTCTGGTTCACATAAGTCTCCTTAAGCTTCTCTGAATCTATCATTTCCAATTTTTATGACACAACAATATTCCATTAGTGCCTCCAGCTGTGGCAGTGCGTCTTGGGTGCTGAAGTCACAGACATACTGAAGACTAGGTGGAAACAGAATGCAACAACAGCATTGTTTCTAACAGCCATTATTCTCAAAAGACACATCCAAAATCTAATGAGGAGCTTGAGATATTGTACAAGTAAAATCACGACAACTTTGAAAACTTGACCAAAGTACAGGCAAAAATGGAAAAGTTAACATCAACCACCAAAGGAATTTGCGAAATAGAATATTACTGTCATGGAAATGGAAATCATCAAACATCCTTCTTCTATACACAGTCCACAATCTGCTTTTATAAAGCTTCCCACAAGCTTTCAGAAATGTACAAGAAGGAAATACCTTCAACATATCACTGTTGAAGAGGTCATCCATCCACGCTAAGAACCAGGATCTCATCTTAAATACATGTGGCTTTACCAGTCCCAAGTTGGGAACAGCAGCCTTGAAGTGGAAAGCATGCTACCTGAAATTGGACATTGAATATTATAATTTTTCCAAAATAATTTCCCCTTAAAAGCTCAAACTCCCAATATCAGAATGAACCTTTCTCTCCCCATCAAAACACTTCAAGTCTTCTAATACAGGTCTACTGTTGCCTCCTACATTTTTTTCTCCAAGGTCACAGCTCTACTTCTTTCCTCACTTGCAGAATTAGTTGCTTCAATTCCACCTTCTGAATCTTTTAATACCACTCTGGTAGTAACTTCCAAAGTTGATGCTAGTCATCCATTCAGATCCTACTATTAAAACCATAGCCCTCCTCTCCTTCTTTGACAAAAACTATTGGAAAACTGGCCATATGCTTGGCAGAAAACGTTTAGATCAGCACTTTCACATTTCCACAATAAGTTTCAAATGGATACTCAACTTAAATATAAAAGTAACACTGCAAAAATAAATGACACACATAGTGAGATGAGATCAGAAGAATGAAAGGAGGTGCCTTTCACAAATATACATAGTAAAATTCTAAACCAAAGGACAGAGGTGTTTATAAAATAAAATCTTGAATAAAAAAAGATCGAAAGGATCTGTGTCAACAAAAGCAAAAAAACTAGATTGGAAAAAATAACTTTAATCAAACAATTGAGAATTAAATCTGCTATAGGAAATTGATAATAAGAATATGAAACCAAGAACCATTTTCTAACAGCAGAATGGTCAAAGGAGATGAACAAATGACCTTCAGAATTAAGAAATACAATTAAACAAAATATTACAACAAATCACTAAGAGCAATAAAAATTGTAATCACATTGGTTTCATCTCACATTAAATTGGAAATTAAATTAAAATAAACAAAAACCAGCAATGCTGAATGAGCTACAATAGGACAGGAACACTAATACATACTGGTGGTAGGGCTTTGCACTGACAAAACCATTCCAACAATGTGGAATTTTTCAAGAAAAGTCATTAAACTATTTGAATTCTTTTGATCCAGTCAACCATCTAGTACCAAGCATATAACAAAATGAGGTCAAACGTATTGGAGTAGGGGAAAGCCCCACATTACTAATAGCACTCTTTGTTGTAGACAGCAAATTTGAATTATTCAGAGAAAATGTGGAAGGCTTGTATGAACTTATGCAAAATAAAAAAAACAGAATCAAGAGACATGTTCAATGGAAAGATAATACTAAAAAAAAATTTCTGGTTAAGGTAAATAGCTAGTACTAATCTGAAGACTGATGAAACCTCTTTTCTCTTAGCAGAAGTTTGAGGGGTTATAGGTGTGGAATAATTTGTCAATAGTGTTTCACTTGCTTAGCTATTTTTGTTATAAAAGCAGGGGGACAGAGATACATGCATTGGGAAAATGCAGCTTTTAAAAAAAGCAATTAAATTGGGTTTGTTTGTTTTTTTAAGATTAAGGAGGACAGGAAAAGGCTTCTTGAAAAAGGTAGGATTTTATATGAAATTTGGAACTTTATATTTGATCCAAGAGAAAATCATTGGAATTTACTGAACATTGGAAGTGCCACAATCAGACATGTACATTCATTAGGAGGATCAGTTTGACAGCTGAGTGAAGGAGGATAGATTCAAGTGGGGGACACACTTGAAGCAAAGAGACCAACTAATAGGCTACTGTAATAGTTCAGGCATGAGGAGATGAGAGTTTTGCACCAGTGTGGTTGCATGGCTACAGTGTCAGAAGAGAGAAGGGGGCATATCCAAGACAGCTTATGAAGACAGAAATGACAGAACTTGACCACTAATTCAATTTATAGAAAGAGAGTGAGTGAAGAAACAAAGATGACACCTGGGTTTTGATCCTGGATGTCTGGGAAGATGGCAGTACCCTCCCACTAAGAGGGAAGTTAGCAAGAAAGGAAGGTTTAAGACAGGGAAAGATAATGAATTCAGATTTGGATATGCTGAGTTTAAGTTATCTGTGGGACAGTTTGAGATGTCCGAGAGAAAACTGAAAATGTGAGACCAGAGGTCATGCTAGAGGTTTAGGCTGGACAAAGCAGACATGAGTCATCTACACAGAAATAATAACTGAAACTATGGGAGTTAATAAGATGATCAAATAAAACAATATAGAGGGAGAAAAGAGCCCAGGACAGAGCCAGTTTAATCAATGCCTCATCAACTGAAGTTAAAACAGAATATAGAATTACAATTAAAAAAATAGCAGACCCTTTTCTTCATAGCAATACAAAAATGGAGTACGTTCCAGGAATAGGGAATGGACTGTGCAAAAGCATCGAAATAGGAGCTGGAATATTGTATGAATAAACAGAACAACCAGTTTTGCTGGATCATGGGGATATAACATGAATGAAGGGATATAACATGTACTAAAGATAGAAAATTAGACTGGAACCAGGTTATATTAAATACAAAATCAACAAGTTTGTATTTGTTCCTAGAGCTAACAAGAAGCCAGTAGTTCATTAAACAGAATGATAAAGTCAGACCTTTATAATAAGAAAGTCATCTGGCAACTGTGTGGAGAATAGACAGGAGAAGGGAAAGGCTGAAGGTAAGGAAGCTACTAATTGGGAAACTACTGCAGTAGTCCAAGAGAGAGGTAGTAAGAGACTGAAGTAGGGTAGTGACTATGTAAGCATAAAGAAAAGGGAAGAATAAAGACAATAACTTTTGTATGCTAAGAAGGTATGTGCCTCACAGTAATAAGCTTGGAAAAACATAAAAATCCTGAATCACTCAGTAACTAGGAAAGTAAATAAAGACAAATGACATTTCTCGACTCTTAAGGATTTTATGCATGTTCCTTATATTGATGAAATAATGTAAGTCCCTCAAGGGTAAGGACCATGTTTGATAACTTTTATATATTCCAATGCCTACAGGGCCCTAATAGCAATAAGAAAGGCAGGTGAAGTGGGAACAAGAATGAGACTTGGAGTTAGGAGACCTGGATTCAATTTCTACTTTAGGCATTTAATAACTGCTCGATGAGATGGGCAAGTCATTTAACCTTTCCAAGGCTTAGTTTTCTCATCTGCAAAATGATGATAACAAGATTTATCATATCTGACCCAGGAGACTATAGTAAAAATCATTCAAATGAGTGAATGAATAATATATTCAAACAAACCTTAAGGTCTTACATAACTGGCAAGTGTTATAAAGAAACACAATAAATATTTATTGATGGTGATACTCTGACCTACTGAAGACAGATGCTTTAACACAAATCTACTCATCTTTTTATATTCTCTTTTGTAGTTAAAGATAATGATGAACTTTATTACCTGGTTTCTGGAAAAAACAAAATATTTATTGCATTATTTTTGTTAGTGAACAGAGATCCAGTCTTCTTCTTAACAAGATGGATCAAAAGTTTACAGAAAGGTACTTCAATGAGTGGCTCTGGTTCTAGACGTCCTGTATGAAACCTGTGCTTTAACTGGGCCAATCTATCTTTATCTTTTGCTTCCCAGCAACTGAAAATAGGTATTTCAAGGTGAGAATATCCTAGGGAAGTTCCAGAGATAGAATATAATCACTCAGCAATAATTTAATCAGGACAATCTCAAAACGTTTCAAGAGTCATTAAATGATCAAGAGAAATCAGGCCTTTTGGCTAACTTCTCATCTCAAAGATCTTCATGAATAAACCAAATGTTGCAGTCACTTACAAGTAATTCAATGAATGTTTTCCTGCATGCTTGTGTTCTTTCAAAAATAAAAGCAATTGACACTGGCTGAGGGCAGAGTCAAGAAAGAGGATTAGAGGCAGCTACCCAACTGAACTCTCTCAGTATTCCCCTTCAAAAAAACTTTAAAAAACTCCTTAAATAGTTTGGGCAGAGCCAAGATGGCAGAGTAGAAGGACAGACCTGTAGAAGCTCCCCCCCACAGCCCATAAAATACCTGTAAAAAATGACTCTAAACAAATTCTAGAGCAGCAGAAGTCATTAAACAACAGAATGAAAGACATTTCCAGCCCAAGACAGCCTGGAAGGGTCAATAGGAAAGGTCTACTGCCCAGGGCTCAGAGAGGAGTGGCAGGGACAGGACCAGAGCAGGCTGCAGGGCGCCAGCAGCAGCAGCTGCGGTTCCTAGATCCCTCAACCCACAAATTCCAGAGTCAGCTTCAAAGGTCAGTGAGAAAGCTCTTTCACCTGGGTGAGAAGGGAACAGGGTCTGGCCCCGGCAGCAACAGCAGAGGCCATTTTGAGGGCCCTCTGCCTAAATACTCTGGGGGAGTTGAGCAGCTGATCTGAATCTCGGCCCTGAGTGGCGGTCCTGGGGTGAGGAGGAGCACTGACTGGTGGAGCTGGTGGAGGCTCTGGACAGGGAACTCCACTCACAAATCCGGAACAGAAGAGTGTTTGTAGTTGCTCCCAGAGCAGAGCACCCTCCCTTGATTGTGCCACTTTGGAGGAACTGAGAACTTAAAGGTCCCCAGAGTATACCCTCCTCTTGACTAAGGAGTCAAAAGCCAACTAACTGGCCAGGAAAATGCCCAGAAAAGGGGGAAAAAAATAAGACTATAGGAGGCTACTTTCTTGGTAAACAAGTCTTTTCATCCATCCTTTTGGATGACGAAGAACAAAGCATACCATCAGACGAAGACCTAAAAGTTAAAGCTTCTTCATCCAAAACCTCCAAAATTAGTATACAATGGTCTCAGGCCATGGAAGAGCTCAAAAAGGATTTTGAAAATCAAGTAAGAGAGGTGGAGGAAAAATTGGAAAGAGAAATGAGAGAGATGCAAGAAAATCATGAAAAGCCAGTCAACAGCCTGCTAAAGGACACCCAAAAAAATGCTGAAGAAAATAACACCGTTAAAAATAGACTAACCCAAATGGCAAAAGAGGCCCACAAAGTCAATGAGGAAAAGGATGCTTTAAAAAGCAGAATTAGCCAAATGGAAAAGGAGGTCCAAAAGCTCACTGAAGAAAATAGTTCTTTAAAAATTAGAATGGAGCAGGTGGAAGCTAATGACTTTATGAGAAACCAAGACATTACAAAACAAAACCAAAAGAATGAAAAAATTGAAGACAACGTGAAATATCTCATTGGAAAAACAACTGACCTGGAAAATAGATCCAGGAGAGACAATTTAAAAATTATGGGACTACCTGAAAGCCATGATCAAAAAAAGAGACTAGACATCATCTTTCATGAAATTATCAAGGAAAACTGCCCCAATATTCTAGAACCAAATCAGCTCCTGAAAGAGATCTGAAAAGAGAAACTCCTAGGAATATTGTAACCAGATTCCAGAGTTCCCAGGTCAAGGAGAAAATATTGCAAGCAGCCAGAAAGAAACAAGTTGAGTATTGTGGAAATGCAATCAGGATAACACAAGGTCTAGCAGCTTCTACATTAAGGGATCAAAGGGCTTGGAATGTGATATTCCAGAAATCAAAAGAATTAGGATTAAAACCAAGAATCACCCACCCAGAAAAACTGAGTATAAAACTTCAGGGGGGAAAAAATGGTCATTCAATGAAACAGAGGACTTTCAAGCATTCTTGATGAAAAGACCAGAGCTGAATAGAAAAACTGACTTTCAAACATAAGAATCAGGAGAAGCATGAAAAGGTAAATAGGAAAGAGAAATCATAAGGGACTTACTACAGTTGAACTGTTTACATTCCTACATGGAAAGATAATATTTGTAACTCTTGAAACTTTTCTCAGTATTTGGGTAGCTGGAGGGATTATACACACACACACACACACACACACACACACACACACACACAGCCCAGGGTGAGTTGAATAGGAAGGGATGATATAAAAAAAAAAAAAATAGAACTAAGGGATGAGAGAGGAATATATTGGGAGGAGAAAGGGAGAAATGGAATGGGCAAATTATCTCTCATAAAAGAGGCAAGAAAAAGCTTTTTCAATGGAGGGGAAAAGGGGAGAGGGGGGAGGGGAAAAGGGGAGAGGGGGGAGGGAAAAAGTGAAGCTTACTCATCACATTTGGCTTAAGGAGGGAATAACATGCACACTCAATTTGGCATGAAAATGTATATTACACTACAGGAAAGTAGGGAAGAAGGGAATAAATGGGGTGGGGGATGATAGAAGGGAGGGCAAATGGAAGGAGGGAGTAATTAGAAGTAAACACTTTTGGGGAGGGACAAGGTCAAAAGAGAGAATGGGGGGCAGGATAGGATGGAGGGAAATATAGTTAGTCTTATATAACATGACTATTATTATTGCAAAACTACACATATATAGCCTATATTGAATTGCTTGCCTTCTTAGTGGGGATGGGTGGAGAGATAGGAAGGAAGAGCAGTTGGAAGGGGTATGATAGAAGGGAGGGGAGATTGGGGGAAGGGGTAATCAGAATGCACAGTGTTTAGGGTGGGGGAGGAGAGAGATGGGGAGAAAATTTGGAACTCAAAATTTTGTGGAAATGAATGCTGAAAACTAAAAATAAATTTTAAAAAAACCTCCTCAAATCAAATTTTGGAGTGGCAGAACCAACAAAAGGTCAGGGTGACAAATTCTTCCAGCCTGAGACAATTTAAAAGGTGGGCAGGGAAAGTCTGTGCCACTGTAGTAGAAGCCTGTCTGGAACCCACACAAGCAGACAGTGTTGCCTCCTCCACAGCATCATCAGCTTCAGGAACTCTCAATCCAGAGACAGGAAAGGTGTCAAACAACTAGTCAGAAAGAGATTATAGGGGACCCATTCCTGGCACTGGATACAGCTGGCACTGACTGACAACTCTACTGCTAATACGCAGTTCTAGATCATAGTCCCAGGACAGACAGGAGCACTGGGGGCTGGTCAAAAGAAGTAGGGGCCCTGGTCAGAGTTCCAAAGCAAAAGGGGGTGCTAGTTCCTGCAGACAGCTACAGGAGACCAGGGGCCCTTCCTTGGTAAAGACCAGAGTACAGATCAGAACAGCAGTGACTATATCTCTCCCAGGATCACACCACCCTAAAAGAATCAAAAGTTTGCAGACCCACAGAAATCTGAAAACAGAGGCATAAAAAAGCCAGAAGCTTGGCACATTCCCCGAAACCCCAGGAGGGAAGAGCCCAACTTTAACAAAAAGTACAAAGTCAAGAAATAGGCTGAAAAAATTAGCAAACAAAAAGAGAATCTGACCATAAAAAGCCACTACGATGACAAGGAAGAATAAGACATAAACTCAGAAGAAAACAATGTAAAAAAGAGCTACCCTCAAAGAAAAATGCTAACTAAACCCAAACATAAAAAGAATTCTTAGAAGAATTTTAAAAAGGGATAATAGTGGTAAAGGAAAAATTAGGAAAAGAAATGAGAATGATACAAGAAAATTATGAAAATAGAATTAAAAGCTTGGGAAAGGAGGCACAAAAAAAATACCAAAGAACTTTAAAAAATAGACTTGGTCAATAGGAGAAAGAGGCACAAAAATCCACCAAAGAGAAGAACTTTAAAAAACAGAAGTGGCCAAATGTAAAAAGAGGTTAAAAAAAATCGCACCAAAGAAAATAAATCTTTAAAAATTTGAATAAGGCAAATGGAAGCTAATGACTCCATGAGATATCAAAAAACAATAGCAAAGTCAAAAAAATGAAAAGACAGAATGATAAATATGGTAAATATCTCATCAGAAAAAGAACTCACCCGGGATCAAGGAGAGACAATTTAAAAATTATTGGACTACCTGAAAGCCATGATCAAAGAAAGAACCTAGATATAGTCCAAGAAATTATCAAAAAAATCCTACCACCAATTATCTTAGATCTAGAGGGTAAAATAGAATTGAAAGAATCTACCAATCATCTCCTGAAAGAGATCCTAAAATGAAAACTCTCAGAAATATTATAACTAAATTCCAGAGCTGTCAGATAAAGGAGAAAAATACTTCAAGAAGCCAGAAAGAAACAACTCAAATATTGTGGGAGCACAATAAGGATCACACAAGAGTTAGTGGCTTCCATATTAAAAGAGTCTAGGGCTTATAATATGATATTCTGGAAGGCAAGGGAGCTAGGATTATAACCAAGAATCATCTACCCAGCAAAACTGAGTGTAATCTTTCAGAGGGAAAACAAATGGATATTTAATGAAATGTAAGACTTTTAAGCATTCCTGATGAAAAGACCAGATTTAATAGAAAATTACATTCAAACATAAGACTCAAGAGAAGCATAAAAAGGTAAACAGGAAAGAATAATCATATGCCAACAAAGTTCAACTATTTACATTCCTATGTGGAAAGATGATACATGTAACGCCTAAGAACTTTATCATATTTAGGGAAGTTAAAAGGCGTTTACATAGAAAGAGGGCATGAGTGTATGTCAATTATGTTGGAAGGAGCTCCAAAAAAATAGAGGTGAGAAACAGGGATGCAGTGGTAGAAGGGGGAAAGCACAAGTAAAATGGGGAAAATTTTCTCACATAAAAGAAGTGTTCGAGATAGAAAGAGCTTTTACAACAAAGGGAAATGGGGGGAGGGTGGCAGGCAATGCTTGAACCAACTCACCCTCATCAGAATTCATTTAAAGAGGGAAGAATATATATATACACAATCACTTGTGTACAGAAATCTATCTTTCCCAATAGGAAAACAGGAGTGGAAGGGTATGAAAAGAAAGGCTGAGGGGATGATAAAAGGGAGGACAGATTAAGGAAGGAAGTGGTTAGAAACAGAACAGACTTTTGATGAAGGACAGGATGAAAAGAGAGAGAAGAAACAGAAGAAAATGAGACAGAGAGAAATAAACATTAGTAATCATAACTGTAAAGTTATATGTGTATATGTTATGAGTATAAACTCACCCATAAAACAGAAGCAGATAGCAGAATAGATTAGAAACCAGAATCCAACAGTATCTTATTTACAAGAGATACTTCAAACAGAAAGACACAGAGTTGAAATAAAGGGCTGGAACATAATCTATTATGCTTCAGCTGAACGAAAAAAAAAAGAAACAGGGGTAGTGATCATGATCTCAGACAAGGCAAAAGCAAAAACAGACCTAATGAAAAGAGATAATCAGGGAAACTACATTTTGCTAAAAGCTACCATAGACAACAAATACCGAAAAATGTTAAGGGCCAAATTTCTCTGATAAACACTTCATTTTTTCAAGTATACAGGGAACTCACTCAAATTTATAAAAACAAGAGCCTTTCCTCAAGTGATAAATGATCAAAGGATAAATGGCCAAAAGATCTTCAAACAGGCAGTTTTAAGAAGAAATCAAAGTTTACCTATAATCATATGAAAAAAATACTCTAAATCACTACTGATTAGAGAAAAGCTAATTAAAACAACTCTGAGGAACCACCTCCCAGCTATCAGAAACGACAAATGCTGAAGGATATGTGAGGGAAATAGGTACACTAATACAGGGCTTCCTAAACTTTTTCCATTCATGACCCTCTTCCACCTGAGAAATTTTTACACAACCCTGGGTATGTATGCATATAAAATAAGTATACAAACCAAACATTTACTGATAATAAATCATAAAGAGATGTATTTTAAAACAATTCTTTGGTATATACATAATTTTACCATTTATTAAAGACCATTTATTAGCATATTGAGATACATGTGCTTGTTTATTTTTACAGAGAAACTTAAGTCTTGGTGGAATATTTGGTACTGCAGGATGCAGAACATCTTCAACATTTTTCATAGTTGACTGATATTTTGATTTTATAATTTTCAATGCTGAGAATGCCACTTCACATAAATACATAGTACAGAATTGCCTAAGTATGTTTAGGGCCATTTCAGAAATTGTTGGAAATTCTGTCCTAATCTCAGGCCAAAATTCATTTAACTTTTTTTAGGAAACTCAAGTTTTAAACCTATGTCACTTGATAACTTGGCAAATTCTTCTTGAATTTTTTTAATGACAGATGAGCGAAATTTTTTATTTCAATTACGGTTTATGAATGCAACTTAGTTTTGTAGGATCAAAATTTGAAGGGAAGTATTTCTGAAACTCGTCCCTAGGCACTTCAGATCATCAATTATAACTCTGGGAGGGTTATTTTCAATTATAAAATCTTCTATACCTGTGAACATTTCTAAAGAAGCATTTTCTATCCTATTCTTCCATATGTTAACTTTTTTAGTAAAACTTTCAATTTTATCTTTTAACATAAATGTTACAACTTTTTTCTTGAAGCAACATATTTAAGTCATTGAGTTTTTTTTAAATATCTGACAAATAACAGTTTTAAAAGCCTAAGTCATTAAGAAAAAATTAACAAAATCTGATTTCTGCTCAGTCAAAAATATAACATCTTCATCTAATTTCAATAATTTATTTAAACTTCACCCTCGAGAGCCACTTTACCTCTACATGTAGTAATAAGCTTTTATAATTGTATGTTTGAACATACAACAGTTTGAAAACAAATGACTGTTAACAAGGGTACAACTTTTAATGCGAAACACAATATCTAACTTTGGTGATATTTTATTTTGGCAATGAGTGCCTCCTGATCATGCAGTGAGTAAAAGTGATATGTTCATTGCCACCAGCTTTAACTTTTGCTATAAATCCAACACTCTCACTCATCATTGCTCCAGCATGGTCTGTACAGACTCCAAGACATGATTTTTTTTACTGTAAACTTTCATTTGTAAAACATTCATTGACTTTAAGATGTATATCTTCCCCTCTTGTGTGCCCTTCCAAAGGGTGACAAAACAATAATTCCTCATGTATGCTTTCTTCATAAAAATATCTTATATAAAGTAATGACTCTGCCATGTTAGAAATGTCAGTAGTTTCATCTAACTGAATTGCAAATTTTGTGTTGCCCTTAGGTCTAGTAATAAGCTGCTGATATTGATCATTACTAATTTCAGAAATTCTTATGGAAACATTATCATTTGATAAAAGAATTTTATGAATTTCATCCCCATACTTTCTCCCATATACTATTTCTGACATTTTAATAGTAGCAGATAACACAAGATCTTCTCCTATCACATAAGGCTTTTTAGTTTCTGCAATTAAATAAAAAGTTTCATTGACAGTAACAACTTTCTCAAAACATTGTTTTTCTTTATTTGAAGACTTTAAAAGTTGTTCAAAATATTCCTTTGGTTTATTGCAGTACACTGCATGTTTGATATTAAGATGTCTGTCCAGGGCTTTCTTCACTTATTTAAATCTCCCGGGCTCCCTACACTAACTTTCCCTCCCTGGGCTTCGCTTGGAATCTTACCTCAAGAGCTATGTCTTTAATGGTCCTCAGACGTCTCTGGCCCCTCCGGTGGGGGAGGGGAATAACTAGACAGAGCACCCGAGTTGGCAGCTGCACACACTTTAATGGCTACATCACTCTCTCTCGGATCCCCCCAATGCCCCAGTATATCTTTAGGCACCCGAGCTCCTCCCAAGCTCCTCCCATGTTCTTCCTTGTAGGCGGAGCCTATCCTGTTACTGAGGCATTCCCGGTACCTCGTAGCTTACCAGACCAGCTAGCATGCCACATAAGCAGGTTAGTACCTCCAGGTGTCTCAACTTTCCATACAGGAGGCCACGGTCCAGAGCTGGGCCCCAACAGATGTCATTTTAGTTTGGCTGGTTTTGTGCTCTCTGCAGCCAAAACTTCATTACAAATTAAGCAAAGAAATTTTTCCACATTATCATTGTTATTAGAAAGAATGGGTGGCTTAGAGTGATTATCATCGGTAACAGTTCCTGTTGATTTAGTTATTTTTCCTTTTGTTCATTAAAAGGGACATTCCCTGACTATTTCATAAAGAGGCCTATTCACTCAATGGGCACTGCCTCCCTCTAAGTGAGTACCTGAAAAGGCCAGCCTAAAAAGGCCAAGGTCTCTCACTGCATCCTGGGCCATCTCCAGTCATCTTGATGAATATCTGGTCACTAGACCCAGATGGCTCAGGAGCAGAAAGTGAGGCTGGTGACTTTGCACAGCCCTCCCTCACTCAAAACAAAATCAAGTGCAAGTCATGTCATCATTTCTCTCATGTCATTGTCTTCTTCAAAAACGAAGGATGAACACAGACAGACAGACAGAAGTAAATCCATATTGCAAAAATGATTTGACATATTTTCTTTTTCTTATTAATTTAGATGTACTACAACTGCCACACTGTCATCACTATTTTTACCTCTTCCGTCTAAATTTAGCTATTTATACATAACCAAAAAAAATTTTTATCCTAAAATATAAATAAATATTGTTAATTTCTCAAATAAATACTGGCCTTAGTTTATGAAACTTACATTTATTTGTGCTTATTTTTAAAAACTGATGTTGACACTTACATACACATACAACAGTGATGGTGAGAAATATTATTAAAGCGTTTTTGTCTTTACTTGCTGCAATTAAACACTTGTTTCTGGAAAAAAAGGAAATAATAACCATTTTTAAAATTAAACTTTGCAATACAATATAATCCAAAGATATACTAATTTGATACACACATGTTGAGGAATGATGGTAGGAAAATATTAAAAGTCCTTATTTTCCATAACTAAACAATTATATTTCTGTAAGAGCAGAAAACTTTGTATGTACAGGAAAAACACTGCAATCTATAACATACAATAGTCTTGAATCTAAACCAAGTTGCTTCTGGAAGCTTTTGTTGGTGTTGCATGGCATTACAGCATGCTCAGTACAAACTGCACATGTTGTGTGTTCAGAACAAAGACTGCAGTGAAATTGTGAGTTGCGACACGGACAAGCGCTGCCAGAAACAGCTCAAATTCAATACACATTTAATTTTTAGTCATTTTACTGCTGTCAAATTTTTCAAAACCACCACATTCAGTTACATAACCCCGTAAGTAGTCATGATCCAAAGTTTAAGAAGCACTGCACTAAAGAACTGTTAATGGAGTAGTGAGCTAGTCCAACCATTCTGAAGAACAATTTGGAACTAGGCCTGAAAGGCTATCAAAGTATGCACACCCTTTGACACAGCAATACCACAACTACATCTGGATCCCAAAGAGATAAAAGGAAAAGGATCTATATGGACAAAAATATTTATATCAGCTTTTTTTTGTGGTGGTGCAGAATTAGAAATTGAGGGGATACTCATCAATTGGGGAATGGCTGGACAAGTTGCGGCATATGACTATGATGGAGTATTATTATGCTATAACAAATGACCAGGACAGTGACTTCAGAAAAACATGGTAAGACCTATATGAACTGATACAAAGTAAAGTAAGAAGAACCAGAAAATCATTGTGCACAGTAACAGCAATATTGTAATGATGATCAACTGTGAAAGACTTGGTTTCTCTATTCAATACAATGATCTAAGATAATTCCAAAGGGCACATGATGGAAAAAATGTTATCTACCTCCACAGAGAGAACTAATGAACTCTAAGTGCTAATCAAAGTATAATTTTTCATACTTTCTCCATATTTCTTGGGTTTTTTTAAGTATGGCTAATATGAAAATGCTTTGCATGATTTCATACATATAATTGATATCATATTGCCTGCCTTCTCAGTATGTGTAGGAGAAAGTAGGAAGAAGGGAGAGAACTTAGAACTCAAAATTTAAAAAGAAAAGAATGCTAAAAAGAAACACTTTTTCTTTAAAAAATGGGTAGAATTTAAAACTACTGCGTAACAATTACCATTACATATTTATGTAGTACTTTATATATGTTTGCAGAATGTTTTAATAATCTTTATTAGTTACTTATAAGAACTACTTATTTACAAAAATCTAAATAGCAGATCAATGATCAAGGAATACTTCGAATTCAGTTGAATAATAAGACTGTCATTTATATAGGCTTTAATGGTTTTACACAGTGTTTTACATCCATTATGTCATTTAATTCTCACAGTATCACTGCAAGATAAAGTTATCCTCATTTTATAGAAGAGGGTTTGCCTCAAAATACACACCTAGTTAAATGGCAGAGGTGAATTCAAACCCATAAGATTATTTCATGTCTCCAAACCCACTTTCCACTATATCACAATGTCTCTCATAAATTCCAATATATATCTGGTATTCATGCTAGTATATACCTCTCTCCATCTAACGGAATTCAATGCAATAAATAAGTATTTATTGATCACTGTCCCTCAGTCTTAGTGGAGAGACAAGACAAAGACACACAGACTCTACCTATCTAGTCTAGCCTTAGGGTATAATTGCCCTCAAGTCTCTCCTGAGCACACTTTTTAATTAGTTCAAATTGCCAAAGTCAAAATAATACTTTTTAGACATTCCTTTAAAATAATGATTGAATAACTACATATTTAAAGCAGTAATCAAAAAAAGTGTGCTCATTGGCAAGAAAAAAAAATTTCTATATCCACACCTCTTGAGTTTTTCCCCAAAATAGCACAGCATCCAAAAGTTCTTTTAGTGGTTGCCAAGAAGTATTCAATATAATATAGCAATCTAAAACCATAATCATATTTTCTAAAAATGAAGAGAAAACAGGTACTAGACAGTCAAGCCCCCATTATTCCAAGTTCCACTCAGGTCCTATCAGCCCAGTCTAGGAGAAAAGGAACTTTAAAATGAAAAAAGAGTTCTGGATCAAACATAATATTCCTAAAATCTTTACTGATATTGTACATAGTTATGCCAATAATTTCTACAACACTATCCTAAGTAATTAAATGAGGACATACAAACAAATTGCTACAGCCAGTCAGCCAGCCCATAACAATGCCATTTCTGGGTTCTCCCACCATACGTCTAAGATATCAAGTACCTTTAAGACACATATCTAACAATAAAAGGCCTAAAGATTTAAACTAGTTCCCCAAAGGAAATAAAAACTATAAGCCATACCATACTCTTGTATGGCTTACTCATGACTCACATTTTTGTATGACATAGGTAGAAAGATATTCCATCAATATCTTAAGTTGATTAGGCAGCAAAGCAAAATATTTTTCCCTCAAAATTTTTGATTCATTCTACTGAATCCACTTAGCACATCCCCTCAAAATAGACAAAAAAAAGAGGTATTATTTTTTTGATATTATTAATTTTCTGTTCATTTATGGGAAGTATATCACTTTCCATATTATACTTTAAACTACAGCCAAGACATGGCAATTTTTTATTAAAAAATAAAATGGAAAATTAAGACACAAAAGGGGATCAGAACTGACAAGATTTTATCTACTTGCCAATCCACAATAATAATGAACATTAAACTAGGAAAGATCTGAAAGATCATCCAGTAAACCCCTTCATTTTACATTTGGAAACTGAGGCCTAAAGATTTTACAGGACCTGCCCCAGGTTATACTGTGGCAAACCTAGTACTAAAACCTGATTGCTAGGACTATGAGCATTCTACCACTATGTCCTGCAAAAACAGCATATCTGTGTCACAGTAGAGTGCTTATGAAAGTTCTCCCATTTTTCATTTAATTCAGTTTCAAAAGGTGCAAATATCAAGATTTTTAGCATTTAAGTTGTACTTAACATAATTCAGCATTTACCACAGCCAGTCTAAAAAATTTTTAAAGGTTATTTAACAAGTTTCTTTAAACAACTATTAGTGGAGCTGCATTTTAAATTTTATGTTTATTTTACTGAATTCAACTGATTTGAAAATAATGTATTTTTAGCATCAATTAGATAATAAAAACTGCAGTTGCAAAACTACAAAAGTACTTTTTTGATAGGTAAAAGGCATTAATGAAAAGGAAACTATTTGTTGAGACATTAAAAAAAAAGGCAGCACAAAGCAAGTGGAAACACATTCATACAGGTCCCATAAACTCTTAAAACATAGAGAAGTTCATTTTCTCCTGAAGAAACAATGATTCTAAAAATCAGAATGCTTATATCTTTTAACCTTTGATACTTTTCCTTTCTTTTTCAATGACCTCAGGGATACTTCTGAACACAAGCTAAAGTAAACATGCATCTGTGACAGTCAATCTCCAATCCAACCTACCACCTACACTCTCTCCCCTGCCTCTCTCTTCTGGCATCAGGCTCTGCCAATTCTACTCATAGCTGCTAAGAAATAGTACCCAAGAAAGCCTTTTCACAAGAGCAAGAACAGAGAGTGCAGAGACAGATTGGGGGCCAAGAGCCAATTGTAAATCCAAGAAGATAAAACTGGAAGAAAACACAGCTTTCAAAACAGCATTCTGTGCCTACTTCCTGTGGGTTTCAGTAATTGTCACAGTCAGATTTTTAAAGTTATTTTGCAGTGTTAACTGAGCTGGCTATCAGAATGGTGTACTGTGACAACCTAATCATGAGGGAGGATTTCTACACCAGTAATCTTTCAAGAAAATTAGCATCTAATAATTATTACCTGATTTTATACATACATACATACATACATACAGGCACATGCACACACACACGTGTGTATGTGTACACTGTATATAAAAACACGGTTAGGAAAGATAAACTAAGACAGTATTATTTCATTTCATGAAAGTTCAAAGCATATTTTGAGAAAAGCAAATAGGGAATGTGACAGGATTTCTTTTTTAAAACAACCAAGACTTATAAATGTCAAATCTTACTTTCTTTTATTGGAATTGATCATTACTACTAAATTTAACATAGAAAAACCATTCCACAGTGTGAGAAGTGTAAAGGAAATCTGAATTTGTGTAGAAAAATCTCTTCATTATACAAGAAAGCTAATAATCCTGTATCATAAGATAGAAGTAGAAAGCAGAAGTAAAAAGGATCTTAGGAGGTCATCTTTATTTTACAGAGAAATAAACTAAGATGCAAAGAGGGGAAGTGACTTACCAAATGTTACAGTAAATAGCAGAGAGTAAGCTCCAGATGTGACTGACTCCAAGTCCAGAGCAAGCTCCACTTGACTTTCTTCAGGTCAGGTAACACAGTTAAACTGCAGTTCCAGGATTATGACCCAGGTTTTCTGTCTCCAGTTCCAATGCTCTTTCCCCCAGTATCATCCACTTTCTTCCACTTATTTTAAGAGTAGTGCTGGGTTCTTTATTTGTAAAACAGCACTTCAAATATGATTTTCATGTGTTTTAGTTTTCCATATGATACCAAAACTAAACCCAGTGAAATTTGCTAATTGGTTGATGAATCTGTTCCCTGACAATTTATACAAGATAGGTAAAGTGCTATCAAGGTTCACCTAAAAACACTCAAAGACCAGACTATTTTAATGTGGTAACTGTGGACATGTAACATCCCTACACTTTATGCTAATTCTAAAAAGGTAACGCTTCAAAATAATGCTTTATTGATAGCCAAATGCTGACTATCATCAATGAAACTTTTCTGAACAAATTTCTCTATAAAGAGCTCACTTTTAATATGTCATTACTTATTACATGTGGACATACAAAGAAGCTTATTCCATAATTATGTAGCATAATTTTTATACATGGCATCTTCCCAGACCTAAAAAAAAAAAGTGAATAACTCATTTTTATCTACAGTATGCCAACTTAAAAGACAATGGTATCTCTATCCTAATAAGAACATGAACTTCTGAGAGTAACTGAGTTTTCTGGTAGCTTCTTTGACTGGCCAGTCAAGCTTGGAAACCAGCAACAGTCCTAAAAAGGGCTGATACACCTAAAAGATGTAGCAGAAAAAACCGATAAATTATGCAGCTAAATACCTGCAACTATTGGGCAAAGATAAATGAAACTAGCAGAAAGATTCATCCTGCACGTTGTATTCCTCCCCAAATATTTCTCCCACTCCAATCCTCAGGAGGAGCAGATTATGGGGGGTAGGTCCTCTTCGAAAACGAAGGACAAACACAAGCATATAAGAATATGAAAGACTCAGGATTGGTAAAAAGGAAAAGAAGGTACTCTAAGAGAGTAGACAATGTGAAAACTTAAGGAGTACAGGAGATTGATGGAGAAAAACTAAAACCATCACTACAGTGGAATATTTTTATAAAGTGCACATCAGCTCCAGAGTGCACTGACTTTGGACAACCCCATGCTTGAACACAAACTATTATGCTACATTCATAGGAACAGAACAGGCTTGCCTTTCACTGATATAAGCTCTATAAATAGGATAAGTGTGATAGTGATCACTAGCAGAAACTTACACTGTAGGCACCATTACTACTGTTATGTGTCTGGCTCAGTATCAGGCTTTGGATAAAATATTAAATTAAAAATCAAATAAGTTATCAACCACATCAAATGGGATATAGAGGGTGGCCCATTTTAAATAGATCTTTAGAGTTACAGACCATCTATTCCAAAAACCTCTAGAGACTCGGAAGAAACTGAAGCTCTAGGAGGAGAAAAAGAAACACAGCAAGACTAGAAGCAGCCTTTGAGACCCCACAGACAAATAATCTCATGTGGAAAAAAAAGGGGAAAAATGAGGCTCAAAAAGAGTAAGACCTGAGTATCACAGGAAACATAAGGAGCTTGAGAAACAAAAAGAAAGAAAGAAAACTGGTCCTATTTTAAACTGCAGCACAGTTAATATAAGGAACATTGTAAAGGAATTTACAATGGAACCATAATTATATATCAGGAATATTTAAAACACAGAACACAGATTTCTAACAAGGATCCTGCCTTAACCATTTTTTTGATAACTAGACCACAGGTTCAAGAAAGAGCTATGCCATTTATATTAGAAGTAGCTAGATCACCACATACTGAGACCTACAGGCCCAGAGATAAATGTTACTGAATCTATCCAATCTACTCTCAGACCTGTAGCTAAGATGACTAAGATGGACAAAGTAATGTTAGGAAACCCTTAATGATAAAATCGTTGATCTAAGAATACATTGTGCTTCTTATGGCTTAAACTCAAATAAATGTAGATGGGATACTGTTTAAGATCATATCAGTATTTAATACAAAACTAAAATATCACTGTTTTATTATGATCTACCTCCATACTTCCATTTACCAAGACCTATCTCTGATAACATTATCTAAGAGAATGCTGAATTCTTTCTACCTACCTAGTAAAAGAGTAGTCAGCACAATCAACTTCTAGCTATTCCCTTAGTCAGAAACTTGCTTTTCAAACTTTAATAACCAATATTAACCAAGTTCATAAAAATCTCCTTCAAAAATATTTTGCATACATTAAACTGTGAGCTTTAGCAAACAATTTAATCATTCTACAGAGCCAATACTAAGTTAATGATACTGAGATTTTAATTCCAAGCTATGGAAAAAGTAGTCTGAAAATAAATCAGCAATGAGTGAAAGTTTGTTAAAATTCTTAGCAATTTTCTCTTAGGTTTAAAAAACTAAAAAGAGGTAAATAAAATAATTATTCTTCAGTAATTTCTGCCCATATCTCAGTATCTAAAAATGGTAGGAAAACACACATCTAGATTTCATCAAAATTCAAATATGGGCAGGTTTTATTACACACTCATGTCCTAAACTTTCTCTTTCTCTTTCATTTTCATTAAATTATAGCATTCAGGAATTAGAAGGGTCCTAATAGAACTCTTCCCCCTTATTTTACAGATATGGGAATTAAGAATCCTGTTCTACCCTGAGAGGCTTTTCTCTTCAATAGTATTTGCATTATTACTGTTTTTTAATTGACTAGCATGCTTTGTAATTGGGGGAGGGAAGGAATGAAAATTCTTTCTCAAGAAATATAATTTGAAATCTATGTAACTTTTAGTTGTACAAAGCCAGTCTGACTACTACTGATAACTGAAAATTAATGACAGCAGACAGGCCTACACTGAGACAGGATTACTTCTTTTGATCAAAAGCAGAGAGTAAGCCTTAAAGCAATACTCCAGTCCAATAACCACATATTAATTGCTGTTAGGCACTCTAAAAATCAACAAGCCCTCTAAAGTGAAGCTGTAAATGCTAACCAAAAGGGAATAAAGGGATACTCAACTTGGAGTCACGGCACTCATTCTAATTTGACTTTGACACTCATAACAAAATCAGCAGCATCTTTTAATATGGCAGTACACATATATGCACATAATATATACACGAGAGACTACTCCTGGAGTCAGGCCTTCTTGGTTCAAGTCTTACTTCTTATACACAGAAGCTTGTACGTGTACTTGTTCTAGGACAGCTCCCAATACTGTTCTAGGACAGCTCCCAATATCTCAGAAAACTCTCTAGGACTTTAAATTGCAGGGCAGTTGGTAGATTAATATGCATTGGTAGATTAAGTTCTCTCACCAGAAGCTCCCTATACTGACGGTAACATATGTGCAAATATATATACACACACACACACACATATATACATATACATACATATGTACATATATGCGTGTATATATGTATGTATATATATATAAAGTTCTTCCTCTCCTTGAATTTTTTTAAAGTCTCACGTCAAATTTCTCAAAGTACTTTGCCTTCTCATACCATAAACACTTCTCTTTCATATTTACCCCACTATAAGGCACTGATTAATTGTGTGTGTGTGTGTGTGTGTGTGTGTGTGTGTGTGTGTATCTTTAACCCCACTCTATCATAAGGACTTTTAAAGAAATGTCCAGAATGGCTAAGTATGTAGTGTGCATGAAAATAATTGAGTATCACTTTGCCTAAGAAACAACAAATATGATGAATACAAAGAAGCATGGAAAGACTAAACTCATGCAAAGTAAAGTAAGCAGAGCCAAGAAAACATAACTACAACAATATAAATGAAAAAAGGAACCTCAAAACAATTGAAAATTTACAAAGAATTAATGTGACTCCAAAGAAAAGAAAAGAAAAGACACCTATTCCAATCCCTTTGCAGAAGTGAAGGGTCCATGACTGTGGAACAGCACATATATTGCCAGACAGATAAAAGAAAAGAAAGAAAGGTAGATAGATATGTGTGTATACACATATATATACACATCATATATAATTACATAAAACATGTAATTATGCTCATTTCTCTCTTTTTTTTTTTTAAGTAATGCCTTGTTACATGGAATGACTGCCAGAGGAATATAGGGATAAATTTGAGTGGTATAAAAACAACAGATAAATAAAAATTCATCTTAACAAAAGAAAGCAAGGTCTGGTATCTATCCTCAGAGTCAGTACTTTACACAGTAGGGTTTAATAAATATCCTCTGAATTGAACTGCAAGAGAAGTTCACATAGCCAGGAGAATAAAAACAAGCTTTACTGATGATTAGTTTCATTCTCACTCCTTTCTACCAAGGCCCTGTGGGTTGAGTGTGAAACTGAATTCTACTTTTGCTGAGAACAGCTTCCCACACAGAAGCTGAAAATGAAGACAACTTATTTCAATTTAGTTCAGTCACAACAGTAATAAGGATGGAGAAAAGGAAGGTAGAATGATAACAAGTAACAAAGGAACAAAAAAAAAACCTGAAAACAGATCTTAAAAGTGAAAGTTAACGAATTAAGACAGGAGTTTGGATTCCTAAACAAATGGGATCCACTGAATGACTTTAGTTTGATGCTCAACAAACAAAGAGAACTGTCTACCTACAACCAGTACAATCCCAGTACTGGAACCAAGAAGTATTTTTAAAAGTCCTCTCCAGAAAATAATGAGATGAAAACAAACTGATTTCCATCTTGATTTACCTTCAAATATTCACATATAGCAGAATGTCAGGGATAGAAGAAATCTTAAGAGAACATCTAGTCCAACCCTCTCATTTTTGCAGTGGCCAACTAAGGTGAAAGGACTCATCCTAAATCATATCGCAAACCTGTTGTAGACCTGGGTCTCTTGAATCTTTTCACTACACAGGCTTCTACTTATGAAATATTAAGACAAGTGACTTAAACTTGTGTTGCTGGAAAATATTCACAAAGCTACATACCATTATAAGCATTAATACCCTAAACTAGGTAGTGTTATCACAACCTTACTTAAAAGATAGGGTTATCTTAAACTACAATTAAATGACTGGCTACAGAAATTATCAAAATGGGCATTAGTCTGGGAAATAAGACATACAGGCAAAGGAGCACAGAAATCTATTTTTTCCTACAGGAAAATAGAGGGGAAGGGAATAAGAGAAGGGAGGGGTGTAACAGAAGGGGGAAAGGGGATTTAAATGCACACTGTCTTAGAGATGGAAGAAAATTTGGAACTCAAAATCTTGTTGAAGTGAATGTTGAAAATCAAAAATTAATTAATTAATTAATTTTTTTTTAAAAAAAGCATTAGTAA
The DNA here is from genome assembly GCF_028372415.1 of Notamacropus eugenii. Lineage (NCBI taxonomy): Eukaryota > Metazoa > Chordata > Mammalia > Diprotodontia > Macropodidae > Notamacropus > Notamacropus eugenii. The sequence continues at coordinate 327,640,303 of NC_092875.1, forward strand.
TCCAAAATTCCCCAGTCCTAAATTTGGAAATGAACTTCATCTGCTACCCCAAGTCTTCTAAATTCTCCTTGAGCCTGCCTCACAAATACAATTGTAGGGGGGAGGGGTGAGAATGGAGGGAAAGACAATGCAGGAAATCACTTGAAACAGGACAGTAGGAAATGTATCACTCCTTGATACTGTAAATAGGTAATCAAACAAGTTACTAATCATTAACAAGGAGTTTTGTTATCAAAGAAACAATGACAATATCAATAATACTTCGAAAAGAAACTTTGTGAAGAGTTTTATAGAGAATTCTGTCCTGAGAGTACTGCATTAAATTGGAATTCATTAATCTTTAACTCTGGAGGAATTTAAAAATCAGGATCAGTTCTACTGCATAGGAAATCAACCATTAAAAGCCATAAGTAGTATGGCCACTATACTGAATTTAAAGTGGTCTAGTTCCACAAAAATCCATACCATCCAGGTTCAACAAGTCCCAATAAATATGAATTTGTAAGAAACAATGATCTTTCTCCTCAATTTCCCTTGTTCTTTAATTATTTATATATATATATACATATATATATATATATATATATATATATATATATATATATATATACATATATATATATGTAGTATCTTCCCCAGCACAGCATATACTCCTTTTGGGCCAGACTTTCATTTTGATCTATCTATCCTAATATCTATCCTTGCTCATTTAATGTTTGTTGAACTGAAGGTCTGGAAAATAGTACTTTCACTTAAGAATTTCACTGTACTTAGTGCTTCCAATATAAATTGCTTGAAAAACATTGCACTTAGTATTTCCAATGTCAGTTTCTTTAAAACTGTATTTCTTTCTTCTTGTTTCACTTAGATTTTGCACATCTGAACTGAAATTTCCATCTATAACATGAAAATACTACCCAGGGTAAATGACTATCTCATAGTTGCAAGTACTTCAAAGTTTTCAAAGCAATTTTATATACTCTGCCTCATCTGATCCTCATAATAATAGTGAGGTTAGCATCCTCTCAATTTTACACCTACAGATACAGGCTCAGTGGTGCTAGGTGACTTACCAATGTCCCACACCAAGAGGCAGCACCAGGTCTTAAACCTGGGTCTACTGTTCTTTGCTTTTACAACTGCATAGACACCAAAAAGATAAAGCTATACTTAAGCTTCTAAATGTGTAGAGGCAATATAGTGTTCAGGGCTGGACTTGAAGTCAGAAAGACTTGTTATCAAGTCAAACATAAGACATACTGGCTGAGTGGGGAAATCCTTAAACATTTTAGTAACAGAAAATTTTCCAAAATGGTAAATTATGGAGCTCCAGTCCCAGAATCCAACCCATTTGATTGGTGACTGAGTATGTGAAAACTACCCCACTTAACCCAATATATTTACATGCTGGCCAGAGGCACCAAACAGTGCTTCAGCTTCACATCCTATTCAGCCATCCACTCAAGTCATTTTACCATCTATAAGTCTTCGAGTTCATACCCTCACGCCATCTCCCCACCTCCCCAGAACAAAACTTATTATTATCCCTTATTAGAGTTCTCTACTAAAATCTAAGCTCCTTGAGGGAAGGTATCTCTAAAAAAAAAAAAAATTCTATTTCCAGCACTTAACGTAATGTCTAGCACCTAGTAAGCACCTAAAAAATGCTTTTTCATTCATGCATGCATGCATTTATCTGAATTCAGCTGAATCTGAACTAAAGGCAATTCCTCACTCATTAAATTACAAGTGCTGATTTTTTTAAGTTGAACATATTTATTTCTCTAATAGGACAATGTGTAAAATTTAACTACTCTGTTTTGAAACACATTAATGTGGAAAACTATATAATTTAAGTGCATTTCACTTAAAGTTTTCCTCAACTGTACAAATCATTCTGACAAAATAGGAACCTTTGGTACCATCAATGCCCATGTATGATTCCAACACTTTAGTATTCAAGTAACACTATCAACTGTAGGTCTATTAAAAATACTTGTTAAATCTCTAATAGGTTTAACAAGCCTAGATGGCTGAAATAACTCAGAGTGGTGGAATAAGCAAAATCGCCATCATATTAGCAGGTTAATAATCTCCATCTTTAAAATTATCCCTGGAGAGGGCTGATTCAAGTTTCTGTTTCGAATTATTACCTTGGCCTATGATATCACAAAATAATATAACCTGAACAAAACTGCTAGATGTGGTTGTAATTAAATGGCCAGAGTTTGATAAAAAGGTAGGAATTTTTTGTTTCTATGGAAAGATATCACGATTCATGCAGGCATGGGAAATAGGAACATACATGAATAAACTAATCTTTCTCCAACCTGCCCCTCCCTGTCTCCTCCCCCAAAAAGACCCAAAACCACCCACCCTCCCTCAAAAGAAATTTTTTTTAAATCCATGTATATCCAGGACAGAAATTAATTTCTAGAAAATAGGAGTGTAATATCTACCCAGAAATCTCAGGATGAGAGATAAAACTCCCAAAGACAAATATTAAGGTTGAGGATGTCCTCCAACTGAACTGGGGCAGGGGGAGCTGTGGGGGAAAGAAGGTAAGGCTAGTATTCAAATTGTATGGAAAAGCTTCCATTCTAGAGAACCCCTTCCGCAGCCTTACTGTGGCTGGTGGGTGGCACATAAGCACCAGGTCACTGCAAAAACCTGGCTCTGGTGGAAAGCTTGGAATGAGTTACTCCTGAGTCCACTCAGACCAAAGTGAAAAGTCCCAGTCTGGCCCCGGAGGGTCAGAGGACTGCGGCCGGGGAACTGCTGAGTCCCTGAGACTATGACCTGCCCTCCCCCTCCCCCTCCCGCAGGAGAAAGTGGGGCTTGCTCCACTGAGCTCCCGCTCCTGGGAGGAGAAAGAACTCCGGGAACCCCAATCCCCCTCAAGGAGAGTCTGGAAGGAATTCCTCCCACTTGATCTGGGGTTCCCCCACCCCCATCCCAAAAAAGTGATGGAAGAAAGACCGGAAAGAACTCGCGCCTGTTATTCTCCAGAAGCTAGCGGTGGCGGGTCCGGACCCGCGCCCCAAGATCGCCAGTGGCGGCCGCCGGTGCCGCCCGGATTCTGGCCAGACCCCCCACACACCTCCGGACTTCGTGGAGCAGAAACTCAGCCTATCACCACCTGGGTCCCCTCCAGACCCCAATTATACAAAAGGAAGGGAACACCACAATGGCCTCTGTTATCGGGAATGTACACGCCACACACACGGGCACTCACACAACACACACGCCAACACGAACACACACATACACACAACACCACATACACGCAGGTACGCACATGCAACGCTACACATAACACAAACTGCACACAACACACACACTCACACCGGAGCCCCTCCGCCTCACACTGGGGCAGGTCCCGCCGCCCCTGCCGGGCCTCTGGACCGTCAAACCCCAGGTCCGAGGCCCGCGGCCGCCCGGGCCGGCCGGCTCACCTGCGCTCCGCGGCGGCTCCTCCCGCCGTCCCCCGCCGCCTGGCTCTCCCGGCCCGGAGCCCGGACGGACTGAATGGCTGTCTGATCAAAGACCCTCTCCCGCCGCTGTGACACTTCCCCCGGCCCCAGTCGCGGCAGCTCCCGCCGCAGACTCCTCCTTCCGGACGCAGACCCCCAGCGGATCGAGGGGGCAGGGGCCGAGGTTCGACAGCACGGGCGCCACCGCTGCCGGGTCCCTTCTCTCCTCCGCGCCGCCCGGAGAAAATGTCACCAGAGGCCGTTCCGCTCCGCTCCGCGCCTCACTTCCGCCCGGAACCACCGAGGTTCCGCCAGGCAGCTAGAGTGACGACTGCACCAGGGGCTCCTGGGGGAGGGAAGGAAGAAGGAAGCAAGGGGAGGCCGTGAAAGCGTCAGAGCGCCCCCTCCAGGACTTAATGCGGTGATCCTCCCGCTGCAGAACCTGGCGCGCTGTAATCTCAGCGGCTCTAGCTAGCCCTCTCTCCCTCTTAAGTGTCCTCCACTCGAACTTGCTCTAGATTCGGAGAGGAAATTACTCCGGTCTTCCGGACTCTACAAAATTTTGTCTCCTCCGTGAAGGTTCCCCTGATTTACTCAATCAAACCGTTATCCATTCAATAACTTCAGCCAGCAAGGACACCCCGTCCCCCCAAGACTCCCCGCGTCTTCCCACACGCATGTAATTCTAATAGGAGCCAACCAGCTGAACACTAATGGCACATTTTATGAATTGTTAATTGTTACAGGATTATCTACTGGCGTAAATTGAGAAGTGTAAAAATGGTCCTTTCTCCAAAAAACAAAATTTCTAGTTCTTAAGCTGATTCCTAAAATTCTAGTATTGAGAGTCATTCTTTGATTAGAGACTTAATGCCCTTTTAAAACTCAAATTATACCCTGGGAAAAATAATATTAACACTCTAGAGAGAATAAATTTTCAGACCCTTTTTGAATATCAGATATTCTTGAGGGAAGGGGAAGGATATGGAGGTAATGGGCTCCTGAGGAGGTCGGATGGGCAATAAGAAAGGTTGTGAGCATAAACTTCAGCAGTTTCACAATTTTTCCGAGAAAACGATCTTTGCAAGTTTCTCTAATAAAGGACTGGTATCCAAAACCTGTAAGAAACTGATTGAAATATACAAGAACAAATCATTCTCCAAAACATGAATGGTCAAAGGACATAAACAGGCAATTTTCAAAGGAAGAAATCCAAGCTATCAACAACCATATGAAAAACAGTTCCAAATGATAGGTAGAGAAATGGAAACTGAAACTCAGAGGCACCTGCTCACACACACCACATTGGCAAAGATAACCAAAAAAAAGGAAGTGACAGCTGTTTGAGGGACTCCCTAAAGACAGAAACAGCAAATGTACTCTTTGACATCTATATAGCAGTAGAGCCATCCTGGGAAGCAATCTGAAACTACACTAGAAAAATCGCTGAAAGACACATATCCTTTGAAGCAAAGGTACAGTATGAGGCTTAATATCCTAAAGACATTAAAAGAAAAGGAAGATTACATGTAAGTACAAAATAGATCTTGTTTTGTTATAACAAAAACCTGGAAACAAAAGAGGAGAGTGATCATCAGTTAGGAATATGAATATAATAAAAGATTATTGCACCATGAAAAATGGCAGAAGAATGCTTTCAGAAAAACCTGGGGAGATTTGTGTGAACTGATGCAGAGTAAAGTCTACAGAACCAGGAGAACAATTTATACAATGACAAGAAGACTCATCAAAAATAATTTTGAAAAGAGTTAAGAACCCCAGTCAATGCAATGACAAAGCACAATTCCATAAGACCAATAATGAAGCTAGCCACTGCCTAAAAAGAAGTAATGGACTTAACGGTCAGAAGGATATACACATTTTGAGACATGGTCAGTGTGTGGATTTGTTTTGCTTGACTATTTTTTCCTGAGATTTCTAGTGAGTTTTTGGGGGTTCATTTTTGTTTCAGCAAAGGAGAATGGGATGGGAAGGACAGAGAAGGGCTTAGCAATCATGTTGCTAAACAGAAAAGAAAGAAAAGAGAATCACTGTATCATTTAAGAGAAAATGAATAGAATAAAACAGAAGGGAGTTCAGAAACACAATCTGGGTAGCAAGGTGCCTGGCTCATAGCAACCATTTAATAATTGCTTATTGACTGACTAACAGCTTTAAAAGTAATATATTGAATGTATTATATAATTTTAAAAGGGTAAACTGTAAGTAAGAGGCTTGTGGTCTCATATGCATTTTCTGTTTTCTGTTTTAATGTGATGTTTGTTAAATGTAAATTCTTTGAAAAAAAATTTTTTTTTAATTTCCAAAAGTTATCTCTGTATTCTTATTAAGGCAAAAAGCACAGTGTTACTAAATCTAAAGAAGAAAGGGGTTGATTAGTTTTGCTAGGGGGTTTCCTCTTCTTCATCTTTTTCTTTTATTTTTTGTCCTTTAAAAATATTGTTACATGCAATGGTTCTCTAGGAGAAAGGATACTGAGAGAAATTCTGGTAAAATGTAAAAAACATATCAACAAAAATTTATTTTAAAAGACAAGAGATGGGTCAGAAAAATATTCACAATGGTGCTGAAATCTGGGAAAGATTCATTCTACAACACTAAGGTACAAGAGGCAGTATGTGGTAGTATAAAAAACACATTAAACTGAGTAGGTTCTGAGCCTGGCTCTGCCATTAGGAAGCAAAGTTATAAATATATTTAATTTTACTATTCTTATTTAGAGATTCGTGTGGTACATCTGAACCTCAACTACCTTATCCATAAAATGAGGAAATGGATTGGAGTAGATGATGATTTTCCCAGTGACATTGGCATCTCAAAAGAAAATGTTTGTCAGTTAAAATGATAGGAGTTTATATTTACATAGAATGATAAGGTTTACAAAGCACTTTCCTTAAAATAACCGTATGAAATAAGGAGTACAAGCAATATGATCTCCATTTTATATAGAAGAAAAATTAAGGCTCAGTAAGATTTAATGACTTGCCTGTGGTTCAGAGCTCTTTGTACTGTACCCCATCTCAAACTGGACTGTACAGCACTATAGGAGTAGAGAATAAATACAAGTTTGCTAGAGACAGATACATATGCATACATACGTGTATTTGTATATCATATATGCATTTGCATATATGAAGTTAGGAAGACCTGGATTCCACTTCTGCCTCTATCATATTAGCAGTTTGGCTATGACAAATCATTTAATCTCTAAGTGCCCAGGATAGTTTTCTAAGACTATACGTTGCACCAGAGTTGTAAATCTTCACTGCATAAATGGACAGATTTACTTGTCCAGGATTAGGTTTCATATAACATATATATATATATATGGTGGAGTGCACAGAGTGCTAGGCCTGGAATCTGGAAGACTCATCTTCAAAAGTTAAAACCTGGCTTCAGATACTCACTAACTGTGTGACCCTTGGCAAGTCATATAACCTTGTTTGTCTCAGTTTTCTCATCTGTCAAATGATCTGGAAAAGAAAATGGCAAACCATTCTAGTACCTTTGCCAAGAAAACCCCAAATGGGGTCACAGACATGACTGAACAACAATACAGGTATAGATACAGACACGTGATTATATACATATACACATATGTATATAATCTGTACGTGCATGTTATAGTTTTTAATGTGTATATAGTCCATAATGTGTACAATAATATAATAAATGTATATAATATTTATAACATATGCATTATATTGTACATGTGCATATTTTTATGTATGTATTGATAATGTTTAATATAAAATTTTGGAATAATCTCTTTGTTCTCTCTGAAGTAAACTCAGAGAGTGCCTCTTCCTATGTCAGCAAAAGCCAGCCAAGGCCGACTCTACACTCCTTAAGGAGACCTTTAACCTAAGACACTATATCTTGAATAATGAGACTTTCCTTTGAATCTTATTATCTACAGACATGTACTATGTTATGGCATATTAATGGTAAAGAAAATATAGACATCTTAGGTCGTAATTTCTATTGAACATTGTTTACCCTTTCCTATGTCAATTATCTGTTTAGGGGAGGAAGCCTGCCACTTACTAGTGGTGGGGTTTCTTTCCTTATCACCGAGACATATGCTTACCCAGCCTGAAATCCCAAGGCCTGACTAACATTGCTTTGTTAATTGTCCTGTCTTACTGAATTTATGATTTGCTTAATTAGGAGAGTTTCTTTCTCATGGCAAAATGTACTTAAGACAGATGATTTCTGTACTAGGTAGTCAGAGTCACCTCTGACTCCATAGCGCTATGTAACTGTTTTCTTTATGGGGAATTGATTAATTAATTAAATCATAAAATGTATGCATTTAGCCATGTTGCCTTTTCTCTAACCAAGTTTTCAGGTCAACAGTATATATATATATATATATATATATATATATATACATATATATTCAACAAACATTTATTGGACTCAGATCATATACCCAATAATTCCAGGGAGTGAGGATAAAAATAAAAGGCATAGTCTCTGACCTCAAAGAGCTTAATATCTACTTGAAGAGACAGAGTATGTATGTTAAAAGATAATAAAAATACTAGGTAGTATGTGAGAAGTACCACTGATGATGAGGATGATGATGACAGTGATGTTGAACTTTCCATATTTTTATTCAGTTAGAGAAAAGAAGTTATATTATTCGTCTGGGCAATAGTCCACAGAACTTTAAATATGAAAGAATAATAACTGTGATAGGGCTTTGAGAACTGGCTAGTATGTTGGGATTTGTAGTTTAAAGGGACAATCATTTTACTCTCAACTCTTAGAACAATTTGAAAGCTTTTCAATATTCGAGCTAGAAAGAGGAATTGAGTCATGCCCTAGAATTCTTAAAAGGATACACAGAGTTTTTGAAAAAGTCTAAGAGGAAAAAGGAAAGACCTCAGGAGCTGAGCAAGAGGAATGATGGAGGTAAAGAAGCCCCAACCAGGATTTAACAAGATGAGCAGGAAAGAAACATTGGAGGCTGGGGGGGAGGGGCAGTGCTGCAACAGGAAGAGGGAAAATTGAAAGAAGAGCCATTCTCCCCCTTGGGAGTCATCTTGGAGCAGAAGACTAGGGCTGAAGCTATCAGTTGTACCTCAAGGACTTAGGTCTGCTCTTTCCCCAACTTCCCCGCCCTATATCTCTCCAATAGCAGAGATAAACGGACATTTAAATTAATGTAGAGAGTCAAACCTCTGTCTGAATATTAGGAATTTTCCTAACTTGGGAGGGTCTGAGTTTTTACAATTTTGCTACCAAGTTTTCGTCTGATTTAAGCTCAATAGAGCAGCAGAAGAGGGGACCTAGATTTTTAAAAAATTGATAATTGTCATAACATCTTTAAGGAAAACGTAGATAGAGAAGAAAGGGCAATGAAGAATTTTGTCTGCCAACTATGCACTCCACACTAGTTTTAAAGGAGGATGGTGACTTGTCTCAAGCCAATTTCTACCTAACACCAACGAAAAAGAATTTTTCACAACAATTATAGCTCAGTGGTGTTGTTGTGCTTTACTGTTTACAAAAGGCTTTACACTCACAACTCATTTAGTCTTCACAACAGCCCTATGAAAGAAGTCAAGCAAATAGTATTGCTCCAGTTTTACAAATGAGGAAATTGGAGCTTAGAAAGGCTGAACGGTTTGTGATAGTTGAGAGAGCCTGTTAATCAAAGAACCAGGACATAAACTTAATGCTTTTCTTATTCTAAATCCAGCATCCATCATAGGTCAGTCTCTAGAGTCCTGTGTCTTACCTAGTGTTTGTTGAATTGAAATTGAATAAAATGAGGAACTAATGGAAATTTTAAAAATTCTATTAGATTCAACAAATATTCATTAAATACCATTTTAGGCAAGCCAGTACACTAGGCAAGTCACAGTTCTAGCCTTTCCTGAATCTCCCAGCAGTAACATCCCCTAAAACTAAGCGGTCTATTTTGTACATACTTTGTGGATAGATAGATAGATAGATAGATAGATAGATAGATAGATAGACAGACAGACAGACAGACAGACAGACAGACAGACAGACAGATAGATAGATAGATAGATAGATAGATAGATAGATAGATAGATAGACAGATAGATAGATCAGGCTTGTACCACCTGCAGCATCAAAGGATTTTGGTTGACCTACAAAAAATGTAGAGAAAAACATCCTTTGTACATAGAGGAAATATTTTGGTGTGGGGGTAAGAGGCCTGAGGTATTTAGCAGGTCGTGCAGGCCTGTTATAGATGGCTGTCTCCCTGCCTCCTATAGAAAGTAATCCCCTGGGGGTATGAATTATTTCACTTTTTTAGCACCTAATACAGCACTTGGCACATAATAGGCAATTAATAAGTATGTGTTCATTGATTGATACAAAAACAAGTTGATACAGAACAATCCCTACATAAAAGTCACTCACATAATGATTTGGGGAAAGGTCCAGGAATACTTAATGAACCCAGCTAAACAGAGCTAGAGAGAGGTGAAGAAAAGAAGGAATAAGACAGAGGAGGAAAAGGCCTTAGTAAAATAGTAAATTTTTCCTAATAGAAAAAAGCTGAACTGATCCCTGAGGGAAGATTAGAATTATGAAAGGCAGATTTAAAGAGAGAGTGCTTGGAGATCACCTTATGTAGGAAATAAAGGACTAGACTCAAGTACAGAAACACCTTGGTTCAAGTCTGCCTCCAACACATGCTAACTGTATGACCCTGAGCAAGTCATTATTAAGTGACCCTCAGTGCCCCAGTCAACTAAAACTGTAAGTTATGAATAAGTTTGCTGATCTGCATTAGGAGGGAGTTTTCACACCAGGAATTCTCTGGGTTAAATCATAGGTCTAGAAGGAACAAAATTGTCAAGAATAGTGGAGCCACTAAATTTTGACTCTAACATCACTATATAAGAGGCAAAATAGTATTTAAAAAAACAACAAAACAACTGAACCGAATCAAGGATGCACAGAGTAGGTCAGCATGAGAGCCTATACATTTTTCAGAATACTAGTAGAGAAAGGATAGCAAACACTTCAGAAAAAATCATATATGTTATTACAATCTAAAAAATCAGGAATGTCTTCTTTCCCACATCTACAAAATCTTTGTGAGACTAATCTACTCAGGTATCAAAGCCATCCTTGATAAAGGTATGAGAGATGAGCTTTTGGCAACTAATGTTCTACAAAAACCACAGCTTTATAGTCACACCTTTGCAAAAAAATGCAAAATCCCATTGTGTTTATAATTTGCTAACTACAGGAAGCCTTTGGTTCAAAAGAGAAAAAATGCTGCCTTAAGGCAGCAAGATGTCTCCCATGCATATGTTAAAATAAAAAAAATCCCATGAAAAATTCGATGAGAGATAATTTCGTTCTTCTAACTCTCAGATTATTAATATTAAGTGAGGCATAAAATGAGGAAACTGATGTTTGCCAAAGGTATTTGTCAGTATCATAAAAAATGTCCAGCACAAGGTCAAAATATAAGAGGGACTCCCTATAGAGCAGGAGGGAGATCCTCCAAATGGTCCTGTGGGTGGATGGCATTATATTTATTGCATCAAGCTCCAGAGCATTGCAGAGCCTCCTAAATCACTTTAAAGAGTTTGAACTAACCACCCACACAGGGAGAAAAAAAAACAACAAACGAATGAAGAATGCCTATTGCCCAGACAATTCTATGCAGTGGAATGAACAGCTCATAGAGCTAGTCAGTAGTACATGTGTATCAGAAAAAACGCTAAAGATAAACAATGAACTGACTTGAGAATTAAATAGAAGGAAGTGACTTGGCTGAATTGCCTTTGGAAAATTAAGCTTGGCTTTTAATTATACCAAATTCTCTCTGAAACAAAGGCCTATCTTTATAACATAAATATTTTTTTCCAGTGATGCTATATGGCTATGTATTATTGAATACCACATGGAGAGATTCATAGTGCACATGACCAGATCAAAGGATATTACCAAGAAGGAACTACATCCAAAACACAGTACAAATGTATTCTCGGAGATGTATGAGCAGAAGACAAAGTAGGTCGATTGCATAGTGAAAGTTAGTAATAACAGATGGATCGCCCATGTGCTAGAATGGTCTGTGTAGTACCAATAGACAAACAGAAAAGCATCCAACATTTCATTGTCCACTGCCCCCCTCTTGTTCCTAAGGATTTGAGGCTGAATTTGGACAGGAACTGAATAGCCTGAAGACATGTTGAAAAAAAGATGGAATAAGGAGTGACCAATCAAAGATTTTGAGGAGGAACGAGGTGTGGTCAGATTTCATGTCAGGAATATTGATTTGGCAAGTGAGTGAAAAAAATGTTCTTTAGAGAAGAGAGATTGGTGGCAAGAAGACCAATTCATAGGGAATTACAGTAGAATAGGTATACAGCAGCTAAACACCTGGGACATTTATTGCTATCCTCAAAAAATGGAATAGGGACAAGATGTGTTTCAGGAGGAAGACATAGACAGGAATTGAAAAGCATGAAGACAGTGACCTTGCCCTCTCACATGAGTTTTCATCCTTTATCACTTTCATTTTCATAGCAAGATCCACGGAGTCTTCAAGAAACTATAGTGCTACAGACCTAGAGAACTTCTTGTGGTTTGTAAGAAAACAACTCCTGAAATGACCTAAGAAGAAAGCAGGTTAGAACTCAGGAATGGATGGAAGTTAAAAGGGGTTTTCTGGTCCCAAGTTAGAGTATTGGGACAGAGATATTGATTCTGCCATCAGGAAGAAATGAATTCAAAGTCAGACTAAATGTCTGTGTGTTCTAATTAGCTGTCAGACTGTTCTGTTGTTAAGACAGGGCCAAAGTCTCCCCAGTTTTGCTCTGATACTTTGACTAAGTGCAAACTTTTTTTTAATCAAATCAGACAATCAGCACTGAGTATGAACAGGTCCTATACACTTACTTGAATATACTAAAGTCATTTGTAAAAGATTTTATCACACTCCAAATCACTTTATGCAAAAGAAGACTTTCAGAAGTGAAGGAGAGTTTCTGAGCCTATGAATTAGAGTGATTGGAACAAGGATGGAGCAAAGAGAGGACTGGGTTGTGGCAGAGAAGGGAGATTTGAAGAGGATCTGGCTCTACAGATATCCTGAAGAAGAGGTTTCAGACTAATATGACACAGTGGGTAGAGTGTTTGGACTGGAATCAGGAAAATGTGAATTTAAATCTGGTCTGATACTTACTAGCTGTGTGACCCTAGACAAGTCATTTAATCTCTATTTACCTCACCTTTTTCATCTGTAAAATGAAGATATTAATAGCATCTACCTCACAGAGTTGATGTGAGAGTCAAATGATAGAATTTGTAAAGTATTTAACACAATGCCTGGTACATATGGGCACTGTATAAATGTTAGCTATTATCATTATCTAAATCCCAAGAAAATGCTGGCTCTCTCCCCAAATTATCCTCTTGATACCTATTTATCCATAGACACTGCAATATAATCCACCATTTCATTCCTCACGTTTCCAGAAAAGTGAATTTTGCCTCAATACACAAAGAGGTCAGGGTTTGACTATATACATCCATCCATCCATCCATCCATCCATCCGTTCGTCTGTCTGTCTGTCTCTGTCTGTCTGTTTGTTACAACCAGGATTTTCACATGTCCAGATCATCTAAGATGGAGACATGCCTGTAAGAGACGGCAGATGGAAGAAGACATTCTGAGTTCCCTTATCACACGAATGGGAGCAGCCTCTTGTCCCAGACTGGTAGCCAGAACAGGTTTTGTCTTTAAAACCACTAGCCTGGGACAGTCTGTCTGTCTGTCTGTCTGTCTGTCTGTCTGTCTTTCTGTCTCTCTGTCTCCCTGTTTCTGTCTCTCTTTCTCTCTTTCCAGCATCATCCAAGGAGTGAATGTTCTCTTGGGTGAGAGAAGAGTCTACTTCCTCCTCCCTTTTTCAGCCCATGACCCTAAGAACCAGGTTTGGGGGTTGAGCTTTCTTTCTTCATTCTTTTCTGTCCTAGGTAGAGGCAGTCGAGAGCTGAAACCGAAGACCTCGGAGACAGGATTCCAAGGCAGAGAGGTTACTACCCCAACAGGGAATCCCTGAGAAGCCAATGTGCTGGGTCTCAAGCCCAAGGGGACTTTGGACTTGGAACTTGGTGAGGCTATAATCTGAGGGACTGAATTAAACTCTGAAGATAATTGCTGTCTTCTCCCCAGAGTTTGAGAAGGTATAAGGGTGGATTACGCCCCACTAGGTGTTGGGGTGGGGAGGGATGTGGGAAATGTTTACAAGCTTGTTATTACTACTGTTAAGTGGTTAAATGGATCTGCTGTTCAGGAGACTTCCATAACTGAGGAATTCAATCACTGGGGTCTTGAACCAAGGGCAGAGGCTGGACACCTCCCAATCTGGAATCACAGATGGGGGGAAGGATAAAATGTAACAGATCTGGCTTTCAGGCAGTGGGGGCTAGTATAATTATTGTTACATATGTGTATATGCGTGTATTTGTGTGTGTGTGTGGTTAGACAGAGAAACCAACCTTTACTTAGGTTTTAGGAAGTTTTCCTCATTAGGAGCTCAGAGCAATTTTTGACATTTAAAAGAAACACCCTAAAGTAGAAGTAAAGGAAACCAAGTGGACTTGAGGGGCCATTAAATTATACTCTTAAACTGGTTTTTAACAGGTTATTATTATGCTAAGGGAAGCTAGGTGGCACTGTGGATAGGGTGCCTTCAGGCACTCATCATTGGAGTTCAAATCTGGCCTCTGACACTTCCTAGTAGTGTAACCCTGGGCAAGTCATTTACCCTTATTTGTTTCAATTTCTTCATCTATAAAATGAGGTGGAAAAGGAAATGACAAACCATTCCAGTATCTTTGCCAAGAAAACCCCAAAACAACAACAGTTGTTACGTGATACTAAAAATGGCTCAACCACTTAAGATAAACACTTGGAAAGATGATAGGTTCTTCCCTTTATAAAGTGCCTGAGAGTCTTTGTCCTAATCTTCTGACTAGGTGTGTGAAGGTACCATTTTTTTTAAAAGACTGAACTCTTGGAGCCAACCTAAAAAAAGGTGTCAGAACCTGCTTCTCCTTCTGTAGGCAAAAATTAGGTCCTCAGATGAGAACTGATTAGTACTCTGATTATTTGTGATAGGTTAGAGAGCCTGTTAATCAAAGAGCCAGGACACAAACCTAAGATTTTTCTTATTCTAAATGCAGCATCCTCTCCATCATCAATTACCTAGTGAATTGACATTGAATCAAATGAGGAGCTAATCGAAATTTTTAAAAATTTTATTCGATGAAACCCAGGAGAAAGAGGTGAAGAGCAGTAGATACCACATCCAGGTTCAGACCCAGCAAACATCAGTGTCCAGTGGGGATCAGGCCCAGCAGAATCAGTAACATTACCACAAGTCATTGACAACTCTGTAGAGTCAGTCTTGACTTGCTTCTGCTATGTACACCTTGGCTACATGTTTCCTACAATGGCACTCCTCGCTCTCCTCATATATGCTGGTCACATGTGTTCCCCCCTGTATGTCCCTAAACATGAACCCTATTTTTCTCCGCTCTTCTTACTTATGGCATATGTTTTGTGGGAAAATGTGTCCCAGGTTTATGTGGGGAAATGTCCTACTGCTCTTCATCTTACCGTGTTATTTCATTGAATGCCTTTGCTTTGAACTAAGTAGGTCTTCTGGCTAACTAGTAGAAGTTAAAATCATTGGTGGGGGTGGAGGGCTTGTGAGTTACAGTTCTGAGTGTACATAGATCCACAGATTACCTTGAACCTAGAGTAGCTCCCCTGAGTGCCTTCCATTTGAGAAGCGAAATGATAAAGGGGTTACACAGGAAAATATAATCAGGGCCTGAAATGGAATGATAGTTATTAATATGTGCCATGGGAGATCCCCAAAGACACATTTACTGATTTCTACAATGTTTAGTTCTACGACCTAAGGAAGTCTTAATCTCTCCCTATTAAGTGCAACAAAGTTAACAAGTCCCCCTCCACAGCATAGATACAGAAGGTGCAGCTTGCAGAGAAACAGTGGTCCAGATACTAGCTAGCTTCCCATCTTGGAAGCTAAGGCAATAGGGCCCTTCCGTGACTATGTAGAAACTGACTGGCCAGTTGTCCATTCAGAAACTAAATATTCCTCAAGGGTTTGGCTTAGTTTTCCATACAGGCTAGAATATACTTTTGAAAGGAGCTGGTCCCTGCTCCAGTTACTCTCAGACCGCTAGTAGAAATCTAGTTCCGTTTCAGGGCATATCTCTGACTGCATAAATTTAATGCTGGGAAAAATTTCAGAGCACTTGCAATTCTCATTTCTGAAGCAATATTAGTCACAAGGAGACAGCAAACACCTTACCCATCCCCCTCTACTCTGGAGGACTAGACTGCCCAGACAGTGACCTAATTGGGTCCTTCACTCAAATTTCTTCCTGTGATTTCCTTTTCTTTTTGTTTCAAGTCTTGATCTTCCGGCTCTTTAAATGTTGATGTCGGGTCTTTAAATGTTGATGTAACGGAGGGTAAGTTCTCATACTTGTGGTGTACACTGTCTGTCCTGAGGCAGGCTTCACTTGGGCTCATGAACTGTAATTGCTAGAGAGAAAGTCATGTAGCCTGCAGAACTGTGCTGAGGAAGGTATTGAGTGTGGCTGTCACACCTTGAATGCACCAGCCAGTTGCAACAAGTAAAATCTTTCTGTATCTTGATTTCAACACTTCTTTGTCTCTTACCTTACCATTTCTTAGGGATCTTAGGGGCCTGGTGTAGCAATAATATAATCCCTGCAGTTTAACTGAAACAGATATCTCCAAGGTAATCAAGGACCTAACCACCAAAATGGGAAGATGGAAGGGAATAAACGTTTATATAGCAGCTACTACGTGCCAGGCACTGTGCTAACTGCTTTTACAAATATTGTCTCATTTGATTCTCACAGCAACATGTGAGGTACGTCGTGTTATTATCCTTATTTTACAGCTGAGGAAATAGATGCGAAGTGACTTTGCTGAGGTTTACATAGCTAGTATCTGAAGCTGTATCTGAACTCAGATCTTCCTGCCTATAAGTTCAGTGCTCTATCCACTGTAAAATGAAGCTGCCTCAGATACAGTGGCATCTTTCCAGTCAGCATCCTTGTTTACCTTTCTTCAGCAGACAAACCTCTTGGCCATCTAATTTCTTGATGTCCTCAATGAAAAACCAGTTAATTAACTGGGAAGGGCCAGAGCATGACATAATGGAGATATCACAGGCCTAACTAAGCATTAGGAGATCTAGGTTCTAGTCCTACCTCTGCTATTAAGGAACAATATATGTCCTTAGGTATGTTTCCTTATTTATAAATTGAAAAGATCAGAATGGTTGATTTCTAAGGTTCTTTACAGCTTTAACATTCTGTGATTATAACTCATGGCAAATCATCCTCATCATATATGTGTATATTTTATATATGATAATATTATATTATAAATAAGATATGTAACAATAATATATGATCATTTGACTAAGTAAATCAAGGAGATGGTAGAGAAATAGTGTATCTTAATTTTGGCAAGGTATTTAACAAAGAATCTCATGGCACGCTTATGGAAAAAATAGAGAAATGCAGACTAGATGATGGGGCAGTTAGATAGATGCACAGTTGTTTAAAAGCTTCATCCAAAAGAATGTTATTTAATGCATGTTTCTAAGTGAGCTAGGAGGGAGATCCTACCACAGGAACCTCTCCTTGGTCCTGTCCTCGTTGAACATCTTTAACAACAATTTGTATAAAAGCATAGAAGTCATACAAACATTTGAGAGGAATAAACAATACTTTGAAAAAAAGAATTGATATTCAAAGTAATTTTAATAGTCTGAAATTTTTGAAAAAATGAAATTTAATAGGTAAAAACAAAGTGCTTCATTTAGATTTTAAATATCAGTTTTAGAGGATTTGTATGGGAAAACCTGGACTGACAACAGTTCATGTGAAAAGAATAGATGTTAATTGACTGTAATCTTAAGATATCAGAACTAGGATCAAAGAGAGTCATAGTTTGGCTCAGTATAGAAAATAATTTTAGACAGATTTTCAACAAAAGAATAAACTGCATTTAAAATTAGTGAGTGTCCATCTTAGCATTGAAAGTGTTAAAGCAGGGACTTTCATGGATTCTTGTGCTCATGAAGGTCTCCTTAACTCCCCCAGTGAGTCTTGACCTCTCCTAGTTCAGGCATCACATAGAATTTTACTTACACTTATCTAATGCCTTTATTTTTTGTTTCCTTTTTTTTATAAACAACAAATATTGATAAACACGAACATTTCAAGATTCAAAGAAAGGAGAAAAGAATCATATAATGAAACTGAACTTCAATTACATAGCTTACTTAAAAATATATATATATATATTTAATTTAATGTAGTAGCAACAAAGCTACCTTACTACCTTTTCTCTGTTATTTCTGTTAAGAAACCATCATTCTCTTTTCAGGGTAGTGGACCCAGCCACTTGTCAATTGCTAC
Organism: Notamacropus eugenii; assembly: GCF_028372415.1. Taxonomy (NCBI): domain Eukaryota; kingdom Metazoa; phylum Chordata; class Mammalia; order Diprotodontia; family Macropodidae; genus Notamacropus; species Notamacropus eugenii. Next base: position 327,658,305 of record NC_092875.1, read on the forward strand.
AGATTCTGTCTGTAAAATATCTGAAATCAGAAGCAATAAGGAGTAGTGGATAGAATACTGAACTTGGAGGAACATCTGGGTTCAGATGCAGCCTCAGTCCCTTACTGAATATGTGACCCTGGGAAAGTTCCTGAATCTCCTTGGGTCTCAGTTTTCTCATCTATCAAATAAGGGTGTTGTACTCCATGGCCTCTTCAAACTTCCAACTCCACATGGTTTTATGATCTCTTGTATCCATCCCCTCTTTGCCATTCACAGGAATATCTGATTCAGGCTCCAGCTGCCTCTTTCATAACTCCTTTTAAGTTTCTTTCTACTCTCTTCTGTGTATTTTTAAACATTTCCTTAATGTTCTTTGTTTTTGTTTTGCATGACCATCACCATAAAGATCACCAAACAAGAACCTTTCCTCGTGACAAATAAGTATAATCAAGCAAAGCAAATTAACACTGGCTATGGCTGAAAATATGTTTCATTATGAACTCCTAGTATATCACCTCTCTATCAAAATACAAGAAGTTTGCTTTATTGTCAGTCTCCTGAAGTCGTAAGATCGTGGGACTGGTGATAGCGTCAAAGAGAGTTCTGATGTCTTTATAAGTTATCTTCATTTATATTAGTATGGTAATTATGCAAAATGTTGCCCTGGTTTTGCTCACTTCACTCTCAGTTCATTTCATTCATTCAGTTCTCTTTCAGTCTTACTACGTTTCTATGAATTCATCATATTTGTCATTTCTTATGTAAAGGTGGGGTTCTGTTAACCATTCCAGACACTTAAAAGTAATTACCTTTGTTAAGTAAAAGCATTTTTTTATTTAATCAATCAAAACTGGATGTGAAGGGGCCTTCTACACTACCTTGAATGACTCAAAGCCATTATGTGCAAGGATTGGTCACATTTAAGAAAACTCTATAAAAGAAAGGAGCTTATCAAAAAGCAACTGACATAGAAAGGAAATTATTTTAAAATCTTTCAGTTCCTTGAAAACCATAATAAAGAACAATATATTTCTTTTTAAAATAGTGTTTTATTTTTTTCAATAAACAAAACTGCATTTTCTCTCTCTACTACCTTCTCCATCCACTGGGGAAAAAAGGGGGAAAAAAAGACAAAACTCCTATAAACATATGCATAAAGTAACAAAATACCACACTGGCCAAGTACAAAAAAATAAATGTCTCACTCAAGATCCTGAGCATATCACTTCTCTATCAGGATAGATCATCAGTCCACATTGTATTGATCTAAGTTCTTAAGGCCTTCACAGTTGTTTCTCTTTATATATTGTTTATTGCATAAATTATCTGCTTGATTCTGCTTATTTCAATCCTTATCTGTTCATACAAGTCTTACCAGGTGTTTTTTTTTTCCTAAAATGATTCCTTTCATGTAATTTCTTATGGTACAATAGCATTTCACTACATTGATATATCATAATTTGTTTAGCTATTATCTGACTGTTGGGCACACTCTTAATGTCAAGTTCTTTGCTACTGCAAAAAGAGCTGCTATAAATATATTTGTGCATATAGGTCATTTCCCCTTTCTTTTATATCTTTGGGACATAAGCCTAGTAGTGATATGCTAAGTCAAAGAGTATGTACTTTTTAGATATAGTTACAAATTGCTTTCCAGAGTAACCAGACTAATTCACAGCTCTACCAACAATTCATTAATATGCTTGTTTTCTTGAAGTCCCTCCAACATTTGTCATTTTCCTTTTTGTCAACTTTGTCAACCTGATGAATGTGAGGTAGAACTTCAATGTCGGTTAAATTTTTATTTTTCTAATTATTAGTGATTCAGAGCATTTTTCATATGGTTATTAATGGCTTGAACTTATTCCTTTGATTGCTGCCTGCTTATATCCTTTTAACAATCTATTTATTAGGGAATGGCTCTTAATCTTAGAAATTTGAATCTGTTTCTTACACATCTTGAAATTAAGATTATCACAAAAACTTAGTATAAATATTTTTCCCATTTACCTACTTTCCTTTTAATTTAGCTGCATTGGTTTTGTTTGTATAAAACTTTATAAATTTTGTATAATCAAAACTGTCCATTTTATCTTCTTAGATCCTCTCTATCCCTTGTTGCATCATGAACTATTCCTCTATTCACAGATCTGAATGGAAAAATTTTCCTTGTTTCTCTAATTTGCTTATGATATCACCCTTTATATATAAGTCATCTATCCATTTGGAGCTTGTCTTAGTATATAGTGTGAGATTTGAGTCTATATCTAGTTTCTGCCACATTGGGGTAGGGGCAGGGGAAGTAGAAGACCTAGAAAGGAAGACTATGTCAATGAGAACAAATCCCAAGTAGGATTTAGGAGCTGGGAGGGAAGACTAGAAGGAAAGAAATTTAGGCAATTGAGTTTTTTTTGTTTGGTTTGGTTTTGGTTTTGGTTTTGGTTTTTTGTGTGTTTTATGAGGCAATTGTTATAAAATCCTCAGGAGACTTGAGTTTGCTGTTATATTCACACTTAAAGATGCAATGCCCTGAGGTCACCATACTATAATGTGCACAGTCAACAGCTATTTATCAAGAGAAAGTGGGAATTGTAAGTGAATCAGCAATTATATAGCATCTACTACATACCAATTATTGTGCTAAGCGCTATACAAATTTTATCTTATTCATTCTTCACAGTAACTCTGTGATGTAGCAGCTGTTATTATTTCCAGTTTTATAATTCAAGAAACTGAAGCAAACAGAGGTTAAGTGATGCCCAGGTGTTACATAACTAAGAAATGTCAGAGACCAGATTTGTTTTTCTGACTCCAAACACAGCCCTCTATCCACTGTACCATTCCAGATGCTTCTATTAAGTGTTTGCTTTGTGCCAAGACATTATGAATACAAAGAAATGCAAAAACAGTCCCAGAAGCTCACAGTCTAATGGGGGAAATAACATACAAACAACTACATACATAGATGCATACAGGGTAAATTGAAAATAATTTCAAAGGGAAGGCATTAGCATTAAGGATGAAAGGCTTCTGGCAGAGAGTGGGATTTTATTGTCAGTTTGGTAGCACATAAAGCAGAGGACATTTATATGAAGTTCCTAACTACTTCCCAAGAGGAGGGCAAGTCTCTAGCTTTGTGTTGAGATTTCAAGGGTTGCTACAAAGAGCAGAATCAAAGGTACAGTTGTTGTCAAAAAGTACAAAGCCCACCAAGATTACCCATGAAATTGGGGTAATATAACCTGATCTTTTCCATACGGTCCCCAAGCTACATCCTTGTAACTGATTTATTTCGCACCTGCTCCTCAACCTATGATCTTAAAGAGCTTAGGGCACTGAGAGGTTAAGGGACTTGTCCAAAGTCCTACCATTTGTTGTCAGAGGGGAACTTGAACCAAAATCTTCCAGCTTTCTATTTACTACACCATAATGACTCCCTAGTTTTGGTTTCCTAATATTTTATTAGTTTTGATAATGGTTTTCTGGAAGTTGGTTTCCATCAGACTATTCAACGTTGCAAAAGTCTGATGACTGGGCTTCCTGTCTCATGTCTCTTCTCATCCCAGTCCTTCCACTTAACTATATCACAATAATCTTCCTAAAGCAAAAGTCTCTCTCTCTCTCTCTCTCTCTCTCTCTCTCTCTCTCTCTCTCTCTCTCTCTCTCTTTCTCTCTTGCACACACACACACACACACACACACACACACACACACACTCACCATTCAACTCCAGTGGCTCCTTAGTGACTCCAGGATGAAATATTAAATCTTCCATTTGACTGTGCCCAAAGAGCCATAAAACTGTGCATTTACCTTGACCCAGTACTACCACTACTAGGTCTGTATTACAAGGAGATTACAGAAAAAGGACCTATATGTTCAAAAATAATTATAGCAGTTCTTTTTCTGGTGGCAAAGAATTGGAAATTGAAGGGATGCTCATCAATTGGGAAATGGCTGAACAAGTTGTGGTATATGATTGTGATGGAATACAATTATGCTATAAGATATGATGAAGGGGATAGTTTCAGAAAAACCTGGGAAGACATATTAACTGATGCAAAATGAAATGAGCAGAATCAAGAGATGATTTTACACAGTAACAGCAATATTGTAATGATAATCCACTCTGAAAGATTTAGCTACTCTGGTTAATGCAGTGATCCATGACAATTCCAAAGGAATCATAATGAAACCTCCAGAAAGAGAACTGATAAATTCTCAGTCCATATTAAAGCATATTTTTTCATTTTGTTTTTCTTGGTTTTTTTCAACTTGGCTAATATGGGAATGTTTTACACAACTTCACATGTATAATGGGTATTATACTGCTTACTTTTTCAGTAGATGTGGGAGCAGATAGAAGGGAAGGAGATCATTTGAAGCTCAAAATTTTAAAAAGGAATGTTAAAATGTAAAAAATAAAAATTTGATACCAAAACAGTATAAAATCCTTCATTTGGTATTCAAAACCCTTCACAACCTGCCCTCTCCTAGTTTCTAGTCTTCTTATACCTTATCCTGTCTCACAGGTACTCTGCAATCCAGTAACACCGACCTCCTCCTTATTGTTCCTTGAATGAGACACTCCATCTGACTCCAGGCATTTTCCCTGACTAGATCCCCACCCCAACCTGGAATTCTCTTCCTCATCTCCACTTCCTGGCTTCCCTGGCTTCTTTCAAGTCCCATCTAAAATTTTATCTTCTATAAGAAGCCTTTCCTCATTCTCCTCAATGTTAGTGCCCTCTGGGGGGGTAGGGGTGGGGGTGGAGCCAAGATGGCAGAGTAGAAAGACTCATATACTCTAGCTCTTCCCCCAAAGTCCATAAAATACCTGTAAAGAAAGATTCTCAACAAATTCGAGAGCAGCAGAAGCCACAGAATGACAAAGTGAAGATTTCCAGCCCAGGGTGACCTGGAAGACCAATGGGAAAGGTCTGTCACACCAGACATAGAGTAGAGCCCAGCCCAGCCTTGGCCATATGATGCAGGGAGGAGCAGGACCAGAGCAGGCCTCAGGGCCCTTCAACCCACAGATGACAAAAACACTTAAAGAGTCAGTGAGAGAGCTTTTTCACCTCTGTGACAAAGCAGCCGGGTCCTCCCCTGGCGTTGGCCCCAGGCAGCTGGGGTGGCAGTGGCAGCTGGGGTGCCAATGCCCACAGCAAGCAGCAACTAGCATCCATTATTCCATTCTTGGAGCACTCAGAATAAAGCCCCTGGGGGAATTGAGCAGTTGAAATGAACCTCAGCCCTGAGTGATGGCCTTGCCCCCACCTAAAGCCTCTGGGACAATTGAGCAGCTGATCTAAATCTCAGCCAGGAGCCAGACCAGGGAGTAAACTCTTCTCCCTTGACTGTGCCACCTTGGAGGAACTGAGATCTTACAGGTCTCCAGAGCATACCCTACTCTTGACAAAGGAACCAAAAATCAAGTAACTGGTTGGGGAAATGACTAAAAAAGGGGAAAAAAATAAGACTACAGAAGGTTACTTTCTTGGTGAACAGGTATTCTCTCCCATCCTTTCAGACGAGGAAGAACAATGTTTACCATCAGGGGAAGACATAAAAGTCAAGGCTTCTGCATCCAAAACCTCCAAAATAAATATGTAATGGTCTCAGGTCATGGAAGAGCTCAAAAAGGATTTTGAAAATCAAGTAAGAGAGGTGAAGGAAAAATTGGGAAGAGAAATGAGAGAGATGCAAGAAAATCATGAAAAGCGAGTCAACAGCTTGCTAAAGGAGACCCAAAGAATTAACACCTTTAAAAATAGGCTAACTCAATTAGCAAAAGGAGTCCAAAAAGCCAATGAGCAGAAGCATGCTTTAAAAAGCAGAATTAGTCAAATGGAAAAGGAGGTTCAAAAGCACACTGAAGAAAATAGTTCTTTAAAAATTAGAATGGAACAGATGGAAGCTAATGACTTTATGAGAAATCAAGAAATTACAAAACAAAACCAAAAGAATGAAAAAATAGAAGATAATGTGAAACATCTCACTGACCTAGAAAACAGATCCAGGAGAGAGAATTTTAAAATTGTAGGACTACCTGAAAGTCATGATCAAAAAAAGAACCTAGACATCATCTTTCATGAAATTATCAAGGAAAACTGCTCTGATATTGTAGAACCATAGGGTAAAATAAATATTGAAAGAATCCACCAATCAACCCTGAAAGAGATCTGAAAAGAGAAACTCCTAGGAATATTGTAACTAGCTACCAGAGTTCCCAGGTCAAGGAGAAAACATTGCAAGCAGCCAGAAAGAAACAATTCAAGTATTGTAGAAATACAATCAGGATAACACAAGGTCTAGCAGCTTCTACATTAAGGGATCGAAGGGTTTGGAATGTGATATTCTAGAAGTCAAAGGAACTAGGATTAAAACCAAGAATCACCTACCCAGCAAAACTGAGTATAATACTTCAGGGGAAAAAAATGGTCATTCAATGAAAGAGACAACTCTCAAGCATTCTTGATGAAAAGACCAGAGCTGAAAAGAAAATTTGACTTTCAAACACAAGAATCAAGAGAAGCATGAAAATGTAAACAGGAAAGAGAAATCACAAGGGACTTACTAAAGTTGAACTGTTTATATTCCTACATGGAAAGATAATATTTATAACTCTTGAAATTTTTCTCAGTGTCTGGGTAGTTGGAGGGATTACACACACAGAGAGAGCACAGGATGAGTTGAATAGGAAGGGATCATATCTAAAAAATAAAATTAAGGGGTAGGATAGATATTGGGAGGTGAAAGGGAGAAATGGAATGGGGCAAATTATCTCTCATGGAAGAGGCAAGAAAAAAGCTTTTCTAATGGAAGGGGAAAGGGAGGAGGTGAGAGGGAAAAAGCGAAGCTTACTCTCATCACATCTGGCTCAAGGAAGGAATATGTGCACTCAATTTGGTATGAAAATCTATCTTACACTACAGGATAGTAGGGGAGAAGGGGATAAGCAGGGTAAGATAAGAAGGGAGATGATGAAAGGGAGGGCAAATGGGAGGAGTGAGAAATTAGAAGTAAACCCTCTTGGGGAAGGAAAAGATCAAAAGAGAGAACAGAAGAAATGAAGGGCAGGCTAGGATGGAGGGAAATATAGTTAGTCTTACACAACATGACTATTATGGAAGTCATTTGCAAAACTACACATATATAACCTGTATTGAATTACTTGCCTTCTCAGTGGGGATGGGTGGGGAGAGAGGAAGGAAGAGAAGTTGAAACTCAAAGTTTTAGGAACAAATGTTGAGAACTGTTTTTACATACAACTGGGAAATAAGAAATACAGGTAATGGGGTATAGAACTTTATCTTGCCCTACAGGACAGGAGAGAAGATGGGGATAAGGGAAGGGAGGGGTATTAGAAGGGAGGGCGCATTGGTGGAAGGGGTAATCAGAATGCATGGCATTTTGGGGGGAAGGGGAGAGATGGGGAGAAAATTTGGAACTCAAAATTTTGTGGAAATGAATGCTGAAAACTTTAAATAAATATACAAATTAAAAAAAAATGTTAGTGCCTTATCTCTTGATTATTGTCAATCTGTCCTGGATATAGCTTGCTAGCATACAGTCATTTGCATGTTGTCTCCCCCATTAAACTATGATCTCCTTAAGAACAGAGATTATCATTTACTTTTCTTTGTATACCTAGAGTTTAGCACAGTGCCAGGCAGATAACCTAATAAATCCTTATTTAACTGACTGACTAGCTAGTGGATCAAACTTTGTCCTGAAAAATAAATGAGAAAATGTGCTTCTTTTCTTCACCTCCTTTGCAGAGGTGGGGGAATCTGGGTGTGGGACATCCCATAGACTCAGTTGATATGATAGTTAGTTTTGCTGAACTTTTTTTCCCTCTTTTTTTAAAAAATGCTTTGTTACAAGTGAGTCAGTTAATGAATATTTATGAAGCACCCCCTATGCCAGCCACGATGCTAAGCACTGGAGATACAAAAAAAATAGAGAGAGAGAGAGAGAAACAGTTCCAGCCTTCAAAGTGGTTACAATCTAATGGGAAAAGACTGCCACAAAAGGAAGCTGTAAAGGGGGAAGGGGAGAAAGGAAGATACTTGTCAAGTGGACAGACATGGTAGAGAAGTCAAAGAAGTCCCAAAGGAGTGCAGCCAAGTGGGAAATGAGGAGAGGGCTGTCCTGAGCCCCCTCCTTGAATAGAGGTTTCAGAATTCATAGCTCCACCCTCCATTCAGAGGGACTGATTAGGTGTGTGTACCAAGGCTGACTACTCTTGCAGGACGAGATTTCCACATGATGAGATTCTTGGGGGCATAGTGAAGAGGTCAAAGAAGGAAGGAAAAACAGAGGAAGAAAAAGGACAGAAGAAGAAAAGAGGAAGAAAGAAATGAAAAGGAAGGAAGAAAGGGAAGGGAAAGAAGAGGAGAGAAGGAAGGGTGGAAAGAAAGAGGGAAAGGTTGGCAGTAATTGCTCTGTGCATTCGTCCTTCATTGCCAAAGAATACCATTGCATCTGAGGAATGATGACATGACTTGCACCTGACTTTGTTTTGAGTGAGGGAGGGCTGTGCAGGTCACCAGCCTCACTTCTCCTCCAGAGCTGTCTGAATCCAGTGGCCAGATATTCATCAGGATGACTGGAGATGATCCAGGATGCACTGGGAGACCTTGGGCCTGAGTGAGATGAGGAGATTGTGAAGACTTTTCATAATACAAATATGGGGAATATTGGATTTTCTAAATAAACTTTCTCTTCCATAAGGCCTCTCTCCCTGGATAGCTGAGTTTCAGGTATCCAGGGCTTGTGGATGGTCAGTTGGCCCCCTGCTTACCAGCTACCAGCTTTCTTTGCGAAAGTCCTGTGGGCTGTAGCCAAAACTTGGAAGTTACTCAAATCTCCCTTTGTTTGTTGTACTGTTGCCACATCAACACTACCAGCTCCCACTTCTCCCTCTCCCCTCTTTCCTAAAGCCACATCAGCAATTAAGTTAGATATTAGATGAGGTAATTGTGTTGGGATAAGTGAAGATTTCTCAGGGTTTGCTTAGTTTTTCATGCTTAGATTGTGAGCCCACCTCTCAGCCATTGGAGAGGTGGGATAGTGGGGAGGTAGGATTCTCTACATTAGGGTATAAAAATTTCTGTAAGTTGCCTCCTTCCATCAGATTTCCTGACCTGGTGGAAGGTCGCCCCTTTCTCGAGAATTGTAATAAATCTTTTTCTTTCTGTTCTTATTGAGAAGCCTCTTCATTTATTTAAAATTTTGAGTAAGGGTCTTTTTGTCCCACACAGGCCCTTTAGGCCAAGGCCTATCAAGTACTCACTTAGGGTGAGGCAACACCTATTCATTGAATAGGCCTGTTTAAGAAGTAGCCAGGGCATGGCTCCTTTAATGAGGCCAAGAAAAAGAAAGACATCAGGCTGGGTGGGAAATAGCAATGATTAGAATGATTATCAATAGCTCTATGCATAGGGGAAAGGGGAAATACATATTTGGAAATGAAGGTGATATAAAAATAAAATATTCTAGTAATTAAAAAATACAAAGTACTAATTGAATACAACTGATAGCAAGCTGGGCAAAAGTATCTGAAGATACTAAAGGGCTATAATTCTTGTGCAAATCATTATAGGAGGATAGAAGATAGTGTGGGGTAGGGACACTAAGGAAGCAAAGAACCCTCCATCTCAGGGGAGTCTTTGGAGACTCCTTAGTGCCTGAGTAACAACAAGATCATCTGAGGAGGAAACAGTGCTAGGGCAGAGTATTTTCACTGCATAAATAGGGTATAGAGTATACCCAGTAAGGCAGCTAGGTGGCACAGTGGATAGAGTGACAGACCTGGAGTCAGTAAGACCTGAGCTTAAATCTGGCCTCAGATACTTACTAGCTGTGTGACCCTGGGCAAGTCCACTTAACCCTGTTTGCCTCAGTTTCTTCATCTGTAAAAAGAGCTGGAGAAGGAAATGGCAAACTACTGCAGCATCTTTGCCAAGAAAACTCCAAATGGGGTCATGAAGAGTCTAACATAAACAAAAACAACACAACAGAGTGTACCCTAGAGTTGATGTATGCAATCCTTCATTACAATGCTTAATCCTTTAAGATAGTGGTTCCAGAAATATAGTCTCTCTAAAGGATCTCAGCAACCATCTGAAGGAGCTATTATCAACAGTATCACTGTGCAATCTCGAGTTGCAGGCCTCACCAAAGATGGTGGTGACAAATAAGCCTTGGCATGGTAGGATGTATATTGAAACATTAATAAAAGAACTAGTCCCTGTATCATTTGTTAAGCAATTTAGAAATTTACAGCAGATATTATGAGAACTTCATGGCAGAAATTAAGGAGAAAACTGTTTTCATCTGCCCATAGAATCTTAGCAATTTGAATATGTGCTCCCAATTGATTGCTGGATACTCTGCCACTTTTTAGCGACTCAAAAGGTGATTAGAGATGTGAGGTACTTGAAGATGTGAGTTTATCTGGATGCTGTCATTGGATTTGGATATATGTTGGAAGAGTGTGTGGAGAGGCTACTGAAGTATTAGATTGGTGAGTCTAAAACTTACAAAGGCCATAAGCAGAAAGGGGAAATTTAATCTAGACAAACTTGACATGTTTTGAAAATCTCTGGGATAAGAAATATGATCAGGCCTTTGAAATCTTCATCAACTGCCTCATACATTCACCAGTGTTGGCTTTTGCAAATCTGGCTAAGATCTTTTGTGTTACATAGTGACAACTAGGTGGTCTGGACATAGTTTTGTAGCAAGAGAGAATTGACCACCAAAAACCTTTTGTGTCTGTCAGAAAGACGTTATTATCCTATCCATAAGCTGGATTTCTTGGCCTTGAAGTATACTATTCCCCGCAATATGTACAGCTCAATTCAAAATATGAACAGATAATTAAAATATAGCTACATTAGATATGAAAATACAATTAGTGGGGTAAGAGATAAAACTTTGAGTCTGGTGGAAATAATCACTTATTGAGCACTTATTATGTACCAGGCATTGTGCTAGATGATTTACAAATATTATCTCATTGGATTCTCACAACTCTGGAAAGTAAGTGCTGTTATTATCCCCAGTTTTCCACCTGGAGAAACACAAGCTTGTAGAAGTGAAGTGAATTGCCCCAGCTGCCACAATGGCCCAAAGGGCTGCACATGTACACAAGAAGTGTAAGACATTTGCCTGGTGGTGTATTCAGTGAAAGGTGTTATCAATCCCAGCTGCTTACCTGGAGAGCAAAAGCAATGACAAGACTTTGGAGCTGCTGCATATAGAGTTCATATCTTTTGAGTGGAATAGGAAACACAGAAACATTCTGGTGGTCATGGACTACTTGACTCAGTATGCACAGGCATACCCAAGTAGGAACCAGAAGACTTCCATAGTAGCCAAGGTGTTATAAGAGAAGTAAGTATTCCCTAATAAGTGGCTTCCCTTGTAGGATTCATTATGATCAGGGTCAAGATTATGAGAAGAATTATTTAAGGAGAGGACTGATATAACAGAAATCAAGAACTCTAGAATAACACCATATTATCTTCAAGAAGAATCATAGCCAGAATATTTATTAAGTACCTCCTCTGTGCCAGGACCTAGGCTAGACTTTTTGAGAGGGATGTAAGTATAAAGAATGAAACAGTTCTTGATAAAATTTCATTGTGTATAAAGTTTGTTGCATCATTTTTGGAGGCAGTATAGCTGTGCACTAGAAAGGCACTGAAATGCCGAATCCATTGAGCCTTCTTCATAGCCTTGTGTCCCAGATTATTCACTAGTAGCTAGTGATTTGCAAAGAGTTTATAAATATGGGAATGAAGCTATAGGGAAAGGTTAGAAGTGAAAATACAGATTTCAGAGCATACAAAAATGAAAGTGACCCTACTCTTAAGGACCTTACAATATAAAGGAGGCAAAGGTGTAACTAAAGCTAGAAGAGTAGATATGATCACTAAGTTGAAGTATGGAGATAGAAGAGAGTAGAGAACACTTTTAAGGACCTAAGGAAAAAGAAAGGCATGAAGAGTCTCTTTTCCTTTCCCCTTCACTCCCTTCTAACTTTTCCTCCATATTTTCTTTGCATCAGCCTCTGCTACCTTTACCCTATCCTTTCTCCACTTAAAAGAGAAACAATATTTTCTCAACACTACTGAATGCTAGGCAAAACCTAATTGGATATTTATTGGGGAATTTCTTTTCTATCAGGAACAAGAGGAAAAGGATGAATTTCACTTGTCAGGAGACTTAATTGGATCAGGTTAAGCTCTGATCTAGTACTCTTATCAAACACATCCCTTAAGGACTCCAATTATTCCCTGAAAGTAGGCAGGTACTGTATACTTTCCAAATAAGGTTGGTCTGAATTGTAGCTTCAATAGACTCTTCAACCTCATCTTTCCCCTTGGTTTTCCCAAAAGAAGAAAGCTCCCTTTCTCATCTCTGGAAGTAGCTGTGGTGCTATGGTATGAATGCAAATCTGTTGTTTGAGAATCCTAGCTCTACAATTCACTAACAGTATGACCTTGGGCAAATCATTTTTCTTCTCCAATTGTGGTCTGTTTCATATGATCATAGATTAAGAGCAGGAAGCTAATATCCCCATTTTACAGATGATAAAACTAATACACAGAGAGATAATGTGGCTTGCCTAGGGTCACAAAACCAGTATCATAGGAGGGATATAACATAAGTCTTCCTCACTCCAAGTCCAGTGCCTTATCCAAAATGCTGTGAAATCTGACAAAGCAAAGACCCCCACTAGAATCTAAACCTAAGATCTCCTATTTCCAGAGTTTAACCATCTGCAAAATGGAGTCATACTAGATAATCTCTAAGGTCCCTTCCAGCTCTACAGTGGACAGGGCACTAGACTGGAAGTCAAGGAGACCTGGATTCAAATCCCATGTCAGACACTTACTAGCTCTGTGACCCTGGGCAAATCACTTAACCTTTCTGTGACTGAGTTTCCTCACTTATAAAATGGGAGGACTGAAATGAATCTTTTAAGGTCCCTTCTCTTAATCTATGAGCCTATGATTCCCCACTTGTCATTTCTGCCTCAGTCTTCTTTCACCTCATCCCCTCACCCCCAAATCCAGACTTAGAGTGGTTTCCCTGGAACTATGACCTTGGGCTGCGAGGGCCAGATAACCCAGAGAACAATAGCAAAGGAACTTTATTTACTTAGTGTCTTTGGTTCTCAGACAGGAAACTGCCCATCCGCTTGAATTAAAGAACAGGCTGCCTCTGATCCACCCTCCCATTCATGTCACAACTATTCTACAAATCTTTTGTTCCTCAGAGCTCTGAACAAGAATTCATACCTTACTCAAGTTATTTCACTCTCCTGTGCGTTGGTTAAAATAAGAAAGTTGGGTGATCCCAAAAGGTCGTTGCAGATTTAACACTCTATTATAAATCCTTGGCAATACTATTATGGAAAGGAAAGTGAGAGGGGTGGGGGGAGGTTAAAAAAAAGATATTCAAAACAAAAACATTTTGAGGGTTGTGTCTCTCTAGGAAACTCATCTGGATTTAGTATATACTAAACTTGTATGGTCCCTTTAATTACCCAACCTATAAATAACTTGTGTCCTTGTAGTTAAGGGTATTTAGCTCCACATAATAAAATAATACTTTCATTTTACAGTTATGAAGCCGTTTTGACTTCTAAAAGTGCTTTCTCTTCTATTGCCACACTCTTCATGTGTCATATATGATTATCTTTGGTGTTCTTACTCTCCCCTTTCAGCAGTTTTTTCCTCTTTAAATCTCCTTTCTGTCCAGGTTTTGTTCCCACCTGAGGCCTTGCTCTCAGCTAGCTGTCATATAACCCCTACAAGAAGTATTTCAGTTTTAATGGTAGTCACTGAACCAAAAGTGTTCAGGATTCTAAGAAATTAATTTAATAATGTGAGTGAAACAGCCAGTAGAGGACTTCATCAGGGCCCCAATAAATCATAATCATAGCATGTAAGTGACTGCTTAGTCTGTCCATATATACAGTCAACTCTGGGAAGGAAGTGGGGGCATCAGGAGAAAGGTGGTTAGCTTGGGAGGCTGTCTAATACTTTTTCCTCTCCTCTTTTGAATAATTCTTCTTGATCCTAAAATTAAAATCTTTTCTCACATTTCTCTTTCCCTTTCCTATTTCCCTTTCCTTCCTCTCTCTTCACCATCCCCTCTCCCAAAGTGATGTGAATCAATAAAATGATTTGAAATCATTGTCCTTTTCACTACCTCTAGAATTATTTAGAAAATCTGTCCAAGAAAATAGACTGGGCAGAAACTTCTGAATACCCACTGAGAGAGTTGGTGTTGAGAGCAAGAAGTTATCTAGAAATGAATAAATGAAAGAAAAAGCATTTATGAATTACTGCATGGCAAGCTCTGTGCTTTCCAGTTAAGAACTTAAACAGAAAGACTATAGCAATGCTAAGTCTTTGCCTTCCAGAGTTCAACTCATTGAATTGGAAATCAGGAGGCAGTTCTTGGCTTTGCCACTAATTATCTCTGTGACTTTGGAAATGTGACACAAATAATCTCTCTGGGCCTCAGTTTCCTCTTAGGTAAAATGAAAGACTTGCACTAGATTACCTCTAAAGTCCTTTCTAGCTCTAAAACTCTATGCTTCAAAGCTCAAATGTCTTTTCCCTTCAATGTGATATTCTTCAAGTTCCCCTTGCCCCCAAACTATCTCCTCCTTGGCCTTTACCATACCCCAAATTCCTACTTTTAGTCTAAAGTCTCCTATTAAAATCCAATTATATCACCTTAGGGATGGGTTGGGGAACATCTTAGTACCTGCATATGAGAGGGCTTATTCAGTTTAATTCAATTCATCAACTCCACAAATATTTATTGAGTTTCTACTCATTCTGCTTATTTCACTCTGCATAAGTTCATCTCAGTTTTCTCTCAAATACTTCATTTCCTTATTTCTTATGGTGCAATAAAATTCTATTACATTCACACACCATAATTTGTTTATCCATTTCCCCAACAGATGGGTACTCTCTTAGTTTCCAATTTTTTGCTACTACAAAATGGCTTAAACATTTTTTCCTTCATATATAGGTCTTTTTCCTCTTTCTTTGATCATTTTGAGTATAGGACTTAATAGTGGTATCACTGGGTCAAGTGGTATGTGGTTTAGTGACTTTGGGAGCATAGCTCCAAATTGCTTTCCAGAATGGTTAGATCAATTCAGCTCACACATTAGTGTGCCTGTTTTACCACAGCTCCTTCAACATTTATCATTTTTCTTTTTCATCATCTTTTAGGTAGTACTTTTAGAGAAGAATCGACCTCTATTAATTTTTAATATTAAGCATTTAGTAAAATATTTGATTGAAAAAGAACCAATCATCTTCTCTCTGGAAGTTTGGGGAAGATAATTTTCAGGGGTGATAGGAATAGAATAAAATAATTTTTTGAATGAACTGAGTTGGCAATGGTGCTGTAATTTTTTAAGTTGTTAGTGGATAATCAAACTATTAGTAAAAAAAAAAGTAACTATAGAAGTTAAAATTGAACAAAGTTAATTTGCAAGAAAGAAAGAAAGAGAAAAAGAAAAAAGAGAGAAAAAAAGAAAGAGAAAGAAAAAGTAAGAAAGAAAAAAGAAAAGAAAGAAAAAAGAAAGGAAGGAAGGAAGGAAGAAAGAAAGAGAAAGAAAGAAAGAAAGAAAGGAAGGAAGAAAGAAAGAAAGAAAGAAAGAAAGAAAGAAAGAAAGAAAGAAAGAAAGAAAGAAAGGAAGAAAGAAAGAAAGAAAGAAAGAAAGAAAGAAAGAAAGAAAGAAAGAAAGAAAGAAAGAAAGAAAGAAAGGAAGAAAGAAAGAAAGAAGGAAAGAAAGGAAGAAAGAAAGAAAAGAAAGAAAAACTCCTGTTCTGGACTCTGCACTGGATTTCTTCACCTGAGAATGGTGAATACCTTTAGTAACTGTATCTTTTTCTCTTCTAAGCGTTCCTTGTTACTAATGATTAAAGGATCATCACACAAAGTTATCTCACTATATCTTTCAAAGAATTTTATATAATTGTACATTTCCATGGGAGAAAATTTACCAGATAAATGCTAGAAAGGTGATAATTTGCTATACTAAATCAGATGCTTTCTTGTACTCAACAAACAGTAAACAGTGGAAGATTCTACTCTTTCAGTGTATTGAATGATGAAAAAGATATAGTATAATATGGCATACTGATTATAGTAGCTTGCCTGTTTCTTTCTATTATCCCCATCTAGGATGTCTTTGATATGTATGTATATTAATATCATGACTTTTATGTAGATTAGAAAATAGATACATGGGTTGGTAGTTATTGATAATCTTTTTCATTATTCTGGGTGGAAGAGAAGGGAGGCAATAAAGTCTGTGTTGTTTTTTTTTCTACAAATTTGCTATCTTTCCATCCTTCAAATAATGTAAGGATCAATACCTACCTACGAGAGAGTAGATATTTTTTCACAGTCTAATGAAATCAATGGACTCCTCAGAATAATGTGTCTAAATGCATAAAATACATCAGGTTGCAAAGGTAACTTTTTTTGGTTAAGAACTGTTTTCATGGATAATGAGGTCCCCAGGTGCTCCTTTTTTGTGCATGATATTATACTGATTGAGTTAGGTCATGGAATATTTCAATGCCATCAAAATTGTGTCACTTCTAGCATCTCTTTTTATACTTCAAATAGTTCAGCTACTTTTCCTATCTTTGTTTTCTTAAGCGCAATTTTTACTCCTAATAAATACATCTGAGACTATGATGTTAGAGGCCAAATATGTAATGCCACTGTCCTTGATGATGAAAAGTTTGTTATAAAAATCCATCTTTTGTTTGCTTATTCCCCTTCCAGTTTTGTCCTTAAATAGCCTTAGGCTCACTTGGCTCAGCTGGATGCCTCATCAAAGCTTTCTTTAAACTTCTAGCCCACTCCCACCTCCACTTGTTTTATGAAGAGATGCTGCTCAAAATTTTCCACCTTCTTCCCCTACATGTTTTTTTTTTCACAAAAAAATATTATATTCTAACTGTTGATGCTTTTGCCTGCCATATTTTTCTACTTGGTAAGTCAAATGTTTGCTGCTTAATGGTTTTAAGACCCTTTTCCTGTCTTCCTTGGGATAATTGATTTAAATTTCTACAGGAAATTGTTTTAATGTTGATCTCTGTTCTTTAACTGGTTAAACTTCCATAGAAAATGTTATAATTAATGTTGTTTTTTTCCTCTAATCATTCCCCATATTTTAGTCTTAATAATTTTGTTTAAATAGGTATGGTTGTAGTTGTTTTCATTGGAAAACATACCACCTCTAATGTTTACACTTGCTTCTAGTGTTACGCTAATTTAGTTTTTGCTCTAAGAAGTCAGTGGTCTAACTGTGCACTAACAGCTGATTTCAGAATGATTCCTACATCAGTAATCAGTCATTTACTGCCCATTAAAATATAATTATTTTCATTTCTTTTGCTGTTTGGCCTTTGGTCATGTCCAGTGACTCCCAGTTTTTTTGTTTTCAATAAATTTCTATTGGTATCTTTTTTGGGTTTTACATCATCTTCACAGTTTCCCCCAGTATTCCTCCTCATCCCAGAGAGCAATTCCTTATAATAAATAGTTTGGTTTTAAAAATCAAAAAAAAGAAAAAAAACAAGAAAAAATTATTATAACTGATCAATACATCAAAAAAATCTAAACATCTGTGATGTCTGTCTTATAGACCTCCCATCTCTGCAAAGAGGTTGGTTGGGGGTGTCTTCTAATATGTCTTCATTGATCCATGCATGTTATTTATAAATTTTGCAATATTCATTTTTGATTTTTGTGCATAGTTGATCTTTCCATTTATATTATTTTAATCATTATGTATAGTTTTCTTGGTTCTGCTTACTTCACTCTGAATCAGTTCATGTAGATCTATCCATGCATCTCGGTATTCATTATATTCATCACTTCTTAAAACACATTATTATATCCTTTTATTCATGTACAACAAACTGTTTAGCCATTTCCTAGCCAATGGGAATCTATTTGGTTTTCAACTCTTTTCTCAAAGAAAGGTATTCATGATATATAGGGATGAGACTTCTATGTAGTCTGCAAGCTTTTTGCCTCTCTCATTTCTTAGTACTAAGCCATATTTTTCTTTTTTAATACTGAAAAATGTTTATCATTTATTTTTTACATTTTTTTCTTTTTAAATTTTGAGTTCCAAATTCTATTCCTCCCTTTTACCTTCTCCTATTCCCAGAGAGAAGGCAACCAATATATCAGTTATACATGTGAAATCATGTGAAACATATTTCTATATTAGTCATATTTGTAAAAGAAGCAAGAAAAATAAGAAAAGTGAGAAAATTATGCTCCAATGTGCCCTCAGAGTTCATCAGTGCTCTCTCTGGAGGTGGACAGCATTTTTTTAATCATGAGTCTTTTAGAATTGTCTTGGATAATTGTATTGATCAGAGCAACCAAGTCTTTCACAGCTGGTCATTATTACAACATTGCTGTTACTGTACAGAAAGATCTCTGGTTCTTCTCACTTCACTTTGCATCAATTCATATAGGTCTTGCCATGCTTTCCTGAAACCATCCTCCAGGTCATTTTTTATAGCCCAATAAGCCTCTATCACAATGAGATGCTACAACTTGTTCAGTCATTTCCCACTTGATGAATATCCCCTCAATCTCTTAATTCCTTACCACAACAAAAAGAGCTGCTATAATTTTATACATATAGGTCCTTTTCCTTTTTCTTTGATCTCTTTAGGATTCAAACCTAGTAGTAGTATTGCAGTGTCAAAACATTTGCACAGTTTGATAGATTTCTGGGTCTATTTCCAAATTGTTCAGCAGAATAGTTTGACAGTTCACTATCAGAAATTCATTAGTAAATCAAATTTCCCCATCATCCCCTCTAGCATTTATCATTTCTGATAAATGTGAGGTGGTATCTCTGAGTTGGTTTAACTTGCCTTTCTCTAACAAATAGTGAGTTAGAGCATTTTTGAATGACTTTAGATAGGTTCGACTTCTTCTGAAAGCTGCCTGTTTATTTCCTTTAACCATTTTCCAATTGGGGAATGACTTTTATTTTTACAAATTTGATTCAGTTCTATTCTCAGTATATATTTGAGAAATATTATTATTAGAGAAACTTGAAATTTTTTTTACGTTACTTCCTTGTATTTGGTACCTTTTAGCAAAATGTAGTTTTCCCTAATTATCCCTTTTAATTAGGTCTATTTTTGCTTTTGCTTTGTCTGAATTCATGATCCCTATCCCTATTTTTTAAAGTTCAGCTGAAACAGAATAGATTATGTTCCAACCCTTTATTTTAACTCTGTGTGTGTCTGTCTTTCTGTTTAAAGTATGTCTCTTATATTGTTGTATTCTGGTTTCTAATCCATTCCGCTCTCTCCTTCTGTGTATGGGTGACCTTTCCACATTCACGGTTATGATTACTAATGTGTATTTCTCTCCATCCCATTTTCTTCTGTTTCTTTTCCTCCCTCTTTTCATCCTGTTCCTCCTCAAAAGTCTATTCTGCTTCTACAACTGCTTCCCTTAATCTGCCCTCCCTTTTATCATCCCCTCATCCTTTCTCTTTATATACACTTCCCCTTCTACTTTCCTACTGGGAAAGATAGATTTCTATGCACAATTGAGTATATATATATATATATATATATATATATATATATATATATATATATATATATATATATATATATATATATATTCTTCTCTGTTTAACTCAATTCTAATGGGAGTGTTTAAGCACTGCCTGCTACCACTCCCAATTTCCCCCTCCACTGTAAAAGCTCTTCTTGCACACTTTTTTAAATAATTGTTTTCAGTTTTCAACAATCACTTACTTCTGTAAGTTTTAAATTTCTTCCCCCTCCCTCCCCAAGACGGCATGCAATCTTATATGGATTCTACACACCCATTCTTATTAAACACATTTTCACATTAGTCATATTACATAGAAGAATTAAAATAAATGGGAGAACCCATGAGAAAAAAACAAAACAAAACAAAAGAGAAAGTAGTCTACTTCATCCTGAGTTCTGACTCTAAAGTTCTTTCTCTGGATTTGGATGGCATTTTGCATCATGAGTCCTTTGGAAATGTTTTAAGTCCTTGCATTGCTGCAAAGGGCTAAGTTTATCAGATACAGTCCTTGCACACTGTGGCTGTTACTGTGTTCTGGTTCTGTTCATTTCATTTAGCATCAATTCATATAAATCTTTCCAGGTGCACAATTCTTTTATCAAGAAGTTTTTCCCCATTCTACCTCTCTTTTCTCCCTTCTTCCAGTACATTCTTCTTTTTCACATCTTCTTTTTTGGGGGGGAGATCATTCCATTACAGTTGACTCATACCCATGCCCTCTGTCTATGGAAACTCCTTTTAACTGCCCTAATGATGATGAAGTTCTTAGGAGATACATGTATCATCTTCCCATTTAAGAATATAAACAGTTTGACTTTATTGGGATCCTTATTTCTTTCATATTTACTTTAAATGCTTCTCTGTCACATTTCCCATTCAGTTCTGGTCTTTTCATCAGGAGTGCTTGAAAGTCCTCTATTTCATTAAAAATCTATTTTTCCCCTGAAGGATTATGCCCAGTTTTCCTGGGTAGGTTACTCTTAGATCTAATCTTAGATCCTCTATCTTCTGGAATATTATATTCCAAGTCTTTTGCTCCTTTTACGTGAAAGCTGTTACATTTTGTGTGATCCTGACTGTGGCTCCACAACGTATGAATTATTTGTAACTGCTTGAAGTATTTTCTCTTTGAACTGGGAGCTTTGGCATTTAGCTATAATTTCCTAGGAGTCTTTCTTTTGAGAACTCTTTCAGGGATGATTAGTAGATTATTTCAATTTCTATTTTGCCTCTGGATCCAAGATATTGGGGCAGTTTTACTTGATAATTTCTTGAAATATGTCTAGTTTCTTTCTTTGATCATGACTTTCAAGTAGTCTAATAATTCTTAAATTGTCTCTACTTGATCCCGGTTTTCTAATAAGGTATTTTCTACTATTTTTCTCCATTCTTTTGACTTTGATTGTAATTGATGTTTCATGGAGTTATTAGCTTCCCCTTGCCCAATTCAGATTTTTAAGAAATTATTTTCTTCAATTAGATTTTATATTTCTTTTTTCATTTGACCAATTCTGTTTTTAAATTCTTTTCTTCAACAAATTTTTGTACCTCCTTTTCCATTTGACCTATTCTGCTTTTTAAGGAATTCTTATTTTCAATTAATTTTTGTGCCTCTTTTTCAATTAGACCAATTCTGGTTTTTAAGGTATTATTTTCTTCATATATGTATTTGTGTGTGTATGTGTGTTTGTGTGCCTCTTTTACCAGCCTGTTAATTCTTTTTTCATAATTTTATTCCATCACTCTCATTTCCTTTTCCAATTTTTCCTCTGTACCATTCTTATCCTAACATTTTCAGAAATTCTTGTCAGGCTTGGATCCAATTAACATTTTTTTTTTAGACTTTTTTTGGTAGCTGTTTTCACACTATTGCCTTACTCTGAGTTTATGTCTTGGTCTTTCCTACCATTGTAATAACTTTTTATGGTCAAATTCTTTTGTTGTTGTTGTTGTTTGCTAATTTTTTCTAGCCTATTTCTTGACTTTTAATTTTATGTTAAAATTAGGCTTTGCTCAAATGCGGGTGGGGAGGCACTATCCCAGCCTTTGGGCTTTTTTTATGCTGCTGTTTTCAGAGCTAGTTTTGGGGGATCTGTATGTTTTTTGTACTTCCAAGGTGGTGTTATCCTGGAAGAGGTATAGTCACTGCTCTCTTGGTCTGCTCTTTATGAAGGAAGGGCTCCTGATCCTCTGTAGCCACAAGCACTAGCACTATCTTTGCCTTGAAACTGAGACCAGGGCCTCTCCCTTGTGAACAATCCCCAGCACTTCTTTCCTCCCTGGAACTGCAACCCAGAACTGCATATGAGTAATAGAGTTGCCACTTGGTGCCAGATGTAGTTAGTGCCAACAGAAGCTACTCTGTAATCTCTTTCTGACCAGTTGTCAGACTCCTCACCATCTTTGGGCTGAGAACTCCAGAAATTGCTGCTACTGCTTTGTGGGCTCCAGACAGCCTTCCATCCTAGTGTCACAAACTTCTTCTGCCAACCTCCTAAGTTGTTAGGCCAGAGAAATGTCTCACCCTGACCTTTTGTTGACTCTGCCACTCCAAGATTTGATTTGAGGCCTTACGTTACAGTTACTTGAAAAGGAATGTTGAGAGACTTCACCTGGATTACCTCTATTCTACCATCTTGTCTATGTCCCCTTCTAAGCCATATTTTTAATATGCTTTTCTTTATTCTCATCTATGCCCACTTCCAAATTGATGTCAAGGAGTATCAAAGGGTATATTGATTTAATTTGGAGAGTTTTTATCCAGTTTTTAGTAGAACTCTTCATTTTCTATAACAAATGCTGCTGCATAAACTATAATTATTTTTCACAGCAGTCTTTTTGCAAATACTTATCATGAGCCCTGCAATGTTGCATGACCAAATATAGGATGAAATAATGCTTCTTGTTATGATAAAAATGAATTCTTTGTATCTCTAAGGACAAACTTTAAGCCATTCTTTCTTTAGCTTCTACTTTGCTTTGCCTCCTTGTTTCAATGGTAGCCAGAAAGTTAAGAATTATGATTCAGTGTTTCCAATGTAACTTGATGGTTCCTTGATAAAGATCTCACATTTAGAGTACCCAACAGCTAAAAATGTTTATGGATGATCTAAAAACTTTGATTCTTAGATTCCTCTGCCTCCCTTTCTGCCTCCACCACCTTACTGCAGGAATGGAAATACCATTTTGCATTTTTTGTTTGTTTGATTGGTTATCACATCAAAAAAATTCATCACCAAAAGGTAAACTAACTGATGTTGAGCTTCTCTGTATTTAACTAGTTTGGTCCTCAGAGAGTATACATAATCTGGAAGCCTTTCCAGAGTAGTATAATTGTATGAGACTCTGGTATTGCTTTTATATAGTTAAATCAAACTTTCTAGAGTCACCTATGGGTAATTGTTGGAATAGACTCCCCTGAAGACAGTTGGATACATTACCCCCAGAGACCCAGCATCCGTTCTCCTTTCTCTAGCATGGGTGATCCACTATTCAGGTGTTATAAGCCAAGATAAGGTTTGATACCAGGGTTCTCTAAGTCAAATTTAGTTTAGGATTGGGAGTAACCTCGTGGTTATCATGGGAGTATCCTCTTTCACTGCACAATGAAGGTCAAATGAACATCACAAATCTCACTTTCCACAAAAGAATCTTAGAGGAGAGGAGAAAAGAGTAGGAGCAAGAGCCAAGTTTCTACTCCAAAAAGTAAGGGATCTCAGGATCAGAAAATCTTTTTTCTTCCTCCAACCTCACAGGAGTGGTCTTCTATCATGGAATGTGATGTAAGGGGAATACTAACATATTCCATACATTTATTCAATTTTCTTCCATGTAGGACTGAATTCCTATATCAAACTTTAGAAAGCATCTGGCTGGGAAGTCTCATTTATTCCCAAATAAACTTCAAAATAGTAGTCTCTATAGTTGTCCTCTCATCTTTCCTCCATTCTTAGTGGGCAAATGTATTTTCTCTTTAAAGAAAACCCTGGGCGGAGCCAAGATGGCAGAGTAGAAACACACAAATACGCTAGCTCCGAACCCACAGCCCATGTAATATCTGTAGTAAAGAGCTGCCAATAAATTTGGGAACAGGAGAAGCCACATAACAGCAGAGTGGATAAGATTTCTGTTCCAGAGGGACCTGCAAACCTCTCGCAAAAGTTCTGTCACGCTGCAGACGCGGAGCCCAGCCCAGCCCTGCCCCAGCCCCGGCACCAAGAGGAGAAGATCCGAGCGGACTTCAGGGACGGGATCTCCAGCGGCTGCACGGGTCCCTCCACCCACAGGTGACGGGGGTCGGTGAGAAGGTCTCTTTGGTGGGTCGAGAGGGTAGTGGGGTGACCCCATACTCAGGCCCCCTCGGGAGGCAACAGTGGAGGCAGAAGCAGACCAGGGCTCCCCAAGCAGACAGGAGCCCGGATCCATTGTTGAAGGTCTCCGCATAAACCCCCTGAGGGAACTGAGCCCATGAGGCGGCCCTGCCCCCACCTGAGCACCTGAACATAATCTCACACTGAATAGCAGCCCTGTCCCCGCCCAAAGCACTGAGGCTGGGAAGCAGCATTTGAGTCTCAGACCCCAAGCGCTGGCTGGGAGGATCTGGAGGTGAGGTGGGTGTGAGGAGAATATTCAGAGCTCAAGTCACTGGCTGGGAAAATGCCCAGAAAAGGGAAAAAAACCAAGACTATAGAGAGTTACTTTCTTGGTGAGCAGGTTTCTCCTCCCCTCCCTTCTGATGAGGAAGAGCGGTGCTCACCATCAGGGGAAGACACAGAAGTCAGTGCTTCTACATCCCAGCCCACTCAATGGGATCAGTTCTGGGAAAAGGCCATAAAGAGCTCAAAAAATTTTCAAAATTCCAAAAAGAGAAACTCCTAGGAATATTGTGGCCAAATTCCAGAATTCCCAGGTCAAGGAGAAAATATTGCAAGCAGCTAGAAAGAAACAATTCAAGTATTGTGGAAATACAATCAGGATAACACAAGATCTAGCAGCTTCTACATTAAGGGATCGAAGGGCATGGAATAGGATATTCCAGAAGTCAAGGGAATTAGGACTAAAACCAAGAATCACCTACCCAGCAAAACTGAGTATAATACTTCAGGGGAAAAAATGGTCTTTCAATGAAATAGAGGACTTTCAAGCATTCTTGATGAAAAGACCAGAGCTGAAAAGAAAATTTGACTTTCAAACACAAGAATGAAGAGAAGCATGAAAAGGTAAACAGCGAAGAGAAGTCATAAGGGACTTATAAAAGTTGAACTGTTTACATCCCTACATGGAAAGACAATATTAGTAACTCTTGAAACTATTCAGTATCTGGGTACTTGGTGGGATTATACACACATACATGCACACGCACACACTCATAGAGACAGAGTGCGCAGAGCGAATTGAATAGGATGGGATCATATCTTAAAAAAAAATGAAATCGAGCAGTGAGAGAGAAATATGTGGGAGGAGAAAGGGAGAAACGGATTGGGGCAAATTATCTCTCATAAAAGAGGCAAGCAAAAGACTTATTAGTGGAGGGATAAAG
This sequence comes from Notamacropus eugenii, assembly GCF_028372415.1. NCBI lineage: Eukaryota > Metazoa > Chordata > Mammalia > Diprotodontia > Macropodidae > Notamacropus > Notamacropus eugenii. The sequence goes on from NC_092875.1 coordinate 327,683,500, forward strand.
AGGGGAGGTGAGAGAAAAACATGAAGTTTACTCTCATCACATTCCACTAAAGGAAGGAATAAAATACACACTCATTTTGGTATGAAAACCTATCTTACAATACAGGAAGGTGGGGGACAAGGGGATAAGCAGGGTGGGGGGGATGATGGAAGGGAGGGCATGAGGAGGAGGGTACAATTTGAGGTCGACACTCATAGGGAGGGACAGGATCAAAAGAGAGAATAGAAATAATTGGAAGCAGGATAGGATGGAGGGAAATATAGTTAGTCTTATACAACACAACTATTATGGAAGTCATTTGCAAAACTACACAGATTTGGCCTATATTGAATTGCTTGCCTTCCAAAGGGAGGGGGAGGGGAGGGAGGGAGGAAAAGAAGTTGGAACTCAAAGTTTTAGGAATAACTGTCAAATACTGTTCTTGCCGCTAGGAAATAAGAAATACAGGTAAAGGGGTATAGAAAGTTATTTGGCACAACAGGACAGAGGAGAGGATGGAGACAAGGGCAGAGAGGAATGATGGAGGAGAGAGCGGAGTGGTGATGGGGGCAATTGGAATGCTCGGTGTTTTGGGGTGGGGGAAGGGGACAAGGGGGGAGAAAATTTGGAGCCCAAAAATTCTGTGAAAATGAATGTTAAAAGTGAAATTAATTAATTAATTAATTAATTAATTAATTAAAAAAAAAAAAAAGAAAACCCTGCCGTCTATACTCTAGAGTCAGGCAGATGAATTTCCCATTTCATTCAGGATTTTCTTTCCACAATCATCTTCTTCTAACATCTTCAAAAATTATTATTTATAGGCTCCTCTGATGTTCAGTCAAACATCCTAAACTGTTCCATACAATCTAGCTACAATCTAAACTCTTTTCTATCATTCACATTGAGAGATACTACAAACGTAGTCCACATCTACAGTTTCCATTTCCTATCTACCTTTTTACTTGTTAACATTCTAAAATCTGGCTTTTACTCCACTATTCTATCAAAATATTTTTCTCAAAAGTCAATAAGTAATGATCTCTAATAGGGTCCATGCATCTCTAGAATTCTAAGAACCTCCTTCTAGCTAAATTCAAAGTTTATTTTTAGTTCTTTCTCCTGTATTTCTCTATGCCATTCAACATCTCTGAAACTTAACTTCTTCATCCATAAAATGGGATTACTACTTGCAGTAGGTACTTCATGACATTATAAGGAGAAAGCTTTATCAATTATAAGGAACCATACAGCTGTAAGTTATCATGGCACTAACATTTTCTGAATTCTTTTCTATTACTTCTCTTCTCTCTTCTGTGTTTTTTCCTTCAATGGTTCCTCTTCCTCCTCTTCTCAGTGGGGTCCCTATAAGTTCCTTTGCAAGGCACAGTTTTCAGTTAGGTTCCCTCTCTATTCTGATTACCCTTCTCCAAAGACAGCCTATTTTGTCAATGACCTCCATACACTTTGGCAAAGTTCTGTTTTCATTTCTCCACTCAGTCTCCTACACATGGCCTGAGGAGCTAATCCACACTCATGACTTTTAACTAGCCCTTCTATGCAAATAACACACAAATCTCTACCTTCAGCCCGCATTGTTCTCCAAAGCTTGAATATAATTTTCACAACTGCCTTTCCCAGCTGTACAGGCTGTGGTGAGTTAATGTGAAAAAGGCTGATACTTTGGCCTTTTGTGTTGGGGGCGTGGAGAATAAGGATAGGGATAAGAATTGGTCCAGTAATTTCACTGGTACTGGTACTCGAATGAGGAAATTTTCTTTACACATGCAGGCTGACATATTCTCCGAAGTTTATAGTCTTAAAGAGTTGCCTAGTGCACTGAAAGTTTAATTGACCTGTCCAAAGTCACAAAGCTAATATATGTTAAAGGTAGGACTCGAATCCAGGTCTTCTTGGCCTCAAAAACAGCTCCCTAACCAATAGAGAATACATTTTCTGAGGTAGGAATAGGAACAGTAGCTATAGTCATTTCAAAATATTCAGAACCGAACTTCTCATTTAAAGTAGCCGTCGCACCATATTTCTGATCTACTCAGAAACTCTGGATTACATTTGATTCTTCCTTCTTTGCCATCTACTATAACCTCTCAGTCATCAAATCTTGTTTTTTTCTTCTTCAAAAGTTCTCCTATCAACCCCTTTCTTTCTGCTACCGTTGCAGTTGCCATTGTCTTTAGAGCTTACATGTATGTACTGCTCTACAGTTTCTAAGCACTTACTTCATATCCCTGAGAGTAAAATGATGAAAGTATTGTTTCCCCATTTTACAGATGAGGAAAATGAGGCTCAGAGATTAATTTACTTTTCTTAAGTCACAAGTAAATGGTACAACTAGGACTTGAATTCAAGGACGGAAATGAGGTGTAGTGAATCAAAATAACTGGGTTCAAATGCTGGCTTTGCTAATTACTACCTGCGTGAATTTAGAAAAGTCATTCAGCCTTGGTGTTCTCATTTAATAATAACAATGAAGTATCTAATAAATTCCTTGTAGTTCTGTGACTCTCATTACCCTCTCCATTACACCACCCTGTCCTTGTCATTTCCTATCTGGATCATTGCAACAGCCCTCTAGTGAATCTGAACTAGTTTGGAAAGGGTATGCAGGCAAGATTGAATTGGGAAAAAACAAGGGTAAAGAGGAGGACAGTTAGGAAAAGTTGCAAGTATCCCTTTTGGCATTTCTTTTTTCTCCTCCCTTTCCTTAGGTAACTGCCTAAGTTGCCCTCCTACTTTCCTTTATCCCTATCAAAAGGAGCTCTCAAATAGTTATCCACTAGAAAAGAATCTGATAAATTCATTCTCATCATAATTTAATGTCTTAGTACTTCCAATGTGGCCTTGGGCAAATCCCAACATCTATGGAAAACAATTTCCTCATCTATAATATGAGGGGATTGGATTAGATTATCTGTACAGTCCTTTGCAGCTATAATATACAATGCTTTTAATGCTATTTATCTAGAGAAATGAAGCTCTAATGTCTCTACTGTGGGATTTCAGGAATTAGTGGGGAAGCTATTTTGAGGAAGGCTTTTTAAAGTATCCTTCAAATCACAAGTAACTGCTCTTTCACCTACAGGTAAAGTAAGTTCTGCCTATAGGACAGGCAACAGGACTCTGGATGTCTTGGAGAGGACAATGTGGAAAGAGAGGTGGGGTGAACAGGTTGAAAAGTTACAGAAATGGCAAGTGTGAGGACAAAAATGACAAATTTCAGCTCCTTCACAATTTTGCCTCCAAACTCACTGCTCACAAAAGGACCAATTACAATTACATTCCCTGGATCAGCCAGAGATATAGGAGGGCCCAAAGTTTCCAAATATTTCAAGGAATTAAAGCTGCTGACTTAGCCTTTCCTCCTTCACTCACTAAATAAATTAAGACCCAGGGTCTTATACCCCAGCAGGTGGTATAGCATGCAACTAATGTGATGTGGAAAAAAAGAACATTTGTTTTTCCTGTCTGATGAAAGCTGAGCCCCCTCTGCAGCCTAGGAGCTGTGCCAGTTGGGTCTGGTGTCCAATGCAGCAGATGGGTCAGCAAGGACACAGGATAAGCACATGGCTGTCCAGCTTTTTCTCTGCCAGCCACCTCAAAAGCACATTTATAAACGGGACCTCTTCTCTTGCCACTACTCAAGTTCTTTACTTAAGTTCTTACTTAAAAACTGAGCTCTCTCTCCTAATAAGAACACATTTATGCTGTGCTTGAATGTTTATAAAACAGTCATAGTAACCCTAAGAGCCAGTGGAAATACTTGTTATCACCCGTTTTACAGATGAGGAAACAGAGGCTCAGAAAGGGTAAGGGACTTTCCATAAGTTGCACAGGTAGACATTAAGTGGTAAGGTACCATCGGAATATTTAAATCACTTCATAGCATTACCATGTAAATAATCAAAATGGTGGAACTAGTAGGAACCTTAGAAATTACTTAGTCCACCTCCCTCATTTTACAGATGAGAAAGCTGAGGCCAAGAAAAGGGAAATGACTTGCCCAAAGTCATGAAACTAATGATAAAGTCAGGACTAGAATCTAGATCTCATGACTTCCAAGCCAGTGCTCTTTCCACCTTTCCCACTCATGTCACATTTTCTATATATTGTCATGTATTGTTCTCTTTACAAGTGATCATCTTGCCTCCCCCACTAGCTTTATCTTCTGTTTTTCTAGTATCAATTGATCAGTCAGCAAGTATTTGTTAAGCATGTCCCAAACAAAATGAAAACAAAGACAAAAATGAAATAGCCCTTCAACAACAGAGCTTTAATCAAGAATTGTTTGTCCTTCATTTTTGAAGAGGACCAATGACATTACCATGTTGGAGTCAGAGTAAAGTGTGTTTGACTGTGGCTGATCATTCCAATATGAGTTTGGAGTTCTACTGCAGGTCAGGCACAAATAGTTTTTTTAGAACATTTAGGATGGAGATGTCTCTGGATTTGTGCAGTTCACATTTCCTTTGTTCTACTGTGATTCTGCTTTGCTCATGGAGTGCAGCACCTTCTCTGATGTGGGCACAGCATGCTGGGTAGTCCTATGTCAGCATCTCCCATGTCTCACAATGGATACCAAAGTTCTTCAGAGAGACCTTGAGAGTGTTCTTATACTGCTTCTTCTGACCTATATGTGAGTCTTGCCTTGTGCAAGTTCTCTGTAAAATAATCTTTTAGGTATGATGTCTCCCTCTATACTACTTCCCTTGGTGATTTCATCAACTCCCATGAATTTAATTAGCATCTCTTTGCAAATGATTCTCAGATCTACCTTTCGTGCCTCAATCTCTCTGCTAATTTCCAATCCCACATCTCCAACTGCCTTTCAGATACCTCAAACTGTAACGTCCAGTCAACACCTTAAACTCACCACGTTCAAAACTCATTATCTTTTTCCCTAAACCCTCCTACTTTCCTTATTACTGTAAAGGGCAACACCATCCTTCCAGTCTCTCAGGCTCACAACCTAGGAGTCATCCTGGATTCCTCACTCTCTCTCACCTCCCATATCCATGCTGTTGCCAAAGCATGTCAATTTTACCTTTGCACCATCTCTTAAATATGCCTCCTTCTCTCCTCTGCTACTGCCACCACTGAAGTGCAGGCCCTCATTCCTGGACTATAGTCACAGCCTGGTGGTGAGTCTACCTGCCTCAAATCTCTCCTCATTTCAATACATCTTCTATTCCATCACTCAGTTGATTTTCCTAAAGCTCAAGTCTAATTACTCCCCCTACTCAACAAACTCCAGGAGCTCCCTATTGCCTCCAGGAGCAAATGTTTGATAAAAGAGGGTAGCCCCCTCCTGCCTTCCTCGTCTTCTTGTATCTTAACTCCCCAATACGTACTCTTCAATCCAGTGACTCTGGCCTTCTGGCTATTCCATGAACAAGACATTACAGAAATCTTCTCTGGCTGTCTCCCAAACCTGGAACACTCTAATCTCCTCCTGATCATTGACCACCCTGGCTTCCTTTAAGTTCCAAGTAAACTTCATCTTCTAAAGAAAGTGTGCCCTAACCCCTCTTAATTCCAGTTCTTTTCCTCTTCTAATTATTTCCTATTTATCCTGTGGGTAGCTTGCTTTTTATATGTTTGCATGTTGTCTTTCCCATTAGATTATAAGCTCCTTGAAGACAAGGACTGTATTTGGCCTTTTTTTTTTTTTAATCCCCTAGCACTCAGCACAGTGCTTGGCATACAGCAGGCACTTAGTGTTTCCTGAATAAATTAATGGGTAGGTTTCTTGGTTCTGTGAACTGCCCTTTGAGGGTGGAAATGATTTCCTTTTTGTCTTTCCTTGGACCTTTAGGTCCTCATTCTCCATAAATGCAAGTTCCTTGGATGAACCAACATAGGTCCTTCAGTCAAGGATTCCATTTAAATGATTCCAACTGGGTTAGAAAGATTATGGAATCTAGAATTGCAAATGTAATAAACATAATAAGGAAGTTCATGATGGGCTGAATCTGATATGATGAAATTTAATTAGGATAAATATGATGTTCTAAATTTGGGCTCCAAAAATATATTATACAAAATAGGATGAAGGGGGTAAACTTACCTAGGTAACAGTTCACAAGAAAGGGATTTAGGAGTTTAAATGGGCTGTAAGTTCACTATTAAATCAACAGTTTGACATGGTAGCCAAAAAAGTTAGTATGACCTTAGGTTGCACTAATACAGCCATAGTGTCCAGGACAAAGGAAATTCCAATTAGAGATTCCATCCTGGACTGGATCTAACTAGGCAACACAGAGCTTTGAAGAAGTTCAAATTTCATCTTCCCTGTAAAAGGATCACATTATACTTTTTTGTATAACCTCAGAATCTAAAAACAGAGCTGGGCACAGAGGCAGTAAATAAATATTTTGACAGGGGTAACCCAACTAAGGCTTTCACCTTCCATGATAGATGCTGTCAACTGAGCCCACCTATCTGCCTGAATTTGTCTTCTCTTGGGTGTAGGAGTTCTGGGATTGGGTTGGGATGGCTTCCAGAGCCCATGGCAGTAACTATAGCAGCAGGAACCACCCCCACCAACTTGCCATGGTTATTTAAATTACCCTGACAGCTCAAGAAATAGACTTTCAGCTTCCCTCAAAACAAGAGGATAGGGAATTAAAGAGTCTATTAAAATACTAACTATTCTGAACTTACCATTTCTGATTTCCTCTATAACTTATAGTCTAAGCCTCATAAACTAGTCCTTTTTATAGTTTTATTTTTTAAAAACTCATTTCATGCATTAGATCTAACTATACCATAAGTTCCTTAAAGACAAGGGACTGGGGGTGTGTGTGTGTGTGTGTATGGGTGTGGGTTTTCTTGTGCACAACCCTGACAACAACCCGTACACAGTAGATACCTCTCACTGACTTTTTATCTAGATAAACCCTAGATCTCAACTGTCTTTCCTAGTTCCACCCTTCTCTAAAGGAGGTTCCTTGGTTCCAACCACTTCCTTGCATACTTGTGATGGCTAAAGATATGGCTGTTTTAGGACCCTGATTGAACTCCAAAAAACTGAAGGAACCAGGCCTCTCTGCAGGGAAACTATTACCCTTAAGATCCTATTTGAAAATATAAATGCCCTTTAGAAATATTATCCTCTCATCTTTCCTTTTAAAACTGCATTTTCTCTTTCTGAATGTACATACACACACACACACATTAAAGCTTAAAAATGCACTAATATGTTTATATTTTATACCTTATATTTTACAGATGTCACAATATGCAAATGTACAAGTATGGATCAGGGAGGGAAGAGTAGAAATCAAAGAGAGAGTATTATTTGTTATGTCTCATATTCCCTGGAAATGACCTTAAAAAGAGATGTATGGAAGCCAGACAATTGAATAACATTTCCCCTTTTACAAATCCTTTGACCCTAGCTTGACTCTATTTGCCAAACACCAGCCTTTCTATATTGTTATTTTTTAAAATTTAAGTAAGGATATTATGAAATATTCTACCAACTAGAATACCAATGGGAATACCAATATTCCTGGACTCGAAGACATGAGATCTTGGTTCAAATCCAGGCTATGCTACTTATTATTCCTATGACTCTGGGAAAATGACAAACTGTGGGCCTCTATTTCCTCATCTGTACGTTGAACTTACAAACTTATCAACATTCTTTTTAACCTTGGATTCTGTAATTTTTAAAATATGGTTGCCCTCTGGTGGCTAGAAAAAGAGCTATAAATTCTTATGGCTCCCAAACATGATACAAACCAATGACACTACATTGTAGAAAAGATGCTGTGCTAAGTTAGCAAAGCTATTTCTGTGAGAGTGACCTATCTCATAACCTCTGCCAGGATGGCTGGCATATGAACCAATCATTCTTTTTAACTGACACTGGATGACCACACCATGAAAGAATTGATACAAATACTTTTTTCAGTTTATTATTCAGCAATTTTTGTGGCTTTCAGTAAGTCCATGCCATTGAAAAGGATTTTTTAAAACAAAAACAACTGGATCTTTTTTTTACTTATCTGTTCACCAAGAGATTGATATTGTAGAGTGGAAACTGACTTCACGACTCCCTGGCTTCTCAATCCTGGTATTTGGTACAAAGAGATAGTCATTGGAAGATGTCTATTAGCTCTCACAAATCCAGTAATCTTCCTTAGAAATAAATCTCACTATGGATAGGGACTGTGATCCATATAACAAGCTTCTTTAGCTTGTACTTACCTTGAGAATTTCTACGCATAAGGAACTTAGGTTATTCCACAATAATATCCTACTCTTCCACCCTCCTCTCACAGAACATAAACTCTCTGAGGGTAAAGATGGTTTTTATCTTTGCATATAGTGAGCCTAGAATAGTGGCTTGCTCATAATAGGTGTTTAAGAAACATGAGTTTAATTGAATAAGGCTTCCTCCATCAAGGATGATGCTAATTATCTGTGTGATGCTCTCCTCATAAGTGACACTGAACATATGTTAAAAACCTAATTGTATCTACTAGGCACTTAATAAATGTTTATCTCTGGAACATTTCTCATATCCACCACCTTCTTCCTACTCATATAGCTACTACCCTAGTTCAAGTCCTTATATCCCTTATTTCCAATCTCTCTTCTCTAGTTGTCTACACCAGTGGTGTCAAATATAAACAGAGGCCACTAAACCATTTGTAAGGATCCCTGTGGGCTGCATATTGACATGTTAATTATCTTTTTAAGCTATATTTTTGTTTTGTCAAATGTTTCCCTATTACATTTAATCTGGTTCTGACCACACCTGAGAATGTCATGGACTGTTTGACACTTCTGATCTATATAGCTATTGAAACACTCTTGTTAAGACACGGATGTGTCCGTGTCAATCTCCTGCTCGAAGACTATCACTCTCTCCCTATTGCTCCTACTATAATAAAATACAAATATCTCATTCTGACATTTATGGTCTTCTTTTCAATCTGGTGCCTACTTACTTTTCCAACCCAATTTCACATTATTTCCCTTTAAACACTGCATTCCAGCCAGACTGTTACTATGTTCCTTGAACTTTCCTGATCCTCTTCTCTGTGTGTTAGTGCTGTCTCTCTCTTTAGTTTTCCTTACACATATTTACTTGTGGACATGTTTAGTCCTTTAATAGAATAGAAATTCTGTAATGGCAGGGACAACTTCATTTTTGTGCTTAGTTAACAAGGCTAAATACAGTATTTTCACATACTTAACTTCAATATTTCTATGAAACTGTCACCTCATCAATGTGGGCATTCGTTCAAATGGTGAAGATAACCTCTTTCATACTTTTATTCTGTGGAAAACTTGCCCATGTCTTCCCATAAATCCTCCACCGGGAATCCACCCAATGCACTGAATGCTTTGTTGAGCAAGAAGATCAATGGAATACTAGGACTATCTAAGAGTTAGCCTTCATCCTCACTACATGATTAACCTACCTTCTTTTCTAGTCATAAATATCTTTGATATCTCTCATACAGCTGGTGTGCAAGTCTTTATTGGTAATTTATCACAGCCTTTCTTCACTCACCATGCATATCTCTTTTTCTCTTTAGGTGATCCACAAGACTAATGTTTCAAAAACTAGGGTAGTCTATAATTCCAGATCATGTAGCATCTCTAGAAGACTACCAGTGTTAAAAAAAAAAAAAAAAAAAAAAGGGCAGACCTTTATTTTAGGGAAAATCTTGGAGTATTTAAAAGTACTATACAACTTCTGAACCAGTTCATTGTTCATTTGTAGTCTTGACAAAAGGCATTCTTCATCCACTTGGTTGCTCCTGGACAGATAGTTAGGCCAAACAAACTCTTTAGTGGTTATGAATTTCATTTGAAGGATGTGTAACATTCTGAGCTTGATGTGATAGGCATAGTATCAGCCTCAAACAGGAACAATTGAAATATGGCATCATCCTTCACCTTCCAAATGTAAGAGGAGGAATCCCTCTGCACTAGACATTTTACGCTGTAACAAACACCTTTGGAAAGTATTTGTTATATTACCTGCAAGATGTCAATAATCAGAATGTTGCTAAACAAAGTTGTTTCTGTTTCCATGTAGGTACCTTCATCAAGTATGTACCTAATATGCATTAAATTCAGATCTTGTAGATATGAAAAAGCAGATGTATGGGTTGGCAGTTATTGTTACTCTTGGTCACATTTATTTTGGGTGGTAAAATCTGTGATTTTAAAATAGACTTTAGTATCCTCTCAGATACTTTGAGAATCAATCCTTCAATATTCTAAAAAGTGTGTTATCTTTAGATCAAACTATGTCTATGTAAGCTTTGCCTGCTTTAGATGTTCTCCCCATCTTTGATGATCTAAAGGCATTTCAGAAATGACTCACACCAGTAACTACTTGTTTCTTGTCCATTAAGATGCATCCAATTTCATTTTTATGACATTACTAAGGATTCTCTTAACTGCTCCTGACATTTCCATGTTGTCTTATAAGTATTTGGTTCCTCTTATTTCTTAATTCTATACTACATTTTCCAACATTTGCTGTCCTTCCTTGTGTATCTTTGAAGTCATCAAGTATTAAAATATGTTGATTTAATCTGGAGGTCCTTATAAAGCTCTTCATAAAATTTCTCTACCTCTATTTTCAACAGCAAATGCTGGCACAAAAGCTGCATTTGTCTGAGGCAATATAGCCACAACACAGGATTAGAATCAGAAGACCTAGGCTCAAATCACACCTCGGATATTTACTAGCTATGTGACACCAGGCAAGTCACTCAACCACTCTGTGCCTAAGTTTCCTTCATTTTTAGAATGAGGTGGTTGGATCTGGAAGACTTCTTAGTCCTGTCCAGAGCTAAGTCTATGATTATATATGTAATCTCCATGATGGTCTTTGTAAAGGTCCATCATGAGCACTAAGTATAAGATGACAAAGTATGTCCTCAAATTATATTTTTTGTTACTGTTGCAAAATGGAACCAACTCTACCACTTCTGAGTCATGTCTAGATTTAGCTTCAAATCCTGTTTTCCAGTTACACTTAGAAAAAGAATGTCAAAACTGATATGATTCAGTTGTACGTGAACTGCTGGTCGGTGGATGAGGATCTCACATTTAGAGTGTCAACAATATCAACAGACTAAAATCTGATACTTGACACTCTGTACTGCTTTCTACCATTACCACCATAGAAGCAGAAGTGAGCTACACAAGACTGAGCCATTTTGTATTTTGTTCATTTTGGGAGATTCCACTGTAGCATGCCCTCTGGCTATTCATTCCCCACCCCAACTTACTCTTATAGTGGATCCCCTAAGGGGGTTATTAACCTAGTCAAGTTACTCTGAGGGGTCCTTGCTCCAAAAACTATAGCTCAAAACTTTCTGCTGATGCCTCTGTCATCAATAATCAATTTGAGAAGACAAATATCTTAAAACAAAGGCACAGCAAAAGTTAACGGAACATTCCCCCTTAAAATCCTACAAAGATAGCATTAGTATGAGAGCACACAGATATAGTGTGCTATACGCATATGCTTAGAACACAACATGCTCCCATATACTCTAAGGCCCCATGTGCTTTCTCTTCTTGTGATATCCTCACCTCTGATGGAGCAGTTCCAACTCCTGCTCCTCTCTGCAGTTCAGAGAGCCACGATTAACTCTAAACTCAGAAAGCTCTTCAGGTCTCATGCCCTGACAGACTCCTTAGTGTTTTGTTTTTAAAAAGACTACAAAGTGAGGCAGCTAGGTGGTGCAATAGACAGTGCTGGGGCTGGAGTCAGAAGGACCTGAATTCAAATCTTGACCTCAGACACTTGTTGAGTGAGCCTGTGCAAGTCTCTTAACCCTGAGTGCCTTTAAAAAACCCCCACAAACGTTGCTCATTAGTTACATCAAGTGTGATTTAAGCTTTTTACATTTCATTTAGGATCATAACACCTTACCTCTTTTATCTACCCCTTAAATTCTGTAATTTCATCAACAGGGTTACTGGGGAAAATCACTCGATCAGGGTTATCGTAATCAACTTTCTTCCACAATAATCAATTTACTGCCCAATCTACTAGTGATGAGTCTCTTTGTACTCTGACAGGCTATTTTTCAGAAAGTAATCTGTTACTGAAATTCTGCTTAAAACATTTGTAATACGGTAGATCCCGTAAAAGCTTATACTCTATTAGCAAAGCCTTCAAGAATCTAGGATCACTTCCATCCAAAGATGAGGCATCAAAATAGGATTTTTATGGAGAGTATTCTGATGCTAGGTATTTAATAAAGGCTTCTTTTTAATTAAATGATACAAGGAATTAATATTTTCTTCATGTTTCGTATAAGTCATTTATAAATAAATGATTCATTCTATATTAGGCTTTGAGTTGGGGGAACAAATATTCCTTAGTCATACATTTACCTTATTTTATTGATTCCATCTTCTTATCCTCATTTTATGAATGAGGGAACTGAGGCTCAGAAAGATGAAATGACTTGCCTAGTATCACAAGTGTTAAAATCAAATCCCAATTTAGGTCTTTTAACTGACTAGTAATCTAAATTGATATACAATGTGCCTCTAGAAAAGAATAAGATGGACCCACAGGTACAAACATATTTACAGCAGCTCCTTCTATGGTGGCAAAGAATTAGAAATTGAGGTGATGTCCATCAACTGAGGAATGGCTAAACAAATTGTGGTATGTGAATGTGATGGAATACTATTGTGCCATAAGAAATGATGAGTAGGCAGACTTCAGAAAAACATGAACTGATGTTGAATGAAATGAGCAGAACCAGAATATGGTACACAGTAATAGCCACATTATGTGATGAATAACTTCGATAGATTTAGCTCTTCTCAGAATTGCAAGGACCTAAGAGAACTCCAAAAGACTCAGAATGGAAAATGCTATACACATCCAGAGAAAGAACTGTGGAGTCTGAACGCAGATGGAAGCAGACTATTTGCTCTCCTTTTCTTTTGTTTTGTTCTTCTTTCTTGTGATTCCTCCTTTTAGTTCTGATTCTTCTGTACATCATGATTAATGTGAAAATGCTTAACATGAATGTAAAAGTACAGCTTATACCAGCTTGCAACATTGTCATGGGGAGGGCTGAAGAGAAAAGGAGGCGAATCAAAACTCAAAATATTATGGAAGTGAATGCTGAAAACTAAAAATAAATAAATTATATAAAATAAGAAAATAAGATGCAAAAAAAATTAGATTAATGCATGACTAAAAGGATTGTGAGCAGAGTCTCATAAACCCTGAAAAACTATATAAATGTAAAGCGCTATAAAATGACTTGTGGCATGCTTTACGCTGATTAGTTCATTATATCTTCACAACATCCCCATAGGGTAGTTAATATTAATATTCCCATCTTCCTTTTAGAGATGAGAAAATGGAAGTTCAGGAAGGTTAAATGTTTGAAGTCACTACAAGCAATACTTAAACCCAAGTTGTACTGCTCCAAGTTCCATACTCTTTCCACTAAATCACAATGGACCCAGGCAATGGGAGTGAGAAGTAAACCTTAAACAGAGCTAGATGTGACATCCAAAAGTAGAAATTCTAGAAACCTCCCCAAAAGACAAACTTGTATCAGGTGAGAGAGAGAAGACAAAAAACAAGAAATAAAACTTAGTGAAGGACCAGAAAAAGGGCTAAAAACCAATATTTTAACTCAGGAGTGAAAGTAGAGTGGAATATTTGAGATCTGCATTGGCCTGTGACTAAAAGCATTACAACTTGTATTTGTAAAACACCTTAGTACCTCCAAACTTATTTGTGCTTGCATTAAAGTGTTGTTGTGCACCTAAAATCACAAAAAGAACTTTAAATGTCAACCTCTCCCATGTCATGCCAAGGATTTGATTTAAACACTTGAAGATCAACCCTAGCTATATAGTTTCCCTCTAAGAATAATTTTTCTTTTGTCACTCTGTCTTCATTTAAGACAGCCTCAAGCCCTTTGTCCAATATTTGAATGCCTTGTATGATTTGCAGGCTATGTAATCCAGAGTCAGGGCCTCTCCACAGCCCGATACCCAAACCTCTAGGGGCAGACAATTTGCACTGGCCTGGCCCAACAAAGCTGAGGAAAAATAAGTAAAATCTCAGCTGGGCATTGTAGGAAAAATCTAAAAATATATGACTGAGCAATATGAGAGGACTCTGCTAAGGACAGAGGGAATACCACATAGCATAGTACTAAATAAAGCTCTCAAATCAGCTTCTGTGGGATAGTGTTCCCATAAAACCCATGACTACCACAACCCAGGCAGGAGGACATTTCCAGCCCTTGTTCAATGAACCATCTGTCACCTGCTCCTAAGACCAAAAGAAAAACTCCAGTTGGCAATCTAACAAACTCCAGGGAAGTAGAGTGCCTTCATTACACCCATTTTTGTCTTCATTACTCAAACCGGCAGCCTTTTTCCCTGTCTTCAACAGAAATGGTAACGCTAAAATAGCTTTATATAAATTCCCCAGAGGAACATCCATTCATTTATTGTGCTCATTATGTAATATCCAGCAATACATGCCCAACCATGTGCAAAAGTTGCCATTGCTAATTATATCATGCATTCATCTCTGGCTCCAGCCTGGTTCAGGGCATTAGGAATGAGATACATAGCCACCTCATTCCAGGATTACTGGTAGGACTCCAGTCTGCAAGTGACAAAGTCATTACCATGTGATGCTGGTTTATAACTGGGTGAGAAGAGTTATACACTTCAGTTTAGCTTCAAATAAGCACATGCCCATAAATCATAGAAAGTCTCACCACCAGAGGATTAAGAGGATTAATTATACTTTTATCCTGAGACTTGATCCTTTATCCCAAGTCCCAAAACTGTCAAATTAAAGTTAACTATTCAACCCTTTGTTAACAGTCTAAAGGATTATCTGCTTTCAGATTTGAGGCATGTGGCCTTTTCAGAGAACCAGAACTAAGAAATAATTTGGAGATAGGTAGCATCCTTTTTGAATAACCACTTTAGGGTTCCCAATACAAACTTGCCAGCCCAGTTCAACTAGAACTAGTGCAAATGGCATCTCCCACTACCAACACCTCCAAAATCATTTTTAAAATTACCCATTTTATGACTCATTTTTCTGAGCTCTTACTAAGGAAAGGATATTCATATTGTGCTAATAAGTGATAATTTTTCCACTCTCCCAAGTAACAAATTTGCCATAACATAAATGAGTGACTACAGTAACAATTTCAGGCATCACAGCAAGTTATTGCAGGAAGTATTTTTGATAGTGTAAAGTAGAACTCTCCCTAGAATACAGAAAATTGAAGTTACCAACCGGGGCCAAAATTTTGGTTTTTTTTTTATCATTGTTGTTTTAAACAATGCTGGGAGAACTAAGTGACTGAAACCACAAAAGGATAACCCAGGGAAACAATACTGGATACGACTATAGAGTCCTGAGTTCTAGTCCTGATTTCACTAGGCAAGTGGGTGAACTTGAATAAACACTTAACCTTTAACATCAGTTTATCTGAAAAACAGATATTTCAACATCTAACAATTTAGATGGGTGTTTAAGGAGCAAATGAAATGTGAAAACACGCTGAAAATTACAAAATGCTCTACAAACACTAAGTATTAATATTATCATGATCAATATTATCACGTATTTAAAGGACCTAATAAGTTGTATGCAGAAAGGATTTGGGAAAACATAAAGCACTATGCAAACTATTAGGTTATTATTTTTGATAGGCAAGACTTGTGATATTATAAATCCACCTAAGACTTGCATCTAGTAGTTATATTCAGGCACTGTGGAAAGGAATCAAGAACAAAAACTATCAGTCCCTGCCCTTAAGATAATTATGTTTTATAATCAGCAAGGCTATACAACAAAATGAGACAAATATGTATCAGTGTAAAATACAAAGAGTCAGATATAAAGCCAGAGAAATCAAATTAATCTAATAATTACCAAACTACCAGCTAACCAAATTAATAACCAGATGTATTGAGCATAATTAGTTACGCTTAAGAGTGTCTTGAATGAATATAGTTCCTTAGAATTAAGCTGGAATCTAGGCTAGGTCTCTTCATTGTTCCTTCTCTCCACTAAATACAGCATATTTATGCTCTCCTCCCTCTGGCTGAAATCTTGAAGCCCACCCAAATTCTCATCAACCACTAAAGCTCAAGCCCTACCTTCTTTCATGGAAGCCTTCCCTCACCAAGTGTGTCTACAATGACCTCTCATTTCTCAGAACTTGTACAGAACTTCTAACTTATCACCTGTAAGTTAGTATACTTTGTCATATTATTCTCTAGTAGTTTCTCTAGTATATACCTTGTTCTTTTCTCAAGATTATAGACTCTTTGCAGGTAGGAACCTTGCACAGGAAGGCTACTTGCATTTGAAGTATAGATACTTTTGTATCCTCCCATCACATCTATTTTTTAAAATTAATTTAGTTTTAGTTTTCAATATTCACTTCCAAAAGATTTTGAGTTTCAAATTTTCTCCTCCTCCCCAAGACAGCATGCAATCTGATATATGTTCTACTTATGCATTCATATTAAACATATTTTCACATCAATTATGATGTAAAGAAGAATTAGAACTAATGGGAGGAATCACGAGAAAGAAGAAAGAAAACAAAACAGCAAAAGAGAGAAGAGCAAATAGTATGCTTCCATCTGCATTCAGACTCCGAGTTCTTTCTCTGGATGCCATCACATCTATTTAGATAATTCTTGGTTTTCATTTCTGTTGAAGCAATTTATTTAAGGGGAAAGATGACAGTTACTATAATATTTACCTAGTGGATGAAATAAAGGATATCAAACCTCTGAACCGCACATCAGCATAGAAAACTGACAACCAAGGTAACAATTTATTTTCATTTTAAAGAAATATGTATTTGGATACAAAAAAGCAATACATATGGGAAATTCTTTTTTTTTTTTTTATAAATAAGGACACTATTATTTCACACAAAGAACACAGGAATAAGGGATCAGGGGACGAAGACAGAAAATACACGCAAAAATTTTAAGTCCTTTTCCATTCATTTTAATTTTTTAAGTAAGTCAACGCTTACTTTGATCTGGTAACAATTCCATCATGTCTACCTTCTTTGTAAGCTCAGCATCCACAAAATTCTAAAGAAAGAAAGTATTTCATTACATAGGATTCCTGAATATCTGTTTTAATTTCCTATCTTTACTCCTCTCTAATCATTTCAAACCAAACAAAGTTAAGAAAAAAAATACATTAAGTTCTGGTATTCCAAATAACATGAATATTTCCAGACATTTCCTGATCTATCTGCCCCTCAAAGCTTTAGAATGTATGTAGGATGTTAGAAATGAATAAATATTAACAATAACAGTAACAATTAACAACAAATTAATATTAACAATAATACTCACTTTATTGTGAGCTATGTATCCTTGAAATTTTTAACAAGCACTTCTTTAACCTTCTGGTTCTTACTGAAAACTACCTTTCCTATGGTGAAACCACATTTCCCTTATAAACCTCTCTCATGGAGGATGTTTTTGCTTCCACTCCATAACCTCCCAGGAGGAATTCATATAACCCATTTCTCACTGGTATTTCCAGACCACAAATGTGCCATCATCGATTAAAATTATTTTGAAATTCATGCCTCCTATTTATACCACCTCTTCCTACCCTTACTGTTGTCACCATGTCACATTCCCACCTTCCTCAATGATCAGCATCTTTCTCAAAGAGTCTACATCTTCACCTCCTCCCATTTTCATCATTCTCTAAGAAGAACAGCATTCCAAAAGGGCAAGGAGATGTGTTATGGAATGTCATGTGTGACTAACAGCAAGTAGGCTAGTTTGACTGGATCACAGCATAGTGTGAAAAAGAGTAATTAATGTAAAAGAACTCTATAAAGGTAGGGTGGAGTTAGATTAATGGCTTTAAAGGACAATCAGAGAAGTTTGTGTTTAATCCTAAAAGCAACAGGAATCCATCTTCTGGAGCCTTTTGAGCAGTGGACTGACAATCACATCTGTGCTTCAGGAATCTCACTTTGACAATTATGTAGAGGATGGAATGGAAAGTGGGAAAATTTGAGGCAGGGAGACCTTAATTAAGGAGGAGATGATAATGATGATGATAGCTGACATTTATATACCACCCACTATGTGCCGGTCTCTGTACTAAGCACTTCATAAATATGATCTCATTTGAGTCTCACAACAACCCTGGGAGATA
This sequence comes from Notamacropus eugenii, assembly GCF_028372415.1. Taxonomy (NCBI): domain Eukaryota; kingdom Metazoa; phylum Chordata; class Mammalia; order Diprotodontia; family Macropodidae; genus Notamacropus; species Notamacropus eugenii. The sequence goes on from NC_092875.1 coordinate 327,701,708, forward strand.
GGTGCTAATATTATCCCCAGTTTTACAGATGAGGAAACTGAGGCAAACAAAGTTAGATGACTTGCCCAGGGTCACACAACTAGTAAATGTCTGAGCTGGGACATAAGCTCAGAATTTCTTGACTCCAGGCCTGGTGCTCTGTCTCCTCGGCCATCTAGCTGCCCAACACAACAAAGAACAAGCTAGTACAAGTGAGAAATGATGAAGGCCTGAACCATGGTAGCCACTGCATAAAGAGAAAAGAGGCTGTGGACTAGGAAAGGAGTAGTGAAAGGAGAAACAAGATAACTTGGTAATGACTGGCCATACGGAATGAGGGAAAATGAGGAGTAAGGAAGGAGCAGTCTCATATTATGTCACGTTCAAGGTAAACTGAATTGCACTTTCTCCACCTCTGGCCTTAGCTCCTGCCATTCCCTATGCTTTTGATACCTTTCCTCATATTTCCCTATCTTTACCTATTAAAAATCACACATATTCTCCAATGGTCAGTTCATCCTCCATTAAGTCTTCTCTGATGTTCTCAATCAGAAGTGGGCTGGCTCTCTTTCTTTGCAACAAATGGTACTTTCATAGGATCAAATAATTACGGGTTTAGAGTCAGCAGGGGCCTTAGTGACTATTTAGTTTAACTCCTTCATTTTATAGATGAAGAAATTACTTTGCTAGGTTTACTAGAATCTAAGTTTAAGTGATTGGTCTCCAGGGTCATGTAGCTGGTATATATCTGAGGCAGGATGTGCCTCAGGTCTTTCTGACTCCAAGTCCAGATTCCTATCCAGTATACCAACTGTTCTCCAACTTTTCCATAGTAGTAGGATCCTTCAGTTTAAACAAAACTTTGGCAGAACCCTTTTAGTAAAATCTTCTAAAATTACTTTTAATGCCTATTAATAAACAACAGAAAGTTCATTTAAAAACAAACTTGTGGTGTGTCAGTCCTTGCAGTACAGTTTAAGAAAAAACGCACTACAAAAACCTATAATTTACTCATACCTTGTATCACAGTTGAGTATTAGATCATAAACTTCTTGAAGGTAACATGGCATAATGGACAGGGAAACTGAACTTAGCAAGAGTCAGGGAGAATCAAATCCTGCCTCAAATACTTATTAGCTATGTAACCTTAACCAAGTCTTTTCCCCTCTCTATGCCTTAGTTTCCTATCAGTAAAATGAGGAAGTTGGACTTAATGACCTCTAAGGCCCCTTCGAGCTCTAAATCTACAAACCATTCATCTTATAATTATCCTTGTATCTCCCTTAGCATCAAGTACAGTGACATAGTTGCTCAACAAAAGTTTGCTGAATGAACAAAGAACATGTGGGGGGAGGGGGGGAACTGCTCAAAGGAAACTTTATTGAACACTAAGGTGCCACAATTACAGATTGAATTGTTACATACCAGTTCTCGCTTTGCTTCTTCTATTTTCACTTGAGCAAGAGACGGATTCTTTTAAAGAGGGAAAAAAAGGTACACATGAGATAACAGGGAATTTGTCAAGATACAGGTAAATCTTAACATGGTTTCTTTAAACAAGTAAAACTGTGGGAATTTTTTTTTTATTATTATGAATCTTCTTCAAAAGAAACAGTGAGTATGCTCAGAAAACATACAAAGTTAAGAGACAACAGTGGTTTAACTAAATGGGAAACACATGTACTTCCCCAACAGAAGATTGTGGTAGTGAAACTAAACTCCCAGAAATATGCCCATTATTTCTAAGATTGCTTTGGGACATGAAACATTTTTTATGGTCATGACACATTGTAATAAATACCGGCATTAAGTCTAAATAAGATTCCAATTTCTTCTTCAAAGGTGCTGTCTGTTGTTTTAGTTCAGCCAGTTTCTAAGGAATTAACAGAACCAAGTTACCAAAAAGCAACAGATTGATAATGACATTTAAAGTTCAAAAAAACAGCCAGTATAACCAAGTTTCAAAAGTAAGTGGAGAAGAAAAACTACCAATGAAAATAGCAATTTTACAAATAGTTTAAAAGAGGAAACCTATACATCCAACATTAAAAGAGAATAGAAGCCACACATTGACTATATAATCTGAAAAAGGAATGCAATGAGGGAAATAGCCAAAATCTCAATTATATGGTATCTAGGAAGTATCAACTTCAGTGCCAAGTAATCAAACTGGAAAATAAAAAGACAGCTAAGGTTTACAAGAGCTGCAAGACACACGCATACAAAAATAGGTAGGAGGGAAGGGAGGGAGGGAGGGAGAGGGAGAGGGAGAGGAGAGAGAGAGAGAGAGAGAGAGAGAGAGAGAGAGAGAGAGAGAGGGAGAGAGAGGGAGAGAGAGGGAGAGAGAGAGAGAGAGAGAGAGAGAGAGAGAGAGAGAGAGAGAGAAAGTTAGTCTTTAGAGTTGAAAACATAAACTAAGCATAGCAAAAAAGTGAAAATGAAGTAGATGTCCATCACTTGCAGGAAGAATTAAACAATTTGTGGTATATGAATGTAATGGCATACTATTACAAGGAGAGTACGAAAAATTGAGAAAAACTTGAGAAAACTTGTATAAATTGACACAGAGAGAAGAGAGCAAAATAAAGGCTGCTATGTGGTAAAATATAACACTGAGATATGTCAAAACTCCGTCTGTTCAATGCAATAACCAATCTTGACTCCAGAAGACTGAATAGGTACAGAAAGTGGGACACATTACCAGGCATGAAGAATGTGTTGGTTTATTTCATTTAACCATACTTCTTTGTTAGGAGGGAGGGTTGCATGGAGATTGAGAGAGAGACTGGGAAACAACAGTGATGATTTAAAAAGCATCAATAAAACATTTTTTAAAATAACAATAAATAAAATCAATCCCAGTCTATTAACAGCAAAACAAAGAGTAAAGAAATGCACAATATTAATGTAACTTCAAAGAAGAAATAAAGAGAATAGGACAAATATTGACATGTTAATAATATTAGCATTCAAAGATGATCTCATCAAAAAAATATACTGTAAAGAGTAAACAAAAATAGCAATAACAAAAAGTTATAATAAAAATACACAGATAAGTAGATACAAAGAGGACCAAAGATCTCAGTCAGATAGTTTGCATTCTGTCACTCAAAAACAAGACGACTATACTGAAAAAATGAAACATGGAGAATCAGTCATGAGACAATTCCAAAACAGCTAGGTGGAACAAAAGTAGCTAAGTGGCACAGCACATAAAACTCTGGTCGTGGAGTGTGGAAGACTTCTAAGTTCAAATCCAGCTTCAAACTTATTAGCTGTGTGACCCTGAGCAAGTAATTTAATGCTCTCTTTGCTTCATTTTCCTCTAAAATGGGGACAATAAAATGTAGAGTTGTTAGAAGGATCAAATGAGATAGTATTTGTAATATGCTTATGTAGCACAAGGCCTAGCTCATAGTAGGTGCTAGATAAATGCTGTTTTTTCCCTTCCTTTACCCTCTTCTACTCCTAAATCCTTTTATCTCCAATGGTTTTGGGATATTTGGTAATCAAAATTCTAGCTCTCCTCCATGCTGGCGGGAGGGGGCAACTTTACTGCCATATCAGACATGGTCAGAAAATTTTTTTTTGTTGTTGTTACTAAGAACTTGACAAACACCAAAACAATCAGCATTTCCATTTCTATACAAAGACTAAAAATTATTGTGAAGGATAAACAAAAGAAATCAATAAAACTTTTAAAAATAGTACAGGAAAAGCGCTTATTTTTATAATGCAGTTAGAAGCAACATTTTCCTTTTTTAAAATTACTATTAAAGCCTTTTATTTTTATATCCCCTTCATTTCCAAATATAACCCCACTCCCCACGCAAGTGAGACATCTCTTATAACAAAGAATAAAAAGAGCTGAAACGTCTGAAGAGTTCAACAAAACTAACCAACATTTCCATGGAGTCTGACAGTAAATACAATGTTTCCATAGTCTTGCACCTCTGTAAAGAAGGGAGAGGAGTGCATTTTTTCATTTCTTCTTCAGGTTAATGAAGGTCATTACACCAGAATTAACTTTCAGGAATAAAACTTATTAAAACAAAAATAGGAAGATAAAGTGTCTATGTGAACTATAAAATATTACAAAATTCTTTCCCTTTTGGCTACAGTTTAAAATATTAAAGTCTAACTCATTTTTTAAAATGAAAAAATCACAACTACCTTTAAAAAAAAGTTCCTTTTATTTTGTTCATACCCAGTAGTGTCCAAATACAGTATTTTTATGACTTTTCATTTTTCTTTGATCTTTTAGGGGATCTAGTAGTGGTATCACTGGGTTGAAAGGTATATACAGTAACTTTTGGTTTCAAATTGTCTTCCAGAATGGTTGTACCCTTTCACAGCTCCATCAACAATATATCTGTTTGCCAGCATCCCCTCCAATATTTGTTATTTCCCATTTTTTGTCAATTTTGCCAATCTAATGGGTATAGGGTGGAACCTCAGAGTGGCTTTAATTTGCATATCTCTAAATTGTTAGAAACTCTGAATATTTTTTTCATACTATAGGTTGATTGAATTTCTTCCCTTGAGAATTGTTATGAACTATTTAGAGAAACAGAGAGAAGGCATTAATCTGCACAACTTGAGAAGAAGAAAAGGCTTTAGAATACAGACAGAGCTGAGAGGTACTAAGTATAGAAATAACGATGCATTCTCTAGAGACAGTCCCATCAGAAACATAGGGAATGGGGGACAACCCAATCTACATTCTTCCAGAGATCCCAACAGTCATGATTTCATGATCTTTGAGAAGCACTGACCTAAATAAGTACAGAATGAGGCATATGTTTTCATACACAGACGTGTATTTGTTTTGCTTGAACACACTTTTTTCTTACAAGAGACAACACTTATCAGCTGCCAGGGCAAAGTCATTCAGAAGTAAGAGTTATATATCTTTTTTAAAAGTCTTATTTGTTTTAAAAGAAAGCAAAAATAAACAGTATTTCAAAAGAAATCAAGTTTCATTCAAATCAAGTAACAGGTTTTTAAGGGTCATGTTAAATTCTTAGATTATTCAAGAAACAGAAGATTTGGTTAGGTTAAAAGCAGCTCACCTCTGAAAGTGCCATCAATGACTGATGAGACAGAGAAGCATCCATACCTCGAGCTGAAAGTTGCTCCTATAAAACAAAAACAAAGAACCTAAAATTCCTAACAATTATTTTCCAATTGAAGATGCTGCAATAAATTTTAGTAGCATAAGCTTTAATAAATTTAAGCTATATACCAGAGCCAAAAGCAGTACCCTATTCATACATTCAAGTACCTTTATCTATTCATTAATAATATACACTCTAATATATATGACACAGTATTTACTAACATAAAGAACAGCTCCTATAATGAGATTCCGTGCCATAAAGGAAAATTAGTGATAATGAAAATTCCACTGCTTTAAGGAACCTATCAGGGAAAGATAATAATAAAGATGTACCTCATGGCTCAAATCCATTAATGAAAAACAATGCCCACAAGGAGTCCCCTACTAAGAACTCAGTAAGAATTTCTTCAGTATTTGATAAAGAGGACATCTAGCAGATAAACAGTGATCCATGCTATGGACTGATAAAGGCAAGTGTCCTAAATGAAAATAATAGGAATACTGAGAAAATAAACTTGAAAAATCATGAATATGAAAAACAGGGTTCTAAATAAAGCAAATCTGGAAATAACTATTAATCTGATTAATCCCTGAGGGTAACCAGTGAGTTTGTTACATTGTCACAATTTAAAAATAATTCACTAAGTAAGCAGGGTAAATGTACCAAGGAACATTTAAAGTGCGATGGAGGTGAACAAGAAACCTAAGTCTTTTCCATTTCAGTTATCTACACTTAGGAGGGTCTACCTGTTCTTCTTGTATTTACTGATTTCATGGGCTAAACCAAATATAAAACCTTACAAACACCAAACAAAATAGTTAACTTGGAAGAGCCAAGGAATCTTTGAAAAGGCCCAGCCACTCACTTCTGGGAAGTGTTTCTTTTCAGGTTTTGGTGGGGCCTACCAAATTAAGTTCATAAAAGGCCAAGAGATCAATTCAAAACCAAGAGAAGGCACTATTTAACATAAGTAGGATCATTTAAGTATCAATAATGAGAGAAAGGCTGAGTCATCACTACTTTCATTTACAATTTAAAATAAATGAAAAACCTCAAAAAAAGAGAGAAAATACTCTACTCATGATTCTTACATCAAAATTTCCATGTTAAAACAACAGTAGGAAAGGAAACTATAGTACAGTATTAGCAAAAATTGCATTGAATTTGAAGAACATCACCTTTTCTCTATTTTTGATAGGTCAAAGTTAATTTGTTAGTGTTGGTACCTGGCTTCACTTTCCTCCCCAGGTGGCCCTGATTTTTAATAGCTTGATTATCATCTAGTCTTGAATTCCTTTCTGCCCTTTTCTATCACTGCATACATCTTATCAAACAACCCAGGAATATTTGCTCCACTTACTCTAGTCCTTAAATGGTGTTTTTTATCGTTCAACCATTTTCAACTCTTTGTGACCCCATTATGGGGTTTTCTTGGCAAAGATACTGGAGTGGTTTGCCATTTCCTTCTCCAATGGATTAAGGCAGAGATTAAGTGACCTGTCCAGGGTCACACAACTATATATTAATTCAGTCTTTCTGACTCCAGGCCCAATGCTCTATCCACTGAATCATGTAGCTCCCTAAATGCTGCTTTACAGAGCTGGTAAAAGTTATGTAACTGAGCTAATTGGACCTACCACTCATCTATTTTACCTGATCTCAGTGAGGCCCTCACTACAACAAGGCAAATCCTTGTCCTCTTTTCAAAAAGTAGCTACTTCAAATCTACTCTTTTATTCTCACCCACTTTTTTAGTTGAGGACCTCAACTAAGGACCTTTTACTAAGCAAAAATGAATCTCATAATACATCTCATTACCCCTTAAAATCGTCCCCCATTCTCTCCTATATTACTGCCACCTCTGCTTGTGAGGTAACTGTTCTCCCTAACAAGGCCAATTCCAATCCGTATGTCCTTAATCCCATATCCTCTCATCTTTTCCAGGAGATTGCCCCCAATACTACCTCCTCTTTCACTAACTTTAAATCTCCTCTTAGCTGCTTGTTCCTTTCCTGCTGCCTATAAACACACCCTGTCATATATACAGCACATTGTCTAAACTCAATTATCCCCTCTATCATCAAATATCTGTGCCTCAAGTTTCTTTCCATTCTCCTAAACTCTTAGCAATTTAGCTTCTAATTTTATTTTAGTTCAGATATCTGATCATGTTAGCCCCCCAATTTAATGACCTCCAATGGCTCCCTATTACCTCTAAGTACAAATATAAATACCTTTTGTCATTTAAAGTGCTCTACAGGTCATCTGGCCCCTTTTTCTCTTCCCAAACTTTACACATTATATTCCATTCCACACATTCTATGGTCTAGGCACACTGGCTGTTCCATATACACAATGCACTCTCTTATCTTCATGCATTTGCACTGGCAGCTCCCATACTCATACAGGCCTATTAGTGTCTTTCCTCTCAGGTTGCCTTATATTTACTCTGAATATAATTTTGTTAGGTATTTGTAGCATATATTAGAATTCAAACTTCTTCAAGACAGACTATTCTTGCCTTTTAAAATAAAATTTCCAAGCACTTACAAGAATGCTTGGGATACAGTACACTTGTAAGAAATGTTTGACTGAAATCAGTCAAATAAATAATGAATCACTGCCTGACTGGAAGATCTGTGCCTCAGTAGATCCCTCAGGAATCTGTTCTTGGCCCTCAGATGTTTACTATTTTTATCAATGATTTGAATAAAGGCATAAGTGGAATGTATATCAAATCTCCAGATGACATAAAGTTAGGAACAAATACTGAATGAATGATAGATATGATCCAAAACTATAATGGTTTGAAATGATAGATTTATCTAATAAAATGTGATTTAGCAGGAATAAATATTATCTTGTAGTTGGACTCAAAAAAATCATTTTCAAATCAAGATGTCCTGAAGAGTACAAGATGAGAGTACCATGGCCAGCTAGTCAGTCTGAAAAAGTTATGGGGATTTTAGTGGACTACAATCTGAAATGGAAACCAAAAATTCTAATAACAATCTTTGGCTTCATGGAAATACATACTGTTCAAAATAAGAGGCAACAGTCCAGCTATACTCTGTCTTGGTCAAATTCCATTCAAAGTACTATTTTTATTTCTGGGTTCTACATTTTAGGAAGCAAGCTGATAAGCTTGTGAGCATCTACAAGGTAATCAAGATAGTGGAGGACCTCATGAGTATGCCATGTAACGATCAGCTGGAGAAACCACAGAAACAAGAAAAAGGCTTAATGGGGACATGACAGCAGTCTTCAAGCATCTGAAGATCTGTCATATAGAAGAGATATTGAACTTTTTCTGGTTGGCCTCAGAGCAATGAATGGGAAGTCACAGAGAGAGGTATATTAGTTGTGATGTCAACAATAACTTCCAAACAGAGCTATCCCAAAGTAAAATGGCCTGCCTCTTCAAGTAAATGCTAGATGACCACTTAGGTATGTTGAAGAGGGCATGCTGCATGTATGAGTTATCCAGATACCTTCTGAGGTCCCTAGACTTTATTACCTTAGGCAAGATGTTTAACCTTTCTGAGCCTCAGTTTTCTCATCTTTAAAATAGGGATGAGAGGTATTAAGAATACAGTCAGCCCCAATCAGGAAGATCTGAATTCATGTCCTGTCTTTAACACATATTGACTGGAAATTTGACCCTGAAGACATCATAACTTTAGGTACCCCTAAAGCCATAAGTTACACAGCAGGGGCCAATCTTCATTGGGTAGAGAGTTTGCTCACTGGGAGTTCCCTAAAGCAATAAAATTACAGGTCCAGTGTCCTTTTCCCCCACTGCCCACCAAGGAGTTACTCCCTATCTCACATGGTTGTTGTGTGGAAAGTCCTTTATAAACTTTCGGTGCCATGTTCGAATGAATTTTTTTTAAAATTATTTTCTTCTGAGCAGAAATCTTCAGACTCTTAGTACCCTACTACCCTAAAGTCTGAAATTCTCAAGGAAATAAAATCATAGCATAAAATTGATTAGATTCAGTGCTTCATACAAACCTCTGCAGCTTTGATTCTTAACCTGAGGTCATCAGATTTGGCCTTTAGAAAATCTATATTCGAAATTCGACTGTCAACTTTGGCTTTTTCCGTAGAAAGATGTAATTCTGCTTTCTTGAGGTCCCTTTAAAAGACAAAGTTTCTTTCATCTGAATGCATTATATATATTTTTAAAAGCCCTGAACAGCAATCCTAGTTTTTATATGCAACTTTCTATTATCCATTTGTGGAATACCTATTTTGTTGACTATATGTAGTAATTTTAGATCCAAAGCTGGCTTTCTCTAGCCATGCAACAAACTGTTGGCTGCCTCCTCCACAATGCCACTTGGTTTTTGCTCAGAGAATTCAAATAAAGATTAATAACATATCAAACATACTTAGGAAAGTAAATCTGCTGTCCCCTAAAAGTCATGAAATTCATTCCAAAGCTACTTTGAAATTAATTTTTAATGCAACCTATTGTGAATTATACTTCTCCAATATCATGACAACAGTGTACAGAATTGGAAAGAGAGATCCTGAAACAACTGTTTTTTATTTATTTTTGGAAAAAGCTATACTATTTTATTAGTGTTTCATTTCTTTATTATCAAAATTAAGAAATCCCAGTGTTATTAGTTGAAGGAATTAATGGGCTGCATTAGATAAAATTATCTTTCAAACAAGTAAACAATTCTAAATACAAGAATATTTGACATGTGGACTGTTTAAGACTATAATAGATTTCTGTTCTAGTATAGTTTATAAGGATGGGAAAGAATGACAATATCATTTAATTATCACATATGATTAGCTATTCTTTAGCTAAGTAAATAATGAAGGTTCAATCTATTAACTGTCAATCCTTTATTAAATGTCTTATATACAAGACATTGTGAATGATTTTATAAGTTAACCTCAACTTTTTTGTGTATTTTGCATATGCAAAATGTTTCTCTCTCTCTCTCTCACCTTCTCCCTGCTTCTGTTCAAAGAGAAAAAGAATTAAAGATACTACCACCAATTTGCTATGTGACTGAACAAACTGTTTTCCTTCTCCAGGCCCATTTTCTCTTCTGTAAAAATTTGAGGGTTAAATTCAATGATCTCGAAGGTTTCTTCCAACTCTAAAAATTACAAGAATCTATCACACTGACAGGGCCAGGAGGTACCCTATGAGTATATATCCAGAGAGAATAAAGCACACATGCCTCCACAGCATGTTTTTTGTGAAAATAATGAACTGGAAATAAAGTAAATGCTTATCAATTTGGAAATTGCTAAACAAACTGTAGTATATGAATATAATGGAATATTTCTGTGCTGGGAGAAACAACAAATGTAATAAAAACAAAAAAAAGGCAAGATCTACATGAACTGAGGCACAGTAAAGTAAGCAAAGCCAAGAAAACAATATATGCAATGACTATAATAACGTAAACAGAAAGAACCCCCCCCCCCCCCGCCACCCCAAATCAAAAGTGAATGCTACAAAAAACAAGTATGGCTCAAAAAAAAAAAAAGAGATATGATGACACCCTCATTCCATGGCTTTGCAAAGGTGGGCGTTTCTCAAATGTTATACATTGACATATTTCAGACTTTTTCAATGTACTGATCTGTTATGTTGATTTCCCCTCCTCTGTCTTTTTTATTGTTTTGGTCTTTAAAAGATACTTTTTGTTACATGGGATGGCTCTTGGGAAGAGAAAAGGAAGGAAGACTGGTAGAAATTATGGTAATGTAAAAAAAAAAAACAACAAACCCTAAAAACATACTTTTTTTTTAAAAGCACATGTTCACAAAAATACTATTGCACGTGTAAACAGAATTCTCTGTCCCTTAACACCTCCAAGTCCCTAAGTCCACCAATTAGGGTTTAAAAGAAAACGCATGTTAACAAGGAAGAAAGTAAATACACGGAAAAATGGGCAAACATATACTAGGACATGGCAGCTCTAAATCATACAAACTTGCCCCAAATCAGTGACTGCACAATATTCCACTCTGCCTTTACCAATGAAGACAGCCACTATTTCTCCTCATTTACTCACTCTCTTAGACATTTTTCTAGTATTAGAGTTGCAGTTAGATTTTTTCCCAGTTTGCTCAATTCCATCTCCATGTCTTCGTTTCTGGCTTTGGTGCGAAAAAGATCAGCAGCCAAACTATTCACTGCAGGGATAAAACTAAAGACAAAAATCTGATCACATAACCGGACATTTGATGCTCCACAGGGACCAACAACCATATAATTACTTCTTATTTCTAAAAATCCCTTTGGCCCAAATAAAAAGAACACCTTTTCAAGTCAAAAGACCTGAGTATCACTTAATGTGTTGATAACTTCCAGCTGTGTGACACTGGCAAAGTCACCTAACCTCTCCGAACTTCACTTTTCTTTTATAAACCTTAAAGTACGCCATAAATGTGTTATTATGTTAACTATCAATCACCTACCTGTGAAGTACTCATTTTGAAAATTAACCCTGCATGGATTCTTATAATCTGAACACACATACACATACATACCACTCTCTAGGTGCTTAGGCATGCACATATGCTCAATGGATGAAGTGTGGAGCTCCCTCCCACTTGGAAAAGTAACAGAGGAAGGAGAGCTTGGAGGCCAAGAACCTTCAACCATGGACCCAAGGTCACCTAATCTGCTGCTTTTCTTATTGTTTTTAGGGAACAAAGTCAGCACTCCATAATCTCCTTCCAAATAATAAGACATGAAAGTCATCCAAATGTTTGCTGAAATTAAATGAAATAAACAGGGCTAAAAAAATGATGTTTGGTCCTGGGACGGAAAAAAAGTTACTACATAATTTATGAATCATCTAATGCCCTATATTAATTTGAACTAATGTACCCTTTCATTAGCTCATGGAAAATAAATATTTGACCAAACTAATTTTTTAGCCTGTACCATCATTATTCTAAACTGAATACTTCTTAGAATGAAAAAGTCACTAAACCAATACCTTCTGGGGCAATTCATTGGCAGGTATTACAACTGACTTACCTAGCTAGGGAGGTATCCTTTGTTTCAAGCACTAGTGCACTGTCAACTAAAGCATTAAGATAGCTGTTTCCAATACTGGAGAGACTGGTGAAAGACAGATTGACACTTTCCATGAGAAAATCTTGGAGATATTTGGCTGAAAGATTAAAAAAAAAAATCTCATAATGAATAGCACAACTATTGTAAATCATGAATCTAAATCAACTCAATTGATTATTCCTGCATTTCTACCATCTCTTTTAAGCACTTCAGGTACATTCTGACAGTAACCCTTACATTTTCACAAGTAGTAAATATTGAACATTTATGATATAGAACCTATTATGTACCAGGTATTATACTAAGCATTTTACATATATTATGTAATACTGACAATAACCCTAGAAGGCAGGTACTATTATTATCCCTAGAGAAAACTGAGGCAAACAGAGACTTAAGTGATTTGCCCAGAGACAGAGAGCTAATAAATGTGTTAGGCCAAATATGAACTCAAGTCTTCCTGATGTCAGGCCTGGTACTCTATCCACTTGCACTATCTAGTTGCCACTAGATATAATAAAAAAAACTGATGTATGAACATGGGACTACTGGATCTAACATTTTAACTAATCAAATCAGTCAAATAATATTTTTCCCAGTAAAGTTGGAATCACGTGATTGAGTATTCTGGTGTTAATGGTAACATTTCCTTGAAAACAAACAAACAAGCAAACATTTCTTTGATCAGAGAAGCTAATTCTATCACAGTGAGTGAAAAATAAACTTAAGCCTCCAAAAGTCTGTGTTTTTTGCTCCCTCAATCAAACTTTCCTATTAATTCCTTCCCCCAAAATAAAAAAAAAAAGCATCATCTATGTACTTTTTACTTATTTTTATGCTACATTACCCCAGCCACAGATAATTAGACATTGATCATGTTAATACTATCATGTACATTATTAGAGTCACATAGCCTTGTGAGTTTAGACAATTAAGGCTACACTAGTGATCTACAAGCTAAAAGTTTTGGCCTACTTTAGTCCCAGCTTTGACACCATAGCTTTCTTGCTCGAGCTAGCTAGGTAAGAAGAGATGGTTTACTTAGAAATATTAAAAAGACTCTAGATTCTCAAGATCTGTATAATCATTATTAGACAGTCTGGCAATTAATATCCTAACTGGCTTCCATTATTCACAAAACACTATGCTAGGTCATGTGGGTGATACCAAGAATAACACATGATCTGTGCCCCAAGAAGCTTCCCATCTAATTAGGGAGATAACATATACACAAACTAATAACGTAAAATATTACAGGCTAAACAGTACACGAAGAAGGTATAAAATGCCAAGAGAATTTTGTGAAACAAGAGATCGTGTACAGTCAAAGAGATCAAGAGGCATTTTTGGAAGGGGCTGGCATTTGAACTGGGTTTTGAAGTCCAGGTAACTTCTACATTGTCTATAGAGTGAGAGAAACGGTACACTGGAAAGAGAGAAAGTTTGGAGTCAGAAATACTAGGTTCAAATCCAAGTACTATCATAACTCTAAATGATCCTGAATAAACCACCTAATCCTTCTGGACCTCAGTTTCCTCATCTATAAAATAAGGATTTTGGACAAATGACTTCTAACAACTATTCTAATGTACTATGATTTAACTCCTCTGCATCTCACACAAGAATAAAGCTTATTTAATTTTACAAAAATCAGTGAAGACTCCAGAGTCAAACTCACCTTCTGATTTATATTCTCTTGCCTTCTGTTTCAAGTCTTCTATTACCAAGGAGACATCCCTGTCTCGGGCTCTGTTACATTCTGAAAGGTGATATAAGATATCTGTGGTCCGTGGATTCACCTCATATTTTGGAATGGGCTGATCACCAAAAATCTTTTTCAACCATGAGGCAATCTGGTTATTGAAAGAAACATCCACATTAAAAACATTTTAATAGTTAACATTTATATAGTACACGAGCTTTGGAAAGTACTTTTTATCATTTAATCATTACATACTTACATTTAATATTTGATCCTCACCACCCTGTGAAGTCAGCACCATTACTATCCTTATTTTACAAATAAATTGAGAATGAGAGAGACTAAGTGAACTGCCCAGGGTCACAACTAATGAGTGACTGAGGCAGGCTTCCACCTTAGGTTTTCTTGACTCAAGTACATCATTATTTAACTACAGAGCAAGCAGGATATCAATAAAAGAGAAGGGAAAAAGTCACCTACGTATCTCTAAAGGTACTACAGGTTTCCAGTGTACTTTATTAACACTAAGCATTCATTTCAGGAATCCAATATCCAGTAATAATCTGGAAAGGGAATAACAAACCAACACATAACTCCAAGAATATGTTCTACCCTACAACAAAGCAATTTCCTTACTTTTTTTAAAAGGTCCTGCATCAAGCATCCAGCTCATGTGAGCAAATGAAATAAACTTTGTACCTTACTTTGAAAATTGTATATAGAATGTATGTATTAATTGTATGTAACTACAACCGTAATGCTTTTCTTTATCTAAGCTTTGAGTGAGGAGGCAGCCAACACTCCACCACTGTGTAACTCTTAGACAAAAGTAATGGAGGAAAAAAGGAGAGGAAAGGGAAAGAGATGCAGTGAAAAGAATGCTATATCCTGAGTCTGGGCATCTGAGTTCAAATCCTGATTCTGCTTGTTACTTTATTACCTGGGTGAACTTGGGCAAATCAGTTGTTCCCTGCCCTCCTTACACTCTGTGATCCAGTTACAGTGGTTCCTTAGACACGACGCCCCACCTCCCAGCCTTTGGAGTGGCTGGGGACGCTCAAGCCATTCACCAGGACCTCCTTTTCTAGGACAACCTAGGCTGCGGGGGTCTTCCCTCCAGATTATCTCTTCTTGCTCACGTACAAGACTCCCGAAGAGTTGAATGAACAGATGGATCCTTGCGCCCGTTTCCAAGCTCGCAGAAGCTCACCCTCACTAAACTGACTCCGCTGCGTTTTCTCCCCCTACCCTTGCTGAAAACGGAGATCGCCGGGGAAGGCCTGCGCACGGCTTCGCAGGGGGGAGGGGGCGGGGGAAGCGCAGACAGAGGAGATCCCGGACTGGGGGAGAGGACAGTGCATGTTTAGGGACTGGGGTCCACACAGCCGGCCCCCACACCCGGTCACCTTCTCAGCCTTTTCCTCCACCTCCTTCCGCTCCTCCTCCGATTCCTCCATAGTCTCCGCCCGAAGGGTCCGCGGCTCCCGCCACTGCCCGCGACGCTCCGCGCCACCCGCTCCGCCTCCAACTGGCCAACTTTCCAGTTTAACAAGAGGGCGCTCACGCCTGGGAGGGCGGGGGAGAAGCCTCACGAGACTCTTCCGGCGAAGTGCCCCGCCCCCACAGGCCTTTCTGGGAGTTGTAGTTCTTTCGTGGGCCACCGGAAATGGTTCTGGATTTCAAGTCCCGCCTACGTCCTTCCCGAAGTTTATGCGCAGAACTCTAATCTGCTCTAACCTTGTCGTCTTTCTTTTCGTTCTCGTTACTATTCCACCGGAATCCTTTTCTCCTAGGAAAGCCTGCACCTCCTACCGGTGTATACACTTTTCACTTTATTTTTCCCGCATTTTTTGTGGAGGTGTAGGTTTTTTGTTTTGTTTTGCTAATACGGAAATATGTTCGGCGTGGCTTACAATGCACGATTAATTGAGTTCTATTTCTTGCCTTCTCAAGTGTGTAAAACGGGTGCCGGAATTTGGATCTCAAAAAATAAACAGTAATTAGTAAATATTTAACGAAATGAATAATAAGGAAAGAAAGAACGCGCTTCTTTGTGCTCGGCTTAACCAGTGAGATTTTGGTGAAGATCAGCCATGACGAGGGGAAGCTGAAAATCCAGTTCAGAGAAAACACTATCCTGCTTCCTGCTCGCGATGCTGCTTATTGCCTGTGAACGCTTCAGTTTAGGCAAATCGCCTAATTCACCCAGTCATGTTTCTTCGCTGGTAAACGAGGGAGGTGGACAAGATCGCTGAGCTGCAGTGGTAGGACCCTTCAGATCCCAGTTAACAACTTTGCCTCCCAGCCCTCCCTCTCTCTGGCCATTGTCTACTATGCTCCCCGAGAGCAGGCTCTGTTTTGTGAATTTCCCTGTATGGCAGGCTCTAGTTCCATGTGAAATCAATAATACATGAACTTCTGGAAAACTGAACAGATAACTCTCTGTGCTCATTTCTTTTTTTTTTTTCTTGCCCTCAAGGAGTTTACATTCTTTATTTTAAAGCACACTACTTTTTCATTTTATTTCTTTTTTTAAGTTTTTAAATTTATTTAAAATTTTTTTTTAATTTTTATTTTTTAATGTTTAACAATCACTGCCATACAATTGCGATTTTATCCCCCCCCACCTACCCCCCACTACCCCCCTCCCTCCCCACAACTGCATACAATTCTGTATAGATTCTACATATACTTTCCTATTGAGTATATTTTCACTATAGTCATGCTATGTAGTCAGACTAAGATAAATGAAAGAAATCGTATAACAAATCAGAACATGATACACAAACACACATACACAAACATGATCTGCTACATTATGTGAGTGACTTCCATATTTCTCTCTCTGAGTGTGGAAGGCATTTTGCCTTGAGATCCACCATTGGGATTTTTTTTTTTTAAGAAGTTCTTGTGTTATTACAAAAATCTAAGTCTACCAGAAAAAACTCTCACACACTGTGGTCGTTGCTGTGCATAAAGTTCTCCTGGTTCTGCTCCTTTCACTCAGCATCTCTGTGCTCATTTCTAAACTTCTAGTTTCCCCCATTAAATCTCTGCAGCTTTTTCTCCCTTTACCCTTTTTATAAGCTCTCAGTAAAATTTCCAGATATGTCAAGGCAACCAACAACAATGTGCCAGGCATCCTTCTGAGTGCTGGGGATACAAAGAAAGGCAAAAATAGTTCCTGCTTGCAAGGAGGTAACAATCTCATGGGTGAGACAATACACAAATAACTATGCGCAAACAAAGTATCTACAGGACAATCTGGAGATAATCTCAGAGGGAAAGCACTACCATTAAGGGAGACCAAGAAAGTCTTCTTGTGGGAAGGATTTTAACTGAGACTTGAAGGAAACCAAGGAAGTAGGGAGTTGGAAATAAATAGGGAGGACATTTCTGACAGGAGAGACATTGAGTGGAAATGTACTTTCAATTATGGCCCCCCAAAACTATTAAACTGCCTACTCTTTGACCCAGAAATATCATAGATAGGTCTATACTCCAAAGAGATCAAAGAAAGAGGAAAAGGATTTATAGTTACAAAAATATTTATGACAGCTATTGGCTAAGAATGAGAAATTAGAAATTGAGGGGGGATTCCCATCAATGTATATATAGAAAACTATGAGTGTGGGCCTCACTTTTGTGATGAGGTTCCACATGTGTTGAGGATGCTGTTTTGTGTACGTTGAAGGGAGGCAGAAAAGACATCTCTGGCCTTTTCTCCCCCTATCTTTCTCCAAGGGAGACTTTCATTCCTTCCAGGAGGAGAAGCTAGAGGTTAAGGCCAGAGGCTTTGACTCTGCTCTCCTCAGAGAGAGGGGGTACTGGATTAGCAGTGTATCTATCTGCTTCTTTAAATATTGTTCATCTAGGGATATGATCAGGTTCTATCTAAATTTTGATCACTTTGTCATTTCTGGAGGAAGGGGGAATTCCAAGTTGTGTATCTAAGGCTTAAACCCTTTTCTACCTTAAACCATTTCCACAATGAACGCATACAGATAATAAAAATAAAAATTCCAAATCAGAGCAAAACAGAAATCAGAGAAATGGAAATACATGAAATATACATCGGGCAGATTGAGGGACAGAGAGTGTCACTGATGGGGAAACTCCTGAAGTCTAGAGTAGCAAGCTGGGAATAGAGCCATGGTGAAGACTGCCTGCTCTTCTCATATCTTCCCAGAGCTTTTCCTTCAGTAAACTAAAGGGGTTAGCCCAGAGGTAGGGAACATGTGACTTTGAGGCCACATGTGGGCCTCTAGGCCTCAAGTGCAACTCTTTGACCTTTAGTCGTAGGGTCACATGTGGCACATTCCCCACCCCTGGTTAGCCCCTTCCATCTTGTCAAGAATGCCCAACTGATGAATCCCCAAACTAGGACTATCTGAAAATTGAAGCTCTCACCTCTCCACAACTACACTGTGCCCCAATGCAAGGCAGGGCATTCATCTCTACCAATAAGGAGAGAATCCCATACCAGTGGGCTTTGGGACAGGGCGTTTTCTCATACATACATATACACAGATATATACATACACATGCATACATATATGTAATGGTGATGGGGTGCTTGAGTGCCTGTGCTTGCACCCTAATTCTAAAATCACATTTCTCTTTAAAAATCACATTTCTCCCTAGCCTCAAAACACTATCTTCTCTTCAGTCCAAGAATAGCTTGCCCCAGCAAAAACCACTATCTCCCTTCCTGCTACAGGAGTCAGCTGCACCTATAGAATTTATTAGTTTGAACCAGCTGTGTGCTGGCTGAGTTGGCTGTGTGTCACAACAACATTTACTACTCACTAACCAATCATATGTGTCCTAATCTTAAACATATGTATACTCCCTTACATTTATCTTGTCTAACAAGACACTGATGAGAGCAGCCTAGTATTCCTTAGTCAGTCCTGACCATTAGTTAACTTAGTGATGGTTCAAGCTTAAAACCACACTTCCAGGTAGCCCCACCTTGGACTGTTTCCTAATGAACACTGGGTAAAACACCTGAGCAGTAGATACCAAAAGTGCCTGTTCCTTTAAGAACTAACCACCCCTTACCCACTCCCTAATCCCACCCTGAATCACCTGGGCATCACACTTGGCACATGTTATACTATAGAATATACTATATAAACTTTACCTGTATCCCATTCAAATTGCAGGTTCCCTAAGAATTCTTGCCCTCTGAAAAACATAGTAAAGCTTTACCTTGACCTCAAGAATGCTCAAGTCTGTGAATTCATTCCAGGTGACCTGCCCCTGGTACTCTGGTCTTGGTGGGGTTCTCAACCCCCCTTCCAACCCTCATCAGTGGTATTCTTCTGTGCTAAAAGAAATGATGAAGGGGCTGGTTTTAGAAAAATCTGGGAAGATTTGTATGAACTTATGCAGTGAAGGAGACAGAGAACAACTTATACAATAACAACAAACAGCTTTGAAAGACTTAGCAACTCTGATCAGCACAACAGAACCAACCACAATTCCAGAGGACTCACGATGAAACATTCGATCCACCTATACACTGAGCAGGCCTACACAACCTGCAGCAACCAAAGGATTTCCTCTACATACAAAGGATGTTTTCTTCTACATTTTTTGCTGGCCACCCAAAATCCTTTGGCTTGCTGCAAGTGGCCTGGGTTATCAGAGGCTGGTAAGCAGTTCTCAGTCCACAGGCTGTAGGTTGTACAGGCTTGACATAGAGAAATGATAAACTCATAGTGCTGATTGAAACATTTTTTTTGATGTGGCTAATATGAGTATTTTGGTTTTTTGCTTGGCTACATATATTTGTAATGAGTCTTGCTTTTCTTGCTTTCTCAATGAGTGAGGAAGGAGAAAGTAGGAGGGAGAGAATTCAAAACTGAAAACAAAATTGAATTTGAAAATGTACTGTCAGGAGGTGGAATGTCTTGTTTAAAAGAAGAAATCTAATGTCACTAGATGGGAGAGGTAGAGGGCAGTAAGGTGTAAGAAGAATGGAAAGTTAGAAAAGGGCTATAATCAGGGATTTAAAAACCAAAGAATTGTATTTTTATCGTAGAGGTAATAGGGAGCCACTAGAGTTTATTGATTGGGGATTTGACATTGTCAGATCTGTGTTTATAGAAGATCATTTTCATCTCTGAGTAGAGGATAGCCTGGAGGAGGAAAAGGTTTGAAGCTGGGAGGCCAACCTGGCTATTGTAGTAGTCTAGGCTAAAAGTGATGAGGGACTCTACCAGAGTGGTGGCAGTGTAACAAGGGAGGAGAGTATATGTGAAAAATGTTTTGAAGGACTTGACAGGACTTGACAATAGATTGGATATGGAAGATGAGAGACTGTAGGAAGTCTAGGGTGACACCTAGTTTGTTAGCCTGTATGACTGAGAGGATATTGTTGCCCTCAATAGTAACAGGGAACCCTGGAAGAAGGGAGGGGTTTAGGGAAAAGATAATGAGATGAAGATTTATCTTCATATTATTTGTATTCAGCTGCTTTTAGTTCAGTAAACACTTATTCTGTTCTTTCGTCACCAAGAAAGCCCTTTTATCTTTTTCATTGTTGCATTCTGAAAGGTAATGAAGTATGAACAAGGTCTAGGAAATACCCTCCAGTACAATGCCTTCACTGCATACTGTGAGATGGACTGATTGTCAAATTTCTTTTAAAGCTATATACCCATCTTTCTTTGCTTGCACCCTCTCATCCAAAAGAACTTCAAGTAGATTTCTTTTTTCAAGGCTCTAGGCTTCAGATAAGCAAGATGAAGGGGAAAGGGAAGAGAATGCAACTATGAAACCTTTCCTCTACTACAACCTTTACATCTTTTCCCATGATATACCATTCAATTTCCATGTATTGTTTTATTTCCTTTCTGTCAAACCTATCTTAAGACTTTTACTAAATTACATGAGGTGGCTAAAGTCAGGGAACATAAGTAATTTCTAGAGTTAGGGTTTAAGTGAGTTCAATTCATCAAACATTCATCAAAGGTCCTATATGTTCAAAGTACTGAGTTAATTATTGATCATAAAAAGATGAAATATAAATAACTATACTGTTTCTCCCAAAGGGCCATTATTGCAATGACCATTTTTGGATGCAGAGGACCAATGATGCAAAACACACTTTGCTTCCCTGGATTTAGAGGTGGTGGGCTAGAGGTTCTGTTTAGTTCATGCTATCTGAGGCAGTTGCCATTATGGGTTGTTTAACTGATTTTCTTTGTTAAAAGGGAGTGTTTTATTAAGGGTGGGAAAACTTTACTCAGAAAGAATACTGGTATAGAAACAAAAGGTGTCAATAAGACATTTTATGTGTCATTTCTCTGTGATCTTCATTAGTTCCTTTGGTCAAAAAGATATTTATTAGCCTGACTGTTCGTCTTTCCAGGGAAGGAATTTGGACATCATGTAGCAAAGTAATAAAGTGTCATTCAAGTTTTCTGAGCAAATGGGGATATAGGAAAGAGCCCTAGATGGAGAGTCAAAGAGGCTTGGAAGTTGGGGCCTGGTGATCTGGTGGAGGTAGGTCAAGTTTGGTGTCCTGTTGTCCGTCTTACTCTTGGGTTTTCTTGGCAGAGATACCGGAGTGGTTTGCCATTTCCTTCTCCAACTCATTTTACAGATGAGGAAACTGAGGCAGAGTGAAGTGACTTGCCCAGGGTCACACAGCACATTCGAACCCAAGAGGAGTCTTCTGGACTGCAGCGCCAGCAGGCGATCCACTGGACGGGCGGAGTTTGTGTAGGGAAAGGGCGTCAGAAAGGACAGGGTAGGCGGGATGGTGTAAAGATCTGGAGCAGGAAGGACCTTGGGGGGCCTCTAGAGTTCGGCCACTTGAATTTCCCTAGCGACAAAACTGAACCCCAGAGATGCGGTGCCCTGACCAGGTCACGCCTGGGGGCGGGGTCTGACCCCGAAAGACCTCGGTGCCCTTGCACGCTGCAAGTCTGTCACGTGCTCATACTCCCCGGTCTGTTTTCAATGTTGATCAGAATTCGTTGTCATCGCTCTCTCCCTGGTGCATTTAGGGGCGCTGGGGGTGGGGGTGGGGGGGAATGCATCTAAAATTCTTTCCCCCTGGGTTCGTGCGTGGAGGCTGCATGCCTCCAGTTCGGCCTCATGGGCTCCAGGCTAACGTTGTAGGGGGCAGTGTCAAAGGTCACCGTCGGCCCGGGTGCTTATCCCCAGCAACGCCCCCGCAGAGGTCGCCTCGGAAAACGGAACGGCTATTTTGCGGACCGCGAGGTTGAGTTGCGGGAGGATAGAAGAGGTTGACGGACAAAAGCTGTCGTCATCAGGGGCGGGGGGAAAAAGGATCTTGAAGGACAGAGAAAAGGTGAAGGGAAGCGAGAGAGAGAGAGAGAGAGAGACAGCGACAGAGAGGGCGCGCGCCGTCCGGGAGGGATCACTTCCGGGTCACGTGGGCGAGCCGACTTGACCTTCGCCGGCGCCGCCGCCATTTTGTCCCAGTCAGTCTGGAGGCATCGGCTGCGTAGGAACTCGGTCAGAGAGCTGCAAAGATGCTGTCTGTACGCGTCGCCGCTGCCTTGGCTCGCGCCCTCCCCCGCCAAGCCGGGCTGGTAAGCACCTTGCAGAGGCAGGCAAGGGAAGGAAGGAAGGAGGGAGGGAGGCAGGCAGGAAGGCAGGGATCGCTGCTCCTCGGCTGCCGCAGCTGCAGGCGCAGTCCCAGAGGAGTCAGGGCGGGCGCCGCCATCTTGCAGCCGGGGACTGTGGAGCCGGGAGAGAACTCGGACCAGACGGGCGGGCGCAGCTTCGGCTCCTCTTACCGTGGCCCCGGAGGAGGCCTCGGATCCCCGGCCTGGCCTGCGGTGCCCGCGGCGGGAGCTGCCTCTGCCCGCGTGAAGGTCAGGCCTCCCCGGGGCGGCCCCCGGCCCTGCCCAGCCCTGCACCCACGCGCCGAGACTCGTTCCGGGCTCGCCCCCTTTGCAAGGTCAGGGGCCTGGCGGACTGCAGGGGCTGATGGCAGGCCGGCCCCTGGGGTGGTGTTGTGGGTCTGAAGGTCAGCGGGGCCCAGGTTTGCCCCCAGCACAAGGGACTCTCCGTTTCACTGGTGTCAGAGCAGGTTCTTGGCCGATTTGTACCGAATAAAGGTTACTGATGTTGCGGGATTAAGGTGCTGCGAGGAGCATAACTGCTCTTTTCCTTGACGGCCAGAAATTTTTCTAAGTAACACAAAGATTTGTGAATTTGATTTTTTTTAATTGCAAAGTGTTGGGAGTGGGGAGGAGCTGCCCTGGTGTGAAAAGTGTGATAAATGATAAGATTATTGGGACCTGAATTCAAATCCCGGTCCCGCCATCTAGTACTTGTGTGACCTTGAGTCAGTCACTTGACTGCCCAGCTGCATAATAGGAGGGAATGGGATTCGATGTCTTCGACCTTTGAAGCCATAAATCTATGACAATTCATGGTTTCGGAGAGTGAGGCATTTTGTTTTGTGTTGTTTTTTTGCTGTGACCCTGAAGAGCACGAGCCTCACACTGAAAAGGACTTCTAAAGGTCATTAGGGTTCAGTCCCTTGGAGTTTATCACTAAAATTCCTCCCATAGAGGTAGAGTGAAATAGGAAATAACTAAATTTAGACTTTTCCCAGAAAAGGAAACGACAACATTCAGTTCATTTATGCAATATTATTTGAATAAAAAGGGGCAATTCTTTTTAACTGCTGCCCTATACCTAGCGCTTGTTCTAATCCATCTTCTGTGTTTGAACCTTACTGATCACCAGTCATATTAGGATATTGTTTTCATTTCACAAAAGAGAAATGCATGTAGCTAATAAGTGTTGAATGCACGATTTGGACTCCCAAGCCCAGCACCTTCACCATGGTAGGAGGCTTCCAAGAAAGTCTGAAGTGTCTCTGTGCCTTTTATGGAGCAAAATTAAAAAGTGATGATGTCTTTCTGAGCAATAAACCCCACTAGTGATTTTAGTGTAGCATAAGAAAGATAAATTGAGATTTGTCCTTAACTTTTATTAAATACAAAATCAGACTGTTCAAATGAAGTCCCAACATCTAAATGGGGTTGAACATATGCACATGCACTAAAATAATGGCTCTATTTAAATTGATACTTAACACATATTTGCATGGAAATGAAATCTTTGAATGTTTTCCTTTGGGCCCAGGTCTCTAGAAATGCCTTGGGGGCAGCCTTTGTTGCAGCCAGGAACCTCCATTCCTCTAACAGCCACCTTCAGAAGTCTGGTATGTTCAAATTCATATTCTTATGGCCAGTATAAAAAGTTTCAGGAAAGATAAGCGTTGATTTAATTTGAGAGGAGGTCTTTTTTATCTATTTTGTGGAACATTATTTGAGAAAGCTGTGTTCTAGGCTGCTTTGTTGTTTCATTTCCATACCTTTGCACAATTTCCCCCCATGGTTGAAATGTATTTTTTCTTCACCTCCACTTCCCACAATATCTAGCTTTTTTCAGAGCCCAGCTTAAGTGCCACCTTTTGTAAGAAGCCTTCCTGACCCACCCCCCTCCAAAAAAAGACAAAATTTCCTTATTTTTATTTTGTATGTGCACTTACGTATTTGTTGATTTCCCTGGATTAAATGTAAGCTCTCTGAGAGCAGGAATTGGTTCGTTTTTGATATATAGTAGGTGTTTAATAAATATTTGATCTTGATTGATAATTTTATCTTCCCTCTGCCTCTTTAAAAAAAATGTTGTAGAGGTTTAGTAAATAGTTGAATGCATCAGAAAGGTAGTACTTGAATTTTGCGTTTGTTTTTTACCCTTTGCATCCCCTGTGCTTAACATAGTGCCTAGCACATAGAACAGAGGAATAGCTTAATATGTGCTTGTTAACTGACTATTGCATTACGTTGTTAGAATTTTTAAATTTTGAGTCAAATTAGTACTGTCAGAGGAAGACATGGTGAAAAACTGCTAATGGGTTTTTTGATTACTTTGTCACAGCTACCCTGTACAATGGTAGAACACCTTATTTTTATTTTATTGCTGGCATAACAGATACACACAGGCACTGTCTTCCCCAAGGTAGTATAAGTCAAGGCTTCTTAAACTTTGCCACTCAGGACCCCATCTGCACTTCTTAAATTTATTCCCCCCCACATAGGATCACAGTCCGCAGCTTAGGAAGCACTAAATGATAATTTAGATTCGTGATGTTTTAACATTTTTCCATTAATATTTCAGTTTGTAATTTTTCTTATTTTCTAACTGAGCCTTCTGGTTGCTGCTGCAACTGGCTTATATTCTAAGTTAATGCAAGCTTCTTGGATTTGTATACTCTTCTGTATATGGCTTCTTGGATTCTAATGTAATCTGATTTCTGTGATATTCTACCTTTTGACATTCTCTTGGGATTTCAGGCTTCTCTAATCAGTGAAGCATTTATTTCTGTCTTAGAAATGTAGGATAGCAGAACAGTGGTCTTTGTTTTACAGATGAGAAAATTGAGACCTAGATAATTCAAGGAACTTACCTAAACAAACGTCATATGGGTAACTAATGAAAACCTTCCTGTTGGAATAATCTTTATATGTAGACTGAGCATATGTCTTAAGCCAGGAACCGGGATGACTTTAATACACTTATTGTAAGGAAATAAAAGGAACTTAAAAGATCAACTAGTTTGCTCTGTGAGACTTTATCCTATACTTATAGAGTGAGTTGTTAGCATTGATGATCTATTTGTGTTTAATGATCCACTGGGTTAGTCTTTTTAATTACCTAAATTCTAAATGCTGCAGTTTTAACCAATAGTAGTATCTAGCACTTTTAACATATTTCCTTTAATTTGAGCCTCACTGACTTGTTAAGTTTTTGTTGGAGGTGGCAGTCTTTTCTATAATATAAAATAAATGTAAATTCTTAATCCTATCTGAATTCTTCATTGAACTAAATGACTTCATTTAGCTTTTAAGGCTTATTTTCAATCCTTGAGTCACCCCTATGGAGAATTGCATCATTTCTATAGAAATAGCATTTGGAAACAAACTATAAACCATATATTGCTGCTACTTTATTTTTCTAATTCTGATTAATAAACTGAGAACACAACTTCAGGCTGAATGTAACTTTGTACTTCCACTAAAGATATTGGTTTCCATAATCAAATATACAAGGAATAGAAGAGGGAGAGTATATTTGATTTCTTGAAGGACTATTTGATTTTCTTGTTTCCTCACTTGATTTGCATTGATTTTGTTGTAAGTGTTGGTCCAGGTCATCTAAGCTAAAGCTTATTTTCATAATTGGTATGTTACTTGTTGAATGGAGCTTTTGTCCTTTGGATTTAGGTATATATCTTGATAATTGTAGTGTGTATATGTTAAATGAATTTCATATATTGCAAACATTTTGCTTTTAAAAAGCCAAAAATGAATGTGTGGTGTTATTTTACTTTCTCAATAGGCACTGCTGAAGTATCCTCCATTCTGGAAGAGCGTATTTTGGGAGCTGACACCTCTGTTGATCTTGAAGAAACTGGGCGAGTCCTATCTATTGGTGATGGTATTGCCCGTGTTCATGGGCTAAGAAATGTTCAGGCAGAAGAAATGGTGGAATTTTCGTCAGGCCTTAAGGTAAATTACTTTGTGGCAGCATGCTCTATTTTCAGGTACTTAAGTTATCACTGCATAATTGCTGGGATACCTTATAGTAGAAGTGTCAAACTAACAGCTGAAAGCAGATTAAAAGTAATTGGCAAATGTTTAACAAAAAATAAAAATAAAAACATGGTGAAACATACATAATGTAAATTTGTGGTTTTCTAAGTCAATTTGTGGCTGCAGGGATCCATTTCTATTTGTATTTGACCTTAGAGCACACCTGCACAACTTGTAAACTTTAGGCTGTAGATAGGTTAGACTAGAGACAGGCTGACGGTGGTTGGTTGCTGTGAATTACGTGACACAGGAGAGTGTGCAGTAGCAACCCTAGATTTTTCCTTGAAATCCTTTTGCAAGCGCATATTGTGTAGGCCTGCTTTGTTGGGGGTGCTGTGGAGGAATTCCAGGCTTTTAATTTTGTATTATGGAGAACTTGTCATGTCAAAACTCTTTATCAATGCAGGCAGCTCTTCTACAACTTAGAATTTGAGGGTTGTCTTTAAGATGCTGAGGGATTAATCAGCTTGTTCATGGTCACAGTAGGTATTAAGTATCTTTTTAGACTGCTAGAGGGACTTGAGGGTTTTTTCTATTTTTACCATCATTCATTGTATAACATGCAGAGTAAATGTTAAAGCCCATTAAATGAATTGTAGCTGGACTACACCTAAGAAGTGACTAATTTCTGCCTCAGAAATTCAATATATGCAACCCCATCCTAATTGCAACTGGTTTTAATTTATTCTAGTTACTGATAGCTTTTCAAATTTGTGCCAACTCTTGTAGGTATTGGTGAAATAGTCTTATTAAAAATATCACAAGTGATTTCTGTGAGTTTTGGTTTCTTTTTTGGTTGATATTGTTATAAATAGCCCCCAGCCCCCTCCTCATCTTGAATAGGGCTCATTTCTGGCCGATAACAAAACTAAAAGTCTGGAGTGAAAGAAGAATCTTTTATTAGGGTCCTTGCAAAGAAAAAGGCACATTCCCTACTATGAGAGAAGTGCATTGATACAGAAGTGAGAGCAAGCTTTATAGTGTTAATTTTTAGGTGTCCCTCCCTTCCAGATCAGGATTGGTCCCAATTCTTAAAGATAGCAATCTCTGATACATTCCCACTTCATATAGCTCCTGGTCTTGATGCCCTCCCTATCAGGTGTGCAGACTCTAATCCTATGCTGGGAGTGTCAGATAATTGCAATGAATTCATTAAGCAAGCACAGTGAAGAAAAGCTTTCTTCTAATCATTGACCCCAGCCAGGTTAGGCTAATTTCAATTCTGACCCCCTTTATTAAGAACTTTTAGTTAGGCTAGCTGCTTCTCCTGAAGGCTAATTGATCAGTGGTGCTTGTTATCTTATACTACCTTGAAACTGCAACATTTTGTGAAAACCTAACTTTTTAGTGTTTACTACAATATCCTAGATGTTTCGTATTCTTACTCAGATATACTTGAAGTTTATAGGCAAGTTAAAATATTTGTTTTGAGTCATGTGACTAGACCGTTTCAGCATCATTGGTTCCTAAGTTGGGTTCCCCTGAACTGGAGCAATGTGGTATTTGGAAATAGCAGCTATAGGAAGTAGGATAAGGAAAGGGTGACCCTGTGGCAGGTGTCTAGTTTGAGACAACAGGGATTATTTAAAAACGGACTATTTTTTAAAATTATATTCTTTTTTATTATTATACCCAAGGTTTGGCTTACATTCTTGACTTTTATATCTAGTATAATCTTCCTGTTCTGAATGTGATTGAGAAGCCAATCCAATCACTCTATTAGATGGTAACTATGAATTAGGGCTTAGCACTTGAGGAATTCAGCTATTATTACATTTCTCCTCTTAGCTTGAGAATTCTAGTTTCCTATAATAAAATTACTAACGTATAATGTATAACACCAAAGAGAAGCATCGATTGTTTTATTTCTCCTTGGATTCTTTTAGGATAAATTATTTTGCATGGTTAGTCTATGAGCTGTTGTGGGTTAAGGAGGACCTTTTAAAAACTCTACAGTATTTATTAGACTTACAGTTATGTATATTTCTTTCAGGGTATGTCTCTGAACTTGGAACCTGACAATGTTGGTGTTGTCGTGTTTGGTAATGACAAACTGATTAAAGAAGGAGATATTGTGAAGAGAACAGGAGCAATTGTGGATGTTCCTGTTGGTGAAGAGCTATTGGGCCGTGTTGTAGATGCCCTGGGCAATGCTATTGATGGAAAGGTAGATTTAGAACTAATTTTAAAGAATTGAGTTGGTGGGAAGTATATCAAAACAATACTTAGTAATAATTCTTTTCTCTTGAAGGGTCCAATTGGTTCCAAAACTCGTCGAAGAGTTGGTCTGAAGGCCCCTGGAATCATTCCCAGAATTTCTGTGCGTGAGCCCATGCAGACTGGCATTAAGGCTGTGGATAGCTTGGTACCAATTGGCCGTGGTCAGCGTGAGCTGATTATTGGTGACAGACAGACTGGGTAAACATTCAATAATACGTTAAATGTTACTGTTTTCTTCTCCAAAAGGAGAAAGATTCCATATATTATTCAACTTAAAACTGATTCTCTAGAAGTAGAGAAGTGTAATTAGGTGTGCTCATGGTTTAATCAGTTGATGGCTAGTAGAATATGAATTGACAAACCTTTTCTGACTGTTAACTTAAATCTGTTTCAGCAAAACATCAATTGCTATTGATACAATTATTAATCAGAAACGCTTTAATGATGGAACTGATGAAAAGAAGAAGCTGTACTGTATTTATGTTGCTATTGGTCAGAAGAGATCCACTGTTGCTCAGCTGGTGAAGAGACTTACAGATGCAGGTATCAAGGGACATTAATGCTGAACATATTTAATGTTACTAAAAATTGCAGTTAGAATTTTTTTTTGACTTGTTCAGAGATGACTAAGGGAAGTTTTAATTGTTCCCTAAAAGAGAAGTAACCATTTTTCCTAAACTACTAGAAGCACTTGACCTTAGTTTTACTTAAGATATTATAAATTTTTTGGCATTTAATTTGGTGAATTCTGAGTTACATATCTCTAAAAGATGATGTCTTCTGGGTTTTTTTTCACAATTTGAGGGACCTGATTTTTAAATTATAATGATTTTAAATCTGAAACTGCTTTTTCTCTTCAGATGCCATGAAGTACACCATCGTGGTTTCAGCCACTGCATCTGATGCTGCCCCACTTCAGTACTTGGCTCCTTATTCTGGCTGCTCTATGGGAGAATATTTCCGAGATAATGGCAAACATGCTCTAATTATCTATGATGACTTATCCAAACAGGTTGAGTGAATTTAATTTTTAAATTGGGTGTTAAAACTTGAGTTCAAAGAACATGTCACTCTTTTTAAACACTATTTTCTATGTATACTAGGCTGTTGCCTACCGCCAGATGTCTCTGTTGCTCCGTCGTCCTCCTGGTCGTGAGGCTTATCCTGGTGATGTGTTCTACCTGCACTCCCGTCTGCTGGAGAGAGCAGCCAAAATGAATGACGCTTTTGGAGGAGGCTCTTTGACTGCCCTTCCAGTCATTGAAACACAAGCTGGTGATGTGTCAGCCTACATTCCAACAAATGTCATCTCCATCACTGATGGACAGGTATTTTGTTAGCCACAATAAATAGTTTGATAGGAAATATCTTAGTTAATTCTAAGCCAGTAATTCTCACGTTAAAAAAAAGTCTTCATTACAGAATAGTGCTTCTTGTCTTTTTCACTTTTCTGTTAGTATATTGTGATTTTTGTCAGGGTAGTAGGGCAAGAAACTATCCTGTCCAGCCTCCTCGTTATACATGAGGAAACAGAAACTCAGATTATCATGACCTGGATGATAGTATGTTGGTAAGAGTACTGGCTCTGATAATTATTACCTGTCTAACCTTGAGCATGTCCCCTTAATGGTTCTAGATCTATGATCTGAAGATCCTAAGACTTCCTTTATAGAAATACTGGTTTAGTTTTTAAAGGTTAAATTCTCAGTAAGTTTTTTGTATTTGTCATGGTGGATAATTTAATCTTTCTCATTTATAGATTTTCTTGGAAACAGAATTGTTTTACAAAGGTATCCGCCCTGCCATTAATGTTGGTCTGTCTGTGTCCCGTGTCGGATCAGCTGCTCAAACCAGGGCTATGAAACAGGTAATTTGATGTCACCGTTGTAAAGTTAACAAAGTGCAGAAATACTTAACATTATTACCTGTGATTAATAAAGAACTCAGTATCCATGTTTATCTTCTGCACTCTAGGTGGCAGGTACCATGAAGTTGGAGTTGGCTCAGTATCGTGAGGTGGCTGCTTTTGCTCAGTTTGGTTCTGATCTAGATGCTGCTACTCAACAACTGCTGAGTCGTGGTGTGCGTCTGACTGAGTTGCTGAAACAAGGACAGTATGGTAAGTTGTGCCTCTTGTTTTTGTTATTTCTTAGGCTAGGATCTGTGAGCCAGTAGAGACCAGAATAATTGTCCTATCCAACCCCTTCATTTTTTACAGATAATAAAACTGAGTCCTAGCGAGAGGTTAAATAACTTGCTCAAGGACAAACAGGTTGTGGCAGTTAAACACAAGATTCATCCCAAATCTAGTCCTTTTACCAATATGCCATATTGATTTTATTTGAAAACATAATGGTCTTAATGGTTAAAGAAAAGTAGCAAGATATGTCAGATTGTAAATATTCTTATAAATTAGCTTATGATTCTGGTGATGATTTATTTATATGTACAAATATATATAATTTATAACCAAAGACAACAAAGAGTTTTCCTGTGTTTTAGCATAGTGATAATGATATCTGGAATCCAAATATAGATAAGTGTTGGTTTTCTTTTCAGCTCCCATGGCAATTGAAGAACAGGTGGCAGTCATCTACGCTGGTGTACGAGGATATCTGGACAAACTGGAACCCAGCAAAATCACCAAATTTGAGAGTGCTTTCTTAGCTCATGTCATCAGCCAACATCAGTCCCTCTTGGGTAATATCAGGTATGACAAGAAGACATTTCCTTTGATCAGATACAAAATTTTGCTAATTTTTTTTTTCATTTTTTAATAAAATATAAATTTTCTCTAGATGAAAATTACAGTGGTGCTTTTGTTTTTTGTATGCAGGACTGATGGAAAGATCTCAGAACAGTCAGATGCGAAATTGAAGGAAATTGTCACAAACTTCTTGGCTGGATTTGAACCTTAAACTCCCATGGATTTTATCATATGCTAGTTTGGTTTTGTCAGTGTTTCTTCTTGTGATTCGGTTCCATTCATTATAGGACTTTAATAATGCACTTTTGTGCCTAATGTACAGAAATCCTATTATGAATAAAAGGGTTCCATGTTATTGTCTTCTTGTTGTCACTGAAGAGATTGAACCTATTTGCCTAATTTAAACTATAATTAGGATTTTTGGCACAGGTTTTTAATGGCTTCCTATTTTGTAATGGAAGTGAATTTGGGTTCTGATTAGTTCCGAGATTCTTAACTTGGGGAGCTCTGTGAAGTTTTGTTTTGTTTTTTAATATGATGTTCAGTTGTGGGTCTTCTTGGCAAAGATACTGGAGGGATTTGCCATTTCCTTCTCCAGTGTTGTCCCCATTTTACAGATGAGGAACTGAGACTGTTAAAAGTGACTTGCCCAGGGTCGCATAGCTAGTAAGTGCCTTAGTTCAGATTTGAACTCATATCTCCCTGACTCTAAGCCTAGTATTCTATCCTCTGTATCCCCCAGGTGCTCCTACATATGACTTTCAATATAAATTTCAGTGTAGTTGGTCTTTATACCTGATGCAATAGTCTTTTCACTGTATCTCCTAAACCCAAAAGAATGTTTTAATTCATTCAACATGTCTGAATAACTTAAAAGACCAATTCTAACCAATGTAGTTTTAATTTATGTAAGATATGATTCAGAGCCTTAAGTTTTCTATGTTCAAGTAAAACTTGGGGAATAAATAACATGTGTGCTGCATTGTGTAAGGTAGGTGGCACAAGGGATAGAGCCCCCCACCCCTCCACCCTGGCCTAGAATCTGGAAGACCTGAGTTCAAATTTAGGCTCAAAGCAAGAGTAAGAGCTATATCAAGGACTAGTTACATAATCCTGTTTGTCTCAGTTTCCTCATTTGCCAAATGGGCTGAAGAAGGAAGAGGCAAAGCACTAAATTATCTTTGCCAAGAAGTCCTCAACTGGGGTCTCAGAAAGTTGGACGCGACTGAAACAACTGAACAATAACAGGCCATTCACTGAGAGCTCTTAACATCTTCTGTTTCAAGTCTTGTCACAATCTCCTCCAGTGCCCTCACATGAAAAGGTGGCCCTTCTTTGCCAAAATGAACTCCTGTGTGTACAAGCGATCCCATTCCATCACATCTCCAGCAGATTGCCTCTTTGTCTTTTTTGCTATCTAAAATGCACTCATGTCTCTATCCCCCCAAACCCTCAATAATTCCATCCGTCTCCATTATCTGATGTTTCCACTTATTCCTTTCACTTAAGTTTCCCAGACTAGATTCTGATCTCATCATTCAATTGCAACTATTCTGTAAAAGATTTATTGTATAGGGTCTTGCCAAATCTAATGCCTTTTTCTCACCATGTTCTTTTTTTGGGGTTTTTTGTGACCTACCTTCCTGGTTCTCTTAACCTGTCTTAGCCCTCATTTTCAATCCAGGCCATCCCTGCTTAATGGAGGGACCTTCACATCCCTATTCTGAGCCTTTTTTTCATCTATACTATTTTACTTTGTATTCAGTGGTCATTTTTATACAGATGATTGTAAGAGTTATCCAGCCCTAACCTCTAGTCTCAGATTTCCAGTCATACATTGAACATCTTGAAATGGTTATCCCATAGGTGTGTTTAACTCAGCTTGTCTAAACTGAACTCGTTTTCTCCTCAAACCTTCCCTTCTCTAACTTTGCTTTTACTCTGGAGGATACCACCATCCTTAGAGGGTGTTATCCTCTACTCAGCTTTTCTCATGCCCTCCTCACAGCCTCCTCACAGTTGTAAAACTTATACCTTCAAAACATTTCTCATAAACACCACCATCTCTCCTGACACTGCCCCCCTATTGGTATAGGCCTTTTTCTCCTTGTTCCTAAACTGCTGCAGTTTACCCTCTTTGGTCTCCCTGCCTCAGTTGTCTCCCTAATTCCAGTCCATTGTCTAGTCCACTCATCTTTCAAATTGATCCTAAACTGTAGGTATGGCCCATCAACCCAAGTCTACACACAGGAGGCAGAAAGGATCATCTGGGAAAAAATATACAAGATCACACCAACATCCCATGACATGTTTTATGTCACTTCAGCACAAAGCAGTTTTGGTGACGTGTTATCAGCCTGTTTAGCCTTGTCACGTCTTTTCATCTGGTTTACTTGGAACTCCACAATTCTAGAAAAATGTACAATGCAAGTAAAAACCTGTCTAATGTAAGGTGTGAGCTATAATTATAAAGGAATTAGTGCTGCTGCAACTAAAAAAGCACCCATTAAGCTGTGCATTAATGAAAACAAATAAAGCACTAGACAAGACACCAATTGTAAATTGCCCGTGGTTGGATTCCTGAATAATTAAAATTGCACCTGGAGGAAAAAAAAATTAACTGACAAGATTTTTTTGCATGAGGAAGAAAAGATCAGAATTTTAATTTTTCAAGTCCAATCATCGAATGCTATGGAAAGGTTGGTACCAAATCTTGAAGTGCTAAACAGTGACTTGAAGGGAAACAAGGGTTATTAAGACTAGGTGGCCTATCAAATGCCCTGATTAAAACATCCCATGCACGGATTCTCTATTTTCAAGGAATCTAACAATATTTCACGGTAATCTTCTGATTCATAGGATTATGAGTATGAGTTGAAGGCTATCTCCTCCAACCTTGTAAGTGAAGAAACACCTACTGACAGACGTAGTGATTTGTCTAGTCGCACAAGTAGTATGAGGCAGGAT
The DNA here is from genome assembly GCF_028372415.1 of Notamacropus eugenii. Lineage (NCBI taxonomy): Eukaryota > Metazoa > Chordata > Mammalia > Diprotodontia > Macropodidae > Notamacropus > Notamacropus eugenii. The sequence continues at coordinate 327,736,125 of NC_092875.1, forward strand.
TCCCGCCCAGGCTTTCTGACTCAAATTCACCATTTTTCCACCATACCAACTCTGAGGATCTCAGGGTGATAAGTAGAAATAACAATTTTGATAGAAATGAAGACTGGAAATTCATCAATAAGATTTTTATTTTTTTTCCAACACATAAGGACTTTTTAAGAATGAATCTAGTCAATTATTTATTGAGTCTATTTTTCACTTGATTTCCCATGTAATTCAAGATTGTTGATTCTTTTCTAATAGCTCATTCTCCCTCAGAAGCATTCCTAGACTGTGATGTAGATCTAGGTATTCTAAGTTCTGCCAACTGCTCGCACTGATCCTATGAAATGATAATGATATTTACTTAATGTCTACTATGTGCCTGGCAGAGTGCTAAGCACTTTACAAAGATTATCTCCTTTGATCTTCACAGCAACCCTGGGAGAGAGGTGCTGATGAGGCAAAAGTTAAATGACTTGCCCAGGGTCATACAGCTATTGAGTGTCAGGTGTTTCTGACCAGTCCTGGCACCATCCACTGTGCCACCCCCATTATAAAGGAAGAAAGAGAACATTTGTATATCAATACTGTGAAGTTAAGTGAAGGGTCACCAATTTGACATCTGGTATAAACATTAAGGAGTTAGGCCTGCTTTCCCTTCTGAGCACAAATGGTACAGATGGGACTTTCCCCAATCATGAATTTGATTTTTTTAATGGGATTAGTGATGCTAAAAATGTTTAAAAAAACAAAAATCCCTCACCATCACCTATGAATAAAGCAAGAAAAACAAAACCATTGTTAACAAATATGCATAGTCAAATAGAATTAATTCCCACATTGACTAAATCCAAGAAAAATAATTCTGATGTAGAGTGAAACAGTCAAGAAAACATACACAATTACTACAATGTAAACAAAAAAAAGTAACGAATCAAAAGTGAATGTTGCAAAATGATAAAAGAACAAAATGGCTCATGAGAATGACAAGAAGCCTCCACTCCTTTCCAGAGGTGGGACTCGGTACATGAGTGTAGTACACTGCACATATTTTCAGACTTGATGTATTGATAAATTATGCTAATTTTTTCTTTTTTTAATCTTAAAAAATACTATGTGTTCTATGGGATGGCTCTCTGGGAAGGGATGGGAAAGGATACTGGACAGAGTTGATGGTGCAAAAAAAACTCGTTATTTTTAAAAAAGGAATCCATGATTCTTTCATGTGGGAACTCCCTTCATTGGCATAGACCACAACTTTTCTAAAACTCAATAGGTGGTCTCTGAGTGTTTCTGTGGCTAAAAAGTTCACTACCCTGCAGCCAACCTGGTGAGGAGCCTTTCTTGAAATGGGCTTGGCTGGTCTAAACCACTCTGAAATTTCTTGTTATTATTGCAGTCTTGTTTTGCCTTTGAGAGATTTCCCCTTACTTTCTCCCCATTTTCCCATACCTCTCTACCTTCTCATCAATTTATACGTTATATTAGGACCTCTTTTTACTTTATTCCTGGCTTCAGTCTTTCTGTTAATTGTCCTACAAGACTTTCCTTGGGAAGATTTCTTTCCCTTCCCCTCTTTTTCTGTGACATGTGTTGTTTCAATGTTGAGATGGTATACATGACAACGCACTCAGGCATCTTTTTTTTTTTTATTTGTCCTGAGTGGTAATTTAATGGGTATGTGGAACCCCCAGGGAGGAAACTCCTACCATTGCAGGCCAGCAAGTATTCTACCACTTAATCGACTAAGAGAGTTGCCTAGGTTAAGTTACTTTCCCAGAATCCTATAGCCAATATTGCGAGAGTTGAGATTTGAATTTATCTTCTTGGCTAGATAGAAAGCTGGTCCTCTTATAAACTATAACACGTTGCCTCTTGCTGGATTAATAATAAAGAGTTGACATTCACATAGCACTTTAAAGTTTGTAAAGTGCTTTTTAAGAAGTACTGCTATCATTTTGTCCATGTTCTAATAGCTAGTAAGGGTTAAATAGTGTATCCTCACTCAGGTCTCTGCTGATTCAAAGTCCAGTGCTCTTTCTACTTCAAAATCAAATTCATCATTTGCAACGCTGAATTTAAGTGAGTTGATTTCCCTTATAAAAATAAAGAAGTTAACCAAATAGATAAAAAACAGAACCCAACAATATGTTGTATACTAAAACCTATTTAGTGTCAGAAAATGTACACATATTTAAATTGAAATAGGAATGGTGAACTAAAAGAATGAGGAGTGGGTATGGACCCTACGCTGTGTACAAAGCAAGGAGCAAGTTCAGAAGCAAGCCGCAGTGATGGGGCTCAGATCCCAGGATCAGAGCCTGGTCTGTGTTCCAGCTCTATACCAATCTGAAATCTGCAAAGAAAAACCGTGGCAGGAATCCCAGACCAAAGAGAAGTCTATAGTTCTATTACTTTGAACCACCGGAGTTTTTCAGATGGCTCTTAAGAGGCTGAACCAGCAGCAGTTTACTGAAACTTCAAATGAACAAGCCCACAAACCTATTGCTCAGACCTAAACCTAGAACAGAAACTTGCAGAACCCAGACCAGTGGGACGGTGATCAGACTTGCTCTGAAACAAGAAAGCACTGAAAGCTTGCAACTCCAACCTGGGCTGCCTCTGAGATCCTGAAATAACATAATACTCAATACCCTCAGAAAGTAGCAATAGAGGCAGCCCAGAAGTATACAGAGCCTGGCCCTACCATGAACTCCAAAGTCAAAAAATAGCTGGGAGAATGAACAAACAGACAAAAATACTAGCATAAAGAGCTACTATGGTGCCTGGGATGCTGAAAGCACAAAGCCAGACAAAGAGAATGACTCTAAGATATCCATGAGCAAAGCCTCAAAGAAGAATACAGCTTAGGCACAAGTTCAACTAGAATTCGTGGAAGAGATGAAGCTTTAAAGATTAAAAAGCTAAAATAACTATAAATGAGAGTGCTAGAGGAAACAATTGGAAAATAAATGAGACCCATGAAAGAAAGAACTAGAAAAGGAAGTAAAAACCTCATACAAGAGACACAAAACCTTGCCAAAGCAACAAATTCCATGAAAATGAGAATGGACCAAATTGAAGCTAATGACTTCATAAGATAATTAAAAAATATTAAATTCAAAGACTAAAAAAATAGAAGAGAATTCAAGGTACTGCAGAGCAAAAACAATTTACCTGGAAAAAAGATGGAGAAAAGAAAATTTAAGGATCATTAAACTACCTGAAAGCTATTACCAAAAAAAGAGGCTAGATGTCATATTTCAAGAAATCATAAAGGAAAATAGACCAGATTTCTTGGAACTTATGGGGAAAATGAATACATAAAGAGTCTGTGGAGGTGTTGACAAACTTGATGTCTCTGCTTTTCCTTGCACTGAGCTCAAAATCTGAGGAGGAACAGGTCCTTGGATTTTCTTTGTGAAGAGCCTAAGTCTGGTAATTTCCTGATTCCCATGGTCACTGGATTATTGACCCTTGTGCTGAATGTCATCTTAAAGATGGAGGCCCTTCAAAAAGGTTGAAGAGAGAGAAACTGCAAGAAACAAGACTTCCCTTAAAAACAAGGGCTCTGTCTGGGTCTCCCTTGCTTGGCTTAAAAACCTGCTCCATCATTCCCCTGCCCATAGGTGGCTTCACAGAATAACCAATTCCTTCTAAACTTAAAGAAAAGGCATCAAATCTATCCTTTGAGCCAATATCAGATTAATCTTCTTTGATTATGCTTTCCTTATGCCATTTTCCTGATTGAACAATTATTGCAAGAGCTCCTCATTGCCTGCAAGATTTAGTCTAAATCCCTTAGTTTGTCATTCAAGGCCTTCCAGAGTCTGATACTAAGCCTTACTTTTGATACTCATTTTTCATTCCTCCCCAAGATGAACCTTTATGCTGACAGGTATTAGAAGAATCAAAGTTGGAAGGTCAACATAGTTTTGAGGTATGAGCTGCATAAACATGTTGGATGTTCAGTCATTGCTGTGAATTTATCAGTTTTTTCTATTACATAATTTGTTCATGAGAACAAATATATGTGCATATTTGTGTATACACAGGAATATATGTCAGTAATTTGATGGGTCCAAATTTCATCAGTCTGGCTGTGGATCACAGCCCGTCCATTGCTTTCCATCTTGTACAATGATAAGTAATTATTTCTGGTAATATTCAACTTAGAATAGGGGTAGGTCCCTATATGACGAAATTCTAATTTGTGTCCAGAAAGACAGAAGACACTGTTAAAGTCAAGATAGTCACAGAGGCCAGAAGAAGAGAAGCTGAGAAAAGGCTACAGAAGGCAATGAAGATAAGTAGTGGACAGAAGAACTGACCTGAACTGAGCTCAGCTGACTAGAGGTATGCAGGCTCTGCAATTGAGTTTGGGAGCTGATTCGATTAGATGAAATCTCTGATTGCAGGAGCTGATGCAAAAAAACATCTGTTTTTCTGAAGAGCTGGCTAAGAAAAAGCTGTCTTGTTTCTATGGCCATATGAAGTTTGAGAGAGAGTAAGGCCCTCAGAGAATTGCCTATATTTCCTTTTATTGTCTACTCAAAACCCAGAGAGTGGACCTGAATAGTTTTGGAGATCCAGGCTTAAGGGAACTGCTTTTCACCCAAAGGTTAGCACTGCTTCAGTACCCAGTCAAAGTAGCAGACCTGGGAAGTTCTACAAGTGCCAGGTTTAAGGCTACTGTTTGCTAAAAAAGCTTAACCCTGCTTTGGAGTCTAAGAATAATAGAGAAGTGGCTTCATCCAGCAGTAATCCGAGAGACCCAGAAGAGGAGGCTTATCCAGCAAGTGATACATGCTATATTATTACTTAAAGAGATCAAGGGCAACCAGAACTATGTGGTAGGGGGGTTGGGGGGTTGTTCCATAGCTGTTCTTTGTTGGTAGAACAATTTGTATGCTTACTACCATATAACTTAGATTTTTTCCCCCTCCCTCCCCCTCCTTTCCCCCTACTTCCCCCCTCCCTCTCCAAGATGGCATACAATTGTATATAGGTTCTACACATACATTCCTATTAAATACATTTTCACCATAGTCATGTTGCATAGAAGAATTAAAACGAATGGGAGAAATCATAAAACAAACCAAAACGTAATACAAAAGAAAATGATCTGCTACATTCTGCAATTGAATTCCATAGTTCTTTCTCTGGATGTGGAAGGCATTTTGCCTTAAAAGACCACTGGGAATTTTTTAAGTCCTTGCATTGCAATGAAGTTCTAAGTCTACCAGAAAAAAACCCTTGCACACTGTGGTTGTTGCTGTGTACAGAGTTCTCCTGATTCTGATCCTTTCATTCAGCATCAGATCATATAAGTCTTTCCAGGCTTCTCTGAAGTCTTCCTGTTCATCATTTCTTATAGCACAATAGTATTCCATTACTTTCAATTTATTCAGCAATTTCCTGATTGATGGGCATCCCCTTGATTTCCAGTTTCTAGCCACCACAAAGAGTGCTGCCATAAATATTTTTGTTCATGTGGGACCCTTTCCCATTTTTATGATCTCTTGGGGATACAGTCCTAGAAGCGATATTGCTGAGTCAAAGCGTATGCACATTTTTGTAGCCCTTTGGGCATAGTTCCAAATTGCTCTCCAGAATGGTTGGATCAGCTCACAGCTCCACTAGAAATGAATTAGTGTTCCAACTCTCCCACATTTTCTCCAACGTTTATCATTTTCCTGTTTTGTCATGTTAGCCAATCTGATGGGTGTGATGTGGCATCTCAGAGTTGTTTTGATTTGCATCTCTCTAATCAATAGTGATGTAGAGCATTTTTTCATATGACTACAGATAGCTTTAATTTCTTCCTCTGAAAACTCCCTGTTCATTTATCAATTGGGGAATGACATATTCTTGTAAATTTGACTCAGTTCTCTATATATTTTAGAAATGAGGCCTTTATCAGAGACATTGGTTATAAAACTTCTTTTCCAGTTTTCTGAGTAATTATCAGAGTAATTATCAATAGTAACTGTTGCTCTTTCCCTCCCAGCTTGGTTTACTTATTTTTTCTTTTGCTCATTAAAGGGGCCATTCCCTAATTACTTCTTAGAGAGGCTTATGCACGGTATGGCCTAATCTTACTCTACGTGAATACCTGAATAGGCCAAGGTCACCCATTGCATCCTGGGCTTTCTCTAGTCATCCATCCTGATGAATATCTGGTCACTGGATCCAGATGGCTCAGGAGGGGAAAGTGAGGCTGGTGACCTTGCACAGCTCTCCCTCACTCAAAACAAAGTCCAGTGCAAGTCAGGTCATCATTTCTCTGATGGCATGGTCCTCTTCCAAAACGAAGGATGAACACAGACACAAATGTGTGAGCTGCTATTATTACTGTTATTTAATGTGAATGCAGCTTTAATTGAGCATTTTTCTTTTTGCTTCTTCTGCCTAATGGGTTTATTCTGATAATTTCTGCCTCCTGCCCTGCAAAGCACAGAGAGAAGGCGAGCCGGGGGATTCCGACTTCCTCGACTTCCTCACGGTGGCGGTTTAGGACTGGGGCGGGGCGGATTGAAGAGGAAGTCAGAAGTTGTAGCCTGGACTCGACTTTTCACTCAGCGATCACTTAGCCCTGCTAGCTGGACCTAAGGACCTCACTGCCAAGACTCGAAAGTCATGAAAGCCTCAAAGTTCAGGGAGAACTTCTGGGTAAGGAAGCGGGAGCGGTGGGGGATGGCGTTCAGTGGGCTAGAATTAGGACAGGGAGCCGGTACACCAGGTGAGCTGGAAAAGGAGCCCGCTCCCCTGCAGTCCCAAGGGGGGAGGAATGAAAGATTCTGGGAGGGAGAACCAGCTCCTGGAATCCTGCGGGCGGCAGAGCTATGGGACCTGAACAGCGTGGGAAGAGAGTGCCTTAGAGGACCTCGGAGTTTCTGCATTCAAAGGCAGGTGGCTGGTTGGTGGTTTATTCCTACTAGCACTGGGCCAGCGAGAGAGGGCACTTTCCTGGGTTTGGCATTCTCACCTGTCCGCCCCGTCTTCAGGAACCTTCTCAAATGGTAAACGGGGCAAATCCCGATGGTCTACTGGGAAGGAAAAGGCGGGGACCTTTTGCGGGATTTCGTTGCCAACAATAAGCGTTGTTATTTGTTCTCTTTTTCCTTCCCTTTTCTATTCTCTTCGAACCTCCCACCCCCTCCCCTCTTCTCTCCCCACTTCCTCCCGTTCTGTCAGGCTAGAAGGGCTCCCTACACTCAGCGACAGGACCCTCTGAGACCCGTCGGGTCTGAAACCATCTCTCAGAAGGGTAGAGAGAGAGGAAAAAAAGTATTTTCAGCAAGGACTATATGAATATCTAGAAGAAATGAAAAAAGAGATTTTAAAAAAATAAAGTTTTGCAGTTTTCTGGAAATAATAATAGCATCTAATATTTGTAAAGAGTTTACGAAGTCTGGCCTGTCATAGCTACAAACGATACATTTTCTTTCTTCCTCCTTCCCTCTCTCTTTCCTTTCTTCTTTCCTTCATTCCCTCCTTTCCTTCCTTCCCTCTCTCCCTTCTTCCATCCTTCCCTTTCTCCCTCCCTTCTGTCCTTCCTTCCTTCCCTCCTTCCTTCCTCACTTAAGAGCTGCACTAGAAAGGACTCTGCTGCCCTGAAGTATCTGCCCTTGTAGCCTGCCATGAAACTCAACCATTAGAGTAATTTCTTTGGTTCTTAATGTTTTTTAGGCAGGAGGGGGTGTCTTCCAGAGTTCCTAATAAAATACAAACATGTCTGAGAGCTATGGCATCTTCAGCCATTACTAAGGGTACCGCAGGATTATATCACTGAATATTTTACCAGCACAGTTCTATGCCTATTCATCCAGTGATCAGGAGAGATCACCTCTAGAGGAGGAAACTTAGTAGCTTAATAGAAGGAAACAGAAGGAAAGTGGAAACAGATATTTCAAGATCTATGTATTATTATCATTAGGCTTCTATTTCACAATTCTTCAAGCTACAGAATACAAGGAGATGTAGGAAAAGTCCTCTTTGGGTCAGTGCCAATTTACAGTTTCAGCTCATCAAGGAAGCTATGCTCTTATCTGCTTTTGTTGCAGAGGGTGACTGGTAACATGCATTTTCAAATGTATCTTTCCACAAAAGTTTTCCCTATCACTGATATTTTATTTGTTATAACAAAGAATTCCAACAAACATTTGCTAAGTACTTACCATACTCAAGATACCCTCTAAAGAAAAAAGCTTTCTTCAGAAGCTGGTCAACACTGTTTGGTATTTACCATCCCCAACTGTAAAGGATAGATTAAAGGCATCTGTCAGAATTTCTATCTAGTTTTTGGCCTTTAGTTTACACTGTCTTCCCATGGGGATGGAACTGAATATGCTAGGGATGGTGACTTCTGTCTGCCCCCCAGTTAGGTCCACACCGATCAAACTTTAGAGCTCAGAGTATGGTTCCAGATATGATACCACAACTGGTTCAGGAAAGTAGGGCAAAGAGAACATGACAAGAACTTCATCTTCACCTGCTTTGGGATGGATGCATGTTTTGTAGTGGACCACTTCCTCACAATCATGTGAAATGAAAGTATTATTGTGAACATGGAATGCACATTGAAAACTGAGACTGAGAGAATCTAAAAGTGACTTACAGTTACCAAGCTATAATGTCTCATAGTTGAGCACTATGAGAAAATTCATCCCTTTTGAGAGGCAGGCTGGCATAGTGCTTAGGTCAGCATCATCTGTAAAAATAAAAGCACTGTTCTTGTCTCTAAGGTCCCTTCTAATTCTAAATCTGTGCTCATAAATTCCTTCTGGGGCAAGTTCTGCAGTTAGACAAGTGTCATTATCTCTGTATGTCTCCAACCATTTCCTTGAAGTATGTAGGGCTGATGTGTTAAAGATTAATCTTTGACTTCCCCTATTTTCTGACTTTTGCTTTAGTCCCACGGTTTCCCTAGGACTTTGGAAGCCACACCCAGAACACTGTACTAGATACTGGTCCGATTTAGTGGAAATGAATTAGTGTAAATAGAATGGCTTTGACTGAAAATGACAAGAAATAAGATCTTTGTGGAGATGAATTGTAAAGCAGGAAACATACACTCATCGAGCAAACCCAATATTATGAAATCTCAGAAAAAAACTGTTAAATGGTGTATGTATTTACTTTCTAAAAGAATTCGCTGATGAGTTCTTTTAAGTCCTCTGTGCACCTGAAAGATTTGTTTACAAATAATATGATTGATATGTTAGTTTTGAGTTACATGGCTATGACAGACACTAAGGCCCATGAAGGTTTCCAGAGTTATCCAATGTGTGGGGATATTTTGCTCCTTCTGATCCTCATCTTGCCTTGCTTCTATCTCAGTTCTTTCATCAAGATTCTTGAACCTTGTTCTCTGTAGCACCTAACATATAATATCTTCTCTGATTTTCTTCCTTTTCAAATCTCAACTGAAAATAGAATACTGTCCCCTTTCTGCACTTCTTGGGAGACTTTCCCCATGTAACACTATGGTAGCTGAGGGATATCCTTCACTCAGAGCACAAATTTAGCTTCAGCTCAAATTCTAAAAGCTACATCCTAAGATGGATTTCTCACTTCTCCAAGGACACTGTAATAAGTGAGACACAAAAAATGGGAACAAATCTCTACTAAACGTCATTTCCTTGAAAAATGGTGGACAAGAATCTTTACTAGCAAAGGTGAAAACACAAAGTAGAGGAGCAGGTGATAGACCAATAGAAACAGTAACCAACAAATATGTATTGAGCCTGTGATGGTGCTGGAAAAATTAGTAAGTATGGAGTTAGAGATGTAAATTAGAGTGGTGGTCAAATCCTAGCTCTGCCACTTACTATGGGTGACCTTGGGCAAGTTACTTAAGCACTATGGTCCTCAGTTTCCTCATCTGTAAGTGTAAGTCTGCCAGTGTGCCTCACTCTTGAAAGTACTAAGTAACATTCTCAGGAAGTGACTCAGTTTGTCTCCTACCCTCTCTCAATGCTTTCCCTTCCTCTCCTAATAAAAATAACTCATTTATATAGGGCTTTAGGATTTGCAAAGCACTTTTCACACAGTTTCTCATTTATTCTTTAAAATGAAGCATTTAAAGCAGGGAATGAATCTAGTAAATGAAAAGACCATCACTCTCTTGTGTGATATACTATCTATCCAATGGAGCTCCATTAGAATGGATGTGGGGAGGGTCTGTGTTTGTGTTCCTAGTACATGGTGGGTACCTTTCTTCTAGCTGCCTTTCACTTCTTCAACAGATACTCCTTGGCTGACTCCATGCCTTTAGCTATTGAATCTATTCCAGCCAGATCATGGATTCTTGGATGTGACTATTGTGTCTCTAATGGGTGCTGCCAAGATAGTAAGGTCTTTTCATCTCCACAGAGGCACTGTCCATGGTAGAAAGAGCCCTGGACTTGGCATAAAGCAACCAGCATTTATTTATTAAACATCTTCCATGGTGCTGGGCACTAGAGATACAAAGACAAAAATGAAACGCTTCTTTCCTCAAAGAGCTTACATTGTGTTGGGAGAAACAACATGTGCACATGTGAGTGGATACAAAATTCATACAAAGTGAATGCAGTTTTCAGGATGGGAAGAGGAAGGCAGAGGAGGGAGGGAGCATAGGAGGAGACAGTATTTGAGCTGACTTTTGGAGGAAGTGAAGGATTCTAAATAGCAGGGACAAGGAGGGAATGCCTTATGGGCATGAGTGAGGAAGAATAGGAAGGCCAACTTGGCTGGAATATAGGTGGAATGGGTGAAGAGGAGTAATATGTAATGTCCTGGAAATGTAGACTGGGATTAGGTCGTGAAAGGCTTTCAGTGCCCATCAGAGAAGTTTGTATTATCTTGGAGGGGAGAGGGACCACTGGAGCTCACTGAACAGAGCAACATGGTCAGATCAGGCCACTTTCAACTGGAAAATAAGATATACAGGCAATGGGGTATAGAAATCTATCTTGCCCTACAGGAAAATAGAAGGGACGGGGATAAGAGAAGAAGTAGAGGGTTGATAGAAGGGAGGGCAGATTGGGGGAAAGGATAATTAGAATGCATGCTGTTTTGGGGTGGGGGAGGGATGGGAAAAAATAGAACTCAATCTTGTGCAAGTAAATGCTGAAAACTAAAAATAAATTAATTTTTTAAAAAGGGATAGGCCATTTTGACACCTTCTTGGAGGGTGGATTGGAAAGAGGAGAGGTTTGGGGGAGGGGAACCAATTGGAAGACTGTTATAGTAGTCCAGATGAGATGTCATGAATTCTGTGTCTCTCTTTCCTCATATGTAAAATAGGGCTACTGATACTTCCACTATTTCACAGGATTGTTGTGAGGAAAGCATAAACCTTAAAGTGCTAAGTACCTATAAAGTGTCATTATTATATGAATTATTATTGGGTAGGTTTCTCTTTGTCACATCACCTCTATCTCAATTTCCATAGCTGTAAGATGGGGATAGTAAGAGCACCTTCATCACAAGGTTGTTGTGAAGATCAAATGAGATAATATTTATAAAGTACTTACTTAGCACAGTGCCTGGCTGTGTAGTAAGTGCTTAATAGATTCTTGTCTCCTTCCTCCTCTTTGTTTCTATCTTCCTCATTAGACTGTAAAATCTCCCCATGGTAGTGACCAGGTGCTCCATTGTCCCTATGTCTTTCTACCTCAGCTAGTGCTGATTCTGTTCTCTTTTGAGTGAGCTGCTATTTAAACAGGAGCCTATAGATAGTGTGGGTCAAGTTATGAAGTCAGTTTTGGGGAGTCCCCAGTTTCCCATTTTTTCTCCTTCTACATCCCATTGATCTTCTTCCCCTTTCTTTGGGCACACAGTGCCTTTGTATTCTCTTTCTCCACTCTTCCTTTTCTCAGGAACTGTTGCTCCCAATTAAGCAATTCATACTTAAATTTTGTAAGAAGGTCCTCTTCTAAGCCTTGATCTGGTGCCCACTATGGTAGGTCCTGTCAGACTTCTTCCCATTAAAGGAATTTCAGGCTTTATTTAGTAGGTACAAGAAGCATTTTGTGGGAAGAAGAGGGAGAATCCTTGAAATCATCGTATAAATAACTGCTGCCTCTTTAAAGTAATACTGTTCAGGTTTCACCAGGAGACTTTGGAAATAACCAAGTATTCCCAACACTGTCAAATAGGTGAACTCCAGAATGGGAAGAAAGGCACAGGGAGCAGGCAGGGAAGCTGGTTTCTACATGATGAAAAGATCTCAAGATTTTTGATTTACAGGCAGTGCCTTTCTTAATTCAGCAAGCAGCTGAATAAGCCTCCTAAAGACTTTCTCCTTGGCTTTTTTCTGGTTCTGGTTCTTCTGGCTGTAGAAAGCTCAACATCTCCTCCCTATTTGAATTCCTGTTGCTATAGCCAGTCGAATTGCTCATGCTCTCTCCTTTGACATTCTCAAATTTGAATAATCCCATGGACCCTTGGCAAAAGGTCATAAGATCAGAAACTCAGTGCTGGAAGAGACTTTAATTTTATGATCAAAATGACCTACTCTACATTTTGTAATGCTCTCTATCTGTTGTTTGGAGATGAATTCTTCCCCTCCTCATAGATCTGACAGGTAGAATGTTCCTTGCTCTTCTAATCTGAGTGCTTCATTGTCTATGGTTCCTTTTTGCAAGATATAGTTTCCTTCCTTATCTCTTTTAATTAGGTATAGTTTTGCTTTTACTTTGTCTAAGATAATGATTGCTACCCCTGCTTTTTGTTTTCAGTTTCAGCTGAAGCATAATAGATTCTACTCCAGTCCCTTACCTTTACTTTGAGTATGTCTTTCTGCTGCAGGTGTGTTTCTTGTAAGTAACATATTGTAGGATTCTGGTTTTTGATACATTCTGCTATCTTCTTCAGTTATATGGGAGAATTCATCCCATTCACATTCACAATTATGATTACTATCTGTGTGTTTTCCTCTATCCTATTCTTCCTCCTGTTTGTTTTCTCCCTCCTTTTACCTTTTCCCACTTCTCCAGTGTTTTGCTTCTGTCTACCAAGTCCCCTGATCTGCTTTCCCTTCTGTCAGTCCCCATTCCCCACCCTTTTTATTTAATCCCCTCCCCTCCTACTTCTCTGTCAGGTAAGATAGATTTCTATATTCAACTGGTTGTATATATTATTCCCTCTTTGAGCCAATACTGCTGAGAGTAAGGTTCGTGATGCCCATTGCCCACTCTCCCGTCTTCCCCTCACTGTAACAGGTCTTTCTTGCCTTTTCATGTGAGATAATTTACCCATTCCATCTCTCTTCTTTCCTCTCTCCTTGTACTCCTCTTTCTCATCCCTTAATTATTTTTGTGTCATTCCCTCAAATTCACCTTCTAACCTTACCCTCTGTCTATGTATATTTCTTCTATCTGTATTGTTAGTGATACAATTTTTAAGAGTTACAAGTATCATCCTGCCATGTAAATTGTAAACAATTTAGCTCTATTGAATCCCTTGTGTTTTCTTTCCCCTTTTTACTTGTTTATGCTTCTCTTGGATCTTGATATGGGAGGTCAAATTTTTGGTTTAGTTCAGGTCTTCTCCTTATGAAGGTTTGAAATCCTTCTATATCATTGAATGACCATTTTTTCCCTTGATGTGTGAGGCTTAGTTTTGCTGGGTAAGTGATTCTTGGTTCTAGTTCTAGCTCCTTTGACCTCCAGAATATCATGTTCCATGATCCTTTAATGTTGCAGCTGCCAAGTCCTGTGTGATCCTGATTGTGACTGCCCAATATTTGAACTGACCACTTGTATTTTTTCCTTGATCTGATAGTTCTGAAATTTGACTAAATTTGGGGGTTTTATTTTGGAATTTCTTTCCTGAGGTGACTGGTAGATTCTTTCAATGTCTGTTTTGCCCTGTGGTTCCAAGACAACAGGGCAGTTTTCCTTGGTAATTTCTTGAAAGATGCTGTCCAGGTCCTCCTTTTGATTATATCTTTCAGGTAGTCCAGTGATTCTGATATTGCCTCTCCTGGATTTGTTTTCCAGGTCAGTTGTTTTTCCCATGAGGTAGTTTTACATTTTCTTTCATTATTTTTCATTCTTTTGAATTTGTTTAATTGTTTCATGATGTCTCATAGAGTCATTTACTTCCACTTGCCCCATTCTAGCTGTTAAGGTATTGTTTTCCTCAATTAGCTTTTGTACTTTCATTTCTGTTTGACCAATTATACTCTTTAAGGAGTTGTTTTCTTTAGTGGATTTTTGTATTTCCTTTTCCATTTGGCCAATTCTCCTTTCTAAGCAGCTTTCCAAGCTGTTGACTCTTTTCTTCATAATTCTGTTGTATCACTCTCATTTTTTTCCCCAGTTTTTCTACTACCTCTCTGATATTTTTTAAGCTCCTTTTTGAGCTCTTCATGAATTTTTTCTGGACATGAGACCACTTCCCATTTTTCTTTGGAGTTTTGCCCGTAGTTGTTTTGACACTGTTGTCATTTTCTGAGTTTGTGTTTTGGTCTTCCCTGGCACCATAATAACTTTCTATAATTAGATTCTTTTTTTGTTGTTTTTTGCTTCTTTTGCCTTTTTCTTTTCTTTAAAATTTGAGCTCTGCTCCCAGAGTGGAAGTGGCACTGTCTCTGACTTCTTGTGTGAGTGACTGCAGACCTTGCTGCACTAATGTTGTCCTGAAACCCACTGGACACACTCATGTCTGGTGATGTGCTGAGGGTGGAAGAGACTTTAGAGGACATTTGCTCCTCATTTTACAGATGCAAAAATAGAGGTCCAAGAAGGTTAAGTAACCTGTCCAAGATCATACATGTAGTAAGCCTCAGAAGTGAGATCTAAACTCAGATATTCTGATTCCAAATCCTAATGAGGCTTTCATTCTTGGAAAGAATAACACCAAATTTATTTACACTTAGATGATGATGATGATGATGATGATGATGATGATGATGATGATACTCTCTCAAGTTTGCCCAGGGCATTAGGAACTTTAATACATTTTCTTATTTGGTCCTTAAGCCTATGAGATAATAAGTAGGAAAGATATTATTATTTCTCTTTAACTATTTTTTAAAAAATTATTTATTTTTAGTTTTCAACATTCACTTTCATAAGATTTTGAGTTTCAGATTTTCTCCCCTGCCCTCTCCTCCCTCATTCCTAAGATGCTGTTCAATCTGCCATAGGCTTTGCTTATGCATTCATATTAAACATATTTTCACATTAGTCATAATGTGAAGACAAATTAGAACTAAAGAAGAAACAAAACAAAACAACAAAAGAAAAGGAGAGCAAATAGTATGCTTCTATCCGCATTCAGATTCCAAAATTCTTTTTCTGGATGTGGATAGCATTTTCCATCATGAGTCTTTTGGAGTTGTCTTAGATCCTTGCATTGCTGAGAAGATCTAAGTTTATCAAAGTCAGTCATTGCACAATGTGACCATTACTGTGTATAATGTCCTCTTAGTTCTGCTTACTTCACTCAGCATCAGTTCATATAAGTCTTTACAGGTTTTTCTGAAATCTGACTGTTCCTTATTTCTTGTAGCAAAATAGTATTCCCTTACATTCATAAATCACAACTTGTTCAGCCATTCCCCAATTGATGGGCATCCCCTCAATTTCCAACTCTTTGCCACCACAAAAAAGTGCTATCTTAAGTATTTTTGTATGTGTGTCCTTTTCCTATTTTTATGATCTCTTTGAGATATAGACCTAGAAGTGATATTGCTGGGTCAAAGATTATGAACAGTTTTATAGCCCTTTGGGCATAGTTCCCAATTGCTCTCCAGAATGGTTGGATCAGTTCACAATTCCACTAACAATGTATTAAGTGCTCCAATTTTCCCACATCTTCTTCAGTATTTATCATTTTCCTGTTTTGTCATGTTAGCCAATCTGATGGGTGTGATGTGGCATCTCAGAATTGTTTTGACTTGCATTTCTCTAATCAAAAATAGTGATTTAGAGCATTTTTTCATATGACTATAGATATCTTTAATTTCTTCCTCTGAAAACTGCCTGTTCATATCCTTTGACCATTTATCAATTGGGGAATGACTTGTATTCCTATAAATTCGACTCAGTTCTCTATATATTTCAGAAATGAGACCTTTATCAGAGACACTGGTTGTAAAAATTCTTTCCCCGTTTTTGGCTTCTCTCCTAATCTTGGTTGCATTGATTGTGTGCAAATACTTTCCAGTTTAATGTAATCAAAATTATCCATTTTGCATTTCATGATGTTCTCTCTTTTTTGGTCATAAATTCTCCCATTTTCCATAAATCTGATAGATAAACTATTGTTCTCCCAGTTTGCTTATTTTCTCTTTTACTATTGAGGAAACAAGGTTTGCAGGTTAGGTGATTTCCATAATTATAGAGCTAGAAAGTAATGGGGCTGATATTAAAACTTGGGTCATCTAGCTCCTGGTTCAATGCTCTTACTCTCCTCATCTCCTTAGTTACTTATGTGATCTGATTTCCTTAGACCAGGGGTCGCCAAACTTTTTCATCATGCACCCCCCATTCCTGATGTTGTGAAAACCTGGGTGACAAGAAGAATGGTGGTGCCCTCTACAGTAACAGGGAAATATGGGAGATAGGTAGGTTTTGGTGGAAAGATAATGTAATTATAACTGTCTCCACATGACGTCATCTGTGGCTGTTCATTCTAGGAATGGGGGGTCCACCAACAAAGCTAACACTAGTACAGGCAATTTCTGCTCCCATCTCCTTCCCATCCCTTTGCCTTCATTCTTCACAGTATTCAGTCAAAGAGCAGAGACAGGATATGTTTAATCTTCAAGATTCTGCAGAAGAGAAAGAACAGAAGGCTCTCCTGAAAAAGACTCAGAGTAGAGTAGTCAGAAACTCTGAGGTGGTGAGAAATGTGAAACAAGGACCTTGGAAGTCTTGGGCAGTGGTAGTGAGTAGCAACCATGACCAGGTTGGTGTCAAGCACCAAATCTGTCCCAGACCAGGACAGCTTAGGCCCAGGAACCTTGACATCCCTTCTCTTCTGTTTCAAGATGCCATGGAAATCCTTTAATATTCAAAGTTCTAAACCTCAAAGATCCTGGGAGGGCCTAACCTGGGAGATGGAGGTTGTCTCAAGAATCATGGGGACCTAGGGCAAGATAAAGCAATGTGAACCACCTCACCCCAAAATGTAGCAAATAGAAAAGTCTGGTTCTGGCACAAAGACCCAATGCAAGAAATTAAGTTAGAAAGACAAGCATACTGAAGAGGATGCCAACTCATATAAAAATTATTATAAATCTATATTTATAATACTATATTAATTATTAATAAAATATATTAATTATTAATAATAAATCTAAAGACCCTCCCTCCCTAAGGACCATTGATTAACTATAACTATAACTGTTCAAAGGAAAAAGTGAATTATCAGCAAGGGCAAACATGGATAGATAGAAGAAATGATCCAAGAGCCTCCCCTTTCTCTCTCCCTTTAGTCTCTTCTGTAAAATCCTTATGTCCTCTTTGAAAAAAGAAAGAAAGAAATGATTCAAGAGATTAAAAAATAAAAGTTCTTGAGGAAAGAATTAAAAAGAGAATAAATAACTTAAATGAGAAAGTGGTGTGATCTTGTTGTTCTTCTCAATTTTGGCATTTTAAAAGCCTTTTCAATCCCTATTTAGCATGTGGGAGATTTGAAGTGTTAGCATTCTCATTAGACTGGTATTTCTATTTCCATTAATATTGAAAATAGATCAGTAGAGAAATCCTGACACATATGTTCTAATTCAATTTTTTTATTGTCCTGCCAGTTTCATCTTTGAATGATTTGAGAATGATGTGACCGGTTAGATCTCATACTAAGTTTTTTATAAACTTATTTTTGCTTCCATTGCTTTTTGCTGTTTTTTCATCCTCCTACATATTATTTTGTAAATGTGTTTATATTTTAAATAGTATTGTCCTTGGTTGCCACGTTTCTCCATTTGATAAGCACTGGTTATGTGGTTTTTTTCTGCTTCCTTGGGGTGACTGTCTTATCCAAGTTAAATTTTTACAGAAAATTGTAATTATTTTGTACCAAAACTCTAAATTCATTGGCATGGGGAAATTCAAATGAGGAAGCTCCCTCTACCAATTTGGATTGGCACCTAGTCTGTAACTTAGAGTCTTTTACAGTTGTCTGAGGCACTGAGAAGTTAAGTAACTTGATGAGAGCCACTCAGCCAATATGTATCAGACGCAAGACCTGACCCCAGGTATTCCTGTCTTAAATATTATCTCTCAGCTCTACTATGTTATCTTTCAGTAAACAGTAATGATCAAGGGAAATTAAAGGCAGCTAGGTGCACTGTGAACAGAGTGCTCAGTCTCAGACATGTACTAGGTGTTTGACTTTGGGCAAGTTACTTAACCTCTGTCTGCCTCATTTTTTTTTCCACTGTAAAATGGGAATTATAATTGTACCTACCTCTCAGGGCTGTTATGAAGATAAAATGAAATAATATTTGTAAAGTGCTTATCATTGCTTATTCTCTCCCCACCCCCTAACAATTTGATCTTTTTACTTCTTTTTTTTTTGGAGGAAATGTTGATGAGTTATTTGAATATGCCACCGAAATGTTGCAAATACTTGCAGTATCTTCTTCCTCTTCCTTATTCTTCTAGTTTAATGTTTACTTTGAACTTTAACTAATTAGTGCCTTGACCTCATAAATAGTTGATTCTAATATGATCCTTATATCAGTAATCAGTTATTTATATTTGAGATACAATCAATCCCATTTTGAGTGTTCTCTATGGCCAGGACCTTCCAGCTCTTTTCTGGAAGAAAGTATTTCTGATACATGATCGTGAAACCTTTGAATTGACTATAAGCCTTTGACTTTTTTGTTTTTTAAATCTAAGTCTTATTTTCCAACATATTTTTCACTTCATGCCCTGTGGCCATGTTTGTTATGAAGTAACCACACATTAGAGTATGTGGACTTGGTTTAAGGTATCTTGTCAGTTCTTTTTAGAATGTCTCTGCCTCTTTATCCTTTGCAATAGGGTTGGCATACAAATTGTTATCACCTTTATTGTGCTCTTTCTGTTTGTGCTCAGCATGAATACTGCATGACAAGGTGATCAATTGTCCCATAGATGGTGTTTCTTATTCCTTTTTGGTAAACAATTTCTCTATCAATTTCTGTATTTGCCTCTACAGTGAAGATTTGTGATCCATCCTTCCATTTAGTTCAAGTATCCCTTTGAGTTCTGATTTCACTTAAAGCAAAAATTTCACAATTGATACTGTTCAGTTCTTCCAATAACAAATTGGTTTGTTGGCTACTGGACAAAGGTCTTCCATTCTGACTACCTCCAGTTATATTTATAGATGGTCTAAAAACTATGATACTTCATGTCCACTACCCCTTTTTCTGCCACTGCCATTGTTGCTCCAAAAGTTTTTGAGGTCTATGTAGGAATGAGTCATTGTTGTTGATTTTTTATATCTTGGGTTGCCATGTCCAAATAATTTAAGCCTTGCCCTACCCCTTCCCAGTGCCACTCTATAGATGAGGTTCTCAGTACTTGGCTATTTATGAATTTGGGTAGCAGATTTTGTCTGTTATCACCAAGACACTATTTTGAAACTTCTCTAGCATGGTAGAACCTGTCAAAGTTAATACTTGAATGGCATAGCTTTCCAGAACCCAGAGTCATCTTCATTTCACAATGAGGTAGGCAGGTAGGACTTCATAAAAAAAAGCTTAGAAATAATCTAGAGAATGTATGAATTACTTTAAATTTTTCAACTTTATTTATAAATATATTTGATCTCAACATCTTAAAATTAGTATCTTAAAAATTACTGAAATATTTTGTTTTTATGTCAAATGAATTTCTTAATAGATCTCACCCAAACCCCTACACTTCAAGCCATCCCTTGCTACAATGAATTATTTAAAAAGGGATGGAGAGAGCACTTCTGAAAATTAACCAACACATCAGTTTATACATTGCTGGTATGTGAAATGTTGGATGTCTGTAGTCTTACACCTCTGCAAAGAAGAATGGGAATGTACATTTTCTCATCTTTTCCATGGAGACAAAATTACATGCTGTTCAGTTTGGGGGCTTTTCCCCTTGTTATTTCTTTTTTTTCCTCATGAATTTATTTTTTTTATTTTTAGTCCCAAATTCTCTTCCTCCCATTATTCAATCCCTATAGACACCTTGTGAGGTATGTAGTGAAGACAGTATTATTCCCATGCTCCAGATGAGGAAACTTAGACTCAGTTTGATGACAAATCTGAGTCATAGAACTAAGATTTGATCCCATACTCTGTTATACCACTCATCCCAGTGCTTTTTCATCTCTATGCCATGCTTCCTTTCAAAGCAATTAAGGAGCATACATTGTGAATATACAAGTACAATAGGATTTCAAGAAAGGATATGATCATGGGGTGATAGAGGAGTAGGTGAAAATTTTCTGATAGCCTTTCCATTTTAGGTTCTGAGAAACTCAAGGACCATCTGGATTAATAAGTGAATTCTATTCAGAGAACAACTAATTCCAATATTACATAAATTATTTGCAAAAATAGCAAAAAAAAAAAACTTACTTTATCTCTTCTATGACATTTGTATGGTTTTAATATGATATACCAGGGAGAATCAAAACTGAAAAAGAAAATTATAAACCAATATCTCTAATGAATATAGACGAAAACATTTTTAATGACATTTTCACAAAGAAGTTAAAACAGCCTATCACAGAGATTGTACACTATGACCAAACTGAGTTTAATGTCGAGAACATAGGACTGATTTAATATTAGGAAAACTATAAACTGAATGAATTAAATTAATAACAAAATTCGCAAAAATAATGATTGATTATATCAATAGGTTTAGAAAGAGCTTATAATAAAATATAATAGCAATTTGTTTTTTTAATTGAAAACGTAGGAACAAATGGACTGTTCCAATTGGTAAGATTTTTTTTAAACCAAGAATGAAAGACACTGTTGTGAAGTGTTCAAGCACTGATCTTGGAATCAGGAAAGATCTGGGTTGGAATCTCAGCTCTAACAATGATCATAACCCTAGGAGATTAAATGCAAGAATGTTTGACCTGGAGAAGAGAATCTTTTCTTTAAAGTGGGTTGAGAAGGCAGGGGTAGACAAAACCACAATAATTGTCTTCAAGCCTTTGGGGATTAGTTACATGAAAGGGGATTGGATTGTTTTACTTGACCCAGAGTGCAGAATTAGGAGCTTGGGAATTTGGTTTTGATATATGGAAAAACTTGTTAATGATTAAATTTACTTGACTAGGCTACCTCAGAAGGTGGTAAGTTCCTCTTCACTAAAAATTTTTAAGCCCCAGATGGATAGCTACATATTAAGAATATCATAGAGGAGATTCTTGTTCAGAAATGGGTCAAATTAGATGGACATAGACATTCCCTTCCAATTCTATGATTCTGTAAATGGTAATTCCCAAACTTTCCAGTTAATTTATTATACATTATACTTGCAGAAAGGTTTTATGTGACTTTTAGCTGAGTGGGTTTTTTTTAATGATTCCTTTGGGGTTTCCTAACCTGCTTAGATCATTGACCCTTAGTTGGATCAGGGAGTTATCTGTAGTCATTCCACTGTGTTCCTTCCAATGATCTTCCTTTCACTTTACTCCAATTCACAGTTTTGAAAACTCTTATGAGATTTTATTTCTTTTTCCTTCTCCTTTTGCTTCCTGGCCCAGAGGTCATCATTTCAGAAACTTTCCATTATTTGCTTCTTCTTTGTATAGACCACTCTCCTCACAATCTTAGCCTTTCTCTCCTTCACTAGCTCTGATACAATATTTTTTTTCTCACATCTGCAGTGTCCCCACTTTCTCAGCACTGTTGGCTATGACAGCATTATTCATCATCTGAATGAGGGCCGAAAGAACTGCAAGGAATTTGAAGATTTTTTAAAAGAAAGGTATGGTACCATCTCCTGTAAGAAGACACAATTGGCTTGAATCTCCCCTCAATCAATGAGAGTTTACTGAGTCCCTATTATGTTCAACACTTTGCTGAAAACTGTAGAGATTATAGAAATATTTAACTTGGTCCTTGCCTTCAAAGAGTGTATAAGCTAGAAAAACAAAACAAAAAAACCAAACTGTCTATACTAGTACTTCTACTACAATTTAGTCTATAGGAGTTGTTTCCACTTACCATCCTGTCACTCCTCCACCATTTGCAATCTGGTTTTTGACTTTATGACTCAGTGGAAGCTGCCCTCCCAGCACCTATCAATAATCTCTTAATTGTCATTTCCGATGACCTTAGCCCTCCTCATTAATCTTTGTACAGCATTTGATACTATTGACTGCCCTCTCCCCTTGGATATTCTCTTCGCTAGGTTTTTGTAACACTCCTGTTTCTTTGTTTTCCTAGGAGTCTGTCCAGTCCTTCTCAGTTTCTTTTCAAAATCACCATTTACAACATTTCCCCTAAAGTGGTATACCCTAAGGCTCTGTCCTAGGCCTTCTTTGCTACTCTTTCCAACCTTTTGCTTTGTTATCTCCCATAGGTTTAATTATCATATCTATAAAAATCCACATATTTGCTGAATCGCCATTTTTACTTTCACAACATCTCTCACATTTATCCCTTTCTGTCTATTTACACAGCACCCTAGATGAGGCCTGTACTATTGCAATAGTCTAATAATTGATAAACCTATCTTAAATCTCTTCCCACTCAAACTGTCTTCTCCATAGTGGACAAAATAATTTTCCTAATACACAAGTCTGGCTCTGTCATTCTCCTACTCAATAAACTCCAGTGACCCCTCAGTATCTCTAGAATCAAATATAATCTCCTATGCTTGCTCTAAAGTCCTTCACAATTTGATTCCAACCAACCTTTGATACCTTACTACAAATTACTCCTCTCCATTCATACTATGATCCAACTCCAGACCATAGGAATCTTCCTGTTTTTCCTCATATACAGCATGCAATCCCCTGCCTTCATGTCTTTGCACCAGCTGTCCCTCATGACCACAGTGTAGTAACTCCTCAGTCCTGTCTCTTACAACCCCTACTTTCCTTCAGAACAGCTTCAGTTCTACTTTCTCCATTAAGCCTTTCCTGTTCCCCTAACTGCTAGTCTCTTTGCCACAAAATATCACCTTATATCTATGTTAGATATGTTTTATAAATATCTACATATGTACAGATTGTATTTTTTCCTTTTATTATACAACATATACGTTTTAGCAATATGATTTAAAAATACAAATGGTGTTCACTTTAAATTTTGCGTGCTTAACACATTCCCCTCCCCCCCAGTAAATATACAGTAAGAACAAGAGCAGTCCTACTGCATTAAGATAGTACATTGAGATTTTTTTTTTAGTGGCAAGATGACACAGTTGCAAAATGTTTATTGGGGGTGGGAGGCACATTAAATTTTAAAACCATCTACCAAGTAGTTAGGTAAGAACTACACATTAGTGATGAGAATACTCCCAGAAATAAAATTGCTGATCCTTTAAGTATTAGGTATATTTAAATATTAAGTATAGAAAGTACTTATAGGCACTTAAGTTATGATCCTGATTCTCACAGGATTTTATCAATTATATAACCAGAGGACAGAGGATTTACTTTCTTGAATATGTAGTAGGTTAGCACAATGCCTCTCCTGGTGTCATGTGTATTAGTAAAACACTGTGTGCTAGATCAATCTCAGTCCTAATATGACTTTTTAGTTTTGTAAATATCCATGTACCTACTGAAAATGTATCTAGTTTGCCCTTCTATCATTGTGGAAGATCTTTGGAATAAGCCCTCATTTATTGCTCATTAACTTTTCAACATGGGCAGATGGCTGTTTGGAAAATAGCTGTGTAGTTTGTGTTCCATGATTAATTACAAGCATGGAGTAGTTTATCTTAGGTTGTCCTTTGAAACTTCATTCTAAGTGTTGCCAGCCTTATTTCCTGCTAATTCCCACACTAAAACTTTCTGTTCTGATGAAAATGATTTTCTCACAGTCCCCAAACAGGTCTTGTCCTTTTCAGCTTCTTTGTCTTTGCTCATCGTATTTCCCATTGCTTTGAATTCCCTTCCACCTAAGTACATTCTTCAAGCCTTATAGAGTCTTAAGTCTTTTGTGTAGTTTTCCAAAATCATTCTACTCCAGAGAATCATAAGATTTAGAGTGAGAAGTGTCTTAAGAACTCTGGTCCACCCTTTTAGTTAGAGAGGAAGAACTTAAGGCTTATAAGGGTTGAAGTATTGCACAACCAAACCCAATGCCACCAAGATTAGGAGGGAAGCTGAAAATGGGGAAAGAATTTTTGCAACTAGTGTCTGTGATGAAGGCCTCATTTCTAAAATAGAGAACTAAGTCAAATGTACAAGAATACAAGTCATTCCCCAATTGATAAATGATCAAAGAATATGAACAGGCAGTTTTCAGAGGAAGAAATTAAAGATATCTATAGTCATATGAAAAAATGCTCTACATCACTATTTTTGATTAGAGAAATGCAAATCAAAACAACTCTGAGATGCCACATCACACCCATCAGATTGGCTAACATGACAAAACAGGAAAGTGATAAATGTTGGAGAAAATGTGGGAGAGTTGGAACACTAATTCATTTCTAGTAGAGCTGTGAGCTGATCCAACCATTCTGGAGAGCAATTTGGAACTATGCCCAAAGGGCTACAAAAATGTGCATACACTTTGACTCAGCAATATCGCTTCTAGGACTGTATCCCCAAGAGATCATAAAAATGGGAAAGGGTCCCACATGAACAAAAATATTTATGGCAGCACTCTTTGTGGTAGCTAGAAACTGGAAATCAAGGGGATGCCCATCAATCAGGAAATTGCTGAATAAATTGAAAGTAATGGAATACTATTGTGCTATAAGAAATGATGAACAGGAAGACTTCAGAGAAGCCTGGAAAGACTTATATGATCTGATGCTGAATGAAAGGATCAGAATCAGGAGAACTCTGTACACAGCAACAACCACAGTGTGCAAGGGTTTTTTTCTGGTAGACTTAGAACTTCATTGCAATGCAAGGACTTAAAAAATTCCCAGTGGTCTTTTAAGGCAAAATGCCTTCCACATCCAGAGAAAGAACTATGGAATTCAATTGCAGAATGTAGCAGATCATTTTCTTTTGTATTACGTTTTGGTTTGTTTTATGATTTCTCCCATTCGTTTTAATTCTTCTATGCAACATGACTATGGTGAAAATGTATTTAATAGGAATGTATGTGTAGAACCTATATACAATTGTATGCCATCTTGGAGAGGGAGGGGGGAAGTAGGGGGAAAGGAGGGGGAGGGAGGGGAAAAAAATCTAAGTTATATGGTAGTAAGCATACAAATTGTTCTACCAACAAAGAACAGCTATGGAACAACCCCCCAACCTCCCTACCACATAGTTCTGGTTGCCCTTGATCTCTTTAAGTAATAATATAGCATGTATCACTTGTTGGATAAGCCTCCTCTTCTGGGTCTCTCGGATTACTGCTGGATGAAGCCACTTCTCTATTATTCTTAGACTCCAAAGCAGGGTTAAGCTTTTTTAGCAAACAGTAGCCTTAAACCTGGCACTTGTAGAACTTCCCAGGTCTGCTACTTTGACTGGGTACTGAAGCAGTGCTAACCTTTGGGTGAAAAGCAGTTCCCTTAAGCCTGGATCTCCAAAACTATTCAGGTCCACTCTCTGGGCTTTGAGGAATTTCTCCTCTTTCAACTATAGTAGACAATAAAAGGAAATATAGGCAATTCTCTGAGGGCCTTACTCTCTCTTAAACTTCATATGGCCATAGAGACAAGACAGCTTTTTCTTAGCCAGCTCTTCAGAAAAACAGATGTTTTTTGCATCAGCTCCTGCAATCAGAGATTTCATCTAATCGAATCAGCTCCCAAACTCAATTGCAGAGCCTGCATACCTCTAGTCAGCTGAGCTCAGTTCAGGTCAGTTCTTCTGTCCACTACTTATCTTCATTGCCTTCTGTAGCCTTTTCTCAGCTTCTCTTCTTCTGGCCTCTGTGACTATCTTGACTTTAACAGTGTCTTCTGTCTTTCTGGACACAAATTAGAATTTTGTCATATAGGGACCTACCCCTATCCTAAGTTGAGAAACTAAAAAAACCACAATTTGGTAAGATATGATGTGAATAGTCAACATACAGTTGTCTCATAGTGCTCAAGTAGTTTTCTGATTCCGTTTCTCAGCAATAAATTTCATTATAATGGAGGTATAACTTGTACATTTGTAAGTATATGCAAAGGACATAAATAAAAATAAATGCAAATTCATTGCTCTTTCTACCATACCATTACTGTCTTTCTCTTATGTTTTTTCCCTCTCAACATACTGTTTTTTCACCCACTGCATCCAGCAGTCTCCTAGTAAGTCCTTAGTACCAGAAGTGAAGCTGAGTCAAATATAACAACATTTTGCGCTGAGGGATATGTACAGAGGCCTGAAATCCCTAGAAACTACCTGATATTATGGGAATTTATCCAGTGGAGACTAATCTATGCTTGTAGAAAGAAGGAAACTTGGTGACTTAATATAGTTATAAGAATAAATTTCCTGGGAAATGAAATGTCTAAGTAATTAAGAGTTTGCCTGAAAATACTTTTAAACATAACTCTAGCTGAGAAAGAAAATAGCGGGCTAGCATTTATAAAGGATTTTAAAGTTCATAAAACACTTTGCAAAGCTAGGTGGCACAGTGGATAAAGTGCAGGGCTGGAGTTAGGAAGATTCATCTTCCTGAGTTCAAATATGGCCTCAGACACTTTCTAGCTGTGTGACCCTGGGCAAATCACTTAATCCCGTTTGCCTCATCTGTAAAATGGGTTGGAGAACGAAATAGAAAATCCCAAATGGGGTCATGAAGAGTTGGACATGTCAGAAATGATCGAACATCCACCATATTTTCTGATTTCTCGCTTCCCTCAAACCACCTAATACAGATCATGCGCTTAGTGAATGCTTATTATATATATTAATTGAATGCTATCTGGTTTCACCTTGGGGATCAAGGGGATAACAAATTCTGTTGCCTTTGGCTATCACAAGATGCCCCTTCAGGTTTGGTTCTTTTGTCAACATGTTCATGGCTCTGGATTGCCCATGGAGCCCTGGCCTTATTAAAGAGTAGTAGTATATATATGTATACGCACATATATATGTATATACACACACATAGAGAGAGAGTTTTTTTTCTAAAATAGAAAGGAAGTCAAATAGGGTGGGTCATAATTTTGAAAAGTTTTGGGAGAGGAAAAGGGCATTAGTTGAACTTTCTTTGGCCCTGTGTTCTCTGTGAAGAGGCTGTCATATGCTAAAGTGAAAGGTTGCAGATGAAGGGAGATGAGAACTGATTTGAAATGGTTTCTTTAGGAAATTAGATAAGGTGCCAAAGAGAATTTTAGAAGGATTGCTAAGCAGTGACAAGGACTCAGCTGGGGTTATATAGCCTAAATTTATTGTGGGTGGTATTCTTATGGACAATATGACTCATCAGCAGTTCTTAGCAATATCTTTAAAGTGCAGATGATCCTGGAGGACCATACCTTGAGTCCTTATAAGCTAATGCTCCTAATTATTGGGATAATTGGCAACCAGCTGAAGACAGGAGAGTCACATTCACTCTGTTAGGTGGTTTTGCTTCACTGTTTTCTGGGAATGTTCTTTGTAATAAGGTTTGTTTAGGCATTTGTTGGAAAGTGTCTGTTGCATCAAAAAAAAAAAAGTGCCAATAATAAGTTTTTAAAAAAAGATGATGCAGAATAGGTTCCTGGTTTGGGGTACAGATGGGGTAGATATCTAGGGGAGGGAGAAAGCAAAGAATAGGAATGAGATTAGAAGGAATTCTATGGTTATTGATAGGGAAATAAATGGGAGGCCCGCAGGAACAAACTTTTGCCTACTTAACATTGTTTTTGTTCCCCAAGTCAGCTGGTGTTAAGTGATTTGCTCAGGGTCACAGAACTGAGTTTCTGAGTTTAGATTTGAATTCAGATCCTTCTGACTCCAGGGCTATTGCCTTATCCATTCCTCCACCCAACTGCCATTACTTAATATAGTTTTTAAAAGCTTTATTGCTGCACTTTTTAATGACCTCCTGAACCACTCTCTCCCCTGAAGGAATCTTTTCTTGTTAAAAAATAAAGTACAGTGAAGCAAAACACACTAATCATATCGGAAAAAAGAGAGATGGAAGACACGTTTCATCACCAATTCTTAGAAGTCACAATTATTAAAAATTTTCCAAGGTCCAATCCTGATTTTGTGTCTTAGAATAGTCCTATATTAGAATCATAGAGTTTTAGGATTAAAGGTATATCGATTTACTCTTCTATGGTGATGAAATGGGCAGCTAGGTGGTACAGTGAATAGAGTGCTGGACATGAGGTTAGGAAGACTCATCTTCCTGAGTTCAAATCTGACCTTAGACACTTGCTAGCTGTGTGACTGTGGGCAAGTCACTTCACCTTTTTTTTTTTTTTATTATTATTTTTTTTTATTTTGTAATGTTTAACAGTCACTGCCATACAATTGTGATTTTATCCCCCCCACCTACCCCCCACTCCCCCCTCCCTCCCCACGACTGCATACAATTCTGTATAGATTCTACATATACTTTCCTATTGAGTATATTTTCACTATAGTCATGCTATGTAGTCAGACTAAGATAAATGAAAGAAATCGTATAACAAATCAGAACATGATACACAAACACATACACATACACAAACATGATCTGCTACAATATGTGAGTGACTTCCATATTTCTCTCTCTGAGTGTGGCAGGCATTTTGCCTTGAGATCCTCCATTGGGATTTTTTTTTTTTTGGTAAGAAGTTCTTGTGTTATTACAAAAATCTAAGTCTACCAGAAAAAACTCTCACACACTGTGGTTGTTGCTGTGCATAAAGTTCTCCTGGTTCTGCTCCTTTCACTCAGCATCAGGTCATATAAGTCCTTCCAGGCCTCTCTGAAGTCTTCTTGTTCATCATTTCTTATGGCACAATAGTACTCCATTACATTCATATACCATAATTTATTCAGCCATTCCCCAATTGATGGACATCCCCTCGACTTCCAGTTTTTGGCAACTACATAGAGTGGTGCTATAAATATTTTTGTACATGTGGGACCCTTTCCCATTTTTACGATCTCTTGGGGATATAGTCCTAGTAGCGATATTGCTGGGTCAAAGGGTATGCACATTTTTGTAGCCCTTTGGGCATAGTTCCAAATTGCTCTCCAGAATGGTTGGATGCGCTCGCAGCTCCACCAACAATGAATTAGTGTTCCAACTTTCCCACATCCTCTCCAGCATTTATCATTTTCTTGTTCTGTCATGTTTGCCAATCTTATAGGTGTGATGTGGTACCTCAGAGTTGTTTTGATTTGCATCTCTCTAACCAATAGTGATTTAGAGCATTTTTTCATATGATTATAGATAGCTTTAATTTCTTCCTCTGAAAATTGCCTGTTCATATCCTTTGACCATTTATCAATTGGGGAATGACTTGTATGATTGTACATTTGGATCAGTTCTCTGTATATTCTAGAAATGACGCCTTTATCCCTGAGCTTAGCTGTAAAAATTCTTTCCCAATTTACTACATCCCTCTGGATTTTGGTTGCATTGGGTTTGGTTGTGCAAAAACTTCTCAGTTTAATGTAATCAAAGTTATCCATTTTGCATTTCATAATGCATTCTATCTCTCCTTTAGTAAAGAATTCTTCCCTTCTCCATAGATCTGATAAATACACTATTCCTTGCTTCTCCAGTTTATTCATGGTATCAATCTTTATACCTAAATCATGTACCCATTTGGACTTTATTCTTGTGTACGGTGTCAGGTATGGGTCTATGCCTAATTTCCGCCACACTGTTATCCAGTTTTCCCAGCAATTTTTGTCAAACAATGAGTTCTTATCCCAGAAGCTGGGGTCCTTGGGTTTATCAAACAGAAGGTTGCTATATTCCTTGCCTACTGCATCTTGAGTGCCAAGTCTATTCCACTTGTCTACCTCTCTGTTTCTTAGCCAATACCAAGTGGTTTTGATAATTGCTGCTTTATAGTACAGTTTGAGGTCTGGTAGCGCTAGGCCACCTTCCCAAGCATTTCTTTTCATTAGTCCCTTTGATATTCTGGACCTTTTGTTTTTCCAAATGAATTTTGATATTATTTTGTCCAGCTCTAGAAAGTAATTGTCTGATAGTTTAATTGGTATGGCACTAAATAAGTATATTAATTTGGGTAGAATTGTCATTTTTATTATATTAGCCCGGCCTACCCATGAGCAACTAATGTTTTTCCACTTACTTAAATCTGACTTTATTTGTGCAAAAAGTGTCTTGTAATTGTGTTCATATAATCCCTGGGTTTGTTTTGGCAGGTAGACTCCTAAGTATTTTATACTGTCTACCCTAACTTTAAATGGGATTTCTCTTTCTATCTCTTGCTGTTGGACTTTGTTGCTAATATATAGGAATGCAGAAGATTTGTGTGGGTTTATTTTGTACCCTGCAACTTTGCCAAAGTTGTTTATTAATTCTAGTAATTTTTTACTTGAATCTCTGGGATTCTCTAGGTAAATCATCATATCATCTGCAAAGAGTGATAACTTAGTTTCTTCTTCGGCTATTTTAATTCCTTGGATATCTTTATCTTGTCTCACTTCACCTTTTTTGCCTCAGTTTTCTCATCTGTACAATGAAGTAAGAAATGGCAAATCACTTCATTATCTTTGCCAAGAAAACCCCAAGTGGGATCACAAAGAGTTAGCCTCAGCAACAACGACAGAAGTGATGAAGCACTAAGAAGAGACTGCAGAACTTCCATTTATGAAGACCTTCAAGTTCCAGAGGGTGATTAAAGCCCATCCATCTTCTGATGGAGTGATGATGGGCTCAAGATGCAGAAAAAGCCATCCATTTTCAGACCCACACAATGTGGGGACTTGTTTTGCTAGGCTATGGCTATTTGTTAAATGAGTATTCTTTTTTTCTTTTTTTCAGTTAGGAGGTTGAGAGGGAGGGAGCTAGAGATGGAGAAGCTGAAAGAAAAATGCACAAAAGAGAACAGAGGGAAGGCCAGAAAGAATCACAAACAAGCAGGACAGTTTTTGAAAATCGCATGTTGGATTTATTATTTATTTAAAGAGAAAAGCAAGTCATATATAGCAGAACAAGTGGGGTCCACAAAGGGTCTGTTAATAGAGTTCAAAGGGTCCATGAACTTGAATAAGAAAAAATTTCTACTTCTGCTTTTGCTAACTTTTGATTTCCTTTGGAAACCTTCCTATGTTTTATGCATTTAAAAACATAGTTCTGAGAAGGGGGGGCATGGGTTGTATCAGAATGCAAAATGGGTCTCTGAGACAAAACAAATTAAGAACTTTTATAATAGAGATATACCATTTCAGATATACTCTTTTTGTCTTTATGGACATTATGGAAATGCTTATTTTATTTTTTGTTTGTTAAGTCCAGAATTAAAAACAAACAAATAACCCTCCTTCCAGAAGGAAAGAGTGGACTGCCATCTGGCTTGGCTAATTTATATATCAAGAATTGACAACCTATAGTAGAAAAAAAAGTACCAAATTTGTAGTTAGATTCATAGATTCAAATCCTCACCCCTCTTGTCCTGTGTGACCTTGGGCACACAGCTTAATTTCTCTCTGACTAGTTTCCTTTAAAGTGAGAGGGATTTATTTCCTTGAGGAATATACAGTATAGTTAAGGATACAAAAAAACCCCCCACAAATTAAATATTATTAAATGATCCAGGCAATAAATAATGAAGTGCTCAATCATGTGATATAGAAAATGAGTGTTATAGATCTTGAGAAGGATAGAGGATAGAGAAGGATCAATCTGGGCTGGTGTAGTCAAGGAAGGCTTCATGTAGGAAACAGATTGAGCCGAGTCTTGAATGATAGAGAGACTTGGATAGGAGAGAAGAAAGTATGCCAGACATGCTGCTTCCTCCAACTCTGAGCACATTCTTATTCATCAGTTTTCCTGAGGGGAACTTTCAGGAGTGATGGTTATACCACCATTTTCCCAGAAATGGGTTTCATGAAGATGAAGTTTCAGTTTTCACCTTTTTTGACAGTTTCCTCTCCACTTCAGTAATTTTTGTCTGCTGTGTCATGCTCTAGCCTTGGTGTCTGGGGCAAAAATACTTTTTCCCTCAAAAGAGACTGTGAATTGAATATCAATCTCTAGAAAAATGATTATGAATTGAAGATTCCATGTTAAAATATATCTGAAGATCTTAAGTATTTTAATTTTTTTTAAGCAATGATTGCATTTAGTTCTGGGTTTCACATTTTAAAGAAGAAATGGTTAAGCTATACAGAGTGTCCAGAGGAGGGTGACCAAGGTGATGTGGAATATAATATTTACCTTAAAGTATTGGAAGGGTTGCCATGTGGGAGAGTGGTTGAAATTGTTTTGGTTGGGTCCAGAGGGAAGAACTAGGGATGATGAATAGAAATTACAAAGGACCAGTTTAGGCTTAATAGCAGAGAAAACTTCCTAAAATAGGCTGGGCTGCCATAAGAGGCAGCATGCTGCTTTTCACTGGAGGCCGTTAAGCAAAGGTTGGATGGCTGTTTGTGAGCTTTGTTGTAGATAAGATTCTTGTTCAGAAATGGATCAGATAAAATAACTGCTGAAGCTTCTTGTAACTCTGAAATTCTAGGACTTTCCAGGGCAAGTCAACAATTATGTTTTAGCAGGCAGGTAAGCATTGTGAATCATTGAATAGGGATAAGAAAAGAGGCCTCTGAAGGCAGTGGGATAAATTTGGAAAGAGCTCTGGTTTTGAATTCAGAGGACTGGGTTCACATCCTATCTCTACTACTTAGAACTGTGACCTTAGGCAAGCCCCTGAACTACTCTGAGCCTCAGTTTTTTTGTAAAATGAGGAGATTAATTAGATAATCTCCAAGTTCATTTCTAGCTTGAAACAATTACACAGACAAGAGAAAGAAGAAATGCTAAGGAACAACTCAGACTCTATGTCTTATGTTCTTTCTACATCATGCTGGCCCTCAGTGAAAAAAAATACAAATGCTTACAAATGTGCAAGATAAGTAAGGGTGCTGGGATCTTCTTTTATATTTTAGTAACCATAATGTGTTCCTTTTTTGGTGTAATGTGGTAGAAGGAGCATTGAATTTGAAGTCAGAAGGCATGACTGAGTTCTAATTCTGATGTTTTCTGTGGGCAGGTGGGTAAGGCATTTTCCTTGTGGTACCATGCAAGAAATTTACGTTTCAGGCTCCTAATCTGCAATATGGAGCTATAAAATACAGCCACCCCAAAGAATTATTGTAAGGAAAACAGTTCGCAAATCTTAAGACACTACATTTTGTGACCGAATATTAGTGGTAGTAATAGTAGTAATGAAACTGTTAGATGAGATCCATGATAGAGTTTACTTTATAGTGAATTAAATTATGTTCACATACCTAGTATAGAAGGCAGACTTTTTGTCTTTAAGGAAGTGATGATATAGTTAAGGTTATGAATTTGACAGAGGTGGTTCCAACGGCCTGTGATTGACCCATCATCTTCTTTTCTGTTCACAACAGGGCAATGATTGAAGAGAAGTATGGTAAAGATATGATCAACCTCTGCCGGAAGAAGCCCTGTGGGCAAAGTGAGAATAAGTATGTCCCTTTCCTTCTTTTTTGTTTCTACATTTGCTAATGTTACCCAGATTTCCTCACACCGCAAAGCCCTTTTTGACTAGGCAGAATAGGCCAGTAAAGTGAGAGATGCTGATCAGAATGTAAACTCAAGGTCTCATAGCCATGTTCTCCTTCAATTTGGGATGCATCCAAGTTGATGCCTTTTATTGCATCATTTCATGGTTGTCTATTCTCAGGAGTAGTGGTCCATTATTTGGTTCAGTGAAAGATATCAAAGTTGAAGTAATAAATTTTACTAAGCAGAGGTATGTGTAAGTAAGCACAGATTCCTTTGACATTCTCCTGTCAAGGCATATTTGGTGACTCTCCTGCCTCTATCCACCCTCAAGTAAAAGCAGTGGGCATGATAATTCAGTGGGTTCTGAGAAGCACCAAACTCAAGACATAGGGCCCACACCTGAATTTGAGGTCAGTCTTTCTTGGGGCAGAGAGGCACAGGCTGTTTTATAGCATCTTGGTCCACAGTAGAGCTCCTGAGGGCTCCCTGACTTTTGAGGAAGAATGAAAAGCCTTTGGTTCCTCCTTTCCTTGATGATGGTGCTTGTTCTCTACCAAAAGAAAAAAAAACAGCCTCAGCCAGAGAGAATAGTTAGTTCCTTAATTATTATGGTAATGTAGAAGATGAAAACGTCTTTATCAAAAAAGAAAGATGCTTATTTTTAAATACTCCTTAAAGTTCCTGATGAGGCATTCCAAATTCCACATTTATAGCAATGTGGGATCAAATGTATCTCCAGAACCTCCTGAAGAAATAAGGGGCAGGGCACCATAGGGAAGGCTCCTCTGCCTCTTCATTTCAGGAGGTCCTGAAACTATGTTTACTTTCTTTCAAAGGATTTCTCTAAGACATTAGTGTCTATGGATCGACAATCCTACTTCTTCATTTCCACTGACTGAAATGAGTCATCTCACATTCTCCTATCTGTTACTTCAAAATTTTAGACTTGATTTGTGATTTCAATTAATCAATAACCATTTATTAAATATCTGCTACATGCCAAGCGCTAAGTGCTGATTTCATTGGTATAGGGAACTCCTTATGAGGAAACACCCTTTGCCAGTGCGTATTGGCACCTGATCTGCAACTTATAATCTTAGAGAGCCTCCTGGGGCCCTAAGACATTAAGTGACTTACACAGAGCCCCATAACAACCATGTGTGAGAGAGAGGCCTGGACAAGTCACTTAACGTCTCAAGGCCCCAGGAATCTCTCTAAGACTGTAAGTTGTAGACGTCAATATGTATTGATAGTGTTTCTCTGTTAGGTTTTTTGAGTTCAAGATTCATTTTATCATATTGCCTCTTAAGTGCTAATTGAAAATATTAAAAGTATAGTGGACCTGCCAAATCTTCACAGAGAATGATTCATTCGTTTGTTCAACAAGAATTTATTGAATATCTACTATGTGGAAGACACTATGATTGGTTCTAGGTATACAAAAACAGTTGGTTTTACTACTGCGGGCATATGCAAAGATGTAGATATTACAGTAAATGCTGCAATAAATGCCAGATGTAGATATTACAATAAATATTACAATAAATGCCAGGAAAATGAATATATTTGTATTAATTATAATATTTTCTAGTCTTTGGTGATGTCATATTTAATAGCACCAGACTGAGAGTCAGGACACATGTTTTGTTTCATTGCTAGTTAGCTATTACTGGATGAGTCATGATACCTCTCAATGTGGCAGTGTTTGTATCTGTAGTAATATGGGTGGGGGCAAGGAGGTTGGACTAGGTTATTTTTAAGGTCCATTCTAGCTATTAAGTTCTGTATTTCAAGAAATGTTTTTGATTAGAAAAATCTTAGCACAATGAAAAAATCGGCACAGTGTCAGGGAATCTCCAGAAAGTTACAGTAAAGCTAGAAAAGTTTAGCATGGACCTTAATTGGCATTAGTCTATCCTTTAAATGGTTTACATGAGAACAGAACAAAAAGATGACTGAACTCATCATCTTTCTCTCCTAACCTACCCCTTCTCTCAAATTCCTTGTTTCTGCAGGTGGCAACACCATTCTTCCATTTATCTAATCTGAGTCTTCTCTTACCCTGAACCCTCACATTCAACTCGATTTCTATAGCATCTCTCTTACTGTTCTCTCTGCTCCCATTTTAGTTAACAGTCTCATTAATTTTCCCTCTGGGTTATTGTAATAAACACCTAAGTAGTGCCTTGGCTTCTAGTTTCTCTCCTCTTCAGTCCATCCATCCAGACAGAGAGACAGACAGATAGAACATTTATTGAGTGCTTACCAAATGCCAGACACTATGCTAAGTGATAGGAATATGAAACCAAGAAAAACAAGATGGTGTCTACTCTAAAGGAGTTCATATTTGTAGTGGAGGAAGATAGCCATAAAAGGGGAGCTAAGAAAGTGAGGGGTTAAGAGGAAAGTAAGGCACCCATATCAAGGGAATCCCAGGGTAGAACTAGGCTTAGAAGGGCAAGGCAGCTGGTGCAGAACTGGAACAGACTATAGTAAGCTGGGTGTGAAGTGAGTAGATGATATGGTGGTACAGACTGGAGAGTGGGTTTAAAGCACTGCTCTGATGAGGTCACTCCTGTGATTGAAGGAGTGGCCCTCAGAGGTGTACTGGAAAGAACACTGGATTTGGGATCCAAGGACCTAGGTTCCAGATCCAGCTTTCTTACAAATTTATGTGACCTTTTTGTACTTCCCTATGGTTCTTCCCCTTCATACCTGCCTCTGAGACAGGCCTTGGGCACGAACTCAGTTCTGTGATTGTCAAAGGATTCATAACATATAGGTTCCATCCCTGGTTTACTCTCATGTCTAGCAATGGAATGTTAGCACATGAAACAAAAATAGATTTCATTGGTAAGGGGACAAAGAGCCATGATTTCTCCCTTTTGCAAGCCAGATGTCAGCAACAAAACAGTATTAGTTCCCCAATAGGATGGTACTTTTCCTTAAGGTACTGTAGAGACTATGTATCTGTAGGTCCACCCCAGTTACTTCAATTGGGAGACTTTTCTATGTACCTGCTAATTCAGAGCCCACTCATTATTTCAGGCCATTAATGAATTCCTTTAGGTAGAGGTTGACCTTTGTTTGGCAGTGCAGCAGATTCCTGGAAACTACCTTGAAAGGAAAATAAATGTGTAATTATAATGTCCAAACTTGGTAAATTCCTCCTTTCTTGGCAGAGGTGGTCAGAAATGTGAGTGGAATATTGCATTGGCTGTCTGATTTGATTGATGCATTGGTTAGTTTTGCTGAGGTGCTTTTTTCACCATTTCTTTTTTTATTCGTTTTTGCAAAGGGATAACGGGTAAAGAAGGGCTTTTTGTAAAAAAAAAAAAATAGAAGACGAGAGAGATAAACAAAAGTGTAAGAAAAGAAAAGAAAGCATAGGTTGGAGAAGTGAGGTATGTAATATTGAATGAACAGAGTGTCAGAGTAGAGCTGGAAGACAGGGACTGTTGTGTCTGTCGTTTAGTCCATAAGCACTTATTAAGCACTTACTACATGCCAGGCACTGTGCTGAGCACTGGAGAGACAAAAAAAAGACAAAAGCATGGTCCTCCCAGGAGCCTGAATTCTAGCAAAGAAGACACTATGCAAATAACTATGACCATGAAAGACATATAACATGTAAATGGGAGGGAGTGTGAGAAGGAGAGCAGCTGAGGAAACCAGGAAAGGATTTGTGCAGAATATCCTTTGAAATCTGAGCTGTGAATATCGCTTCTGGGATTCTATCCCAAAGAGAGCACAGAAATGGGAAAGGGTCCCACATGTACAAAAATATATATAGCAGCTCTCTTTGTGGTGGCCCCAAACTGGAAATCAGGGGGATGCCCATCAATTGGGGAATGGCTGAATAAATTGTGGTATATGAATGTAATGGAATACTATTGTGCTATGAGAAACAATGAATAGGAAGACTTCAGAGAAGCCTGGAAAGACTTATATGAACTGATGCTGAGTGAAAGGAGCAGAACCAGGAGACCTTTGTACACAGCAATGACCACTGTGTGTGAGGAACTTTTCTGGTAGACTTAGTACTTCATTGAAATGCGTGGACTTAAAAAATGTCCAATGGACTCTTGAGGCAAAACACTTTCTACATCCAGAGAAAGAACTATAGAACTGGATCACAGATAGAAACAGACCATTTACTTTTGTATTATGTTTTATTTTGTTTTATTTTATGATTTCATTTTAATTCTTCTATGCAACATGTATTTAATAGGAAAGTACGTGTAGAACCTTGGGGCAGCTAGGTGGTGCAGTGAATAGAGCACCAGTGAGGAGTCAGGAGGACCTGAGTTCAAATCTCACCTCAGACACTTGACACTCACTAACTGTGTGACCTTGGGCAAGTCACTTAACCCCAATTGCTTCATCCTGGGTCATTGCCAGTCATCCTGATGAATATCTGGTCAGTGGATTCAGATAGCTGTGGAGGAGAAGTGAGGCTGGTGACCTGCACAGTCCTCACTCACTCAAAATAAAGTCAAGTGTAAGTCATGCCGTTATTTCTCTGATGGCATGGTGTTCAGCAACGAAGAACGAACACACACATGTGTAGAACCTATATAAGACTGAATGCTGTCTCAGGGAGGGAGTGGGGAGGGAGGGGGGAATAAAGGGGAGGGAGGGGTAAAATCTAAGATATATGGAAGTGATTGTTGAACACTGAAACCAAATAAAATAATTTAATTTAAAAAAAATAAAAAAAAATTTGAGCTATGTTTTAAAGGAAATCAGGGAAGCTAGGTGATGGAGGTGAGGAAGGAGAGCATTCTAGGCATGGAAGACAACCAGGGCCAATATCAGAGTTGGAGTCAGAAGATGGAGTATAGTGCTGTCTTCCAAAAAAAATAAAAACAAACAAGCAAACAACAACCTAAAAATAATATTTAAAAAATTAAGAAGTGGTAGTTTGTATTTCAAAAGGATGCTTAGTACTCATTTTCAGTCTTCTTTAAATAATAAAAGCTCATATTAGAATGTTATCAGGGAAATGTAAGACAAAAAAAATAAGGGCAGATCACAGTAAGGATGAAGGATAATTTTTGAATAGACCATGGTATTCTATAGTGTCCAGGGCATATCAAAAGAATTCCAGAGAGGGCTTCAGTGTACTGTGTGAGATTTATGGCAGGACATTATTTGGTCCTTTTCAAAATTGTAATCCTATCCCTTCATTTGTTTTTTCAGCACCTTGAAGAGGGCCCTGGAAGTCTTCAAGCAGCGTAAGTGATATGCCTCAGCTTATTCTCTGTCTCTTACTATTTCTGTATCAAACTAGTGAGAGTCTAATAGTGGTGGTACCTTCAAGTAGGAAAACATTCAACAGAATTCCTCGGGCTTTGTGATTTCAAGGGAGTTGGGCACCCCTGCATAGTTTTTCTTTATTCTTTCCATTTTTTCATTCAGCAAATATTACTTCATAATCAATCAACAAGCATGTGTTAAGTATCTGGCTATGTGCCAGGTAAATGTGCTGTGTGCTGGAGGTACAAAACCAAAACTGAACCAATTCCTGTCCTCAAGGAGCATATGTATTGTCTATTTAATGAGAGGTAATATGATATAGCAGAAAGTATCCTACACTTGGAATATCAGAGCTCTGGGTTCTAATCCAGCCTCTTTTACTTACAATGGAGGCAGCTAAGAGTCTCAGTACATAGAGTGCTGGGCCCGAAGTCAGGAAGACTTGGGTTCCAATCCAGCCTTAGATACTCACTAGTTGTGTGACCTTGGGCAAAGCGTTTAACCTCTATTTGCCTAGGAGGCAGCTAGGTAGCACAGTGGATAGAGTGCCTGGCCTGGAATGAGGAAGACCTGAGTTCCAATCCAGGCTTAGACACTTATTAGCTGTGTGAGCCTGACTCAGTCACTTAATATCTGTTTGCCTTAATCCACTGGAGAAGGAAATGGCAAACCACTCCATTATCTTTGCCAAGAGAACCCCACGGACGGTATGGACTACGGGGTTATGAAGAGTCAGACATAACTGAATGACTAAACAGCTGCAGTAGCAACAACGTACTTACTTTGTCCATGGCCAAATCACTTCTCTGAATCTCAGTTTCCTTGCCTGTAAAATGCATATAATAATACCTAATTATTAATAATACTAATTTCATAGAACTACTATGAGGGTCAAATACGACGCATTTTATGTAGCCTAAGATGCTTTTATAAATGGCAACTATTATTATTTGTTGTGGCATGTTTTTTTTTTTTTTAACAAAAAGGACTATCTTTACCAGTGTCAGGCAGAGTTGAGTAATAATCATCGTGGACCTCCTATGATATCCCAATAGCTGTGTCCTCAGTCAGTCTATTATGCACAAACTTATCTCCTTGACCATATTTTCATGTTGATGCCATTTGTGCAGGCAACTCAGGTAGCTCCCATCAGCTGAGTACATCATACTCTAAGGGCATTTGCTCCCACCCTCAAATATTCTTACATAGGTAACATCTGGCTAAACTGACTAGCAAGGGTAACTTTGATTTGTGTGTGTAGACTTTGAGTGTGCAGAAGGAAGAATGGTACTATGCTCAGGCTTTATGGGTTGATCAGAGGTGTTGGATCCTCTTTGTGCTTTCTTAGCTGTCTTATTGTTTTCCCAGACTGGATCTAACAACCAACTTCTCCTAAATTTTTGCACCATGACCAACAATTCCCTGGTGTTTGCCATAACTTAATGACTCTGTCCTTTTCTCTAACACAGAAATACACGCGCAATTTCTTCCTCCTTAGCCACTTATGTACAGACTCATTGTGATACTCAAGTGAAGTCCTGCCATCTCACACTTACTCAGTAAACTCACCTGGGGATGGTGGATAGTCAATTATCTTACTTCTTAGATGTTGCAGAGGCTGAATTCAGGAAGGGGAAGCCCTTTGGAAATAACCAATTCTCACAGTTTTTAAGCTATCAGTGTGAAGTAACCAATTCTCATTATTCAGTCCCATGGGACTGTTCCTCTTTTCTAGTTCTTTGTGGGCTGAGGAATGGCTTTCTTCCTGATAAAGCCTTCTTTGTCTTAATCACAATATCTGGAAATCAACTAGAAGATAAAATGAGAGGCCTTTCATCAAGGTTTTTCTCTCTGGACTATATTGCTTTTGTTGGGGGTATAAATGAGATTTAGGACTTTGCCATGAGATTTGTCAGTGAATCAAGTATGACAAGAGTCAAATCTGAACTCTACTCTCAGCTGAAATTCACTTGCTATGGGACCTTGATTATGCCACTATACCTTTGTGAGTGATCTTCATTTATGAGGGGATTTATACTTGGTGACTAGGCAAGCAACCTAACCACTGTGGTCCTCTGTTTACTCATCTGTAAAAATGAACTGTGTCTGTGTGTTTCACTTTTGGAAACATTGGGTACCATTCTCAGAAGGTGACTCAGGGGGTGTTTGGGGAGGACTAGCACCTCTGGTGCGAAGGCTTGCAGAGCCCTTTTCAGGACTGCTCATCCACCTTTCACCCACCTGCCACCTGTAGCTCCAAGAAGCTATAGTATGCTTAGTGACCATACCCCAGTAAACTCACCCAGCAGATTGAGTGTAATTAACAGGCCTCAAATCCATCAGTGAATTAGGGGGTTGTCTACCCCAAGCATACGAAGACTCCCCCTGGTGGAATGATTGGATGAGAGCAATTGGTTCCAACATCCATGAAGACAGTGGAAGCAGGCATGATGGAGCGCTTAGAGCTTGGTCAGGCATTAAAATGCCAAGTTCATCACTGGGCCATCACCAGTCATGCTGGCTTCTGTCTTGTCACTAGACTTCAATGACTGTGAAAGAGAGAGTGAGGCTGATGACTTTTGCACAGCTCTGCCTTACTTTGGTTCACATTCAAGTCAAGGCATCATACATGATGTTATTTTGGTCTTTGAAACGAAACGTTGAACAGCAACGGACTCAGTGACCCATCATTATAGATCTGATACCATCTCAGGTGCTACCTCCTAAAGCTTTTCCTGATTCTTCTAGTTGTTAGAATTCTCCCTCTCCTTAAATAGTCTTATTTTTTACTTATCTACATAGTATATATTTCTCTCAGTGGAATGAATGGAAGCTCCCTGAGGATAAGGACTGCTTTTTGTCTTTGGACCCTCAGTACCAGTGTGATACTTTACACACGGTGGTATGTTAGAAAGAGCTCTCAATTGGGAGTTTGGGTTCAAGTCCTGGTTCTGCTACTGATGTGTTATGTGATAAGTCCCTTACCTTCTTCATCTGTTAGTGTCTTCATCTGTAACATCAAAGGATGGGACTAGAATGTTTCTGAGGTCTCTTCTAACTCTTTTATAACATTCTCGCTCCTGCCACTCAGCACCTAATGCTTTCTACCTCTTTGAATGTGTTGAATTCTTTTAGTATGGTTGCAATTGATATATGCTGAGGGTGTATTGACAGCAATCAATCACCAAACTTTTGCTAAGTGCCTGTTATGGAACAGCAATTGGAAATACAAACCTGAGGTTTGTATGGATGGTGCCATTATGCTCAGAGGGCTGGACATTATGGAGTCAGGAAGACCTGAATTCAGAACACTTACAGGCTCTGTGACCCTGGGCAAGTCACTTGCCCCTCTTTGCTCCAGTTTCTTCATCTGTAAAAATGAGGATAATAATAGTAGTGCCAGGGTAGTTGTGAAGATAAAATAAAATATGTGTAAAGCACTTAGCACAGCGAAATAGCTACTAATAACATTATCAGCCATTATTTTAAATTTTTATATAATTTAATTTTAATATTATTAGCTATCATTAAACCATGAAGTCTGCCCTCAGGAAACTTTTCCAGCTGAGGAGAAAGCACATATATAAATAGGTATATGTGTTCAGTCGTTTTTCAGTCATGTCCTGCTTTTCATGACCCCATTTGGGATTTTCTTGGTAAAGATACTGGAGTGTTTTGCCATTTCCTTCTCTAGCTCATTTTACAGATGATGAACCTGAGACAAAGAGGGTTAGGTGACTCGCCTAGGGTCACACAGCTAGTAAGTGTCTGAGACTGCATTTGAACTTAGGAAGGTGAGTCTTTCTGACTCCTGGCCTGGTGGTAAATATATACAACATACCATACAAAACAATGCAAGATAACCTTTTGGGGAAGGCACCAGTAACTGGGAGAGGAGGGGTGGGGGTGAGGGGAAGAGATTAGAAAAGACTTCATGTGGAAAGTTGTGCTTGAGCTGGGTCTGGAAGGAAACCAGGGATTTCCAGAGGGAGAGGGCAGCAGAGAGTGCCTTGCATGCTCAGAGGACAGCCAGAGGGATGATCAAGTTGAATTGCCAACAGTTCTCTTACTAGTCGAAGAATAAGTTGGGATTCAGACTTGAGCCTCTCCAGATGTTAATTCTTTTTCTAGCTGGGGTTCTTTGCTTAATTTGTGTCATGGACTCCTTTGGTAATCTTCTGAGGCTCTTCTCAGAATAATTTTTTTTAAGTGAATAAAACAAAATAGAAAGAATTACAAAGGAAGCCCATCACATTATATTGAAATAACTTGTGAAAACATTTTTTAAAAGTTTCTGGATACCAGATTAAAAATTCTTGTTCTATATCATGTCCTGTCTAGTAATGAATGAATTTTATGCCATTGAATTTGTGTCAAGTACTTTAGTATAAGAAGGTGAATAAATTCAAATTTGTATTCATGTTGACATTGATTTCTTT
Organism: Notamacropus eugenii; assembly: GCF_028372415.1. Classification (NCBI taxonomy): domain Eukaryota; kingdom Metazoa; phylum Chordata; class Mammalia; order Diprotodontia; family Macropodidae; genus Notamacropus; species Notamacropus eugenii. The sequence continues at coordinate 327,779,529 of NC_092875.1, forward strand.
TCTTTTCTTCTCCCTATTTTGCAGAAATAGACAATGTGGGACAATCACATCTCCAGTTGGCACAAACTCTACGGGAAGAAGCTAGGAAGATGGAAGAATTCAAGGAAAAGCAGAAAATACAACGGAAAAAGGTGAAGTTTTCCTGTCAGCAAAGAAGCTGCCTTTTTCCTGGAAGTAAATACTGTGATCCATTCTGGGTAGTTCATTTCCAGACCCATCTCCACCCTTACCTAATCTACTTAGTCGTTTTTGAGGGAGTACTGTTAATTTTCCAAGCCACTTGAACTTCCTCTCCTTAAAAACTACAAATACCAAATTCTCTATATTTGGAATGTGCTCCAGAGTGCTCAGTACACAATGACCAACTCCTTTCATGAATTATCTTTCATAAATTCCCTCTTGGAATCAAAAAGTAAATCTTTTGTGTCTTCTTTAGAAAGTCCCAAGTTTATTTAAGAATTACATAATTACTCATGTCACAATAGGTACTTAGTTGTACCACTTCCTTATTCAGCTATCTTGTTCTTTTTAACAAGTTTTGAAGGAAAATGAGTCAATACTAACTTCTCTTTTAAAAGAATACCTTTTCTTTCACTTTCTGGAAAATAGGCCATAGAGAGCAATCTTTGCTCCCTTAGCTCTAAAACCAAACTTTTGAGGTGTGGAGCAAGGGAGACAAATATGGATCTTTCCAGTCTTTTTCTAGAGCATGGAAAAAAGACAGTCCCATCACCAAAATTTCTATCCTAAAGATATTCCGACTGAGATAATAGTATCAAGTGTTAGGGAGGGACTTAGAGATCATGGGCTTTCTGAAACTGTAGCAGAAACAGACCAGGTATGACCAGATTAAGAGCCATTCCAGGTTCAACAAAATCCTCACTGAGGGTAAGATGCCCACTTGTGTAAGAGAAATGGATGTTTCTGGTATCCAGACCACTGTTGGTTGGACTGGGTTCATAAAGGCAAACTGAAAGAGAGAGTTAAACAACTATTCAGATGATTCGATCAAGGTTCATGGCCAAGCTGGATGTTTTGATCTCCAAAACTCTATTCCCCTAAGTAATAGAAGTATTCTTTGATCAAGAATTATTCACATAATGAGCTTAATAATTTCTTAATTTTATTTTTAAAATTATTATATAAAAATCAGTTGTTTTTCCATTGCACTTCATTTCTCCAACCCAATGAAAAAAGAAAAGGAAAAACAAAGTCTTCCCAACAAATATTCATAATTTTAAAAAATTCCTTTATTGCCCATGAGTAAAAGAACTAAAACAAAAAAAATAAATGTCTCAATCTGCATCCTGAGTCCAGCATTTCATCATGGTTCCTCTACAATAGTGGTTGGTCATTATATTGACTAGAGTTCCTGAAAATGAGCTCAATTCTTTCACTTTTCATTATTATATTGTAGGAGACAGATAAGAAGAGGGTATATTAAAAGCATGGTGTAGTGCAGAGAGAGTCAGGGAACTCGATATCCAGTCTTCATTCTGCCATGAACTAGGTGTGTGCCCAAGGGTCTGTCACTTCCCTTTATTTAGTCTCAGTTTTCTCATCTCTAAAATGAGAGTATTTAACTAGATGATCTCTAAATTATCTTCCCATTCTACCATTTTCTGATGACAATGTGGGAACACACTGTGCCATGCCCCATGTTGCAGAGGTAGTAGTAGTTTTAGTTTGGGTAGCATTAATAAGTACTGATGGAGTTAGGAGAAAGAAATCACTGTGGAATAATGGCCTTTACCATTACTTTGAATTTCCTGAGCACTTTAGTTTTACACTATTCAACTCAAAGAAAAATTTATTAAGTACATACTGGATGCAAGGCATTGTGCTAGATACTAGGGATAGAGAATAAAATGGCCAAAGAGCTTCAGTCTAATGGGGAGATAGGGCATGAACCCAGATGAATGTGACCCAAAATATTCCATGATAAGGGCTATCCTAGCAAAGTATTCCAGGAAAATTTGAAGAGGAAGGATTCAGCTTAAGTCAGGATAATCAGGGAAGGTTTCATGGAAAAAGTGGTATCTGAGCTCAGCTTTAAAGGAAGAAAAGAATTTCAAAAGTCAGAAGCAAAATGTAAATTAGTGCAATCTAGTTAGAGAGATAGGAGGGGATTTGTAACAGCTAGTTGTTTGTCTGGAACTTCTAGTATTAGATGTATAGCTTCTTGCTTTCCCTCAGATATATTGGTCCTGGAGGAGGAACTGACATATACCTTGTTCTCTATGGCTCCTTCCAGACCTTCTTTTTGCTGTTGGCACTCAGCAACACCTTCCTTTTGGAGGTTCAGTCTGATGAGATGTATCACTCTATCTAGATCTTAGAGGCAGTTATCTACTGGCCTCCAGATGATTTTCCCTCAGTTTTGAAAGAGTTTAGTATCTGGCTTGTAGTATTCCTCTCCATCCTCAATTCCTGACCTTGTAGTTCCTCAGTCTCTCCAATACTCAAGATCTATTCCTTCACTCCACCTCATGCACATGTAGTACAGTCACACCCAGTGTGTTGCTGGTAAATCTTAATTAACTGTCTCTCAGAGAAATTAATGTGTGTATGACATGCTTTTAAATTTAATAGGTGTTATTTTTTAAATTAAATTATTTTATTTGTTTTCAGTGTTCTACAGTTACTTCCATATGTCTTAGATTTTTTTCCCCTCCCTCCCCACTCCCTCCCTGAGATGGCATACAATTTTATACAGATTCTACACATACATTCCTATTTGATAGGCATTATTAACTTTTTTCTCCATCCATTTATTAAACCTAGATAACCAACAAGGCAATCAATCAAACCCTGATTTGTAGTGTTTGACAATAGTTAGAGTTGGCCCCATCACACCTGTAGCCTACCTTTGATATTATCATTATCCATTGCACTTCTGTGATCAGGAATTTTGAATTTCCTCTACCCACCACTTGTTTCATCTCTGTGTTCCACTCTTTCAAACTTATTTTTTGTATTCACTGTGAATATCCTTCTATCCCTTAGTAATCTTCTGTACCATCACCACTGATCTGACTGCACTTCTCTCCATTTCTGGTCATGACTCAATGGTTAACCAGTTAAATGTTACATTGTCCTCTATGCTCAAATCCTTGCTTTGTCCTATGATGACTCATGCCATACCAAACCCAGACTCTCTCCTCTCTTATGAAAAGTGGCCCTTATGCCATGCTTCTTATCAGGTTTAACACTTTTACTTGTACCTTGATCCTGTCCTGTCCTGTTTCCTCTAACAGATTACCCTGAAAATATCTTCATTCTCTGTAATCTTTCTAAATCTAATAAATCCTTCGTTATTACCTACAAAAATGCCTAGATCTTCCCCCACTTGAATCTTCAATTTCCATAAGATGTCATCCTATATTCATTCTCTCTCCCTCTCCCTCTCTCTCTCATTCTCTCTCTCTCTCTCTCTCTCTTTTTCTTTCTCTCTCTCTCTCAAAAACTACTTTCATTTATTGCCTCTACTTTATCTCCTCTTACTCACATCTCGGCTTCTTTCAATCTGGCTAAATTCTCATCACTTAATTGAAACTTCTTCCTCCATAGTTCCCACTGATGTCTTAATTGTCAAATTTGATGAACTTTTCTCAGTCTTCATCCTTCCTGAATCCTCTGTACCATTTGACACTGTTGCCACCCAATCTTTCTCGGTATCTTCTCCTCTCTTTCTGAGTATCTTCTTACCTCTTCCTGGATATTTCCTACTCTGTGGGTTTTCATGACATTACTCTCATTTGTTTCTTCCCTTTTCTCTTTGACCACTCCTTCTTAGTTTTCTTTGCTGAATCAACATCCCTGTTTCATCCTCTAATTACAGGTGGCCCCTAAGGTTTTGTCCCAGACCCTTTTCTCTCAGTATACTTTCCCTTTTGGTAATCTCATCAACTCCCATAGGTTCAGTTAACATCTCTGTGCATATAGGAAACGAATCTATATATCTAACCATCATCTCTTTCCTGTAGAGAGATGGGACATCTAGTCCATATCATGAACTGCTTACTAAACATGTACACCTGGTTCTCTCAAGGGCATCTCAGTATCACCATGTCCAAAATGGAATTCATCTTTTACCTTGGATTCCTAGCTTCTTTATTTCTATGTAGGTTACTGTCATCCTACCAGTTACTCAATTTCTCTATAACCTTAAAGTTATTCTCAGCTTATCATTCTTCCTTACCCCTTATATTCATTTAGTTCTCAAATATTGTCATTTTATCTTCATAATATCTTTTATATGCATCCCCCACTCAAAGCTATCCCTCAGTTTAGGTCCTTATCACCTTTTGCTGGACTATTGTATTGTATTAGGAGACTAATTAGGAGACTCTCCCCTCTTCAATTTTTTCCACACAGTGGATAAAATAATATTCCTAGAGTACAGGTCTGACCAACTCATTTCCCTAAAGAAAAAACTTCAGTGCCAAGATGGTCTACTTTTCCCAATCCCTCTTAATTCTAGTGCCTGTCCTCTGCTGATTATTTCCTATTTATTCTGTATATAACTCATTTGTCCATATTTGTTTGCATGTTTTCCCCTCCATTAGACTGTGAGCTCCTTGAAGTCAAGAACTATCCTTTGCTTTTCTTCATACCCAACACTTAGTAAAGTTCCTGACACGCAGTAGGCACTTAATACATGTTTATTAGCTGATAGGCATAGCTATTCCTGAAGAAATGCTAAAGTCAGTGCCAGACTTAATAATGATCAAGAAATTCAGTCAGAAACTATAGTAAGTGACATCTTCCCCCTAAGGAATTCATGAAAAAATAAGCCAGAAGCCCAAGGCAATAGGAAGGAAGCAGCCCTGAATAACCAGAAATGAGAGAATGCAGGCTATAGGATGTTTGTCTAGAAGCAGGCAGAGTAGAGGCTTTCTTAAAAAAGACTTGGGATGCTCAGAAAGCTCCAGAGTGAGGTTCTTGAAACCCCTGGGAAATCACAGTAGGCAGTGCCCAGCAACCAGCACAGTGCCACAGTGTTCAGACTAGGACAGCCCATGCCTAGGGGCTCTGAACACTCTTAACACTCTTTCTTGAGACACTAGAGAAGCCTCTGAAGATACAACACTCTGAAAATCACAGATCCGTGGGGAACTCACCCCAAGTGGTAGAGGTCTGGGCAAGAGCCCAGGAGAGGGGATGGAAACCAAGTGAAGCTGACCATTTTACCCAGAAGCACAGCAAGGGATGGAGCCCAGCCCTAGTACAAAGAAAGCCCAGATTTAAGAACTATAGCTGGACAAATGTGTAAATCACAGAAAACACTTGCCAACATCAAAAGTTATTACAAGACTAACTTCATAACAACTGTATGCATAGATTCAAAGGGAAACAAAATGAATTTTTCACAACACGTGAAAATCTAGAAAAAATGAAGTAAGGAATAAAAGTGAAATAAAAGCTCTGGAGGAAAGAATTAGAAAAATAACTTAGAAAAGACAGTATTAAACGTTAGTCAAGAACTGGAAGCATGGGGCTGTGAGCTTTAGGGCAGGGACTGTCTTTTGCCCTTTTTTGTATTGTCAATACTTAGCACAATGCTTGCCACATACTGTGTACTTACTATATGCTTATTGACTGACTTACTAAAAACCATTTTTTAAAAGGTCCTTGACATTGTATTTCAAGAAATAATAAATGAAAACTGCCCAGATCTCTTAAAACCCAAGGGTACAAAATGAAACATATTTTTTTAGGTATAAACAACGTGGGAGATGTTTTGTTTGACCATGCATGTGGGTTTTCTTTTTTAATTGGGGTGAGGAAATGGGAGATAGAGAATAGATTTTTGTTAATTAAAAAAAAGTTTAATTTTTAGAAAGAATCAGTGGACAAAATAACAACAATGAAAAAAAAACTCCACCAGTCACCTCCTGAAAGAAACTACAAAAAGAAATGTCTCAGGAATGTCAAAGAAAAAATACTTTAAGAATCTGAAAAGGAGTTCAGATACAAGGAATTACAGATAAGCTCACAGAAGAACTGAGGGCTTCTACTAAAAATGAGAGGAAAATATTCCAAAAGGCAAGAGATACAGGTTTACAACCAAGAATAACTTACCCTGCAGTGTGAAGTATAATCCTTGCAGGGAGAAAATGGATTTTTAATGAAATAGAGAACTTTCAGATATTTCTGATGAAAATATTATAGCTGAATAGGAAGTAGGGAATATAAACACAAGATTCCAGAGAAACCTTGAAAGATAACTTTGTTTGAGTAACTGGAAGGAGCTGTATAGTGATGTAATGATAACATTCTAATAGGAGGAGAAGAAATGAATGTCTTTTCAGAAATTTAACGTTTCAAAGGATATTTATTGAGTATTTAAGTAAGAAAAACCAAGGTCCTGAGGAGTATTCGTTCTATTCTGAGGGTTTTAACAGGGGAAAGAGAAGGGAGGGTAAAAGGAAGAATATACTATTGTAGGGAAAAGGAAGACGAGGGTGGAAATTGCTACTTCTCATAATAAAGGTTTCTGAAATGAGTAATATGCAAGCATGGAGAAGGAGATGGGAAGTGATATTAGATAAACCTTACTCATCAGAAATGGACAAAGTTTGGGGCAGAAATACATACAACTCAATGTGGAAACAAGTAGCGATAGGAAGAGGGGCGTTTAAGAGCTGGGATAATACCAGGGAAGGAATAATCATAAGTAAATCAAACTCTTTGTTTCTAAAGGGGTGATTTAAAGGAGGGAAAGAAAAGATATAAGCAAAGAGCTAGATCTATGGAGGTGCCTTAGGTTGTCTCTTAGACAACCAGAGAATGGCTGAATAAATTGTGGCACATAAATGTAATAGAATGTTATAGTGTCATTAGAAATGAGACATGATTTCACGGAATCTTGGGTAGAATGAAAAAATGCAGAGTTAAGTGAGAAGAACTAAGAGAACAATTTATACAAAGACAACAGCATTGTTCAGGAAAGCAACTTTGAAAGATTTAAGAACTCTAATCATTATACCAAATGTATCTACAGAGCATAAAACCTCCTGGAAGAGAAGTGATAGACACAAAGTATAGAAAGAGATGTGGTTTTGAACATAGCCACTGTGAGGTTTCCTTTTCCTTGTCTAGACCTATTTGATTCAAGTTGGTTTTTTTTTCTTTCTTTCTTTCATTTGATTAATGTTGAGGGGAGGATATTAATGTTAATGTTTGGTTAGTATTGAGAGGATAACAATGGTGATGTCAAAAAAGAGGGCTATTGTAACAGTTTTTAAAATGCACAGAAACAAGTTCAGAAGGAAGCAAAGAAAAGCAGTGTAGTTTTGAAATTTGTAGATTTCATTGTTTACTTAAAAAAAAACCCATGATGTATACAACCTCCCCTCCCTCCAAGATTCACAGTATTTTGACAGAAGTTTAGGAAGTTTCAGGAAATGTTCTCTGTGTTCATCCTTCATGTTCGAAGAAGACCATGACATCAGAGAAATGATGACATGACTTGCACTTGACTTTGTTTTGAGTGAGGGAGAGCTGTGCAGGATCACCAACCTCACTTTCTCCTCCTGAGCCATCTGGGTCCAGTGATCAGATATTCATCAGGATGACTAGAGATGGCCCCATTAGGATATACTAAAGGACACATCAAACACACAGGACAGTATGGAAGGCCTGAATTATTGAAGATATGTAATATTAAAAGGTAGATGATGATGGAAATAAGTCAGGTCTATTGGAATCTGGGTGGAATTGAGCTTATCCCATTTGGGTTCCAGAAAGAATGGTATTCCTCCAAACCAGTAAATCAGTCTGGTGGGCTTTTTTATAGGACTTTTATCTAGGTTGAGCAGGACTAGGCATTGGAGGAAGGAAGCTTGTGTGTGATGACTGGTCTTGATTCATGCTAGTGGGGGTGGGGAGGGAGAGCACTTGGGGAATTAGCTGCTAAGTTGACAATCCAATCCCCACTTGCCCTGTTACCATTGATCTCTTTCTGACAAGTTGACTTAGAACTTCTCGTTTATCAGATTGGGGAGTACCCTGGAGTCATTACACATGATTTCATATAGAATTCTCTTTCTGTGTCTGTGGTATATGAAAATGTTCTTGTGTGTGTGTTTGTGTATGTGTGTGTGTGTGTGTATGTAAGTTCAAATTTTTTTTTTAATAAAAAAGAACAAAATTTCTAGGGCCCCCTATTGCTTCTTAGATTAAAACCAGACTCTTGTTTGACATTTAATGTTCTTCACAATCTAGTTTCAATCAAATATATTGCATATGAATTCTTTTTATACATTCAGTGATGCAAATAAACTGGTCTTCTTGCTGTTTCTATACATAGATTTCCATCTCCTATCTCCATGCCTTTGCACAGGCTGTCCCCCATGCCTGGAATGCCCTCCCTCCTCACCTCTAAATATTAGAATCCCTAGCTTGCTCCAAAGACTGGCTCAAGTGCCTCTTTTTTTTATTAGGTCTTTCTTTATCCCTGTGAGGCTAGTGCCTCCTCCCTTTGAAATCAATGCATGTGTGTGTGTGTGTGTGTGTATATATGTGTATGTACACACACACACACACACACACACACACACACACCCATATATGCTTAGTTGGAGCCATAAAGACACATCGAGTTCAAATTCTGATTCAGATCCTTTGGAGTTGTGTGATTCTGGGCTAGTCAGTTGACCTCTCTCAGCTTCAATTTCTTGATCTGTAAAATGGGGATAATAATAGCATTTACCTTACAGGGGTGGCACAGTGAAATAATATAGGTGAATAGATTTGCAAACCTTAAAGTACTGTGTATTTATTGTTACAGGTATGCGTTGTTTCCCCCAATAGATTGTAAGCCTCCTGACCACAGGAACTTTTTGTCTCTGTACCCTGGTGATAAATGCTTATCAGTTGAGTGGTTAACTGAAAGGGAGTGGGATAAGAAAAGGTCAAGAATGTTAGATTGTGAAGAATCTTAAATGTCAAGCTAAGGAGTTTATATTTTATGCTATAGGCAATAAGGAGCCACTGATGGTTCTCAAATAATAGACTGGCATAATCAGACCTATGAAAGCACCATTGAGAAGAGGAAGGAGGAGTAGCTGGAATATCAGTTCCTAGGACCATAGGATTGTAAATTTTCAGTCTGGAAGGTCATGTAGTTTAACTTCCTCATTTTAGAATTGAGGAAACTGAGGCCTAGAAAGATTAAATCACTTGGCCAAAGTCATGCTGGGGAAAAGTGGGAGAGCAGAAATTCAAACCCAAGTTCTTCCTTCCTTGAAGGTTTTTTTCTAAATAAATAAGTTTATTATAAAATAAAAGAAGTCTAAAGTCTGAAATCAACCTTCTTTCCAATTTAGTATGTAGGTTATGATGATAGAAGAAGTGAGAGGAGATGGGAACCAACTGGCAGCATGAATTGTGAGGAGAGGAAGGACCCAAGATATCTTTGTGACAGCAGAACCTGCAGGACTTGGAGCTCATTGGGTGTGAGAGAGGAGGAAGAGTCAAAGAGGATTCAGAGATTTTAAATCTGGGTAGCTGGGAGCTGGGTAGTGTCATCAGGAGACATAGGAACATTGGGGGAAAGGATGCATTTTTGTCAGAAATTGGATGGAAGCATGCCGCACATTTACAGAATTTCCTTTCCTGTAAATCTTTAGTTATAAGAAAAATATTTAGTTGGGAAGATTTAAATGTGGCATCACCTATGAATACAGGGGAGGACTGGGTGATGTCCTAAAGTTCTTTCTAGTCCTAATATTTTAGGAATACAAAGGAGCAGGGTTGGAATTAACAAGATGGTTTGTAAAGTGTTTTTTTTTTATTCGTGGAAGTGGAGAAGGGCAAGGTACTTTTGTGTTGTAGAAATTTCAGTCTTTTTTTCTATTGTAATTATTATTTTTGTGATTTTGTGACTTGTGTTTATCAATTATTATTATTAATTTTGTGATGATTAATTGTGGTTTTTCTATTCTTTCTACAGATAGAAGTTTTGATGGATAACATGCACAAACAAAAACAAATACAGTATAAGAAAACTATGGAAGTGAGTAATCTTTTGTTTTTGTCTTTTAAAGATGACTAATCTTGACATGAGAGAGAGCTTTTTGTTGTAAATAGAGACCTTGCCTTTGAGTCAGGAAGACCTGGGTTTATGTTCTACCTCTTATACATAGTAACTGGGTGACCTTAAGAAAAACACATAACTTTTCAATGCCCTGGCATCTGATTCTCTAAGACTCATAAATTGGAAAAGAGATATCTGCATGAGAATTGTTTCCTGATGGGATGTCAATCAATGAAATCACAAGTATAGTCACTCATCCCACCTCAAAATTATTGTTGTTTTTTAAATCCTGTGACATGTCTAGAAACGTTTTCTTTTGAGCTTGTTTTCCATTTGAACTAAAATTTTAAAATTAGTAAAAGTATTCATATCGTTAGATATTAGATGGATCTGGTAAAAAGAGCTGGAACTTGGCTTCTAGTCTTGATTTTGTCACTAGCTAGTCATGTGACCCTGGGAAAGTCACTGAGGCTCTCTGGGCTTCCTTTTTTTCCTCTGTAGATAGAGGAGGTTGGACCTGATGACCTCTCAGTTCTGTTCCAGCCCTCAGCATCTGACCTTGTATGTTTTTCATCCTTGATATCACAGATAGGGAGACACTAAAAATTGGCTAACACAAAAGATCTGGATATGCCAGCATTGGGAGACAGAGGTTCCCATACAGAGAGGTTACAGATAGACAACGGCAGAAGTAGGAGGGGACGTGTGTAGAATAGACATCCTGTCTCAAAAGAGACTAATGGCTCTAAGAGATGGCCTCCCCTCTCTCCCCCCAACCCCCCCCCCCCCCCAGCCCTGTCCCAACCCAAACTTTTTGAACTACTTCGGGGTAGTTTAGATGATGGTTCAAAATATCTGAAGAAATTCACTTTGGTTTTTGACTTACCTGGATCTTCTTTACCTATTTCTTCTACCTCTAAAATTTTATGAGTATATCTATACTGCTTCAGTTCATATAGCATATACCTAGAAAGGCAATATTCAGGGTCTTCCAGGTTCAAAATTCCATGTTTCTGTGCCTACAGAGATCAGCTAGGCTTAGAATTATAAAATCTTAGAGGTGGAAGAGATCTTTCAGGTGATCAAGTCCAACATCTCACTTAGTACAGGAATTTATTCCAGAATAATCTGGCCTCTATTTGAACATTTTTTTTTTTTATTTCTGGGAGTTAATTGCCTTAAAAATAGCTCATTCTACCACTGGAGAGCTTTAGCTTTCAGCAAATTTTTCCTTATATTAGTCACCATGTAATTTTATGTAACCCATACATTAATCCTACTTCTGTCGTCTGAAGCAACAGAAAATAATCCTATCCTCTGTCTTTTGTATGACAAAAACATGGTGGGAAGTCTCAAAGAGGGAAATAGAGGATTGATGATGGGAAAAGCCTTCTAATAGGAGGAACTGTGCACGAGTGGCAAGGGCTACCAAGGGAACTTGTGGTTTGCCACTTTTCAGAAGTCTTCAAGTAGAGGCTACCAGGTCTGTTTAGTGGGGATTCCTTTTTGGTATGGATTGGATGAGATGGTGACTAATGCCCTTTCTAGATCTCAGATTAGGTGACACTATGGCATCCCATCAGTACTTGAAGATGGTTTTCATGTGCAATTACTATATTGTAGGTTTTGCTTAACTGCTCTTCATTACAAGAAGAGGTTCAATTATAGGGAGAGTGTTGAGGTTTTTTTCAGAAATGTCTGTGATATAAAGAAAAAAGGCATCAACAAAATGCCTAAATTTAAAATTATTGTAACTTTTAAAATAAAAGTCAATAGATGGCTGAGTAGGAAGACACACATATGCAGGGTCTCCCCACACAGCCCATAAAATACCTGTAGAGAGGGACTCTCAACAAATTCTGGAGCAGCAGAAGTGGAGAACAACAGAGTGGAGGAGATTTCCAGCCTAGGGTGACCTGAAAGGCCCATGGGAAATGTCTGTTGTACTGGACACGAGCAGAGCCCAGCCCAGCCTTGGCTGCCTGGTGCAGCTCACGAACAGCCCTTGGGGGCAGAATCTCCAGTCGTGGAATCGCCAGTCCCAGCAGCAGCAGGTTTGAAGATCCCTCAACCCACAGGTGCCAAAGGTCAGTGACAGGGTTTTTTCAGCTGGCCCGGAAGGGAGAAGGGCCTTCCATAGCTCCAGCCTTAGAGAGCCACTGCAGAGGTCACATAGGCAGGCAGCCACATCAGCAGGTGCAGCAGCCGGACCATTATTAGAGCATAAAAACCCCTGGGGGCATTGAAGAGCTGAGTCTTGCCTTGGCCCTGTGTGGAGACCCTGGGGGAGTTGGTCTTTGTCTTGCACTGAATGGCAGCCCTGCCCATCTAGCTTATCTGAAAATCAGCCCCCAGTGCTGACTTGGTGGAACTGGAGGCCAGGTGGCTGTGGAAAGGTAACTGCTAAGATTCTGGGCACAAAAATCCCTCTCTGAGTCCAGACCTGTACATGCTTGATTGTGCCACCTTGGAGGAACTGAGATCTTACAGATTCCCAGAGTATACCCTACTCTTGACAAAGGACCCAAAAATCAAGTAACTGGTTGGGAAAAATGCCCACAAAAGGGAAAAAAAATAAGACTATGGAGGGTTACTTTCTTGGTGAATAGATATCTTCTCCCATCCTTTCAGATGAGGAAGAACAATGCTAACGATCAGGAAAAGACATAAAAGTCAAGGCTTCTGTATCCCAAACATCCAAAATAAATATTCAATGGGATCAGGCCATAGAAGAACTCAAAAAGGATTTTGAAAATCAAGTAAAAGAGGTGGAGGAAAAATTGGGAAGAGAAATGAGAGAGATGCAAGAAAAGCATGAAAAGTGGGTCAACACCTTACTAAAGGAGACACAAAAAAATGCTGAAGAAAATAACACCTTTAAAAATAGGCTAACTCAATTGACAAAAGAGGTTCAAAAAGCCAATGAGGAGAAGAATGCTTTCAAAAGTAGAATTAGCCAAATGGAAAAGGAGGTTCAAAAGCTCACTGAAGAAAACAGTTCTTTCAAAATTAGAATGGAACAAATAACTTCATGAGAAACCAAGAAATCACAAAGCAAAACTAAAAGAATGAAAAAGTGGGACATAATGTGAAATATCTCATTGGAAAAACAACTGACTTGGAAAATAGATCCAGGAGAGACAATTTAAAAATTATGGGACTACTTGAAAGCCTTGATCAAAAAAAGAGCCTAGGCATCATCTTTCATGAAATGATCAAGGAAAACTGCCCTGACATTCTAGAACCAGGGGACAAAATAAATATTGAAAGAATCCACCGATCACTTCCTGAAAAAGATCCAAAAACAGAAACTCCTAGGAACATTGTGGCCAAATTCCAGAGTTCCCAGGTCAAGGAGAAACTATTGCAAGCAGCTAGAAAGAAACAATTCAAGTATTGTGGAAATACAATCAGGATAACACAAGATCTAGCAGCTTCTACATTAAGGGATCGAAGGGCGTGGAATAGGATATTCCAGAAGTCAAAGGAACTAGGACTAAAACCAAGAATCACCTACCCAGCAAAACTGAGTATAATACTTCAGGGGAAAAAATGGTCTTTCAATGAAATAGAGGACTTTCAAGCATTCTTGATGAAAAGACCAGAGCTGAAAAGAAAATTTGACTTTCAAACACAAGAATGAAGAGAAGCATGAAAAGGTAAACAGCAAAGAGAAGTCATAAGGGACTTACTAAAGTTGAACTATTTACATTCCTACATGGAAAGACAATATTTGTAACTCTTGAAACTTTTTTCAGTAACTGGGTAGTTGGTGGGATTATACACACACACACACACACACACACACAGCACAGAGTGAATTGAATAGGATGGGATCATATCTTAAAATAATGAAATTAAGCAGTGAGAGAGAAATATATTAGGGGGAGAAAGGGAGAAATGGAATGGGGCAAATTATCTCTCATAAAAGAGGCAAATAAAAGACTTTTCAGTGGAGGGAAAAAGGGGGGAGATGAGAGAAAAAACATGAAGCTTACTCTCATCACATTCGACTAAAGAAAGGAATAAAATGCACACTCATTTTGGTATGAAAACCTATCTTACAATACAGGATAGTGGGGGAGAAGGGGATCAGCAGGGTGGGGGGGGATGATGGAAGGGAGGGGAGTGGGAGGAGGGAGCACTCTTGGGGAGGGATAGGATCAAAAGAGAGAATAGAAGAAACGGGGGGCAGGATAGGATGGAGGGAAATATGGTTAGTCTTACACAACACAATTATTATGGAAGTTATTTGCAAAACTACACAGATATGGCCTGTATTGAATTGCTTGCCTTCCCAAAGGGAATGGGTGGGGAAGGACGGATGAAGAGAAGTTGGAAGTCAAAGTTTTAGGAACAACTGTCGAGTATTGTTCTTGCTACTAGGAAATAAGAAATACAGGTAATGGGGTATAGAAATTTATCTTGCCCTTCAGGACAAAAGAGAAGATGGGGATAACAGAAGGGAGGGATGTTAGAAGGGAGGACAGATTGGTGATAGGGGTAATTAGAATGCTCGGTGTTGTGGGGTGGGGAGAGGGAAGAAATGGGGAGAAAATTTGGAACCCAAAATTTTGTGGAAATGAATGTTGAAAACCTAAATAAATAAATTTAAATACAAATAAAATAAAATAAAAGTCAATAGAAGCATTTTTGTGAGGTTAACAATCAGTAAATAAAGAAATCTACAGACACATATGGAATCATTTATAGTCATGCAGTTTTTTAATTTACTGATTTCTACTTACCTGTTTATTTTAAAATGTTCTTTTCTTATGCTCTTGTTCATATATGTGAGTAGATGTATTTGCATTGAAAGTAAAAATAAAAACTATGTTTTTAAGAGTAGAAAAGAGGAAGCATTTCATGATCACACAAGCTTTTTTTTATTCCAGGCTAAACACCCATGAATCATTCATCTATCCCTTAAATATCTCAGTTTTTATGCTCTTCACTGTCTAGATTATTCTTCTCTGGAGATGGCCAGGTTTTCCTAGTAATCTTCTTAAAATATAATCTCCATAGCTGGATGCAATCTGCCATATGTGGTCTGACCAATTATCATTCTACTGTGGAACCTTTATTTCCTTTGATAAGGATGATATATTTTGAACAATGGAATAGAAGGCAAAATTGACTTTTTAGTAGCTCTTTTGTACTCATGTGAAGGCTTGTGTTCAACTAAAATTCCCAGATCATTTTCACATTAACTGCTGTTCAAATAGGTCTCCATTTATGTACCTGGGAACTTATTTTTTTCAACCTAAATGTAAAACTTTATGTTTATCCCTAATGTATTTTAATATTGCAAATCTGACTCATTGTTCTAACCCACTGCAAACCTTTAAGATATTGATTGAGTCTCTTAATGTATCAGTTAACCCTCACAATTTTGGAGAAGTTAAGGAATGGGAGGATTATTCCATGACATACAGACATAATATTATTAGGAGAGTTCTGGTACTAACCATGACCAATTAAGGTAATATATGTAAAAAGTGCTTAGCAAAGTACTCAGTATACAGCAGGCACTTGACAAATACTTCTTCCAACAAATGGAATATTATTGTGCCTTCCACGTATTGGAAAAGCATGCTTTCTTGTTGTACATCTAAGATCTTGACAAAAAAAAATGTTGGAGCAGAGAGGACTGAGAGCTCTGTAGCATACAACTAAAGACCTCCCCCTAACTGAGATGGATAATTATTGGTAATATTTGTGTTAGAACTTCTTCTAACATGAAAAGATTATATTCATTTTGGAGAATTTAAAATTCTTTGGCTCCCAGCCTCCCACTCAGAAAATTGAGAAGATGATGTCAGATCATCTCATATGCTGACATCAACTTCCTTAGAAAAATATAACTTACAAAAGGAAAATGTAATTGAAAGGATGCTACGATCCCTGTATAAACAGCCAGCACACCAGATGCCTTTTCCTAGAACCTTCAATATTTTGAGGATGCCAATGTTACACTCAGCTTGTTCACTGTTACTATGGGACTAATCAACCTTTCCTGGTCATCTGCCTCCTTGATTGTTTTTTTTAATGGTAGGGTGCCTTTGTACAAAGCATGTGCAGATATTTTCTGCTGGCTGTCAATGGGACCATGTAGGCACTCTGGAGGCTGTGAAAGTCCTGTAATTGGTAGATGAACTGGACGTGTTGAGAACCTTTTAAAAGAGAAGACAACCTCTGACTGGAGTCTCTTGTCAGGAAGGCAGAGAATAACTGTGCATATTCTGTACAAAGTTAGGGGACATTGTAAGAACTCACATTATATAGTACTTTAAGGTTTGCAAAGTTCTTTCCTCACAACAGCCCTGAGAGCTGGGTAGTAAGTATGATCATCCTCAGTATATAGATCATGAAACCAATGCCCCGAAGAAGTTAAGTGATCTCTTTGTGGTCAGATAGCTAGTTAGCATCTGATTCAAATGCAGGTCTTATAAATCCAACTCCATTACTCTTTCCATTACATCACATCCGTTCTGGTGCACAAGGCACTGTGGGTAATACACTGAAAGGCTGCCTGTACCCACCATTTATCTTTCCATTCACTTCTTTATCCTCTAATTAGTGATTATTCTGAGATCATGGTATTTTATAATCCACAAATGTGTAGCATCACTGAGAGAATATTGGGGTTAGACATATTCACTATCATTAGAAGATTATGGTGTCAGGAGAAATGATAAACTTAAGGATATAAAGAAATATGAACAAATTTATATGAAGTGATAAAAGTGATGAAAGCAAAAATCAAAGCAACGATATATAAAATGACAACATTCATCAAATTCATCATAATGATGAACAGCAATGAAATCTGGAAAAGTACACAGGGAGCAAAAGGAATTCAGAACGAGACACAGAAATGGAACAATTTTACTATTTATCTTAGTGGATCAAACGCTAGACTTAAGGGCCAGAAGGCCTGAATTTCAATCTTGCCTCTATTTGATCTATCTTTCTCAATTTTCTCATCTGTAAAACGAGTGTAATGATAGTACCTTCCTCACAGGAGGGTTATAAAGACCAAATGAAATATGGAAAGTACTTTGTAAACCTTAAAGTGGCACATGTATGCTAGCAATTATTATTAATGTATAAATTAAAATCAAATTATAAGTAAATTTTCATGATTTTATATAAAACCCTTTTTTAAAAACTCTATTCTTGTTTGTGCATCCAAATACACGATAATCAGTAAGTTTACAGCACATGGCTTCATCAAAAGCAAGACATGTCAGACTAACCTTATTTCCTTTTATGACAGAATAACCATATGCATCTATTAAGGGTATGATGTAGATAAAAGAATGTTTCCATTTCAGCACAGCATTTGACAAAGTATTTCATGTCTTGCCTATAGCAAGTTAGGTACTAGATGATAGGATAGTCAGGCATATTTGGAGCTAGTTGAATGACCATACCTAAAGAACACTCATTGACAAGCTGATGCTACTCAGATGGAAGCCTGAGGGATCTCTTTGACCCTAAGCTGTTGCACATTTTTACCAATGACTTAGATTAAGTTATAATTGAAATACTTGTCAAAATTGCAAACATCATAAAGCTTGGAAAATTAGATAGATAGATGACAGGATTTGTTTGCTTTTTTTGTTTTTAAACATCTCAGTAGATAGTGTTTTGGACTGAATCTAATAAGATGAAATTTATTGGACATAATAAAGAAGTCTATGCTCAGGTCAATATCCTATGCTTGAAAAATATAGAATGAAGAAAGTGCAGTTGGATAACAGTACTTGTGAAAAAGATCTGGGTGTTTTAGTGACAGTGTAAGCTTTTTTGAACAGTAGATTCTTTTGACATTTTTTACATCACCTAGATTTCCCCATATCCCTCCCTCTTCCAAAGAGCCATATCTTAGTAATGAAGAATTTGTTTTTTATAAAAGGAAGCAAAGAACTAAAATTTCAAGAAAACCAATCAATTTATAAAACACCTTGACATCATATGAAATATTTCACTCCTGTGGACCCCTCAATTTCTGAAAAGGATTGGAATGAGGTATCTTCTCATCTCTTTTTTGAAGATATGTTCTTTATAACTTTGTACCATTAACTGTCAACTATTTTGTGCCTGCTAATTTTTTATTTACCTTGTAGTTATTGAGTAAATTGTTTTCTTGGTTCTGCTTACTTTGCTTTTCAACAGTTCATGTCTTTTCATGTTTCTCTGTATTCATTATATCGTTATTTCTTATGGTACAGTACTATTCCACAACATTCATGTACCACAATTTGTTTAGCCATTCCTCAATCTAAGAGCATCTACTTTGTTTTTAAGTTCTTTGCTAGTACAAAAAAAGTGCTGCTAGAAATATTTTGGTGTACCCTGAGCTTTTCTTTTTGTCAGTGACTGTATATATACCTAGCAGTGGAATCTAGTGGTTAAAAGATCTGGGCATTTTAGCCACTTTATTTGCATAATTCGAATTGCTATTCAGAATGGTTATACTAATTCACACCACTAGCAACAATGCATTAATTTGCCTATCTTTCCCCACCCCCTCCAGCATTGATAATTCTCATTTTTTATCATTTTTGTCAATTGGCAGAGTATAAGGTGAAATTTCAGGGCTGTTTTGATTCGCTTTTCTCTGATTCTTAGAGTTTTGTAGCATTCCTTCATATAGTTATCAGTATTTTGCAATTCTTCATTTGAGAACTGTATATTCACATCGTTGGACCATTTGTATGTTGGGAAATGTTTTTTTTTAAATTATGTTTACATTTATATTGTGTATTTCAGTCTTAGATATTTCTGTTAGTAGTCTCCATATCTTGGACACCAAACTCGTATCAGAGATATTCAACGTAAAGACCTTTTTCCTAGTTACCTGCTTCCCTTCCTATCCTACATGAATTAATTTTATTTGTACAGAAGGTTTTCAATTGTATATAATCAAGTTTCCCATATTATCTTTTATAATTGCATCCATTCCTTGTTTGATTAAGAATTCCTCTCCCACCCATAGCAATGAAAGGTATATGATGAGTTTCTCTTCTAATTTTTTTATGGTAGTTATATTTAATATTCAGATCTTATATCCATTTTGGATTTGCTGTGGAATATGGGGTAAGATGTTGGCCTTAAGTCTAATTTTTGCCAGACTGTATCCCAATTTTCCCAGAAGTTTTTATCAAATAGGGACTCCTTCTCTAGGTAATTTATGCTTTTTGGTTTCTTGAATATGGGAATACTTAGTTCCATTGTTTGTGATTCTTCTTTATCTAATCCATTCCATTGATTTGCATTTCTGTTTTTTAATGATGACCAAATGGCTTTGATGCTTCTGTTTTATAATACAGACTTCCGAGTTTAATATGAGTGTGACATGGCAGCCAGAAAAGCTAATGACATCTTAGGCTTTATTGAGAGACATAGTATCAAGAACAAAGCAATGGTTCTGCCGTAATTGGCCCTGGTCAGTCCATATCTGGCACACTATGTTCAGTTCTAGGCACCGTATTTTTAAAAAGATACAAACAGAGGAAAGATGGAAAACAAGCAGAAAAAAAAGCAACAAGGATGATGAGAGCATTGGAGCCCTATGAGAATCAGTTGAAGGAACTGAAAAGATTTAGCCTGGAGGGAAAAACAAATAGAAGTAACATGAAAACTAGCCTCTAGTATATGAAAGGCTGTTAGGTGGAAGACAGATTTACGGGAAGCTGCAGAAAAGCAATATTTAGTCTTGATCTAAGTAAAACTTCCTTAAAATTGAGACTATCTTAAAGTGAAATGGGTTTCCTGGAGAACTAGTTCATTCTCTGTCATTGGAAGTCTTCAAGAAGAAGGTAAATGAATAGTTGCTGGAGATGTTAGGATATTACAGAAAGTTTTTTTGATTAGGTGCAGGTTAGACTAAATGTCCACTGAGGTCCCTTCCTGCTCTTAGATTTTGTGATTCCATGATTATTTTGCTTTCATCTTTTCCACAAAGGTGATCAAAAAGGCAGTATGCAAAAATTAGAATGGCAGAGGCTCAGCATCTGGCATAGTACCTTGCAGAGAGTAGGTGCTTAATAAACCTTTTTTAAAAAGTGAATTGGAATATCATTAGGAGGGAACTGAAGACCAAAATAGGAGTGAAGATAGGGAAAAATATCAAGTTCCATTAAAAATTTTAGGACTAGATAAATAGGAGTTGTTTCCTCTTCTGAACTTGTTTATTTTCTTTTGCATATTTTTTAACATTTTATTTGTGATCTATTCTTTATTTTTTGCATTTTTGAACTACCTGATAACTCACTCTCCTCTTCTTCTATAACCAAATAGAAGCCCTTCCTTGAACGAAATAAACAAGCAAAACAAATCCATACATTTGCCAAGTCTGAACACGTAGACTTTATTTTACAGTTTTACTCCATTCCTTCCTGCTGAGAATCAGGAGGCATGTTTCACCACCCATCTTCTGAAGTGATTAATTAGCTATTGATCAAAAAGTTAACCAACAGTTGACACTTCAAAGTCTTCCAGAGATATTTTCCTTTATATCACTCTGATAATTGCATTAACTGTTCTCTTGGGTCTACTCATTTCACTCTGTATCAATTCATACAATTCTTGTTTCTTTTTTTCCAATTACATGTAAAGACAATTTTTTAGCATTCATTTTTTTAAAAAATGTTGAGTTCCAAATTTTCTCCTTCCCTCCCTTTCCTCTCTTTAAAATGCTAAGCAATTTGATGTAGTTTATACACATGCAATCATGCAAAACTTCCACTTTAGTCATGTGAAAGAAGACGCAGACCAAAAGGAACACACACAGAAAAATAAAGAAAGTGAAAATAGTATACTTCAATCTGCATTCAGACTGCACCAGTTCTTTTTCTGGAGGTGGATAGTATTTTTCATCATGAATTTCTTGGAATTGTCTTGGATCATCGTATTGCTGAAAATAGCTAAGTTGTTTATAGTTGGTCATTGCACAATGCTGCTATTACTATGTACAGTGCTCTCCTGGTTCTACTCAGTTCACTATGCATCAATTCATATATGTCTTTCCAGGTTTTTCTGAGATCAACCTGCTCATCGTTTCTTATAGCACAATAATGTTGCATTACAACCATATACCACAAGTTGTTCAGTTATTCCTCAATTAATGGACGTCCCCTCAATTTCCATTCTTGGCTAATACAAGAAGAGCTGCTATAAATCTTTTTGTATAAGTTTATCCATTTCTCTTTTCATTGGTCTTTTTGGGCTACAGGCCTAGCAGTGGTATTGCTGGGTCAAAGAGTATGCACAATTCAGTTGGCCTTAGAGCACAGTTCCAAATTGTTCTTCAAAAAGATTAGATCAATTCACAACTCTATCACCAGTGCATTCGTGTCCCAATTTTCCCACATTCCCTTCAATATTTATTATTTTCCTTTTCTGTCATATTAGTGAATTTGATAGGTGTGAGGTGATACCTCTGAGTTGTTTTAATTTGCATTTCTCTAATCAATAATGATTTAGAGCATTTTTTATATGACCATAGTTAGCTTTGATTTTTTTCATCTAAAAACTGCTTGTTCCTATCCTTTGACCATTTATCAACTGGGGCATGACTTGTATTCTTATAAATTTGACTCATTTCTCTATGTAATTTGAGAAATGAGGCCTTTGTCAGAGATACTTGGCTGCAGAAATCATTTACCTGCTTTTTGTTTTACTTCTGGTGTTGATTTCACTGGTTTTGTTTGTGGAAAAACTTTTAAATTTAATATAATCAAAATTATTCATTTTACATCTCATAATGCCCTCTATCGCTCATTTGGTTATAGATATGCAGCACGTGTCTTAAATAAATGGAGACATATTGTATGTGGTTGGTCTATACCAATATAACAAAAATGATGATGCTATCTATATTAGCAAGTAAATTCAAGTCCATAACAAAGTATAAAAAGAACCAGACATAATAATTGCAAAATTCATTAGAGGAACAAAAATTCAAGAATGTGAAAGGAAGGTAATGGGAAAATTGGGAAAGGAGGGGATCTAGAAATACCAGATCTAAAAATTTTGTATTGGTTAAAAAATATTCAGACAAGTTGATCAGTGGGAAAGATTTGTTTTATAAGACCTAAAAATAGTCCAGCATAGTAGAGTAGTATTCAGTTAACCCAAGAATTCCAACTACTGGAATAAGAATTCACTGTTAACAACAAAAAACTGGAAAAACGGATAAAATTTAGATTTAGATAAGCATCTCAAACTGCATATATCACAATAAGCTCCAAATAGATACATGACCTATATATAACAGATCATTTCATGAACCAATTAGAACAGAGAGATACCTTTCACATCTGAGGAAAGGGGGAAGAATTCTTGACTAAACAGGGGATAGAAAGAATCATAGACTATAAAATGGGTAATTTTGATTACATAAAATTGAAAAGCTTTTGTACAAACAAAAATCAATGTATTTAGAATTAGAAGGGAAATAATTAACTGGTGGGAAATCTTTGCATCAGATTTCTCTGATAAAGGCCCTTTATGTATGAATTTAAGCAACTTATACAAATGTACTAGAAAATGAATCACATGGAAGGCTATTTGGAATTATGCCCTAAAATTGTTAAACTGTATATATACCTTTTGATTAAGTGATACCACTATTAAGTATGTGTCCTAAATAAATCAAAAACACAGGAAAAGGACCCACATGTACCAAAATATTTATTGCTGAAAAAATTATGGCATATGAATGTAGTGGAATATTATTGCTCTGAATAACAAATAGGACAGATTCAAAGAAATCTAGGAAGACTTATGTGATGTTTTATAGAATAAAATGAGTAGAACTAGGAAAACAGTTTATACAATGACTACAAAATTATAAAGGAAAAAAATTGTGAAAGATTTAAGAACTATGACCAGCGTGATGACCAATCACAACTGTAGAAGACTGCTAATGAATCATGTTTCCCAACTCTTGGCAGAGGTGGTGAACTAAAGGGACAGAACAAGACAGATATTTTCATACATAACTGATTTTTAAAATTTGTTTTGTTTAATTATACTAATTTATAACTGGAGGTGTGTATATGTGTGATTTTTTTTTGCCTTCTGAAGTATGGATGGGGAAAATTAAAGGGATAAATGAAGAGTTAGTAGCTTGTGATACTCCCCCTAAAAAAAGAAAAGAAAGAAAAGAATGTCATTGAATTAAGAAATAGGAAGTTGTGAAGGGGACAGAGACAAACAGGGTAGTATTGGAATTGTCATATTAAATTTAATATATACTTTAAAAAACCGAGCAGTACATAGTAGTTATTCATGGTTCTATAAATAATCCTTTTCTTAATTCTTATCTATATAAGGAAATGTTTATATTTGTGAAATTCATAATAATAATAAAATTAAAATAAAAAATAAAATTAAAATATTCACAGCATTCAATTTTGATTGTTTTGTTGTTTTTATTCACATTATTTTAGTCATTATGTTTATTGTTTTCCCAGTTACACTTATTTCATTTTCATTTCACATTGATTTCACTTCTTTTTCAATTGTCTTTTTATTCTCATCAATAAGTCACAACTAGAACCCAGGTCTCTGGACTTTTAGTCCAATGCTCTACAGACATTCACTGTCTTGGTTCACAAAATTAGAGGTTCTTAATCTTTTTTGTTTCATGGATCCCTTTGGCAGTGTGTTGAAACTTATAAAACTTTTCTCAGAATAATTTAGTTAGAGGTTGCTGAAAATAAAGAGGTAATTTTCCCCCACTCAAAGTTTATGTATTTCCTAAAATTAATCAACAGACCTTTTATGGGTACATGAATCCCAGTTAAATAACTCTTGTAGTAGATGAGTATTCAGTTCTGAATTTTGTTTTGTTTAAGTAGACCAGGTCTTAATTAAAGTATTTGGATCAGTTAATTAATTTTTGACTCACTTAGGACAGAAATTTGTAGATTTTTTTCATTACTAGTAGTAGTAAAAAAAATTATATATGCCATAGTATATAGTATAGTTTAAAATCCATAAATTCATGAACATGCTTGAATGGATATGACCAGTACATACCAAAGTATAGTTATCATAATTGAACACTTGTAACATTCATCTTTAACAAAGACTTACTAATGTGGACACTTTTACATGTAGGAATGTATTTTATAGGTGCTACATCTTAGTACTGTGATTCTCAGCTATGAATCTAATAAGATAAATTTTCCTGATTTTCTTTGTCTATACCAAATTCCATGCTTATTTTAATCAATTATGTATTTTTCCTTTTAAGAGTGATTTACATATGCTCTTAATAAGAACTATTTCTTCTTTGAAGTGGCTGCTACTGGTTGGTGAAAAATTAGGAAAAGAGCCAGTTCCTCACTTTGGTCTTCATTGCATCATAATTCGTTCAAATTATTAATTTAATTTTAATATTAAATCTATGATTTTATAATCTTCTTTTGAGTATATAGCACTAATGATGTCAGTCTCATATCTTGTGCATCTCATTCTGAATTTTCCTTTTGGAATAACAAAGGCAAAGAAGATCTATGAACAGAAGTGCAGAGATAAAGATGAGGCAGAACAGGCAGTGCATCGGAATGCAAATATAGCAACACCAAAGCAACAAGAGAAGGTAACTGAAAAGACGGTCTTTCAACCTAACACAACTACTTCACTAGCATAGCTCATGAGCTTAAAAACTGAAGAGAAATAAGATTAGGTCTAAAAGATTGTTTGAAGGCAACTAAGAAGCATAATTACTATCAATTATGGATATCATCTTCCTTTCAAGATCATTGTTATTCAAAGCACACTAATGATATTATTGGGATTTGTTTTGTGACTATTTTAAGGACTATGATTTTAAAATAAATTTCTTTTCAATATTATTGTGAATGATGCTTTCATCTGAAAGGATGAATTATCCATTTAATTTTCCAACATGTGGGATATAAAGATTACTAGCAGTGAGAAGACAGGACTACTTTTGTACCTTGGACAGTAACAAGTGGAAGAGCATGCATTGCGAATACCTTGGGATGCTAACAATAAAACTAAGACTCAAAGTGAAGCTATTGGTAGGATTACAACTTTCAGATACTCTGATCACTCAACAGTACACCTAATTTTAAGCACTGACCCAACACATGGATCACCTGGAGATTTGATCTTGTACTCATAGTCTCAGATGACTGTACACTAATGTGCACAGTATTGCTAATAAACAAAGGAAACATGAATTTTAGTGCCAGAAAGTAAATATGGCTTGTAACTTAGGCCAAGAACTCTTCAAGGGAACAGTTTAACTTTTTCAAAAGGAACAGTTCAAGGGGTGGTAGAATAGCATTGTATTGCAAGAAAATAAAGACCTCAAATCCATAGACCTGAAGGTTGAGCTGGGAGGAAGCATGGAGAGAACATTAGGCTAAAGATCAAAGAGGAAAGAGACATAGAAATAACATTGACATGGAAGCATGGGCATAACCAGGGGGTATTCTGGAGCTAGTATGAAATGACTGGAGAGAACCAATAATTACATTTTCATTGTGAGCATTTACAACTGAGAAGTCAGCAAATGCTACAAATTGGGCCTTATTGTTTTCTTGATTGTCTAGACTTGAGAAATAATGAGATTAAACCTAAAAGTGTGTCATGTAAACAACTTTTCTGGAGAGCTAGTTGTTAAACATTTATCATCATACCCTTGGGCTTACTCTAAAGTAATTTATTGGTTGCACAAAAATATAAACCTTGTTGAAATAATATATAGGAAATTGGTGGCATAGGAACAGTGTTACAATGGACAATTGAAGGAAGATCACGTCATTGGAGTCTTACAATGTTAGGGCATGGTTTGGTTACAATTCATTAACTTTATTGTGAAATAGAATGATAAAGAACTTTGGCAAAAAATTACCATGTAACCTTGAATTATCATGATAGATGAGGAAAATGGACACAATTTTAACTGAGGTTTTAGAAAGGAGAAAATACAGATAGGATTTGGAAATTCATAGAAAATATTGATATGATTTCATGGTCAGTTCTCTGACTGGGAAAATGTACAAAATGATTGTGTAGATGTAGTTAAGGATAAATACAGAGGAGTGGCACAATCCAGTCAGAATCGTGTTAGGAGTGCTAAAGGCCAAAATAAGTTGAGGCTTTTGAAGAATGATAAAGAGAACAAAATTTTAGTTTGTTGGTGGCAAAAAACCAAGAACAGAAGTCATAAGCTCACTTCATCAGGTTTGTGGAAAAATGATAGATAACAGGGAGAAGATGGAACTATTCAATTCCTATATTGTTTCTGGTTTTTTTCCATCAAGAATAATGATCTTCAGATTGAGAAATATAGAATAAAGAGAACTGAGGAAAATTAAAACCCCAGTCAAGTAAGGAGTTAGTAAGAGTACCTACCTGCCCTAAAAACATTTGAACATGATTCCTATACTTTGAAGAATTCATGATGAATAGGAAAGATGTTAGAAATACAGATTAGAGGGTTGGTGTGAACAATAGCTTGTCTCAAAGAAATTTGGGAATTTTAGTGGATTGCAAATTAAACATGAGTAAATAGTGTTGAATAGTCAAGAAGTACTTATGAACTTACCACGTGCCAGGCACTGTACTAAGTGCCTGGGGATACAAAGAAAGCTACAGCATTCAACAAAGCTAATGTAATCTCAGATTGTGTTGAGAGGTTTCATGTCTAGGACTCAGTGGGTCCCATTGTTCTGTGTCCTTGTTAGACCACCCTTGAAACATAATATTTAGTTCTGGGTACCACATATTGGGAGGGACATTGATAAACTAGAGAGTATCCAGAGCTGGGAAACCAGGGTGGTGAAGGCTTCAAGTTCATGCCATGTCAGGATGAGTTGAAGAAACTAAGGTTGATTATACCTGAAAAGAAAAAACTTAGGCAAGGTGTGTCCTCAAATATTAAAAGAGCCATCATGTGGGACAGGGTTTCTACTTGTTCTGCTTGATGCTAGGACATAGAACAAGGAGCCATGGATTGAATGATTCTGGAGGTTTCTCATTCCCTTTTTGTTTTCAAAGCTTTTTGTGAAATTGGCCACTTCAAAGACTGCTGCTGAGGACTCTGGTGAGTGGGGCTATCTTTATAATCATATTATTAAGTATTTAGTATGTGCTGTACACTGTGGTGGATACCAGTGATATACATTCAAAAATAAAACAGCCTCTGCCTTTAAGTAGCTTATATCCTCCTGGGATTAGAGATTGCCTACAACATATTCACAGATAAGTAAATATAGGATGTGTGTATATACACATATATGTACATATATATGACAATAATGCTTTAGGAGAGGGCAGTAACAACTAAGGAAATCTCTTATGAATGCTATACATTTTTAATGGTTATAGAACATTTTTTCTTTGAACCCGCAATGCAACTCAAACACGGGGTATTCTTTCCTCTGGCAAGTAAAATGAAGAAGTTGCCTTTGTTATTTGCTAAGCTGAGTCCCCAACCATTTTTAATAAAAGGTTGATTTTGAGTGTCTTTGAAATAAACAAGATCCTGGGAAAGAGGAAAAAAGCTAATAGAATGAGCCCTTGAAACGCACTGGATTTGGACACTGAGAACCTGGATTAGAATCCTAACTATGCCACTTATTACCTCGGGCAAGTCATTTTCCCCTCACTGGGTTTCAGTTTTCTTATCTACAAAATGAGTGGGTTTATAATAGATAGACTTTAAAGTCCCTCAATCTATGACCCTGTCCTTTTCAAGGAGGGCAGCATTGTCAGAAGCTAACAATGTATCTCCTTCTCTTTGGTACCTTGGCATTTTAAGTGGAGTGCTTCAGTGAGGGGAACAACTTCTTGTTACGCTGCTGTCTGTAAAGTCTGCCACTGCCTGGGACAGGACTGTTGTGGCAGCAGCTTTGTGATTCATCCACTGGGGACCCCTGCTTTTAACATGATACGAAGTAGAATGTGTCAATCCACATGGCTCTGTAGCTGGCATTGGGAAAAAAGTAGCTAACAACTGTGAGCATGGTTGCACTGGTTCCAAGAACTGTCTGCTCATCAGTTTGCAAAGCTGTAGAACAGTCAGCACACTAGATAGCAAATCATATTCTTCTGATGACTTGGCCTTCTTGTTGTCTTTTATATTGGGAGAGAGATAAAAATACCTTTACAAAGGACTTCTCTCAATTTAATAATGACCATTTTATTTCTATTCAGAATTTCTCTACCATCCTTATTTGGTTTATTTTCCCATTTTCTCTCAACTATCCTTATTTGGTTTATTTTCTCAATTTTTTCTCTACCACCCTTATTTGATCTTTAAAATCTACTCCTTTTTCTTGCTTAAAAAGAAACTCTTTTCTTTAGCTCTTCTAGGAATTATTGTTGGCTTGTTTCCAATCTATACTTTTCTTTGAGGCTTTGTTTGTAGATGTTTTCAAGTCATTGTCTTCTTTTGTGATTGTCTTAAACTTCCCTGTCAGTATAGTTGCTTTTCATGATCAGATTCTTTTTTTCCCCTTTACTTATGGCTCATTTTTCCAACCTATTTCTTCACTTTGGACTTCATGTTAATGCTGGGGTCTGCTCACTTCTCAGGGCTTATCTGGCCAGAGCTTCAGTCTTTTTAGGTCCTTTGACTGTTGCACAGCTCAGTGTGGGTGCCTGTAATTTTTTGATGCTTCCAGAGTGGTATGATCTAGGATAAAGTCTGTTCACTGCCCTCCTCGTCTATACAAGTTTGTGACCAGGTCTGTTGGCATTTATGTGGTTGAGTTTCTGTAGACTGCTGCTAGACTCAGTCATAATTAGCCTGCTCGAAGATTCTGTAAGTTTGTAGCAACTCAACTACTACCTCTTGTTTTTGCTCTTCCGCTCTGATTATCCCCACTATAGGATTAAGTATAGGAATAAAGGTTAGAACTGAGTTCCCACTCTGTTCTTGGGCTCTCACTCATACAGCTATGTTTCTGGAACTTCTTTTTTGCTCCTAACACAAATAGGGGATGCTGCTCCCTCTGTGATGCAGTTCTGGGTAATGGGCAACAGAGTTGCCAGATGGAACTGTTCTTGCTCCTAGTGCTAGTAATGTGGTTCCCTAGGATTTCCTTTTGCCTAGGTGCTTCTTGTCCTGATATTCCTTTTATCATGCATAGATGCTGGGATGCTTCCCCATGCTGCTGCCAACCTCTCCCTTTCCCCACTGTGTTGCCCTGTAATCCTGGCCAGACCCCACTCCACTATCTGCAGATCTGTCTCTCTTCCTTAGCTACCCTAGGTTGGAAAAATGACTCACTGTGACTTTTTCTTGGTTTTCCAGAATTAGGTCTGACAAACTTTCTAGTTCATTATGGAGAAGGTTGTAGAGGACGTAAGGCGAAAAAAAAATTGTTTCTTTTCACTCCACCATCTCGACTCTATCCCTCTCCATACCCCTTCCTTTCCCCTAACTTTTACTAAAAGTGAAAAGTGTTACTGTATTTTAAGAGCCAGAGATGACAAGCAAAATCTCTGATCTGTAGTTCTCTTTCCTGGTTCTGTTCATTTAAAAAAAAGAATTGAGTTCTGCTGATTGCCTTTGTTACTATGTTTGTGTGGTGCAGTGGATAGAATACTAGGTTTGGAATCAGGAAAAGCTGAGTTTGAATCCAGCTGCAGACACTTGCTAACTGTGTGACCTTGAGAAAATAACTTAAACCTCTTGTCTTCTTCATCTGTTAAAAAAGGGATAGTAATAGCATTTACTACTCAGTTCTTGTAAGAATAAAATGGTATTTAGCGCCACACAGTGCCTTGCACATAGTAGGCATTTATTAAATACTTATTTCCTTCCCCTCCTTCTTATTAGCAAAAGTGCTGATGGGAAATACAGTTTTTCACAGATAGAAGGAAGGGCTTAAGTATTATGAGAGGTTGAGGTTGGACAGGATGGGGAAAGTCTGATAACCTTTGAACCCCACTGAAAAAGGAACCCAGAGGTACAGACACATATCAGTAATGAACTAATTGCAAGGGAAGAGCACTGCTGTCCCTGAACTGAATCTAATCCTGAGCAGTTGGAGCCTTGTCTGGCTTACTGACCCATTTAAGGAAAGATTTATTGGATATAATTTTGTTCTTTCCATAATTACCATTATTACTACAACCTGATAAATTTTCCCCTTTTCCATTTCATCCCCCTACCCTGCCTCATAGTTGCAAGGAGAATTGGCCTTGCATACCCTTTTGAGTTTCCAATTCTCTTTAAATTTGATTTGTTGAATATACTCTTATAGTGGGTTCATCTCCAGATAATTAAATTGATTATTGTTGCATTCTTAGAGACTGCTTGCTATAATGAAGTGGATCATACAGTGAGGAAGGGAAAAAGGGAACCCATGGGCTCGGTAGAATGAACCTTGATTTTATATTAAGGTGTACTCTTCCTTCCTCCCTCCTTCTCCCACTCTTTTTCCGCAAAAGGGCTTCCTTTAGAAAATGAGGCTATTGATAACTTCCATTTCCCAATTTCCTAGGGAGCACATGAGGATGAAAGAGATAATGATGTTTACAATATTCTTAGTATTCTTTGGACAGGACTCTGGATAAACAGAAAGAATTTCTAATTGTTTTTTCTGTTTACAAAATCCTCATTTTGGTCTTGCTAATTTCCATTTCTCTTGCAGACAAAACATACTTGTTGAACATCAGTTTGCTGGAGAAGATAAGAGAAGACTGGCAAATTGAACACATCAAAGCCTGTGAGGTAAATTCGTCAAGAAACTGCTTGGGATGGGAGAGGCTGCCTCTGAAAACTAACATATGCAAGCAGAGGCTTTTCTCTTTGAGGAGACATTGCAACTGTCATAGAATTGTAAGATATAAGGGCTGGAAAGGA
The DNA here is from genome assembly GCF_028372415.1 of Notamacropus eugenii. Classification (NCBI taxonomy): domain Eukaryota; kingdom Metazoa; phylum Chordata; class Mammalia; order Diprotodontia; family Macropodidae; genus Notamacropus; species Notamacropus eugenii. The sequence goes on from NC_092875.1 coordinate 327,810,440, forward strand.
CCTTATAGGTCATATAGGATGAGTGCCTGGATGCCTCTTTTGACTCTTTTTGACTCTTTTGAGACAGGATAGGATTTGCCTAAGGTCTCAAAGGTGGAAGAATTGGGAGTAGAACTCAGATTTCCTGATTCCCAGTTCTTTCTGCTTAAACTTTCAGAATGTGAAAGTGACAAACCTGGCTTTCTGTTTTCAAAATTTTCTCCTTCAATTTCTTTTAACATTTCTTAGAACATATTTATTTTCTTTCAATTATATTCAGGATTTTTTAATAGAGTTGATTCTCAATCATTCATAGCAAAGGAAGGGATTAAAGCTTTGGTGCTGGTAAATATAAAATAGCAGCTAATCCACAAGTAATTTCTATTTCTTCAGGGAATATATGTGAATAAACATACATACACACATGCATAAACACATATGTACATAATACATATATTCAAATGTATGTATAGGTTGCTTTTGAAGACAAGAGGACCTAGGATCAAATTTGCTATAACTCATACTACTGAGCTAGTGATTTGCATCTGTAGTGGGAGTTTATATACCAGGAGTTTCCCTAAACCAAGAAAATCACAGGTTCAGGCATCTTTTTCTCAAATTAAAAGATTCTGATATGTTATGCAGTTGATTCAATGGTATCCAACTCTTTGTGACCCCATTTGTAGTTTTTTTGGCAAAGATAATGGAATGATTTGCCATTCCTTTCTCCAGCTCATTTTAGAGATGAGGAATTGAGGCTGACAGGGTTAAGTGACTTGCTCAGGTTCACCTACTTAGTAAGTGTCTAGAGGTCAGATTTGAACTCATGAAGATGTCATTCTGATTTCAGACCCAATACTCTATCCACTGCACCACCTAACTGCCCACATATTGATACGCTGTAGATGTAGATATAAAATGAACTATATATGTTTATGTCTACATGCCTATCTCTATCTATCTATATCTACCTACCTATCTATCTATCTATCTATCTATCTATCTATCTATCTATCTATCTATGTATCTATCTATCTGTCTGTCTATCTGTCTATCTATCTATCTACTCCCTACTTATCTTTTGATATAAATACTAAGAGGCAGCTAGGAAGTACAGTGGATAGAGTGCTGGCTTAGAGTTAAAAGAAACTGAGTTCAAATTCCAACTCAAACACTTAATAGCTATATGACCTTGGAGAACTTAATCTTTATTTTCCTTAGTTTTCTCAATTGTAAATAATAATAATAATAACAATAATAATAATTGAGAATAATAGTAGTACCTCCTTCCCAGAGTTGTCGTGAGGATCAAATGAAAAAAATATTTGTAAAGCATTAGCACGATGCCTGGTATGTAGTAGGAATTATATAAATGCTGGCTGTTATAATCACCACCACCACCACCACCACCATCATCATCATATTAGGAATATAAATTGGCTATGTAGATTTTTAGAATGGTTTCCCTCCTACCCCCTCCAAGTCTTGACCATGCCCTCAATTCTGATCCAACCTTCCATCAAGTCATCTAACATTTGTGGAGGTGAAAGAAAGAGGAAAGACCACAAAAGAAATTCAAGGGATAGTAGGTTAAGAGCTTATGGGAAAGGAAGGCAAAGTAAATTTCTAGATCAGTTTACACACATTCAAAATTTAAAAAAATTGAATTTGTATTGTTAACTTTTAAAGCATCTTTCACTTGCATTCTCATTATATCAACAGAACAGCCCTGTAAGGTACATAGACCAAATGGCGTTTTCCACATTTTCCAGATGAAGAAGTTAAGGCAGATGGTGATGAAGCATATTTCCCAAGGTGCACAACATCAGTGGCCAAGCCAAGACTATAATCCAAATCATCTGACCTAGTCCACATCCCATTGTTTCTCAAAAGTGGATGTCGGTGGGTGAGATGAATTCCATTAAAATAAAAAAAAAAACCTAGAGTTTTAGGTCCTTCACTCCCCATACTATTTCTCATTATAATTATTAAAACTAATTTTTATTCCCTGAGTCCATAACCAAATGGTAGGAGGGAGTTGGCGTAGAAGTTTACTGGATGATGGAAGGAAGCCAGTTTGAGTTTAATACACAAATTGGGTAATGTACATTGATCACTGACTGTTTTTTGTGTTCCTTAAGTTATTGCCAATCTAAAGACTACATCACACAATACCCTTTCCCTGCATAAATGTATACATCAATTTATATCTCTTTAGTTCTTTGAGATTCAAGAATGTGAACGAATAAACTATTTCCGGAATGCATTGTGGCAACACACGAATCAGCTCTCACTTCAATGTGTCATAAGTGATGAGGTAAGCAGGTCCACATCATTTCCAAATCTGTTAGGTAGATTTTGTACTAAATTATGGAATCTTAGAACTGCAAGCATGGTGAAGTAGAAAGAGAGCTGGATTTGTAGTCAAAAGACACGAGTTCAAGTACTGACCTTCTACTTACCATCTTACCTGCATGTCCTTAGGCAAATTACACGTAACCTCTTTGGGCTTCAGTTTTCTTATATGCAGAAGATTAGGAGATCAGACTCAGTGACCTACCTGTAAGACATCTTCTAGTTCTAGATCCCCTATTCTATGGAAGATAATTTAGAGTTCTAATCTAGGCATTCATTTTACAGATGAGGCCACCGAGGCACAGAGAAGGGAAGTGGCTTGTTTATGCTTAGATCCTGAGCCAATACCAAAACCAGAATTAATATCTTTTGTTTCCTAGCCTAATGCTCTCATCTAAAGACATGCTCATTTATAGATAGTAGAATTCAATTGTCTAAGCGTTTCCCTTCTAAACTTAATAAGCATCAACAAAAATAAAGAAGCATTCAAAATAAGTAAAATCATAAAACCATAAACATAGTATCCTATATATTGTAATAAAGAAGATAGTAAATTAACAAATACATGCTTGAAAAGAGAAATATGGTCATTGCCTCTTTCTTTCTGTCATCTTTAAAGTGAAAATGAATCTTGAAGACTGGACATTGAAGCATCTAAATAGCCAGGGGATCATTTAAAGGGAGCTTGTTTGTTTAAATGTATCCCAAGCTGTCCTTACATAAGATGGATTCATCAAAGACTGGAAACTGAAATGGGGATTGCTGCCTTTTCTATAAGCACAGCTCTGTTTAGGGGTCAGGCTATGAAGGCAGTTTAAATTCAGGTATTAGGTACTAGACTATAAAACTTGTATTTGCCAAGACATCTCTCTTGCCTCTGGGTCTTTCATTGTGGCCTGAGGGCCTGATCAAGCTCTCTGGCTGGGAAATCTGACTGTAGCACCTATGATGTACTAAGTACCTTAGAGCATGCAGAGGTTCATAACGCAGAGTTTGAAAGAGTTGGTTGGGGAAATGAGACACATGCACAGAAAGTTAAGTACAAATGTGAAAGTTACATAACGTGGCAAGCCATAGGGAGAACAAGTGCCAAATAAGTGGTTTATAGCTATACTTCTTAAATTGTAGTCTGTGGACCCAGAGGGTCTCCAAGACCCTTTCAGGAGATCCACAGGATTAAAACTACTTTCATAATAATACTAAAATATTTTAATTTCTAATATTGTAAATTTTGATAAATGTAACTTGTATAAACAAAAGGTCCTTGGGGTCCTCAGTAATTTTTGAGAGTAAAGGGATTCCTTAGGACCTTAGGATCAAAAAGTTTGAGAACTGCTGGGTTAGAGCAATAGATGTTATGAATTCATCATGAAGAAGAAATTGCCTTTAAAAGGAAACTCTACCTCTGAAGATTAGGTCAGGGTCCAGGTCACCCTTAGGAGGTTTACAGGGTAGAGAGGACAGGTTTGGTTAGATTCTGTCAGGAGCATGATCAAGTCCTGGAAAAGTTCAGTTTTGGTCTGGAAGATCTGTAATGGCCACTGGGTGACCTGAAACAGACTTGAGCCTCTTGAACAGTTTTAGAATGACTCCAAGTATCCATCAAACTAGATTGGAAATTGATGCCAAATTAGACCAGAATGAATTCTCTCTTCTCTGCCTCTGTCCTTATTTAGTGCACTGAGACAAGATCATAGATTTCATTTTGGAAGGGACCTTAAAGTTCATCCACTCCAAAGCCCTCATACTGTGGTGAGAAGTAAATGATTTGTTGGGAGTTTTACAGCAAGTATCAGGGGCAGAGTTTGAAGAATCCAGGTGTTCCTGAAATTCTAGACGTGCTGCAACTAGTTGAGAAAAAGATTTGGTCCCAGTTTTCTCTGGACTAACAACAGGCTTAACATGAATTTTCCTTCTCACCCTTCTGACCAGTAATGTAATAGACTCAATTATGTGAGTGAAGAGGGGCTTTGTGAGTGAAGAGAAGGGTACTAATGTGAGAGGTTTGGGAAACAACATAATTTGTCAATTGATTAGGTGTAGGGGTAAATGATAGTGAAGAAATAAGTCAGACAGTAATGTTGAGAACCTGGGTGATGGGAAGAATGGTTGTGCCCTCAGTAGAAATAGGAAAATTCAGGAGTGAGATGAGTTTAGGGTAGGTAATGCATTTTACTAGAGAGGAAATTTCAGCATTCAAGATCTTTGATTAAGGCTTTGTCCAGGGATGTTGATGCTTTAGGTAAGGTTGTGCTGATGAGTAGTTAATTTAGAATCATGAATTGAGGTCATAGAGATAGGATGGAAATTTGTAATAAATTTTTTGTGTCAGTTAATACACTTGGTCTTTGTAGGATTTAGGAACTGCGAAATGAGGATAATAGTTACCACCAACTTTGAAAGTCATTACCAAGTCATCCTCTTTTTTCCCCAAACAAAATCTGGAAAGAAATCCCAATTATTTAGTGAATCTCCTATGTGAATGAATTAGTGTCACTGTTGATGGAGCTATTGTGTCTTTTGATTTATCTGCTTCTCTTTTACTAGATGTTTGAAGAAGTCCGTAAAAGCTTAGAAATGTGTAGCATTGAAAAGGACATTGAATATTTTGTAGCTCAGAAAAGGACTGGAGAAGTGCCACCAGGTAAGTGTTCAGTGGGGTTATTGAAGCTCCTAGGAGCATGCCTTCAGAGCATCCTGTGTTTATTTTGGAGAATTGCCCCTTGATATCCTATTTCTTGATGACTTTTGCAGCACCTATTTTGTATGAGAATTTCTATAACTCCCAGAGAAATCCAGTACCAGGACGAAATCCAGGACCTAATGTGGGAAGGTAATAATGGACTAATTGCTCTCACCTTGCTTTGAAGACAAAACATTTCTTAAAACACATTTCTATTGGTATCTTGTTTACGTATACCTGCATTTACAATTATATCTGTAACCCCTTTCCTCCCCAGTGAAACATCACTTGTAACAAAGTTTAAAAAGGGAAGAGGGGGAAAAAAATCCAGCAAACTCAACCCACACATCAATTATGTCTGAGAGTATATGTAGTATCCCCTACCTCTGCAAAGAGTGGGGGGTAGTAGACTTCCTCTGTGACCAAGCTTAGTCATAATAATGACATAACTTTCAGCTTCTTTTGTTCTTGAAAAAAAATTGTAACAAACTTTTTTTCTCTTAATTTCTTAAGGTAGATTTAATCAATAACTTACCCACTATATTTTCTGGGTGACATTACTAGAGATTTATCCAGAAGGCATTTAGACCTTAAGGTATAAAATAAGAAAATAAAATAAGAAAGAGGTTCAATAATTTCTCTGTTCCCTACAAACTTAGTTCAGGCAGAACTATAAAAGATACCCTCAACTTCAAGTAACTATTGTTATGCCCAAATATTCAAATGTCCATGTTATTCATTGATTTGGGAATTCCCTTCAGCAATGTAAATTGCAACCTATCCATGCCAGCCTATCTTGTGCAGATTTTATGTATATCTTCCCATATGTAGTAGTCCTGCCCAATGAACTAGAGGCCTTCCTCACTTTCTCCTGATATTTCAAGGTACTGGTGGAAAATTCTTGCTGTCTGTATATGTGTTATATCTCAACCTTTTTATTCATTTTCTTGATAATATCCTTTATGCCAGTTCTTCAGAATTCCTCTTTGGTTACATGTTCAGGCTGCCCACACCCACTCTGCACCTCTTCATGCCCCTATGTGTGATATTCATTTTTTAACTGTAGTATAGCAACACTGGTTAGATCTTGATATTAAAAAGATGGGCCTTTACTTTCATTGTGTAATGATGAATTAGAAAACTTTTTATCCTTTTGTATTAGAAAAAGAATAAGAATTCCAGAAACTACACAAATGTGTCTAGTGTCTGATAGGAGTTCAGATAAGGAGTGCAGGATATTCAAATCTTTACAATCTTTGTTTCATTTCAATTGAGGATAATAATACCTACCTACTTCACAGGGTTGTTGTCAGGAAAAGACTTTGTAGACTATAAAGTGAATTATTATCATAATGCTAATTCATATTAAACAAGAATCAATTTTTATCTCTATCCTGATAGGAACTGTGTTGAATTAGATCCACACTGGGTCTAAGAGTAGGCACACCATTAACTTCTGAAGCATAGGTTCTGGCAGAGCTGTGCTGCATGTTATATATTTTATTGAAGGTCTTCTTGAAGACCTCAAACCAAAAACCAAATCTGATACTGAATGAGGGGAGTGGAGGCTCATGGTAACATAGAATACAACAGGATTGACATAATCCAAAGAGAGAATGACATTTAATTTTCATCTCTTTTGCAGGAGAGGACCTTTACCAATTCCTCAAAATGTATCAGGTATGTCAGGGTAATTCCATTTTAAATACTTCTTGTGTGTAGGTTTTGTATTGTCTAAATAAGATTTAAACAGTATTTCAGTGATTCTGGCATAGTGTTCAGTACTACGTTTAGAGATAAAACACATCAGATCTACTAGATTGTGAGCCCTTTGAAGGCAGAGACTGCATATCTTGTCTCCTCCCACAATGATCATGCATAGGGGAGGAAGTTCATAATTCTGGGTCTTGCATTCAAGGAGTTCCAAATCTACTAAACTATATTATTATCCAGCCCACATCTATACAATCTTCTCCACAAAGAGAGACTTGGTTAACTGCTTTGCAGAAATCCAGGCATACTAGGTCTACAACTAGGTCTAACTTGGTCCTGCCCATCTAATAACCTTATCTATACAGGAAATAAACTTAGTTTGCCATGGCCTGTTTTTGATGAACCTATATGCTAACTTTTAGTGATCAGTGGTTTCTTTTCAAAATGCCTTAAAAACAGTCCCTTTAATAATGTCCCCAAATTTTGCCAGAATTTGAATTTCAGTTCAACAGCTTATGGTTTAAAAAATTCACCTAGTGTTAAAAAATTTGCGACATTTGTCATCTCCATTTCTTCCTTTATAACTCATGTTTCATAACAGCAACTCAGCAATCTGATTGTCTCTTTTGTGTATCTCACAGATACCATATATATCTCACAAGATTATTCTGAGAAAAGCACTTTGTAAAACTTAAAGTATAATATGTAAATTATTTTCAGTGGAAAAAATATCAGCTATGTCTTACCTTGTATTCTTTCTCTTACAGACGAAGATGATTACTCCTTGGTGACTGAAAGGAATATTATCTCTAACCAGTGCCAACGGTAAGAGCCTTTATTCCAGTTTGATATTTCTTTAGGCAAATTGTTGATGTGGAGTCATTTTTTGCCATTGATAAACATACTGAATTACCTCTGGGTGCATGGCACTATTTAGGGTAATACAGAGAATGTATGATAAAATGGAGAGAGCATAGACATTGGACCCTAAAAACCTGAGTTTTAAGTCCTAGCTCTGAAACCAGCTGAGTGACCTTAGGTATTAACAAGTACCCTATCACATCCAGAATGGCCTGCTAGCACAGGTTCTTTGATCTGCTTTGCTAAAAGAAAGACAACTTTTAAAGGGGTCAACACTCTTACTTTAATCAAACATATAAATCAGTCACTAGGTCAGGGGAAAGGTCAGCACTCTGAACATGGAGAAAATACAAGCAGAGAAATTAGCACAAAGATTCAACAGACAGGGCTCTTACTGTCTGAACAAAGTAATACAATCACCTACATACACCACTGGATGGCAGAGCACAACCTCTGAGTAGTTTGGGTGGGGTGGCTTTTAACAAACAGCTACTCAGAGTCCCTTCCAGGGAATCAAAAGATCCTTCTCATAAACGAACCCCCAAAGCAAATTACCAATCTCCCAGTATATAAAGCCTCAACTCCTGATTGGCTCAGAGCCAGCAGGCATGAAACCTACGTGACTCAGCACAGCTGTGAGCTATCAGCATTCAAAAAAGATCAATCCTTCAGATGTTTTCAATGAGTCTGGGAAACTAAACTCCAAAAAGAAACCAATAAAACTTCCATTTTGCTTGTTCTTACTCCTTGGATATAAGATACTTTATTTCTGAGCATCATTTTGCTCCTCTGGGAAAATGAGGATAATAATACTTGTGCTACCTACTTCAGAGGGTTGTTGTGAGGAAAAGACTTTGTAGACCATAGAGTGAGTTATTATCATAATGCTAATTCATATTACATAAAGTATCAATTTTTAATCTCTATCCTGATAGGAACTGTGTTGAATTACATTCATGCTGGGGCTAAGGGTAGGCACAACATCTGAAGCATAGGTTCTGGTGGAGCCATGCTGCATATTGTATATTATATTGAAGTTCTTATTGAAGCCCTCAAAACAAAAACCAAATCTGATGCTGAATGAGGAGAGTGGAGGCTCATTGTAACATAGAATATAACAGGATTGACATAATCCAAAGAGAGAATGACATTTAATTTTCATCTCTTTTGCAGGAGAGGACCTCCACCAATTCCTCAAAATGTATCAGGTATGTCAGGGTAACTCCTTTTTAAATACTTGAATTAAATTCTCTGTAAGGTTGATTATCTGGAATTTGGCAAAGCAAAGGGACCAAGGAACTAGTTTGTGAATTAGTTACATGAATGAAAATAAGTCTAGGATCTTGCTTTAACACTATTTATGAGAATAGGGTGTCTGGCTTATGGCAGATCTATTTCTGTTGTCCGGCCAAAGAGATTTAGTTCCTGAAGTGCCCAAAGGAACTTCTCAGGCAGTTTCCTGTATGAATTTCCATGAGGACAGTACAAATCTGGTGTAGTTTCCTTTGGATTACATGCAAGGAGGGTAAATAAAGAGCCTGGGCCAGCCTATATAGGAGGCAGGTGTTCAAAATGAATCAACTATGCACTAATTCGCTTACTTAGTCATGAAGAAATTGTCTGATTTTCACAGGACATTGGGCTGATTTTTCACTTCTCCCCTCCCTTGTTTAAACCCTTACTGCATGTGCAGTCATTAACATACAGTTTAGACCTTAACTGTTCTCTAAATGTTTCTTGTGTGGGGGTTTTGTGTTGTTTAAATAAGATTTAAACAATATTTCACTGATTCTCTCACAGTATTCAATACTACCTTAGAGATAAAACACATTGGATCTGCTAGATTGTGAGCTCTTTGAAGACAGAGACTGCATATCTTGTCTCCTCTGGCAATGATCTTGCATAGGGCAGGAAGTTCATAATTCTAGGTCTTGTATTCAAGGAATTCCAAATCTACCAAACTATATTATTATCCAGCCCACATCTATACATCTTCTTCACAAAGAGAGACTTGGTTAAATGCTTGGAAGATATCCAGGTATACTAGGTCTACAACATTAACCTGGCCTCTGCCCATCTAATAACCTTATCTGTAACAGGAAATGAGCTTAGTTTGCCATGGCCTGTTTTGGATGAACTTATCTGCTCTTAGTGATCACTGGTTTCTTTTCAAAATGCCTTGAAGCAGTCCCTTCAATAATATGTCCCCAAATTTTGCCAGAATTTGAATGCCAGTTCAATAGCTTATGGTTTAAAGAATTCACCTAGTGTTAAACAATTTGGGACATTGGTTTATTTCCATTTCTTCCTTTACAACTCATGTTTCACAACAGCAACTCAGCAATCTGTCTCTTTTGTGTAACTCAGGGACACCATTGTTCTATATACCTCATAAGACTATTCTGAGACTATTTACTATGCTGTAAAACTTAAAGTGTAATGTGTAAGTTATTTTCAGTGGAAAAATAATAGCTTTGTCTTATCTTGTATTCTTTCTCTTTCACAGAGGATAATGATTACTCCTTGTTGACTGAATGCAATACTAATTCTAACCAGTGCCAACGGTAAGAGCCTTTATTCCAGTTTGGTATTAATTTAGGCAAATTGTGTCGTGGAGTCATTTTTTGCCATTGATAAACATAACTGAATTATCTTTGGGTGCATGACACTGTTTAGGGTAACACAGAGAAGGCATGATAAAATGCAGAGAGCATAGGATTTTAAGTCCTAGTTCTGACACAAGCTGAGTAAGCTTGGGTGTAAGACACTTGTGAGCATCATTTTGCTTTTCTGGTAAAATGAGGATAATAATAATGTGTTGCTTCACAGAGTTGTTGTCAGGAAAAGACTTTGTAGACCATAAAGTGAGTTGTTATCATAATGCTAATTCATATTACACAAGTATCAATTTTTATCTCTATCCTGATAGGAACGGTGTTGAATTAGATAAAAGGCTGGCCTTAAGAGTCAGGAAGACCTGGTTTTAATGTTGCTTCTGATGCATATAAGCTGTATGACCATTCCCTAAGGAAGCTGCCAGTCTGAATGGTGGAAGGAACTTCTATACTTGGAGTTCTCTGATGAAATCTGGAACCAAACCCTATCGCAGTATCCTGCAAAAGAAATGTAGCCCAAACCTTTATCCCAAGCTTACCTTTAATTCTCATGTTTAGGCAGATTTTCCTCCATCTTATATTGGTAATGTTGATTCGTTTAATCTCTCTCGTTTCTGCTGGCTCACAGTATTCCTTGTATAGTTCTAGAAAATAGTAACTATATTTTATTAAATTATATATGCATAGTGCCTGGTATGTAGGAGGTGCTTAATAAATACTTGTTAATGGATTGATTCAGTTAACATTTGATTCTCTGGGTGGTTTCATTTTCTATTATGTTATATTTCTTTATCTTCTCTTCTCAAATAGGTTGTAAGTTATGAGGGATGCCGCAGTGCTAGGCATAGAGTGATACAAAAATACTTACTCAATGAGAATGCCCAGCAATTTCATAAATGGGGGGAAGGGTTCAATAAATAACAATTAATTGAATTTGTTTAATGGTATCTTAAAGCAGGGAAATTAATTCAGTTAACATTTGCACGTGGAAACAATTTTAATGAATGTTTAAGCAGGGTTTTAATTTAGCCTTTGGAATTTAAAGAAGAATAAAAGAACAAGATATAAATCCATTAACTGTTTTTATTTGATGTGGACTTCCTCTGGCCTGCTCATTACTATTTCTTTGGTTGTAACATTTAATATGCAAATAAGAACAAAATCTGGCCTGAGGATTAAGAAAAAAAAATCTCAATTATCTATTTTATTTTTGATCATGGTCAATATAAGAATCTGTTTTGCTTGACTACAAATGTTTCTAACAGGGATTTTTGTTATTCTTGCTTTCTCAGTGGTCTCTGTGGGAGGAGGGAGAAAAGATGGATTTTATTTGAAAAAAATATGTAAATTTTATAAAAAATATAAGAATTTTTTTTAAAAAACAGCTACACAAAGATGTGAACAGTCATTGTTAGGGGGGTTGGGAAGAGAAGTACACTAGTGCATTGTTGGAAGAGGTATTTATTATAAAAAATATAATCTCAATTACTATAATACATTGTCATTATCAACGTGAGATCTAGCTCAGGACTGTGTACATAGTAAGAGACTAATAAACTAATAACATTGTTGAATAGTATAGAAAATTATATTTCATCATTCTCTGGACTTACTCTCTGAAATTTCCCTTCCTCTCTTGAAAAAATACAGTTTTGGGGCTCCACATATAAGTGAACTTGAATATACACAAGCTGCACACATATGCGTAGTCATTGCATACTAAAAGCTAGCCAGCTATGATTGTTCCCCTCTAATAGAATATGATTTGTTATCCTCTTTCAGGAATTGAAGATTCTCAACCTGATGCTTCTTTGACTGCACAAGAAGTCAATTTGGAGCAGATTTGGCTGCCATTTTGTATTAGTCATGTAGATTCTGAAGTGAACTATTTCTGCTGTAACTTTTCATATTTTAAATTGGTGGTCAAGGTTTTGGTCTACTTGTCATGGATGAGTTGTGAAAGTTCCTTGAAGACTCTATAAAACCCAGGCAGAAGAAATTCCTTTTCCTAATCAATGGTAGCAATTGTGGATAATCTTTTGTTTTCTACTTGGAAAACTATGAAATGTTTGTAGAATTTGAGATTTGAATCTTTGTGTAGCAGAAACATCAGAAGAAGGGTCATAAGTGTGAAAGCTATTCTTGGTATCAGAAGTAATTGTATTTTTAAAAAAGGAAGTTCCATTATCCCTGCAAAGTTTTCAGTAATTGTTTTATTTCATTAGTGAGGAATCAGAACCTGAGAGCTAGAAGGGACTTTAGAGGTGATCTACTCTAATCTTTTCACTTTCTAGTTGAGGAAACTGAGGCTCAGAGAGATTCTATGATTGTTTAAGGTACAATGGCTAACGATAAAGCTAGGACCGAGATGTAGGCCTCCTGGTTTCCACTATACTTGTTTTTCTTCCCTCACTTAATGTGAACAGTAATACTACTGCAGAAATTTGAGATAGGAAGTGTTTTTTCCAGGCTGCGTTACTGTTGAAAAAAATTTAGGGCTAGTTAGGACCTATGATTTCCTCAATTAAGGCAACTTGTGGTCTACAAATTCTTTTTACTGATGCACCTGAGAAACTCATTGGTAACTTGAAAACAAAAACAATTGAGTGTACTGAGTGTGCTGGGGTACAAGTGATTACCTTGTATTTACTGAAGGCAGAACTTGAACCTAGCCCTTTCCAACTCTGAGGCCAGGCTTTATATCTACTACACTCCAGGGGCAGATAGGTGGTGTAGTGGATAGAACACCAGTGCAGGAATCAGGTGGACCTGAGTTCAAATCTCGCCTCAGACACTTGACACTCATTAGCTGTGTGACGTTGGGCAAGTCACTTAACCCCAGTTGCCTCATCCTGGGTCATCTCCAGTCATCCTGATGAATATCTGGTCACTGTATTCAGATGGCTCTGGAGGAGAAGTAAGGCTGGTGACCTGCACAGCCTTCCCTCACTCAAAACAAAGTCAAGTGCAAATCATGTCATTATTTCTCTGGTGGCATGGTCTTCTTCAAGAGTGAAGGATGAAGACACACACTGCACTGCCTCTCTTGAAAATGTCAAGAACCAAAGTGTCACTCTTATTTTTAGGATAGATCACTGATGAACAGTATGTAGTCTATTCACTCTTTTTCATAATAATACCTTCATAGTTATAAAATCACTTTTGGTTGAGTTTTCTCAGGGAAAAATGTTTGTGTATATGTATGTATACATACATAAAAATATAGTATATATGTGTGTACATCCATCATACACCCACACATAAATGCATAAGTGTATATATATATGTACACACTATGCACCTAATATGTATGTTTGTGTATGTTTTAGTATACATGCATACGTATACATGAATACAGACAATGGACTTGGACATTCAGACATATGAACTACCCACTTCAAGGGATACCTTCTGTGGTCCTAAAGTGTAATATTCACATTGATAAGAGTATTGTCATAGAACTAATAGAAAACTTCTAGCACCCTCAAGATACTCAATAAATTTATACCACCAACTTAAAATAATAATAGCATTTATGTAAAACTTTTTTTCTTTAGCATGCTGTAAATGTTAGCAGAAGGAACCCAAGTTATTTTATAAATTGCAGATCGATCCTTTAGAACTTTAGTGAATTAAACTGGTGGAAAGCAAACTGAATACTTACTGTTTTCTTATACAAGTGCCTAGTAGATTTGAGAGAGGTCAGGCCAGGAAAGTTACAGAAGTTAAATATCCTTTTGTGGTAATTTCAACATAGCAAAAATGGAGAAATTTAAAGTATGATAAAGGTCATCACTTCCTCCAACCAAAAAATGTCAAAAAAATTTTCCTTTGTTGGGAAACTAAAAAAAAAAATGTTTTATTTATTGTCTTTCTCAGGGATTTTCATCTTTTTCCTTTATCTGTTGGAACTGTAATTATATGGAGGGGTTGATTTAAAAGGTTGTAAGCTTTTAAGAAATGCTGAATTTAATTCTATTTTACTTTCTCTTTGTAAATATTTCTTGGAAAGAAAAATTAAATGCATTGCAGTAGTTCTTGATGTTTTGTGTATATTTCTGAGAGTTTTTTCTTTTGGATTTTTCTTTCAAGGAAATTTTTCTTTTTTGATTCTGAACAATACTCATTTATTTCAAGAAATATTTCTTAAGGGCCTGCTAAAACAGTATGATAAGCACTGGGGAACATACAAAGTTTACATAATATATACTCTCTGCTCTTTGGAGCTTACACCCAATTGAAATTAAAATTGCTAGGCAGTAGAAAATGAAAATATCCTCTTCTCTTGAGGCCATTCAGATATTCGAAGCCCTTAAAATATTTTAAATGAGTTAGAATCAGAGAGAAAAGAGCAGCAGTTACATAAGGTCATTGTGAGGAATGGAAAGGTAGAGTGCTACCACATGGGGAAGAAAGTGTCGAGCTTAAGAAGTATGGGCAATGTTGTCATCACTGTTGTTTTTCATCTCTTTCCTTCTCAAAGAGGATCAGTGACATCAGGAGGGTGATATCTTGACTTGCAAGTGAATTGGATTTAAGTGAGGTGGAACTATGCAAAGTCATCAGCCCCACTCTCTCCTCCAGTCACCAGAGGCCAGTGGCAAGACATAGGTCAAGACGACTGGCAATAGCCCAGCAATGTTATAAGATCAAAGCAGGGCAAACTATTTGCCCACTTGTCCAATAATTTAATAACTAAAGGTGTGGCAAGTGGGAATGTTTGAACAATGGAGGGGCAGTGAGGATAAGGCAGGAGGGTAAGGAAAGAGAAAGTAAATTTAAATGTATTTCATCCTGATTTACCTTTCTTCAAAAGAGGACACCATTAACATCTCGGACTTGAAAATTTGCCTGCTGTTTTGCAAGGGTGATTAATTGTCTAAGGGATCTCAGGATTTTAGAGCTTGAAAAGATCTCAGAGACCACCTAGTTCCAATACTCATTTTACAGACAAGGAAACTGAGGCTCAAAGAGGTGAACCACGTTGTCTAATGTCATACAAATGATAAAATAGCAGAACCACGTTTCTCAGCCCACTACATACCTAGTGCTCTTCTTGCCATTATATCATGCTTTAGCTCATAAAAAGTCCTAGGACTAGACAGATTTCAGAAGAATATTGGCTTTTTGTCTAGAGCTGGTAGGACTCTCAGAGGACAACCAGTCCAAACATCCTTATTTTATAGATGAGGAAACAGCTAAATACCTTATCCAAGGTTACACGGGTAGTAAAATATCTAGGTGAGACTTGAACCCAGGACTCTTGGGACTCCAGATGTTTACTTCCCTACAGTCCAGTTACATTGCTTGTTCTTTCATGTATTTATAAAGTACAATTGTTAATGAGGAATCAGTCAACAAGCACTTATTAAATTATTATTGTGAGTCAGTCACTGCTAAGCACTGGGGATACTTGAAAAAAAATACTCACCAAGTCTCAGGAGCTTACATTCTATCAGCAGAGACACATAAACATACAAAACATATATAATATGTGAGGTAGTATGTGGGATGAGGAACCAGTAAAGGAGACTAGGAAGGAGTGGAAGGATAGATGGGAGGAGAACCAAGACAGTAGAGTCATGAAACCCAGAGAGGAGGTTGTCCAGGAGGAGAAGATGGTCAACAGAGGTGAATGCTATAGAGAAGCCAAGAAAGATGTGCAGTGAGAAAAAGTCATTCAATTTGACAGTTTAAAAATCATTGGTAACTTTAGAGAGAACAAATTCAATTGCTAAATTGGGCAGTCAGATTACAGAGGATTTAGAAGAAAGTGAGATAGGAAGAATTATAGACACCAATCATAGACAACTTTTTTTGAGTTTAGCTAAGAAAGAGAAAAAAGGTAAAGGAAGACTGGAAGATTTATTGCTTTATAGTGTGCACTGGACTCACTCTCCTAAACCCAGCTAACACGTGTGGGTCATGTCCCCATATTAGGGCTGCTACATTTCTCTTAGAGTTCTCAGGGTAAACTGGAAGCTTGGGGGCTTGTCTCCTAATATTATTGCTTACAAGCCCTCATCCAGTATTTCCCTCTCCCTCTCCAGATATTAATTGCCATTTAACATCTACCCAGTATGAATTCAACTAGGCCAATGAGGTTCTCCCATTCCATTAGTACAGAGCTATGGTGTTCAGTCTTATGTAGGAGGCAGAACACAGGACTGGGAAAATTGGATTTCTAGTTCCACTTCTGTTATATTGGTCAAGTTACTTAACCTGCCTAAACCTTAGAATCCAGGCCTTATGTGTAAAATAAGGGGCCTGGAACTACAAGATCTGCAAGGTCTTGTCAATCCCTGATACTCTGAATTTATTGAATATCAGTAAGAAATGAGGATAACACCTTATTTTTAAAAAATAATAATTTTATATGCCTTGCATAGACAGCCACCTAGTCACTTAATGTTGGTTAAATTGAAATGAATTTGATTTTATAATATTCTTGTAGAATAATGATAAAGGTGGAAATAATATGGTGTGGGAGCACGAAATTGCCACTAGATGGCAACATAGGTTACTTGGAAACTGGTATAGTAGAGATTACAAGAATAAAACTGGGTTTTCTTAAAGACTTATAATCATGAAAATTTGAGATGCTGTATTACAGTTATAATTTTCACGAAATACTACAGTTGTAAGAGGGTATATTGCCTCTTGTTTTAACAGTGATCAAATTTGGAAAAAAAAATACATTTTCCCTAAAGTTCAAGCATTGTGGACCTGGCCTATAAGCATCTGATATTGAAAACCTGGAGATAATAATTCATTCATCCAGTAAACATTTATTAAGCACTGAACACTTTCTTAAAACTATTATCTGTGTATGGGTAGCAGTAGGGTCAACTATTTAATTATTCATGTTGAAGAATTTAGAGAGGTTGAGGTTGACCAGATGATGCTTTGAGTTCAACCCTCCTACACTTTTGCCAGTCTTAGGGAGTTGAGTATAGTAGAATAGTGTGATTTGGGGGTGGGGATGAGAAGAGGGGAAGGTTTGCTCTAGTCCTGAGCCATAATCGTCTCTCGATTTTAGATAAAATGAGCAACCATGATTCTAGAGGACCAATGGTGAAGCATGCTACTTATTCCTGAGAGAGGCAGGATACACACACACACACACACACACACACACACACACACACACACACACACACACTCACAGTTTTACCAACAATGTATTAATGTGCCTGCTTCCCACAGCCCTTCTAACATATGACATTTCTTTTTTGTCAACTTTGCCACTCTGACGAATGTAAAGTTTAACCCCAGAGCTGTTTTAATTTGCATTTCTCTAGCTATTAGAGATTAGGAACACTTTTTTGTATGGATAGTGATAGCTTGGATTTCTTTCTTTGGAAACTGCCTATTTGTTATTTTCTTGTGGTATGGTTCTTATCATTATAAATTTGAATGAATTTATAAATTTTTATATATGATATATATTAAAGAAACTTTGTTATAAGCAATTTAACTTTTCCTCTTAATCTTAGTTGAATTTATTTTGTTTGTATCAACCCTTTTTAATTTTGAGAAATTCAAATTTTCCATTTTATCATTTATGATTCTCTCTATAACTTATTTGGTTAACGTACTTTTCCCACATCTCTAGATCTAAAAGATAATTTCTTCCTTGATCCTTTGTTCATAATGTGACCTTTTATATCTAAACCATACATCCATTTGGATCTTACTGTGGTGTATGGTGTAGGGTCCTACCCCCTTTTAGAGAAGAGGAAACTCAGACCCAGAGATAGAAGTGATTTTGAAAAGGTTGAATTTCAGTTCTGCCACCTAAGTGACCTTGGTCAAATTACTTAGGTTCTCTAGGCCTTCCTCATTTGAGAAATATGGGGTTTGGACTAAATAATCTCCAAGTCCACTGTTCTTTTTTTCCACAACAGTATGGCTCATGAAAATAAGCATATTCCTCTCTCTAACATGCACTCTAATCTCCAAGTCCATTGTTCTTTTTTCCACAACAGTGAGGCCCATGAAAATATGCGTATTCCTCTCTCTAATATGCACCCAGTCTTTGAAAAAGCATCCTATCACTCTGTGTGTTAATGAGGAGACAGGGTGGGGGGATAGAAGTACTAGTAAGTGTCTAGAAAGGAGCTAGACTATCTATGTGGTGCAGGGTTAAGGAGAAAGGAGGACAATTAAGGTGTTCATTAACTGTATGCCTGATATTTGACAAAAAACAGTGGTTACCCTATCCTTGGCACAGAGATAAGTGGTATCTCCTGTGTTTGCTTTGTATCACACCCACTCTGGTCTAGACTTAATCTCTCAGTACATTATGAATTTACTCGCTCAGTTTAGGAATTTGAAACTTTACCCTAATACATTCTTGTAGATGTAAATTATTTTGATTTTGTATAGAGGCCTTTCTCCTCTTGCTTTGAGTAGTACGAGTTAGTTAGTACACCTTAAATTGCTTTGTATTAGAGCACATATAATTATTACTTTCTAAAAGAAGGTGTTATCCTCATTTCTTATTGATATTCAATAAATTCTTGCCCAATAGACATAATTATTCAGTTCATCAGCTTCTTTGTGACTAAGACAAAGGAAGTATGAGGTATATTGCCTTAAGTTCCTCTACTGTTTTAAAGGCAGGGGTTACAAGGATTATTAACATGATGGAATTTGAAGTCAGGCCTTTTTTGGTCTTCCTTTCTATACAAAGGAAATCAAAAGATTTTGTTCTTGAGGTAATCTTTGAGTTGTAATCTAATTCCATCATTTTGCAAGGAAAGCAAACTGAAAGTCTGAAAGTTTAAGTGCCACTTGAAGGTATTGTGATGTTTAAAAAGTTTGAGAGGCATAGTTTCTGGGCAATTAACCATTTTATTAATAATGCTAGCACTTTATTAATAAAAGGAATAACCATTTGGCCATCTCTCTTGGACCAAAGAGGACTCATGGCACTGGGCTCACAGTTTATATGCCCTTGGAAAAGCAGGTGTTCCTGACAGTGGCAATCAATGCTACTTGGTTAATAATTAATGATAGTGAACCTATTCTAAGGAGTCACTGGCAGAATGACATCATATCACTCTGGGATAAAGGGATTACCTCTATACCTAGACGACCCATAGCCCTGGCCAACCTAGACAGAGGATCTACCTCCAGTCAAATTAGCTAGAGTGGAACACAATGGGCAGGAATTCATTTTAGATTAGAAGTGTGATCTAGTTGGGTAGAGTAGCAATACCCAGAATGAGGAAAATGTTAACCCTATCTTCTATCAGCCCTGTCCTTGAGAGACTTGTCTTGGGACAGGGAAAAAAGCTTTGAGTCTCCCCAATTTTAATAACCGACTATTAATATGAGAGAGAAGTAATCTTTTCTTTCAGTATCCTCCACTGATAAACATTTATTAAGCACCTACTATATTTCAGGCACTGGGGATACTAAAGGAGGCAAACTACAGTCCTCCCCTGTTGGGGTCCCCTAGACCATTACAGGAACCCCTAACCCGACCCAAGGCTCTTGTCTAGCAAGAGGCCTTGATCTAGTGAGTAATGAAATGAGGCGGGAGATAAAGGTGAAGACTCCAGTTTATTCCAGCTAATTCACATGCATATATACTGTTAATTATGTGAACATTTCTAAGTCTATACATTGAACCTATCACCTATCACCTTTCCTTATATGGGTGTCTTCTCTACTGGACATCCGGAGCCGGACAAAGAACTGCCATGTTGCAAACAAAGACGAGACCCTTCCTTCTGAAATCCATCTAGTTCCACCCCTACTGACAAGCCCCTAGGTTATCTAGGCAGGCTCTCAGTGTGGCATCCTGAAATGGATAGGGGTCGGCTCTAACTCGTCCTGTTACACCCCCCCTCAAGCAATGTTCAACATGATGGAAAAAGTGACAAATATATGCAAACAAGTTATATATGGGAAATAATTAGAAAAGGGAAGGCACTAGAATTAAGATGGGTAAGGAAAGCCTCCCTGTAGAAGATGGGATTTTAGTTGTGACTGAAAGGAAGCCAGGGAGATCACTAGGCAGAATTGAGGGGAAGACCATTCCAGGCTTGAGGAAAAGAGAAAATACTTGGAGCTGAGATGGAATGTCTTGTTTGTGGAAAAAGTCAGGAGGCCAGTGACATTGGATGGAAGTAAGGTGTAAGAAGACTAAAAGGGGAGGAAGGTGCTAAGTTATGAAGGGCTTTGAATGCCAAATAAAGCATTTTGTATTTGCTCTTGGAAGCAATAGGAAGTCATTGGAATTTGGTATGGTGCATGCATACGTGTGTGTGTGACATGATTGTTCCTGTGCTTTGGGAAAATCATTTTAGCAACTGAATGGAGGATGGATTGGAGTGGGGACTCATAGCTAGACACACCTCCAGTCTGTTCCAACAGTCCAGAAATGAGGGCATGAGAGCATGCACCAGAATGGTAGCAATGTCAGAGAAGAGAAGGGACCATATTAAAGAGATTTTGCAAAAGTGAAAGCAACAGACCTTGGCAACAATTTGGATATGGGAGGTGAGAGATGGTGAAGAGTTGAGGATGATACTTAGGTTAAGAATCTCAGGGACTAAGGAAATTGTGTTACTCTCCATTGCATTAGAGAAGATAAGAAGTGGGAAGGGTTTAGGGGGAAAAGAGAATGAGTTCAATTTTGGATATGTTGAATTTAAGATATTTACTGGATATGGTTATGATGAGGTTGAGGGTGATCGGGGACCCCAAAATAATGACAGTCTGGGTTGTGCTTGAATGAATTCAACTCAAGCCTTCTTAAAGCCAAAGAAAACAAAGTTTATTAAGGATTCGCCAAATTGGGTTGCCTCTTAAGGAGCCTAAGCATTTGTAACGCTTGTATTCACAAGTGGGCCAGATAGAATCCCAGCTAGACAGAATCTGAGGTGGATTGAATCTGAGCGCCTTCATGGAGGCAAGATGGAACTTAAATACAGAAGAGTATAGGAGGGATCTGGGGGTGGTCTGGTAGTCCAGGGTGATGGGAGGAGGGATTTAGGAAGGGTCTTGAGGAAAAGTCCAAGGAGGGAATCCAAGGAGGGTCAAAGGCTGGAAACAGCTGGAAGCTATCACCAGACAGACTAGGGGGTGCCTAGGTGGGAAGCAGGTGGGGCAATCCAGAGATCTTGATAGGGGCAGTATGTGGTTGGATACAGATCTTGGTGAGAGTGGTCAGAAGCCTGGGGAATAGGGTTTTGATGGGATCAAGGGTGGGGGGTGTAACAGAGTCCTGAGTAGAATGATAATGAAAAGCCCATGGGCTTCCTGAGACTACAGGAACAAATGGGAAGATTAGATTTGAGTAAGAAAGGCCAGATTAAGTGGGAAGATTCAAGGGGAGCTCAAGGAGGCTCCCAGAGTCTGAACCCCATCAGTTAGGGCTGGAAAGGGGGAGTGAGACTCCCCCACAGACTGGAGTACAGGAGCAGTTTGCCTGGAATGAATTCAAGGACTCAAGCATTCTTGAGGTCAAGGCAAAGATTTATTATGCTTTTCAGTGGGCAGGAGTTCTTAGGGAACCTGTAACCTTAGAGGCGCACAGGTAAAGTTTACATAGGACATTCTATAGTAAAACATGTGCCAAATATGCTAACTAGGTGATTCAGGGCAGGATTAGAGAGTGATTAAGGAGTGGTTAGTTCTTACAGGAACATGCACTTTAGTATATACTGTGCAAGTATTTTACCCAAAGTTCATCAGGAAATAGCCCAAGGGGAAGGGGGGCTATGTGGAAGTGTGGTTTTAGGCCTGAAACAATACTAAGTCAACTAATGGTCAGGTCTGACTAAAGAATTCCAGGCTGCTCTCATCAGTGTCTTGTTAGACGAGATAAATGTAAGGGAGTATACTTATGTCTAAGTCTAGGATGAGTATGATTGGTCAGTGGGTAGTAAATGTCATCATGACCCAGTACACAGCGAGCTCAGCCTGTATGCAGCTTCAGACTAATAAGTTCTTTAGGTACATCTGGCTACTGTATCAGGAAAAGAGATAAAAGTTTTTTGCCAGGGCAGTATGTGTCCTTGGGCTGGGGAGAAACTGCCTGGGTATGGAATGATCATATGAAGATTTTTTGAGGAAGGAGGATATGTGGGCATGTTTATAGACGGTAGGGAAGGAAAGGGAGAGATTGAAAACATATAATAAAGTGTGGATTATAGGGAGGGCAATCTGCTGGAGAAAATGGAATGGGATCATTTGAATAGGTGTGTTGGGGTTGGTCATGATTAAGAATTAAAGACAACTTATCATGTGAGGCCTGAGTGAAGGAGATTGTGGCAGAATGTGAGTGATATGAGATAAAGAAGAGGGAAGAAGAGCTCAAGGTGATTGGTCTCAATCTTTTGTGTAAAATATGAGGCTAAGTTCTCAGGTTAGAGTGAAGGAATAAAAAAGAGCCATGGGAGGTTTGAAGAATGAAAAGATTCAGAGAGCCACTATGCTCTAATTAGGCACTAATTACCAGTATTTGCAACGCATGTTTAAGAATGCCTCTAAAGAAAGTGGTCATGGGTTCTGGAAGGAAGTCAATGCTAGGAAAACGCAAACTGACAGGTGCTAACTAATAGTTATATAATTAAGTGGTTACTATGTGCCCAGGATGCATTGTACTAGGTTCTGGGGATACAAACCCTAGAGTGAAATTGTTCCTGACCTCAAGAAGCTTACATTCTATAAAGTTGAGGTTTAGGGGTGTTGGGACCCCAAAATAGTGATATGCCAAGTCTTGCCCAAATGAATTCGACCCAAGCTTTCTTTCAGCCAATGTAAAACAAATTTTTTTAAAGATCTGCCATATTGGGTAGACTCAAGGAATCTGAACATTTGTGATGCTTGTATTGACAAGTGGGCCAGTTAGAATTTGAGCTAGATTGAATCTGAGCACTTTCATGGAAACAAGATGGATCTTATAAACAGAAAAATTGAAGGAAGAATCCAGGGGTGGCCAAGTAGTCTGAAGGGTCCAGGGATGGTCTTGATGGGAATCAGTAGCAGGGAGTGTCTAGAGGTCCAGTCTTGGGAAGATCTTGATGGGATGGCGTGAGTAGAGGTAGGTTCTTGATGGGAATGACAAGTATCCTGGGGTGACTAGAGGTCAAATCTAGGGAGGATCTTGATGGCAATGACATTACTCTGGGGTAACTAGAGATAGATAGTATCTAGGGAGGTTCCTGATGGGAGTGGCCAGTAGCCTGGAGAATGGGATTTTGATAGGATCAAGGGTGGGAATTAGCAGAAGGATATCTGGAGGTAAAAGAGATTTGGGCATAGTGATGATGAAAAGTTTATGGGTTTAAGGAAATGCTAGAAGAAGTGGGGAAATCCAAGGAGATTTCAAGGTGAGGTTTTCCAAGGCCCTTCAGACAAATGGGACCTAAACTCTTTTGGGGTAAAGGACAAAGGTCTCAGCTTGGGCCTGTAACCCCTCAGGGTGACATCAAGACATATCCTGAGATTAATGATTATTAATAACCAATAAATATTGGGGAGATTCAGGGTTTTTTTCCTATTTCTTCATTCAAAGTCCAGGTCTAATGAAGGACATTGCTGATAGATGAGATTGCCCAAATCCTTTGGGTACATGCTTCTCACCCCACCCAAGTAGAAGACCCAGACTTTACAAAGAGAACCAAATCTAGGGGAATTCTGGCTTTCTGAGAGTCTACTGAGTGGAGTCCTTTTGTGCAGATTGCCCCAGGCAGGGTTCTCTTCCTGCAAGAGGATCTGGATCAGTCACCATCCCCTGCCCCTCATTAGAATAAACCCATTTATCATTGTGATGTTCATTCTCTCAAGTTTAACCGGAACTGATTTCCACCTTCGGAACATCCATTCCCCAAAGGTATTGGTTCCTGAGAGTGCCACTAACAACACTTCATTAATTACTCGATAGCCATAATTAACAATTGTTAACTGCCCAGAAATTACGTCTCTCGGACTTTTCAATTTCTCACATAACAAACTCAAATTAAGAGTCAAGTAAGCCTAGTACTGACAGCATCAAGGTGCACAATACAAAGGCTATAAGAGCATTAATAGGGGTGACACACTCAGAGTAATTACAGTATCAATGTGAAGTATGCAATACTAAAGCAATATGCAATAGTACACACAAATACTAACAAACTCAGAGTTAATTGACAGTAAGCTACACAAAGTACTCAGTGTAGGGAAGGGTTGGGGGATAGACTCCAGGCACATCTGGCGGACTCAGCTTCGGGGCGGGCCCAGTGACGATGGATTTTTTGGCCACAGCAGCGCGGAGATCTTCAGGGAGGGAATCCTCATACGGAAGCTGGAGAATCTGGGAAGACAACTTTGGGCTGAGATAGAAGAAGAGAAAGGACAGCTCTGTGAAGTCTGGCTTCAGACCCGGTACGACCTCGGACATGTGCTGCTGGGACACCCTGGGCACCTCAGCCCTGCGGCGCTCTAAGCACTCCTTTAAGACTAGACCGGTGGCAGAAGAGATGCCAGTCTGCACTGGCAGAAGGAGCCGGGAATTCTCCATCTCCAGAACGCAAAACAGAAATGAAAAGCAAAGCTTCCTAACAACGAGACAACGAGGGCTGTTCCGAAATGGAATGGGCCGCTCCAGGGGGTCGTGGCCTCCCTTTCAAAGGAAAGGCTGGATGAGCTCTCGCGGGGTTCGGAGTCTGGGGACCCGACCGCCCACTAGGCGTCGGTTCTACCCCAGGGGAGGGGTGGAGGCTGGAAAAAGGCGCTGGGCGCATGCGCTCTTCTCTCCCCTCCCCGGCGGGCAGCCCGCACCGAGGCGGGGCGGATCTGGGTCACTGGGAGAAGTTGCGAATACGGCAAGCCCAGCTAGTTCCCAGGAAAAGGGCCGCCGGCGGGGGGTAGTTTGCCCCATTCCGTAGCCCGTAGGGTGCCCAGGTCCGACCCCTCGTAGGGGATTGGTGGAGGCTCAGACCACGTGACCGAGGCCGGAAACTGAAGAGGACTGTGCTTGGGGAAGCATTTTGATAATAACAAACCGGGTCAGAGCCGGAGCCGGAAACATGGCCGAGGCGGTGAGGCCCCCGCGTCGCTCCAAGGCCAAGGCCAGCCGGGCTAAAACCAAGGTAGGTGTTCGCGGCCCCCCCAGCCCCCCAATCAGACCCCGGCCCTCCTCACCCCCCAATCAGACCCCGGCCCTTCTTGGCCCTTCAATCGCAGATCCCGACCCTTCGCCATCCCCTCTTCCAATCACGGACCCCAGTCGTCCCCGCCCCCAGTCACACAACTTCTCCTCAGTTTCGGACCCCGGCTCTCCCCCCAATCAGAGACCTGGATCTTCCGAACCTTGTCCGTGCGTCACTGTTGTTGATTCTTTTTTCCGCTCTGATCATAGACCCGGGTCTTCTGTCATAGACTCGGATCCTTCCCATCCCCTCATCCCAGATCCTGGCCCTTCCTCCCCTTCCCTCCCCCTCCCCCAACCCCCTAACCCAAGTTAGACCGTAGACCTTTCCTCACCCCCACTCTCAAACCCCCAACAGCGGAATCTACCCCGACCCTTTCCCCCAAGTTAAGGACCCGGCTCAACCTGCTCCCCCAGTCTCTGCCCCGCCCCTCCCCCTCCTCCCCCCCTCCCCTCCCCGGCTATGGCCCGGGGCTTCCCTGCGTTTTCAGTCTCGGGGCAGCACCTACCCTAACCCCGTCTACCCCTAGAGGGCCTCTCGTCGCCTTGCCTCAGCCTGTAGGCCGAAGACTTTTAACGAACTTGCTCCCCATTGCCACAGACCAGTCTCCATCTTCAGTTTCAACCCCCACCTCCCCCCACCGCTCACCCCCTCCGTTTCTTTATCGAACTGTCCGACTTCCAGACTCACGGGGCGGGGGGAGGGGGTGGTGCTTTCACTGCCTTTCCTGGGGTTGCTGAATTTCCTTAATCTACTAGTTCTCTTTTCCAAGATTTCTTCATTCCTGTTGTCTTTCTGGAGACCAGAGTCTGATCTGCAACCAAATCTGAGTGAGGCTGTTGAAGGTTTGCCATCTGAGCCCTGAAGTTTATCTCCTTCCACCTCTCCAGTTAGTAGATCCATTCCAGGCCCAGGCTGAATATTTTCTCTCTCTTTTTCTAAAAAGTAAAATTCATTCTGCCCCAAAGTATGCTTCTTCCCCCTGGGGACCTCCTCCAGACGCACTCTTTCCTACCCCTTCGATTCCACCGTTCTTTGCCCCAGTTTAAAAATTTCCTAGTTTCTTCTCTGCTTGCAACCTGTTTAACTCTCTTGGTTGCCATCTGCCTTCATCCTTACCTGAAGCGCCTTGAGGTGAAAGCACGCATGGAGATAGAGAAATGGAAATTAGACTGTGTAGCATGGTTTATGTGGGATGCGTGGGAGAACCTTTTCCAGACCTCAGTCACACAAAAATATTTCGAGGTAAAAAGAGATCTCCTTATTTTTTAATTTTTGATTTTGTGTTATTGGGTTGGTGTGAATGAATGTTCAGTCTGAGATACATGCTAGGCCCACAAATTTGAGACCTCTGCTTATCTGGTTAAGAAGATCTTCTCTGGATTCTTTTGGTGCTCTGGGTTAGACTGACATGACATTTGTGGTAACCTGGGTTAGGGGTTTGAATTTTTTTATGTATCAGACTCAATATACTTTGTTCTATGATCCCCTTCTAGTAATGATGATGGCATTCCCTTCAGTGGTGTAGATTGTATATTCTTATTCTGTGATCTTTTCATTGACTTCCCCCCAATTTTCCAGATACAGAGAGTACCCATCCAGTGTAGAATTTTCTACACATAAAGTGTTCATGTTATAAGTCTGGAGTCAGATAATTTTAATCTTCCTCACAGCCAGGTTTATAAGGAAAGCAATAATGGTAGTCCAATAAGTAGCACCTTGCAGACTTCATACTTTAATTCATTTCCGATGTTAGGTGTATATTCAGTTCAACTTAACTATTCAACAAATATTTATTAAGCTTTTTTTTTTTTTTTTATGTACATAGTGTTCTGGGGAATAGGTATTGGAGCACTTGGGCCCTGATTACCTCCATGAGAAAATACAAGGTAATTGAGAGAGTTAATAACTCTAGGGAATGGTTAAAGTATTTGAGCTGAGTTTTGAAGGAAGTTAACAGTTAAAGGTGAGGATGGGGAGGGACTTCTTTTGAGAAGGAATGGAGATAGGAAATGAAATAATGAATTCACAGAACTGTGAATAGGTCGGTTTGGCTGGAACATAAGAGTTATGAAGGGGAGTCATATCACATAAAGCTAGAAAGGGAGGAGTGAGTCAGTTTGTGGAGGATTTTAAATTCCAGAGTGAAAAATTTGTATTTTATTCTAGAGGCAATAAAGCATTGCTGAAGAATTTTGAATAAATGATATGATCAGGTCTGTGTCTCTGGAAGATTATTTTGTCAGCTTGTGTAGTATGAATTGAAGAGAAACCACTTAGGAGGCTATTCGCAATAGTTCTGCTAAGTAGTTATGACGGCTTTCAGTTGTGCCCATATAAATGGAGAGAAAGTAATAGATGTAAGAGAGATGAGAGAATCAGTAACTTAACAAGTGTTTGGATGTGAGGGGCTTGGGAGAGGGGAGTCAAAACTGAGTTCAATATTGTGAACTCCATGTTATTGGAAAGGATGAATGTTTGTGCCCTTAACAGAAATGGGACATTTTGGAAGAGGAACTTTTTTTTTTGGGAGGTTTGTCATGATTTCTGGCTTTGACATGCAGAATTTGATACAGTTGAGGAATACCCACATATAGATGCTTATTATAGGCAGTTAGTAATGTAGGACTGGAATTCAGGAGAGGAGCTAGAGAGTCACCTGTGTAGAGAGAAAATAATTGAACTCATCAGAAATGATGAGGTCACCTAGGGAGAAGGCCCAGATAGAGCCTTGGGTGATACCTACAGCTTAGTGAATAGGATATTTATGATGGGGATCATTATCAAAGGACACAGAAGTAATAGGCAGGAGGAAAACAAGGAGAAGGGAGTATAGCAAAGGCTGAGGTATGAGAAAGTATCCAGAAGTGGGGGTGGGGAAGAGAATGGTTGACAGGGTCAAGAGGTGCTGCAGAAATAGGCTGAGAATTACAGTTAGTCAGGCAACATTTTTTAAACCATACTTTGTTCTAGGCACTGTGCTGTGTGTTTAGGATACAAAGAAAGGCAACCCACCCCCCCAAAAAAACCACAACAAAACTTACTCCCTGCCCTCCGGGAGCATACCTTCTAGTAGTGAGAGAGCATACATAAGCTGTGTACGTTCAGTTTAAATGGAAGGCAATTTCAGAGGAAAGTGGGGATGAAAGGCCTCTTTTGAGTGGGGTTTGAGTGGAGTCTTAAAGACAGCTGGGAGGTTGAGGTGAGGATGAAGAACATTTTATTCATGGGAGAACAGCCTTTTGACAGTTGGGAGATGGAAGAACAGCTAGTAGATTGTACAGCTGGATTACAGAGGTGGAGAGAAGGTAGAAGGGAACAACACTGGAAAACTAGCATGGATTTTGATTGTGAAGTGCTTTAAATGCCAGAGGATTGTATTATACTTTATCCTAGAGGCCATAGGGAGCCTCTGGAATTTATTGAGTGGGGGTATTATGGACTTGTACTTAAAGAAAATCACTTTGAATGGAGGGGTTGAAGTGGGTAGAGAATTGAGGCTGGAAGATCTATAGGAAGGCTATTATTGTGGTAGTCCAGGTGTGAGGTGATAAAGTCCTGCACTAGGATGGCTGCTCTGAGAGTGGAGAAGCGATGTAATAGGAGATGGGTAGAAGGTAGAATTGATGAGGCTTGACAATTGATTAGTTAAGTGGAGTGAGTGAGGGTGAGGAGTGGAGGATGATATGAAGATTTTGGGCCTGGGTGATTGGGAAGGTGTGAGGGCTCTCAGCAGTAATAGGAAAGTTGGATATTGGGAAAAGAGGATGAGTTCTGTTAAAATGTATTGTTTGAGATGCTTACACAACATCCAGTTTGAGATATCCAAAAAGTCTGTTGGTGGTGTGAGACTGGAGCTCAGGAGAGAGAATATATAGGGCTATATTTATAGATGTGGAAGTTATCTGCATAGAGATGATAATTAAACCTATGGGAACAAATGAGATCACCAGGTGAGGTAATAATACATATAGAGAAATCTCAAAAAGACTGTGAAAACACCCATAAACTAATTTGTATGATCTCTATGAAGACCCAGCAAAGAGAACTAAGGAGCAATCAGCAGATTGGGAGGAGAACCAGGAAGGAGCCTAGTCACAAGTCTGAAAAGAAAATATCCAGAAGAAGAGGGTGATCAGCAGTGACAGAAAGCAAAGGATGGAACAAATCAGAAACTGGAAGGAATTGCCATTAGAATCTTGTAATTCAGGTCTTCCTGAAATGAGATTTTGATAGGCACCTTGGAGAAATGTTTTGAGAAGCATAGGGCCCTTGGCAGGATTTTTTTGTGATCCATTTAAGTTTTGTTTTGCTGGCCTCCTTTTTCTTGATGTAAATTTCCTTAGAGCAAACATTATTCAATTCAGTAAACTTACTAAGTGCCTCATGTGTTCCAAGTACAGTCCTAAGCGCTGAGGATACAAATAAGGAGAAGAAAGATACAAAGATACAAAAAAAGAAAAATTTCTGCCCTCAAGGAACTTGCAGTGTAACAGGAGAAACTACAACGATGTGAAGAGGGGAAAACAGGACATCAGTGTATACTCATTGTGGGGTATGGAGTGTTTGTCTTGTTCTGTGGAGTTGAAAGTGGGCAGAGCTGCAGATAAAAAGTAGAGTGAGCTGTAAAGTCCAGGTTATGCACTTCATAAAGAATGTTTTGCATGGAGTTTAGTGCTGTACTGTCCAACCCTCTAATCCACAGGACTTTCTTTATTAAAGATAGTAGCTCATTTATTTGGCACTTTATAGTTTACAAAATGCTGACTTCTTGTAGTGCAGATTAGATAAGGAAACAGGCTTTGGGAGGTGAAATGGCAACCAGCAAGTGAAAGAGCTGGAATTTAAAGTGGTGCTATGACAGCAACAAGTACTGAGTGTTTACTGTGTTCCACGTACAGTACTAGGTGCTAGGGAGCATGAAGTCCACTATTCTTTCCAATAGATCACAAAAGTTGTTGGTCTTTCTGCTATTTTGGAGCTAGTGGATCTAAACTTGGTGAAATATTCATTCTTTCAGTATTTGTGTTAAGTGCTGTAAATAATTACAGGGCCCTAATCTGCCTCCTGGCTTCCTTCAGGGCTCAGCTAAAATCCTGTCTTCTGTCTATTAGAAGCCGTTTCCTGTCCTCATTCTTAGTGCCTTTTCTCTGAGACCACATTTCAATTTATCCTGTTATATGTCATGCTTATACATAGTTGTTGTACATTGTCTACTCCATTAGATTGCTAAATCCTTGATAGCTGGAACTGCTTTTCTTTTCTCTGTATGCCCAGTACTTGGGACACTCCCTGGCACATAGCAGGTGCTCAAAAAATGCTAGTTGACTGAGAAACTGTAATTGGCAAAATGCCATGTACATATTAATATAAGACCAGTGCCAAATAGAAGAGAAATTTTCCTTTCCCCAACCTGCTTCCTAAACAAAACTAGATACTATAATATTTTGTGGTGTTATTTCACATGTTTAATAAAAATTAAACAGATAGCCCTTGAACAGTTCCTGTTTTTGTAATAAAAAGAGTGCTGCACTTGATATCTGGAGATCTAAGTTCAAATCTCACCTTAGCTACTTACTGGATTAGTAGTGTGACCATGGGCAAGTAAATGAACTTTTCTGAGTTGTTTTCCCATCTATAAAATGGAGATAATACTTGGCAACTGTGTCTTACAGGGTTATTACTAGAGAAGTGCTTTGTTAATCTGAAAATGCTATATAACCATGAGTAGTTTATTAATAGAGAGTTGTTAAACAACTAATCAGATGCACTTAACCAGTGGTTATTGAATTAATGAATGTTGTATCATGCCCCACGTTCCTTGTTTTGTCCATTGATTTTCCTTTTCAAAGCCAATATATAATGATAAAATGTATGATTTTTAGGGGAAGAAGAGGGTATGATGTTCCTTAAAGATCATACCCCAAGTCACCCTGTTCTTTCCTCATTATTTCTCTCTTTCCTACTCTGATGGCATTTAAGCTTACAGCTCTAAATCTATGAGCCTATGATACCATTTAAAAAAATTTTTTAAAATTGATTTATTTTTAATTTCAACATTCACTTCCATAAGATTTTTAATTTTAAATTTTCTCCTCCTTCCCCTCCCCAAGATGGCATGTAATCTAATATAGGTTCTACTTGTACATTCATATTAAACATATTTTCACATTAGTCATGATGTAAAGAAGAATTAGAATTAAGGGGAGGAACCACAAGAAAGAAAAAGCAAAACAACAAAAGAAAAGGAGAGCAAATAGTATGTTTCCATCTGCATTGAGACTCCAAAGTTTTTTTGCTGGATTTGGATACCGTCCTCCACCATGAGTCCCCTAGAGTTGCCCTAGATCTTTGCACTGCTGAGAAGATCTAAATTTATCAGTCAGTCATTGCACAAAGTGGCTGTTACTGTGTACAATGTTCTGGTTCTGCTCACTTCACTCAGCATCACTTCATGTAAGTCTTTCTAGGTTTTCCTGAAGTTTGCCTGCTTATTATTTCTTATAGTACAATGGTATTCCACAACTTGTTCAGCTCTTCTCCAGTTGATGGACATCCCCTCAATTTTCAATTCTTTTCCACCACAAAAAGAACTGATATAAATATTTTTGTTCATGTGGGTCCTTTTCCTGTTTTTATGATCTCTTTGGGATACAGATCTAGAAGTGGTATTGCTGGGTCAAAAGGTCAAAGTATGCATAATTTTATAGCTCTTTGAGCTTAGTTCCAAATTGCTCTCTGGAATGGTAAGATCAATTCACAACTCCACCAACAGTGCATTAGTTATAATATTTTTCACGGCATTCCATTTCAGTTTTGTTGCTGTTCTTTAGATTGTCATTATAATTATTATGTATATTGTTTTCCTAGTTCTGGTCTTCATTTTGTGTGTTTCCCTGTGCTTTTCATTGTTCATCTTCTCTTATAGCACAGAATTATTTCATTACATTTACATATCACAACTTGTACACTGGAATGGTAAATTCCTCAATTTATGACCATTTTGTTTCCAGTTCTTTCACATGCTGTCATAGTAGTTGCTATTAATATTTTGTTGTGTATGGGAACTTTGTTTTTGTCTTTGATCTTCTTACCAATTCTGTGAGAAATTCTGAAAGAATCACTATCAGCATATCACTGTTCAAGCAGAGGCTGTCTGACTTTCTCAGGGACAGACAGGACATTCCTGCTTTGAGAAAGAGACTGGACTAGGTGTCTCCTCAACAACAAAACATGCACCTTTCTATTTGGGGCAGCTAGGTGGTATATTGGATAGAGCACTGGAGTTGGAATCAAGAAGGATCATTTTCATGAGTTTAAATCTTGCCTTAAACACTTTGCCCTGTTTGCCTCAGTTCCTCATCTGTAAAAATGAGCTGAAGAAGAAAATGACGGTATCTTTGCCAAGAAAACCCAGTATGAGGTCATAAAGAGTTAGAAACAACTGAAAAACAAAACTATTCCACCTCCTGTTAATAAGAATTCACAATTATGTATCAGTTGAAGGTTTACAAAAACATATATACATATATATATATGTACTATCTTTTATGAACGTTACAACAACATGGTGCTATAGGTGCTACTATTTCCAAATTGTTGGATGCTATTGAGGCTCAGAGACATTCTTAAGGCAGGAGTCTGATCTAGGGTCTTGCTAGATCCAAGTCCAGTGTTCTGTCTGCTGTGGTGTGACACTTTACATTGATATTTTAACCTGAAAACCTTGGACCTTAGTTTCTGGGTCCACTATAATTCATAAGTATTTTATGGTGATATAGCTATTTTGCTACATTTTCAAATGAAATAATCTTAAATAAAACTAGACCTGAAAAAGTATTAACAGAACTCCCTGATATATAGCATCATGTATGTTTAAGTATTTAGAGTATCAACTCTAGAAACATTGTTAATTAAGTGAACCACAGAAACATAGCAATTTGGAGCAGAAGAATTTTTAGAGATAATGTAATGCAACTCTTCATTTTAAATTTTATGAAATCACAGAGCTACTAAGGGGCAGAGCTGGGTCTAGAACTCTCTGGGCTCCTTGTTCTTGTGGAATCTCAAGAGTTGGAAGAGACAGTGTTTATCTAATCCAAGTTCTATCTGAAGAGGCATGCTCTTTACAACTTGTCCACAAGTGGTCATTTAGCTCCTGCTTAAAGACCTGTACCAGAAAGGAATCCACTGCTCCCCAAGAAGCCCTAATTTACTTTTAGACAAATTTAATTCTTAACAAGTTTTTGTTGCCACTTGTCAGCTTAGTATCCCTGTCAAAAAAGGAAATGAAGTTAGTTTGGCATGATATATTTTGATGAAGCCATGTTGACTTTTACTGATCACCTCTTTGACTTACAAGAGTTGTCTTAGTCTTGCTTTGAGGATTTTTTGGGGGGATGTTACATATACATGTATACATGTAAGTATAGATATGCGTGTACATATATATATATTTTTTATTTTTTTTATTTTTTATTTTTATTTTTTAATGTTTAACAATCACTGCCATACAATTGCGATTTTATCCCCCCCCACCTACCCCCCGCTACCCCCCTCCCTCCCCACGACTGCATACAATTCTGTATAGATTCTATATATACTTTCCTATTGAGTATATTTTCACTATAGTCATGCTATGTAGTCAGACTAAGATAAATGAAAGAAATCGTATAACAAATCAGAACATGATACACAAACACATACACATACACAAACATGATCTGCTACATTATGTGAGTGACTTCCATATTTCTCTCTCTGAGTGTGGAAGGCATTTTGCCTTGAGATCCACCACTGGGATTTTATGCGTGTACATATATTAACTGAAGTTGAAATAAAATTCAGTTTGACTTTCGGAATGTTTTAAAGTTGTCATTTAAGGGTCCCTTTGTGTTTATAAACAATTTTAAAAAGTAAGAATATTTTCAGTGTTTTTAAAAATCTCATTAATTACAAAATTTAGAGTTCTGTAAGTTACTTTGTAGTGATAGGTAAAATTCATAGTACCATTTTAATATGAGACAATTTTCCTACATCAAAAAATGAAGGAAATATTTTTCTGTAATTTCCCTCCTATATTCATTTAGACCATATGAATCTTTTTTATAGAAGAGCTTGGGTGCTAGTTTTGAATACGTATACACTTCCATTCAGAATAAAGAAAAATCGTTGGTTAGTTTCACCTGCCAACTGTAATTAATTGTCTTACATATATTGTTATGTTAATTGTATAAAAAGCAGGAAAAGAAAAAGACAGAGCCATGGAAAGAACAAGCATGCTGTTGACATATTTGATACTTACCTCCTCTTGCAAGGAGGAAGCAGAATTCTTTGAGTGTCTTGACTGGATACCATTCCATAGCAGAGATGGAGGGTGAGTGGAGGAGTAGGTTTAGTAGGATAGTTTTTACACCTAGATCCAGGCTGGGATTCATTGTCTCCCATCTTTGCAGTTTTTACTTCCTAAAATCCCTAACTTTCTGTAAAGCACAGCTCGTATGCTGTTTCTTATTTCTTTTTTTTTTTAAAGTATTGTATAAAAGAATAATTTATCATCTTTGTGGTAAAATGTGGCAGCTTATGAACTTGTGCAGTTTTGAACAGGAAGTGAACAGTGTTATTATTGTCACTATAAATATCTTCTTTGTTTTACCACTTCATTGACCTACATTCTTTGATGTTAATCATCTGATGGTTTCCCAAGGTCAGTTTGTAGCTCTTGTGATGTTCATCTGATTCCTAGAAAATTTTCTGTAAAGTGATTAAAAAAATTTTTTTTGAGGTTATTATTCATATATTGCAGATAATGATGTGAGACTTCATTAGTGAGACATTAATTCCATTGGGGTATACTTCATCTCCCAAATAGTGATAAGAATGAGATGGATGAATGTGCCCTCCTACCCTGCTCTTCTAGTGCTCTCTGGAATTATAAGACAGTAGTACTTGTAGCATTGGTATCCAGGGAGGGAACAGAGGGACATGTCTTCTCTCTTCTCTTTCCATAATTTTTTACTCGGCATCCTCTTGGCATGTATAATGATGAATTGTGAAACTGCATCTATTTATCAAACTTGGGCAGATTTGCGAATGTTATGTTCTAAAATATATTGTCATGCATACAGGATTTACCATTCAAATGTACATGTATATATCCACTTGGACTTTGGTCCCTTCAACGTTGGGGATTATATTATCTTTTGAGTGTGGGGAAATCATTCCATGATGGAAAAACAAAAAAGTTTTTAAGCCTAAACTATTCTAAAAGAAGATACTATAACTATGTATAAGCATTTTGAGAGTATGCTGAGTTTATTTATGGAGGCATGTGGACATATATATGGAGGATGGATGACAGAAACACCCCATATATTATCTACTTGTGCACCTTGATTATGTGAGATGATTTACTCTAACCTTTCTTCCGTCTGGGGGAAATTGATCTTGCAATTCCTCCTCTTTGCAAGGAGGAAGCAGAATTCTTTGAGTGTCTTGACTGGATACCATTCCGTAGCAGAGATGGAGGGTGGGTGGAGGAGTAGGTTTAGTAGGATAGTTTTTACACCTAGGTCCAGGCTGGGATTCATTGTCTTCCATCTTTGCAGTTTTTACTTCCTAAAATCCCTAACTTTCTGTAAAGCACAGCTCGTATGCTGTTTCTGCTTTCTTTCTTTCTTTTTTTTTAAAGCTCCTTTTACCTCTCCTCCCTGTAGTGCTCTCTCTGGCTTGGAACTGCTTTGCATATACTTTGTGTTTATTTATTTGTGGACATATTTTATACCTTAGTAGAATGTAAGCTCCTAGTGGGCAGAGACTTCCTTTTCCTTTTTTTTGTCTTTGTACCCACAACACTTTGCAGAGTGAGTTGCTGTATAAATATTTGTTGAATTGAATTTTGCACAAGGTCTCTTTCATTTGTCCCATCTGCTTGGGGAGTTGAGGAAAAGCTCTAAAGGTTTCCTGTTGAATTGCTTGTAAATTGTGCCTACTTTCTGAATTCTTGGGAACGGCTTCAGTATAGTCAAGTATTTTTAAAGTGCCTGCTATTTGCCACACATTGTGCTAAGTGGTTTAAAAGTCATTTCATTTATCCTCACAACAGCCCTGGCATGTAGATGCTATTATTATCCCCATTTTACAGTGGGGGCAAACTGAGGCAGAGAGTGATTAAGTAACTTCACCAGGTTCACACAGCTAGTCTGAGGTTGGGTTTGAACTCAGTGCTTCTTAACTCAAGACCCATAACTACCCACTATGCCACCTACATGGAAGAGACAACCTACAAACAATGTGTTATATATAAGATCTATTCAGAATAAATTGGAAGTAATCTTAGCATTAAGGGGGACAGGGAAAAGTTTTCCAGGCAGAATTTTATCTGAAACTAGAAGGAAACCAATAGGCAGAGATAGGAGAGAAAGTATTCAGGCATAGGGGAAAAGAACTTAACATAGTGCCTAGCACATAGTAGGCACTTAATAAATATTTAGTGACTGATTGACAAGCTAGTGAAAATGCATGAAATTGGGAAATGAGGTTAGTATCATTATTGTAACCCATATAAGGAAAAGCTTTTTGGGGTCCTTGATGATTTTGAAGAGTATAAAAGGTTCCTGAGACCAAAAAGTTAGAGAACCACTGTATGATGGATACCATGTGATACTGATCTTGTGTGATCCTGAGGAACAGAAGAATGAGAACACGTTGTCCATAATAGTAGGTTATGTTTGCATTGATTGCTCTTTAGGGCTTATGAAATACTTCCCTCACAACATTTGTGTGGGGTAGGTAGTTCAAATATTACAGCTGAGGACCCTGAGGTTCAGAGAGTTAAAGTGACTTGCTCAGGATCACACAGCTAACAGGGATTACAATTGAGTTTCCAGCCCATTGTCTCTAATTGACTATTCTTTCCACCACATCATAGGAAAAAGGGACGGAAAAACTTAATTGCTAAATTTTTTTAAAAAATGGTCTATTAATAAGTACTTATTAGGCACCTATTACATTCCATTCAATCTGCTAGGGATACGAATATAGAGAATGAAATAACCCATGTATCACTGATTTTTATTCTTTATGCAATTCATTTTCTTTTTATAGAGATAATGTTTCATTGATATATTTTTTTATATCATCAGAATTTCTCCCAGTGTCCTTCCCTTCAATTCCAGGGAGAGTGCACATATAACAACAAATAATATTTTTAAAGAAAAAAAGGAGAAGAAAAAACCCATAAAGCCAATCAGTACTTTGAAACAGTCTGAAAATATATGCTATATAAATGTTAGTTATTATTTACATGACTGTTTTGCTTCTGCACAAGATTAGGCATTTTCTTCTTTGTTTCCCCTTCATGAACCCGGTGAAGAATTTCCTTAATATTATGTATAAAATAATTTTTCCCAGTTAAATTTAATTCTTTTAAATTTATGTATGTATGTATCTTAATACATGTATGAAATCTTGTATATGAAATCTTAAAGAGACTATCAGCTATTCTTTTGAAAAGCAGCCCATTCATTTAACAAGCATATGGTACTATAGGACTAAAGTGTGTGGTATACATTTTATACAATACGGTCCTTAGAAAATGAGTTCAGTATAGTGGAAAAAGGAGTGAATTTGTTGCTGGAGGACCTGAGTTCAAACCTTAGCTTTAGTTTAGTTTGTTCTTTATATGACCTTGGACAATTGATATCACTGTTAGATGTTGTTTATGCAAATTAAAAAAGTGTGAAGAAATCCCAAAATATTAATGGGACTTAGCTTTCCCTAAAATGGTTTTCCGTCATTTTAATATTAAACTCTTTAAGTTTTATGTAATGCACTGAACCACTTTAGTAAGGCTCTTTTATAACGTTCTATTGTTACTGACTGGCTACTATTACCATGGTGCCTTGAACAACCCTAAGTGTTCTAGTTTTGATGAATATTTTTATTAATTCATTAATTTATTAATTCATTTTTAAAGTAATTTGAGGAAGAAAAGAATCATTTGAAATGTTTAATCATTTTTTGTTATTTGTTCAGTTTGGTTTCTCTGATGGGTATTTCTGTATAACTTCTTAGCTTATATTTTGTAAAGAAGGTTTTCAAATCTCACATTCAGTTTGCATTTATTAAGTCCCTACTAAGTGCAAGGCACTATGTCAGAGACTGGGGATTCAAAAACAAAAATGAAACATCTTCTGCCTCCAAGGAACTCACATTCTAGAGTTTTACTTAATCTACAATGGAATTGAGAATGATCTAATCAGAATTTTCTCTTCAGTTCTAGTCTGTTTATGGCAATTCTAGGCTATTTTTTGCTAGTTAGCTTTTAAATTCAATGTAATATTCAAATTAGTAAGAAAAATTATAAACTATGTTATGTGCTGTCTCTTAAAAGATTTTTAGGTCTTATATATAGTATCAAGAAAAATTATTTCTAAAGTATAGCTTGTTACTGATTACCTAACATTTTTTATTTGGTTTTAGGAAAAGAAGAAATATAGTGAAGCTGTTGAGAAAGAAGAACTTGATGAGGTAGACCTTCCTGAAACTTGTAGAGAGCAGAAAA
Source organism: Notamacropus eugenii (assembly GCF_028372415.1). Taxonomy (NCBI): domain Eukaryota; kingdom Metazoa; phylum Chordata; class Mammalia; order Diprotodontia; family Macropodidae; genus Notamacropus; species Notamacropus eugenii. Next base: position 327,849,362 of record NC_092875.1, read on the forward strand.
TACCTTCCCCAGCAGAGGAAGTCCTAGCAGCATGTCCTGAGGCATTAACTGAGCTTCAGTTGCAGGATGTCAGTAGCCTACAAACTGTGAAGGAAATGTTTGATGTCTCACTCACTTCTTTAACTTTAGACATTGAAGGATCCCAAACACATAACCTAGACACAGTAATAGAAGGGGAAGAGGTCAGAGAACATCAACTCTATGAAGAAATCAAGCCAAAGTACAACCCTGAGGAAGATGTGAGCACCAAAGCAGAAGACTCTCAGGGCCTTAGGGATAGAGCTGATAATGCACCTGGGCTTTCAGAAACCACATTCCAGTCTAGTCCTTACAGTCAGCTGGGAGCAGGACATTTACAGGACAGAGGTACTGAGAGTAGACAAGATTATAGACAATCTGTTGGCCTTTCTTCAGAGGTGCTACATAATATGGGCTTGCAGAGTTGTTATGAAGCCAAAGAGGTCTTTCAGCTAACTAGATTGAAAAAACTCTATCCTGAATTACCAGCTGAATTTTCTGGAGAAAGACCAGTTTTAATGGCAGTAAAACCACTGTTACGGACTGAAAGACTATATCCTGAAATCCCTTCTGAATCAGAACTGGTACCATTTACGAAGGAACAGCTGAAAATTTTTGAGCCGTGTTCCTGGTTAGAAAATGTTGAATCATACTTAGAAGAATTTGACAGTATGGCTCACCAGGACCGTCATGAATTTTATGAGTTGCTTCTGAATTATTCACGATGCAGGAAACAGCTGTTGCTGGCTGAGGCTGAGCTGCTTACCTTGACATCTGATTGTGAAAATATCAAAAGCCGATTATGGCAGTTTAAGGAAGAGCAGATGACTGTACAGGTATGATGACTAATGTTCTCTAAAACTTTCTGGAAGCTGGTGGTTTTGGGATATAGATGAAGTCTGCTTATTCTTCTCATTGTTTCTTCTGTTGATTACAAGTCTTTTTCCCTAAAGAGGTAGGTAATTCTAGACAATAGCCAAAGATTTTAGTATTCATGTCTTAAAAGATCAGGTACCACCATAGTTTTTTGAATTATGTTGTACATTTTAGATTTTATATGCAACATTGAGAAGTGTGATTTCTATAAGTATAATTTCTTACTGATTACTTAATATTTTAATTTTGTTTTAGAAAAAAACATAATGAGGTTTCACAAATTTGGAAGTTGTGTATAATTTTAAGTGACAGCTGAAGATGTGAAAATGACATTTATAAGGAAAGGAGTGAGGGGAGAGAGAACACTAGTTATCTTAGGACTGAACCTTGAGGAAAACACATATTTAAGGGTTGGTAGAGGGAGAGAAGGTTACAAAGGAGATAAATAGAGCAGCTAGAAAGATAGAAAGAAAACTAAGATGTTCTTTAAGATGTCAGTGGAGCAAAAAAGTTTCAAGGTTAGTGTTACATAAGGCAGAAGAAAGTACTAGGATAATGTGGTTAAGGCACATAACCTTTGGATTTAGCAACAAGAAGGTCATTGGTGACTTTTAAGAGGGCCATTTCATTAGAATGATAGGTATGAAATTAGGTCACAGAGGGCAGAGGAGGGATGGAGTGTGGAGCAATGGAGGGCAGCAAATGCATTCCATCTTTGAAATGTTTAGCAGTGAGTAAAGTGAGAGAATTATGACAGGAGCTATAAATGCCAGCTTGGTCAGTCAAAGAATTTTTCAATGTAAGAGAATCTCAGAGTATATTTGTATAGGTAGAAGGGAAGGATACATTGGTTAGGGTAGATTGGCAGTACCAGAAAGAAGATGACTGAGGGTGGTGTAGTGTTAGGGACCCAGGTAGAGTGGTTAGCCTTGGAAAGGAAGAGACACTTATTTGGAGACAGGGGTAAAGTGAATAAAGAGGAATTTTGACATTGAATGGAAGGTAGATGAGGGAGTTCATAACAAGTGACCTTGCTTTTCGTTGGCAAAGTAGGAGGAGGTGTAGTCTTCTTTCAAGAGAAGTCTTCTTATCATATGGGTATAAGGAGAGTGAAGGTTGGAGGAAAGTTGTTCTCAGCTGTTCTGGCTATCTGCGTTTTCTTAGGACTTCAGTCATAATATTCGTCTGTAACACACTGCTTAGCAATCCTATTTTATATTGTTTGTGCTCATTTTCTCTGTGATTTTTATATTCTCTGCTATATTATAAGTACCTGGAAGTCAAGATATCTTAAACTTTTATATGCACTATAGTTCTTAGCACCATGCTAGGCATTTAATAGGAATTTTAATAAGTTTTTCTTGGTTGATACCCAGATTCTTGGATAACGGAATTTATATTTTATCATTTTTTTCTCCTTCAGGGTATTTGTGCAGACCAGGTGAAAGTTACTGGTTATCATCGCTACCAGACAGTGGAGATGAATGAGAGTGCCCTGGGAGAGCTAAAGAAGGCATTTGAAGTAAAATCTGAGCATTTGCATCAGACTCTGGCTCTGCATTCTTATACATCTGTGCTCTCCCGCTTACAAGTAGAATCCTATATTTTTGCATTGCTCAGTAGTCCAGCTGTTCTGAGGTCTTTATCTATTCATCAGCAAGATCGAGGTATGTGATAATTGAAATCTCTTCCTTTCTTATGATCTATAATAAAATAAAAGCTTAGCAGTAACTTTTGTTTTAAACTGAATTGGTTTTAAAATGTAATATTTTTACCTGTGTCTAAAATGTGTTCTGATATTCTCTTTTTGAATGAAGAGTTATCTAATGACCTTTTTCTAAAACAATATTTGGTTTCTTTATTTTTGTGTTTTTGGTGTTTTTGTGTCTTGCTGGAAAGCCATTTCTAAATCACCATTATATCTTGCTATCCTAATGTATGTACTCTTTTGCACATAAAATAATCTATCTATAGCTTTTGAACCTTAAGCTGATGATGCTGAAGTCCCTTCCATTGATCACTTTTCTGTTTGACCTTTTGCTTTTCTATTCAGATTTCCCAGTTTGAGTTTATATTTTTACACGACCTGAATGTTTTATACTACTGTGGCTTTTGGAAAGTGCTGATGGTAGATGATAAGGTTATTAAACAGAATCACAAAAACATAGAATTTTGGAATCTTTTTGGCTTTAATTCAGTCCTTCCATCTTCTGCCTGGACTAATGTAGTAGCTTCTTAAGTTATGTTATTGCTTCTGCTCTCTCTTCTTTCTAACCCATCATTCACACAGTTGTCAAATAATCTTGAAAAGCACAGGTCTGACCCTGTTACTCCCTATTCAAGAAAGTTCAGTGACTTTGTTTTGCCTCTAGGATATAATAAAAAGTTCTCTCTTTGGGATCTAAAGTTCTTCACAGGCTGACTTTCACTTATCTTCTCAGTTTGATCTCATACTGTTAATCCTTCAGACACACTGGGCTATGTAATGCTCACCATTTCCAGCATTCCATCTCCTCCTTCTATGCTATTGTACAGACTGTACCCCATTTCTGACACACTGTCCTCCTTTCCACCACTCGTAGAATATCTTCCTTTAAGAGTAAAGTCAAGTGCTACTTTCTATGAGAGATCTTTCTGATTCTTCCACAGTTGTTAATGGCTCTTCCCCCCAAATTACTTTGTATTTATTTTGACTTTGTATGTGTTGTTTTCTCCTTAGGAAAGTCTCTTGAGGGCAAGGATGTTCTGGCTTTTTCTTTGTCTCCTCAGCATCTAACATAGGGCCCAGTACATGGTAGGAATGTAATAAATGCTTCTTTAATTGAATTGGATCACCTTTGACTCCTCTCTTTTTGTCTTGACCCTCACCCAAATTTTATGATTTGCCATACTCCTATTTATTCTGTAGTGTCTCTCATATCCACCCTCTTTACCACCATAGTTCAAGCTCTTGTTACCTTTTGCCTCAACTAATGGAAGTCTCCTTACCAGTCCTTTTGTTCTAGTCTCCTTCTGCTCTCCTCCCCCTCAGTACATCTTTACTGTTGCTAGATTAGTCTTGCTAATGTGGAAGTCTGATGCTGTTATTTCTGTTTTCAAAACCTCCAGCCTTATTGACTACTGGATAAAATGAAAACTTAAACTCACATTTAAGGACATTAATAATGTTGCCTCTACTTTTTGAATCCTTGTATTTGATCATATATTTTCATGCACTCCATGCTTTAGCCAAACTAGACTTGTGTCCCTGCATGCATCCTGTACTTTTTCTGTATCAGTCTTTGGTTGCACCCTTCTCTATACCTGGAATGCTTTTTTCTTCATTTCTGCTTGTTTAAATACTACCTGTTGTTAAAGGCACAACTTACAGGCCACTTCTGCCATGAATCCTTCTCTGATACAAGTGTTTATAACATTTGAAAACTTTTTTTATATACTTCCTGCATTCTGCACACTACTGCTGACTTAATCTTGCTAATGTAGATGTTTAATACTGTTATTATTTGTTTTGTATGCTTGTTATTTGTGCATATGTTTTGTCTCCATTGTTGGATTGCAGTTTCTTTGAGGGCAGGGCCATGTCTTATTTTCCTTTTATGTTCATCAGTCCCTTGTATACAGTAGGTGTTTAATAATAAAGATTTTTGTTGTTTTGTTGGCTCTAGTTCAACCATCTGAGGAAATTGAGGCCCAGAGATGTTAAAATGACTGCCCAAGTTTGTTTCAAAATCTGTTCTGATGAATAGTATTTTAAAGTTCATTTTTTAATTGATTTATTCTATTTTTGTTGAGTATAAAAAGTTTTGGAATTAGCATGTTAATAATGCAAAATATTTTGAAATACAATTGTTTTTTCTTAGACTTTTTAAAGTTTTAGGATTTAGTTTCAGGATGCTACTAAAAACCATTTATGTAGGATTCATTCATTCTTTTCTTTTTAATTATAGTTTCTAAACAGGCAGAAAGTCTTCCCTCTGATTTGTGTCACCTGAAGGAGTGTATTAGTGTTTTATTTATGTTTACCCGGAGAGTTATAGAAGATACACAGTTCTACAATGATGTTCTTCTTTGGCTGCAGAAATTGGTAAGGGATAGATGGCCTGCAATACTTTTTGCCTCTCCCTCCCCGTCTCCTGAAATATCTGAGGTCACTGCTTTTATTTTTGTCCAGTTTCTCTTCATTGTCCACTTGTGATAAATTATCTGTCCCTCTACTGTATTAGTGCTTATTATCTTTTTCTTCCTTGTTAACATTTAGTGGTATTTTGTTATTTGATTAAGGCAAAGCCTTTTCTTAATAAATTCATGAGTTCAGTTACTTTGATCTTTGAGCCTTCTTAGAAAGGAATTTAATACTGGATAATACTCTACCACATTTTAAGTCTAGAAAGCCATTTAAAGTATAGATTACCTCTCAATATAAAACTTCATAAAAATATATTATTTGCTGTTAGCTTCCAGTGATCTTACTGATACGAATGCTAGTTTCTTTTCTTTCTTTTTTTTTTTTAATTTTAATTAATTTATTTATTTCACTTTTAACATTCATTTTCACAGAATTTTTGGGCTCCAAATTTTCTCCCCCCTTGTCCCCTCTCCCCACCCCAAAACACTGAGCATTCCAATTGCCCCCATCACCACTCCGCTCTCTCCTCCGTCATTCCTCTCTGCCCTGTTGGGCCAAATAACTTTCTATACCCCTTTACCTGTATTTCTTATTTCCTAGCGGCAAGAACAGTACTTGACAGTTATTCCTAAAACTTTGAGTTCCAACTTCTTTTCCTCCCTCCGTCCGCACCCCCTCCCTTTGGAAGACAAGCAGTTCAATATAGGCCAAATCTGTGTAGTTTTGCAAATGACTTCCATAATAGTTGTGTTGTATAAGACTAACTATATTTCCCTCCATCCTATCCTGCCTCCAATTACTTCTATTCTCTCTTTTGATCCTGTCCCTCCCCGTGAGTGTCGACCTCAAATTGTACCCTCCTCCCCATGCCCTCCCTTCCATCGTCCCCCCCCACCCTGTTTATCCCCTTGTCCCCCACCTTCCTGTATTGTAGGATAGGTTTTCATACCAAAATGAGTGTGCTTTTTATTCCTTCCTTTAGTGGAATGTGATGAGAGTAAATTTCATGTTTTTCTCTCACCTCCCCTCTTTCAAATGCTAGTTTCTTGAAAATGCAAAGAAGAAAGGAAATGCATGTCAAGTAACTTAAAAAAAAACTAACAGATTTGGTAATTCCCACCTACCAAAGAGAATATTTTGGCCTTCACTAGATTTCTTATGTATTTGGGGCTATCTTCCAAACACAACATGTTCATAATGACAAAAGGCTAGATATTTAATCTGTTCTTAATTTGTATTTTTTCATTCTATCACATATGGTCAGGAACCTCAGGGATTTGTATTCATAAGGCAATCAAAATTGAAACTATTTAGAGAAAGTACTTTTGATGTTTTTATGCAAGCTCTCAGATTTGTAGGCCCACATTAACTAAATTGGTAGAAATCCAAGTGTAGTAAGGTTGTTTTATGTTTAGTTTCCATTGTAGTGATGTGAAGTGGTGCATGTATCTTTTGTAAAGTGATACATGTGCATTTGCTTAATATGGTACTAAATGACAAATCATCATAGGATTGAAGGCCAGAAGGCCCCTTACAGATCTTCTAGTTGAACCCTTTTGTTTTATGGATGAAAAAACAGGTACTTAGAGAGAGGGAAGTGAGTTGTCCAAGATTATATAGACAGTAAATAGCAGAGCTGGGGTCTTAAGCCAAGTTCTCTGATTTTAAATTGTGTAATTTCTGTTAGTGTCTTGACTTGATAAGATTCAACTGTTAATAGTAAGCCTTCATCCTTATAATAAATGTTTTCTTCTCTTGTCTTGAATAGTTAGATTATTTATCTTTTCTATTGTTCAGGTATCAGTGTTACAAAGAGCTGGATGCCCTGGGGATCATCTGTTCCTTTTAAATCATATTCTTCGATGTCCTGCTGGTGTTAGTAAATGGGCCGTTCCTTTCATTCAGGTATATGAGATATGGTGAATTCCTCATAGCAAATGATTCAGTGTTCATATATTTTTCTGGTAAAAGTTTTTCTCAGGCACTTATAAGAAAGAAGAGCAAAAAGTTCACCTTGAAAAGTGTTAAATTAAGAATTAAAACACTGAATTTATTTATGAGCCTGCTGGAACTGTTTCTTTTTGAGCTCAGTAGAGGTGTAGAAATAATAGAATTACTGGAGTTCAGTGGTTTCCTAACTTGGAACAAGTTTAATGGAATTTAATTCTGCAAAATCCCTGTTCATTGAAGCGTAGCAGAGCCTTATTCAGTAGTGCTCAACTTAAAAACCTCAAGGTTTTTTTATCCCATCCCACCTTCTGGAAAATACAGTGAGACTTAAAAGAGATGAACTCAATGCTGCTTAATTACTTATGGTAGGTTATGGATTTGTGTAGTCAACTCTTATATAGCCAGCAGTTGATGATTCACTTGGTGGATTATCCCTGCTCTTTTCTTCTTCTACCTTTCTGATGCTACTCGTTAGGCCATTTTGTTTTTAATTAGCTCTTTCAGTAGAGATAGATTGAGAGTAAAATAAAAGTATGCCAAATTTTAAACTATTTCAAGTTTTTTTGGGTGTTTTTGGTAGCACTTATGAAAAGAAGTGAAACTCTTGCTTGAAAAAAAGTTTCTTTGATAATCTCTGATTTAAATTACTAATTCTGTCCTCTCTTTTTAAATTCTAAATGTAGCTGAGCAAAAATGTTATCAAAAAACTTTTGGAGGATGCCTTGTTTCATGTAGGCCATCTAGCTACTCCCTGCTAGTCTTCTTTAAAAACTCCCCTTTTCCTGGTCACAATACTAATGATCTGATATTAAATAATACAGGTTGTTGGTCTTCTCTAATCCTTTTTCCCTCTTTTCTGATTTCAGATCAAAGTGTTGAATAATTCATCAGGGGTATTTCACTTTATGCAGTCCCTTGCCTTGCTTATGTCTCCTGTCAAGTAAGTGTGAAAGAGGTTTGCATTGCAGTTTAAAATACTGCCCCACATTTGAACAGTCTTTTAAAAGCCAACCATATACAGGGGAGCTCTGTCAAAGGAGCTCTGAAAACTCCAGTACTTTAGCATTTCTGATTTTCTTTTAGACTTGAGTAACATGTTAGCCTACCTAAGGTCTCAGAAAATCTAGTCTGTTTGAGGTCCAACTTTCTTCTTTTCTACAAAGGAAGCCTGATATTTTAAAGATTCCTATTATAATCCTTTATTGAAGTAAATTATCACCTTTTTTTTTATTTTTATAAATCTAGACTGTTTAAAGTGGGGTGGATTGGTAATTTGGAATGTGAAGTACTTTAAAACGAGACTAGGTAAGTTTGCTTGGCATAGAGTACAGATGCTATGTGTAAAAAAGATTGTAGAAGATGAATTTTAAATGATTACCAGGTATGTAATAAGTAGCTATGATATGTTCAGCATTGTGCTAGATACTGTGAGGGGGTTAAAAGAAATCTAAGACATGATTTCTCCCCCCAAGTAGTTTATATTTTAATTGGGGACATATGCATGAACATTAAGTGTTAAATTCTGAAGGTATTCACAATTAATACAGTCAGAGTTTGGGGAATGAAGTGAATAGTGTGGACTACAGTAGTCCCAAAATATTTCATGTAGGTGGTGGGACACAGGGTTTCCAGAGGTAAGTGATGGCTTTCACTGCTGAGGCTCTCAACTACCTCTTTCTGAAGCCTTTGAGAACCAGAGGCTTATAACTACATAAAGACCTTGACCATCAGAGGGCCCTAGAGGATCAGGTAGGGTCCTGATTAACTTGTTATTTATTATCTGTTCTGGGGTATATTCCCAACTCCTGTTACCCTTATCTTTGTGATCAAAGTCAGATGTCCTTAGAATTGGAATAGCTTCTCTTTCAGCTGTCCTTCCCCATACTTTTATCCCTATATGCCTCTGCCCTACCCTTCCATACTCCATAGCCTCCTATGCTTTCCAATATTTCCCTGTTCCTCTTGGAGTCCCTGGTATATCATTTGCAAACTTCCCTCTATCCTTTTATCCTTTATCTTTTAATTTGACATTCTTTCTATCTTAATGTTCTAATAGAAATCTAGCTCTCCCCAGAAGACTTTTCATTCCTGGACACCTTTTCTAGTAATGGGTGCTTCTTATATTCCACAAAACACTGGGACAAGGGGAGGAATAGGCATGTTCCTGATGTAACTTGTAGACACTATCCCTTTGTTAGCACCATGTGACAAAGGATTGGTGTTTGAATTTCTCTTTATCCATCTTTATCACTTAGGTCAAATTCTTGTTGTGATCACCTACAAACCTTCAGGTCCTTCTCCCTCTCTTTTCAGGGAATTCATTAATTGGCTCATAGATCTCCTTTTTATTTCAACCCTTGCTCTAATACGTGGGGACTTCAGTATACCTGCAGATATCCCCTTGAACATCCTGCCCTACAAGTTTATCAACCGTCAAAACTTCCATGATCTCTATCTTCATACTACTTATGTAGAGGGACGACTGTAACCTTGATTTCACCATCACCTATAACAGTTTTAATGACTTTAAACTCTGAAATTTTCCCCTCTGATCACAACTGACTATTGTTCCATCCTGCCTCATTTCTCTTTAAATCAACTCTCCATCTTCACCATGACCTCCATTCCCTCTACCCCTCCCTCTGTTTTCAATATTAGTCTTTCCGTGCTTTGGCCTTACTTTCTTCTCTTTACTTTATTGACCTCATAGTTGACCAGTTCAACTGTACACTACTTATTTTGAATTCTTTGTCCCTTTGGCCTTTCACTTGTCACACTGCCAAATTCCAGTCCTGGATTACCTCTACCTTCAACCTTCTCCACTGATGTTTATATTATATTGAATGCCACTGGAAGAAGATGAATGATTTTGCTAAATGGATTCCCTACAAATTTGTTATTTAATTTCAGTTGGGTATTTACTGTTGCATGGTAATCTTTTTTATTCCACTTTGATTGACATATTCTCCATAGCAGCTATTCATAACCTTTTCCTCAAGCAACATTACCTCCTCTTTCTTTCTCAGCAGAAGAAAAATAGAGGGCTTCTGCCTTGAGCACTTTTTTCTTCTCTACTGTATACTTTAAAATCCCTTTTCATGTCACTCCATCTCTTAGGAAAAAGTATCTCTTCTTGTCAAGGCAAAGTCTCCTATTTTTTGTCTTGATCATGTTCCCCCTCATTTCTTTTTGGAGCTTGTGTTCCTTCCCTTCTAAAATGTTTTTATATATTAGCTGTATAAACCATTCTCAGAATTCCTCTTTTCATTTCCTCATTGAAAAAAAATTTTTTACTTGACTGACATCCTTTCACAAGCTATATCATCTTATATCTCTTCTTCCTTACAATAAACTTTATTGAAGCATTTTATTATATCACAATTATTCCTAGAAATAACTCTCCCCTTTCAAACTTTTGTAGAGATAGTGACATGGTAAAGAGCATTATTTGAAGAAGACTAGTCTGCAAGTGAGGTTGGAATGGAGAAAACCTAGACTTAGAAAGCCCTACTAATGAACTTGGATGTGAGATGATAGGGGTATGAACTGGAATGGCCTTATCTGTAACAGAGAGGGAGAGCCATTCTGAACAAAACATTGAAGTAGTTTGGTAACTTAATCAGTGAAGAAAGAAATGAATTAGAGATTCAGCCAAAGATGGTTTAAAGTTTTATGATACTTGGTAACTGAGAATGATGGTGCCGTTAATAATGAAATCAGGAGCTAAAACCAATTTTGGAGGAAGACTTTGGATTGTAGATTTTTAAAATTTGAGTCTGCTATGAAACAATCCAAATTGAAATGCTTGGTAGGCAATTGGAGAAATTTGATCAGAGCTCATATGATAAAGGGCAGGATTGGAGATGTCAGTTTTGGAGTCATCAGCAAAGTTGAAGAGAATGTGAGTAGATTCTGTGAGGGAGAGAGAAAAACAAAGATAAGTCTGAAAATGTGCATTGTGTGATACCTGTGGAAATACCAATGATTCTTTAATTGACAAATCTCCTATTTTTTTCTAATGCAACAATTTTTTTGCATTTGGCACTGTCCCATCATCTGCTTTGCGATCCTCTTTCCTCTCTAGGTTTTAATAACTATTATTTTCTGGTTTTCTTCCTACACATCTGACTGCACATTCTCATTCTCTTTTGCTGATTCATCATCCATATGATGTCCCAGTAGCTGTAGACATTTCCCAAGGTTTTGTTTTACACCTTTTCTTATCTCTTACAATCTCTCTCTTGGTAACCACATCAACTGCCATGGGTTTTACCATCACCTCTATGTAGATGATTCATAAACCTTTAGATTTAGCTCTAGTTTCTCCCCAAACTTTAATCTGGCATTGCCATTTCCTTATTGGACATTTCAAATGGGATGTTCTGGAGACATTTTAAACTTAACCAGTCTAAAACTAAACTCGTTATCTTTCCTCTCAGGTCCCCATTTCTTATGCATATTGTTACATATTGACCATCACCACCATCCTTGCACATTGGGTTTGTTATGATCCTTGTCTCCTCACTCTTCCTTCCCTCCCCTATCTGATCATTTGCTAAATCTTGCTGTTTCTACATTTATGATATCTTTCACATATAATCCCTTCTCTCCCCTCACCCAACTAACACCTTAGTTCAGGCCTTTTTCACATCTTGCCTAGATTACTGTAATAGCTTCCTAACTAATTACCTTGCTTCAATATATCACCGCTCTAGTTGGTTGGTTGTTGTCCTTTTCGAAGAGGATCAGAATGACATCACCATTGTAAAGTGAAATTTCAGTGTGTCCGACTGAGCAGACTGATACGAGTTCAGAATGCTCAACCACAGGTTGGGCACAGATGGTCCGTATGAATATTTGGGGTGAATATCCCAAATTTGCGCATCCTGAGTTTACTTTGTGCTGTCTCAATTCTGCTTTGCTCAAAGAGCACAGCACCTTTTCTTATGTGGGCATGCCATGCTGAGCGGTCCTGTGCTAGTATCTCCCATGTTGCACAGTCAAATCCAAAGTTCTTGAGAGAGACCTTGAGAATGTCCTTGTGTTGTTTCTTCTGGCCACCATGTGATTGCCTGCCACATGCAAGTTCTCCATAAAATAGTCTTTTTGGCAAGCATGCATTTGACATTCGAACAACATGGCCAGCCCATCAGAGTTGCATTCTCTGAAGCATAGTTTAAATACTTGGCAGTTCAGCTTGAGCAAGGATGTCAGTGTCTGGTACCTTTTTCTGCCAGGTGATCCTCAGAATCTTCCTAAGACAGTTCAAATGGAAACAATTCAGTTTCCTGGCATGGCATTGGTAGACAGTCCATGTTTCACAGGCATGCAACAATGCACAATGAGGTCATCACAATGGCACTGTAGACCTTCAGTTTAGTAGTCAGTCTAATACCTCTTCTCCCCCAGACTTTTCTTCGGAGCCTCCCAAACACTGAACTAGCTCTGGCAATGTGTACATCAACCTCATTGTCAATGTGTACATCCCTGGGAAGTACACTACCAAGGTAAATGAACTTACCCACAGCATTCAGAACTTCTCCATTTGTTTTAATTGATGGTTCCACATGTGGATGATGGGGTGGTGGCTGATGGAGCACCTGTGTTTTTTTGGTGTTAATTATTAGGCGAAAATTAGCACAGGCAGCAGAGAATTGATCCATATTTTGTTACATCTCACCTTCAGAGGCTGCATTGAGTGCACAATCATCTGCAAACAGAAAATCATGCACCAACACTCCCTCTACTTTGGTCTTGGCTTGTAGCCTTTTCAAATTGAAGAACTTAACCATCACTATGGTAGTTGACCTTGATGCCATGTTCATCCTCACTGAAAGCATTTTTCAACATGGCTGAAAACATCATGCTGAAAAACATGGGAGCAAGCACACAGTTGTGTTTCACTCTGTTGGTGACTGGGAAGGCACGAGAGCTTTGTGCATTATCCAGAACCCGGGCAAACATGCTATCATGAAATTGATGTACAATATTGATGAACTTCTCTGGGCAACCAAATTTTGACATAATTTTCCACAATCACTAACAGTGTCAAAGGCCTTGGTCAGATCTACAGATGTTGTGTACAGACCTCTGTTGTGCTCCTGGCATTTCTCCTGGAGTTGTCGGTCAGCAAACACCATATTGACTGTTTCTCGGCCCTTTCTGAAGCCACACTGGCTCTCAGGTGTATGCCCATCTTCCAGGTGAAGGAAGCCTATTAAGGAGGACTCTAGCAAGAATTTTGCCAGCAGTGACTAAGAGAGAGAGATTCCCCCTGTGATTGTTGCAGGACAACTATTCACTTTACCCTTGTAGAGATGGACAGCGGAGGCATCCTTGAACTCCTGGGGGATAATTTCTTCTTGCCATATAACCTGGAAAATTTCAGTCAACTTTTATATGAGCAATGGTCCCGCTACCTTGTAAATCTCAGCTGGAATGGAATCAGCACCAGGTGCTTTGCCACATGAAAGGAGTCTAATGGCCCTCAAAACCTCTTCTTCAATTGGAAGTTTAGCTAAGGACTTCAGCCTGAGGTAAATGGTCAGTGGCCTCAGCATTGATTGATGATGGTCTGTTGAGAACACTGTGGAAGTGTTCAGCCCATCTCTCTAGGATCATGTCCTTATCACTAATCAATGTGGCTCCATCAGCACTCAGTAGTTGTGATGCACCATGGGTTTTTGGTCCATAAATAGCTTTCAGGGAATCATAAAAGCGCTTTGGATTGTTACTATCAGCACAAAACTGAATTTCATCTGCCTTCTTACTGAGCCAGGAATCCTGCATCTCTAAGCTTTGCTTGTACTTTACTTTTGATGGAATTAAATGCTGCCTTCTTAGAGGTGGATGAACTATCCTGCTGGTATATCCTGTGGAGTTCTCGTTTTTGATTTAGCAGCTTCTGAATTTCCCCATCATTTTCATCAAACCAGTCTTGGTGTTTGTGAGTATTCTGACCCAGATGAGCAAATGCAGTGCTGTACACCAAATCTCTGAGCGATGTCCACTCCTTTTCTGCTCCACTGTTGCCAACTGTGTGTTGACTCAACTTTCCCTCCAAGTCAGCAGCAAACTTTTCACACTCAGAGAAGAGCTCTAATTTGTTGACATTCATTCTTCTGGTAGTTATTTTGCCTTGGGGTCAGTGCTTTTGATGAATGCGAGTATTTAGCTTGGAAAGGATAAGTCTGTAATCAGTCCAGCACTCTGCAGCACACATTGCCTTTGTCACTCTCACATCTTGTATATCTCTTCTCCTTAAACAATCACATAATCTATTAGATGCCAATGTTTCCTGTGAGGGTGCATCCATGAAGTTTTATTGCGTTTAGATAAGCAGAAGACAGTGTTGGTGATGAGGTCATGTGATGCACAAGTCTTCAGCAGTAAATGACCATTACTGTTGCTGTTTCCAACTCCATTCCTCCCTAGAACTCCCTGCCAAGTCTGGTAGTCTGAGCCTACTCTAGCATTAAAGTCACCCAGAATTATAAGCTTGTCCTCTTTTGGCACATTGACGATAAGGGTCTCTAGGTCTTCATAAAATTTTTCTTTGACTTTGTCAGAGTTTGTCATGGTGGGAGCATAGACACTGATGATGGTGGCATGATGTTTTCCTGCGAGTGGCAGTCACATTGTCATGAGCCTGTCATTCACTCCCTTTGGCAGGCATGCCAGCTTGCTGATTAGATTGGTTTTGATTGCAAAACCCACACCAGCTTCATGGCGTTCCCCTTCACTGTGCCCACTCCAGAAAAAGGTGAATCCAGCTCCAACCTCAGTAAGCTGGCCTTCCTTTGCCAACCTTGTTTCACTCAGGGCTGTTATTTGGATGCGATAACTGTTGAGTTGTCTTGCAACAAGAGCAGTTCTTCTTTCAGGTCTACTGGATTTTGTGTTGTGTATTAGTGTGTGCACGTTCCATGTGCCAGTGGTAAATGGAATCATCTTTGAAGATGTTTTCGTACATTTTTTTGTGTTTCAACCACACGGTGGGATTTCCTGCCTGCCATGGTAATCAGGTCAGGGTTGGGTAAGCAGGTAATGTGTAGGGCACCTTTTCTAGCCCCCTTTCTCACACCAGGAGGTGAGCAGTGGTATCCTTAAAAGGCTGCTCAGATATCCAGGAGGCTGCCGAGTCCCATTGCTGCTTCCAGTGAGAAACGACCCTATGGCCTGGGCCGCCTGGGTGCAGGGTTTTGTGACTACAGCTCCTAGTGTATCCGTACCTGCTGCTTCATCACTTGTCTATCACCACAGGACTTTGAGGCATAATAGTGAAATGGTATGGGTGATGTCTTTTGATTCGTGCGTAAATTGGATTTAAGTGAGGCAGAGTTGCACAAAGTTGTCAGCCTCACTCTCTCCTCCAGAGTCATCATAATCCAGGGGCAGGATGGATTCAAGAAGATTGGTGATGGCTCAGGATGCAGTGGATGACCTTGGCGTCTTCTGTATCTAACCAGGCTCAAAGCGCTCCACATCGCCTGCTTCATCTGTATTCATGGCTGTTGGAACAAATTATTCTCATCTGCCCATTCAACCAAATGAAGTCTTCACATGCTTGGGGTAGACACCCCCCTAACTCACCAATGGGTTTGAGAACCCTTGGTTACCCTCAGCCTGGTTTGGCCTGTCTGCTGAAATGGTTCACTAGGGTGTGGCCGCTGTGCATGCTGTAGCTTCTTAGAGCCATTGGTGAGAGTTAGGTGGAACAGGTGGACACCAAAGGTGGAAGAGCCCTGAAAAGGGTTTGGCAGCCATCACACCAAAGATACTGGTACTGGTCCTGGTCTTCCCTGAAGACACCCTATACCCCACCACTCTAGTACATTTTACACAAATGAATTTTCCTTAAACTTATATCTGACTGTGACTTCCCTCCTCAGTTATTGTTTCCTCTGTTTAACTTTTAAAGCCCTTAGCAAGTTGGCCCTGATGTATGTTTCCAGCCTCACACTCTTCCTGTGTTTTTCCTCTCTTCCTCATGTAGGACAATCCCTTCTTATACTGGGGTCTCTGCTTTGGCTGTCCTGTGCCTGGAATGCATGCCTTCCTCACCTCTGTCTCACAAAAACTTGAGAGCCCTCTGTCTAAGACAAAGCTCAAGCATCACCTTCTGCTGCAGCCATTCTTGAGCCCCCTTCACTGCTAGTTTATGCCTTCTCAAACTGCCTTGTATTTAATTGCTTTGTATATATTTGTATTAATTCCATTTATCTTTGTACTTGTTTGTATCCCTCATTAGAATGTAAGCTCTTTGCAAGTAGGCATTTATTTCATTTTGGGACTCGAATCCCCAACTCTAGTCTAGTGTCACATGGTAGATGCTTAATCAAAGCTTATGTAAGGAACTTTGCTAATGTAACTATATTTTCTTTAAAAACTGTTTTGTAATTCAGAGTTTTTACTACTTTAGGCTAATATGCTTATTATTTTTATACTTCTGTTTGAATTAATGAGGTTTTATTCTACTTGTTTTTCTAATTTTCTTCTATTCTTTATTTTAAGAGAGTTGAAACAGTACTTCTATATCTGACTATATCTGTGGATGAGAAGAAAGCCCTAAGTTAACTTATGCTTTTTTACATGAACATTGCTTCTGACATTAATGTGATTTTTCTACCTTTTTTAGAAATCGAGCTGAGTTTATGTGCCACATGAAGCCAAATGAATGGAAACCTTCCTCCTCGGGGCCTGAGTCTGGGAACTGGACACTAGTAGATGAAGGGGGAGAAGAGGTACTTACTCTGAGAATCATACTGCTTTTATTAATCTTGGGAGGGTAAAGACTGAAAATTCAACATAATGTAACTTAGTGTTGGAGGACTAGATTGACTCCTGCCTTAAATGTTAACCATGGCACAGGAATATTTGCTTTGGGGGAATAGAATTTGATTTGCATATCCAAATTGGTGTAATAATAAGCCACATTATGGCAGGGTTTTACTTAGATTAGCTATAAATTTGTAATGAAAACTGTAGCATGGGATATTGCATTTGGAAGATAAGAAAGTCTTCCTCTTGTTTTTTTGTGAGAATTTACCATCCAGTCCCCATTGTGATGGAGTTTGTATGTCCGTGTCTAAACTTAGTCTTTTAGTGCCCTTGGCTAATAAACTCAAGACAAAAATCTAGATGATAAGAAACAGTAGTGTTTAGAGTCACTTTATTCTGGATTGTCTAGCCAGGAAGGTGAAGAGAAGAATTTTCAAAGTAGTATCTCTCTCAAATCAGTTGAAAAGTATGAAGTGGGTAGCAGTCATCCTCTCAGAGTTGCAACCCTCATATTTATGGTAGTAGTGGTTATATATTTCTGAATGTTTTGAGATATATTTTGTTATTGTAATTGGACACTTTAAGGAGCAATCAAAGGGAAATACTCGTCTCTCATGCTTTTTTTGTGTTCTTCCTTTTGAGATTTGGTAGAAGTAATATGACGGTGTTAAATGATCAGGAACATAGGATGTTTGTGCTAGTAGCTGACTTGTTAGCCTTAAAGCAAGCTTTTCAGAAGCTGATGCAAAATGCGTCTTATAAAGATATGGTGGGGTGATGAAATTTTTGAAATAGTCATCTTTTCTAATGATTTCTCCCTAGTGAATTTGATCCCAAAGATAGGCAACCATTAAGAACCTTATGGATTAGAGGACGAGAAAAGAGTCATTTTCTGTTTGCCATACTTTACTATGAAGGCTCTGAAGCTTCAGTTTCTAAGCCCTTTTGGGGGAACATAAAGGAAGGCAAGACTGGTTGGTTAAAACATTTATTTGTGAAATTTCATTGTTATTTTTGTTAAAGTTGATGTGGCATGTTTATCTAGATCTCTGTTTTGTACTGGTTTCTGCTACCTTTAGGAATACACTTTTGAAGAGATAAGTCAATCTGACTGACTTGTATTTTTCTGAATAAAAATTCATATTTTGGTCTATATTTGCCATTTAAGTGCATCCTGTTTAGATTGTTTTAAGCTCTTCTAACTGATAGACAATAGAATTTTGGGCCGTTTATCACTGAAGCAGCCTCTGATAGGTAGAATCAACCATCTGCCTGAAACTTCTGAGCTATGGAGAAAGGTGCACCTGTCATATATATATATACCCACCATTATCATCTGGTTGGGATTTTAGTAAAGATATTTTTCACTTTAAAGGTTGACTTATACAGTGCAGTATAACATCAGTTGAAATTGTAACTGTGAAAGTATGTATCCCTTTAATAACCTAAAGTAGAAACTCAGTTGTCTTTTGGTAGCGGGAAAAGGAAGAAGTATTCCAATTTTATTGATAATTTATCAACAAAGAAGCCCAGAGAACTCCTAGTTATGATTTTGTGAAATCAAATGAAATGCTTTTGAATTTTTTTTTTTAGGATGAAGATCCTGAGACAAGTTGGATTCTCCTTAGTGAAGATGATTTGATTGCTATTTTGTCACAGTTCCCATTTCATGAACTCTTTAAACACTTCCTTGGATTTAAAGGGAAAGGTAAATTGATTCCTAAAGAAAAATATTAAGGGGAATTTTATATTTAATTCAACAAACATTATTTAGACAACTACTAATGACAATTCAATGTTTAAATACTGAGAATAAAAATAACTCAGTTTTTGCTACCAACGAGCCTATGATCTAATAAGTTGGTAAAACTTATCAAAGCAGTTAAAGTGTAAGGAATAAGATAAATAAAATATATAGGAAATGACAGAAAGGCATGAGAGGTTTGGTAAAAGGAAGTATCACCTTTAGCCAACGGTTGAAAGAAGGCCTCATGGTACCTTGGGTCTTGGATGCAGAGAAGAATCTCAGTGGAAGGAATGTCTTCCAAATATGGGTGAATTTGCCAAATTTTTGCAGTCAAGAGAGTGCCTTTGTGGGTTATTATGTTCAACGTAAGAAAAAAAATTGAATTTGACTTAAAGTCTTTTGTACTTTTATCTCTGCCCCTGAAAGTGTTCCTGTTTGAACTCTTTTTCTGTTGTTTGATTGTGCTGTGGTTAGCTACAAAGTGACTGTGTTCTTGGATCATCTTGATTGCCATTGTTGACATTTTTTTCCTATAGTTTTCTTTCCCATTTTGTCCATTATTTCTGTAACTTCTTTCAACTCTTTTTCTTTAGTTGGCGAGTTAGCAGTTTACATGTCAAAATTCTCCCATCTTTGCTACATTGATGAATTTTGTTGTCAGAGACACTTAGAATATCTTTCCATGTCACCTCAATCCCATAACTATCAAATGCTCTGTGGATTTTTCCTTTGAAGTCTTTGTGCTTTATCTTTGATACCTTTTCTACCTTTTCTGTTGTTAATTTATAGGTGATTATTTACCTGAAACAACAAGACCTCAAGAGATGATGAAAATTTTTGCCTTTGCCAACTCATTAGTGGAAATGCTGGCTGTAGGATTAGAAACCTTTAATAGAGCACGCTACAGGCAATTTGTGAAACGAATTGGTTTTATGATTAGGTAAATATTGGAGATGTCCATATTTATTTGAACTATTTCCTTTACTGAAAACAATAATCATTTTACTGGTAACCTCTTGTATTCATGATCCATCATTAAACTAAGAACTTTTTTCTTCTGCCTTGTACGTGATGGGCATGTTATAAATGTTTGTGGTTGAAATAACTGTTTCAAAGTTAGTTGGTTTGATAATTTAACTATTCCTAGGGCCAAGATCTTAAAAGCTCTCCTTGGGACTGAATTTCAGGCTAGAGAAGAATGGGAAGGGGAAAGTGCAGCTTCTTTCCTTCTGCCTTTCTTGTCTCTTTTTTTCTCTTTTCCTTTCCAACATCTGCTTCAGGTTGTGATTCCTATGGGCCAGGGTGGACCAAGGAATGAGACCGATAAGTTTCCCATAGTTTTGTCTGTGGTTTAAGAACCAAGCCTATGGTGAGCCAGAATGTAGATAATAATTGATGTGCCAATGATTATTATAAATTGCTTATTATTGAAATTTACCAGAAGAACATTATTATTTATTAAAATGAAAAATAGTATTTATCTCTGAAGTAATTAAATGACTCAGTATGGATTTAGTGTAATTTTTTACCCACTCTTAATCTAAATGCTTTTAATAGACTGTCTAATAAAATAAACTAACACTGAACTAGTGGATTAAAATGATCTATTACGATTTTCTTATATAGAATGACACTTTGTTATGTGAGTGACCACTGGGCCCAGTTTGTGAGCCATAACCAAGGCTATGGAGTAGGTATGCAGCCCTATTCAATGGAGAAGCTCCAAGTTGAATTTGATGAGCTGTTTCTCAGGGCTGTCCTGCATGTTCTGAAAGCTAAAAGGTATGTAGCCTGCTAGGAGTGGTTGAGAGAAAAATAATTATTAATATATTAATAGTTACATAGAGGTAATGTGTTATGGTGAATAGGGGCTTGACCTTGGGGTCAAATAGACCTGTATTTGAGTCATGCTCTAATACATAATAGCCATATATGCGTGACCTTGACTTTTTAGCTTTCCAGATAACTTTCTGAGAGGTATGTTGCTAACGTACATTGGTGGAAGGAATTTACACACAGTGCTGTCTCCCTGACAAAATGATAGGTTCGATTTCTACTGCCTTCCAGCTCCCCCCAAAAGAAAGTTTTATACAGTATACTGCCCCCAAGCAGTATCATCAAGGTCTAGGTGACACATTCCAACAACAGCAGTGATAATAACAGTAACAATAGTGAACACTTATATAGTCTGTTAAAGTTGGTAGAGTGCTTTATATATATAGAATTTAATTTGCTCCTCACAGTAACTTTTGGAGGTAGGGGCTTTATTATCTTCATTTTATGGAGAGAGGTTAAGTGAGTTGCCTATGGCCACATATCTAGTAAGTGTCAGAGACAACATTGAACTGAGATATCCAAGCCCAGTTGTCTTTTTATTGTGCACTTGGTCGTAACTAAGAGCAATGCTGTGAGGATTCTCACGGTATGGTGGCAGCCCTCAGCACTGGAGACTATAGACTATGCCTTCATTCTTCAAATATGTAGTGTACTCATGTAGTTATTTGTTCTTTGATGTGCTGGTTGATTAAATTGTCTCACAAGCAGCAGGAGCCTGGTATCTGTGAACCTAAAAAAATTTTTTTTTTTATAATTGTATTTCAGTATACTTAGTAAGCCCACATATTTTATTTTATGCATTTAATGACGTTCTGAGAAAGAAAGGGTTCCTAATCTTTATTGGACTGCCACAGGAGTTTATGACAGAAAACTGAGAGTAAGAACCCTTAGTTTAGTGCTGTCTTAAAAGTGGTTTTATTTAAAAAAAAAACCATCATCTAAGGAATGGCTTGTCTCCTGCACAGGGTAACTTCATCTATGAGTTTGTAAGTAGGTGGATAGTCTTATACTTAGGTGCACAGAAGAATTTTTTGTAGTGCTTCTAAAGTCTTTTCTGTGAGATTTGAAACTTTGTAATGTTCTTAAAAAATAGATTGGGCATTTGGCTATTTATGTCAGAGATGCCCTTTGGAACATTATCAGTCCAGATGCTTTGGAAACTCTTTTACCTCATGCACCACACAGAGAATGAAAATTTGGAGAAGCTCTGTTCTACAATCCAGCCTGATGAGTGCAAGCACCAGCTTCAAGGTAAATCTCACCTGGCAAGCCTTTTTTAAAATTCTTGAAATAGTTTCATCTTTTTGCTCTTTGCTGTTAAAATTATTTTTTCTGTAGTTACTACAATCTTTTGACTTTTGGAATAATGGAAAATATGTATTGTACTCATATCTCCATGTCTTTACATGGAAAAGTGGTGAAATTTACACTGCCTTTCAAATTTTTTTGGGTTTGGTTTTGGAAGCTAGCTTGGGCATTCAAAATTTAGATTTGACTAGATCACTTGATAGAGTATTAATAAATGGTTTGAAAATATAGGTAAAATTCAGGTATTCTGGGATTATTCCTCCAAAATGATTCTGCCTTTGTAGTGAAATTATTCTGGTCAGTAAGTATTTACTTAGGGCTTAGAAATAACTGGAGTTCCATGTTATTCCTTTATTGTTGAATATTTGTTTTCAGTGGACCTTCAGTAGGTTTCTGTCTGTATTTGTACAGGACAATTAGTAAGACCTAATGTAAGCCATACTTTAACACCTTTCTTCAGTTGCTGTTTATTTCTGACTGCTGATAAGTATCTGGGAAGTCAGATGGGTTGGATGAGATCAGAATTATCTTCAAAATGGATCTTTGTTTTGCAAATAGCATATATCCTTAAAAATCTTAAAACGATAGTGATGTTGAAATAAATCTATAGTGCATGCTTTTTAGTGGTAATTTATTTTATTCAATTTTTTTTACTTCAGGACTTGTGAGATCTATGTATGCCTCCTTGAATGTAGAAGGCAGCCTCATCTGTAAGTTAGCAAGAAGGTGGATAGTTTTCTAGAATTGCTGTGACTGAAAAATGAATTATCCTGTAGTATAGCTGTCCTGGTTGTGAGTTAGGCTAATTAATAACAAACCTACTCTTAGGATTCAGACATAGGGTCTGTCACTAGGCACCTACCTGAAGACTTTCCAATTTGTCAGAGATGACGTAGACTTGGAAACTAAGGTCACCACCATAATGAAGTCATTAGAGTAGGAATTGAAATGAGGTCCCAGTTGGTGTTGCGCTTTAAATAAATGAAAAATATTTGTTGAATGAAGACAATGTTTTGATAAATAAGTATAATTTTTACCCTTTGTTTTTCTCTTTAATTTCTCTTCTTATAATCCATATACTTCATTCTTTTTCCCTATTCTCTTTCCTTTCTCTCTCTCTTCCTCTTTCTCTTTCTTTTGTCTTCTCTCTTGTGACTTGGTGTAGGCTCCCTCTCTAGTTTGTCTTGATATAGAAAGCATTTTGAAATTTGCTACAGTGGAGTGTTAAATTGGGTTATTTTTCTCTGAGTCATTTTGTTGTACCTAGTGATACTGCAAAAGGTTGCCCAGCCTCTGCCTCTTTGGTGGTTGCATCTTTAGGTGAAATAGTTCTGACTGTCGTGGACTATTATTCCTGTCAGTCTAATCCAACTTGTTACCCTCCTTTGGAAGTCTCTGGAATCAGGTCAGTGCACACCTTTTACAAGTAGGTATTTGATTAAGTTTCTTTTTAGCGTTTTGCAGAACTTCTGCATTCTTTTATGCCAAATAACTATTATAATCACTGTCAAGTAAGGGTTTTTTTTGCAGGCAATTTGTTAATAAATATTGTCAAAATCTGTTTCTGGCCTGTTTGCAAAAATTATATCATCTGTGGAATGTGGACTATTACGGGTTTTTCCCTTAAATCTTTTACCTTGATGGAAAAGAGCATTAGGCAGATATGGTTTCCAGTCTCAGATTTATCCCTTATTAGCAGTGTTACCTGGAGGACTTCTTAACTGATCTGGACCTTAGTTTGGTCGTGTGTGAAAGAAATCCTAATAATTATCAGAGCTCATATTTATATAGTTCTTTAAAGTTTACAAAGCAAATTTTTAACTGTTTATCTCATTTGATTCTTATAACATCATTGTGAAGTAGATGCTGCTACTATATCTCCATTTTATAGATAATGAAACTGAGGTTGGAAGAAGTTTAAATGATTTGTTGAGGGTCATACAGCTCATGAGTGAGACAGGACTTGAACTCGCCTCTTCTTTACTAAAATTCTATAACTCTTAGCACTGTACTGTCTAGCTGTTTCTAGAAACCCTAGTATTTCAGCAATATTTACCCCATGAAACTGTTGAAGATTAAATGAGGTAGTTTGTTCAATGTTATCTGTGACTTATACTCTATAAATTGTCAATTACCATCATCCCCATCACCAGTGTTAATAGACACTGTAATGGTTTCAGATATCTCTGAAACTCAGTTTCATCATTTGTAAAATATAAGTAAAAAGACTTGCTCTGATGCACAGAATTAAATGGCATGTTCGATGTGATAATAATTTTAAAGCTCTTCCATAAATGTAAGGGATGAGGAGAATATTTTGTTTATTAAGACACATTGACATGATATAATGTACTTTTAAGTGATATTCCATTTGGCTTTTGTTCTTTTGTTAATTTATTACTTTTTCTACTAAAATCTATGTTTTTTAAAATCAAGTGATTTCATCTTCTCAAGTTGCATTTCAGATTTAATCAGGAGGCTTAATTAAGCATCATGATGTTAAAGACAGGTGTAAATTACCTTTACAAACCACTTTTGAGATGTGAAATTAATGTTTAGGGATGCTAAGGAGTTTTTATTTTATGATCTCTGTAAAACACCCAGCTCAGTAGCTTATTTTTAAAGTGGGTGTTGAATGAATTAATTTGTTGGAAAAATGACTTTTTTTCATATATCTTAAATGGATTCCCCTTTAAAAGCTTTTTCAGCACAATACATTTAAGTACTGTAATACTACTTCTCAATTGTCTGTAGTAATTTGGATTACAGAGTAGTTACTGAAATTTGTAATTAATTCCCAAAACACACTTTAGCCTTTAATTTCAGTGCTTTAATTTCTTAATAGGACTTTGAATACATAGTGAAATTGACTTGATTTACACTTTTTCCCCAGTGTCCCATATGGCAACAAACTTTAAATCCATTTAAAAACACTTCAAATCTGGAAAATTTACAAATTGCACAATCAGGTCATGAGTTGGTTCTGTTTTATTGATTTCAAAACTGTGGGTATTTCTGGTTCCTCTTTAATGAAGAAACAGAAATAGGGTCTACATTCTGTCTCAGGGGTGTACCAAGTATTTACTTAATGATTCCTTGAAGTGAGAGGGAAGAATGAAGTAAAGAAATGCTTTATCTGGAATGCCTGTCATCCCAGCCTACCTGAGCCTTTTGAAGGAACCTTTTGAAGGTGGTCTCTTACGTTAATACTTCCCAGCTCCCTGTAGGCCTCTTGGATGGAGAGGAGAAGAGAGGAAGAGCAGTAGGACTGTAGGACAGAGTCTCTTCCTTGTCTCCAGATGCCTCCCCTCCCTAGGTACATCCACACTTTGATCTCCAGTGGACTGGCCACTGTCCCACTAAAAATTGTTATGTGTGCCAGCTTATAATGTACAGTCAGTCCTCTTTCTCTTTTGTTTTCCTTTTAGAATGTGAGGTGTATTGTCCTTGATATGTGCCCCTGTTAGTCCTTGTGATAGAAATATTTCTTAGTAAGTTCCATTACAAAGCTTTTTAGGAGAAATTCCTAAAAATGAATGTTTTTATGGTTTATGAATGTTTTTTTAAATTTAAGGGTGTCTAATTGCTTATAAGTGGTAGAATTCATATGTATTGAACAAAAAAGAAAATCTTTGGCTTGTTTTTGTATTCATCTTAAAAGTTCCATTGAAAAGTGAATCTTTTACTAATATATTCCTACATGGTTGTTCAAAATATTTGTAATTTGTTGTGTTGAATTACTTCCTCTGTATGGATTACAGTGAGAGTTTGGCAGAATGGATAGAGAGCTGGACTTGGAGTTGGAATACATGGCTTCAGCCCTTTGTTTGACATATACCAGCATTGCCAGTCTTCCCCTCCTCCCCAGTCCAGTGTCCTTGAAAGCTCTCTAAGATTATAAGTTGCAGACAATTTGTTGACACATATCCCTAGAGTTTTTGTTTGGGCCACAAAAATTAAATGTTCTATAGAGCTGCATATATGTACTGCCCTCTGGTGAAAAGATGCAGTACTCTCATATATAGGGAACTTTGAGAAAACAACACCAAATAATGTATTGTGTTTAAGATTCATATTTTCAGTTTTTGAATTGTGCAGTTCTATTTTCTGAAAAAGTATTAGTTTACAAGTAAATTTTATTTCTTAACTAGTTTTTTTTTGTGTTCTAGTTTTTTCTTCTATAAAACTATATTTTGGAACTGAAGTCAG
This sequence comes from Notamacropus eugenii, assembly GCF_028372415.1. NCBI lineage: Eukaryota > Metazoa > Chordata > Mammalia > Diprotodontia > Macropodidae > Notamacropus > Notamacropus eugenii. The sequence goes on from NC_092875.1 coordinate 327,875,212, forward strand.
ACAACTGTGTTTTGGAGTTGACATGGAGCTTACAGGACCTTCAGTAGAATTTTTCTATGATTCTGAGATCCTTTTTACAGTGTGGAATGCTCATTAGACTTTTTCAGACTTAATAAATTCTCTATATTTTTATACCGTGTTTAGTGGCAAAATTGATAAGCTAATAAAATTAATGTGATATAGTTATTTCTGCTCTTTTCCTCCTTAATTGCTCTAATCTGAATTTTCAGACCCAGCACATCTTGTGAGCTTTGAGAATTATATTTCTACCATGAATAGCTCTGAAGAAATTTGCCTTCTTACTACTTTTGCCCAGATGGCTCAGGCAAGAAAGACCAATGTGGATGAAGACTTCATCAAAGTTATTGTGCTGGAGATTTATGAGGTGAATAGATGGGAGGGGCAGCTGGCCTGAAAAGCTCCTTTCTCCCAGCTTATCCTTTGAGTCCTGTGGGATTGATTTAGAAAAAAAATCACCTTTACTGCTCTGAGCAGTGTTCTAGGCTCATTGAAGAAGGGGCTCACAGGGGTAGCCTCACCACTACCTACCTAATGTTTTCTCTAGCTTCAGGAACATGATGGGAAGGAAAGAGAGCTGGTGGGCTTTGGAGTGAGACTGTTGTTTATGAGGGCAGGGATTCAGGCAGGTTCTTAGAAGCTGAGAGGGAGAAATCTACTCATTTTGGCTCACATTCCTGCCAGGTACATACAGCGTAGACTTGGGCATGTGTATAAGTACTGGAGAAAGAGACCAGTGAGTCTTGTGCTATCTTTGGTGCTAAGAGTACTTTTAGTGGTTGTACTCAAGTTTTTTACAAGTCAGATTTTGGACAGAACTTGTACAGTCTCTATTTAGACCAAGACAATAGTTGTGTGTTACTTTGCCTTACTAGATTAAAGTTTGAGAGCAAGGAAATGTTAAAGTCTTCTTTGTATTCTCCACGGTGCTTAGCATAATGCCTTAGATAGATAAGATATTTAATAAATGTTTATCGGATTCAGTAATAAGAATTTGCTCCCAGAAATATATTAAAAAAGCATTGATAATTTATAATATTGTAGCTAGATATCTCATTTTACAAATGTTAATTTCATTAAAAGATTTGTTTTTATTGATAAAACGTCTTCCTTTTTTCAATTTTAACATATTACTCAGTCTGTCTGAAGTAATTTTTCTCCTGTTTGCAAACTTAGAATGCTTTTATTTAGTTGGGTATTTGACATCATCATGGGGTGAACATGGAGATGCTGGTCTTCTGAAGATACAATTTGTATAATTGAATTTCAGTGATTTTTTGGAATAAAGCTGTGAATTGGAACTTGATGTAGAATAATCTTTCTTTTTCTTGAAAACACTCATACTTTGTAAGTGCATTTGTTCTAGTGAGTAATGTTAAAAATGCCATTCTTCCTTCTCTTTAGGTGTCTTATGTTAACCTTTCCACCAGAGAGACCTTTTCAAAAGTTGGTCGAGAGCTTTTAGGAGCTATTACTGCCGTTCATCCTGCAATCATTTCGGTTCTTTTGGATAGCGTTAAAGAGACCATTGACCAAGTTGGGATGGTAAGGGTGTTATTTGAAAACAAATTGGAATTGACTCTGTCTGCCAAAGACTGAATACTTTCAGGCCCACTGAAGGAAGAATCTTTTTATTTACATTTCTTTGGTGCTATTTTTTTTCTCCAAGCAATTCTGCCTCAATTATATACCCTTAGTAAATCAAAGTTATTTATTTTACTGAGTCCATTTGAATTTCTCAACCCTGGTTAAGATAGGTTAAAAAAAAGACAACCAGTGTTGAACGTTGGATGGAAAGAGACACAAAAAACAATTATTTGTTAATACTTATTTGGATCTAGGCCAGTTTGACTCATAGCCTTCCCACAATTCTATCATAAATTTGTATGGATCCACTAAAAATTCACTTCTACTTATTTTATATTAACCACATGCTTAAAACAGTTAAAGTTATATAAACTTCTTGGATGTTTCTTTTGTAGATTGTAGGCCTGTTTAAGGATTATGAATTCCAACAACGAATTAGCAGTCATAATTAGTTATCTCAGTACAATGTTAAAATTGACATCTAATCACCATGGAAGTTGAAGTTTTTAAAAGGACTTCACCTTTTTGTAGTTATATTTGCCACAGTGTCTTTGTGGCCACTATAACTGATTCAGATAACCTGCATCAGTTCATATAATCTACTCTCATTTCTTTGAACCTGTCCTTTTCATAATTTCTTATGGCATGATATACATTCACATTCCATAATTTGTTTAGTTATTCCTCAATTGATATGTACCCCCTTAATTTTAACGAAAAATGTTGCCATAAATATATATATCTTTTCTTTTATATTTGATCTCTTTGGATTTGGATCTAATAGTTTATTGCTCGGCCAAAGGATATGCACAATTAATCACATTTTGGACGTAAATTCTAATAGCTTTCCTAAATCTTTGAACTTGTTCATAGTTCTGCCCATGGTTCGTTAGTGTGCCTGTTTTCCTTGCAGTCCCTCCAACATTTGTTATATTCCACTTTTATCATGCTTGTTAATTTGATGGATGTGGAGATAGAACCTCAGGATTGCCTTAATTTACATTTCATTTATTAGTGATTTGTAGCATTTCAGTTTTGTTTGTTGATAGTTTGAATTTCCTCTTTTGAAAATAGCCCATTCATATCCTTTGACCCTTTATCTACTGGGGGAATGGTTCATGTTCTTTGAAATTTCATTCATTTCCTTCTTTATCTTGGAAATGACACTGTTCTCAGAGAAACTTGCTGCAAGGATTTTTTTCTCCTTGGTTACCTGTTTCTTTTCTAATTTTAATTGCACTGGTTTTGTTTATGTAAAACATTTTCAGTTTTATTTAATCGAACCTGTCCATTTTTTCTTTTGTGATCCTCTGTAATCTCATGTTTGATTACAAACGTTTTCTTAATCAGTAGATCTGAAAGGAGATTTGATTTTAATTTATGATGTGACTTTTTATACCTGTCATGACCATTTGAAGTTCGTTTTTGTATATGATGTGAGCTGTTGATTTAAACCTAATTTCTACCAGATTTATTTCCAGTTTACTCCCTCCTGGCATAATCTTTAAGAACCCAGAGCCATCTCCACACAGGAATGAGGCACTGGAGTGGAATGTTATTAGAAGAATATAGATTTATCTTGACTTTAATAAAAGGCATGCTCCTGAAAAGTTCCATAAATTGGATCATCTTTTAAAAGCTTTTGAGAACTTGCCTATATAAAGGAAATTTGTACTGAATCTTTTTGTGAAGGGACTTACTGCCTCACATTTATTAGTATTATAAGCCTAAACTTTTGAATAATGGTTTTCTTCAAGTGAGGAATTAATACTTGTTATGTAAAAAAGAGAATTGATCTGAAAACAAGATTACAAAATTTGCCCTTTATGTATCAACAATTATGTTTCCAGTTTTGCATTGATAGTTCCTATTGTTTTCTTTTTCCCTTGTTTTAAAAAACAAAGAAACAAAAAGAAGGTTTTTTTTTTAGCCTAGTTCGCTATCTTACTCAGGCTGTACGTTATAGTGGCCACTCATGGGCCCCAACCTACACCTGGTCAGCTAAGCTTTGATGTGGGTCAGTTTCCATATGCAGCCTGGTGGACCTCTCTCACTTAGTGCAGACACCCAATGAACTTTAGATCTACTGTACCTTAGAACTCCTGAGTTCAAGCCATCCTCCAGGCTTATCTTCCCAGTAGCAGGGATTATATACATACACTTCCATGCCTGGGAACAAAGTACTTTTTGAAGAACTTTGGAGTTGAAGAGTTAGAAATGAAGAGCTCCAATTTGAAATCTCCCTTACATATTTTTAAATGTCTCTCTTCTTCCCTTCTCTATTACTGCTCATATCTTTATTTTAATTCTTTATCTTAGTTATTTTTTTATCCCCTTTTACCAAGGTTTCCCTATACTTGTTTAAAGAGCTGCCTCTATATTTGTGGCAACCATCTACCTCAGAAATAGCTGTGATTCGGGATTGGTTACTGAATTACGATTTGTCAGCTGTGAAGAATAAATTGGCCTGTGTTATTCTGGAAGGAGTGAACTGGGGATTTGGTGAACAGGTATGCTTTAAACAGTGTGCTGTGAAAATGGCCAATTCTGTGGCATATTTTTTTCCTAAAACAATATGATTTTAGTGATAATAAAGTATGAGGCTGTTATATAAATACTTTTCTTTCTAAGGTAAATTAAATTTTTTTAACTACTTCATAATTTAGGATTTTTTCACTTTCTTCTTGGTAATGTGAACTTGCTCTTAAATGAAAATAAATGATACCAAATTGAGAATGCCTTTGTTTATACACACTTGCTATTTGATTTATACCCATTTATAATACTCTCTTCGTCTTTACAGCTTTCTTTCTTCTCCTCTCCTGTGTAAGCTACCAAATTATTTTAAAAACACTTTTATCATATCACTCCCCTTCCTGGGCTTTATTTTCTTATCTGTAAAGTGATGGGATCAGAATAGATGATCTTGAAAATTACTTAATTCTTTGAAATTATATAATTCTGACTAAGAAAAAAGACAGTTGACTCATTATATTCATTATTTGTTGGTTGAATTATTAGTCAGTTAGAAAGTATTTATGATTACTTTGTGCCCATCACTTTAATGTGGATGGTAGTATGATATTGAAAAGAGGAATATAGAGATGTATATGCTATGGTCCCTGCCTTCATAGAACTTATATCTAGTTGAAGCACTGAGAGCAGTGGAGAAGAATGAATTAAATGCTACACAGTGAAATTTCCTAGTTTAAGTGCTATAGGAGTTCAGAGAAGGGAATAATAAACAGCTTGAGCTGGTAGAGTTGGAGAAGAGATCCTTGAGGGAATGGAACATGACCTGGGTGGGGATGGGGTAACCCATGAACTGGTCTTGAAAAATGATTAGTTCTCATATAGGAGAAGAGAGAAAGCATTGTAGGAGGAGAAGATGAACAGTAAGAAGCTGCTGTGTGACAGTGGACAAGAGTGCAGCATTAAGAGTCAGAAACTCTTGAGCTCAAATCTTGCCTTAGACACATAAGCTGTAAGACCCTTACAAATCACTCAACATCAGTTTCCTTGTTTTGTAGAATAAGGATAATAATAGCACTTAATTCACAGGGTTATGAAGATCAAATGAAATACTATTTTTAAAGTGCTTTGTAAGCTTTAAAGTGCTATATAAACATTAGTTATTATTTTTAGCCAAGAAAAAGGACATGGAGTTGCAGATAGTATGTGGTAGGGGACAGCACGAAGACCATTCTGACTAGATTGTAGGGTGTATGTTGAGGCATAGTAAGGAATAAAATAAAGTAGGAGGAAAGATAATGGTGGGACTTTGAAAACCAGGCAGTAGTGCTTATATACTTGGCTACCACAGACAACTGAGAGCAATTGTGGGATGGTGACATAGTAATGCGGAGTGGTTACTATCGGCTATTCTGACGGAATGGGGAGAGATTGGAAGCAGGAAAAACTAACATCACATTTTGTTCTGTTATTGTCACTTTGTGTTATACCTTATTTGTAGTTATTTGTGCATGTTTTATTTGTCTGACTAAGCTATAAGCTACATGAGGACAGAAATCCTGTGATTTATTCTTTGTTTCTCCTACAGTACCTCACACAGTGCCTTGTGTATATAATGGGCACTGAGAAATATTTTTGGAATGATTTTGGATAAGCTAGAGGTTTACTGTAGTTGTTACAGCCAAGGAGGGCTGCCTATAAAATATAAAAAAATGACTTAGAGGAAGACTTCCAGCATATTGTAATTTTTTTTCTTCTTTAAAAGGATACACTTCATCTGAATCAGACTGTTCATGCTGAAGTGGCATTAATGATTCTTGAAGCTTACCAGAGATACCTTGCTCAAAAACCATATGCTGGGTTACTTTCTGAAAGCATAAAACAGGTATTTATTTTTCCTCTATTTAAGTATTGATTATGTAAAATTTTGCTTTTTGAGGGTGTTGGGAAAATTAAGTTATATCTCAGACTCATCAAGTTTTGATGTTGTTCAGTAACTGAACTCTGGGAGTGGACAAGAGACTTTCTTCTGAGTAAAAGCTTTTGTACAAGCATTTCACTGGGGGAGAGTTGTGCCTGAACGTAGCTCTTCCTACTCCTCTCATTCCTCTTCACAGCTTCTTTCTTTTGCTTGGCTTTACTAAGTTCGCATTATGAAGTATTAGGCCGGTGACCTAAGTGATGTTAGGCAAGCTTTATTTTTTTCTTTTGCATAAGTAAAGACTGAGTACCAGGAATATATTATTCACTTCCTAGTATGTGGATATAATTTGTGTCTAATGGGAACTGAAAGGGATTTAGGGGATTAATTAAATTTATCATGATGATGTCTTTTTAAAATTGTTTTAGGTTTCGTATTTGGCCAGTATTGTACGTTATGGAGAGACACCTGAGACCTCATTTAATCAATGGGCTTGGAACTTGATTTTGAGATTAAAGCTTCACAAAAATGATTATGGAATGCAACAGAATTGTCCAACAGTTCCTTTCTCCAGCACTGTGCCGGATATGAATGAATCACCCACATTTCATCCCCTGCTGAAGGCTGTGAAAGCAGGCATGCCCATTGGCTGTTATCTAGCCTTATCTATGACAACTGTGGGCCATAGGTACAGAATAATATTTATATCCAATATATCCAAATCCAATTTATATCCAATGTTTTCCAAGGATAAAGTGCCCTACAAAATAATTGCTAAACCCTCATGGACTCAGTATACATTTCTTAGGTCTCACATGTCACAGAACAACTTATCTGGGGTAATCAGGCCTGAAGAAAGTGATTCAGGCTGCCTAAACTCATGATCTTTGAGAGCAAATTAAGTCTTTCTCATCCTTATGTTTTTATAGGACCTTGTACATTGTAGACAACTCAAATTTTTAAGCAGCTGTACCAGAAAACTAATTTATTATTTTGTAATAAGTATAATTGTCAAGCAGACTAGAATATTCATGTCAACTGGTCAGAAGAGAATTTTCTTTGGGAAGCTGGAATAAAATCGCAAGGTTTTGTAAATATAAAATCATAGCAAAGTACGTGATCATATAGAATATTTTCTTTAAGTGATAGTAGACTCAATCAATGGGACATTTTTTCAGTTTTTTCAAATCCTCGTATTGACCCATATACTTGACTTCTGATTTCCAGATCCTGAAAAAAGCCCTGGATCCGGAGTCAGAGAATCTAGGTTTGAATCCTGGGTCAGCTGTTTACTTACCTGTGTGTCATTAGACAAATCACTCAGCCTCTGTGGGCTTTAGTCTCTAAAATAATAGGATTAGACTGACTTTAAGATCCCTTTTAACCCTAAAGTGTATGACCTGTGTCTTATTATGAACAGTAGGTGGGAATCACTGTGAGTTTTAATGGGAAAGGGGAGTATTCTGTTGAATGCCTTTGGGAAGTCTTCTGATGTGTGCTAATTTTGTCCAATTCTCTTGACCTTAAGAGTGCCCCCTTTCTGAAATGTTTCTTTATTTCCCTACTGTCTGTTGTAAACTTGGAGTTTTCTCTTTTTATCCCTGGGTAGCCTGAACACAGATGTGGTTTCTTTGTTGTTGTTCAGTCATTTTTCAGTCATGTCGGACTCTTTATGATCCCATTTGGGATTTTCTTGGCAAAGATACTGGAGTGGTTTGCCATTATAAATGAGAAATTTAGGTAAATAGGGTTAAGTGACTTGCCCCAGGGTCACATAGCTAGTGAGTGCCTGAGGTCAGATTTGAACTCAGGAATATGAATATCCTGACTCCAGACCTAGCACTCTATCCACTGTACAGTCTACTTGCCTGATGGTAGTTTCTAACTGAACATAATAGTTTAGCTGCATTACAGATTTCTAGATAAAAACATGAGTAAAGAACTACAGTGGCTGAAGTCAATGTGTGATTTCTAGGTCACTGATCAAGGCAGAATTGATATGAACCTGAGACATGGATTTTTGTTATATCTTTTAGATAGATCAGGTGATTATCTAGAGAAAGAGATCTGCCATAGTCTGTATATCTTGCTTGCGATGATTATCTTTCTGAATCTTATCCAACTTATTGTTTACTGATTGAAAATTCTCAGTAGCAGCAAAAGACTATGTAGAAGACTTGAAATATGTTTAGTACTGTAGCATATCAGAATATCAACATTTTATTCTTAGAACCATATTACCTTTTTTTTTTTCCCTCCTGGCAGCATCGAGAAATTTTGTGCAGAAGGTATTCCATTGTTGGGGATCCTGGTCCAGTCTAGGCATCTGCGAACAGTGGTTCATGTTCTGGATAAGATTTTGCCCATGTTTTACCCTTGCCAGTATTACCTTTTGAAGAATGAACTGTAAGTATAGCCTGTGCTGTGTGGATTAGTCATTTGTGGTATGGGCATTATGTTTTGTTTTCTCCAGCAAGAGAGGTTTTTGCAATTGTTTTTCTTGTTGGAGTGAAACATGCTGCTTCCTTGGATCAGTATTTAGGCTTACAAGTAGTATATCTGCTAAGGGCTCAAGTATTGTTTTAATTTTTTATAGTGAGTTTTAAAAAATATCTCCTTTGGGCTAAAAAAAGTCTCCTGATTGCCCATAGCCTGGTGCTAGGAAGAACAGCTGTACCAGTTAGAAGATGCTTCCAGTAGCAGTTAGCAAAGTAGTTGTCAGAGTAGCACAGGAAATTTAAGATTAGCTTTTATCTTAAGCATCTTCATTGTATTTCTTTTTGGGGTGCTGTTGAGTTAACCACTGAGGAACATACAAGGGAAGCAGATTAATGTGACTCTAGCCTAATGTTGTGGGAAATATGTGAAACATTTATAAAATAATGACAAAGCAGCATAACAGCAAAAGAATACTAGTATGGGATTCCTAAGTGTAGAGGAAATGCAAATCAGGGAGAAGAACCATTGGGGTAAGAGTGGGATTAGGGGCAGTATCATGGGAAAAGTGAGGTTTGTATTGCTGAAGAAAATGCATAGGGTGTGGATTGGTGGAGAAAATGAGGTTGAGGTGGAAAGAATACTATGTGTTTGAGGGGTACTGAACAATCTAGAATTTTAGCCAGAGCTGTGGATTGGATGAAAAGAAGGATTGTTTGGATAATTGTTTGGGAACAGGTAAAGGAGGGTCTTGAATGTATGTTATAGATGGAGATTAGGCACTGTAGCACAGTATGGACATAAAATAGGAGTACTAGACATTTTTTGTAGATATTTGTGAATTTTTGCCTAAAATTTTTTTTTATAAAATTTTGAGGGTGATAATATTTTTTTCTTATTGAACTATTACAGTTTGACAATTTAGGTCAAAAATTTGTTAAGGAGTAGGATTTCGTTTTATGGAAAAAAAAGATTACTTTTCAAGCAAGCTCTTTCCATTCATATTCCATGAACTGTATACTTTAATGTGTATTAGCTTGTGGTTGTTTGCATTCATGAAAGGAGTGTTGAAAATTGTTCACTGTGAGCTCTTTCTGTATTTATATTTGAAGACTTTCTTTAAAAGAAATTTATTTAAGTCCTTCAAGTTTACTTGTATACCTAAATTTGTGAACAATGTTGGGCTATTCTGATTTGTACAAGCCAACCTAAAGGAATTTTGTTTCCATTTCTTAATTCCCCCTCCCCCTTTTCTTTCTCATGTGGTTTTACTCGGATTAGATTCTTAAGAGTAAGAATTAGTTCAATTCTTTCCCACTCCTTGCTGATTTACTAGCTATTAATCATTAAAATTTCTTTGATTCTTAAAACTTCTTTGAATGTCCACTGTATTTCTCCTCTTGATACATAGGTTTTTATCATGCCTCCACCTATTTTTGCACTTGGATAGTGGTATTCCTCAAGGAATGACTCAACAAGTTACCCACAAAGTGACCCAGCACTTGACAGGAACCAGCTATGGAGAAAATGTGAAGCTTCTCAGCAGCATGATCCAGGTCAGAAAACGGATCTAGCCCTTGCCATTGGGCATCATCATCTTGATACATGTGCTTGTCCTCTGGTATAACCCTAACAACTCTAGCTTACCTACATTTAATGTACAATTTAGCACCATTGTAGGTTAGTTGATGCCATGGATATTAGTATACCATGGAGGTATACCAACAGTTTCAGACTTAGTAGTGTTGGTAAGGAATGTTTTCTTTATCCTTTTAAGAATGCTAGGAAATGGGAGGTGGGATCATAGTTATTTCATTTCAGATTGATTGGAACTTTTCTCCACAGGCCCACATTTCTATAAGCACCAAACCCAATGAAGTAGGACCTGTTGCTGTTTTAGAATTTTGGGTCCAGACCCTCATGAGCCAGCAGCTTTGGTATCGAGAACAGCCCATTCTTTTCTTGATGGACGATTTATGCAAGGCAGCTTTTCAGTATATGCAAGAGGATTGTGTACAGAAGCTACTTTATCAACAGCACAAGGTAAAAACAATTATAATGTTTGTTGTCTGATTGTTAAATCCTTTTCAGGCTTATAGCTTAATCTGTAAATGTTTCCACCATTCCTCAGGTCTACTTCTTGCTCACCTTCTACTACTAATTGCTCTAATGCATCTGTTAGGTTGAAAGAGTACTGATTTAGTGTCTGCAGCCAAATACTCTCTTAATAAAAACCCTACTGTAAGTTAAAAAAAATAATTTGGGAAAAGAACTCATTAAATTTCCCTTGGCGAATTTCATACCTTTAAGTCCCAGGACATGTCCTTTTTCATAGTAACTTTAGAGCCTTATTATCATATAAAGCAGAGATTATGGTTGAAATTGTTAAAAGTCCTTCCTGTTGTCTTCTGAGGTTTTTGTTTTCTTTTTTTCCTGACTGGGTAGAATGCTTTAGGTTATCACTGTGACCGGAGCCTGCTCTCTTCCTTGATGAACTGGATTGTGGCCGGCAATGTAACCCCATCTTTCATTGAGGGAGCTGCTGCTCCCACTCAGGTAGGAAACCTTTTCATAAAGAATTCATAGAAAATGATGTACAGAACTTACTTAGCACCTCTTTTTAAAATTAAATACACTTAGAAAAAAGAACTTAGCTTTTGACTTTCCCACATACTTTGATAATATCTCAGTTAATGGGATGAGTATGAAAAGATTTTGTAGCTTGTTGAGTCTTTCCGAAGGTGTTAACAGAGCTAAAGCTAACTGAATTCCTGTTTTAAGACTTGAGATAGTCTTGCTCAGGGATTATATCTAGAATTTGTTAATCCAACTCTGTCTACTTAATAGTCTTTGTAGCCATTTTTCAGTGCCTTCCATTTATATGATTTTCATGGATGTCTGAAGTAATTTAAGTGAATTCAGTTCTTCAAGGACTGATTTTAAATCTGGTAGAAGGATAGAGTAATTTTCACTCTTTCTTCTTCTTTGCTAAATAGTGATAGGGATAGAGACTGAACCTGTGTTTTCCTGGCATAGGGAATTCTGGATGAGGAAACTCCTACCCGTCCAGGTCAGCACTTTCTTGGCCATTTAAGGTCTTAGAGAGGTGCCTAGAATATTGAGGTGTTAAGTGATTTGGCCATGGTCACACAACTATGTATGTCAGAGGGAACTCAGGCCTTCCTGGTTTCAAGAACGGATTTATAGTCATTATACCACATTGCTTCTTTTGCTGAATTCCCAAGCTTATTTCTCATTCTTTATGGAAAGTCCTCCGTAATGAATATAGAGTACTTGAGGGATGATAGATTTATTTCCATGATATACCTCTAGTTTGTCATCATCTTTCCCTCACCTAGTCTTTGTCCTTTAAGAACATTCCTGCTGCTCTTTTGCCAAATGTTTGCTTCTGCATTTGGAGTGCAGTCCATGAGCCAGAGCTCTCATATCTGGTAGGGTGGCAAAATGGGTAGAGTGCTAGGCTTAGAGTAAGAATGATTAGATTCAAACCCTTTCCTGAATATGTAATAGCTTTGTGTCCCTGGGCAAGTCATTGCATTTCTTCTAGCTTCTGTTTTCTGCAGTGTAAGATAAAGACACTATACTACCTGTAATAGCTATGGCACAGGAGGATTATTTGGGAGCTTGAGTGACATAAGATATGTTAAGCACTTTTAAAACTCTAAAACATTCTGTATTGTCATTATTGTTAGCATTTCTTAAGGATTATTAATATAGGATAATTGCATTTGCAAAGAAATACCATATAAATCTTTAGGGAAATTAAAATGATACACTGCATTGACTAACTTCTTAGCATTGTGCCATCCATGTGATTTTTAATCTTTAAATCTTTAATCCTAATGATTTGTGTCTCATTCGTGTTATGAATGATTCAATAAATTCATTTCTAAGTTAGTTTTTTCCTATAACATGATAATACTCATTTGAAAGCTCAGATTATTGTCTAGTGAGATCTAATATTCCTCTGTATAGGGCTATTTAGTGTACCTTATGAGAATATTTGTGATTCAGAAAATTATAATTATAGAAAAAAGCAGAAATACTAAACCATCTTTTATAGACATAATGCAATAAAAATAGGAATTAATACAGGAAACACAAACAGAAGATACATGACTTGAAAAAATAGTAGAAATAACTGTGCTTTAAAAGGGAATTATGATGAGACAACATTCTAGAATTTTGGGAATACAACTAAAGCAGTCTGCAGAGAAACAATTATCTCTACAAGGATATGTTAATAAAATGGAGAAAGGATTTAGGGTATCTAATTTAAAAATCTAGAAAATCAGCAAATATGTTCAAAATTAGCATGAAAAATTTTTGAAAATTCAAGGAGAAATAGATTACATGGAAAGTGAAATGACAATAGAATTGGTAAGCAAAAAAGGCAGGTTTTTTTTGAAAAGACAACCAAAATTGATAAAAATTTTAGCTAATTTGGTCAAAATGAAGAGGGAGGAAAATCAGATCACTTAAATAAGAAAGGAATAAGGCTAATTAAGAACATTTGTGGCTTCTGTTATCATTCTGTCATTCAATTAATTAACAAGATTTTATTAAATGTAATATATGTAACCCAAGTTTTTCTGATGAAGGCTCTGTCAGCAAATAATCTGTATTGTTGGAAACAGTTTCCCTACCCCAGTGAAATCACAAATCTGTACCAAAAATCAAACCAAGACAGAACTTGTAAAATACTTTCTCTGAAGGTAAAAGAGAAGCAAGAAGCCATTGATATTTTTTGCTCTCAATTTAAGATAGTTTTCACTGGCATAAAATAAAATTGCATATAGGATATATGTATCTAGTGACTTAATATATTGTTTGGGAAATTCTCAAAACCCCTTTTTATTTCATTTTTCTGTTAAATGTAGAATCAGTCAATTAATAAGCATTTACTAAGTACTTACTATAGATCAAAAATCATATGCTTGGCAGTGGGGTTGCAGAGACATAAAGGAAATAGTCCCTGACATCAGGAAGCTTACATTCTATAGTTTTGGACAACATCATGTAGGTATGCAAAATGTACAAAACACAGGGTAATTTGGTGGTAGAGACACTAGCAACTGGAATATCAGGAAATGCCGTATGTGAAATGGTTTTTGAGATGAACTTTGAAAGGAACTAGAGATTTTAAGTGGCAGAGGTGAAGATGGAGTGAGTGTGCAGCCTTTGCCAAGACACTGAAATGGAAAATGCTCTTGTCAGTGTGTAAGGAAGGGCAGGAAGGCTGATTTGGCATTTTGTTTGATAGGAAAAGGGGAAGTAATATATAAGAAGACTGATGAAAAGCAAGTTGAGGCCCTGTGGTAAAGACTGTGATACTCAGATGGTTATTTAAAATGCTCAGGCTTAAAAAAAAGTAAACATCAGGCTATCTAGCCAGTTAAGGATTTGTTAAAACAGGATGACATTTGTCCCTGTTTGGGGCAAATGGATTATAAAATAGTACTATTTTTCAATTAAGAGGAAAATAAATTTTCAAAGTGTTTTAGTTTTACCACAAGATTGCATAATTTCTCTATGTGGGAAAAAAACCCCTCTAGTTAGCTACACTAGTCTGCTTACTGAAGGCAACATAGCATATTTGAAATTGGCCTTGTTTGTGATGATGATGATGATGATTGTGATTCAAATCCTGACTCTTTCACTTATCATGAGTTATTCAACTTCTCCAAGTCCTGTTATCTATTTGTGTAAGATGTGGAATCTTGATGATTCTTGCACTGCCTAGCCACACAGCATTATTATGAGGCAAGGACTTTTATTATTCGTATGATGCTGTATGTGTGAGTTGCTACTGTTCTAATAGCAGTGCACTCTCTTGGTTATATTTTGTTCTTTTCCTCAGTTCACTCTTTTTCTTACCTGGAATATCCTCTCTATCTCCTTTATGTATCCAAATCTTACCTAGTCGGTAGGCAGGGTGTTACCAGGTTTTGTCCATAAAGCTCCTGAACTCTCTTCCAGAATTTTGTCTTCAACCCCTGTCTTCTTTTAGACTTAGAAAGAAGTCTATTACTGGTCTGTCTATTTTCATTGTGTCTCTTGCTGTTCTTTCCTTTTGTATTTATTTACTTCTCTTGCATTTCTGTTATTGGGGGAAGCAAATAATCATTCAGTTTTCGTTTTTTTTCTAAAAATGTTTTGAACTCTTTTTTATTATTGAATGTGCATCTTTTGTCCAGTATGATTCAGCTCAGATTTGCAGGATAGGTGATCCTGGGCTACACCCTGAGTTCCATTTTTCTTTGGAGCCCATTCCTTTTCTTCCTTTTTTTTTGAGTGGGTCTGTGATAGTCTTGCATTATTCAAATGCCCTTACCTTTCTATTTGAAGATCTTTTTTCTTGATGGCTTGATGAATTTATTGTTTCTCAATTGAATTGTTAAGTGTAACCTCTGTGTGTCTTGGAGTTTGCAGCCTTGGGTTTGTTTATTTCTGTAAGATATTTGTGAATTTGTTCAAATGGAATTTTATTTTATACATATAGAAGTTCTGTTTAGTTCTTTTCTATTATTTGCTTTATTATGGTATTAAGGTTTTTTATCCTATTGTATTCTTAAAGATGTTGATCTTTAGGATGCTTCTGTGTCTTGTGTAGTGAGCATATTTTCTTTTAATGTTATTTTGTTATGCTTCTGTTGTTCTAAATTGTTTTTCACTTTTGTGTATTTGCATTGCTAATCTGTTTTTTGTTTCTTTGAGGATGCTTGTCATTGCCGTGTCAAGTTTTTCTATTCTGTTCATTATTTTTGCTGTGTAAGAAGTAAATTCTGTTTGCATAATTCTCATTTCTTTTTTAAGTTGCTCAAGAATAGCATGTTGTGGTTCTCAGTTTTCAAATTCTACAGGTACCTCCGTGTCATTAAGAGTTGGACCCATTTCTTTTGTTTTGCAGTATTTATTCACAGATGCCTGAACTCTTTACTGAATCTGGAGGGTGTATTGTTTCTGTTGCTACTGTTTTTCATGTTGCTTTATCTATTTATGTGCTAGATCTTTGGATTTTCTTCCTGAAATCTTTGATACTTTCAGTTTCCCTCTACCCTCCCACCCATATTTTCCTTATCACTCACTTCCTAACTCCCTCCCTCTTTAATTGTGGTTTCCTTGATGGCTAGATCTCAGAGCATCTCAGCTTCCTTTCTCATTGGGTAATTTACACTTCACCAGCCAAGGTCCTTTCTCCAAGTGAATTTTGGGTGGTCAGAAATGGTACCAATTGGATGTTGTCCTCTTTCCTTTCTGCTTGGTAGAGTGCAGCATCTTTTCTTTCCTACCCCCCCTCCCCCCCCACCTCCCCTCCTTTCCCACATGCACAGTGTGTGTCTGTGCCCCAGTCTGTTCCTCAGTTGTCTGGCCTAGCACCAGCAGTTCAGTCTGTTTTCCTTGCCATCAATACTTGAGTGTTTTGTAGTTCTGATGTTTCTAGGTTCCAGTTCCCTGCAGACTTTTGCTTCTAAAGTGCTATGGTCACATTGACTGTTGAGGCCTAAACAAATTTCTGCAGCCAAAGCTGGGGTCTCCATGGCATTGGAAGAAGAAAGCGGGGACAGGAGTGCAGGGATGTGTTTCATTGGAAGAATGTATCACATCCTTGGGTCAGCTAGTGCAACATTGTGGCTGGTAGCATGGGAGGTGGGGGAGGGTGCTCCATAAGCTTAGATCAGTGAGCATTAGTTCCTGGTTTTTGTTTGGCTGTCCTAGAACGTGGAGATAACTGAATTTGCTTTATCTTTGGAACATAATTTTAATTTTGGAGGGTTTGAGAGGTCATGAGGATTAGAGAAAATGTCTAAGTCTCCTATCTTGTTGCTGATGTGACTTATTGTTAAGGAGTCCCCTGAACTTCTCTTTTTGAGGTGCTATATATTTCTAGAAACACTGGACCTAAAGTATGTAGGAGGCCCTGAGTGTGTTAAGGATGAAGCCCTGCTGAGCTGATATAATTTGTTATTTGCATCCCAAACTGCTGGACTTCTGTATACTCTTGGGAGACAAGACACTAATTCAGTCTGCGCTAGACTGGGAGATTGCTTGTATATTTGGGCCCTTGTAGATAAGCAGATCATCATGTCTTCATGTGCTAGGAGTTCCCAAGGGAAAAAAATGCAGCTTCTGCTATTGCTTTCCTCCTTCCTTTCAGGAGAGGTTTTGTCATTTTCTCACTTTGATTGCACCTTTCCCTGTCCCATGCCTTGCCCCTTTAGGTGAAGATTTTTGTTTCTTCCTCCTCGCTTTGTTATACTGTCATAAATATGCAAACTTCTGTATAGATTGTGAACTCTTTGGTTTCCACATTCGTGTGCATTTCTCTTGTAATAAACCTAATTTTCACATTGTTTTGTGAAGTTGTGATTGCCTGTTGACACCCAGAAATCACACCTCTTTGTTTTTCATTTAAATCTTCACTTTTATTTGTTTATGTCTTTATGTCTTTTATTTGTTAAGCCTGACTCAGGCTTACTGAATTTGAGGATTCAGAAAAAGTGTAACTGTAGTTCTTTTACAGTTTCAGCAAATATTTTTTAAGTGGAAAAGAGTAAAGAAAAATTAGCATAAATTTGTGGGATAAGTTAGATTATATATATACACACATATATTTATATACAATTCAGAAAAAGCTGCTCATTTTCATTGCCTCTATTTGCTACGATTGCAGGTTTGGCTTGCGTGGATTGTACTGAACATGGAGTCTTTCTTTGAAGAAGATTCTCAGCTTCGTAGAGTTGTTGAAGGGGAACTGATCATTAATTCTACTTTTACTCCTGAGCAGGCTCTCAAGGTGCAGAAAGCAATCATTTCATGTGTTTGAAATGGAGGTTGGCTGGGCTTTTGATGGGCATAGACATCTTTTCAGGTTTTGTAACTTTTAAGAGGAATAAAGTGTTTGGAGAGCACAACAAAAGCACGGTTTTTTAAAGAGCCAAGAGACGTCACTTATGCCAGGCCTTCCCAAAGTTTATTTAAAAATGAAAGCCATAATGTAATCATTTGGAGACAGTGTTGATTTCATGCTTGGAATGGTTACCGTTGGTTTTGTCATTTAGACAGGGATTAGCGAGGCCCATAGCCTTGCAATTGAGAGGTAAGAAAGGTTTTTACATTTTAAAATAAAGTTTTATTATATTTAAAATTGTAAAAGCCATTCTTAGCTTGTGAGTTGTACAGGAACAAGCTATGTACAAAGACAGAAGTGGGCCAGATTTGACCTTTGGGTTGTAGCTTGCCAGCTCATGAATGTTAAAGATCTTCAACTGGTAGGCCTTAACTTTGTGATGTAGGGTACCCAGACATTTGAGCCAATTGTAGCTTTTGGAAGTGTCTTCTGAATTTCCGTATTTCCAAAGGTTAGCGATGATTTGATAGTGAAGCTTAGATATACATGTTACTCCACTCCTTTTTAGTAGAAACATCTCTTAATTTTCTGATTTTTAAAAATACTGTCAAATCTCTTAAGTCTGGAGGAGGTACGAAGTCTAGAAATGGAGGTTCAAAAGTGTTTTATTATGAAAAGTATTGTGTCGTTTGTCAAACTAAATTGAAAATGATATACTTAGCTAGTGTATTTGAATATTTTGTAGGACTTTAATATTGTTTCCTAAGTTTCTTACAACTTTAATGTAGTGGTTGACTGATTGAAATGAATGTATAAGTTGTTGAAATTAAACTTTTTCCTCTTCTCTAGAAAGCCCAGGCACAGTTGAAGCTGCCTATTGTACCATCACTTCAGAGACTTCTGATTTATCGTTGGGCTCATCAGGCTTTGGTTACACCTTCTGATCATCCTCTGTTGCCACTTATTTGGCAGAAATTCTTTCTCCTTTATCTTCACCGACCAGGGCCTCAGTATGGGTAAGGTACTTGTTATCTGGAGTAAATTTCTGTGTATACTCTCCCACGTTGTATTCTTATACATGAACCATTATTTGACAATCACTTCTCACCTTATTTACAGTTTTTCCTCTGTTAAATAGTATTTAACTCTATCCTTTTTCAGATTTGTGACCCTCTTTAAGCAATTGCTAATGGCATATCCTACTTCATAAATTTTGGATAGTAAAGACAGAAATTCTGAATTGAATTAGTCACTCAAAGATCCTCTAAATGTGTTGGAGATTCTTAAGCTGGGGTCTATGAATTTTGTTTTTAAAAAAAATTGTGGAGAGGGGCAGAGCCAAGATATCCAGAAGCTAGGAAATTGCCTGAGTTTTTCCCACAACATTAAGTCTCTTACAAACACTTCTTAAACTGTGGGTCATGGCCCCATACAGGGTCACAAAAAATTTTGGCAAAAGTTTCTGAATGCTAAGTGACCAAAAATTAGTTAAAAATCAAACACATAATGAATCTGAGGTGTTTGTGGCAGTGCTTGCCTGTGTTGCATTGTGCAGTTTCACTGCAGCCTTGGTTCTGAACACAAAGCATCCTCACTTTGCACTGCACATGCCCTCAGGCCACCCAACACTAACAAATGCTGCCAAAACTGAAAAAAGGGGGTCACAGGGGAAAAAAATTTAAGAAGCCCTGCTCTAAAAGAATTCTGAAGTGACAGAATACACAAAAAGACACAGTGAAACAATTTTCCAGCCCAAGATAATTTAGAAGGAATTCAGGAAAAGTCTGTCTCACGTGGGTAAAATAGGAGTGTAGCTTAGCACAGGTGTGGTGTAGGCAAGCCAGTGAAAGGTTCTTAGCCACATCATAGATCAGCAACCAAAGCCCCATGATCTGGGCTCAGCAGGCCAATGGCACAGCAGGCTGGCTGTGAGGTCTCTAGCTCCAGTACAGCAAACAATTTGCAGTCCCAGAACCCAGGACACAACAGGCTCACCTAGGCTGGGTCAGTCTAGCACATTGGGCAAACAACCAGCACCTCAAGCCCTTACACAGAAAGCCAGTGATTAAGCCCCTGGCCCCCAGTTCAAGAAGCTTGGGACAGTGTCCCCTGTGCCTCAGAAGCAGCGTTCAATTTTTAAAAATGAACGAAAGCATAAAAGAACCCTGTCCATAGAAAGCTGCTATGACCACAGGGAAGATCCAAGCGCAAACTCAGAGGACAACACTGTCAGTACCTACATGCAAAACCTCAAAGGGGAGAGAAATATGAATTGGTCTCAAATCCAAAACGTCCTCTTGGAAGAGCTCAAAAAGGATTTAAAAAATCAAGTAAAAGAAATTGAAGAAAAATTGGGAAAAGAAATGAGAATTATGAAAAAAGTCAACAGCTTGGAAAAGGAAGCACAAAGTGACTGAAGAAAACAACTCCTTTAAAAGCAGAATTGGCTAAATGGAAAAAGAGGTACAAAAGCTAACTGAAGAAAATAATTCCTTAAAAATTAGGATTGGGCTAGTGAAAGCTAATGACTGTGAGGCAAGAATCAGGTAAAACAAAATCAAAAGAATGAAAAAATGTAAGAAAATGTAAAATACTTCATTGGTAAAACAACTGACCTTGAAAATATATCTGGGAGAAATAATTTAAGAATGATTAGATTACCTGAAAGCCAAGATTTAAAAAAAAGAACCTGGACAGCATCTTTCAAGAAATCATCATGGAATACTGCCCTGATATCCTAGAACCAGGGGGTAAAATAGTCATTGAAAGAATCCATTGATCATCTCCTGAAAGCGATCCAGGATTACACAGAACTTAACAGTTACTACATTAAAGCACTGGAGGCCTTAGCAAATGATATTTGGAAAGGCAGAGGAGCTTGGATTACAACCAAGAATCAACCACTCAGCAAAATTGAACATCATCTTTCAGGGGAAAAGATAGATATTTAATGAAATAGGAGACTTTCAGAATTTCCTGATGCAAAGACCGAAGCTGAACAGAAAATGTTCAGATACAAGACTCAAGAGAAATATAAAAGGTTAACAGGAAAGAAAACAAAACAAGACAAGTTATTTGATAAGGTTAAACTGTTTACATCTGTACATGGGAAGGAGATACTTGTAATTCTTAAAAATTGTATCTCTGTTAGGGCAGTTAGAAGTATACTTGGAGGGTGTTGATATAAATTGACTTTGATATGTTGATAAAATTAAGGGGTAAAAAAAAAAGGATTGTCCTAGGAGAAAAGGAAAGGGAGAGGCAGAATGATGTAATTTATATTACATGAAGAGGCATGAGAAACCTATTATAGTAGAGGGAAAGAAGGGAGAGAGTGAGCATTTGTTTGAACCTTACTGCCATTGGATTTGGATCAAAGAGGTAATAACATATACACTCAATTGGGTAAAAAAGTCTGTCTTATAGGAGGGGAAGGGAGAAAGAAAAAGTGGGGGTGGGTGCAGTTCTGATAGAAGGGAGGGCAAATTGCAAGAGGCAGTGGTCAGAAGTAAAACACTGGTGAGGAGGGACAGAGTGAAAGGAGACAGAATCCTAGAGAATCAACTTGAAAACTTCCTGAAATAATTAACAACTTTAGCAAAGTTGCAAGATATAAAATAAGCCCACATAAATCATTACCATTTCTCTATATTACCAACAAAGCTCAGCAGCAAAAGATAGAGAAATTCCATTTAAAATAATTGTAGACAATTTAAAAATAATTGGCAGTCTACTTGCCAAGACAAACCTAGGAACCTATATGAGGACAATTAAGAAACACTTTTCACACCAATAAAAGCAGATTTAAATAGTTTCTTGTGTCATCTCATTTAACAGTGTTCACGATGATCTTATGTAAAGAGATAATTCCAACTTGTATAGCAGCAACATCTCTTGCAGATCATGAAGAGGTAAAGAAATTCTGTGAAAAAACTGGTAAATCTCCCAAACCACATTACCTTATCATGAGGTCTGTAGTGTGAGATTTTGGTTTATGCCTAGTTTGTGTCCTGTTGTTTTCCAGTTTTCCCAGAAGTTTTTGTCATATAGTGAGTTCTTATCCCTAAAGTTGGGTTTAAACAACACTAGGTTACTGTGATTATTGATTACTCCAAGGCCAGATGTATTTATAAGTGAATTCTGTCAAACATTTAAAGAACAATTAATTCCAATACTGTATAAGCTATTTGGAAAAATAAATGAAGGAGTCCTACCAAATTCCTTTTATGACACAGATATGGTGCTGATACCTAAACCAGGAACAGTGAAGCAGAGAAAGAAAATTATATAACTGGTCTCTATAGACCAATTTCCTTAATGAGTATTGATGCAAAAATCTGAACAAAATACTGGCAAGGTGATTACAGCAATATAGCACAAGGATTATATTCTCACCAGGTGGAATTTTATACTAGGAATATAGGGTTGGTTCAATATTAGGAAAACTATTAACATAATTGACCATATCGATAACAAGACCAACAGAAATCATATATGATTATCTCAGTAGATATTGAAAAAATCTTTTTTTAAAAAAAATTTCAATTTTATTTATTTTTAGTGTTCTACAATCACTACCATATAACCTTAGATTTTTTTCCCCTCCTTTTCTCCTCCCTCCCTGAGACAGCATACAATAGGCTCTATACATACATTCCTATCAAATACATTTTCACCATAGTCATGTTACATAGAAGAATTAAAATGAATAGGAGAAATCATATAACAAACCAAAACGTAATACAAAAGAAAACGATCTGCTACATTCTGCGATTGAGTTCCATAGTTCTTTCTCTGGATGTGGAAGACATTTTGCCTTAAAAGATCATTGACAATTTTTTAAGTTCTTGCATTGCAATGAAGTTCTAAGTCTACCAGAAAAAATCCTTGCACACTGTGGTTGTTGCTGTGTACAAAGTTCTCTTGGTTCTGCACCTTTTGCTTAGCATCAGATTATATAAGTCCTTCCAGGCCTCTCTGAAGCCTTCCTATTCATCTTTTCTTACAGCATAATAGTATTCCATTGCATTCATATACTACAGTTTATTCAGTCATTCTCCAAATTTCCAAGACACAGTAGTCAATGAATAAAGCAATCTACTGTTTGGTAAATCCAAGGACCCCAGCTTCTGGGATAAGAACTCACTGTTCAACAAAAATTGCTGGGAAAACTGGATAATAGTGTGGCAGAAAGTAGGCCTGACACTGTACACAAGAATAAAATCCAAATGGGTACATGATCTAGGTATAAAGATTGATACTATAAACAAGTTAGTGGAGCAAGGAATAGTGTAGTTATCAGATTTATGGAGAAGGAAAGACTTTTTGACTAAACAAGCGGTAGAAAGCATTATGAAGTGAAAAAATCTTTTGACAAAATATAGCACTCATTCCTATTAGAAACACTAGAGATAATAGGAATAAATGGAATTTTCCTTAAAATGATAAGCAGTATCTATCTAAAATCATCAGCAAGCGGTATCTGTAATGGGGATAAGCTAGAAGCCTCCCCAGTAACATGAGAGGTGAAGCAAGGATGCCCATTATCTCCACTGTTATTCAGTAGTACTAGAAATGTTAGCTATAGCAATAAAAGAAGAAAAGGAAATTGAAGGAATTAGAACAGACAGTGAGGAAATAAAAGTACCACTCTTTGCAGATGATAGCATGGTATACTTAGAGAACCCTACAGAATCAACTAAAAATTACTTGAAATAATTAAGAACTTTATCAAAGTTCAGGATATAAGATAAACCCACATAAATCAATAGCATTTCTTTGACCATAAAAGCTCAGTAGCAAGAGATAGAAGGAGAAATTCCACTTAAAATAATCGAAAACAATATAAAACACTTGTGAGTCTACCTGCCAAGACAAATCCAGAGCTATGTTAACACAATTACGAAATGCTTTTCACACAAATAAAGTCATATCTAAACAATTGGAAAAATATCCATCGCTATTGGACAGGCTGAGCCAATATAATAAAAATGACATTTCTGCCTGAACTAATGTACTTATTCAGTGCCATACCAGTAAAACTACCAAAAAATTTACTTGATAGATCTAGAAAAAAACAACAAAATTCATCTGAAAGAACAAAAGAATATCAAGGAAACTAATGAAAAAAATACAAAGGAAGGTGACTTAGCCTTACTGGATCACTAACTATATTATAAAGCATTAATCATCATAACTATTTGGTATAGGCTAAGAAAATGTGGTGGATAAGTGGAATAAATAGGTACAAAAGACACGGTAGTAAATGACTTTAGTAATCTACTGTTTGATAAACTCCCAAACTCCAGCTTTTCTGGCATAAGAACTCACTATTTGGTGAAAACTGGAAAATAGTGTGGCAGAAAGTAGGCAGAGAACATACACCAACATCTCACATTGTATACCAAGATAAGGTCAAAATGAATATGTGATTTAGACATAAAGGGTGATACCATAAGCAAATTAGGAGAGCAAGAAATTGTTAACTTGTCAGATCGATGGAGAAGGGAAGAATTTATGGCCAATCAAGAGATATGAAGAGCAAAACAGATCATTTTCATTACATTAAAGTTTTTTTCACAAACAACCAACACAACCAAGATTTCAAGGAAAGCAGAAAGATGGGAAACAATTTTTACAGCCAGTGTCTCTGATAAAGGCCTCGTTTCTTAAATATATAGAGGGTGGAGTCGAATTTATAAGAATACAAGTCATTCTCTAATTGATGAATGGTCAAAGGATATGAACATGCAGTTTTCAGATGAAGAAATTAAATCTGTCCATAGTCATGTGAAAAAACTAAATACTATTGATTAGAGAAATGCAAATTAAAACAGTTTTGAGGTACCACCTCACATCTTTCAGACTGACTAATATGACAGAAAAGGAAATGATAAATGTTGGAGAAGATGTGGCAAAGTTGGGACACTAGTGCATGGTTGGTCAAGTTGTGAACTGATCAAACCATTCTGGAGAACAATTTGGAATTGTGCCTAAAGGGCAACCAAATTGTGCATACCCTTTGATCAGCCAATGTCACTACTAGGTCTGTATCCCAAAGAGATCACAAAAAAGGGAAAAGGACCTACATGTACAGAAGTATTTATAGCAGCTCTTTTTGTGGTGATAAAGAACTGGAAATTGAGGGGAATGCCCATGAAATGAGGAATAACTGAGTAAATTGTGGTATATGAATGTATTGAAATAGTATTGTGCTATAAAAAATGATGAGCAGGCAGATTTCAGAAAAACCTGGAAAGACTTAAATGAACTGAGGTGAGTGAAGTGAGAAGAATCAGGAGAACATTATACACAGTAGAAGTAACAATGCTTGTCGATAATCAACTATCATAGATTTGGCTGATCTCAGCAATAGAGTGATCCACGGCAATTCCTAAAGACCCATGGTGGAATATGCTACGTACATCCAGAGAAAGAACTATGGAGTCTGAATGCAAATTGAAACATATGATTTTCACTTTTTTGTTGTTTTTTGTGACTTTTTCCTTTTATTCTGTTTTTGTTTCACAACATGACTAATGGTGGAAATATATTTCCCTGATTACATAAGTATAACCTTTATCAGATTGCTTGCTGTCTTGGAGAGGGAAAAAGAAAGAGGGAGGAGAAAAATTTGGAACTCCAAATCTTATAAAAATGAATGTTGAAAATGATCATTACATGTAATTAGAAAAAATAAATATTATTTACAAAATTTTTTGGACAACTATTTCAATATGAATTGATTTCCTTTGTAATTCTATTTATTTTACACATTTAAAACATTTTTCTGAGAAGGGTCTATGTATTTCACCAGACTAATCAAGGTACCCATGACACAAAAGTTAAGAACTTTTGTTGTAGACCTGTGGTATTTAAGCTTTATTCAATCATATACTCCTTTCAGTTAAAAAAATAAAAGAGTATAGACCTCTTTCTCTCTTGTGCATATATTTACTTCTTTCTAAATTACACATATATTATTGTATTAAAATTTTTCATTTTGAGTAAAGGTTACTCGGGTTTCAAAGAAAATAATAAGAAAATAGGTCAGATTTCTGTATGCACGTTACTTCCTACATTTTCTCTCCAAGTTTCATTTGCCCTCTAAAAAATAAAATTACACGCATGGAATTTAGAAATCCTAATGAGGCTTATTAAAGGATATTCTTTGAAGACAGTGGAATTCATGGGAAGAATGGCAGTGGAATGGGACATGTTCTCAGGTCTTCATCTCACGCAGGGTTTTCACCAGCAGCGTGGAGGCCTCTGATCTCAGATCAGTTAGAAAGGGGAAGGAAGAAGGCAGCTTCTTGAACAGCAGGGGGAGATAAGGTTGCTTCTTCTGTGGGTCTCTGGAGGGTTACAGCACCCAAAATGGCATTTGATCAGTAGTCTTACGTTAGCTTGTGGGGGGGATTTAGTAGAATTGGTGCCAGCACTCTAGTTGTAGCACTCCTTTTGTACTCCTAAGTGTTAGCACCATTGATGACTAATGAATATTGAGTGTGTTGGTAGTGTGGAATTAGCAGATCTATCTCTCATCCAGAATGGGTCACAAACTTTGTCTTTTTATATAAAACAAGTCCCATCTGTATCACATTAGGAATATTTAAATTTTTTAGTTTCTGTGTATTTTAGGTTAACTGTTGACTGAATGGGGTGATGAGAATAGGATGGGAAGTCTCATCCTTCTTATCTCTTGTTTCAGATACAGAACTCTTAGTTTTGCTGTGAATGTACCTTTATCTTTGGTAGTTCTAATAAACACACACCATTTGATTTTAAGTAGAAAGAATGATTTGTTAAATAGATTATAGAAACTTATTTTGCTTTTTTTTTTCAAGATTGCCTGTAGATGGTTGCATTGGAAGACGATTTTTTCAAAGTCCAGCTCACATTAATCTATTGAAAGAAATGAAGAAACGTCTGGTTGAAGTGGCCGACTTCCATCATGCTGCCAGTAAAGCCCTCCGAGTTCCAGCAGATGGCGGTGAAGGGCCAGGTGACAATGGTGCCTGCTCTGCAGGATATCTGACTTCCCCAGAGCTGCATACAGAGCTTGTGAGGTGAAGCATATTCAGCTCTATAAGCTGATACTTTCTTTCATCAAGGACGCTAAACTACCTGCTGTGTGCTGCAGGGTGTTATTGTTGTTTTTGGCTGAATGTAGAACGTAGCAGCATTTCAGTCGAGCATTTCTGAGGTCTGGCAAATATGGCTCCAGCTTGCTCACCTACTGGGAGGCAGTGTGCATCCAATTTAAGTCAGTTGATTTGGATTGACCTATAGGAATATGTGATCATTTTATATCTTAGCCTTATTATCACATTTATTATTACATGATTAGTTTAGTTTTGCAACTTTAACTTCCAAAAAACTTTATTCACATTTTAACAACTAAACTTGTAGCTTAAATAAATTGACATCAGATGGCAGTCACGTGCTATATCACATAATATAAACTTTAAGTGTTTTTAAAAGATTAGCATGGTTTTTGGCCTTTTTAATAGTAGTATATCATGTTATTAAAGCAGTTAAACATTAAATTATTAAAGAAGCCACTTTTAGAGCAAGGCTTGAGAAGAAATCATGTGTCTCACTAGTCAATTTTTTCTCTGTAATTTTTAAGTTTACTCAAATGTTGCATATATTATATACTTGATCAGATTGTTCTCTTTAACTTAACTCAGATTTTACCTTGATATCAAACTTTCCCAAGGCTTAGTGCATAGCTATGGGACTTTAGACCAGCCAGCTTTGGCCTTAAACTCTGTAGCTTTACTTTTAGCTAGCCATAGACAACTTCTCACTTTATCAGCAGTTGGTTAAACTCATTAAAATAAAATCTCAAGTCAGTTTATTAAGCTTCTAATTTTTTAAACAATGTATATTCCACTTCTTTTGACTTTTTTTCTTCTATGTTTATTTCCAACACCAACCCTTCCACACCCTCTCATCTTAAGACCTCGTCTCATTCTTTGTTGAGAAAAGGGAGGTCATTTTCCATCAGCTTCCTCTGCCTCTCCAGATCTCACTAGCTTTTGATGTTATCCCTCATTCTTTCCTCCTTTACCTCAGTCTCTGATGATTAGATGTCACATCCCTTGCCTTTCCTGGCTACTTCTCTTACAACCTATTCTTATTAACAGTAATTTTAAATGAAGTTTTTTTCAGCTAAGTAGATTATATCTCTTCATAAAATACCACTTAAAACATTTAGAACAGAAAATTAGAAGAATTTCTTTTTGTTATCATAACCGTTTATGAAGGAAAGAGTTCACATATTTATGATTAACTTTCAGTTATAATTATTTTTGGTAGCTAGCTTTTTTCTTTCTGGAAACTGATAAGGTACAATAGAAAAATTTTCCAGATATTATATTTTAAATGGCCTTCAGCATTCATCCTGGATAAGAGGGAGAATACATGTGTTTTTATGGTGTATTTTGTATTCTAGGCATGATGGCTTACTCAGTGTCATCGATTGCCAAAGAAAGGAAAAAATCAGAGTTCTTATTGTAAGATTTACTTTATGATCACCTTTATTCATCACTTTTTGCCTAGCTTTATTTTTTAGATGAGTAAAGATAGTCCCAAACAGAGAGAGAAATGGGCATAATGAAAATTAAAGCAATTTAGTGAATTATTATTAGCTCTGGGAAACTGATTCCTATTATTTTATTCACTAGATAAAATATACAGTTTCCTTGTAAGCAGAGGTATAATGCATTTTACCCATCCTTTTCTCTTTTTCTTTTTTAATCTTTTAGGCTCTTCAATGTATTTATACTGTGGTTAGAAGATGAGAACTTTCAGAAAGGAGACACCTATATTCCTTCACTACCAAAGCAATATGATACACACAGACTAGCAAAGATTATGCAGAATCAGCAGGTGATATTATTGCAATATTTTATTTACCTCTGAGGATATCTGACTATAATTTAAATTTGTTACTATTAGAATAAATAAAATTGCTTGTTAAATAGTAACCAATAGAAACTATTTCTACTTGAGTTTGATATCCCTGCTCTAGAATACATTGTGCATCTTGGAAAGGGTTTTAATGACTTAGGATTTTATGAGAATATTTTTCACTGAGAATTGAAAAAGTCCGGGGCTTGTAGGTGTTTCCTAGATTATTGGCCTATACTTGGAGGGGACCTCAGGCCATCAAGTCCACCCCCTTTGTCTTATAGATGAGAAAACTGAGGCCTGGGGAGGATAACTAACCTGTCCATAGTCACGGTGGTATGGAGTGGGAATTGGAGCCCATGTAACTGGACTCCCAAGTCTCCTCATTCCACTGTATAATTCTGTCTCTTATTGATGCCTTTACGTGGTTCACATGAAGAAGCATTGCAGTAGCAGACATTTGTTGTTAGCCCTATTTTTTTCCTAGAAATTAGGGCCTAGAGACTGATTTTATTTCTAAGACATCTGGCTGTACTATCTGCAGTGGTAGAGAATTTTTTACATTTTTCTTAAAAAAAAAAATTCAGAAATGATATAGTGTGCTATAGGAAAGAAGTCCTATTTCTGAAGTTTTTGATAGAAGGGGAATTTTAAATATTGCCATTTTTAATGTTAAGGAGCTTAGAATGAGATCTTTTTAAGGAACCTACTTTATTTAAATTGATTGGCTTGTTTATATTTTAATAAATTTCACAACTTATATAATAAGTACAGTAATTTGTCTTCCAAAGTTAAAGTTGTATTGTGTTTCAATTCCAGGATTTGTGGATGGAATATTTGAACATGGAACGTATCCGGCATGAATTTCAGGAAGCTGTCAATCTTTGGATTCAAGTAAAACTTGAATCCCATTCCATGCCCAGCAGTTTTTCAGTACAGATGGATTTTACTGATCCTTTGTCAGGTTAGTGTCATGAACTTCTTCAAAACCATGGAGGTTTGGGATCTGCTTCATACTATCCTCCAAATAATTTATCACTTTTATGGCAATTCATTGAAATCTTACCTGGCCAGAATACTTCTGACCTTTGTCCTACGAGGCCTTATGGAGTTTTGTTCATCTCTTAAGAATATAAATCTTATTCAAAGATGTTATTTTGAGAGGAAAGATTGGTGACTAGAGTAGGCAAATGAAAGCTATTTTTAGTTTTGTTCTCTGGTATATTGTGGGCAAGTCTTTTTAACAAAGACTTTGTTTTCTAATCTTTTAGTTTTGTTATTATCGTTGTCAATAACAATAATTTATAATTGTGTAATATTTTACATTTTCCTCAGTAATTTATCTCACGATACTCCCAATAACTCCAGTAGGTAGATAAAGATATATTACTTGTTATAAAGATGAGGAAACTGAGACTTAGGAAGATTTAAGAGTTGCCAGTTGTGCAAGCTATTCAGTGGCAGAACTGAAACCATTAAACAGGTTCTGCCTTTTTGTTTATGACTCTTTCAGGGAATACTGGTAGTATGCTACAAGACTGAATTAGAATAGTTAGTGATACTTGGCAAAGTATAAGACTAAATATATTTTAGACCCCCAGAAGATTATTAAGTTACATGCACTCCCAATCAATCAATTAATTAATTAATTATAATTACTTGTGCTTTGAGATTATCCTGATAATATAGATTATGATTAGCATTATAAAATTTGAGGTAATTTAAAATGGTTTCTATATATTCTGTGTAATGTATTATTTAAACTGTAGAGTAACTCAGTATTTTTAGCTAATTTTTTTCTGTTTGCTACTTAAAAAATGGGAAATTTTGTTGTCATTTTGAGGAAACTACTCATAAAAGATGGTTTTATTTCCCTATCTACAAGTTTTCATTAAGCCTTCACTGTTTGCCAGGCATTGTGCCAGACATGGGGGAGAGAAGTTCAAAGAATGGAACAATTCCTGCTCTCAACAAGCTTGTATTCTGAATGTGGAAGATTGCAAGCACTTATTTGTACACACACACACACACACACACACACACACACGTGCGCGCGCTCATGCATGCATGCATGTGCATGCACATATGCACACACAGCATAATTATCAAGTTAAAGTAGTTAAATGTAAGACAGTGGCTAGGGAGAGAGCACTAGCAGTTCTAGAACACTAGTAGGGGATTCAGGAAAGGCTTATATAGAAGATGCTGAGCTACATCTTAAAGGAAGAGAGGCTGTAGTAGAGGGAAGAAAGGAATATGGTCATTGCAAAGGCACAGAGAAAGGAGATGGTGAGTTTAACTAAGAGACAGAGATGGTCATTTCAGTAGGGCTTAGCATAGTGTGTGTGGGAATAGTGTTCAATGAGACTGGAAAGGTAATTGAGGAGTCATATTGTGTAGGACTTTACTGGAATTTATTGAAGTTTGGAGTTGTGCTAGTGGTAGTGGTGGTGATGCGTTCAGTTTTGTGCTTCAAGAAAATCACTGACAGCAGTATGTTGGATGAACCAGATTGGTGAGAGACTTGAGGCAGGGTTACTATTTAAAAGTTGTTGCAGTAATCTAAGCAAGAGGTGATGACGCTTTGAACTAAAATGGAGAGAAGAGGTCAGATGTAAGAGATGTTTAGGAAGAAAAGACTAAATTTGGCAATAAGAAGTGAGAGGGGAGAGTAAAGGATAATGCTGACATTTGACAGTCAAGATATCACTGGTAACTTTGGAGAGAGCACTTTCAGTTGAGTGATAAAAGTGAATACCAAAATGTAAAGGATCCAGAGTAGAGGTTTTGGAAGCAGTGAGTGGGGATAATGTTTTCAAGGAGTTTGATTAAGAAAGGGAAAAGAGATAAAGGATGATAACTTGAGGGGATAGAAAGGTCTAATGAAGGTATTTAAAGGGAGAAAAAAACTTGGACATGTTTGAACACCACAGAGAAGGAATTAATTGTTTGGAAGAGGGTGAAGACTGGAAGAGGGGGCAGGGCAGTGATTGAGGATGTAATATTCTCGAGAAGATAAGAGGAGATGGGATGTAGAGGGATGCACATGCAGAAGAACTGGCCTTGATAAGGAGAAAGGACTACCTCTTTGTGAGTTGGTGGCATAAGTGAAATTTGAACAAAGGATGACCTTAGGTTTTGACCACAGGTCCACGGATCAACTAATACTAATTACAGAAGTGCCTCTGGCAACTTCTTAAGACTTAAGTTGTTCTGCCGGTGCTAGTGATGTTGGTAGTTTCTTCATTTGAAGTTTCCTAAACCAATGAAATTGCAGGGTTTTTGCTCCCTTCTTTATCCCCTCTCCCCCCTTCCCTTTAACATAAGAATGTTGCAAATATGAATTTTCAGTCACAATATTTATTTAGAATGAAATTTGTTGCTTTATAATATTTAAAAATTATAGTTTGATCAGTCAATAAATTGCATTTATTAAATCTCTACTTTATGTCAGGTATTGTGCTAAGCATGAGGTAAAATACAGTTCTCACCCTCAAGAAGCTAACAATTTAATGAAGAGTAGTTAAGAATACTGATTATAGATGAATGAACTCAGAGATGGAACATCTCCCATTCTGTCAGTATTAGATTTAGGATTTAAATTCCTTTGTTTGGTATGTCATATTGTTCCAGATTTTCCTGTTGACCTCTTATTGACTTGTGTTCAAGTGACCTTGCTAATTTAAAAGAAGAAAACTTTTAACATGGGAATGATTATGAGTTTTAATCCATTGAGGATTGTGCCCGTATTTGTGATGTCTTAGTGTGCTGTTCACTGGAAAAATACTGGCTAATATAAGGGTAACACAGAACATTAGATTTTAATAGTTTGAAGGCATAAACAATAGTTTCCTTTATGCCAATAGAGTCATACTTAAACAAAATTTTCCTCATGTTTCTCAAAAGGAATAGAAAATAGAGCTCCATCTGGGATAAAAGTAAAATTTCACAGAAACCATTTCATAAGTATTTGTTGATTTGACTTACTGACTTGAAATTGCCTTGAACTCTCCCTTCTCTATTATTTCAAAAAACATTTTAAAAGTGAAATATTGGTTGGAGATTTTTTTAAACTAACTCTTCTCACCTCTTTTGAATGTATGTCTACCAAGGCTATCTTGGATCCTGTGTTTTATTTTTATACTTAATTTTTTGGAAGAGGGTGAATACTTAAATTTTGAGAAACTCATCCATTTTTCTTTAACCTGCATATAGATGACTTACAGATTTCTTTATCCTTGATTCCTCGCCTTCTATTAATTATTGATAATCATATAATACTTGTACATAATGACTAGTTAAGTAAGTACTTGTGTTTATTTTGAAAATTGGAATTTATTTAGCATCTTACTTTAGGAAATGATAGTGTCTGCTTATACTTCACATTCACTATGATGAGTTCATCCAGGTCACACCTGCTAAAAAAGTGGATCCTCCAGTGCTCTGTTCTGGTCTCTCCTTTTCCCACTTCACTATTTCACTTGATTTCTACAGCTCCCATAGATTTAGTTATCATCTCTTTGCAGATGATCTTCAGATTTATTTGAGTAGTCCTGACCTCTTTCTTGACTTCCAGTCTCAGCATCTTCAACTGCCTATTCCAATAGCTTGTTCCGTAGACATCTCTTTTAAAAAAAATTAATTAATTAATATTTTGTTGGATTTTAAGTTCTAAAACCATACTATGCATACTTCTATTTATCAGTTCTTCCTTTGGAGGGGGATAGCATCTTCTTTCATAGGTCCTTTGTGGTTGATTTGAATATCTATAATACTCAAAATAACTTAGTTCTTCAATTATTTTTTGATCAGTATAGCTGTTAGTATATACAACGTTCTCTTGGTTCTGCTCATTTTGCTCTTCATTATTTCATTTAAGTCCTTCCATGTCTTTCTGAGATCATCAAGCTCATCGTTTTTTCTAGCATCATGTCTTCTAGTATTCCATCGCAATCATATGCCACTATTCGTTTAGCCATTCCCCAATTGATGGGCATCCCCTCAGTTTCCAGTTCTTTGCCACCACAAAGAGTGCAGTTATAAATATTTTAGAACATTTAAGTTCTTTTCCTTTTTCCCTAGTCACTTTGGGACCTAATAATGGTATTCCTGGGTCAGAGGGTATACATAGTTTTATAACTCTTTGGATATAATTCCAGATTGCTCTCTAACCCACAGACATCTTAAACTCTTCATCTCTAAAACTAAATTGATTATCTCTCCCTCCCAGGATCTCCTCTTTTCCCAATTTTCCCATTGCTAACAGAGGGTACTACAATTTTCCCGGTCACACAGGCCTACAACTGCTGTGTCATCCTTGGCTCTTCATTCTCTCTCACTTTCCCCACCACATTCAATTAGTTGCCAAACCCTGTTGATTCTACCTTTGTAACATCTCTCATGCATGTCCCTCTCTCTTTTCTAACACTGTCACCACTCTGGTACAGGCCCTCATTACCTTCTGCTGGGACTTGCAGTAGCTCCCAGTTGGATGCCCTGCCTTGAGTCTCTCTTCATTCCAGTCCATCCTCTGCTGTCTCTAAAATGCAGGTCTGAATGTCACATCTCTCCACCTTGTTTAGTAAACTCTAGTGGATCTCTGTTACCTCAATGATCAAATATGAAATCCTGTTTGGCTTTCAAAGGCCTTTATAACCTGGCCCCTTTTTCTCTTTCCAGTTTTCTTACATCTTACACACATCTGTATATTCTGTGATCGAGTGACACTGACCTTCTTGCTGTTCCTTATACAAGATACTTCATCTCCCAACTCCTGATTACATTTTCACAGATTATCCCTCATGCCTCATATTGCCTCCCTCTTTATCTCCATTTCCTGCCTTTCCTGACTTCTTCAAGTCTCAGCTAAAGTCCCACTTTCCCAGTCCTTAATCTTAGTGTCTTTCCTCTACTGGTTATCTCTAATATATCCTTACATAACTTGTTTCTTCATAGCTGTTTGAATATTTTTTTTGTCCTGTTAGATGGAGCTCCTTGAGAGCAGGAATTGTTTTTTGCCTTTCTTTGTGTTCCTAGCAGTTAGTGTAGTGCTTGACTGTAGGTGTTTAATAAATATTTTTTGACTGATTGTGGCATACAGAGGTCTTACCCCTCTCATGTAAGCTTTCCTTATTACCTTTCATAAATATATAGCTCACAACCTCAGTATGACAAATCCTTTAATAGTCTTTTGCCTCTCTCCATATAATTATTTTCCAGATCTTAGCCCTTTTCTTCTTGGGGATATCACTTACTATCACCAGATCCTTTTCAGACTTGGGGTAAATGTATTCAGAACTACCATTGTCTGTCAGAGAATTGTTTAAGTTAATTCTGTGATCTTGTAGTTTTCCTAAAATTGTCACCAGTCAATCAATAATCATTTATTGAATGTACTACAATAGATTCTGCCCTGTGCTAGGAGCTATGGAGGTATATGATATGATTCTTGACCTCAAGAAGTTCTCTAATTGTGGAGACTAGACCAATAGTTATGAAACAGTTTTAACAATACAAGATATATTCAGTTAAATGCCACCTTGTGTTGTACGATTTCAAAGTGTTTAATATTACATGTTCATATCTTCATTTATCTGATATGATATACCATAGAATTGTGGGGGAAAGGCTTTTAAAATTGTAAGACACTATATAAATGTAAGAGTAGCTATTGCCATTTATTTTGCTTTACTTCCTGTAGCTCATTAACCCCTAGTGCATGTTCTTCATATAGTAAGTGTTTAATAATAAATGTTTAATTGAATTCACTTTTAAACTTCGTTCTTAAAGGCTTTTGACTCTATGTCTGAACTCATCTTTTGTAACCCATGACCCTCATGTTCTATTTCAGGCATACTTTTTCATTTTCTTTCTGTGCAACTGGTCTTTCCAACTCTACTTCCAGGAATCTTTCTAGGCAATTTCATGCCACTTTCTTTCCCTTTGTATTATTTCTTTGTTCCCATTTAGTCCATGAAGTTTAAACACGGGACATTTTCTATTTTTCCTACATTCTTTCTTCCTTTCCCACTTCAAAACACTTTTTACAATTATTACATCTATCTGTACATGCACTTTTTTGTCTTGCCTTTGATTAAGTCATACATTTTATTGATTATGGGGGTCATAGTTAATTTTTAACCACAGACTCCTGAGCTTCTACTGAAATGCTTTTTACCTTGTGGCTACTTATATAGGACTTGTTGACTGAGTCAGAAAACATTACATTTGCTCATTCTGATGATTTATTTTCAGATAGATGTTTTATATTTTTTCATGATCCTTAATGATAGGAGGTATTGTTAAGACACCTTCTGTTGTCATTTGCTTCATATTTAGTTAAGATTTGTTGGTTTTGATTCTCTTTCAGCCAAAGAGAGGATCTTGAGTAACTTGAAGAAACATGAGGCTCCTCATCCTCCCCTGGTTTTGCAGGCCGTGAAAGCTCCAGTGCCCGTCATTTCCTCAATTAGTTTGCTCAGTCAGAAGGAAACTATGCAGCTTATATGTCCAGACCTGAATCTCTTGCAGCAGCATGCTAAGTAAGATGATGTTTTGAAATGTCTTTCCTCTTTATACTAATTGCATAGCCCAAATGATTTACCACCTGAAGTGGGCTCAGCCTGGGAGCACTTGAGCAAGCTGATTTGAGTAACTAAGTTTAAATGCTCAGATTGTGACAAATCTCTTCATTTCTTTTAGAAAACTGAAGTAATATTGTATACATTCTTAGGGACTATACATTTTATTATGTTTCAAGTGGCAACAATTCAGATGCCAGCTAAAGCTACCTCAGTTTTTCTAATACTTATTTCTGAGACAAGACTTTCTATAGATTACTCATTAGTAGATAGTGAATATTATTTGAAGGCAAATATTAAAATGGAAAATGATTTTTGTCCTGATTTTTAAAAAATTCTTATTATATATTTGTCCTCTGTTTAAAAAAAAAAACAAACCCTTTACCTTCTTGTAAAAGTTGAGTGTGGTCCATTGTCTCTACAGTTTATAGTCTCGGGACACTGAAAGGTTAAGTCACTTGTCCAAGGTCATACAGCCCCTAAGGTGTCAGAGGCAGAGGTGGAAAAAACTCGATCCCAGGTCTTTCGGACTGTGGAGCCCAGCTTTCTATCCGTACTACTCCCATACTGTCTCTACTCATACTCTACTATCTTGAGACATTGTGAGGATCAAATGTGATAGTAAATGTAAAACATGCTTAGCACAACACCTGGCACCTAGTAGATCTGTATAAATACTTATTCTCTCCTTCTTCCCTTAAAGGGACATCTTATCAGATAGACAAAGAGGAACATTTTTATAAAAATGGACCATATCCGAAGAATTTCACTTTGCCCACTGCAAAAAAAGTCAGCCATTATCATTTTAGAGTCTGTATTTCACTCTGAGTTAAAGACTTCCTTTCTTGAAGATTTTATGCTAAGTTGTCTATCAACATAGTATATATGTTGCCTGATTCTTTAAAAGAGAAATAATTGGAAACATGGTTAGGAATAAGACCAATGGCTTTAGACTCAGGAATATCAATGCCTGTATAAATAGAATGAGGTTGAGTTTTTAATACAAGGAGATAAACATTGCCTTATAGGTTTTATCGAGAGTTGGTAGGATAAGACTTATAAATGAACTTAGCCAATTGAAATATATATCTTGTTCAGAAGAAATAGATCTGATAGAGGGGATCCAAAATGCTCATGCAGCTCAGAAAGGTCAATTCAGCAAACCCGAAAGGAAGTAGCATGGAAAATGTTTGGGTGAGAGTAAAAGGAGAGAGGAATCTAAGTGATATTGGCTGTTCTTCAGTTGTGTCAGTTGTAACTGACTATGTGATGCCATTTGGGATTTTCTTGGTTAAGGTGCTGTTTTACTTTTCCAGCTCATTTTTATAGATGAAGAAACCGAGACAAACAGGGTTAAGTGATTTGTAAGTGTCTGAGAGTGGATTTGAGCTCAGGTCTTCTAGATTCCAGTCCTGGTGCTTATCTGCTGTGCCAGCTACTTGCCCACACTTAAGTGAGCCTATGATGAGATTATATATTGTGTTAGTGACTGCCTAGCAAGGTGAAGGATAGGAATGAATCATAAATATGGCACATAGACCAAATGTAGTATTAAGGGATTCTTGAGTTATCCAAATATTTGGTGTAATTCTTTCTTTGAAGAGGAGCATCTGGTAAATTCTGTGGAGATTCAGAATTTTGGAAAAAGGAGGATCAAGGGCAAATATCTCAGTTTTTTAAAAGGGAAAGTAAAATCTACTGACTGTTAGCTTAGTGTCAACTAGCAAAATTATGTATGAAGACAGAGATTATGATTGTGAATCTCTATTCACCCTTGTGCATATTTTTTTAGTCCTTGATTAAAAAGTTGTTGGAAGCCATGTCTATCCTCCTGGGTCCCTTGACGGTACCTTTCTTAGCAGCTTCAAGGAAGGCCTGTTGATCCACATTTATCTCTAGGGTACACTTTTCCTAGTGCTTTATTTGATGTCTTGATGATGTTTTTCAGAACTGCAGCCCTTCGGGAGTCCCAGCAAGTTGCTCTGGACAGCGAGCTGTTGGATACAATTCCCAAACAGTATGTTAATCGGGAAGAGCAGATCACACTGCATCTGGAATGTCGGGGCAGCAGCAGCAGGAAATGCCAGGGAGCAGCTGTTGTTACAGTTCAGGTAAAACATCGTTTTCTTTTATTCATTTGAAGGATATTTGCTCAGTGTCTGTGATGTACCTAGCACTTTGGAAAATCAAAGGAATGAAAGTGTCTGCATAAAATTTAACATCTATTTTAGAAAGACATGAAATTTAATCACTTGCCTTGTATTAAACTGTCACACAAGACAGTATGCAGCATGAGAGTTCAGAGGAAGAAGTTATAGTTCTTAGAGAAGGTTTCATGGAAGTGGTGGCACATAAACTGAACTTTGGAAGATTTGGAGACATGATAATTTGGCTAAATGGATGAGAGAGTAATGAATGATGGCACAGAGATGAAAACATACATGCTATGATCAGAGGCTAGTGAGTAGGCCAGGGTAGTTAGAGAGTGTCTAGGGGAGAAGATACATCTTTCTGTCTGTCTATCTATCTATCTAGAAAAAATTGGAAAGCTATATATTGGGTCTAATTATAGAAAGCATTGAATTTTGGTATGAAGAATATAGAGCATAACCTATTAGTTGATAGAAAGTCACTGAAAATATGTAAGGAGAAGAGTAAGAAATATAAATAATGAATTAATGATTGAAATAATGTAGGACTTGGTTAGTGATTTGCAGGACATATTGGAAATATGAGTGAAAGAATTGTTGAATTAGAAATATTACTTGGCTCTCAGAAACATTTTCCCGAACTAGGAATGACAGGTTCTAGGCAGGATTTGCGATATAAATGTCAGTGGCTCTATTGCACTCAATGGTTCTTGAGTTGAAGGAGTTTTTGAAGAGAGCAGCTGTCCAGATGCATTTTTACTGCATTCATGGGTAGCCTTTAAATAACTCCACTCAGCTGCTGTGATAGAGCCATGATGTCATCTGGGTGAATATTTTCTTCACTGATGCATATTGCAACTTTTCCATACCCTTTTGGCTGTACATTTACCAAATACATTAGAGACCTTCTGCAGGTTCTTTTGTTTATCTTTTTTTTTTCTTCTTCTTTTTTTTTTTATTATTTTTTAATGTTTAACAATCACTGCCATACAATTGAGATTTTATTCCCCCCACACCTACCCCCCACTACCCCCCTCCCTCCCCACGACTGCATACAATTCTGTATAGATTCTACATATACTTTCCTATTGAGTATATTTTCACTATAGTCATGCTATGTAGTCAGACTAAAACAAATGAAAGAAATCGTATAACAAATCAGAACATGATACACAAACACATACACATACACAAACATGATCTGCTACATTTTGTGAGTGACTTCCGTATTTCTCTGAGTGTGGAAGGCATTTTGCCTTGAGAACCACCTTTGGGATTTTTTTTTTTTTTTTATAAGAAGTTTTTGCGTTATTACAAAATTCCAAGTCTACCAGAAAAAACTCTCGCACACTGTGGTCGTTGCTGTGCACAAAGTTCTCCTGGTTCTGCTCCTTTCACTCAGCATCAGGTCACATAAGTCCTTCCAGGCCTCTCTGAAGTCTTCTTGTTCATCATTTCTTATGGCACAATAGTACTCCATTACATTCATATACCATAATTTATTCAGCCATTCCCCAATTGATGGACATCCCCTTGACTTCCAGTTTTTGGCAACTACATAGAGTGCTGCTATAAATATTTTTGTACATGTGGGACCCTTTCCCATTTTTATGATCTCTTGGGGATATAGTCCTAGTAGCGATATTGCTGGGTCAAAGGGTATGCACATTTTTGTAGCCCTTTGGGCATAGTTCCAAATTGCTCTCCGGAATGGTTGGATGCGCTCGCAGCTCCACCAACAATGAATTAGTGTTCCAACTCTCCCACATCCTCTCCAGCATTTATCATTTTCTTGTTCTGTCATGTTTGCCAATCTTATAGGTGTGATGTGGTACCTCAGAGTTGTTTTGATTTGCATCTCTCTAATCAGTAGTGATTTAGAGCATTTTTTCATATGATTATAGATAGCTTTAATTTCTTCCTCTGAAAATTGCCTGTTCATATCCTTTGACCATTTATCAATTGGGGAATGACTTGTATGATTATACATTTGAGTCAGTTCTCTATATATTCTAGAAATGAGGCCTTTATCCCTGAGCTTAGCTGTAAAAATTCTTTCCCAATTTACTACATCCCTCCGAATTTTGGTTGCATTGGGTTTGGTTGTGCAAAAACTTCTCAGTTTAATATAATCAAAATTATCCATCTTGCATTTCATAATGCTTTCTATCTCTTCTTTAGTAAAAAATTCTTCCCTTCTCCATAAATCTG
Source organism: Notamacropus eugenii (assembly GCF_028372415.1). Lineage (NCBI taxonomy): Eukaryota > Metazoa > Chordata > Mammalia > Diprotodontia > Macropodidae > Notamacropus > Notamacropus eugenii. The sequence goes on from NC_092875.1 coordinate 327,915,376, forward strand.
ATAAATACACTATTCCTTGCTTCTCCAGTTTATTCATGGTATCAATCTTTATACCTAAATCATGTACCCATTTGGACTTTATTCTTGTGTATGGTGTCAGGCATGGGTCTATGCCTAATTTCCTCCACACTGTTATCCAGTTTTCCCAGCAATTTTTATCAAACAATGAGTTCTTATCCCAGAAGCTGGGGTCCTTGGGTTTATCAAACAGAAGGTTGCTATATTCCTTGCCTACTGTGTCTTGAGTGCCAAGTCTATTCCACTTGTCTACCTCTCTGTTTCTTAGCCAATACCAAGTGGTTTTGATAATTGCTGCTTTATAGTACAGTTTGAGGTCTGGTAGCGCTAGGCCACCTTCCCAAGCATTTCTTTTCATTAGTCCCTTTGATATTCTGGACCTTTTGTTTTTCCAAATGAATTTTGATATTATTTTATCCAGCTCTAGAAAGTAATTGTCTGATAGTTTAATTGGTATGGCACTAAATAAGTATATTAATTTGGGTAGAATTGTCATTTTTATTATATTAGCCCGGCCTACCCATGAGCAACTAATGTTTTTCCACTTACTTAAATCTGACTTTAATTGTGCAATCTTTTGTTTATCTTTGGGACACCAAAGTGCCATTTGATTTGTTTATCAGTTGCCTCTCATTTTTGTACAACAAGGCTGTCTCACTTTTTTTTTTTTGTTCTATATGTCTTCAGAGATGTCTTTTATACCACTTCTCATTTGCAAGCCATCCTTGTTACCTACAGCATCTTATTTATACCTACAGTACATATTTTTAAAAATTTTTAAATTTTGTTTTCTCCAAGTTCATAATGTGCCATTATCTATAGCCATTATAGCTTCAGTAGGAAATCATTGCTGTTTAAAAGGTAAGTTTTTGTGATCGTGAGAATATTATAATCAAGTAATTGTATAACTTCTCTGATATAATCCAGTTAGATTTTTGTCCTCATTAATTCTGGAATTAACTAGTTTATGTATTTCTGTGCTGATGGACTAACTCAGAGAACTGAGTTCAGATATATGCACTATATATATATATATATATATATATATATATATATATATATATATACATGTATATATATATATACACACACACATTTTTCATCTTATTCTTCTGGTATGGAAATCTTACAGTCCTAGACTTGTTTGGATAATTGTGTAGAAATCTCCAACTCATTGTGGTCCAGACCAATGTTTTGTGCTTAGTAGGAAAGGGAATTAGAAGTAAACTTATCCTAGTACCTGTTAGCAGCTTTCTTCTAAGACAAATTCAGGGAGAAGAATCAAATTTTGGCGGCCATGAGGTTTGGGAAATGTCCACTGAGTTTAGTTTTGTTCTGACAGTGGCCACATTCTGTACCCTCAGAAGCCCCTGTCAGGGTTCTTAGAACATATCTTACATCATTGTAGAGTAATGAGAAGAGAGAGGGCTGTACTTGAAACAGGGAGATCTGAATTCAAACCTCAGCTTTGACTCTTAATAGCTGTATGACCACTGTATGACCACAAATGACTTATTTAATATTGATGAACCTCTGTTTACTCATTTGTAAAATGGAAATATTAACACTTCTGTTATCTTCCTCCAACTACTACTACTTAAAGTGTTATGTAAATAAGAGTTAGTTATTTTTATTGTATGAAAATATAATACCTAAGCATTTAACTTTCACCCTCTGTAAGTAACATACCTGATCATGTAATGCTTGAAGATGACTTTTCAGTTGTGACTTCTTTATGAAAATTAGAAAGGAGCTTTGGGCCATTTGTTGTTCAAGTGAACAGTCTGATACTAATAGACTACTTGATAAGTAACTGCTCTCTCACAGAATTCAAATTTCTCAGCTCACTCCCCCAGCAAAGTTCTTTTGAATGCTGGTTGACATTTGCTATGCTTCTACAGATCTGAGTGCCAACAGGGAGAAAAGCAGTGAAAATAAAGGCACATACATGGTTACAAAGCAGCATGTCTTAGGAGTTAAGAGTGTTAATCTTGGGGGTTGGAAGTCCTAGGTCCCTGTCTTCCTTTGTCACTTATACTACCTAGGTGAGGATGGGCAAGTCACTGGACTTCCGTTATGAAGACAACTTGTATGAGATAATGGAATAACACCTGTAATATTCATCACAGTATTTTTTGTGATGCTTAAATGAAAATTGTAAACTTTATTGGGTTATATATGTGCCCATTATTATTTTCATCCTGTGTTTCTGTAGAGATAGTGTTCTTGTTAGGAATATGTGCCTTACGGAGACAGGGTTTCTTTACGTGCTTTAAGAACTTTCATTATGTAGTTTATATTTTAAAAATATTTAAAGGTTCATTTAATAGTTTATTTTAGAAGTCTCATTGAGTCCTGAAATTACTTTATTCATTTAATTTTTATGGCAAAGAGAGCCTTGGAAATTTCCAACTTTCTGCAAATGCAAATAGTTTGTTTTCGACTGAGAAAAGCTGAACACATTTCATGGGAAAGTGAATGTGCTCCTCCTTTGGTCTCTTCTCCTAACATAAACTCCTGTTGATTCAGTGACTTTCTCAAAGGAAACAGATTATTTTGTGGCTCGGCGCCTTTTGTTACATTCCTGCACTGTGATGTAGTGTTTGATTTACTGTCATGTTACTGGTTGATTCATATTTACAACCTAGATATGAAATGAACTTCTAGCTCCCTTTGCACCATTTTAGAATCACCTCTTAAATTATTCTTCCCAGTTTTTTGGTGGTTGTTAATGACTCAAATAAAGTGACTTCCAGTCCTTCCTTTGTTCTATTGTTTAAAACTTCTGTAATTATGAGTGTGACTTATTCAGGCAAAAAACAAAAAAGAGTTGGATACAGTGGTGGGAGCAGTATGGGAAAATGATTAATTTGGACTTCTTAAATTTCCAATCAATCTCTGTTAAATTGTCTACCATCTTTTTGTAAAAAGACCTAATTTGTACTTGTATGCAGTATTATTGTATGGTTATTATATTGTCAGAGACTGACAATTTAAGGCGCATCTGAGGCAATTCTTATTTATACATCCCATCCCTAAACTCCTTCTTGACTTAAAATCTCCCATCTCCTACCTCCAACTGGGCATCTTGAACCAGATGTCCCATAGATATCTTAGATTCTGCATGCCCCAGACTGAACTCATCATATTTTCTCTCACACACTCCTCTCTTCCTAACTTTCCTGTTACTGTTAAGAGTGCTGCTGTCCTTCTAGGTACCTAGACCTGCGTTTTAGGTGTTATCCTTGACTCCTCACTCTCCCCTTCCCCAGCCAAGGTGCCAAGTCCAACATAATATCCTCCATGTACACTGAGCCCATGACACCAGCCTCCTTGTTCTTTCTCCTGTGACACTCTCTTTTCCCATGAGCTTGGAATTCTTTCCTTCCTCATCTCCTCCTCTTGGCTTCCCTGGCTTCCTTCCAGTTTCAGCTAAAGTCTTACCTTCTGGGGAAGAAACCTTTCACAGTCCTCCTTAATCTTAGTGCCTTCCTCTTACTACCCACTTCTGTTCAGTTGTTTTTCCCTTAACATTAAACAAACAACATTGAGGTCCTACTGTGTGCAAAGCATCATACTAGATGGCAGGAGTTATACAACAATGAATAAGACATGGTCCCTGCTTTCATGGAACTTACAGTTTAGTATGGGAGGTGACATGTGTAAAAATAACTATCACAGAAACTAAAAAATTATAACCACAAAAAAAGGTGAAAAATAAAATTCTAACTCATGGGTGTGTGATCAGTGCCAGATTTGGAGATGATGGGAGATCAGGAATGGCAGGAGATAAGTAGGTTTAACTTTTTTTTTTAACATTCTTTTACTGAAGTCACTGAAATTTTTCTTAGTTTGAAGGTAAGCATAAGAATGAAGCTATTAGCCAACAACTTCATGTTTTACGTAAAGAAGTGAAGCAGTTACAAGCAGAAGCCTCCCAGCCGCCATCACAGAATATTGTGGAAGCAGCTGTGCATGCTGAGAACTTGATTACGTGAGTTCTAAAGACATTGTCTGCTTCCCAGAAAAATTTTACTCTAAATGTGAGCTAACTTATTTATGAATGTAATAATTGCATTAGTAAATAGTATCACCTAACCTTAACCAGTATTTTCAGTTACAGCATTTGCAATAATATCCACTTATATTTTCAGAGTGCCTTATCAATTTCAAAACACTTGCCTATGCTGTAAACAAGATTTCTATCAAAGATGTTCAAGAGAGTCAGAACTTTAAAGGAAGCTTGCTCACTGGTTGTGATAAGATAATCCTAGGATCCTAGATTGAAAACTAGAAAGGGACCTTAGAGGTCACCAAGTATACCCTCATTTTACAGATGAGGAAACTGAGGCCCTGAGAGACCAAGTGCCTTGCTCAACATCACATAGAAAGTGAATAGCAAAGCTGTGATGTGAACCCAGTTTTTTTGACTCCAAATCTAGCATTCTTTCCAGTTCTTTCTCTCTCAGTTATATTTCTCTCTTTTCCATGAATTATGGAAAGAAAGAATATTATTGAACCCCTACTTGTTCTCAGGGTTACCTCCTCATCTAGAGCTGGCAGCACAAGCCAGGGGATGACTTCAGAGGAGCAGGATGGTTAAGACCTGTTGCTTCCAGGTGTCACTTCCAATTTTTAGAGCACTTAGAGCTCATTTTGCAAACTCTGAGAGTAAACAATGGTTTTTATTGAAAATATATCTTTTATCCTCTTACTGATTACAATACAACACTGAGGATTAAATTCTTAAGTTAAAACTTATTTTTCTCTTATCTACATACTTGGAGCAATGCACTAGGACCCCAGAGGACCTGATCTTAAAGAGTTTAGAGTGAAGATTGTACAGCACATACTTTGTAGCTAATAATGTGGTTTTCACCTATATATATGGCATACAGAATATTCATCTGCACAGTGGAGAGTAGGAAAAGTAGGTTATTTAGAGCTTGTTTGTATTAAGGTTGAGTATCCTAGAAGAACCAGAAATTCATAAATGCTCAAAAGATGACGCATAAAGCCATCAGGAAAATGGAGTGGTATATAATTGCCCCCATGGAATGAGTGAAATTATCTAAAGAGAGCCTTAGACTACCTGCACAAATTTTGCCAGAGAAAAAAAGTGCAAGGAACATAAGGAAACCTTAAGAATTGTGACTTTCTTATCAATAGATAATAGGCTTTTTTTTTTTTTAAATTTTCCATAGGGCCTTAGTGAATGCCTATAAGTTGCAACCCACACCTGGTATTCAGAAAGTTGGCATTAGTCTGTTCTTTACAGTTGTGGAGTATGTATGTGATGAGACACAGCGTCATCCTCCTACAAGACAGTTCTTTACCTCCTGCATTGAGATCTTAGGACAAGTAAGTTTAATCTAAATGTATTTCATGGGTTCATATTTAACTGAATTTCATAGCTTCATGCCTTGTGCTTGTTAACTAGGTAAAGTTGGTATTGACTTAAGGCTTACTAGCTAATGTTTTGACTCTACTCAAGTTAAAAAAAAAATACTACTATGAATTTTTATGTAAAATTTTCTACATTGAATTTCACTATCAAGGAACAAAATTATTCATAGTTCCTTTAAGTGTAGGTATCAGTGTAGTTTTTTTCTCTGCATAGTTGAGAATCCCTGTAAATATTTAAGAATCATAAATTTCGCTTTGGTATTTTTAGCTTACTGCACAGAACACATAGATACCAGGGAAAGAAAAGACTTATAATTTCAGTATCTGAAGTTAGTTGTAAAAAAACAAAAAGGAAAATAAGCCATTGTTTTGCTCATTGACATTGTATAATTCATATTCATATCCAGGTCTGTTAATATTTATTAACAGGCAACATTTTTCACCATTGATTTTTCAGCCTTAATTTTGATAATTTAGAGTTTGTCTTTCTCTTTCTTAAAACATAGTTGAGAAGAAGATGAGGTCACCAAGGTTACATATCAGTTATAAAAGTAATCCTTTTATAGATACCTATGATAGAAAGTTTTCTCAAAATCTGTAACACAAAAACTGTTGCATAAAATGTAGAAAGTACTTTCTTTGGTTGAAGTCACTATTGAGTTTTAGCTGCAGTATGCATCTCAACATTTTAGGTTTACGTCAGTACAGTAATAGGTAATTAGAGTTAATTTTATTAAAATTATCTCTATATCTAAGTCACCCATGTGCAATTCAGGTACACTCTCTCCCCCTTTTGCCCCTCTTTCCCTCATTGTTGGAAGGAGAACTCATATACATAATTTAGGTATCTCTGCTGACTAGCAAATGATCACCTGTGCAAAGTTCCTTGACACTTAAGTAATTTGGGGATGAAAAGAATAGGACTACAGTCTCAAGCCAGGTGTATGGATTAATTTTCATTTTCCTACATAAATAGATGCTAATAATCAGGAGATGAGCATGTTTATTGAAATCTCTGACAGTTTTGGCTTCAAAAGAAGGAACCTTTATGACTTTTTTTAGTGTCATAGTTTGAAAAATCCATTGTTTTATCAATATGCAGCAGTAATGTCAAACAGATAGAAATGGATCCCTGCGGCCACATGTTGATATTATCTATAATGTATTGTACTTTTATTTATTTTGTTAGGTATCTACCAATTACAGGTTGCCAAGGGATTTTTTGCCAAGTTTTGAGGCACCTGGCTGTGAGTTTGACACCTCTGATGTGGGGTATTGCCCCCACCAATGTGGTTCATAACTCCTTTAGTTGCTATAGCTCCAAAAAGAACCTCCCCAGAGTAGATAAGCTTCTGTGAACCTGGAATGAGGCTAGTTCTTTGGTGGCAGATCCTCAATCTGAATCTCTCTTCAAAACCTCTCCAGTATGGTAGGATCCACCAGTTGTGCTTTGAGGATTTCACTACCCTGGGAGTTCAGTTGGAGCAAAAAAAAGAAAAAAGAGATAGAGAACTCTTTTGTACACTTCTTTCTTCTTTTTAACTTGTCAAGGTATTTATCAGTGATACCAAATCAGAGTGCAAACGTGTGCTCCAGACAATTTTGAAGAATAGAAGACTTTGTACTCTGCTCTCTCCTTACTTTACTCCAATTGCTGCACCTGAAGAATTCATAAATTTGTATGAAAAAGTGGTGAAGTTTCTAAGTGAAGACAATAGTGATATGATTTTCATGCTGCTAACCAAGGTAAATTATTAATAAATCTTGATGTTTATTATCATAATATAAGGACTATAGTCTTATTTCTGACCTGAGGGTAGAGAGGAGTACTAGGGGTCTACCCGAGGGTATGTCTTTTGCTTTGTTATTGTTCATGTGGTATCTGTTTGCCCATCTCTGAAATGGGAATAATAATAACATCCCTTGCCTCCCAGGGGTGTTGTGAGCATCAAATGAGATAATAGTTATAAAGCACTTACTTATTAGTACAGTGCTTGGCATATAGTAAGCACTGTATAGATGTTGGCTGTTGTTATTGTTATCTGTAACAGGAATAATAATAGTACCTCTCTCTGACTTGTTGTCAGGGCAAAATAAGGCAATATTTTTAAAGTGCTTTGTAAACCTTAAAGCACTAGATAAATGTTCGTTGTTGTTATTTCCTGATCAGAGGGGAATAGCGCATTTAAAATACTCAGCCAATTCAATTTGGCAACCTTAGTCTAAGTGCACATAGTATGTATAAGACATGTTGCTGATTCCTGGAGGTACAAAGAAACAAAATCATCCCTATCTTTAAGGAACCTACATTTTAAGATGCAGTGGAAATATGACATTCTTGATAATATTGGCTTCTTTGGGGTTTGGACTCTTTTAGGAGATTGAGTGACGGAGGCCAAATTTAGTCCAAAAGAAAATTTTTTTGACCCTGCCAACACAGGTTTTGTAAACAAATACTGTTATCATTAAACTTGTTGACTTTTAAATTAAATTTGAAAAGAACTGTCCCCACCCCTTTTGTACTATTCCTGTGAGTTTTCTGTTCTAAATAAACACTCCTTCCTACTTTTTTTTTTCTTTTTAGTTCGATCTTAAGCAATGGTTAAACTCCACTAAACCTCCTCTGTCTGATCGTACCAGGCTCCTGGAGTCCATTCATTTGGCACTTACTGCCTGGGGCCTTGAACCTGAGGAAGACATTTTGATGTCATTCAATATTTTCTGTAAACACTGGACTTATCTCCTTCTGTACCAGTTCCCTGACCTGTACAGCGACATTCTAAGGTTGCTCATGCAGAGTAAGTATATTTAGTTCCTGATTCTAATGTTACCAGATTACCTCATGGTCAACATATTATCCTTTCACATGAGAATGAAGAACTGTTTTACCATTTTTATTAATTTCTTCTTTCTTTTCCAGTAGAATGTAAACTCCTCAAAGCTAGGGATTATGTTATTTTTGTCGTTGTATTCCTGGTATTGTGAAATTAATTTTATAGATAATTAAATTCATTCATAAAAGTTATTGATATTTGGCAAGAAAAGAGTATCATGAAAGTCCTGTTTTTCCCAAAGCTTTCAATAGGAGCAGAGGAAAAGGAAGAGTGGGAACTTCCTGTGAGATTTCACTGCATGAAAATTTTGTGAAATTTTAATAATGTATTAAATAGTGATCACCTTCCCCACATATAGTTGCTGTTTGGGGTCTAGGGATGGGGCAGCACCAATCCTTCTGAATTGTGTGATGCATATTCAAATGGAGACATGTTTGAAACTATAAATTTTGTGTGGTTCAGTTCCCTGGGAGTCCAGTATTAAGAAATCAGTGAAAATTTGGGGGGGGGGTGTGTGTGTAATATCCTTTGACTTGTACTAGTGGAAGAACATGAAATATGCTGTGTATATGCTGTTGTTTTTAAAGCAATATAAGCTTTAACTTTAGGAAAAAATGTAAAAAAGATGGGAGCCTATGTATGTTTCTTTAATCTTATTTTTATTTCACATTTTCAAAAGACTTGTACTTCATGTATTTATATAAAACATTACCATCAACTTTCTCTGCTTATATTTTTTTCTAGCATTTCAATTAGTTTATAGTAAAATATAAATCAGAATATATAATATATATTATAATATATAAATATAATCAGAAATTCATATCTGCAGGAGCTATGTAATTTCATTTTAAAGTTTCAGAAGAAGGGCTTATTACTACCTGTTTTGACCCCTTGGGAGAAATGAAGTTGTATGTCTGTAGGTGCTAGTGATGTGAAAAGTAGAAAACAGGAAACTCTGATCATCTTAGAAACTGAGCTCTCTTCCTGACTGAGCTTGTATTCCAGAAGCCCTTCTGTGTTCGTTGCCCTCTTGGCTCCTTAGCATTCCTTCTCTTTCATCCACAGCCTTAGGATTCACCTTAAACCTTATGTGGGGGAACAGTTAGCTCATCACGATCAAGCTACTGAGAGATTCTTACCCTAATAACACCTCAGGCCAGGGTAGGCTTTACAACATTAATTTCCAGACAAAACCAAGCTGGTAGGAAACATTGGAAATCGTAAAATGTCCGTGTTAATTCCACATTCACATACTTTTTCACAGATAATTCGTGGTATAATTCTGTCTTTGCTACTTAGTCTTGCTTCCCATACTTTTGTATAGCCAGACTGACTTTCTTGCTGTTCCCTACATCTGACTTTCCATTCTCCATCTCCATTGCCTTTAAACAGTTTCTGTTGGAATACTTTCTCTCTTTACTTCCACCCTTTTTTCCCCATTCAAGACTCAGTTGAAGCATCAAATTTTTATACAAGGCCTTTTCTACTTTTCCACAATTCCTAGAGGCCTTCCTCCCAAATGAGCTTCTGTTTATCTTATGGGTATTTATATGTCTTTCTTGATAACATACGTACTCCTTGAGGTCAGAGACTGTTTCATTTTGTCTCTGTATACACAGCACCCAATACAATATCTGGCATATAGTGCATGTGTGGAACATAATTCATTGGTTGCCCATATAACCTATAGCAAGTGACTCTTCGTCTCTGAGAGACTTCATTTCTCTGAGGTTCAGTTTTCATCTATAAAATGAGGAAATTATACCAGATCATTTCTAAGGTTCATTCCAGATCCACTAATCTTATGATCTCAGTGCCCTGGCAAAGTAAAATATGTTAATTTGGGAATTTTTTTTTACTGATTTATTATCATGTGGTAACCATCAAATATCAGGATGAACATTCCTGTATTTACATATGGTTGTTTTAGTAGTAATGATGAGTTGTTATTCCCTTTCCCAAGGCTCTGCTGAGCAGCTATTGAGTCCTGAATGTTGGAAGGCAACCCTGAAAGCTCTGGGCTGCTTCTCATCTGAGAGCAAAGAAGGGGACTGTCCACTCCCTGTAACTGAGAGCCCTGTATTTCCAAGTGCTCCCAATATTCTCTTGTCAGATGAACAGGTATGCAACTTTTGTCTTTTAAACCTTTGGGCCTAAACTGCTCTCTTTCTCTGTTTTTTATGATACTGTAATTTTAGGTTGAACAAGCAAACAAATTTTTACGAAAGAATTTATGTGGCTACTTTTTGTGTATTGTTGCTTCTGTTTTATAAGATTGTTGACCATATGATTTCCCATCTCTTTGTTTTCCTGTACCCAGAATGCTCTTACCCTTTCCTTCTCTTTGCCCTTGCCTGTTTAATTCTTACACTCAACATTTAAAGGTGTGGTTGACCTCCTGATGAAATCTCCGCTCAATCATTCTGATTCTAAGTGATTTTTCTATCTTCAAACTTGAGTAACATTTATCATTTATGACATGAATTTAGGATATGTTTTATGTTATCTTGTGTTATTAGTCATCTTTTATATGTGTATGACTTGTCTTACCATCCCAGAAGACTGTTCTCCATAATGCTTAGCATAATACTTTGAACATTTAGGTAATCAGAAAAATTTGTTGTTTGTTGATTATTCTTTCAGATAATGGAGACAATGCAGTGGCTTTCAAATTTTTTCTATAAGTTACGGTTATCCAAGTTGGACTTTAAGAGTTTTGGATTATTTTCAAAGTGGACTCCTTATGTGGCTGATGTGAAGAAATTATTGGAGTACCTTGTGAAGCGGCTGATTGCTTCTGAAATGGCTTGCTTGGGGCAAGACCCATTAACTAACAGTAGAGCAGGTAATAAGCTTTTAGTGCAATATGAAATCAACCTTATTGACCTTCTTTTAAAGAAATCTGAAAAGATTTGTTAGGACATTTAAATCTCTTTTGTGATCAAGCTGTATATCTTATCTGTCAGAAGGAAAAGATGGAAAATTTCTAGTGTGGGTGTGAGAAATTCTTCATACCTTACAGTCTTTTGTATGTTATGGATGCTTGATACAGCTTGTCCTTGACCCTCCTTTAGGGCAAAGAGGGGAGAGAAAAATTTTAATCTTTATCTTATTGTTCATACTATTTCTGCCCTTTGAATGAAGGATTCTAGAAATTTAAATAGCCAGCCTGGGAAAATGAAAAATTGTGTTTCCAGGTACTTAATGTAAATGAAGTTTCATTATAATAAAAATAGTTATTTGATTTCATGAAACTTCACTGAAAGAAATGAAAGCATTTCCTTTCTTTAATTGACTTTTAACTCATGGGTCATTTGCTATAGTCACATGGTTACCATGTGAATGTGATACTCAGATTAGGAGGATCTGAATTTTTAAAATAATCTTCTGAGTGAGATTGCTTGACTATGCCTTTCTTCTCTAAAAATTGTTGTGCCTTATTTTAGTGTTGAGGTCTCTGCATTTGCTAATTGTTCAGCTCTTCAAACCATGGATTCTGGTTTTAGAAGACGATACAAGGTAAATACATTTTTTAGATGTTTGAATACCCAAGAAAGTAATAATTTTCAAGTTCCCCTGGTATATTAGTGTCAGTGATTAGTATATTGCTTGCCATATTATATTTTCAGTATTATAACATGTAAATTTTAAGATGATTCCTTATTAATCATAGGTAGGGAATTTTCTCTTTCATATAGTTGGGTTATGCCTCTAATAGCTTCAGAAAAATAGCTAATCAAAAACAGAAGACTGAATGAATTTGTTAATGCTTATTGCCAAGAATTGAACTAGATATTGCAGATACTATTAGAAAAGCAAGACAGCCTCTGCTCTTTCAAGGCACTCATATTCTAATGTGATGGGCACAGAGTTGGCATTTAATAACTATTTCTTGACAATGATTTAAATTTGTGGCTGACATTCTGATTATCTGCTGAACATCTCCATCTGGATCTCCCACTGGTGTCTTAGACTCTAGTATATTGTGGCCTCTTGCCTAGAAAGCTTAGTATGGTCCATGATTCCCTTCAGCCTACTGATGCAGGTTGAAACATTCATAAAATTCTTGTACAATATTTAATATATATACTTTATTTGGAATCTACAAAACACCCAGACCTGCCTTCTTCTTGTTTTTGGTTTTATATTTTTCAGATATTAGTGTGCAACTCAAGCTGTCCATCTCCTGTCTCTCATTCTTACTATTTAAGTGACTTGCCATGTTTTTATGGCTGTGTCCCCAATAATATCTTTTATTGCATTTCACACATTTAATAATTGCTGATTATATCCTGTGGGCTACTTGATGTCCATCATCTATCTTTACATTGAACTTTGAGTTGTTCTTCTTTTCTCTTACCTTTGATGCTTAACTCAACCTTTATTTTTGTGCTAATCTCATAAGGTGATGGAATTGAACTTCCACTTTCAGTTGTCCACAGTAAAGAAACCCACTAGCATGACTCATTTTATTTAGGAGAGTGCTGCTACCCCAAGTTTGTGGTTTTCAAAGTTTCAGAAGTCACATATTGCAGTTACTCACTTAGGTGTGTGCATTGAGTTAATGTTTTTTTTAGAGCCATGACTTTAATATTTTGGCTATAGTATTCAGAACTTTAATTCATCCAATTTAACATGTGACTCTTGTCAAATAAATACACAAATTTTATAAGTAAGCTTTTAAAACTTTTATGAGATTAGAGATGTTTGAAATTGTAATGGGCTGTGTTATGGAGTAGTAAGTCTCTTCACCATTATAAATATTTTGAGCAGAAGAACGATTATTTATCAGAGATGCTAGAAGAGACAGGGTTTCTATATTGGGTTGGAGATTAGACTAGATGATGCCTACAGTAAGGTACCTTTTGATTTTAAAATTCTGACTCTCATTTTGTCAAAGGGATACTTTCAAATAGTTGAGAAATTTCTGGAAATCAAAATGTGGTGGCTGAAGTTTTATAGAGTATTGGTCACATGGTATGAAATTTACTTGGTTTAGGCAAGCCTAAAGCATTCTGAATTACTTAGTCAGTGTTAAGTAGATAATGAGTTTTTCTTATAGAGAACATCTTATGACATTCTAGCCATTTCTGAGCATTCAACTTGGCCCAAGGGTGGGACAGTGTGTTGCAATTACTAATGCATATATATGAAATATTGTCCCAGTGAATGAGAAATAGATACAGTGATATAAATTGAATGACTAGCAAGATGTCAAATGATGGCACTGTTGATAACATGCTTTGTGTGCCAGGCCAAACCCCAAAACCACAAGGAAACAACAGAGGAATGGCCCAATTGACCTGATCTCTATTTCAGGCTAGGCAGGCCTACAGCTTAATGCTCTTGATGTTTTTTAAATGTGATGAGGCTATTTCCTGCAGGGTTTCCACAGATTAGGCAAATTTAACCACTCCTAAAATTAATCACTGGTGCTCTGGTTTTTAACTATTCATTTCTTTGCTTTAAAGCAATCAGCGTTACTATCCATGGCTGGAAAGTGATGCTTCCATGGCTTCAAGTGTGGTACATTTGTTCACTGAATGTATTGGAATTTTACATGAAAGTTTTAAAGGTAAGCAAATGCCAAATTATGGATGGCACTACTCATTTCCCCTCTTTCTGTAAGTCATACAGTTAGTTAATTTTGGGTCTCCACATCCTTTCTTTTATTTCATTTTGATTGTAAGCATTATCTTCCTGGGTGTGTGTTTCATTCATTCTAATAGTGTACTATGGGGCATGTATTTTCTTTGAGATTCCAGAATGACTTAGAAAAAGAGGTTCTTTTTGTGTTTTGTTTTGTTTCAATTTGGCCTTAGATCATAGAGTGAAAACAAATTTGGAGTGCCAAATTCAGATTTCCACATTTCCTAAGAAAGCCTAACTGGAATGAATCACTCACTATAACAAGATGAAAATGTCCATCCAGCCAGCGTTTTATCTCCTTTCCAGTTGTAGAGAAATGACAGCCAAAGGCAATGCCAGTTTAGAATATGTTTGTTTTAAAAATCATATGGAGGAGGATTATAGAAGATATTATATTCATAAAACTGTAAAAGGGAGTGAAGGGAATTAAAGCAAAGGACCTAAGTAAGCCAGATCATTTCAGGGGTAGTTAAGGATGGAAAAACAATCAATAGATGAAAAAAATGGAGAAGATCTTTAAGGATTTCTATTCTTTAGAATAGAAATCTTCTATTTAGACAGTGGAGGTACTGCATTTGGATTCTAACATCCAGTCTCCAGTGCTGTGTAAAGCAGTAAAAATGTCACTGATGAAAACAAGGATTGGAAGAGTGATAGAAACAGATCAGTTATACATAGAGGAGGTCCTTGCTAGAGGCAACATGATTTTTAGGGCATTAAGGTTTGATTATCAGGGTAGCTGAAATAGGGGAGAATACCAAAGGTTTGGAAAAAAATTTAGACTCCCCAAAAAGCAATTGAGATTGTATAAGTTACCACCAACCCATAAGTTGACTTCCTTCTCTACACAGTTTTTGTGACAAATAATATAAACATGCAGTGACACCATGTTTTTCTATCTTAATTAAGGTAGGAAAAGAAAACAGAGGAGACAGGCTTTGCTTACTGCCCTACTGCTTGCTCCACAGACAGTTGGGCCTTACCATGTACCCTGACATTGCACCCAAGGACCATCATTTTGAGGATCTGTATTAGAGTGGTGGAGAGAAAGGTGGAAGAAAATGTGAGCAGCATTGTAGAGGTAGAATTGCATGGATTTGGTAACTGATAAAGATGTGGAAGATGAGGCATCCAGTATAATTAAAGACCGTGCTGAAGTTTTAAGTTTTCATAACTGAGAGACTAGTAGTATTATTAACAGAAAGAGGGACAGTTTGAGTAGGGAGAACATGAGTTGTTTGGGGTGTGTTGGTTTTGAAGTATTAGACATTCAGGTGGTTTACCACAGTTCAACCATTCTGCAGTTCAATCATTAATCACTTTGTTCCTAGTTTTTGTGGCACTCCCATGATTATTTTGGTGTGAGTGACTTTTCTATCTTAGGACTTGTACGAATAAGGTTTTTTCCGCCTGTGATGTAGAACTTTTTACAAAGGACACAATTTCCTTTATCTCTGTAGTCAAACATATCAGGTGTTCTATCTGTTTTAAGCCTGTCTTCTTTTTCACCATGGGAGATACCTGTAGCCCTCTCTCTTCCCTCATTTTATCTCATGTCTCCTGTGTCTTTACCAAGAATTACTTAGTTCTTATAAGAATTTTGTTATAGCTAGCATTTATGTAGAGCTTTAAGATTTGTGAAGTGCTTTACCTATATTAACTCATTTGATCCTCATAACCACCCTGTGAGGTACATGCCATTATTATCTCAGTTATACAGATGAAGAAAGTGAGACAGACGGTGGTGAAATGACTTGCCTAGGATTACACAGCTAATAAGGAGGATCTCTAAGACCATATTTGACCTTAGGTCTCCTTGACTCCAATGCTTTCTCTGCTGTTGTGCCTAGCGGCCTCAGAGCTTTTACACCTTCCTTCCTATCTTGTTTAGCTGAAGACTTTCTACATAGGAACTTGAGACATATTCTTTAGCAGTATGTCTATTCAGGGCCTTCCAATATACCCCTACATTTTAAAGGCAAATTATGCTACACTGAAAAATACTTTCAGGTAAGAAGAGATCATAAATTTAGAGGTTGAAGGAATCTTAGACACCATCTAGTCCAACCTCATCAATTTACAGATAAGGAAACTGAGGCCTAGAACAGTTGTTAGCTGCCTAAGATCGCACAAGTTGTAAGTAGCAGAGTTGTGTTTAGAACTCATATACTTTGGCATTAATGCCACCTCGGCTCGTGTATGCCTTCTTCCTTCCCTCCTATTGGTGAGAGTTGAGCTGGAACTCTCCCAAGATCCTCATTTAAAGGAAGGGTGCCTAGAGCAGATATCTTAATCACTTCCCGCTAGTACTGTTCCTTTCCCACTTTCTCGCTTTCCACTTTTCGGCTAATTTTTTATGTGTTATCTTCTGTCATTAGATTGTGAACTTCTTGGATGTAGAAAGTATTTAATAAGTCTACAAAGTTTGGTCAGTTTTTACAGCTTTGAGTTTGTAGTTACATTTTTGATAGCTGAATCTTTTTTGGTGATTTTGTTTTATAGGATCCTAACTATAATATTTTTAAACTAATTTGTTTTTGAACTTAGATAAACTCTTGCCTGGTGATGAAGGAGCACTTCACCTCCATTTGATGCATTATTGTGAATCATGCACAGCACCCAAAATGCCGGAATTTATTCTCTTTGCTTTCCATAATGAATATCAGAAACTTCCATGGAGGGACATGTACCCAGACCGAGTGCTAATGGAAGCATTCTTCAAAGTAAGCACTTTGTAGTAGGGTAAAAATACTGATTTTCTATTGAATAGTATGCACTTTTGCCAGTATTTAAAAGACTTTGAAGAGCACCAGAATCGATAGAGTATATTTTCTGCAATCTGTATTTATTTTAAAGTCAGATTTACACCATTCGGAAATAGCCAATGACAAAAATTCAGAATTTGTCATCTTTTCTTCCCCCTTAAACTTTAGTAGTCTATTCTATGAGTATCTGCTCACAGTGGGTAGAATTCCTCTAATAATGACATTTACCTTTAAATCGTCTCCTTGATTAGACAGTACGACTAGCTGTCTAGCTGTAGACGCTATAGCATTATCTAACGTTAAAATTGCTTTTTAAGAAAATAAATCTCAGATTGATTCTTGAATTGTTATTTTGTATAAATTTCTCTGTAAAGTGTATAATTAAGGAAAGAGTGGCCACATATTCACATTAGGTGTCACTCACTCATTTTCACCATGTAGAGCTTGACGTTACATGAAGAAATGATTTAGCCTGTAAATGTTGAACTCTGCAAAAAAAAAATATTAAATGTTTTTGGTTATTGCTTTACTGTTGAGAAAATAGTTGTGAACAATGCGTACAAAATGTATCATCAGTCACATTGACTGATGATACATTTTTAACCATCTTGACATGATCTTATCAAACTTTTACCTAAAAAATTATGAATGAAAAAGTATTAAGTTCTTACTATATATATCTGAGGTTACAAATATAAAAGTAAGGAAAGTTTTTGATCCCAATGCACTTAGGTTCAAATGAAGGGACATGGTGACCAAGAAGGGTGTTGGGGGCAAAATAAGCATTTTTTGAATGCCTATTCTGTGCCAGGTGTTTTACAAATATTATCTCATTTGATGTTCACAACAATCCTATGAAGTAGGTGCTATCATGAACCCATTTTACAGTTGAAGAAATTAAGGCATACAAGGTTAAGTGAATTCTCTAGGATCACACAGCTAGGAAGCATCTGAGGCTGATTTTGAACTTGAGTCTTAGCCCCAGGCTCAACACTCTTTCCATGCCAAGCCCAGCACTGTATCCACTGTACCACCCAGCTCCTGCTGTTCTGGCCTGGACCTTACTCAGGCCAATTCTCTGGTAGTTTAGGTTCAGTATTAGAACAAAATGAGACCCTTGCAGGTCATTGAACGGTTAGCAAAAATAGATTTACTTTTCAACAAAATAGGAGGATATTTAACAAGAATAGGTATCATGGACACTGCAGGGGGCCTGAGGTTGTTTCCCCTTGCCTAAGTTATCTGTACTAGTAATCTACCAGCCAAGTCTAAGAGCACCCCCCTGGAGCACCTCCTTAATATTTTTTACTCAAACAAATCAAAAGTGATATCAAAAGCCTGAACTTTTAGTCTCCTGAGCCAACTAAGACTTCAGGGTGATCTCAGTAGTTTTTAGGGAAAAATTAGCATGAAAGGCAGGGATTAGAATATTGCTCCTTCCACAGTGGAGCATTTGAGTCTGGAAAGGTACCCGGATGGTGAGTGGCGCCATAGATAAGTAGACTGACACAACAGACCCCAACCAGAAACAATAGCAGAGTTGATTTGGGGGGGGGGGGGGGGGGGGGAACGTCAGCAAGCAGCCATATTGGTGAAGCTTTTATAATCTGATCTTACCTTTTAGAACTTTAAGTAGTTAATAATCTAAAAGAGATCTCCTTTTAAAAAAATACATTTTTATTGATGTCCTTTGTTTTTGTACTTACCTGCAGTTCCCAATGTATTCATTCCTTGACCCCTTCTTAGAGACACACCCTTATAGCTGAGTGAAAAAAAAGGGATGAGGGGAGTAGTTTAGCAAAACTGGTCAACATATCAGAAAAGTCTTATTTTATGTGCAGTGTTCCATCCCCATAGTCCCTGACTTTGCAAAGAAGCAGAGAGAGTGAGAGAGAGAGACCTTCTCATATTTGTTTTTGGGGGCCCTGCTTTGTCATTACAGTTTTGTAGCCTTCAGTTTCCATCGTTTTGTTGCTCTTTTTTTTTTTGTAGCAAAGAATTGGAAATGAAGTAGGTGTCTGAGGAATAGCTAAGCAAATTGTGGTACATAAATGTTACACAGTTTTCTGGTGCTATAAGGAACGATGAATATGTTGACAGAGAAGCATGGGAAGACTTGTATGAATTGATCAGTGTGCAGTGAAGTAAGAAGAACAAGGAAAGCAATATATATAATGACTACAGCTGTATTTATGTACAACTACCTTCATGTACAACTTATTTAGCTATTCTTCAATTAACAGATATCTACTTTGTTTACAATTCTTTGCTGCTACAAAAAGCGTGCTGTGTTTTGGTGCATATGGGGCCTTTCTTTTTTTGTCTTTCACAATAATTGTTGAAGTCTAAGCATAGTAGTGAAATCTGGGTTAAAGATGGTAGACATTTTATTTATTTTCTTTGCATAATTCCAAATTGCTTTCTAATGTTGTTAGACCAATTTATAGTTCCACTAATATTTTATTAGTATGTCTGTCTCTCCACAATTCCAACATTAATTATTCCCATCTTTTGTCAGCTTTGCCAGTTTATTGGGTATGAGGTGAAATGTTAAGAGGTGTTTTGATTTGCATTTTCCTTATTATTAGTGTTATGGAACATTTTTTCACATGGTTGCTAATAGTTTGTAATTATTTTGAGAATTTTAAATAAATATTCCTTGACACCTCCTACCTGTTGGATAATTTCTTATGTCATGTCCTAAACTTATTACCACATCTATTAGAATTCTCTCTTGTATTGGAAGCATAGTTTTTTCAGATTAAGTTTTTTACAAGAATGAATAAAACATAATTAAGCTATTTAACACTGATCTTGTATCCCTACTCCGTTAGAGGGGAAAATTTATCTCATTGAACCTTAATTTATTAATGCCTTCATATTTTGAATCCTGAGGAATGTTTAAAGAAGCTATCATAGGGTTTTACTTCCTATCTCAGAGAAGAGACCATGAATGAGTGACTTTATAACTATTGGAGTGTTTAAAGTTGCAAGGGTGCCAAGTAGTTACTTTTTTATCTGCACTAAGGAATAGACTGGAGGAAATGGCTTAACTTTGTGATGAGGGAAAGCCCTATTTATTTATTTATTTATCCATCCATCCATTTATTTATTTATTTATTCATCCATCCATCCATCCACCCATTTATTTATTTATTTTTTAATGTTTAACAATCACTGCCATACAATTGAGATTTTATCCCCCCCCACACCTACCCTCCACAACCCCCCTCCCTCCCCACGACTGCATACAATTCTGTATAGGTTCTACATATACTTTCCTATTGAGTACATTTTCACTATAGTCATGCTATGTAGTCGGACTAAAATAAATGGGAGAAATCATATAACAAATCAAAACATGATTCACAAAAACATACACATACACAAACATGATCTGCTACATTCTGCGAATGACTTGAGGGAATGTTTTAAAAATAATGATAGTTTACTTTTGTAGAGTGCTTTATAATTTATGGAGTGCTTTCCTCAAAATCTTAAGGTAGATAGTGAAAGGGTCTTTATTTCTGTTTGGCAGTTGAGGAAACTAAGTCCTGGTGAGGTTAAGTAGCTATCTCTTGTTCACATGACTAGTAAATGACAGAACCAACGTGGATGGACACTTAGGTCCAATGAACTTAAATCTAATGTTCTTTATAAGGAAAACCTTGCTGACTTTTTAAAGTTCATAACAACAGGGGAATAGGGGAGATTGGAAGAGTTTTGTCCTATAAGTCTGTTAGATATACATACTTAATCTTGCATATTTTAAGACTGTCCAGTCCTTTTCTGCTCTAAACGTATATTGACATGATGATATTTGGAGAAGTGGGGAAGCATTAATTAAAAACAAAAAGCAAGTGACAACTAACATATCATTAAGACAGAAATGAAGAGGAATGTGTCATTATCAAATTACAGAACCAGAATTAAGGGATAAGAAAGGCAGTCATATAAGATACAACACACAGGAGACCCAAATAAGGGATATTTTCAGATATTATTTTTCAAAAATGTCAGTACATTTTTAATACCAGAAAATTCTTCCTTCCATGGCCTGTAGGTTGGTTTAAAAAAATTATTTAGGTGATAAACCAAGTTTTTGTTCCATTAATGCAGTGGATAATAATAACTCCAGGGGTGCTGTAGTTTTTTAGCCTTTGCCTAGAACTCACAAATTAACTGCACAGAATTTATGATGTGCCTATATGTAGACTGGAGTGGGTTGTTGATCTTGACTATGGGAGGAGATGATTTTCTATTGTTCTTTCCTTGAAAGAAACAAGGATTTTAGAGGGAATCATTATTTGCTTTTCAAAAAAGTAACCATAGTATTCCTTTAACTAATGAGCTCCCCTGGTGCATTTAAAAGTGCTTTTAATTCGCAAAAACAAAATTTAAACACAAAATTTTTCAGGACGTAATTATTGCATAAAACAAAAAAAAATGTTTTTAACAGTTTTGATCTGATTTCTCCTAGGTGGAAAGAGGAAGTCCCAAGAGCTGTTTCTTATTCATGGGGTCTGTTTTGTGTGAAGTAAACTGGGTTAGTGTACTAGCTGATGCCTGGAATCCCAATCCCCATCCAGAAACACGAAGCATGATTGTCTGCCTGCTCTTCATGATCATCTTATTGGCAAAGGAAGATCAGCTCGTAGATCAGGCAGTAAGTCTTAGAGGTTAAAGGCCTGGAGCATCTTGGTAAATTTCCCTCTCCTACTTAGGCCCCACATATAGTTACATTATTTTGGCATGTTTGCATGCTCTTACATGCATTTAGATAGATGCTTAATATGAGAAGTTATTTAAAGAACCAGAGGAAAAGCTCCACCATGTCTAGTAGATCCCTACTTGAAGATTTATAGATAGATGTAGACAAAAATAACACCGGAGAAGAGTGTCATTGATTTAGATTGTAAAAGTGATGGAGAGTACTTATGCCAATCATTGAATATAAAGTGTATGAGTCTTGACAATAAAGTAATGTGGCTTATTTTCTCATGTGGCTCTGCTCTGAAAATCACTATCTTGAGAGGGAAATATTCATTAGGAGGTATTAAATTAGAAAAAAAATTCTTTTTATTTTTTTTAATCAACAAAAGTCTGCCTTTTCTCCCTTCCATTCCTCTCCTCTTCCTGAGTATGAAAGAAAGAAAAACAAAACCTCTATTAGAAACATGTCTAGACAAGCAAAAAAAAAAAATTCCCACATGGCAATATTTTTTTTTTAAAGTCTCAATCTTCATTCTTACATCATCACTTCTCCATTGTGGATGGGTAGCATGTTTCATCAGAAATTGTTTGGTGTCCTGGTTGGTCATTATGTTCTTTATGATCAAAGTTTTTAAGTTTTTCAAAGTTGTCTTTGCTATATTGTTGTTACTGTATAAATTGTTCTCCCGGTTCTACTTGTTTCCATTTGCATCAGTTCATACATGTCTTTTCAGGTTTCTCTGAAAATATCCCTTTCATCATTTTTTTCCTTTAAAAAGAATCTGTTTTATTTTATTTATATCAGGTTCTCCCCTACCCAGTGGGAATGCAAGAAATACAAAACTCAGAACAAATATGAGGTCACACTTAATCTCATATATTTTAAGCCATTTCTGCATTAGACATGTTTGGGGGTGGTGGGAAGAAAAAATATAAAGTGAGAGGAAAAAAATATACTTCAGTCTGCAATCTGAATCCATCAATTTTATACATGAAGGTAAATAGCATTTTTCATTCTGAGTCTTTTTGCATTGTGGTGGGTCATTGTGTTGATCAGAGATACTAAGTCTTTGACAGTTGGTTATCTGTACAGTATTACTAATACTATGTAAATTGTTTTCATGATTCTGCTCACTTCATTCTTCCTCAGTTCATTAAGTCTTCCCAGATCTTTCAAAAATGAACCCCCTTCATCATATCTTGCAACTCAGTAGTATTCTATCAAATTTAAATGCCATAATTTCTTAATCCATTCTCCAATTGATGTGGACCATATCACTTTGTAATTCTCTGCCACTATCAGAAGAACTAAAAATATTTTTGTATATTTGAAT
This sequence comes from Notamacropus eugenii, assembly GCF_028372415.1. Lineage (NCBI taxonomy): Eukaryota > Metazoa > Chordata > Mammalia > Diprotodontia > Macropodidae > Notamacropus > Notamacropus eugenii. Next base: position 327,938,098 of record NC_092875.1, read on the forward strand.
TTTCTTCTTAATTCAGATCCTTAGCTTTTTCTTCTTGTTTTGATTTACCTAGGTCCAAACAGAGTAAACTGAGATCCTTCAGTAGTATGGTTTTGATCTGTATTTTTCTCTGTAACTAAATTAACTTTTCATTTAGGCATTTAAATGCTATACTGTTTGGTGCATTTCAGCAAAATGTAGTTTTCCTATTTGCCTCTTTTAATTGTTTTTGTTATTGTCTTGTCCAGGATCAAGATTGCTACTTTGCTCTTTTTAATTCAGCTTCAATATTTACTCCAGTGCCTCATTTTAACTCTGTGTGAGTCTTTGTTTTAAATGTATTTCTTGTAGATGACATATTGTTAGATTCTGCTTTATAATTCTGCTATCTTCTTCTGTTTTATAAGTGAGTTCATTCTATTCACATTTACAGTTATAATGTTTAATAGGGCATTTCCCTCTATCCTATTATTCTCTTACACTTTTCCATGTCTTTGTTACTTGGCCCTTCTTTACATAGAAGAGAATGGTAAGGGAGAAGTGTGCTGGGCGCCAGTGCTCTGGTTTTGGTATAGTCTGTTTCTCTTCCCCTGTTCCTTTTCTTTTTCGCTTACCCAGACCTCAGTCACATAAGTCACATAAGGTAAAAATGTAAATTTTTATCCTTTCCTTTAGACCTCTCTTTACCATCTACCCTCCTAGAGTTAATTTTGCTTAGGACTAACTCCTTCTTAATCTTCCTTTCTTTTTCTTTATCTCTTTTACTTTTTCCCCTTTCTTTCATTTCCCTGTTGAGTGAGTGTGTGTGTGTGTGTGTGTGTGTGTGTGTGTGTGTGTGTGTGTGTGTGTGTGTGTGAGAGAGAGAGAGAGAGAGAGAGAGAGAGAGAGAGATAGACAGGCATATAGACCTAAAGAAATAGAGACTGCAATTGAGTGTATTCTTTATCTCCTTTGACCAGATCAGATCAGAGTGAACTTCAAGTGTCAGCCTGCTCCCTCTTTCTCTTTTTCCTTGGTTGCATAGACTTCTCTTTGTCTAACTCCCAATTATATGAGATAATTTTCCCATGCCTTCCTTTCTTACCTGTCCCCATTCCTCCCCATGTATTCCTCTTCCACTTTTTTCTTTTAAGAACATCAAAACATAACAAGCCTTCTGTCTTATTAGACTCCCTCTCTCAACTATCATAATGATAAAATTGTGAGGGACACATGCATCATCTCCTCATCTTAGAAAGTAAAGAGTTTATCTTTGTTAATTGCCTTATAAATGCTTGCTCATATTTACTTTTATGTGTTTCTCTTGCTTCCCATATTTGTGTTTCAGAATCTCTGCAGCTCTGGTTTTTTCATTAGAAATGTTATTTCATTAAAGGTCTTTTTTTCTCTTTAGAAATTTATTCAGTTTTGCTGCTTATGTTATTCTTAGTTGTAAGCTTTTATTTTTTGCTTTCTGAAATGTCATATTCCAAGCTCTCTACTCTTTTATTATGTGCTAAATATTTGGGGATCTTGACTATGGCTCCTAGGTACTAGAATTTCTTTACTTCTGGCTGCTTGTAATATTTTTCTTTGACCTGAGAGCTCTGGATTTTGGCTGTAATGTTTCTAGAATTTTTCATTTTGGGGCTTTGAGGTAATAACCAGTATATTTTTTCTATTTTCACTTTGTAGGCAGGTTTTTTTTTTTTTTTTTTATGATTTCTTGAAATATGATGTCTGGGCTTTTTTTTGTTCTCTTTTGGTGTCTTTCAGGAAGTCTAATGATTCCTAAATGATTTCTCTTCAATCTGTTTTCCAGGCTAGTTGTTTTTACTGTGAGTTATCTTGCATTTTCTTTTATGTTTTAGTCTTTTGATATTGTTTTGATATTTCTTGTTGTCCCATGGAATCATTAGCTTTTATTTGGTCTATTCTAAATTTCAGGGAGTTTATATCTTAGGTAAGGTTTTATATTTCTTGTTCTAAGCTGTTGATTCTTTCTATTTCTGTCTTCCATAGCTATTATTTTCCAATTTTTTCTTCTAGCACTCTCATTTCATTTATAGGAAACATATTCAATTCTTTTAAAAATCAAAACAAAACCTCTTCATCTCTTTCTGGAATTCTAGTTGAACTTGCGTCCAAGCTTTGTTTTTCTTTGAAGATTTGTTTATAGATGTTTTGGCGTCATTCTCTTCTTCTGGGTGAGTGTCTTAAGTGTCCCTATTACCATAGTAGCTTTTTATGGTTGGATTTTTTAAAATTTACTTATTCTTCTAGCTTGTTTTCTGACTTTGGACTTGGTGTTAGGTCTGGGATCTGTTCACTCCCTTTTGGAATGAGAAGTCTGAACTTATGTCTTGGGTCCTTCTTTCTTGGGGTATTATAGGATCTCAATGACAGTTTGTGCTGGGGATTTGTAAGCTTTCAATGTTCCCATAGTGATGTGATCCAGGACAAAAATCTGATTTCTAATCTGGTCTGAGCTCGGCAAGTTCTTGACTTGGGTTGGAGTCTGAGCAAAACTTGGACTTGCCCATGATGGCAATTGTAGTAGACTGCTGTTGGACTCAGCTACTGTCATCTAGTTGGAGAGTTCTGTAGTTTAGAATAACAGAAATATAGACTCCCCTTTAGTTTGGGTTTCCTGTTCTACTTCTTGTCCTATAAACTTCACACTACACTGGAGGCTGGAACTGAGAACCCAGGAAATAAGATCCCACTTTGATGCTGGGATCAGAGCTGCATAGCTGTCACTTGTTTCTGAGCTTTCTCCTTGCTTAAGCATGTAGCCTAAGGCATCTTGGAATGCTCACCCTAGATGTAGGTTCCTTCCTCAGTCTGCCCTAGATTTGTGACCTGGAATGGGTAGTAAGTGGCAAAACGGCTAGTTGGCACATGTTCTTGTACTTTGTATAAGGTCAAGCTCCTTTCTGTTGGTCTGAGACCTCTTCTTGCCTTGGTGATAGCCTTAGTCTTCAGCAAGAGTAGGAGTGGAAAGGGGGAGATGCAAAGCGTTCCTGGCTAGACCCTGCCCCATATTTGCAAACCTAGCTGTTTGTCTTCCTGTGTTCACCTGGGCTGGAAAAGTGACTCACTGTGATTTATTTCTTGGATTCTCTGTTCAAGACTTGGTCTGGTTCATTTTACTCCTATTTATGGAAGAATTATAGGGGAGAACTTGACTTTACTTTTTCCTGCTACTCTGTCATTTTGTTTCTGCTTCTTCTAAATTAAAAAATATGTTCTCATTATTTAATAGTCACACTTGTGACTCAACTAAAAGGCCAGTCTTGAGTGTTTCACTGTTTAGTAATCCCTTCAGATCTTCACTTCCTAACAAGAGTGCTTAGCACTGCAGAAGATCTGAAGGACCATTAGTCCATCCGTACCTCAGTAAGAATTCCCTCTACAACTCACCCATCCCATGATTGTCCAACCTTTGCCCTCTCGAGTGAGAGCTGACTCTACTGCACAATGCATCAGAAAAATGTGAAACCTTTTTAACATGTAAGATTTTGAGTTTCTTTTTCATCATAAATAGCTGCTCTTTAGTGCATTTGTTCCATAATTGAGTAATTAACAAATGCTTTTTCTCAGACAGGAACTTGCTGGCATTGTTTTCCAAATTAGTATTTAAGATGAGCTAGAAGGAATCCAGAAGTATCATTTCTAAAAATTACCAGTTAACTTTTTTTGATACAAGATCTTATCTTATGGCTAGGAGGTACAGATGTTATAGTTGATAATCGCCTGTTTTTCTTCACAGAGTTCTCACCAATGAGAGAAGTTCCCTTTAAAATTGGACCTGTAATATTAGTAAATCTTAGTGTTTGTGTGTTTTTACCAAATCTTCAATTATAGTGTTTACTGTCTGCACAATGTCACTATATACTGACTCTTAATTACATTGTACTTATTGTTAAGCCTCATAGCCAATAACCACGACAAAAATATTGAGAAAAATTCCCTGCTAGAAAAATGGATAAATACCTGTAATTCCAGAACGAAACATCATATTTATTTGTTTGTTTTCACCCCAGGATTCCCCATTGCTCAATCTCCTTGGACAGGCAAGCTCTCTTTCCTGGCATCTTGTAGATATTGTGTCATACCAAAGCGTCATTGGGTACTTTAGCAGCCATTATCCTCCATCTATCATCTTGGCAAAAGCTTCTTCAGCTGAACTAATAGTAAAACTCTTAAAAGCATCTGCGGGCTTCAGTGTTGCTACTGATGGACAAATGCACCTTGTAAGTAAAATAACTGCTACAAAGTTGTAGGAACTTTTTATAACTAGTGAAAATGGGAATGTATAGTGGTGTATATCATTGTGGCATATAAGAGAGTTTCCTGAGTTATGGTTTATAAGTTGTCTCATCATCAAACCTAAGGTGATGTTGTAATTGTACTAGTTTTTTAAATTTCCCAGTTGAAATACTATATGATAAGTTAAAAATGTTGATTTATCTTTATTAGTCAGTGAAGCATTAATTATGTACATCCTATGTGCACTTGGGCATTCAAAACAGAAGTGAAATAACCCTTGCCCACAGGGAACTTACTTTCTTATGGGAGAGACAACATGGATACATGCAAGCATTTGGAATATTTACAAAATGAATAAAAGGTAGTTATGGGAAGGAGGGGATAACTAATTCAAGGGCATTTAGATGGGATATGGAACGTTGTATGTGTAAAACTGTAAATAGGATAGTATGACTAAATCACCAACTATAGGGAGGAGAGTGATATGTACAAAGTTTGGAAAGATAGGAAGACCTTTACAGGTCCAAAACGGAGTTTACATTTAATCTTTGATACAGTGAGGAACCATTAGAGCTTTTTGATCAGGGAATGACATGCTCAAACTCACATTTTAGGGAAATTACTTTGGCTGTTATATGTAAAATAAATTGGAGCAAAGAGAGATTTGAGGTGACCAAATAGAAGACTGTTGTAATAGTTCAAATGAGGACTCATGAGCTTGAGTCAGTATAGTTGGTAGTGGTGTGAGTAAAGAGGAGGGGGGCGGGGTGTACGTGAGTGATGTTGTGGAGAGAGAAGCAACAATATCTGATACCTAATTAGAGATATGTTGTGAGTGAGGTGTCAGGAATGACCCCCAGGGTTGTGGATCTGGGTGACTGGTAGGATGATATGGCTAATGGAAAGGGAGAATTTTGGAAAAGAAATGAGTTTTTGGGGAAGACTATCATGACTTCTGTTTTCAAAATCTGGAGGTGAGATGCCCATGGGTCATCGAATTTGAGACAGTAAAAGGTAGTTGGTAATGTGGGACTCAAGCTCAAGTGGCTACATGCAGAAACAGGTGGAGACACACACACACACACACACACATACACACACACGCTATCTGCACAAGGAATTCATGAATGGTTCACTTTTGTTTGCGTTCCCTTTGCCTGGCCAGAGAATTGCCACTAGTCATGACACTGAGTTCTGGTCTTGCCATTCTTATTAAGTATGACCTTAGGCAAATCACTTCAAGCCTCTATCTCTTGGCACTGACTGTCCCTCTAGCCTGGAGGACACTTTCTTTCCATGTCTGTCTCCCAGGATCCCATGTTTCCTTTAAACCTCAGTTTAAACAGAGCCTTCAATGTGGAACATTTCTTGACCCCTTCCCCACACCAGCCAGTCTTGCTCCTGCCCTAAATTTCCTTGAAGATATTTTGTATGTGCTTACTTAGGTACATGTTTTCTCTCCTGCTTAGAATATAAGCTCTTTGAGGGCAGGGCTGATGAATTTTTGTCTTTGCATCCCTAATGCCAAGCACAGTACCTACTGTGGTGTATAGCTCAAATGCTTGAGTCTGTAGATTTGACTTGCCCACTCATAGCTTTGTGACCTTGGGGAAGTAATTTCACGTCTCTGAACTTCACTTTTCTTATCTGTAAATTGGGATTAATTAATAACAGCCCCATTTACTTCCCTGAATTGTTGTGAAAATCAAATGAGATAATGTCAAATTTAAAATGAATAAACCCTTCTGTTGTTGAATATGAATGTTCATTGAATTTTAGTTGAATTGACTTGAAACCCTTTTGTTTTTGGTTAGGATGCAGTTCCAAAATGCCTAGCTTTCACTCGCCAGGTGGTACAGTTTCTCGGTTCTCTGGAACAAAATGGAAAAATTACTTTTGCAGTACTAGAACAGGAAATGTCTAAGCTTTTGGATGACATTGTTATCTTCAATCCACCAGGTAAGTGACAAATGGAAAAACCACTAACTTGTTTTGGCCAAATGGCTTGGAATGGTAATGATAATGAAATGGGAGATGTCTCTTCCTCTGAAGGTCCAGTTCTCCTTCAGTGGGAAGAGTTTCATTTACTTTCCTAGCTTCAGGGGTTCAGCAGCCATTCTTCAAGTCTTCTCTGTCAGACATGTTTTTTCATTCTTTAACTTTGTGACCCAGGTTAGGGTTCACTTCTGCATTTTCACATCCTTTTCTGTCTTTGTTTTTAACTTGGGGGGAAAAAAGAAAAACCCTTTCATTTTTGTTAAAGAAACATTTTATTTTCTCTGATAACCTGGAGAGAGGAGAAGCATTCCAGTAGGCCTTTGCCTTCTTTCTTAGAAGGGAATCAATCAACCTTTAGTCTATGAATATGTAATGTAGCAGCAATGACTGGCCCATGGTAGAAAGAAAAAAATATCCTGTTATATATGCAGGGCACTGCAAAATTTCATTGGCCTTCTGTACTTGCTGGAAGAAAGATTCTCTGTTAGTTTTTGGTAGTGCTTATTTCCACCTCTCTTGTTAAATTTTTGTTAAACTTGTCTTTTAGCTTTGGTTTACCATTTATCCCAGTAAGCTTAAATCTTTAAAAGTTCTTTGTCTTTATAATGTTATCATATAAGTTGTTCTTTTCATTTTGCTCATTGCACTCTATCACTTCATAAAAGGTTTCTCTGAAATCATCCTTTTCATCATTTCTCATAGTGCAGTAATGCCATTCCACAATTAATGGGTGCCCTCTTGGTTTCTAGTTCTTTACCATATGTTACAAAAAGAACGTCTATAAATATTCATATACATATGAATCTTTTTCCATGTTCTTTCCACTCTTTGAATGTAAAATTAATAGTGGTATCAATGAGTCATAGGATATGCATAGTTTAGTAACTTTTGGGATATACTTTCCAGAATGGATTTATACCAAGTCATAGCTTCAATGGCAGTGCAGTAATGTGAACTTAATCTTATGAAGAAACATTTGTGTCTTCTACTTATAATAGAATATAACCACTTCATCTTTGTATAGTCCTTCCTACTGGCTCATTTATATTTACCTTTCTGTGTTTCTTTTGACTCCTATGTTTCTCTTGCAAAATTTATATGTAGCTCTGTTCTTTTCATAGGGAATGCTTGGCAGTTCCATTTGTTTCCCCTTAGGAGTATTCTCAGTTTTTCTGGATAAGTTATTCTTGACTGGAAATCTGTATTTTTTGCCTTTTAGAATATCATATGACATACTCTCCATTTCCTTTTTTGTGGAGCTGCTAATCAATCTTAACTGTAGCTCCTTAGAATTTGAGTACTTTCTTTCTGACTGCTTGAAGTCGTTTTTCTTTTTTTGGTTGTTGTTTGTTTGTTTTTTTTTTTCTTTGAGCTAGAAACTGTGTATGTGTGTGTGTGTTCTGTCTTTTGTTGCCGAAGAAGACCATGCCATCAGAGAAATAATGACATGACTTGCACTTGACTTTGTTTTCAGTGAGGGAGGGCTGTGCAGGTCACCAGCCTCACTTCTCCTCCAGAGCCATCTGAATCCAGTGACCAGATATTCATCTGGATGACTGGAGAAGACTCAGGATGAGGCAATTGGGATTAAGTGATTTGCCCAAGGTCACACAGCTAGTAAGTGTCAAGTGTCTGAGGTGAGATTTGAATTCAGGTCTTCCTGACTCCTGCACTGGTGCTCTGTCCACTGCACCACCTAGCTGCCCCTGGGCTAGAAACTAGATATTTTAGGTATGGTTTTGCTGAAAGTTTTCATTTTGGGGTTTCAGGAGTTAACCAATAGTTTTTCTTTTTGTCACTTTGCCCTCTAGTTATAATAGACAGAAGAAGTTTGCATTCATAATTTCCTGAAGTATGATATCTAGGCTGTTTTTTTGTCCATGACTTTTAGGTTATCTAAAAATTTTTTAATTATCTCTGTCCTCTTTCTTGAAGTCATTTGTTTTTTTTTTGCAATACCTTGCATTTTCTTCTGTTTTTTTCAGTCTTTAGACTTCATTTTAATATTTCTTGTTATCTCATAGAGACATTAACTTCTGTTTAGTCCGTTCTAATTTTCAGGGAGTCTGTTACTTGGGTAAGATTTTGTACCTCTTCTGCTAAGCCATTAATTCTTCTGTCTTCTAGAGCTCTCGTTTCTTTTCTGTTTCTTTAGAGTTATGATCTTGTTCAGGAGGTCTTCAGTAGGTTCTTTGCATTTCTACTTTGCCCTCTGATTCTAAGATATCTAGGTAGTTTTCCTTGTAATTTCTCAGAAAATGATATCCAGGCTATTTTTAAATTCATGGGTTTCAGGTAGTCCAGTGACTCTTAAATTATCTTTCCTTTGTTTTATAAGTTATTTATATGAGATATTTCACATTTTCTTGGTTTTTTTTTTCAGCCTTTTGACTTTGTTTTATTATATCTAGATGTTTCATGAAGTCATTAGTATTTTATTATTTCTCCATGTCTCATGGTGTTGCTAGTTTCTGTTTGACCAGTTCTTATTTTCAAGGAGTTACTTTCTTCAGTAAGGTTTTGTAACTTTTTTTTTTTTTAGCAAGATGCTAATTCTCTTTTCATATATTTCTTCCATAGTTATCATTTGGTTTTAAAAATAATTTTCTTATCTCTTTCTTTAATTCTTTTAGGAATTCTTGTTGGACTTGTGTCCAGTCTACATTTTTTTGGAGGGGAAGAGCTAGGCCCCCATTTGCTTGCTGCCACACCTCTCTGCTCTAGATCTGTGACACAGAACTGGACAGTGGGTGATAAAGATGCAATTTTTGAAACCATTTTTGCTCCCAGCATCCATTTTAGGTGTCCTTGGGATCACTTTCTGCCCTGATGCTTCCTCTATTGGTCCTCTTGTCTCAGCTCCCTCTCTATCCTTAGGTGTTAGTATGCTTCTTGTTCTGTCATGGCTGCTGTGACACTGCATTCCTCCCCAGCCCTCACTTTAGGTCCTTAGATCTCTCTGTCTTCCGCTTCATGGCTTTTCTAATGAGAATTTGGTCTGGCATGTTTTTTAGGGTGTTGTGAAGGAGAGTTGGTAGGTGAATTAAGCAAAAATGCTTCTTCTCACTCTGCCATCTTGAACTCTTCCTCTTGTCACTTTATGTGATTTTTAACATTAAAAAAAATCTATTTCTTCCAGACATTCTAGTGACTTCATGGCAGTCTTCTTATTTGAGGTTTTGCTTTGATGATGTTTTAAGTTATTCTCTTTATCAAGGTTTTCCTGTTGGCTCCATAATATCATTTTATCATTAATGCCTTTTGTTTACTCATTTTTCCAATTTAATTTTTTGAATTGAAACTTTGTGTTAGGATTGGTCCTTGCCCTCTTTACTTATCTATCTTCAGGTCCCAGCTTAGGTCTACAGGATGAATTAAGATTCTGCTTCAGAAAAGTAACTGGGCTGTAGGTCAACCCAATTTTTGGGCTGGAAAAAATGACCTATTGTGATTTCTCCTTGGATTTCTCTATCCCTCCTTGGTATAGTACTCTTACTTGATCTTTATTACAGTTGCTTTGGGAAAGAACTGGGCAATATACCAGTTTACCAGTTACTTTTCTCCCTTTATCAGCTTCTTAATCTAACTTAGTGTGATAATTGATATTCTTTCTTATCAATGGGTTCATTGATCTTGAAGGTTAACATAGTAATAAATGCTTCTAAATATCCTGCTCTTTTTTTTTTTTGATGGAGTTGAGAATGAGTGGGTTGGAGAAATTGGACCTATGATTTCATTGATGTGACAAACTCACAGTGAAGAAATGTATTCTACCAATACAGATTGACAGTTGTTCGGTAACTATAGTTTTACTCTGCAGCTCTAAGAGACTTGCCTAGGGTCACATATCCAATGCGTTTCAGAGCTTGAAGTTGAATTCATGTCTTCCTGACCCAGATCCTCTCTGTCCATGATAATTCTCTGTTTCTCAGACTACCATGAACCTTTGAAGTTTTTTGTTTGTTAATTTTTGTATTTGAATGTCTAAGAAATGAAATAGAAATACTTCAGTCTTGTTGAATACATCTAGCTAAACATTCCAGAAGTAGCTTTTTTATTGGCACTTAGTATACTACTGCTCTCATGCACTGTGACTCTTAGATGGTTTGAAAACATTAGCTTCCTCTTATCTAGAAAATACATTATCATGTAGTAGGCCACACACTTATTAAGTGGCTAGAACTGTGGAATGGCTATGTTTTGAATCTTTTAGAAATTACTATCAAAACTCTGAAGCCTGCACAGATATAGCTAAGAATTTAAATGTTGCTCTTCTCTCCTCCATCAGATGAATTTTAATAGTATTGAAGGACCAGTGATGGGTTATCATGTGTATCAGTGGAGATATATATATATATATATATTTTATTCCCTTCAGATATGGATAACCAGACTCGTCACATGGCCCTCAGCAGACTCTTTGTTGAAGTTTTAACGATGATGAATAATGCTAGTGTCCCGACAGCTGAGTTCCTTCGGGGCAGTGTCCGGAACTGGATTGACCAGAAAGTACATGGGCTGGTGGTGTTGCCCCTTTTGACAGCAGCATGCCAGAGCTTGGCCTCTGTACGACACATGGCTGAAATTACAGAGGCCTGTATCACTGCCTACTTCCGGGATGGTGAGTGAACATCATCTTGCATAAGTTATTTTTATCATTTCCAGGAAAAATTCATTTTTATAACTGTTACATGTCATCCTTTATAGGATGATACATTGGGATATTGGAGATAAAAAAGAACAATGTGAATCAGGGAGCTAGCATTCACATGTATCTTTGTGTGTCTATGAATACGTCTTCCTTTTCTGGGATGGGGGAGGAGATATTTAAAAAAAATAAATCCTACTCATATTATTTATACCCCTTGATTATATCTTTGATTAATATTACATTGGTAGTATAAAATTTTATTATCCCACTTATTATTATTTCAGATCCTTTATTTATTGTGGAAAACTTAACTGTGAAAACTCTAACTAAACTGTGACTGCATCCTAGTGCTCGTTCTTAATGTTTGCCTCTGCTGCTTGCTTTACAGTTTCAGTTGTTAAAGTCTTCGGGTGTGCATTGTTGAAACTGTACTGAAGTTAGGAGATCTGGCTTCTACTTTCAACTGTCCCACTCACTATATAATTTTAGGAGGATTGGGCTTCCATTTTTTTATATGTAACATTAAAGAGTTGGTTTGGAGTTAGGACAGTGCTTATAGCAGGTGTTTAATAAATCCTTGTTGATTGATAAGAAGACCGTGGAGGTTCCCTTTTTCTCCCTGATTCTTCATTTTAGGTATGGCTTTCTTTTCTATCATCTGATTGAAAAGTTACCTGTATAGCATAACTAATAATTACATAGAGTCATCACCAACTCTCAAATAGAGAATATTGTTTAACTGGTGCACTTTTCTCAGTATTTTTAAGATAATTTAGATAACTTTTTCTTTTCTTTTTAAAAGTTTTCTTTTTAATATTTTATTTGTTTTATTTTAAATTATGGAATAAAACAAGTAATTCTATAACATAATATAAAAAAGGTGATTGCACATGAAACTGCAAATCTGTTATGTACAACTTGCTATTCTTTTTAAATATATAATAGTTATCATGTAAATTTCTTTTTTTTTAAATATGTGCACCTTGTGACTAGAATATGTATATACATACACATACACACACACACACACACACACACACATACAAACATACATCCACACACAAAATCAGTGGACTGGTTGAAGTGGGCTTTGTATGTCTCCATAACCACCCCAATAAGTGTGGTGGAATTATTAGCACATCTGTGAAGATGTCTCCCATGATGTTTTCCATTTCAGTATCAAGAGAGTTGCATGTCTGAGAGTGCTGGCAAATGGGTAGCACTCGAGATCAGAATGATAATTTTGCAAGTTTATGTCATAATGTATACATAGACTAAAGCTCTAGTTCTTCATCTTGACTTTGCTACTTACAACTTGTGTGACTTGAAGTATATCTTTTATCTCCTTTTGGCCTCATTTTCCTCATTGTAAAAATACAGAATTTGTAGTAGATAATCTCTTAGGACTCTTCTAGCCCTAATTCCTATAACCCTAATATCCCATGACTCAGAAAATTTACTTAAATCTTGTCACCAGAGAAAAAAGGGAATGTTTAAAGTTAAATTTCTGATTTAAAACTAATAACTACTTTTTCATGATTTTGTGAAACGTTTTTAACAATTTACTACTTGAACATGACACACTTGAATAAATAAGAATACACTGGAAAATGAATGGTTTCATTTCCCTCCCCTGCCCCTCAACTCTTCTAATCCCTTTGCATAGTATACTGGAAAAAATATTTCCTGTCTCACAAAGATGCAGTTTCTGGGGGCAGGAAAGAGGTCCATAGATTCTGTTTATACAGTATCTAGCATGGTAGTCTGCTTCATTAGGCAACTTCAGTGCTTTTTTGAGCAAGGTAAAAGATGTGGCCTAGAGATCAGAAACTTCTAATCTTACCTTAGTCAGATTTCCTGACTATTATACTGCATCTAGTCTCAATCAAGTATTTGGTTCCTGAATGTTTCTTACTTAAGAGTTGATATGATTTTTCCTAAGACTATTATGAGAAATAATTTTACACTTTGAAGTTAAAAGTAAAAGACTTTATTAGAATAGTTGAGTTATTATGTTTGGTTCTGTTCTATTTGCTTAGTTGCTCTGCTTCCTGTTCTATTATTAGACTCCCTCAACTGTCATTTGGGATGGGGTCCTATTCTGGTATCTCTTCAAGTTCCTGAGCTCACCATAGAAGACTTTATCCAGGAGTGCCTGTCCCTTGGAAGTTATTTGACACTGTATGTTTATATGCTTCAGTGTTTAAATAGTGAGCAAACACTGAGAAATGAAATGAAAATGTTGCTCACCTTAGGAAAGTGGTTGGAGCAGGTATATCCCAGGTATGTCGTTGGTCTTCTGGATGCCATATCAAACATGTTACTTGGTTAACTTAATGTTTTATTTGAATGTATTTAAGCTTTAAGTAAGCATAAACACAAAAAACAAATGGTTTATAAAGCAAATAAGGACAGTCCTGAGATTTTTCTCAGTGTGCTTTTGATTGCATGAATGAATTGAATATATAGCTGGGATAAGGCCTTTGGAAATACCTTAGAACTCATATAGAAATGGGGCCACTAACCCTGACATAAGGATCCCTATGGGCTGTATATTGATTTAGAAATCACATACTAACATTGCAAATGTTCTATTGTATTTTATTTATTTTGTTAAATATTCCCCCACTACATTTTAATTTGGTTTCAGTTCTACACCTTGTGTTTGACACCTCTGTCTTAGAAGATCTTGCTAAGTGATTACAAGTATAGTGTATAGAGTATTAAAATATGAAACCTCCCATTAAATGTAAAACATTATTTGTTACTGTAAACTCTGATTGCAAATAGTAGAGCAAATAACCAGAAACCCATAGAGTGATGGAATGTTGGTACTAGAATGGACCTTAGAGATCATGTAATACAAACTTTTCCTCTTTTCCTATCCACTTCATTTTATAGATGAGGAAACTGAGGCAGACCTAGATAAGTGAAATGATTTGCTTGAGGTCACACAGCTAGTTCTGGGAATATAGGGACTAGCACCCAGACTGCCAAGCCAGTTAATATTTCTACTACAAGTTGATGATCTTAAGCATATTTCCTTGGAGCTTTCTTTTATGCAAGTAATATTTTATTTGAATTTTCAACTTAATGGTTTATAGTGTGTATCATGAACTTGAAAACCAAATGTAAACCTAAATTTGGGAGGGGATGGCAGGGCAGGGTGCAAAGCAGCTCCTAATTTTTCCCTTTCTTTTCTTATGTACCCACTCCAAGCTCTGTGCGAGATGAAGCAAAGCTCTTTTTGTGGTGGCACCAAGCATTGCAGTTGTCCCAGATCCAGGTTGAGCAGGATGATGCTGTGCTGATTGGAACTGTAATCCGGATTCTTCTTGGGATCCAGAACAGACAGAACCAGACAGCCGAGGAGAGGCTGAGCTCAGGGATACTGGGTGCCATCGGATTGGGCAGGAAGTCTCCCTTGTCTAACAGGTAAGAATGGGAAAGAAATACTTTTCTTTGTGAATTCCTAATTCTAAAACTAGTATGGATACTGATGAAAAACTGTTGATTTACCTCATTGGTTTAAAACTAGGATGCTATCCTCTCCCTAAAATGAAGGCTTTGATGTATAATGAAGACCACCACCAATTAATTATAGACCAAACTAACCCAATTGGAGTCTTTCTCTAGTGTCTCACTGTCATATGGAGAGGACACTGAGCTCTGTTGTGCAAACTCTGGGTTGTTGCCTGGAGCCTAGCATGGGCCCAGTGACGGACTATATGCCTGCTATTAAGGATCATTCACTCATTTACACCTAATCTCTGTCAAATTCTGTATTCAATACTGGGCATGCAAAGGACAGAAGTGAAATAATCCATATGTCCTAAGGAGCTGACACTCTTTGGCCCCAACTTGTATGACTTGAGTGAAACTTCTAAGCAGAAGATTGGCAATTCACAAAAGCTACCAAGGTTTAGAGGAGTTGTGACCTGCTTCATTGATGATTTGTTCTTGATGTTGTGATATCTAGGCCATATTCAGGTTTTACATAAACCACATTTTGGAAAAAAGCGTAACCTATATTTCTACTAATAAACAGTAGTTTTCAGAAGTCTATGTTGACAATATAGTATAGTGGAAAGTGTGATAGATTTAGTCAAAGGAACTGTATTCAGATCCAAACTTCTACTTATTACCTTTGTGATCTTGGGCAAATGACTTCACCTCTTTGGACTCAGCTTCCTTTTATGTAAAACAAGGAGGTTGCACTAGATGCTCCCCAAATTCTTTCAGTTCTAAATCTTATTGTTCTGTTTGGTTCTTTATGGTACCCTTGCATGTATTTTAAGCTTAAAAATTACATTTTCCAGAATGACAGGTAAAAAAGAATGTCTATATCTTTGTAATCTTGTAAAGCCATGATTTTAATTTGCTTTATGCGTATTAAAATGCATACAGTCAGAGAGCACAAAAACAAAATAGACAATTGAATTCAAAATTTAATCATCAAAGATGTGTTAAAGCTTGTTAGTAAGAGGGATAACTGGTGAGTAAGGAATCTGAATAATCTTTAAAAATAAACAAATGAAAAACCAATGGTTTGAATTACAATTTAAGAAACATACTTGAGATCACAGGACTTCCCAGGCAAGGTCAGGGAGTTAGCCCAAACGAGATGCCGCTGTCCAGTGCTTCCCTGAGCCCTCAGAAAGATATACATGATAGACCCGTTCTCAGAGCTCTCAAACTGTGAGAAACATATTCACTCTAAAAAGGACAATGCTCGTTGTGAAGTCAGGAAATTCATTTTTATGTTCATTCTCCCCTGAATGAATGGGTAATTCCTAATGGACTAATAACATTTGCTTCATGCAAATGTCAGACATATATGCCTTGCTTCCAGTTGTAATTTCCCTCCTGCCTCCCAGTGGTTAGGCATTTCTGAGTTCCATAGCTATCCGAAAAACACTTAAACCCCACCCCCACATGGGCCTCCATTCCTGCTTACATTTCTTATTTTCTTCATAGAATGATATGCTTTAAATTATTTTAAAGGAATTCCCTTAATTTATAAAAAGGCCAAACCTAGGATGG
Organism: Notamacropus eugenii; assembly: GCF_028372415.1. Taxonomy (NCBI): domain Eukaryota; kingdom Metazoa; phylum Chordata; class Mammalia; order Diprotodontia; family Macropodidae; genus Notamacropus; species Notamacropus eugenii. The sequence continues at coordinate 327,954,020 of NC_092875.1, forward strand.
TTTAAGGTTCTTTTACCATTTACATAAGAAGGGTAATGAAATTCTTCTCCAGCCTTTGAAGTTGTGGATTTTATCTAAAATATAAGGAAGGAGTTGTTGGCCTTCAACTATGTTAATAAGCAGGCACTCACATCCTTGTTGAGTGAGTGAAGTATTCAGCCTTTCTAATCTGTTTCCCTGCCTTCCGCAGAAAATACAAGACTTCTGGCATATTACATATTTTCTTGTGGAAACAGAAGTTTGCTTCATCACTAACCAAATCTTGTATGAAAGAATATGTGTCTGATCATCTCTTCCTACTTAGTTATCTCCTATTCTTCTAGTCCCAATCAATGTTGAAGATATTTTTCATGCCTTTGGAATAGCAGCATTCCTGTGGAAGAGCCAGACCTGGTGAAATACAGCCATTCCAAATCCAAAACATGCTTCTTAGCATATTGTAGAATTCAGCAGAATTCTGCAAGTTAATTTCTCTTAAAAGTTTGTTTTCATGTTGTTCAGTATTTAATGTAACTTTGGCCTTCATTGATTGAATAACAATAGGTCCCTGCTCAAGCACCACTTAATGGTTCCTTTTTGGGCCCTCTTGGCTCAGAGTGAATGTAAATAGAAATTGTTTCTCTTTTGGTCAGCAACCCTGAGGGTCTTCTCCTCCTAGTTTGATTTTTGTTTTTGATTAAGGGGGCCATCCCTTGATTCACTTCTTAAATAGTATATTATTCACTGTTGCCTCAAAGTGAGAACTCAGAAGGACCTCAGAGGTTCACTAATTTATTTGTACTACCTGGACCCCCTTTAAAAAAAAATGTACTCAGCACTGCTCCTCTTCCCTTGGAAATCTACTTTCTATAATCCTCTATCTCTTTTTTTGAAATTGGTGTCATTTCAAAAAAGAAAATATTTTTTTAAATGATACATCATAAATTTAATAATTTATTGTAAATTTGACAGTTTTTTCCTGCATTGAAACTTTGATGACGCATACTATCATATTGTAAACAAGTCATTACATGCATATATTCCTGCCAGTGCATGTTGAATTTCCTAACACTTGCTTGTTAAGGCTTGTAGGCAGACTTATCAGTTATAAATTGCATTTTGTGTGTTTACTTGGAAAATAATGTAATCAGTACAACTTTAACTCTGTTACACAATAGTTGAAACATGATGAATGGATTTTAAAATTTTTCTTCTCTTCTTAACTTATCCTTCCACTACCCCCTTATTTTTATTCAGTACTCCCCAATTGCACCTAAGGCTATTGCTGCCCTCTTCCCCCACCTTCCCATTGTTCCAGTGCTCCTCATGGGGACTGCCCCACTTTGTAAACCTCTGCAAGCCCATAGTCTCCCACTGCATCCTGAGCCATATCCAGTCATCCTGCTCTGTATCTGGCCACTGCATCTAGATGACTGTGGAGGAGAAAGTGAGGCTGGTGATTTTGCACAGCTCTCCCTTGCTCTAATCCAATTCCATTGCAAGTCATGTCATCATCTTCCTGATATCATGATCCTCTTTGAGAACAAAGGACAAAACACACATAATCAATAGCAAATCTATAAATTAAGCTTTGAGTAGCCTGAGATATAACATTATACCACTTTTCCTAGCTACCTTAATCATACTTAATTAAAAAAATATATATGGTTTGGCTTTGTTTTCGTTTTAATCTTTAAGGGCTACAAATTAATTTCATAAGCCCATAAAGGCTAGTGTGCTCCTTGGTATCAATTTTTTCCTTGGTTGAGGGGATTTAATTTTATTCTTATTATCTGAATTTGATGTGCTGTATATACTGTTATGGATGAAGGATTAAAATATACTGAAGTGGCATAAGTAATATATATATATGTATGTGTGTGTGTGTGTGTGTGTATGTGTATATGCTTGAGATTATTAAGATTTATTGAAAGCATAAACAAAAAATGGAGATACTCTTTACCACATTTGAATTTTGGTATAAATTCTTAGGCTTGAGTTGTAATGTCTGTGTAAATTATAATTGGTTCCTCCTATTGCCTTTGCATTTTCTAAGGTTCCGTGTGGTTGCAAGAAGCATGGCTGCCTTCCTTTTAGTTCAAGTCCCTGCAGAAGATCAAATTCGTTTAAAGGCTGGTTCCGAATTACATTTCTCTCCAAAAGCTCAGCAGGTATGTAATAGCCTCTTTTCTATGTAATGGAGAACCATGAAAGGTTTTTGAGGAAGGGAGTGATGCAGCCAGACGTACTAGATTAATTTGGCAACAGTGTAAAGAAAGGATTAGGATTAGGAAAACTAGTTAAGTTATTCTAATAGAATGGTAGGTAGATCACCAGGGTAGAGCAGTGTCATAGAGGTCAGAGTGGGGAGAGAATTAAAGAAGTGGTGAGTAGTTGCATCAAATACAATAAGAAAGTAAAAGAAAATTAGGATGAAGAGAAATTGAATTTCGCAACTGAGAAGTCAAGAAGACCTTGGAGGTAGTACTATCAGTGGAATTCTGGGGAGGGAAGTCATATTATAAAGCAATAGAAACAATAAATGGCATCCTAAAGGGTTTAGCAGTAAACATCTTTTGTAGTAGCTTCTAAAGAACTAGAAACAAAAGTGGCTACAGCCTACCTGTTGAAGAACAGCTGACCAAGTTTGGTGCATGAATGCAGTGGAAAAATCACTCACTGCATATAAGAAATGAACATGAAAAATTCAAACAAGCATGGGGAGACATGTGAAGTGATGCAAAGTGAAGTAAGCAGAACAGAAAGTATTCACACACAGTGGGAGGAGGGAGCTAATGATAGGATTGGCAAAAAAGAAAAGAAGGGTGAGTGAAGCATTTTTAACAGTGCATGGGAAAAAACTGGAGCAAGTTCAGAAGGAAACAGTCAAGCAGGACAGCTTTGAAAGTAACATGTTAGATTTGTGTGTGTATCAAGGTGTCCATGAGAAATCTGCATTTTTATGTGTAATCTTTTTCTATTCTATTTTGTATGTGGAAATGTTTTCATGTTTGATTATTTCAGAATAAAAAAATAAAAATCTAAAATTAATCTAGGTGTTTTGACTATGACCCTGTGGTCACTTCTAATTCTTAACAGCAAAATTTCTAAGACACTTGAATTTTAATTCTCAATAGTTACTATAACAATTTGTGCTACTCTTAATCTTAATTTGATGCAAAAGAACTCTCCATTAGTTTATTTGCAAGTACTTGGCTTCAAATAATGTGAAGCTCTTGGTAGTTTATATTTGACCTGCCAACTCACCCCCTAACCGTATCAGATCTTCTTTGTGCTTGCTCCTTGAGCAAGGTAAGAGCCTATCTCTCTGCAGCTCAGATAAAATTTTCTGTCTGTAACTATATATGTTTATAGATAGATCCATATCATCTCTATCTCTCCATCTTTCTATTCATCCTTATTAAGGTTGTTGTTATCCAGCTGTCCCCATTTGGTGCCACTTTTCTGATCTGTAAGTCCCTTATTAGTGTACAGTAGGAATATCCCCTCAGGAAGGATGGAAAGCCAGGGCACCTTCTCCTTCTGCTTCTTCTTCTTATTGATCTGGTTATCTTCCTTCTCTTTGCTCTCCTAGGAGAGAAGCAAGGCAGAGCCCTTTCAGTTTTTTGATTTGACTCTCATCCTCTAAAGAAAAGAGGTAGTATGAGGGGCATAAAAGAAGAGATGTGCTGACTTAAGAGCCTTTAAGTCAGTCTTCTTTTAGCACTTAGCAAATGACTTTTAAAGCTTGGTTCATGCAAAAATTTCTAAATGACAAGATTACTTGGCCATACATTCTAAGAATGTTTTAACAAAATGAATGTTCTAAGGTCTACTGAATGGAAATAAACTTGCTTCTTCCCAAGAAGACCAACCTCATGCTCAGAAAGCGTAGAAGAATTAGGTGCTCAGCTTTGTGGTTTTGACTCTTAATTGAAAAAGGAGTTCAGCAAGGGAAAGAACAGTATAGCAAAGAGGGCATAGTTCTGGAGGGGAGGGGTCTTGAGAGGACTCTACAAAGTGAGTTGGATTTGTATTTGTGTGGGGAGTGGGGAGGAAGGCTTTCCAAGTAGGGAAGAAAGAATGGGCAGAATAATGAATTCCAGAATAAAGCTGATATTTGAGGAAGCTAATACTGGAATCAGGAAATAAGATTGGAAAGATGGTATGGAGTCAGGTTATTGAAGACCTCAGAAATCAGGGAAAGTAGTTTTGCTTCTAAATGTTGTTTATTGGGACCTCCTCTATAGCATATATGTAAGTATACACACCCAGAGGCATCTAGAGATGCTTTTTTCTACTTTTGCACATTTTCTCTGGGTTTGATACTTGTATTGCATTTTCAAATAGGTGTGAGCTGTCAGATGCCTATATAGTTAAGTGTCATCTTCCTTGTTTTTTAGGCACTAAATACTCTTGAATCCATGTCTTCAAGCAAGCAGTATGTAGAGTATCAGGAACAGATCTCCCAAGCATCCCAGTTTATAAAGCATCCTGGACATTGTCTTCAGGATGGGAAAAGTTTTCTGGCTCTTCTTATTAACTCTCTGTACCCAGAAGTGCATTATTTGGACATTATTCGATAGCAGCACTGAGGTCCATGGAAAACCCTGTGATGATTTCTGTTTACATTTGATGTTGTTGTTGCATAAGTAACTTTGACTGTGTAGGTCCACTGTAGAACCGAGTACAACCAATGAGGAGGATGTTTGGAAGGAATGTGGGCACTGATCATTCCTACCAGGTATTTTGGATGCAAGAGGGTGTGTGTGTGTGTGTGTGTGTGTGTGTGTGTGTGTGTGTGGTGTATGTTGTGTGTATGTTGTGTGTGTGTCTGTGTTCTTAGCTGTTACAATAACATGTGGAAGCACCACATGTTTTTATTCCTGTGAAAATGAGAAACTTCATTTAAGTTTCACCCTGATACAAAGCCAGTGGGCCTTATGTAATGATACAGTAAGGGTTGCAGATCATAGGACATTTTTTTTCTTTTCATTCTTCTCCTTGCCCTTAAAAAATAAACTACCGAGGCTCTCGTGTTAGAACTACAACCAGTTAGAGTCACATGAAAAAGATGCATTTTGAACCTCATTTTGACTCCTCAAACATATAATCACATTTAGTCTGAAAATTAGAAATTGTTTGTATTTCCAAAATAAGGACTACTTTGTGATTCTACAATCCTTTAGAAAGTTTGCTCTTTCCCTTAGATGAGAGAAGCCAAGATGTTATTAAATAACTACATTTATTCTGGCTTTCTTTATTACTTCTCACTGTGACCTGTGGCCTATGATGTTGGAATAGGCATCACATCACAGGTCAAAACCCCTCTATACTATACATAGTTGTCTTTACTTACTGAAGCCAAGAATATCAATTCCTGGTGGCCAGACTTTTTTGATGAACTCTCGTGGTCCCTTCTCACCTCAGCACACATTGCCAGGTGTTTATTTTGAAGCCTTCCCAGCCATCTAGCACCTGCAAGAATTTATGCTCTGCTGGCCCAACTTTCAAGAATCCAGGGTCCACTTCCACTGGGAACACCCAAGGATGATTGGTGTGGGTTTTTCTGGCAAGCTGCTTATTTCCACACACCACATCTCTGAGTCAGCTTGCAGTAAAAGTGGAATGTCTGGAAGTCAGATATACTTTAGAAAATCAGTCATAGTCTAAAATAGTGGTCACCATGTCCTGGCTGCTGCTGAGAAGCTGAAGTGACTGATAAATTATCTTTGTCTCTTCCTCAAAAGAACATAAGATTCACCTGTGGAGGATTCTGTTCATTCATAAAACTGAGGTCAAAGGGAGAAAAGAATTAGGACATTTTCCTGTTCCCTCCTTTGTTTGAACCCCAGTAGAGATTAGAGGACCATTCAGAATCCCAGAATTTAATTAAGGCTTACTGGCCTGGGAACGTTGATATTCCTTAACTCTGGATTTGCTGAACAGGGCATTTTATTGTCCCTCAAAGTGCATTCAGTTGTTAAATATCTATTACCACAGCCTGGCTAGAATAATACCATATTCTGTTGGCATTTTTCAGAGTATTATTGCTGTATATTCCTTCCTCTAGAAATTAGCAAATTTGTTTCTATGATCATAGCACTGCCTGCCTACAATACATTTTGTCGTTTTCAGTTGCTTAATGTTTTACGTATTTATCTATAGCTCAGGAGCAGGTCATTTCATGCTTTTTCCATAGTCATAGGGAGCTTTTAGTGGCCTAATAGACTGATGAGTCCTCCCTGCTCAGATAACTATTTGAATGTTTATTCTTATATCTAGCAGCTATGCAGAAGCACTTCTATGTTGAAATTCGTTAATTAAGTAGAAGAAATTTACCCCAGAGAAACATTTTCTAAAGCATAATTTAAAAAGGTCTTCCATGTGTGCTTCTTCAGCAAATGGACCCTTCTCTAGTTTTTCCTGGCTAAGTGTCATCAGGGTTTTGATTTTTGCCTCCTCTCTTTTGACTTTACTATTTCTCCAGTGCCCATTTCTCCTTGTCTTCCTCATATTGTACATTATCAAAATCTTAGAAACTCTTAGTTTTTAACCTGGGCATTTTGGCAATGTTTTCTTTACTGCTGTAAAGCACGATGCCTTGCTCATGGGATGCACTTAATAAATTTTCTTAAATGGAATTGACTGAAAGACCATCCTTGCTGCTCTGATTTTAGCATTTCTGTACTATTTCTTTGAGGAAAGGTTGCAGTCATTAACTCTTAACACTGTAGAAGTTGAAAATGTCAAATAGCAATGTATATACTTTAAAGAAAATTATGTTCAATCTGTTAACTTTTGAAACTTTATAATATTTATAATGAACTTGGTTTGTAAAGAATTTTAAGAAATAAAGAACCTTATTGGTTGTTATCTGGTAAGGAATAAGAGGTTTGTGGGGAGATCATCTTATGAAAATATATTCATTGTGAAACTGAATGTAGACTTGATGCCTAGAGTCTTCTCATTGATTTTATATTATAATCCAAATAGCGGAGATGTTTGTTAAATAGGCCTCCTGTATTATTAGTATTTAGTGTTTAATATTGAAGGTGAAATCAAGATTATAGTTAGATTTAACTTCCTGCATGGAGTGAATAAATGAGTAACAGTGGAAACTCCAGGCCAAAGTTGTGTGGCAAGCTTCTCTGGCATGGGGACAGAGAAATAACCTTCAAGAAATAGTGCTAAATACTTAAGTACAACAGTAACCTCCTGGAAAAGAGTAGTGACAAGTAGACCAACCTAACTTACACACACGAGCCAGGAATATCACATTCTTTACTCTAAGAATTAACACTTCTCTTTCTTGAGCAAAGCTTTTGAGACCATGACCAGGAGGTTGGACCTCAAGGTGGCAGCAGGTTTTTACCTGGTATAGCCAGAAGCCATGGGACAGTGCTTGGTGCCGTTCATTATGGGAGGGACCCATAATGGAAAGCAGTTAGTCTGTAACATTACCTTTAGATGAAAAGGAGGGTAATGAGCTCCTTACGCTCTTAATAACTCCCTAGGGGGAGTCCTTAGTCTTGGATTCACATAGATGGATGAGAGTGTCTGAGAAGTTATAGCTTTGTCCACCTTCATGTTGATCATACTTAATCTATTAGAGAGACAAGGTGTCATCCTAGTAAAAAGTCCAAGGAGAGAAAGTAATAACAATCAGGTTTGCTTCATAAGTATGTCAATATTTGGAGCCACTACAGGATCTTCATTACTTAGCAAAGTGCCCACTTACTACGCAATTCCAGAAGGTAGTCCATTATTTTTATGATCACTATGTTTGATTGCTAACTTAATTTTATCTTTTTTCCCTACAACATTCAATCCATTATATATATGAAAAACATGCAGGCATGGTGATACATACCCATAACCCCTGCTATCAGGGTGGCAGAGGCTGGTGCATTGCTTGAGCTCAGGATTTCTCAGCTGCAGCTAAAGCCAATTGAGTATTCAACCTAAGTCCAACACCAATATTGTAAACCCCAGGGAGCTAGGGCCATCAGGCTGCCTAAGTAGGGGCAATCTTCCCCAGGTTAGGATTGGAGCAAGTAAAAGCTTCCATGCTGAGCACGTGGGATTGGTTTGAGTGACCACTACATATCCAGTCTGAGAGGAGGAGTGAGAGAGGAAGACCTAGTCTAAAAAAAAAGAAAGGAAGAAGGAAACCTGAGATTTAAGAACATAATAACCCAATCCTAGACAAAATTAATCTGAACCCAGTTTCAACCTTCTCTTTCTCAATGAATGTTTTTATCAGACTTAACAAATGATACTGATCATTATGACACTGACCAAGCTACAGTACCTGTTCTCACTTCAACTTCCTTACTTTCTCTGGAGGTGATGAATAGACTGTTGAATTTTTAATGCTGGGATTATCTGTAAAAACTACTTGCTAAGGAGAATGTCACAGAGTCTTAACCTTTCAGAGTTGCAAGGGATGCAGGATATCACCTAATTGAATCTCTTACTTGATGCAGAAATCCTTTCTATAGCACCCCAGACAGGGAGTCATTCATATTTCCAGCAACAGGGAACTTAACTACCTCATTATACAGTCATTTTGTTGTTTGGAAGCTCTTGTTAGAAAATTCTTTCTAAGGTTTAACTTAAATCTAAGCCTCTATGTTGCCTTCAGAGAACTCAGAAAAAAAGTCTACTCCCACAGATGAATACTTTTCAGATATTGTAAGGCAGCTGTTTTGTCTTCTTCAGTATTTTCCATATCAAACAACCTCCATCCTTTTAATTGGTATTCATCCACTTTTCCCATCGATCCTCGTAGGCATATTCTGACTTATCTTTCCTAAAAAGTGCTGTCCAGAATAAAGAAGCAGTATTATAGATGTTTGACTGGAAAAGTCTTTCTTCCAGTGATCTGGACATTACTGTAGCCTAAAATTACATGAGTTTTTTTAGTAATGACATCTTACTTTTGACTCATAGCAAAGTTGTGATCAATTTAAACCCAAATTGTTAGTTTTATTCAAAACATCATTTGCTAAAATTATAAATTTTCCTGTACTTTGTTCAGGTTTTTAACAAAACCTTAAGACAGCATTTTACATATGCTTATTAAATTTTGTCCTAGTTTTGGGACAACATTCTGTTCTGAGGTTAATGTATATTTCTATTCCCATTTCAAATAATTGACTATCTAATATGTAGAACATTGCAAACTCTGGGTGTGTGTATGTACACATACACACAGATTTGGAGACAATTAGGGGTAAATCACTTGCCCAGGGTCACATAGCTAGTAAGTGTCTGGGTTTAAACTCAGAACCTTCCAACTCCAGAAGGAGTCTCTATCCCCTGCAATACCTGGCAGCCCTCTAGATATATTTCTAAAAAATAATAAATAGAAAATCAGACCCACCCCAGGACCTTCTAATTGCCTGCAGATCACCGAGTTGGGTTCATATTCTGCAGCAGCACACCAATATTCCTTTGCCTCAGAAAATTCTCATTATGCTAGGAATTTCTGGGGCTTGAGTATTGATCATTGTGTGACTTAAAGCATATTAAGAATTTTAATTTCCTTGGTTTTGGGTGACCTGCTGACTTCTTGCAACTTTTAAATTAAACCACTCTCTGTTTTGGAATAATAAATGCTACTTTTCGTGTCTTTTAGTTTTCTGTTTGTAGATGTAATGATCTGTCTTAATATGCCACTGGTACTTAATTCATTTTCTCTCCAATGGATGATTTAATTATGTGGAGGAAGACAAGTTCTCTAGGTTAATCATTTTCCTTCACACATGCAGTATGGCATTATAAAACCACTGACTTACCTTGGTCATTGTGTGACATTCATTTTTCATTCACTGATTTTTACATTTACAGAAAATGAATTTGAGTGAAGGATCAGGGCAGGGGGAATTAAGAAGAGATGTTCATATGTAATTATGTAAATAAATTGAATTTTCATTCAGTTTGTACCTTGTTGGCTCTTCTCTTTGATTTTGTAACATTGGCTGAAGTCTCTGACTGAGAATTTCAAGAAGAGAAAATGTGTAACTCCTCATTTGAAGTGACAATAACCTATTATTTGGTGAACCTATTTTTTAAAGTTTTATTGATTTATTTTGTTTTTAGATTACCTTCATTTCCTAATATATATCTTCCTATCCCTGTCCCAGAAGGTATCAAAAGAAAAAAAGCCATTTACTGACTGATTTTTTTCTTGATGATGAAAATTTTCATCAGCTTCTAATGCATCTGCACCATATCAGAGCTTAAAAGTTTGTGTTTAGTACCTGACATCAAATAGGATGCCCTGAGAAACCATAAAAATAGCCCTAGAAGTATAATATAGAATTGATCTAAGCTGATGGAGATCTGAGGGAACAACTGAAAACAAATGTGCATATGGGCTCAAAGGGATGTGGGAAGGCATTTAGTTTCTTTTTTAAGAAACTTTTATTTTCCTGGGTCATTGATAGCACTGAGAAACCTGTCCACCTTTTTTGTTTACTCATTTTCTTTCCTTCTCGTTTTCTTCTGTATTGTCTGCAATGAAGTCTGTCCTATTATCCTTTCTGTTTCATATTTTAAAGTATGCCTCAATCTGTAATTGTTTGAGACATTGTCAAGATGCTACGTCCCATCAGTGCAAGTTGCAAACTTAGAAGAGGTTTTCTTCACTGCTCAACTTCTGGGAGGTACAGGCTGCCACTAGAGGGTGGGGTTACCTTACATGAGGTACCTGATGGGCAAAGGACAGCTCATCAGCCTGACAGTGCTGTGAACTACTTATCCCTTGTGGGTTGAGGGAACTTAGTGAGTGGATACGATATGACATCCTCTCCTGTTATAATCTTTTACTGTACTTAAAATTACTTCACTGGCTGTGCCTCTTCCCAGTTCTGTAAAAGTGAACCCATGAGGTCTATATTATGCTGGTGCTGTCCTTACTCCTAACCCTTTCTTCCACAGTTCATCTTTCTTTCATTGTGTTCTCTTCCTCTTCCTGTGCTTAGTATACTTTATCCCTCATGTCTGAAACATACATGCCTCCCTTTCATGGCTGCCAAGGCCTTCTAGTGTCCTTTCCACTGTCCTTCCTCTTCCCCCTCTCCCCATTTTGAAATAATAAACCCATTTCACTAATATGGCAGTCTCAAGGGTGGTATAGCTTTCAGCTCATCCAACCCTCTTGAAATTCTCCATCCTGGGCCATTAATTTGCTATCCCAGGAGCTCAAGGAAACAAGTCACTGTCATATCAACATAACATGTAAAGCTCCCTTAACTGCCAAGAAAGAGAATTAAGATTTCTAGGTTGCCTAAGGTAGGAAAGGAGTTGCTAATTTACTTGGATTGCATTAGATTTCCCAGGGGACAGACAGCCTACTGAATGATTCCACACCAGTGTCTATACATAATTTACCTTCTGCCCTTGTAGAATAAAAATATTAAGAATTCAAAGAGACCTTAGGGATTATCTAATTCAAATTCCTGCCTAAGATGAGATCACTCAGTTCTCTAGGTGTGGTCAGACCATGGCAGAATGCAGTGAGATTATCAGCTCCCTCAGGCTGGTGGTTATACTTCAATAAATGCCCCCTAAGTCACTCCCTGTTTTTGAACTATGTCATATGCTTGACCACCTGAATTTACAGCCCACCCAAATCCGTCTTTTTCATGTGAACTGTCTAGCTGTGCATATCCTGTGTCACATATGTGACATTTTTAATTTAAGGTCAGGATTCTCTGTATTTAAGACTACTTTCATTTTTATCAGATTTGAATGAAACTTACACGTCATTATGTTGTTGGATTCTAATTTTACCAAGGCGGCATCCCTCACAGTTAGTGTCATCCAATAATTTGATAAACATTCTACCACTTCCCCTCATCAACCTCATCTATAAAGGGAAAGGTTTAGACTCAAAATCTCATCAATCTAGTCAGCACTGCCTTCCTTGGATTACAACATGCATCCTTTGCATATGGAAAGGGGCATCTTGGTTGTGTTATAGACAATCACAGATTGAGTCATATTTTGAAATTTGAAATGGGATAGGTGGAAAGGGATTAAATCTTGTGATGTCACTATACCTTTTCCCAAGTCATCTATAAAATATTGAACAGAACCAAACCAAGGACAGAGCTCTTCAGTAACTTACTGGAAATGCCTTCCTCCCGATTGTTGGACACTATTTAGATAATGTTGCTTAACGAACTTTGAATGCATCTAACTGCACCATCATTTGACCCATGTTCATCCTTATGTTCAAGGTTACCAGGAGGGCTTCCTTCTCCCCACCTTTTATTTTTTAAAAATTTTTTTTAGCATACTCTAGACTGGCTTAAGCCTGTTGCCACAAATGAGATTTCTTGCTCAGAGCTAGATCTGTAGGTGACCTGTATGGGTTATATATATTGGATGGAAGAAAGACAATGATTCCATTCTTGATCTAGCACTACTACTGTTATAGAAACCATCTTAGTAAAAATTCCAAGCCTTTTCCCCTTCCTTCCAAAGACTGAGGGTACCCTAGAAATTTCAAGTCTCTTTTAGAGCAGCACTCTTCCCCTACTTCCTCTATGGTCTGACTTCCTCTTCTTATAGCAGTTTTTAGAAATAGGGCTTGGCGGAGCCAAGATGGCGGAGTAGAAAGACGCACATACACATAGCTCCGAACCCACAACCCATAGAACGGCTACAGGGAAGTAACTCACGGCGAATTCTACACCTAGAGGCCACGGAACATTGGAGCGAGGGAGATTTCTGTTCCGGAGAGACCTGCAAACCTCTCGCGGGGGGTCCTTCGTGCTGCGGACTAGGTGCCGGGACTGGGCGCTGGGACTGGGAGTCAGGACTGGGCGCCGGGACTGGGAGCCGGGACTGGGTGCCGGGACTGGGAGCTGAGTGCAGCCCTGCCGCGGTAGCGGCACGGAGAGGAAAAGATCTGAGCGGGCTTCAGGGACGGGATCTCCATCGGTCATGCGGGTCCCTCCACCCACAGACGGACCTGCAAACCTCTCTCAAAAGGTCCCTCGGGCTGCAGACGCGGAGCCCAGCCCAGACCTGCTGCGGCCGCGGCACCGAGAGAAACAGATCTGAGCAGGCTTCAGGGACGGGATCTCCAGTGGCCACACAAGTCCCTCCACCCACAGGTGATGGGGGTCGGTGAGAGAGTCTCTTTGGCGGGTCGAGAGGAGAGTGGGGTGCCCCCATAATTCAGGCCCCCCCAGGAGGTAGAAGCTGAGAGGCGGCTGCAGACCGGGGCTCCCCAAGTGGGCGGGAGCCTGAATCCATTGTGGAAGGTCTGTGCATAAACCCCCTGAGGGAACTGAGCCTGAGAGGCGGCCCTGCCCCCGACCTCAGCAACTGAACATAATCTCATACTGAATAGCAGCCCTGCCCCCGCCAAAAGCCCTAAGGCTGGAAGCAGCATTTGAATCTCAGACCCCAAACGCTGGCTGGGAGGATCAGGAGGCGAGGTGGGTGTGAGGAGAATATTCAGAGGTCAAGTCACAGGCTGGGAAAATGCCCAGAAAAGGGAAAAGAAATAAGACTATAGAAGGTTACTTTCTTGGTGAACAGGCATTTCCTCCCTTCCTTTCTGATGAGGAAGAACAATGCTTACCATCAGGCAAAGACACAGAAATCAAGGCTTCTGTGTCCCAGCCCACCCAATGGGCTCAGGCCATGGAAGAGCTCAAAAAGAATTTTGAAAATCAAGTTAGAGAGGTAGAGGAAAAGCTGGGAAGAGAAATGAGAGACTTGAAGTCAAAGCATGAACAGCAGATCAGCTCCCTGCTAAAGGAGATCCAAAAAAATGTTGAAGAAAATAACACCTTGAAAACTAGCCTAACTCAATTGGCAAAAGAGGTTCAAAAAGCCAATGAGAAGAATGCTTTCAAAAGCAGAATTAGCCAAATGGAAAAGGAGATTCAAAAGCTCACTGAAGAAAATAGTTCTTTCAAAATTAGTATGGCACAGATGGAGGCTAAGGACTTTGTGAGAAAGCAAGAAATAGGGCTTGCCCTTGGCAAAGTAAGCAGCTCCCTATATGGTATAGTTTGAGGAAAGTCCCAGATGATGACTCTCTACCAGATAATGGTCTCATTACTTGTCCTGGGACCAGAGGCTCCACCATTATAAAAGGCTTTCCTTTGTTGTTTTAAACTGAACTTTTTTATATGGCTTCATGTTGTTTTGCATTGTTTCATTTGGGCCTCCTGACAACCCTTTGAAACAGGTGCCTTTGTTTCCATTTTACAAGAAACTGAAGATCAGATCAATGAAACAAACAACTCAATATCACAAACTAGAAGCTGTCAGAGTGAGGATTAAAATCAAGTTCTCGGGGGGAGGAGCCAAGATGGTGGAGTAGAAAGAACCCACAGTCCATAAAATACCTGTAAAGAAGAACTCCCAACAAATTCTGGAGCGGCAGAAGCCACAGAACAACGGAGTGGAGATTTCTGTTCCAGAGAGACCTGAAAACCGACATGAAAGGTCCATTGCGCACTGGACCCGGAGCAGAGCCCAGCCCCGCCTTGGCTGCGGGGCACCGAGAGGAGCAGATTCGAGCAGGCTTCAGGGACGGGATCTCCAGCGGCCGCCAGGGTCCCTCCACCCACAGGCCCGAAAGGTCAGTGAGAGAGTCTTTTTGGCTTGCTGAGAGGGGAGCGGGGTGTCTCCATAACTCAGGCCCCATCAGGAGGCAGCAGCAGACAGGGGCTCCCCAAGCAGGCGGGAGCCCAGATCCATTGTTGAAGGTCTCTGTATAAACCCCCTGAGGGAACTGAGCCCCCGCCCCCCATTAGGTGGCCCTTCCCCTAGCCGAGCACCTGAACTTAATCTCACACTGAATAGCAGCCCCACCCCGCCAAAAGCCCTGAGGCTAGGAAGCAGCATTTGAATCTCAGACCCCAAGTGCTGGCTGGGCAGATCTGGAGGTGTGGTGGGTGTGGAAAGGAAACTCAAAAGTCAAGTCACTGGCTGGGAAAATGCCCAGAAAAGGGAGAAAAAATAAGACTATAGAAGGTTACTTCCTTGGTGAACAGATATTTCCTCCCTTCCTTTCGGACGAGGAAGAGCAATGCTTACCATCAGGAAAAGACATAGACATCAAGGCTTCTGTATCCCAGCCCATCCAATGGGCTCAGGCCATGGAAGAGCTCAAAAAGGATTTTGGAAATCAAGTTAGAGAGGTGGAGGAAAAACTGGGAAGAGAAATGAGAGAGATGAAAGAAAAGCATGACAAGCAGGTCAACACCTTGCTAAAGGAGACCCAAAAAAATGCTGAAGAAAATAACACCTTGAAAAATAGGCTAACTCAATTGGCAAAAGAGGTTCAAAAAGCCAATGAGGAGAAGAATGCTTTAAAAAGCAGAATTCGCCAAATGGAAAAGGAGGTTCAAAAGCTCACTGAAGAAGACAGTTCTTTCAAAATTAGAATGGAACAGATGGAGGCTAATGACTTTATGAGAAACCAAGAAATCACAAAACAAAACCAAAAGAATGAAAAAATGAAAGATGTGAAATATCTCATTGGAAAAACAACTGACCTGGAAAATAGATCCAGGAGAGACAATTTAAAAATTATGGGACTACCTGAAAGCCATGATCAAAAAAAGAGCCTAGACATCATCTTTCATGAAATTATCAAGGAAAACTGCCCTGAGATTCTAGAACTAGAGGGCAAAATAAGTATTCAAGGAATCCACAGATCACCACCTGAAAGAGATCCAAAAAGAGAAACTCCTAGGAACATTGGCCAAATCCTGGCGAAATTCCAGAGTTCCCAGGTCAAGGAGAAAATATTGCAAGCAGCTAGAAAGAAACAATTCAAGTATTGTGGAAATAGAATCAGGATAACACAAGATCTAGCAGCTTCTACATTAAGGAATCAAAGGGCGTGGAATAGGATATTCCAAAAGTCAAAGGAACTAGGACTAAAACCAAGAATCACCTACCCAGCAAAACTGAGTATAATACTTCAGGGGAAAAAATGGTCTTTCAATGAAATAGAGGACTTTCAAGCATTCTTGATGAAAAGACCAGAGCTGAAAAGAAAATTTGTCTGACTTTCAAACACAAGAATGAAGAGAAGCATGAAAAGGTAAACAGCAAAGAGAAGTCATAAGGGACTTACTAAAGTTGAACTGTTTACATTCCTACAGGGAAAGACAATATTTGTAACTCTTGAAACTTTTCAGTATCTGGGTAGTTGGTGGGATTACACATACATACACACACACACACACACACACACACACAGAGCACAGAGTGAATTGAATAGGATGGGATCATATCTTAAAAAAATGAAATTAAGCAGTGAGAGAGAAATATATTAGGAGAAGAAAGGGAGAAATGGAATGGGGCAAATTAATCTCTCATAAAAGAGGCAGGCAAAAGACTTTTTAGTGGAGGGATAAAGAGGGTAGGTGAGAGAAAAACATGAAGTTTACTCTCATCACATTTGACTAAAGAAGGAATAAAATGCACACTCATTTTGGTATGAAAACCTATCTTACAATACAGGAAAGTGGGGGAGAAGGGGATAAGCAGGGTGATGGAAAGGAGGGCAGTGGGAGGAGGGAGCAATTTGAAGTGAACACTCGGGGAGGGACAGGATCAAAAGGGAGTATAGAAGCAATGGGGGGCAGGATAGGATGGAGGGAAATATAGTTAGTCTTACACAACATGACTATTATGGAAGTCATTTGCAAAACTACATAGATATGGCCTATATTGAATTGCTTGTCTTCCAAAGGGAAGGGGTGGGGAAGGAGGGATGAAGAGAAGTTGGAACTCAAAGTTTTAGCAACAACTGTCGAGTACTGTTCTTGCTACTAGGAAATAGGAAATACAGGTAAAGGGGTATAGAAAGTTATCTGGCCCTACAAGGACAAAAGAGAGGATGAGGACAAGGGAAGGGAGGGATGATAGAAGAGAGGGCAGATTGGTGATAGGGGCAATTAGAATGCTCGGTGTTTTGGGGTAGGGGTAGGGGACAAATGGGGAGAAAATTTGGAACCCAAAATTTTGTGAAAATGAATGTTAAAAGTTAAATAAATAAATTTAAAAATAAAATAAAAAAAATAAAATCCAGTTCTCCGGAGGTGGAGGGGTGGGGAGAGATGGGGAGAGAAATTTTGCATTGAAATTCTTGTGGAAGTGAGTGTTAAGAACTGAAAATAAATTATATATTTAAAAATAAACATGAAAAATAATACTACTAAAAAAAATCCAGGTCTCCCAACTTCCAAGTCTGGTGCTGTCTCCTCTGCTGGCTCTCTGATGGAGGGCTCAGAGACATAGTAAATGGAGCAATTGACTTGGGAGTTGGGAGACCTGGATTTTATTTCATCTATTCCGTGGCACCTACTAGCTGCGTGACCTTGGGCAAACCTCTTGACTTCTCTGAGTCTGAGGGCCTCATCTGTAAGGGGAAAGTAACAAGACTTGCAATATAGTTGTTATGAAGAATATGCTTTATTAGCATTAAAGCAGTATGGAAATGAGAAGTGGAGTACAAATATCCTTGGTAGGGTGACATTTAACTGCCAATTAATATCTTAACCACAATTATTTAATAGTCGATTATCCTGGGAAGATGGTCTATAGAAGAGGTGTCTGAGTAAGACAGAGGTCAGGGAGGAGAGAAGAACTTGGCAGAAACCAGGCATGAGGGCAAACTTGACAAGCTTCACTGTTTTTCAGAGGTTTGGCCCTGCCTGGAATGCGTCACATGCTCAAAGCACCTTGCACTAGTGCCTGATTGTGTAATGGGTGATCTGAGCTTCAGCTTCCCTCAGACCCAGTGTGTTCTAGAAACTGGTGCATCTAGGGACCAATTCCAAACTCAACTGATGGAGTGCAGAAAGGGGAGGAGATGGGGACAATCCTCCTATGAGGAAAATAAGTGTTTATGAAGCACTTACTATGTGTCAGGCACTGTGCTAAGTATTTTACAAATATCTCCTGTGATTGCCGCAGCTCTGGGAGGTAGATGCTGCTGTTTTCCCTATTTCACAGTTGAAGAAATTGAGGCAGACAGAGGTTAAGTGACTTTCCCAAGGTCACTCAAGTAACTATGTGATGCTGGATTTGAACTTAGGTTTTCCTGACTCCAGGCACAGTGTTCTATCCAATCACTGAATCACATACATATTTCTGAAATTTGTAGAGATCTTAGCATATGTGTATGTGCACATATATGTAGTGTATATCATATCATATACATATACCCCTCATATATCATATATGTGTACATACAATTATCAGTAAATTCATATTACATGTCCTAATAAATTTATATATCCTATTAATATATCTGTGTCATACACACACACACACACACACACACACACACACACACACATATAGAATAGTTAGCTGAGAGTGAGCCTAGGATTGTAGAATGGGGTCATTGAGCTCAGCCCAGGGAGGCTAAGTGCGCAGGCCTTCTATTGCTGGGATAGGGTGTTGATATTCCTTTGTAAATATAGATTTGCTATTATTGTGGTCTAAGAAATGGAAGAAAAAGAGGAAGCAGATGCCAGAATCTCACATTTAATCCTAAATTCCTCTGAAGCCAGGGAGCCAGGTATACTCAGGGACTGGGAAGGCTCAGGGAGTACACAGTCTCTAGAGTTGAGGTTTAATGACCAAGAAAATTTAGAAATTAGTGAAAGACTAAAGTCCTAGGGCTAAATCCAGGGTAGTCTGGATTGGTTTCAAGGATACTGACAGATACCTTGATGCCAATAGACATAAGCAAGACTGGGTTCTTCATATGTGATTGGCAATAGTGAGATTCCAACAAATAGACCAGCCATTCTTAACTCTGGGTAACAAAGGGGGCCCATTGATAGATTCTAGAGTGCAATTGGATGGATAAAGAAATTACAGCTTTACTTTTCCTAACCTCTAGCTGAAATTCAGCATTTCCTTCAGTCATGTGGGCAAAAAACGTGGTAGTATTAGTCTTCACCAGACTTCCAAAGGGTAATTACAAAAAAGGTAAAAATTCCTTCTCTGGACCAAGGACACCAGGATAGTAAGTCTAATGAATTAGAAATGAATTCTTTACAATTCCACACAGAACTGCCCTTCCCTTACTCACTGAGTGTCCAATGTTTCTCAGCCTTCCCTTTCACTTTTCTCCTTTCCCCATCAAAATTCATTGGTCCTTTTCTCTATTCCCTCAGGCTCCTGTTTTCTGTGCTAAGCTTGCTATGAATCCCACTAAAATACAGAAGTTTGATGTCTTCCAGAAACATGTACATTTTATCAGGGTCCTTAATAGAAGTTAAGGTTCTACAGTGTTAGAGACTCTAATGATGTTAGAGACTCTAATGATTTTTTAGGCACTGTGACAGGCCAGATGTGTTAGAGAGGGAGCAGCAGTGACCTGAATCCATAGTGCCTCCAGTGACTTGACATGGTAGAGAAGTGCCTGTATCCACTCTGCTTATGGAGACTACCTTGATCAATACCAATTCCTTGCTTAGGTTCCAGGTGGTACAATCAAACTGTTGTACAGGTATGCAGTGAAGAAAGCATTGTTTTCTTTCACTCTTTAAACCCCAATCCAGGAGTGGGGAGCCTGTGGCCTGTGGTCTTCTAGGTCCTCAAGTGTGGCCCTTTGGTTTGGATTCAGTCAAAGGGGCATACTTGAGGACCTAGAGGGCCACATGTGGTCTTGAGGCCATAGGCTCCCCACCCCTGCCAGTATCAAAATGGTTTTTCTGGAGGTTTTTGGGTACATGATAAAGGGAGCAATCATATAGATGGTTCTTACATACCAACACAGAATATACTTTGTGTTTGACTTTTAATCTGGTTACTGCCAGGCCTCTGCTCACTTTAAAATGTTAGAGTGGAACTCTGAAGCACCAATGAGTTTAATGATTAGCCTGAAACTACATAGCATGTTTGGACCTGATGAAGATTGACTTTCAAGACTAGTCTCTCCTTAATCAATCCATACTGCTGCTGGGATCAGACCTGAGAAAGATCTGGCCTCCATCGTTTCATTTTAATTTTCCAAATGGGTAAAAGAAAGATAAAGTTGACAGAACAGAGTTATGGGGAAGGTGGCTTTAAGAATTCCATGACCTCTCATAAGTAAATTTCATTTCCCCCCCAAACTTATTAATTTATCCCTGGACTCTGAAGTGATTGAAGAGTTAAAGCTTTCTCTCTTGGGCTCATTGCATTTTCTTTGTTTCAAATAAATATGAACTTCCCCTATAATGATTCATTTCTCAGAAATAGTTGATGAAATCCCCATTTTTAAACATTTGAAAACTAGTCCCAAAGAGTAGGCAGAGGGTCTAAAGCAAAGCCACAAATGAATGTTTAGTAGCATTTTTATCACTACATAGAAGTGCAACTTACAGGGAGCTGGATGGTACAGTGGATAAAATGCTGGACCTGAATTCAAATCCTTCCTCAGATGTTTACTAGTGATGTTACCTTGGGCAAGTCTTAACCTCTGTTAAGACTTAACAAAACTCAACCTGCCTGCCTCAGTTTCCTCTTTTGTAAAAAAGCACCTACCTTTTGTGAAGCTAAAATAAAATAATATTTGTAAAGCACTTTGCTAATCTTGTAGTGTTATATGAAATAAAATATTATTGTATTATCTGATCAGAAAAAATCTCTACAGTATATAGTAGAACCTATAAACCAGAAATTCTTAACCCTTTTTTGTGTCAAAGACCCCTTTGGCAGTCTGGTGGAGTCTATGGTCCCTTTCTCAGAATAATGTTTTAAATGCACAAAATAAAATGCATAGGATTACAAAGAAAGCCAATTATGTTGAAACATAATTACCAAAATATTAAATAACAACAATCTCATAGATCCTCAGTTAAGAAACTCTGCTATAAACAGAACCTACACAAGCCTCAGGTCACTTAACTATTTTAGGGATGCATTACTCCTTTATAGAAATTCTGCTGAAAGTAGTCCCTTTATAAAGTTGATCCATGCTTGGCACCTTCAGAGATGCATTCTGGCTTAACAGCCTAAACCACCATTAAGGGCAGAGCTGACAAGGTGTAAGGGCCTCAGTCACCTCCCCTTCCCTGTAATAAAGAACTAAAGGGAACCCAAATCCTTTGAGTCAACCCAAAGTGAGTCTATGGTAATGTGGAAAACCCTCCTTTTGGCCACCAGAGGTGTTTGAATATCAATTAACAGCCTCTTAATTTTTTCCCTCAACAAGAATCAGTACCCTCAGACCTTGACCAGAACACCAGGTCTAGTCTCCCTACTTCCTTCCCCCAATGTCTGTTCTTGCTTGATCCAGATAAGAACCATATAAAAACCCACCAGTTTTCTTTTTTAACCAGTTTTGGCAGTCTCTTCCACTGGGTATCCCAGCAGACCTGACCTATTTCAATCATCCTTGATTGCTCCATTGTATTTAGTGTATTTTTTACTTGGTAAAGCCCGTTTTCTTTACTTTCTACTGGCTCTCCCAGCCACACCAATTTTCTCCTTTAAAAGAATCATTGACTAGGGACTTGTTAAAGGTCTAGGCAGCCACCCCTACTTCTCGAGCTGAAGGTTAGGGAAAGTAGAAAGGAAGGACTGGGATGGAATGCTGTGTGCTGTGGCTTGGATGCTAGGACATTCTCTTTTCTCCCCAGGGCTGTGATAAGGGTCCTACCCTGAACCACATACCCCTTGGCAGTGGTAAATGGCATTTAACCCCCTACCTACTGGAGTGGTTCTTTCTTCTTATTGATGGAGAGGAATGCCCTGCCTTGTGTGAAGGGAGGGCTGGAGTTGGTGAATGGTGTTTGCCAGTCCCCTTTTGGGACTCTTCAGGGCCATTCCCTTATTGAACTGGTCAAGCTTCAAGGCTATGAGAGTTGAGTTGTTTCAGGTGCTTCTGGCTTCCAACTTCAAGAGAGAAGATGGAAGGATTCAACTCCGCTTCAGATTGCTGAAGGAAAAGACTCTGGGAAGATCTATGTGGAGCTGACTGTCTCCATTATGTCTCTACACCCAACTTGCTACAACAGAGACTTCAGGACATTTGCACTTGGATGAGGTGTCAAGGATACTTTCTCTTGGTTGAGCTGAGTTGCCTCTTTCCCAATGGGAGACCTCTGTATTCTGTTTTGTCTTGTATATATTCTCCTATGCATACCTTCTCTGATTTTGGTTTTGCTACAATTTGGATAAATGGGCTTCCTTGCTATTTGCCGTGTGTGTTCATTGTGGAACTTGTATTAGATGGAAAAGCGGTCTAGTCTTTGATATAAAGCTTGAGTTCCCTTTTTCCCTCCTCCCAAAATGACAAAGTGATCAGAAGTTACATGGAAACCTATCATAAATCTTAAATGAACAGTATTTAAGGGAGCAGATAGATTTCTAGCTGAGTACTCCCCCATTACCCTCTGTGAAGGGCAAAGTGATTTCTTCCCCCAACCCCCTGTTTTCCTTCTGACAGGAATAAAAGTTTTCTTTGGAGAAGGGGTGGGGGTAGAAGAGATACCAGAGATGTCTATTCTGCCTTCCTTGGAGCAACACAGTGACAGCCTTCCCTATACATGGGTCTCTTCCCTCCAGGAACATAAAAGAGAATGGCATCCATTCCTTGTAATGCACCTTGGAATTCTGAACCTCACTCAAACTACATTAAGATACATGGCCTGCCCCTGGAGAAGTCCCTATTGAACAGGCAAGTCAATGTACCCCCTACTTAAAACTAGTTGATTAATGTAACTTCACTCCTGAATGATATCTAAAGTTTGTAGAAACCGCAGTATTTGCATCTGGTTTTTATGGGCCCCCTTGTAAAACAGCAAATCCAGTCACATTCCTAATGTCATAACTTTTGAGCTGAAACAGACCTTAGAGGTCAGATAATCCAATCATTTCATTTTATAGACCAAGAAACTGAGGTCAAAGTTCACACAACCAGGTGGAGAGGCATGAAGAGGAAAAGATTTCAGGGCTTTTGATTCTGAGTTTGGTGTTTTGTTTGTTACACCAGTGTTTTGTTATTCCAACTCCTGGAGGCTGAGAGCACTTATGCTGAAAGCAAAACTCAAAACGTGTTGTTTCTTTTTTGTCTAGAAAATTTTTTTAATGAACTTAACACCAGACAAAACGAGCATTTGCACGTACAAAGTAAAACAGCAAAGAAGGATTGTGCATGAAATCAGAAATCTGTTATAACTGATTGTTTTCCCTTTGTAATAAATTCAGCACTTAACTTTCATAACTTTTACTTGTCTATGATTGCTTCTGTTCTCTTCTGTGTTCTCTCATTTAAAAAAATTATGTTTCAATGACTCTTTTCCCTTTTATTTTTGGGGCGGGGAAGGGAGCAAACCTCTCCCTCTTAGCACTTAGCCCCACTCTTACCAAAATGAAAAGAAAAACAAAACCTTTGTAACAAACGTACAAAGTCAAACAAAACAAATTTCTTCACTGGATATGTCCAAAAAATGTAAGTCTCATTCTGCACCCTAAGTTCGTGACCTATTAGGAGGTGAGTAGCATGTTTCAATCATCTGTCTTCTGATATCATGTCTTGTCAAAGTTACTAATGATAAGCCTTTTGTTTTCTTTTTTTTTTGACTGACACCAACTATAACAATTACATTGAGAAGTTAAGCCAGTTTAAATTAATTGCCTCAATAAGGAGACCACAAGAGCCCAGAAAACACCTTGGATAAAAAAATTTGAATTATTTGTTGAATAATTGATAACTTCTAATTTATTCTATATAATACATATATGTTTCTTGTTTGTACATATTTAAGTAGCTGAATATTGTTGAACATTCCTCATGTGTGAAAATAGGAGTCATTAACAGTCTAGCTTGACCTAATACTAGAAGATTTGATGAACCTAGGAAATTATTGAAAGTATCCTTCTTACCCAAACCATTAGCAGCTATTCAGAAATTTAATATCTACAATAGAAGTCCAAGCCATCTCAATTCATCATTCCTCATATTTTAGAGCTGTGCCATCTGTCTCAAACATACACTTTATAGGATTTATGTTGTGATGAAGGATGATAGGAAAGGTCAAAATGAAGTCCTTTAAAGAGTATTTCTTGATTTAACCAAACTTGAATTTTATAATAAAGACAAGTTCCTGAATAGTAAGAGTATATCATGATATTATGTGGCAAAATGTTGGAAATTAAAATTTCTTTTACAAATGCTTTCTATGTAATCAGAGATTTCTTTTATTTTCCATTGTAAAAACATTCAACAATTATGTATTGATTCTTTACAAATGAAAGAAGACAATACTTATTAATCATGATAGACTTTAGGTAGGGGGACTGGTCATTAAATTCTTCTGAAGTAACATTAGCTATAAGCTGTTTTTCTTTACAATGTTGTTGTTACATAAATTGTTCTCCATGTTCTTTTTACTTCACTCTGTGCCGGTTCATTCAAGTTTTCCTAGGGATTTATGAAATGTTTTCATCACTTTTTATAGCACTATAATATTCTATTACATTTATGTATCATAATTTATACAACAATATGTACCAGCCTCAGTTCCTCAATTGAGAGACATTCCCTTAGTCTTTAGATTTTTGACACTGTAGAAAAAACTGCTATAAATGCTTTTCTATCTTTGGGTCCTCTTACACTTTCCTTGATCTCTTTGGAGTTTAGGTGTAGTGGTGGTACTGCTGGGTAAGGCACAGTTTAATATCTTTTGGAGCATAGCTCCAAATTGCCATTTAGAATACTTGGACCTACTCAAAATTCTACCAAAGGTACATTAAAGTGTCTGCTTTCCTGCGAAACCTCCCATCATTTGTCATTTTTCTTTTTTGCTAACTTTGTCAGTCTGATGGGTGTGAGGTTGCATATCAAGAGTTGCTTTAAATGCATTTCTCCAGCTGTCAGTGATTTGGAACACTTTTTCATAGGGTAGTTGATAGCTTGAATTTCTCGCTTTGAACACTGCCTATTCACACCCTTTGACTATCAGTTGGGGAATGGCTTTAAGCCTTATAAAATTTGAATTAATTCTTTATATATTTTAGAAATGATACTTTTATCAGAAAAACTTGCTGCAAAGATTTCTCTCCCATCCCAGTTATCCACCTGCTTCTCCTCCAATTTGAGCTACATTAGTTTTGTTTGTGGAAAAACTTTTACTTTTATGTACTCATTGTGTATGTCAGGGTCTGGCAGACTATAATTTAAGAGCCAAATCTGGCCTGCTGCACATTTTGTTTGAGCTAAGAATGACTTTGACATTTTAAAATATTGTAACTACAGTCACAGTTGGATAAACCCTATTCTATCTTAGCTTCTGTGATCATCTCCATCCCTTGTTTGATCATCAAATTTCCCCTTTTCCAACAGTTGGGAAGGTAATTTCTTTCTTTCTTCTCTAGTTTGCTTATGATGTGACCTTTTAAATCTAAGTTAGAATTGAATCTAATCTAATCTAGTCTTGGTATATGGTGTGAGATGTTGGTCTGAATCTAATTTCTGCTAGACTAATCTCCAGTTTTCACAGCAGTTTTTTTTTTTAAATAGTGAGTCTTTGCCCTAATACTAGGTATTTTGGGGTTTACAGAATAGTTTTCTTCAGTGTGTGGTTTGCCTAATCTGATAGACCTCTTTTTTAACTAGCACCAAATAATTTTGTTGATTACTGCTTTGTAGTATAGTTTGGAATATCATACTGCTATGTTCCCTTATGTCCCACATTTTTCACCATTTCCTTTATGATTCATGACATTTTCTTCCACCAGATGAATTTTCTTATTATTTTTCCTAGCTCTATAAGGTAATTCTTTGGCAGTCTTATTACTAGGGAATTCTATAAGTGAATAATTTTTATAGTTAGCATATTATTATTATCTTGGCTAACCCATGAATAATTAATAATTCTCCAATCATTTAGATCTTATTTTTCTGTAAAGAGTATGTTGTAATTGTATTCACATAGTTCCTGTGTATCTTGGTAGGAGATTCCTGAGTATTTTACACATTTTTTAGTTATTTTAAATGGAATTTCTTTTCCTGCTGGATTTTGTTGGTATTATGGTAGTATACTGGGTTTTGTTGATAGATACAGAAATGCTAGTGATTTGGGTGGATTTATTTTATATCCTGTAATTCAGTTGAAATTATTGTTTTAGTTAAATTTTAGTTTACCTCTGTAGTTCTCTAAATAAACTATCATATCATCTGCAAAAAGTAATAATGATGATCACTAGCATTTATATGGCACTGACTATGTGCCAGGCATTATTACTAATTGTTTTTATAAATATTTTCTCATTTGATCCTCACAGCAAATCTGAGAGGTAGGTGCTGTTATCTCCATTTTACAGATGAGGAAACTGAGGCAGATTGAAGTTATGTGACTTGCTCAAGGTAACAGAGCTAGTAAGTGTCTGAGGTTGAATTTGAACTCTGGTCTTCTTGACTCCAAGCACTGTACTATCTATCTAATATGGTTTCTTCTTTGGCTGTACTTATTCATTCAATTATTTATTGCCTTATTGCTAGTGCTAGCATTTCTAACAACATATAAAATATTAGCAGTGATAGTGAACATCCTTGCTTTGCCCTGGTTTTGTTGGAAAGTTCTCTAGTTTATACTCAATAATATAATGTTTGTTCTTAGTTTTTAATAGGTAATGCTTTTCATAAGGAAAGTTCTCCTTGTTTCTTTTTTTTCAGTGTTTTTAATAGAAACGAATGCTTAATTTGGTTAAAAAAAATTTTTTTATTACCTGTTTATATAATTATGTGATTTAATTATTTTTTCTTAATATACTCTATTATGTTTATAGTTTTCTTTATATTTCACCAACTTGTATTTTTGTTATAAATTCTGATCATAGCATATAATAATAATCCCAACATATTAGATGTTGTTTTGTATTCTTGCTACTGTTTAATTTAATATTTATATATCAATAGTCATTAGGAATATTGGTCTATCATTTTCTTTCTCTGCTTTGTCTCTCCTTGGTCTAGGTAGCAAGATTGTATTTCATACACCCACTGTTATATACTGTTCCAGTTTCCCTGTAAATCCCCAAGTTTGTGTGGGGGATCTAAGAGTGGAGGACAGCCAAGTAACGGTTGAGATGACTAGACTGTTTCCCTGGGCTGTGTGTTGCTGAATTCTGGAGTTACTGGGTTCTTTCCCTGATATCCAAGGAAAGGAGGAAGTGAGTTATTTGCCCACATGGCCGATTCATCTTTCAGAAGTTGTAGCATTATAGCTTTTCCTTATTGTGTGGCAGCAGTCACTGATAGGGGCCGGTTGTTGCCATGGTTCAAATTTTCATAATTGGATTCCTGAACCTGTGGCCTATTGACAAGAGAATATTAACAACATGGTGACAAGAACAAGAGGTGGGGCAGCAAGCAGATAGAAAAAGAGTGGTCCAACTAAGAAATAGGAAACTAAATAACTTCACACTTTTGTTTCAAATTGAACTATAGTGCAGTCATTACAGCATTCAGGGTGAGAAGGGCAGGGATTCAGGATCTGACAGAACCTGACTCCACGCAAGCTACCAAGTCTTTCCTTTTCTTCAAGGTCCAACTTAGAAGGTGCATCTTCCGTGAAGCCTTCCCTGTCTTGCATTGTTTTCTCAAAGTTTTCCACATGTGAATCTTGTCTCTCCTCAGAATATAACTTCCTGAAGGGCAAGGACCCTGTCTTTCCTTCATGAAACTCCATTTCTTTTACAAACATACTCTGTACCTAACACAGGGTGTGTGCGTGCATGTGTGTGTGTGTGTGTGTGTGTGTGTGTGCATGTGTATAGGCATCCCAAAATTCTTAGCACAATTTTAAGCTATCAAAGCTTCAAACTGCTAAAAATTTTGAGATACCCTGTGCATGTGTGTATGTGTGCATGTACATGTACACACATTTGTACATACATACACATATGTATACATGTACATATACGTGTACCTGCACATATGTGCATATGTGCATGTGTACGCACATGTTTGCATGTGTATGTGTACGCACGTGTGTATATATGCATGCACTATTTGTCAAATTTAATTCATTGAGCCAATAAAAATGATGTGTGTGTGTGTGTGTGTGTGTGTGTGTGTGTGTGTGTGTGTGGAGGAGTGAAGAAAAAGTTGTTCACCACCCCAGTCAATCAGGGATACTGAGGTTGGTGAGTTTCATCGGACAAATCATCATTCACCAACAACCTTTTTCTTGACTGTCTTTTGATTCTCCACAAACTTGGGAAGGTTGAAGTCTATGTTTCTAACCTGACTCCTATCTCTGTTTCATCCTTTCAACTTTTGTTTTTCCCAAGAAACTCTTCTTGACTTCTGGTTTCCTTATTCCCTTGGATGCATTTGTTTTTCACCCTTTTGACCACAGGATGCTTCTCTGTCCCTGTGATCCCTCTAACAATTAGTACATGTGTCCTAACAGTTCTGAAGGCTTCCTTCCTCATCAAGCTTCTCTGCATGCACTGGTTGGCTCAGATGATTACAATCACTGCCTATCCTGTGGTACTTTCAGCATGGTGCTTCAGAAACCTTGGAGTTAGGGCAACAGTTTGAGTAGATTTCTAAAAAGTGGCTATATTCTAAGTTGCATTTGTAGCCTTGTAGCAGGTTTCTGCTCAGTATTGTAGAAAACTTGGCTCCAGAAGTGGCTAGAGTCAAACACTCTATCTACTGACAGTACAGCAAGTTTATCTGAGTTCTTTTACTGAGCCCAGTGGAAGATCTTCCAGGAACCCTGGTGACACAGTATAAGCTGTTTGCAGAACTCAACCCCTCAGCACCTGCCTCTTCCTCCTGCCCCTCATTCTTTACTATCCCTATAGCACAAGTCAAGCTGTCTTGTCATTGTGTCCTGACTAGTGGGGTATCTTTACCTAATGGAAAATGTACCCCAATTACATAATGTGGGTAGCTTCTACCAGGAGCCTAGAAAGACTTGACATTCCCCTTTTTTCTCCCACATATGAGATTCCATATCATCAGATTTGTTGGCTCAGGGAAGGACAAGGGGCCATTTTAAAGCATGCCAGTTCTTTCAGTTCTAAATTGGGGCTGGCTTTGCCCCCCCTTGATAGGTAGTGATATCTATGGTATGAGTGCCATGAACTAGGATCTCATGGGGTAGTTTTTCCCTAAAAGACAGGGAAACTGTTCTTGACAGCTGACTGATTTAGAGTTTGGACTAGGACTTGAGGTATTGATGAGGCTCTGTAGTCTTTGACAGCATAAAAGGACCAGGCCAGAAGAAGTCAATGCCCCATTAGAATTGGCAGATGTCCCATACCCTTCTGACCAGGGGCATTTCTGGATGGAGGCAAAAGAGGCTGCATCTACTTGGACTGATGCTTCATTGAATACCCCCTCTTTCCATGATATTTTAAACTAAACTTCCTTTGTTAACTGTTTGAGGGTTTATGTGTGCCTCATTTTTTTCCATTATAAGCCTGAACCATTGGACTAGACTATGTCAAAGTCAGCCCAGAATAATGTGTATTCATCTATATATGTACACTGAGTTTTGCTTTTCTTCATGGCAAAAGGCAAGGGCTTTCCTGGTCCTTGCTACATTCTCCCTTTTAGCTGGTGGGGTTGGTATGATCAGATCTCCACAAGGGGCTAACACATGCTAGTAATTAAGGTAGTTAATGGAATTATAAGTCTGAAGTAAAACCCTCGTTTAAGGTGGAGGGAGGAGTGGAGAAGAACAGTGGTGGTATAAAGGCTTTGGTCCAGAAGGAGGAACAAACCACAAGCCAACCTGAGTAAGAAATAAGGGTTTCTTGGGAATGCCAAAGTCTGAGGGATGAGATAGAGGTAGGAGCCACGTGGTAAGCAGAGATTTCAAGCCCACAAAGTCAATATGAAATTAGGTGGCAAGTTCTATAATTGCTGTCAGGAAAAGGATAAGTTTTCTCTTATAACTTGCTCTATTCAAGGTACTGTTCTTTTACAGCAGTGGTCAACGTTCCTCTGACATGCTGGCAAGGTCACAGAGGGCCCCCTACACACTTTGCCCCATCTTGGCTTTGTTGCTCCAGGGAAGCTATAGGATCAGAGAAACTTAAACTGAGTCTTGAATGAAAGGTTGGATTTGAATAGAGGAGAGGAAGGCCAAATGTCATTGTACATTCTGCCTGATTGGGGCACAGGTCCCAATAACCCTGCAATGCCTTTGAATATGAGACCATCAGAATCAGGAACAGAATGCGGGAAGTAAAAGTGAACTATTGGGAGAAGGTGGGAGTCCTATATACAGGCTAAGAAAGTATAAGGAAGGTGGAGAATGACTTGCTTACCGCATCAGGGTCTCTTGGGCAGTTGAATGCACTGTAGGAGAAGACAGAGAGTATACAGTAAACATATATTCCAATGAGTCAAGTCCCCTCTTGGTGGGACTTAGAGCTTGGACTTGGGTGGTGGCTTTATGAGTGATAAAAAGAGAAATTATATATAATGTTACATTACATATTAGATAATAT
Source organism: Notamacropus eugenii (assembly GCF_028372415.1). NCBI lineage: Eukaryota > Metazoa > Chordata > Mammalia > Diprotodontia > Macropodidae > Notamacropus > Notamacropus eugenii. Next base: position 327,984,470 of record NC_092875.1, read on the forward strand.
GCAATATCATGTAACATACAGTATATGAAAAATTATCAGAATAATTTCTATAATGTATAATTATATTAAATTATAGAGAAATTATATATAGTTACATAAAATAAAACATAAATATATAAAATAAATTATATAAATACAACTATATGAACATATATATCATAGATAGGTAGTGATAGATACTAGCTATAGATCATGTTCTGAGAAAGTAGAAAAAACAAAATTTGTATGTGAAATTTAAGATGTGGGACAAATGAAAGTAAGAAATCAGGATGAATTTGCTAGCATGGGCAACTGGGAGAATAGTGATGCCATCAACAATAACAGGGAGGGGAATTTTTTTCTGTAATGAACTATATGGTATCAGTCCTTTACATTTCAGTTTAAATGAATGTAAGTCACTCTCACAGGTTTATGAAATGTTTGCATTAGAAGGATCTTAGAGATTATCTGGTTAATCCCTTCATTTTAGAGATAAACATAGAAAGGCTCAAGGAGTTGAAGTCAGTTTTCCATACCTCATACAGCTAGTTAGTGCCAAACCAGGGTACAAACTAAGGTCTTACAATGCAAACTTTTTGTACTTGTCTGTAAAAATGGGATTGAACTAGATAATCTCTAAAATTCCTTTAGCTCTAACATTTTATGCCTCTGTAAGAGTGACTTACATTTATTTACACCAAAGTGTAAAATGAATGAAAATTTTTAAATAAGGATTTAAGTTTCTGGGAGAAAGGGAAAAAAAATTAATGTCCTATGACTATATTGTCATTTAAGTGTTGTTGTTATTGAGTTGTTTAAATTGTGTCCTATTTGTGAAGACCCCATGGGAGGGATTTTTGCAAAGATAATGGAATGATTTGCCATTTCCTTCTCCAGCTCATTTTACAGGTGAAGAAACAGAAGCAAACAGGATTAAGGGACTTGTCCAAGGTCAGCTAGTAAGTGTCTTGGGCCAGATTTGAACTCAGGAACATGTATTCCTGACTTCCGGCCCAGCACTCTATGCACTATGGTGCCACCTAGTTGCCCACTAAAGTAAATCCTTAGAGTGAATCATGGGATTGTAGTAAACTCTGAAAGCAAAGAAAGTTTTTTTCTTTGTTTTTGTATTCTAGCACAGTGCATCCCATACAATAGGTGCTTCCTACATTCTTGTTGAATTCTTACTTTAGGGAACACCTTAAAGAGGTACCCACCTTTGCTCTGGCACACTACAGCCCCAAGAATCACCAGTAGCAGCAAGAGTTTGATTCCCAGGGTAATGAAAAGAGTCAGAAGAACTGAGGAGTCACCCACTGCTCTGAACTTATAGAAGTAGACGCTGCCTTCAGCCCGGCCTAGGATGTTGGTGGCTGTGCAGGTGTAGCGGCCGTCCTGGGCCAGGGCATGGAGTTCTTTGGTGATCTGATGACTCTGGCTGTAGGTGGACGTACTGTTGCCCGCACTGGGACCAGTCCAGGTGAGGGAGGGCAGGGGCTCTCCTTCAGCGGTGCATTTGGCACTGAAAATGTGGTCAGGACCTGGTAGCACAGTGATGTTGACAATCCTGGGAGCAGCTGGGAGGAAGCCATCAAGGTAAAACCAGGCATGGAATTAGGTCACTGCTCCCCACTCTGTAGGTCATGAAGTGAGACAGCATGGTGTGGTAGAGTGTGGTGGAATTGGGGACCCTGGATTCAAATCCCAGCTGTTACTAGCAGTGTGATTTTGGACAAATTGGACAAACCACTTCCTCTCTCTGAATCTTAGTTTCTTTATCTGAAAAGTGAAGGGGTTGGACTCTGTGATCTCTAAGATCAGGGAATTTAGAATTTTAAGAGAACAGGAGGAAAATCTAGTTCACTCTTCCAGCTCTAACTTTCAATAATTCCATATGCTGATATAATCTGGATCTTCCTACTTATTCTCTGTGACAGTTCTTGACCCATGAGATGGAGGGAGTGACCCAAATCTGTATCTTTGCACTGTTCCATTTCTTTCCCCTGTTTCCTCCACTACTCTTGTAGGACTCCTTGGACAGTGACTACTCCAAAATCCTGGGGCAGAGAAAAGTATTGAGCTTGACTTACTAGTCTAGATGCTGAAGGAGGGGTGTATTAGAGATTTTAAAATGGAAAACTTTGGGATACATAATACTCCCAGTGTGTAAAGGGATAGGAGGGTCAGAGATAGGAATAATTAACGAAAGATAAGAGGATGGGGAGAGAATTGAGCAACTGGCCTAGTTAAAAATGAGGAGAGAAGCAAATAAGGGAGCTTAGATGGATTTCTACTAGATCACAAGGCTATTATAGTTTAAGAATTGTTATGAGAAAATGGGTTCATAATTTACCATAAGCAAATTAGGAGAGCATGGAATAGTTTACCTTCCAGGTCTATGGATAAGGGAAGAATTTAAGACCAAACAAGAGAAATAAAGACATAAACAAGAGATATAAAATATAACATGGATAATTTTGAGGTTATATAAAATAAAAACCTTTTGCACAAACAAAACCAATGCAACTAAAATTAGAAGGAAAACAGAAAACTGAGATAAAATTTTTTACAGCAAGTATCTCTTTTTAAATATATAGAGAAGTGATTCAAATTTATAAGAATGCAAGTCATTTCCCAATTGATAAAAGATCAGAGGATATGAATAGGCAGTTTTCAGACAAAGAAATCAAAGCTGCCTACAGTCTTGTGACTATAGTCATGTGAAAAAATGCTCTAAATCACTATTGATAAGAGAAATGCAAATTAAAACAACTCTGAATTGCCACTTCACACCTATCAAATTGACCAATATGACCAAAAGGAAAATAAGTATTGGAGTAGATGTGAGAAAACTAGGACATTAATTATCTTTTGGTATTGGGAACTGATCCAACCATTCTAGAGAGCAAATTGCAACTATGCCCAGAGCTATAAAACTATGCATACCCTTTGATCCAGTGATACCATTACTAGGTCTGTATTCCAAAGAGATAAAAGGAAAGGAATTAAAATTACTTATAGCAAGAACAGGAAATTGAGGGGATGCCCATCAATTGGAGAATGACTGAACAAGTTGTGGTATATAATTGTAAATGAATATTATTGTGCAATAAGAAAAGACAAGCAGGATGATTTCAGAAAAACCTGGAAAAACTTACATGAACTGATGCAAAGTGAAGTGAGCAGAACCAGGAGAACATTGTACATAGTAACAGTGATATTGTATGATGAAGAACTGTGAATGACTTAGCTAGTCTCAGCAATACGATGATCTAAGACAAATCCCAAAGGACTCATGATGAAAAATGCCATCTGCCTCCAGAGAAAGAACTGATGTCTGAATATAGACTGAAGCATACTATTTTTCATTTTTTCTTCCTTCCTTCCTTCCTTCCTTCCTTCCTTCCTTCCTTCCTTCCTTCCTTCCTTCCTTCCTTCCTTCCTTCCTTCCTTCCTTCCTTCCTTCTTGCATAAAATGACTAACATGGAAATGTTTTACATGATTGCACATATATGACCTATATTTCAGCAAAGGGTGCAGGGTATGAGGGGAGAGAGAGATAGAATTTGAAACTCAAAACTTTAATGCTAAATTAATGTTAAAAATTGTTTTTAATATGTAATTGGGGGGAAAATAAAATATTGAAAAAAATTGTGAGAGAAAGAACAATGAAAAGGTGACCCAGGAAGCTATAGTTCATTGACTAAATGAAAAACTCTTGTAAGTACCATCATAACAGTTGTATTGAACAGTATTACAGTGGTATTCACCCAGGCCAACCAGAATGCCTGTTACGGGTTCACAGTTAACTTATTCTAACCCCAATGTATATGTGTCTTCTCTATAAGAGTCCTGAGAAGTGGTTTTCCACTTAAATTATAATTTAAAAAATGCAATCAATTAGGAGCTAAAGATGAAGTATGGCAATTTGTATTTAATCATTCTACTGGGAATAGGAGGAGGTATAAAAGGAGAGGGATATCAATCTAGATTTCTTCATTCTAGATTTGACATCCTCCATCCATGTGGGCATGTCTATGTGTATATGTTTGGATATATGTTATGCATTATAAATATCAAAGTCTAATTTTCATATGATTATGGGAAAACCACTGTACTTCTCTGGAGTCTCAGTTTCCTGATCTGTAAAGCAAGGGGGTTGGATTAGATTACCTCTAAGAGACTTTCTAGTTCTGAAGTTCTTTTCCCTAGTTTCTGTATGTTAAGCATGGATCATCAATTTTTCAGTGAATTAGAAAATAATAAAATATGCAAGATGAAAGTTCTGAATTTTTGATGGTTCAGAAGGCACTTCAGGCTCTTCCAGGCTCTCAGATTCACTAAGGTGAACATAAGGTAGTACAGTTTGGTAGGAAGAGTATTGTACTTTGAGTCAAGAAGCCTATGTTCGGGGTCTGCCATCTTGTATCAGTGGAAAGAATTGTAGTAGCTCAAAAGATACGTGAGATGCACCAATCTAGAGATATTGGCACTCCAGATTGGCACTCTGAACATTTGGGCTATTTTTGCCTGGCCTATGGTAAAGCCTTCCAAGCTTTTATTTGTCTAATCAGCCATAGCTGGACATAGCGTACCCCAACAAAATGATGTCATTTTGTTTCTTTTTGAGAATGAAGGACAACATCCAATCAAATCTTATTTCATTACCTCTTACAGTAATAATCTTCTAACAGTTCTCTCCTGGAGTCTTTTCCTTTCTTTCAGCCTAGCCTTTACATGGCCACTGGAGTAATCTTCATATGGCCCTATTCTGATCAAATTCCTGCTCTAATTAGAAACTCTTAGTAGTTCATTTTTGTTTGTTGAAAAAATTTCTTTATATTAGTACTCTACAATCTGGGTCTAACTCATTCTTCTGTTCTTGGAATGAGAAAGAGAGGGAGAGGAGAGAGAGAGACAGAGAGACAGAGAGATAGAGGGGGAGAGAGACAGAGAGAAAGAGTCAGAGAAAGGAAGGGGAAGAGGAAGAAAGGAGAAAGAAAAGGAGAAAGAGAAGGAGACCTTGTAGAGAGGCCTGCAATACAACCACACATAAGTGACAGGACATGGATGAAGATCCAACAAAAGTGAGTGAGGACTGCCCAACATGTAGGACTAGAACTAGCAGCTTCACAAAAACCCAGGAAGGAGAGTATTCAAGATGAGTTGGTCAATAGTGCCCAGTGTTGCAGAGAGCTCAATAAGGATAAGAACTAAGAAGAGGCAATTGGATTTAGCAATTAGTGGCTCACTGATAACCTTTGAGAGAACATTTTTGGTTGAGTCATGAGTTGGGAAGCTAAATAGCAAGGGTGTTGAAAAGTGAGGGGGAGGAAATGAAGGGGAGACAAGAATCTAGACAATTTTTCCCCTCAGAATTTGACTGTTAAAAGGAGGAAAGATATTCAACTGTATCTTGAGGGGATGACAGGGTCAAAGTGAAGGGTTTTTAAGACTGAAGAAGAGTTGGGCATATTTATAGGTAGCAGAGAAGAAGTCACTATATTGGTAGAGACTGGAAATCAGAGAAAAGAAGGGATGATTATAGGGAGAAACTAACAGAAGAAGGAAGAGGGGTTGGGATCAAGGGCACAAGTACAGGGGTTGCCTTGGCAAGAGATCTCCTTAGAGTTTGGAGCAAAGGAGAAAAGGATGGGAAGGGGGTCAATGTCAAGTGATATTGAGATACAGAATAGGGGAGAAGGAGTTCAGGGTGAATAGCTTCAGTAGGATATGAATTAAGGTCCTTTGCTCAGAGGAGGGGAAGAGGTAAAGACTTGAGAAGAAAAGGTTTGAAGCAGATGCTGTTGGAATCATCATAAAGTCAATTGTTCAGCTGTTTCAATCATGCTCAACGCTTTATGACCCCCCCCCCCCCCCCATTTGAGTTTTTCTTGGTAAAGATACTGGAGTGTTTTTTTCACTTCTTTCTCCAGTTCACTATATAGATGAGGGACTGAGGCAAATAAAGTTAAGTGACTTGCCCATGGTCACATAGCTAGCTAGTAAGTGTCTGAGGCCAAATTTGAATTTGGGAAGATGTCTTCCTGACTTCACACCCAACATTCTATCCCCTGGGCAATCTAGCTGCCCTCAAGGTTTGTTTTGCTGCAGTAATGTTCTTGCTTGGAATTAGATAAATTTGTAGTAGATATAGCTAGCTGTGTTGGCTGGTGAAAATTCTAACATGTCAGAGGAGATAAAGGGGAAAAGATTGTTATACATGTAAAATTGATAGACCTTGGCAACAAATTGGATATGAGGGGTGAGAAATGATAGATGACACCTAGGTTGTGGGTCTGGGAGGCTGGGAGGATAGTGGTGCCCTCAACACTGACATGCTTCCATAATTTGGAGGATGAGGGATGAGATGAGGCAATCTGTAGATGAGGCAATCTGAGAGGGAGAGTTAATGCCACTGCACTGCATGACATATTCAATATTCAAAAAGATCTTGACAGGTCAGAACTCTGGACCATATTGAATAAGATAACGTTTAATAGGGAAAAAATCCACTTTACAAATGCAAGGCAAGAGAGGCATGGATAGATAGAAGTTATTCTGAAATAGAGGGTGTGGGGAGATGGAGTTGGTGCTTAGGGACCTGGAAACTGAGTATGAGTCAATATTATGATATAGCACCCAAGTAAACTGTTAAGATTTTCAGTTGTGTGAAGATCAAAATGAGGAAATGATACTCCTGCTACATGCTTGTGCTCTGGTCAATTCTGGGCATCTTCTTTTAGGAAGAATATATATAAATTAGAGAGTTCAAAAGGTAACCACTTTGACAAAGAGCCTTGAATTAATGCCATTTGGTGACTGATTGAAAGAACAGGGGATATTTAGTCTGGAGGAAAAAAAGATTCGCGGAGGACCTTATAATGCGTTCAAGTTTTTGATGAGCTAATGGACTGTCTCCTGGAAGAGGATTTGAACTTGTCCCATTTGCTTCTGGAGAGCCAAATCAATAGCAGTGATAGATACAAAGGTTAGAAATTCCAAAGAGGAAAATTTTAACTTGCTGGAGGGAACAACTTTCTAACTTAAAGCTCTCTAAAATTATACTGGGCTAGTTGGGGAAGTAATAGGCTCCTTCTTCATGGAGCTCATCAAGCAATTTTCAGGGATGACTTCCATCAGGGGCCCCAGGTGGCCCTCAGAACTCCTGCAAAGCTCTTAAGTGACTGCAACAGATTAAAATGTAATGGGGGAATATTTAACAACTACAATACGACATAGATAATGTTAATTTGTAGTTTTCTAAATTCATTATGCAGCCCAGAGTTTCTATTTATTTGACACCACTACCATAGAGGGACTTTGGAGGGATAGGTATGAGTGGACTAGATGTCCTTTGAGGTCTCTTCCAAGCATGAAATTCTATACTTCTGATGCTCAGAGAGATTAAGGGGCATTCACAAAGTCACATAGCTAATAAATATCAGATTTGAACCTATATTTTCTGACTCCAAATCCATTGCTAGTTTCTATTACACTATGCTATCATTTAGTATTTAGTATTGTATTTAGTATAGTATCGCTTAGTATTGACAATTTAGTAAATGTCTTTTTTGTATGAGGATTGTAGGATCATGGAATCAGAGATTTAAATTTAGAAGGGACTTTAGGGATCATCTAGTACAACCCTCTCATTATAAGGATGATGAAACTGAAACCAGAGAAGTTAAATGCCTTGCCCAAGTCACACAGATAGGAAGTAAAAGAGCTAGTATTTGACCCCGATGTTCGTTGACCCTAAATCCAGCATGCTTTGAATTGCCTGATTTTGTTCTCTACCCCTCCTCAAACATAAGTTCCTCTAGGTCAGTGACAAGTAACTCTTTTTATCTTCTCCTAAATATTCAACCAATGTTTATTAAGCACCCTATTTCATGCAAGGTACTGGGCTAAGAGATACTGCCATCAAAGAAGACTTATGGGTTTGGCACAAATACTTATATGGCTTTGGGCAAGTCAATCTCTTGTGTCCCAGTTCTACCATCTGAAAAATAATGGGGTTGGACTAAGTCTGGGGTTCTTGACATGGGTCTGTGAATTTAAGGCAAATATTTTGATAAGTGAATTTCAATTTAGTTGATTTCCTTTGTAATACTATATATTTTATTTTATATATTCTGAAACATTCTTCTGGGCAGGAGCCCATAGGTTCACTGACAAAGAAGTTCATGTCATAAAAAAAGGTTAAGAATTATGGGACTGTATAATAAAACCCTTTCCATCTTGAAGTCTAAGACCATCTCCCCCAACCACAAATAAGAGCTGATCCCCAGAATGTCTAGAGCTCAGTAAGGACATGTTAATTGAATGCTTGCCTCACCAATCACGTGGAGCCAGATTCCATTCCTGCTCTCATAGCGGTCATGGATGTCTCCAGCAAATTCCACCCGGCAGAAATACCGGTTGTCATCAGCCCAGCTCAGGTTGTCAACCTTGATGGAGATGTTGTTATGTCTTGGGTTGCCGAGCAGTTTGTACTTGCCCTTGTAGCTGACAGCAGTCTGGCAGTGGTCACTGGAGCTATGTACCACACAGCGAAAGACCTGGCTCCCATTGTAGGGCTCCCGGATCCTCCAGATGACTGTGATCATACCATTGTAATACTTGTGGGGGTGGGTGAAGGTGCAAAGCAGCGCAACGCCCCCTCCAGCTTCCCCTGTCACATCTGATGGAACTTGCATGGACCATTTGTGGGATGGGACACCTAAGAGATAAAACACTGACATCAGTTTCCTCAAAGTAACATGGTTCAAAGAGAATTTCTGGGCAGGTTATGACTGTCTAGACTAAATTGTTCATGGGGAGGTTCGCATTCGAGGTGCTAAGCCTCTCTTTCCTATACTTTTGCCTATTGCCTAAAAATACCTTTTTCTGCTCATCCTTTTTTCCAGACACACTCTGTTCTCCTTTCCTCTCTGCCCTCATCAAACTGCTCCAGAGAAAGGCTTGAGCATCAGTCAGGGAGAATATAAGTCACAGTGTGGCCTGGACATGGGATCATAGAATTTAGAAATGGAGTGAATGGTAGAAATCATGACCCAGAAAAGGTTAAGAATCCCTGAAACAGATGATTACCAAAGTTCCTTCCCACTTTAAAGTGAAAATTTGACAAATGGGGAAAGTGGTCTAGACAGGATTTGAACTGAGGTCCTTTGAATCTCTACTTCTTCCCTCACTTCTCAGGGAGATTGACCCTTTAAACCTGGCTCTTCATTGACCAAGGCAAAGCTTTGTTTCCTATTAAAAGCTTTTCAAGTAGGAACTTGTGTGTGTGTGTGTGTGTGTGTGTGTGTGTATGTGTGTGTGTATGTGTATGTGTGTGTGCTTGCGTGCCTCGCCAGGATGGGAGACCTGGAGAGCCTCCCTGGGATCATGCCCTACAGGCAGCTGCCTACTCTGCTTACATGTAAGGCAAGGGCAGAGGTAGGTAGTCAGGACACTACCTAGACTTATGACTTGATGCATAATGTTGAGCAATTCATAGAATTTCCTTGTGACTCAGTTTCCCCATCCCTTACTTCATCTTCAGTATTTCAAGCATCTGTGGGTTTTTTTTTTCCATCAGTGAGCATGGTATCAATCCCCTCTTCATATATAGATTGCAACCTCCTGCTCACACAATACACATACATGCATATACACACTCTTAGCAATTTCATCATTTAAAAAATTGAGTTGGGCCCCATGATTTCATTGTCAGAGGAAATTCCCTCTATCAATGTAATGTGGAAATTCTTCCAAAAATGATAGTCTTAGAGAGTTGACTGTGTCACGTAGAGAGTATTACTTTCCTATGTGTGAGTGTCAGGACTTAAACCAAGCCTTTCATGACTCTGAGACTGGTTCTTACCCACTATATCACCCTGCCTCTCTTTCATTCACTACTCTAACCCCTACCCCCACTCCAGTTCTTCAGTTGGTGGATGACCTTCTGGAGGTGAATGAGTCTGATTCTACTTAGCTCCTTAGACTGGTCCTTGGATGACCAATAGCCCCTGAGTCAGCCCAAACTCAAAGCCTTTCTAGTTTGAGTCCATTAGCAGAGCTTTATTTTTCCCCCATTTCAACGAAGCAAACATTTATTGAGCAGCTAATTAATTTATGCCAGGTACCGTGCTAGCTGCTGAAGATACAAAGACAAAAATGAAATGGCCACTGCCCTGAAGAAGATTACATTTTATATGAGACTTATGGAGTCACAAAGGAGTTGAATTGTGTAGAGATAAAGTGGAAATCCTTCCCTTTTGATTTGCTGCACAGGTGAGATGTAGCTTTGTTCCATTCAGTCTCCCACTTCATGAGGTCATGTCTACCTTATATGAAATAACCAGTGCTTGCTTGATTGATCTCCCTTGGCCAAGCCTTCTAGAGTAGACATTGATGATGTCAGAGAAGGGTTTTGGTGGAGGTCTCCTCTCTCTCATGGGAACAGAACCTGAACTTTTCTGGATATAAAGCAAGCTAATAGAAGGGGATGCTCTCCAGTGCTGTGTTGCTAATGAACTCAAGGTTGCAAATGGGCCTTCCTCTCACAGCTGCAGTTTTTGCCTTCTCCCTGCACTCCCAGAAACCCGTCTTGCAAATGTGTTCCTTTATTAGGCATGGGCTTTGCAGGTTATAACTCTTTAACATATACTCCAGTAGGATAGGGAGGGGCAAGCATACCCGCCAGACATCTGCATCAGAAGGAACTATAGGAGAACCAGGGAAAGTTAAAAGGGTGAGACATCTAACAAATGAGAAGAAAATGCCTACCCTGCCCATACAAGATAGTCATAGACGCAAGAAGATCTTGGAGACTACCTTATCATGCAGGAATCTTTTTTCCCTTCCTCTCAGATGGCAATGAAACCTTTTTATGGATGATCCCAGTGATGAGGAGGCCACTACTTTACCAAAGTAACCTATTCCACTGGTAGCTCAGATTATTAGAAAGTTTTTCCTTATATTTAGATAAAACTTTACATCTTAGGATGAAACCTTCATACTACTTCCCTTCATCGAGTTTTTCCCTCTAGAATAGGGTCTTAACATTTTATATAACATGGATCCCTCAAGGGTCTGGTGAAACCTAAGTAATATTCTCAGAACAATGTTTGTTGTCTACATTCAGAATTGAAAGAAGTGATATATAAACTTATAGATATGTAGATATAATTATTTTTCCATCCAAGTTCACCAATCCTTTGAAACCTAAACATGGACTCTCGGTTAAGAACTCCCTCCTCCAGAGAATGTCTAATTAGCTTTCTACCTTCAGATCTTCAAATGCCTGAAGACAGCAATCTTCCTTGCTCCTTCCCCACTCTTCCTACCTTCTGCCCAAACATCCCCAGCTGATTCTCATATGACATGGTTTCCATCATCCTGTTGCCTTCTTTTAGATGTGATCTACTTTGTTATTGTGGGGCAACTAGGTGATGCAGTGGATAGAGTACCAGTGCAGGAGTCAGGAGGACCTGAATTCAAATCTCACCTCAGACACTTGACACTCACTAGCTGTGTGACCTTGGGCAAGTCACTGAACCCCAATTGCCTCATCCTGGGTCATCTCCAGTCATTCTGATGAATATCTGGTCAGTGGATTCAGATGGCTCTGGAGGAGAAGTGAGGCTGGTGACCTGCACAGGCCTCCCTCACTCAAAACAAAGTCAAGTGCAAGGAACGTCATTATTTCTCTGATGGCATGGTCTTCTTAGGCAATGAAGGATGAACACACACTTTGTTATTGTCCCTCCTAAAATATAGGTCAGATTCTTGTTGTATTTTGAAAGACAGATGACTTCCCATCAAGGGTTCCTGGTCCCAGTGCTAGCCCCCCAGGATGAGATTCCAATCACTGAACCCAGTTTTTCTTGAACATTTGCCTTGCACTCAGTCCTGTGTTTGTCACTGTGAGTAAGATGAAGAAGAATTAGACACTTTTTAACCTGTTCTCAAGAAGCAAAGATAACATTCACATCATATTAGGAATCTGTGTATGTGTAGCGACAATCCAGTCTATTTAAACAAGTTTATGTGACTTAAATACAAGTGACATAACAGAGATTCCTGACAGATATGAAATTGTTCAGATCCTCCTATTCGTGCATCATATTATGCTGATTATATCAAATCCCAGAACACTTTTAGTTAGGCATCATTAATGAGAGTGTAACCATTCAAAAAAGATTGGCCTAGTAATCCAAATAGGAAAAACAAATTAGTTGCGGAACTCTATATTGTGCAGATTATGATATATAGTTGGAAAGGCAGCCTGTTGGCTTAGTCCACTAGTATGTGCATTTTGGTTGGTCACTGAATCTGAACAATGACCAGGGCTGGAAACTGAATTGGAAAAGGTCAGACTGGGTTGTATTTGGGAAACCCTATAGTGATTTATTTCTGAAAAAGCCCATCTTTAAAGGAAATATTCTCCTACTAGTGCTATAGAACTGTTAATCTTCCAACATCCTGGAAGAACTTAAGTTCCAGATAATCTTAAAGGCTATGAAGAGAAGCACAGTCGGTATAAGAAGACTACAGGATATTATAAGTGATAACTTGTAGATAAAAAGTAGTGAAAACATACCACCTAGAAAATTTATCAAAAGGAAGGAAACAAACATTTATTAAGCACCTACTATGTGTCAGAGGCATCCAGGTGGCTCAGTGGCCAGGTGCCAGGCCTGGAGTCAGGAAGACTCTTCTTCAAATCTAACCTCAAACACTTACTAGCTGTGTGACCCTTAGCAAGTCACTTAAGCCTTTGCCTCGGCTTTCTCATCCATAAAATGAGCTGGAGAAGGAAATGACCAACAATTCTAGGATCTTTGCCAAGAATACCCCAAATAGGGTCATGAAGATCTGGACACAACTGAAATAACTAAACAACAACACTATTTGCCAGGCATTGTTCTAAGTAAACTTTACAAATATTATTTCATTTGATCCTCACAACAACCCTGGGAGGTAGGTGCCATTATTACTCCTATTTTATAATTGAAGAAACTGAGGCAGAGAGAAATTAAATGATTTGTTTAGGGTCATATAGTGTCTGTGGTCAGATTTGAACTCGGATCTTCCTAACTCAACAACAACGAGTGCCTACACTGTGTGACTACACTGAAGACACCCTTGATCTGTTGAAGTATAAATGTAAAAAGTTCTCATCTTTAGGTTCTAAAAATCAACAGGACAAATACATAATGGTTGCCATGGCCAGGTGGCAGTTTGTCTGTAAGGGCTGCGAGTTTGAGTGGGTCACAAGTTCAGACTCACTCAGCATCCTGGCACTGGGAGCTCGTGAAGCTAATGGAATATTAAGCTGCATTAATAAAAGTATGGCATCTAGGGCAAGGAAGGGGATAGATCTGGTCAGGCCACAATCTGGAGCAGTTTGGTTGTGGGAATCCCTTTGTGTATGGGACCCTGATAAGTTAGGGTGTGTCCAGGATGGACAAAGGGATGAGAGGTCTGGGAATCATATCAAGTGAGGAACAATTAAAGGAACTAAGGATGCTTTATATGGAGACTAGGAGATTATGGGAAGAACATGATCATTGTTTTCAAATATCTGAAATGTCTTACCATGGAATAGCAATAACTATTCTATTTGACTCCAGCAGGTAGACTCAGGTCCAAGGGGTGAAAATTGTGGGGAAATCTTAATACAGGAAAGAAATCTATATAGGAAAATATAGTCCCTGGCCAGGTTTCTATCTGTACCTGGATATGGAACAGAGAGACCATTTCATCAAGTGCGATAAATTTGGCCCCTTTGCTATTGGGGGTGGGGGTTGGCTTCCTGTTTACATAACAAGCCATGCCCAAGTAGGTATAGCTCTTGGTTCCCTCTTATACATGGGTGTTCTGGGGAACGTATCTAGGGAAATCAAACCTAAAGCGTGCCTTCAATGGTTCTTGGATTGAAAAATCAAAACACGAAGAGTTTAGGGGCCAAAAACATTTGGTTTGGCCCAACTTCATGCTTCCCAATTCCCTGGTGACATTTACTGTTTGCATCTGCTCTCTCATCCAGAAGAGGGATCTTACCACTCCCTCTTTGATATTTCTTCCAGTCCAACTCTCCTTGCTGAAGGCACAAACTACACGGAGTCCTCCAGGGTGCTCCCCTCCCACCTGTGCTTGAAGCCTTTCTGGGTTGTGCACTTTTGATAAACTAAACTGCAGAAATGCATTAATGAATTGTTCTAATGTGACTGTGAGGGGAGTTGGGAGGAGCTGGACAGGCACTCTTCCGTTCTCCTAGTTGGTTTACGGTGTCTTAGTTGCCCACTTTGGGGTCTGGCAGTGAGCAAGTAAATTTGGGCTTGTTATTTCTTACTATGGGCTTGGCACTGTGCTGGACACTATGAGGATAAGAAGTTAAGGCTCCTGCCCTCAGGAAGCTAATAGTCTCTTTGGGCAAACAAAGTTAACACACATGAAGCAAAGGGAAATCTCAGATCTTTGAAGTCTTGAGGTAAGAGAGCTGCACTTTGAAATTTGTTACTCTTATCATGCTCAACCTTTGTCTTTTCTGGTTCAGCTCTTTGGGAGCAGGGAGATCTGCCTTCTAGTTGCCATTCTCATTGAAGCTTAGTTTTCTTATCTGTAAAATGAGAGGGCTGGATTAGAAGATCTTAAAGATGATCTTTTCCAGCTATGAACATGTGATTTTATGACTAAATGATATGATCCCTTCTAGCTCCAGAAATACTATTTATGTCTTTACAATGCCTTCAGTTCAATTCAACATCGAGCCCTCCACCAATGGTTATTGAATTGAATTGATCATTCTTCTCTGGAAGAACTCCAGTTGATCAATGGGGCAGGCCTTTTCACTATATGGGTTCCATCTAAACATTACATTTTTACTCTCCTTTGCATTTTTCTGGACTATAAAGGGGTTCTGTCTTTGAATTTCTGTCTTTCACTTCTTTATTTCCCTTTGAAACCTATCAGGAGAGAGGGCCACAGCAATGCTAGAAGAAGGGGCAAGAAGTAGTTGCTACTACCAAAACTAAAATATTACCTCTCCTCTTCTGGTGGTGGTCGGAAAGGGGAGGGATTGGTTGTAATTATTTCAGTAATGTTAGGAAGTATAAAGAGTGCACGGACATATGACAAAAGGTGGTGAGAGCTGGCCAAGGTATTTGAGACTGGAAGAAGGGTGAGCAGTGGTAGTGAGTGCATTGGCACAAGAACAGAGAGAAAGTATGTAGGGGCATATGGAGCCCAAGTGCTATCAAGATGACAGCTCCATGTTTGCTTTGGATCTCTTGCTCCTGTGGTCATTGAAGTGTATGTGGGTGTGTCCACCAGTATTTGCCTCTTAGAAGGCTTTGTGCCTTGGTTGATGGGAGTACATATCAGCACAAATCAAATGATGGTCATAGGATCAAAGCTTTAGGGCTAGAAGAGACCTTAGAAATCACCTAGCTCTGTCCCCTCATTCCATGAGGAAAATGTGGTTCAAAACCCTGCCCAAGACCAATCAGGTAGTAAGTGGAAGAACTAGGATTTGAACTCATGTCTTCTGGCTCATATTCAATACCCTACAGCTGTAAGATCTTATTCCCTATAAATTAGATTTAGAGCAGTTTTATCTGAATTATGGGCGCAATGGAGCTGCCTTCAAGTTTCGGTTCCCAAAAAAGAGAGAGTGGACAACTTAGGCTGAGAAAGGGCTGGGCATAGAGTTGATGGTCAATAAGTACGAATGTGAATAGAATATAAGCTTCCAGAGGGCAGGGACTCTTTGGTTTCTATCTTTGTCTTCTTAGCACAGCACCTTATGCAAAGTGGATGCTTAATCATATTAGTTTAATTGAATTGAATAGAATTAAATTGAGGACTCCTTCAGATGTTTACAGTTCAAGTCCTGGTTCTAATACTTTCTAGTTATGTGCCCTTAGGCAAGTTATTTTACTCTCTGGGCTTAATTACCTCACATGTAAGAGACACATACAGTGGGGCAGCTGATGGCTCAGTGGATAGAGCTCTGGGCCTGGAGCCAGAAAGATTTGAGTTCAAATTTGATCTATGGTACTTATCTGTGACCCTAAGCAAATCAATTTACCCTGTTCACCACAGTTTCCTCATCTGTAAAATGAACTGGAGAAGGAAATGGCAAACCATTCCACTATCTTTGCCAAGAAAACCTTAAATGGGGTCACAAAAAGTTGGAGACAACTGAAAACAACAAAAGGACACAGACAGGATGCATGGTTTCATTGAATTAGGGAATTTTCAGGTAAGAAAACTTTTTTTTTTTTAATTAATGCACGTTGACACCTTCTCTGCAATTTAGAGTCTTAGAGAACTTAGAGGTTAAGTGACTTGTCCAAAGTCACCCAGACACTGTGTCAGGGGAGGGACTTGATCTCTGTTCTCCCAGGCTTGAAAACCAGCCCTCTACCCATTGCAATAAAGCTTCTAATAGGCTTATAAACTCAAGCTAATTGTACTTCAGCTCTCTCCTAGGGCTGCTGTGAGAAAGCATATTATAAATGTGAGTTATTACAATAGAGTAGGGGTGGGGAACTCATGGCCACAGGTTCCCTGCCTCTGTGTAGGGTGAAAGGGAATTCTGGCATTCATTGAATCTAACTCCTCCCTTTTACAGGAGGGGAAAATGAGACCCAGACAGGTGATATGGCTTGCTTAAGGTCACACTATTAGTAGCAAAGTGATTCCTGGAACACAGGTTTCCTGCCTCCTGGTCCAGGGTTCTGTGTATTTTAAGTAATTTGTCTTACCTGGATCTAATCATAGAAAAAGGGCAGAAGAATAGGTGTTAAACTAAGTGTAAACATTTGGTGATCCCTTTATGATGTATGAATTAGTTCCTGGAGTGAATCAAAAGGAAGACTTTTAAAAAAAATACTTATTATGGGATCATGAGATCTAGACCTGGAATGAACCTCAGGCATCAGTTATTCCAACCTCCTTATTTTCCACTTGAGGAAAATGAGATCCAGGGACACTCAGTGATTTACCCAAAGTTGGATTAAGAATCCAACTTTAAGGTCATGCTTCTGGATGGACTTTAAAAGTCAAGGTAGTTATTAGAATATAGTTGGGAAGAGGCAATTGAGGGAAAAAATATTCCTAGAGAAGAGATAGAAATAGATAGATGCAATATTAAAGTATTCTGCCAGATGTGCTGTCTCTAGATGGGGACTTGGAGCTAACAAAAAGATGAAAAGAATTTTGGTCTTTTGATATTACTTCCCAGAGTGGTAGGAGAGCATTTATACTGAGAACCATATCTGAGCAACTACTCAGTAGTAAGGTGACGGGCAAGTAATAGTGATTGAATAACCCTGATCACCACACCAGCCCCTTAGCACTGTTCCCTAGTATATCAGGCTGCTTTACAGCTTGATAATAGCTGGGATCAGGACCCATAGCAGGACTAAAGGGGAAAGGAAGGTGAAATGGAGACGGCAGCTAGGGCATATATGTAGGCAGGCAGAGGGCAGAAGAGATAAGTTTAAAACACAGAAGGCTGCCCAACAGGGTGGATGATATTATTATTATTGCACATTTGTATAGTTCTTCAAAACGCTTTACATACATTACCTCATTTGGACCTAAAAATAATCTTCTACAGTAGATCCTGTCATCATTGCTATTTTATAGATGGGGAAACTGAGTCTCGGAGAAGTTAAGGGACTTGCAGTTACTATGTGAGAAGGCATTCAGTCTCATCTCTTTTTGGCTTCACATCCAGTCCTCAATGCACATGCCGCCAGAATTAGGCAACAAGAGCGTACTGAGGGTCTCTGAAAGAAGGGATGGCAGTGTGCCATGTTGAAGACACACTTATAATTCATTTTTGCCAAGACCCAAGCCAGAATGCAAGGCTTTCTGCTGCTTGCTAGGTATTACATCATTGTCATTATTTTATGAGGTTTTATAGTTAATCACTTAATTTTGGATTTTGCCTTTCATGGAACCAAGCTTAGTCTTTCTTGCTAGAAAGTGTTCCCTAGAAGCCAGTTGCCAAAACCAGCTAAGCTCCTGTACTTATGTGTGTGTGTTCGTCCTTCATTGCTGAAGAAGACCATGCCTTCAGAGAAATGACGACATGAATTGCACTTGACTTTGTTTTGAGTGAGGGAAGGCTGTGTAGGTCACCAGCTCACTTCTCCTCCAGAGTCAGTGACCAGATATTCATCAGTGTGACTGGAGATGACCCAGGATGAGGCAATTGGGGTTAAGTGACTTGCCCAAGGTCACACAGCTAGTGAGTGTCAAGTGTCTTCCTGACTCCTGCACTGGTGCTCTATCCACTGCACCACCTAGCTACCCCATCCCATACTTATAGTTGAATGGGTGCCAGGTGTGGGGAGAGAGTGTGGAGAGCTCTGTTCTTCCTCCCTACAGTGTAGTGGAAAAGGTGTTAGCCTAGTTGGGAAGGTCACCATGTCTTTGGAGCCTCAGTTTCCTCTTCTGTAAAATCAGGATTCTAAAACTTGTATAACCTGTGCCTTTGGGATTGTTTTGAAGAAAATTCTTTATAAGTCTTAAAACTGTATAGGAATGGGTGTTATCATTAGCTGACTTTTCTGGAAATCTCAAAGTTAAGTAACAATTGTGGTTTTAGCAGAAAATGTCCACTGGTAGGAAGAAAAAAAGAATTCAGTTGGTTGTGTCTATTCTTAGCTGTGGCTTTGGGAGATGGTTCAGGCATGTGCAGTTTTGGGCTATGTGTGGTTAAAATTTTTTTGACCACTTATTCCCTATACCACTGAAACTGCCACTTTCTGACTGACTCATGTCAACTGACACCTGGGAAAGAAAACACGCACAAACAACTAATCCAGATTTTAGACTTTCCAGAAACAGTACTATACACATATACATACATGCATACACACATATATCTATACATGTGTATATGCAAACATATGTTTACATGTATGTGTATGCATAAGGGAGAGAGGAGAGAGAAGACAGATATACACATACATTTACTTCTGATTTCTTTGTTATAGGGAACTCTTGATAGAGAAACTAACAATTCTGATTGGCAATTACCCTTAGAATCTTAGACAATGGCCAGGGGCACTGAGAGAATTACCCAGAATCACCTAATCTCATATGGATCAGAAGTGGGATGTAAACCCAGGGCTTCTTGACTCAGAGATAATCACACACTCCCCTCACCCTCCCCCCCCTTTACGTGGTGCTTTAAGGTTCACAAAGTTCTTTTTTTTTTTTTTAGAACCAGTCTGTCAGCGTTCTATAGCTGGGGACAATACATTCATCATAGTATAGCAATAATATTAGAGATATCTCTAAATAGTGATTAGACAGCCTAACTGAGTTTCACTAACTCCTTTGTGACCTGGGTCATATCAACTTGACTTATCCAGTATTTCTGGTTATATCTAAGCTGTGTCCTGCCCTAAGTGGTGGTGCGAGCAATAGAGACATCTATTATTGTGACCCTGACTTCGAGGAGTTTATAAATTGATTGGTGAATATAAAATAAATGTATGAGTCATTAAATGGTGTATGATTTAATTATAGAACATAAATAACAGAAAAGATGTAACAAAGCAATATGTCATCCACTTGAGTGGGTGGCATAAAGCAAAGTTTCCCAACCACTCATTCATGAGGGATCTGTGGCAAATTTTCTGTTGGCATGTAAAAGATCCTTTTTAAAAAAGCCAATAAATACCAGACTGATCCATCTCCTTTTCTCCTTTTTTCCTGTGTCTTATTCTTCCCTTCACACTCCTTATCCATGGTCCCCATCACTACTTCTTAAGCCTCAGAGACCTGCATTCTACAAGTTGTGGCTGTTCAGGGCACAGGGGTCCAAGCTAGGAAATGTTACAGATCTCTGTTCAGATGGAGAAACACTGAGCTAGACGGTGATTTTTATGCTATAGGAAATCAGAGAAATAATTGCTTTAAGAACCATCCATAAGGTGGTGCAGTGGAGAGAAAAAATTAGGGTAGGAATTAGACAACTTTTGCAATTTGATTCCCGTTTCTACCTCTATGTGACCTTGGGGAAATTATTCTCCCTCTCTGGACCTCAATTTCCTCACCTATAAAATAAGGGTTGATAGGCTAATGGATCTTGAGCTGGAGTTTTCCCCCCACATTTATTTATTTTATTTTTAATCTATGGAATAAAACAAGCATTTCCATAACACAGCATAATAAAAAGATGATTGTATATGAAACTACAAATCTATTGTGTACAACTTGCTATTCCTTTAAAATATATAATAAAGTTATCATGCAAATTTCTTTTTTTCTTTTTTCTCCCTCTCACCCCTGTGTTATAGATGGCTGCCATTAGAAACAAATAGGGATACATAAATTATTCTATACAGTCTTCTATTTATTGGTTCTTTCTTTGGATGCAGATAGCATCTTTCTTCATATGTCATTTAAGTTAATTTGGATATTTTATGATAGTCAAAATGATTTATTCACTCAAAGTCATTCTTAAAACAATATTGCTGTTATTATATACCATATTCTCTTGGTTCTGCTCATTCCATTCTTCATTATTTCATGCAAGTCTTTCCGTGTTTTTCTAAGATCACCAAACTCATCATTTCTTATAGCACAGTCCATCACAATTCCATCACAATCATATATCACAACTTGTTCAGCCATTCTCCAATTGATGGGCATCCCTACATTTTCTAGTTCTTTGTCATCACAAAGAGAGCTGCTATAAACATTTTAGAACATATATGTTCTTTTCCTTTTTCCCTAATCATCTTTGGAAATAGACCTTCTAGTGGTATTGCTGGGTCAAATGGTGTAGGTATTCTAATAACTCTTTGGGCATAATTCCAGATTGCTCTCCAAAATGGTTGGATCAGTTCACAATTTCACCAACAATAGTGTCCCAATTTTTTCGCATCCCCTCAAGTCATTTTAGCCAATCTTGTAGGTGTAAAATAATATCTCAAGGTTGTCTTAATTTGCATTTCTCTAATCCATAATGATTTGGAGCATTTTTTCATATGATTGCAAATTGTTTTCATTTCTTCATCAGAAAACTGCCTGTTCGTATCCTTTAACTATTCATCAGTTGGAGAATGATTCTTATTCTTATAGATTTGACAAAGTTCTTTATACATTTGAGATATGAGACCATTATCTGAGAAACTGTCTATAAAAAATGTTACCCAATTTTCTTCTTCCTTTTGATCTTGATGACATTTGTTTTATTTGTATATTTAAAAAAATTTAATGTAATCAAAATTATCCATTTTGTATCTAACTCTGCCCTCTATCTCTTGTTTATTCATAAATTGTTCACCTATTCATAAGTCTTATAAGTAATGTGTTCCATGTGCTTCTACTTTTCTTGTAATATCTCTATATCTAGGTCATGTATCCATTTTGACCTTTTCTTGGGAAATGGTGTAAGATATTGGTCTATTCCCAGTTTCTGCCACATTGCTTTCTGCTTTCCCATCAATTTTTTCTCCAAATAGTGAATTTTATACCCAAATCCCTTAAGCCATTGCACTTGTCAAATACAAGGTTATTATATTTATTTGCTGTTGTACATTGTATGTCTTCCCTGTTCCACTGATCTACCTTTTTATTTCTTAGCTAGTATCAGATAATTACTAGCTTATAATATAGTTTTAACATCTGGTACTGCTAAACAGAAGATGATTTTAATATCCTAACTAAACAGAAGATGATTTTAATATCCTAACCCTTTTATTTAACCTCCAAAAGTACCCACTTGTGAAACAGACCATAAACCACTGAATATAAAGGATAATGGCAGAACAGTAACTTATCTTTGAGTCTCATGGAAAAAGACAAGAAGAGTGAGGTAATAACATTATTTTACATTTAACATTTTTAACTTTTTAAAAGTTTCATATTCATTATATCTGTTTTCCTTATAGTGTCAAGTAGGATTGTGGCATCATAGCTAGAAATCATCTTTGAGATATCTTGTCTAAACCCCTTGTTATATAGATAAAGAAACTGAGCCCCCATAGAAGTGAAGAGACAGTTAGCAAGTTGTTGAGCTGGAATTTTTACCCAGGTCCTCTGATTCCAAATCCAGAGCTCTTTCCACTGAACCATTTTTCCCATTTGATGGATAAGGCAATGAATATGTAGAAAGGTGAAATAACCTGGTTAAAATTGGTAGTAGAATATCAGACTGCGTGTTATCTTGAGGAGGGGGGAAAGGGAGGGAGAGAAGGAAAAAAATTTGGAATTTAAAATCTTATAAAAGTGAATGTTGAAAACTATCTTTGTAACTGAAAAAAATAAAATACTATTAAGTGGGGAAAAAATTAATAGTAGAGCCAGAGTTAGGTCTCAGGTCTCCTGACTCCCAGTTCATTGTGTTTCATTAGTGTCTCTACTCATTACTTGTCATCCTTACAGACTTGAAGTGGTACCTGAAGTTGAGATTCTGAGTCAATCAACCAATGAATAAGGCTTTGCTGAGAACTACTATGTGCCCAGGACAAAGAAGAAAGGAAAGCTGGAAACTCACCGATCCTGACAAGACAGATCAAGGAGACCAGGAGTCCAATGATCATGCTCATACTTTCAGAGGATTTTCAGTCCTTCCAGGTGCTTCTTCTTCTCCAGTAGTAAAAACCCACCATGGGGTGGGCATGGGATATTGGGGGAAGGGGAGGAAAGGCCAATGGTCTAAGCAAACCAGGCCAATTAGGATGATTACTCTGTGTCTAAAGGAACTGAACCAGCGCAACCCATCCACAGTGTCTATTATTAGGTAAGACTCGTGGGGTTTAGTCATGTGGAAAACCTAAGAAAGGAGCCACAACGGATGATTTTCCAGGATGGATGGCTGGGAAGTGGAACTCCCATACTGTCTCTTCTGTCTTGCTTTGAGGTAGCTAGAATAACTGTAACAACAACAAGCCAACAGCAATTCACACTTATATAGTCCTTTGAAGTTTACAATTGATTTATATATGTTATCTCCTTTGGACCCCTCCCCCCAATAGTTGCCAGTGAAAGTGGAGGCCTGGATTCATTTTCTAGATAAGAAAACTAAAGTTCAGAACCCTTAGCTTCTCTGTCAGTGAAAGGAGGGGTGCAGGCCAGATGATTTTATAGCTGAAAGTCCTGACTTGCCCAGAATCCCACAGACTTGAATTGACATTGTTTAATTCCATGTCACATTTTTATTTTTTTTTAAATTCAAAGGCATATTTACTTCAAAGATGTCACAAGAACAAAAGTATAAATATTTCCTCAAATACCTCAGGGTCACATGTCCCCTTTCCCCCACAATCTCACTTATCCCTCCTTGATCTCTCAGGAGAGTGAATTCAAACTTAGCTTAGTTTCTACTTAACACCAACGCCCGAAGTTTATGTCTAAATTCCGCTGGATGAGTCTTTATCTCCTCTACTGTTAGTCTGGATCCCAACAGTCACTAGAAAAAGTCATTCCTTATTCCTTAGAGTACTAAATGCTGAGTTAGTTGCAAAACCTGAACATTGAGTTGCTGGGCTGACAGAATACATGGACAGCTCTCCAAACCCTTCACCTAAAATGGAAAAGGACAAATACAGAGGTCAAGGTTGGAGGTCTATTTTTTTCATAGGTCCAAGACCTTTGCCATTAACAGCAATGTTTACTTTTACCTTCAGAGTCCAATCACAAGTAGATAAGCTAAAAGAACAAGCTAATTAAAGCTAATTAAGGCCTGTTCAAAGATACCTACAGTTCTATCTTTACAATCAAATGAAAAGGCTTCTCCTAACAATGTGCTTAGTGAAGGAGAACCAGTTATCGAATATTTATGCATGTTCAAGTCTCTCCCAGGTACTTCCTATGCATTTATCAGGACTCTGTTATGCTCTTTTCACTACACTTGCCTTGAACACATTGATTTTACTAGCATTTAACACTTGGTATAATGCCTTGCAGGTAAGAGACATTAACAATGTTTGAATTCCTTATGGTCTTTTCTCCCCAGAAGATATGTTAGAAGGGGCTGCCAGCCAGTGTAGCTTTCAGCTGGGGCAACCAGGAGGATTCTTTTTTTTTTTTAAATTTATTTATTTATTTTTAATTTTCAACATTCATTTCCACAAGATTTTGAGTTTCAAATTTTCTCCCCATCTCTCCCCACCCCTACCCCAAAATGCCATGCATTCTGATTACCCCTTCCCCCAATCTACCCTTCCTTCTATCATACCCCTCTCTTCCCTTATCCCCATCTTCTCTCTTTTCTTGTATGGCAAGATAGATTTCTATACCCCATTACCTGTATTTCTTATTTCCCAGCTGTACGCAAAAGCAATTCTCAGCATTTGTTCCTAAAAGTTTAAGTTCCAGCTTCTCTTCCTTCCTCCCTCCCCACCCATCCCCACTGAGAAGGCAAGCAATTAAATATAGGCTACATATGTGTAGTTTTGCAA
Organism: Notamacropus eugenii; assembly: GCF_028372415.1. Taxonomy (NCBI): domain Eukaryota; kingdom Metazoa; phylum Chordata; class Mammalia; order Diprotodontia; family Macropodidae; genus Notamacropus; species Notamacropus eugenii. The sequence continues at coordinate 328,008,878 of NC_092875.1, forward strand.
ACGGCTTCCATAATACTCATGTTGTATAAGACTAACTATATTTCCCTCCACCCTATCCTGCCCCCCTATTTATTCTAATTCTCTCTTTTGACCTTATTCATCCCCAAAAGTGTTCACTTTTAATTATCCCCCTCCTCTAATCAGGTGGATTCTTGACTCTTAATGCCTAAAAAGAAGAGATTTGTTTTTAAAAAGCCCATAAGTAACTTTCCTTTTCCGTGGGATTCTCATATCATGGTTCTTACAAAAAACCTTCTTCTCTTCCTCTTCCTCCACCCCCCCTCTCCTCCTTCTGACTAGTCCTTTATTTCAAAAGATATTTTGTCAAATTTTCGGTATTAAAATCCTTGTGCTATTGATTGGTTCCTTTCCTCCCAAACAGATCTCTCCACACAGATTTCAAACAGACCACATGGAAGATTACATTTCAAGTCAGTAAACTGCATTATACAAACCTAAGACAGATCTTACAGAAAACTCATTAAAAACAAAAAAGAATTACACAGGATCAGCAAAGCACTGCCAGTCCATGGACAGCAGACAGAAAACATTCACTCATAGCTTGTTTGGGGAATAGGAGAGGTTCTCCAACCCTAGAGAGATAAAGTTCCAAAAATCATACGTATATAAAATAAAAATAGTTTTATAATAAGCTATTCAAGATTCCTGTAGCACTAAGTGATTAAAAAAAAAGCTCAGTGAGAGACTTTTATAGCCAACAGCTTTAGATTCAAGATTGGCTAATGAGATAAATTTCGCTTGACTAATCAGTGGCAAAATATATATATATATATATATGTATGTATGTTTTAAGTGGGATAAGGGTCAGCATTCTAAGTACTGGGACACATGATCCATTTTGTGAGGGGCTGAGGAGAAAAGGGGATAACTTGGTCTAAAAGAGATCTTGTCTTTTGTAATTTCCTTGGTTGCTGCTAATGCCAAAAAAAAAAAAAAGACGTTCTCAGATACTTTAAAGTTGAAAACATAAATAAGGTCCTCCAGCCTCCGTTTTGGTGCAGGCTTCTTCTGGAATGAACTTTTCGGTTTGGCTGGTGCTTGGTACGAAAGATTGAAGTTTCTCATGGTGAAGTATCTCCTAGCCTATGTTCAGCTCTCGGTAAAGTAAGCTGGTGCTCCCTTTCTTCTTCTATGGAAAGAGTGCATCATTTAGTCAGAAAGCGTTCCACCCCAAGAGTAGAAAGTGATTAATCAAAGCCCAGAAGCTGGTTCAGAATCATTGAGAATATTTTACAGAATATTTGACAGCAGAAAAGGTAATTATTAAAGGCCTATGTCACACATAATGTGCTTTTAAAAAAACAGTCTCATTTTGTGCCCACTGTTGGCTTTCAGTGAGTTTCCCAGGGGTGCCCAGCTCCTGGCCCAGTTAGAATTTCTAAGGGAAAGCTGCAGAGACAGATAGCCCGGTGAAGTTATCTGCAAAGGGCAATAAAGCAAAGCGTAATAAAATGAGATATGCCTGTAAGCATACATATTCACATGTATATATACATGTGAATATGTATATATAACATATGATACATATTATGTGTGTATACATTTGTGTGTACTTCAGTCTTCACTCTGTCTATCCCTCTGTCTGGAGGTGAGTAGTATGTTTCATCATGAATCCTCTCAAATTTATGGTTGATCATTGTGTTGACCAGGTTTCCTAAGTCTTTCAAAGTTGTTTGTCTTTCCCATATTGTTGCTATTATATAAATTGTTCTCCTGGTTCTGCTCAGTCTATTTTGCATCAGTCTATACAAATCTTTCTAAGTTTCTTGAAGCCATCCTCTTCATCATTTCTTACAGCACAATAGCATTCCATTATCTTCATACACCTTAACTTGCCCAAACTATGGTCACTTCCTCAGTTCCCAGTTCTTTGCCACCATAAACATTTTTGCACACATGGGTCCTTTTCCTTTGATCAAAGGGTGTGCACAGTTTAATATAATAGCTTTTGGGGCATAGTTCCCAATTAAGTAAGCAATTCTTAAGGATATGTATCACTGTACAGGGTCCAGAGAGAGATTTAAAGCAGTGCCTTCACTCATCAAGTTAAAGTCTTTATCTAGAATGTATCATTATAATTATTTTGAAGGATTTTTAGAGCTGGAAGGAGTCTTATTAGATCATCTAGTCCAGAGACTGTGTAATGGGACCCCTTTGGCAATCTAGCGAAACCTATGGTCAGAATAATGTTTTTAAATGCATAAAGTAAAATGCAAAGAATTAAAAGGAAATACAGGTATCAAAATATTTTACAAAACATGTACGTAAACACCAAGTTAAAAACTTTGTGGCTAGTTCAATTACCTCTTTTTACAGAGAAGGAAATTGAAGTAAAGAAAGGGGAAGTGACTGCCCAGAGATACCCAGGTAGTAATTGGCAGAACCAGAATATGAATTCCTAAGGTTATGGCTCCATATTCACTATGAATTCCACTAAATCATGTATATATTTTTAAAAGTCCTGGAGGCAAAAGAGGTCTAGGAGTAGGAAGGGAAGTCAATACTTCAAGTATATCTGCAAATACTGTATTTAAGAGACATGAACAGGTTTGCCTTTTTTTTTTTTTGCAGAAACTGTAAACACTATCCATTCTGGCAGGGAAATGAGGTTACATTATAAGTGCTTAAGCTCCTCAAAGATACATAAATTAATTGCTTCATCAGTGTGGGCACTTTCTGCACTCCCTGTGTACCTTAATAATTGTTTATTGCTGACTACAATGACCTAAAAGTTAATTCCTGTGGCTAACCTGGTGATGAACCTCCGCAAATTTTGCTGGGCTAGTTCTAAGAAAACGGACATATGGGTCTTTACTGAACCTGGACTCCAAGTTTTTCTATCTTAGCAAGGGCCTGTCAGAGCTTGTGCTCCTCAAGCCTAGCCTCTGGAAACTCCAGGCCACTTTCAAACCAGGACTAGCAATGAGATGAAGATGTTAGCAGAAGAAATCACGCCCATGAAAGATGGAAACTCACCTCCCTTATTGGTGTCTACTTGCATTATAACAATTTTGTAAATATAAATTTCTGCATGAGAACTTTTCCTTTCTTTGATTTCCTTGGAGAATAGATCTAATAGTGGTGTCTTTGGATCAAAGGGTTTTGTTGTTTTTCAATCATGTCCAATTCTTCATTGGACATGCACAGTTTAATAGCTTTTTGGTGGTGGTAGTTCATTTCTGACTCTCCATGTCTGACTCTCCATAACCCCTTTTGAGGTTTTCTTGACAAAAATACTGGAATGGGGTAAGATAGACAAACACTGGCACACAACCATAATTTGAGAGGATTCATGATGAAACATGCTACTCACCTCCAGATAGAGGGATGGACTCAGTGAAGATTGAAGTACATACAAATGAATACACTAATAATACATATAATATTTTATATATACATATTCTTATGTATATATACATGTGTATATGTATGCATACAGGCACACCTCATTTTATTATGCTTTCCTTTATTGCACTTTGCAGATATGAAGGTTTTTTTTTTAGTTGAAGGTTTGTGGCAAGCAAAATCTATCAGCACCGTTATTCCAAAAGCATGTGCTCACATTGTGTCTCTGTGTCACATTTTGGTAATTCTCATAATATTTCAGAGTTTTTCATTATTATTATATCTGTTATGATGATCTGCAGTCAGCGATCTTTGATATCACTATTGTAATTATTTTAGGGCACAATGAACTATACTCATATAAAACAATGAACTCAATAAGTGTTGTGTATCTTCTGAATGCTCCATTGACCATTCCCTGTCTCCTTCCATCTCCTTGGGCCTCCCTATTCCTTCAGTCACAATATTGAGATTAGGCTAATTAATAATCCTGCAATGGCCTCTTAAGTGTTCAAATGAAAGGAAGAGTAAATAGATGCAGCAAACTTCATTGCTGTCTTATTTTAAGAAATTGCCACAGGCACCTCAGTCTTCAGCAGCCACCACCCTGATGGGTCAGTCATCAGCATCAAGGCAAGACCCTCCACCAGCATAAATATAACTCACTGAAGGCTCAGATGATTGTTAGCAATTTTAAAAAATAAAATATTTTTAATTAAGGTATGTGCAAATACGATTGCACACTTAATAGACTACAATGCAGTGTAAACATAATCTTTATGTGTACTGGGAAATCAAAAAATTAATGTGACTCGTTATTGTGGTATTTGCTTTATTGCAACCTGTGATATCTCTGAGATATGCATATACGTGTATATAATCCATGTACATATTCATACACACATAATGCTATCTACATGTATACACATAGGCATACATATATGTATATAATATATAAGCATACATGTGTTATATGGTATATAACTTATGTGCACATATAACACATGGCCACCATGAGATGTAACATGTACACATATATGCACACATATTTAGATATATAGATTTATATATGTGTATGTATATATACATATAGACACATACATGTTTGGTATATACACTCACACATAGCTAAGGAAGGAATTTGTTTTGTTTGACAACATTTTGTAAAGGATTTTTTTTCTTGCTTTCTGAATTGGGGGTTGGGGAAGGAGGAATAGGAGGGAGAAAATGTGATCCTGAAAATAAAATAAAATAAATTAAAAAATAAAGAGTAGTTTATGGCGACAGACCCAGTGTGACTGACTCAAGGCCACACTGAGTTAGTGGCCAAGCCAAGGATTCATGACCCTCTCACTTTTGCTCTTCAAGGTTTCCTGTTGCTAATCATTTTAATCACCAGGGAGGTGAATGTCTCTGGTTGTACTGGGAGCTTTACTTAGCGCTGATCACTATTGAGTTTTTTGTTACAGGTTTTTTATTGTTGTTTGCTTGTTTCTTTGTTTGTTTTTTAGGCTAGGACTAATGAAGACCAATGTCATCCTCATTGCCTCTATGCTTCACCTCCACAGTTGGGATGCTGGGATTCTGCTCCTCTCTATTCCTCCCTTAGCCTCCAATTTTCCTAGTTCTCCTTCTATATTAAACCTCCTTAATGACCACTTCAACAAGCTTCTGGGATGGCAAGGTCTCGGTGTGGGAACCATAACTTCTCTGTCACATTTGTGCTCCTTAATTTGCTTTGGTCATTAGAATGATGGTGGGTCTGAGTTAAAGAAAACCTAACATACAAAAATTTGAGCTTCTCAAACAGATATGGAGGAAGGAAAGGAAATGGAGAGGGGAGGAAGAAGCTTGTTCACACAGTAAAATGCAAAATGTAGGGGTTGGACTAGAAAGCAACTAACATTTTTGTTTAGTTTAAGGTTTCAGGTTTGCAAAACCCTCTTCATTTTTGTCTGTCTTCCACCAAGCCTGGACCACATTTGAGACATAGTTGTGTGATACTGGTCAAGTCACTTACACAAAGCAAGTCCTCCAGATCCATAGCGGTTGAGGGTGTTTCCTCAGTGGAAATTCCTTATACCAGTGAAATCATACATCTAATTAAAAATATCAGTAACACCTTATATGCTACAGTTATTATTTCCCACATTTTACAGATGAGGAAACTGAGGCAGAGAGGTCAAATGATCTCTCGGATTGCTTTTAGTTTTTCTTTTTTTAAGACTCAGTTTGTTTATTACAAAGTAATGGTGATTGAGTGATGTAACCCAGATTACAAGTAACAATAAAAAAGCAAAATACTTTTTTCAAGTTATAACATAAGACATAGGAAGCAAGAACCATGAAGTAGCTCTTCTCCCATAATGAATCAGACTCTGATTGTACTGCTGTAGTCACTTGGGGACCTTGGAGTTGGAAAGATATAGAAAACTTAGAGGGCAATGGAGATCATAAAAATTTTCAATAATATTAGAACAGAATGCAGACAGCGTGTATAGCCGACTGAATGCTGGACTTACAATCAGGATACATTCAAGTTCCATCTTGTTCAATTACTAGCCATGTAATGTATCAGTTTATTTATTTTTTAATTTAATTAATTAATTAATTGATTGATTAATTAATTAATTTTTTTTGAGCAAAAAGAGTAGTTCATTTATTGAATTTCTCAAGGGCTCCCTCAGAGTGCTGGAAAGATGACACCAACTGAAGAGAGCAGAGCTGTGTTTAGCTCAGCAGATTATATAGGTCTTAACTGAAATCTCCCTCCCTAGCCCCCTTCCTTAGGGTTCATTGGTGCAAGCCCTGAGTGTACAATCTTTTTTTTTTTAATTTAATTTTATTATTATTTTTTTAATGTTTTACAATCATTGCCATAAAATTAAGATTTTTATCCCCCCCCCACACCTACCCCTCACTACCCCCCTCCCTCCCCATGACAGCATACAATTCTGTATAGGTTCTACATATACTTTCCTATTGAGTACGTTTTCACTGTAGTCATGCTATGTACTCAAACTAAAATAAATGGAAGAAATCATATAACAAATCAAAACATGATACACAAAAACACACACACACAAACATGATCTGCTACATTCTGTGAATGACTTCCATATTTCTTTCTCTGAATGTGGAAGGCATTTTGCCTTAGAAAACCACCATTGGGATTTCTTTTTTTTTTTTTTAATAAGTTCTTACATTATTACGAAATTCCAAGTCTACCAGAAAAAACTCTCGGACACTGTGGTCGTTGCTGTGCACAAAGTTCTCCTGGTTCTGCTCCTTTCACTCAGCATCAGATCATATAAGTCCTTCCAGGCCTCTCTGAAGTCTTCTTGTTCATCATTTCTTATGGCACAATAGTACTCCATTACATTCATATACCATAATTTATTCAGCCATTCCCCAATTGATGGGCATTCCCTTGACTTCCAGTTTTTGGCAATCACAAAGAGTGCTGCTATAAATATTTTTGTACATGTGGGACCCTTTCCCATTTTTATGATCTTGGGGATATAGTCCTAGTAGCGATATTGCTGGGTCAAAGGGTATGCACATTTTTGTAGCCCTTTGGGCATAGTTCCAAACGGCTCTCCAGAATGGTTGGATGAGCTCACAGCTCCACCAACAATGAATTAGTGTTCCAACTCTCCCACATCCTCTCCAGCATTTATCATTTTCTTGTTCTGTCATGTTTGCCAATCTTATAGGTGTGATGTGGTACCTCAGAGTTGTTTTGATTTGCATCTCTCTAATCAATAGTGATTTAGAGCATTTTTTCATATGATTATAGATATCTTTAATTTCTTCCTCTGAAAATTGCCTGTTCATATCCTTTGACCATTTATCAATTGGGGAATGACTTGTATGATTATACATTTGAGTCAGTTCTCTATATATTCTAGAAATGAGGCCTTTATCCCTGAGCTTAGCTGTAAAAATTCTTTCCCAATTTACTACATCCCTCCGAATTTTGGTTGCATTGGGTTTGGTTGTGCAAAAACTTCTCAGTTTAATATAATCAAAATTATCCATCTTGCATTTCATAATGCTTTCTATCTCTTCTTTAGTAAAAAATTCTTCCCTTCTCCATAAATCTGATAAATACACTATTCCTTGCTTCTCCAGTTTATTCATGGTATCAATCTTTATACCTAAATCATGTACCCATTTGGACTTTATTCTTGTGTATGGTGTCAGGCATGGGTCTATGCCTAATTTCCGCCACACTGTTATCCAGTTTTCCCAGCAATTTTTGTCGAACAGTGAGTTCTTATCCCAGAAGCTGGGGTCCTTGGGTTTATCAAACAGGAGTTTGCTATATTCCTTGCCTGCTGTGTCTTGAGTGCCAAGTCTATTCCACTTGTCTACCTCTCTGTTTCTTAGCCAATACCAAGTGGTTTTGATAATTTCTGCTTTATAGTACAATTTGAGGTCTGGTAGCGCTAGGCCTTCCCAAGCATTTCTTTTCATTAGTCCCTTTGATATTCTGGACCTTTTGTTTTTCCAAATGAATTTTGATATTATTTTATCCAGCTCTAGAAAATAATTATCTGATAGTTTAATTGGTATGGCACTAAATAAGTAAATTAATTTAGGTAGAATTGTCATTTTTATTATATTAGCATGGCCTACCCATGAGCAACTGTTTTTCCACTTACTTAAATCTGACTTTATTTGTGCAAAAAGTGTCTTGTAATTGTGTTCATATAATCCCTGGGTTTGTTTTGGCAGGTAAACTCCTAAGTATTTTTATAGTGTCTACCCTAGCTTTAAATGGGATTTCTCTTTCTATCTCTTGCTGTTGGACTTTGTTGCTAATATATAGGAATGCAGAAGATTTGTGTGGGTATATTTTATAACCTGAAACTTTGACAAAGTTGTTTATTGTTTCAAGTAGTTTTTTACTTGAATCTCTGGGATTCTCTAAGTAAATCATCATATCACCTGCAAAGAGTGATAACTTAGTTTCTTCTTTGGCTATTCTTATTCCTTCAATATCTTTATCTTGTCTAATTGCTACAGCTAACATTTCTAGTACCATATTGAATAACAGTGGTGATAATGGACATCCTTTTTTCACCCCTAATCTTATTGGGAATGCATCTAGCTTATCCTCATTGCATATAATGCTTACTGAAGGTTTTAGATAGATACTGCTTATTATTTTATGGAAAGTTCCCTTTATTCCTATGTTCTCCAGTGTTTTTAATAGGAATAGGTGTTGTATTTTGTCAAAAGCTTTTTCTGCATCTATTGAGATAATCATGTGGTTTTTGTTAGCTTTGTTGTTGATATGATCAATAATGCTAATAGTTTTCCTAATATTGAACCAGCCCTGCATTCCTGGTATGAATCCTACCTGATCATAATGTATTAATCTCGTGATCAGATGCTATATTCGTTTTGCTAAAATCTTATTTAAAATTTTTGCATCTATATTCATTAGGGAAATTGGTCTATAATTTTCTTTCTCTGTTTTGTCTCTTCGTGGTTTGGGTATCAAAACCATATTTGTATCCTAGAAAGAATTTGGGAGGACTCCTTCTTCCCCAATTTTCAAAAATAGTCTATATAGTATTGGAATTAACTGTTCTTTAAATGTTTGATAGAATTCACTTGTGAATCCATCTGGCCCTGGAGATTTTTTCCTAGGGAGTTCATTGATGGTTTGTTCAATTTCTTTTTCTGAGATGGGGTTGTTTAAGTATTCAATTTCCTCTTCTGTTAATCTGGGCAATTTGTATTTTTTAAAGTATTCATCCATCTCGTTTAGATTATCAAATTTGTGGGCATAAAGTTGGGCAAAGTAGTATCTAATTATTGTTTTAATTTCCTCCTCATTGGAGGTGAATTCACCCCTTTCATTTTTAATATTAGTAATTTGATTTTCTTCTTTCTTTTTTTAAATCAAATTGACCAAAGGTTTATCAATTTTATTAGTTTTTTCATAAAACCAACTATTGGTTTTATTTATTAATTCAATAGTTTTCTTAATTTCAATTTTATTAATCTCTCCTTTGGTTTTCAGTATTTCTAATTTGGTATTTACTTGGGGATTTTCAGTTTGTTCTTTTTGTAGCTTTTTCAGCTGCATGCCCAAGTCATTGGTCTCCTCTTTCTCTATTTTATTTATGTAGGCATTCAAAGATATAAAACTTCCCCTAAGAACTGCTTTTGCAGTATCCCATAAGATTTGGTATGTTGTCTCATTATTGTCATTCTCTTGAATGAAATTGTTGATTGTTTCTATGATTTCTTCTTTAACCCATTCCTTCTTTAGGATTAGATTATTTAGTTTCCAATTGATTTTTGGTTTATCTTTCCATGGCCTTTTATTACATGTAATTTTTATCACATTATGATCTGAGATTTGATTATCTCTACCTTTCTGCACTAGATTGTGAGATTTTTATGTCCTAGTACATGGTTGCTTTTAGTTTTGAAAAGGAATCTGCTTTATAAAAGGATTCAAATGTAGGCTTACCTTATGTTTAAAATAGAATTAACTGCATTACAAAAATGAGTTTCACAAGCAATTTTGGACAGTGCAATGAAAATAGTGTAATGAATTCAGAGGATGAGCTGAAATCCGATTTTTGTTGGTTCTTAAAATTGACAAGTGTCTTTACCTTGAATTTCAGTTTCTTCATCTGTAAAATAAGGGAATTTGACAAGATGACCTCTGAGATCCCTTCTAGCTCTAAGGACCCTAACCCTATGACCCTGTGTGACCATAGCAACAAGCAAATCTTTAATATACCGGCAAATATTTACTGTAGTACTTGGATGTGCACAGTTCTTTGCTAGGCACTGTGGCAGATATAAGAGGAGAAGTCAGGATGCCTCCCTTTAGTGAGCTCTAAATGTAGTTGGGGGAAGCAAGATTATTACATGTAAAAAAACAATTAACAATAGAAGACAGTACAATAGTTCAAGGACTTCTCATTTGCTGATGTGAGATTTCCTTTTACTGGTATAGATCCAGCCCCTTTACAACTTAGGAGATGATTTTTGAGAGTTATTGTGGCCAAGAATGTCAAACCCCACACCCCCATGAAAGTCAATCTAGTGACTCTTAGAATTTAGCTCCTCTAGTCTTCCAGACTCTTCAAGATTGCAGCAGCTTGGAAAGACCTACTAGAGTTTACCCTTTGCTGGTGTAGCCTGAGAAAACTAAAGGTATCTGAGGCAGCCTTTAGTGGAGAACTGGGGAGAGCGCTGTGTGTCATGTAAGTGCAGTATGTCTAGAGTCCTCAGACGCTTGCTGCTTGTAGCCTCTCAAGTCATATAATAAAAGACAATATTTATATGACGATTTAAGGTTTGAAAAGTGCTTCACAGATATCTCATTTGATTCTGACATCGACCCTGGGAGGTAGGTGCTGTTATTATCCATACTACCCATTTTGCCACTGAGGAAACTGAGGCAGAGAGTGTTTAGATGATTTGCTGTAACAGCAAGCACCCTGGCATGCACAGGAGGGTCTGCTGCACAGGTTCTCAGATCTGCTTTTCTAAGGAAAGCAATCTTAAAAGGGGTAAATAATCTTACCTTAATCAAGCACGTATATCATTTGCATAATTCAGGGGAAAGTCAGCACCCCGAACTTCAGAGAAAACACAGACAGAAATACTAACAGACAGGGCTTCCAATTGTCTGACCATAGAAAATACATACATTGTTACCAGAGAGAAAAACACCAACATTTGGATTTTCAAAGAGGGAAGGTGCTCTGTAATGACTACCCAGAGTCTCATCTAGCCTATTCACATACATGTATATATATAATATACATACACACACACATGCACACACACACACACTTTTCAGAGCTAGGGCATGATCAGTGCCTCATTAGTAATCAACAAAAGGTGTGGGCCTTCATACAAAACAAGCTTCCCTTACTCAAACTTCACTTAATAGCCCCACCTGAGGCCTATTAATGGGCAGGGAAGATTTTTAATTGCCGTTACATTTGCCCAGGGTCACAGATCCTGTACTTCATTCACTGCATTACCTAGCTGCTTTCATGAAGTTGTCTGGTCCTTTAGTTCAGAGGAATATGCAATGTTGTAACAGTTTTTTGATGGTTGAAAATAAACAACCAAAGATGTATAGAGTAATACAACCACATGAGTATCATAAATGGGGAAGTGAACTGGCCATCATAGCTTGAGATTTCGGGGACAGTCCAGTGGAGACAATGAGCTTATTATCGTATTAGGAGCTGTTATCCATAGGACACACCCAGAGGAGTCAACTCAGTCTCTTTTGAGAAGTTGATAATTTAATGAAGCTGGCCTGTATATGCTATTGTGATTGCAGAGAACTGAAGACTTTTGGAACCAGAGGTACCTTAGAGACCATCTAGTTCAATCTCTTCATTTAACAGATGAAGAAATTGAGGAGTAATGTACTTAAGGTCAGACTGTTCATGGAATGTGTTTGGCATACCTAGGCAGCTAGGAGGCACAGTGGGTAGAGAGCTAGGCCTAAAATTGGGAAGACCCAAATTCAAATCTTGTCTCAGACCCTTCCTAGCTATGTCACCCTGGGCCAGTCACTTCACCTCTGTCTGCCTCAGTTTCCTCCATGGTAAAATGGGTAAAATAATACCTCAAGGTTATTGTGAAGATATAATGAGATAGTTCAGTCCCCTCATTCTACATATAAAGAATTTGGTCTGTAGAGAAGCAAAATGATCTACTTAAGACCATGAAGAAAGTTCATGTTATGTGTCTGGTATATCTCAGCAGCCTGGTGGCACAGTACATAGAGAATTGAACTTGGAATCAGGAAAACTTTAGTTTCAGTCCAATCTATTAAGACACTTTCTAGTTGTGTAACCCTAGTGAAGTCATGTAAACTCTATCTGCCTCAGTTTTCACACCTGCAAAATGGGAATAATAATAGCACTTACCTTCCAGGGTTGTTGTGAAAATAAAATGAAATAATATTTATAAAATGACTTTTGAATGTAAAGTGCTGTATAATTTCTAGCTATTGATATACATAGTGCTAGATGGCACAGTGGATAGAGTGTCATGCTTGGAGTCAGGAAAACTCATCTTTCTGCGTTCAAATCTGGTCTCAAACACTTATTAGCTGTATGACCCTGGGCAAATCCTTTAACCCTGTTTGCCTCAGTTGCCTCATTTGTAAAATGAGCTGGAGAAGAAAATGGCAAACTTCTCCAGTACCTTTGCCAAGAAAATCTCAAATGAGGTCATGAAGAGTCAAACAGGACTGAAATGACTCAACAACAATAACAATAAATAATTTTACACAGTGGATTGTTGGAATGTGGGATCAGAGGTCGAGAAGAAAGTTATGTAGTGTAACCTTCCTAATTTTACATATGAGGAAACTTAAGCCAAGACCAGTGAATTTAGGACCCTAGGAATTTAGGAGGTTAGAGATGGAATAGAATTAAGATGCCATCAAGCCTAAACTCCTCATTTTATAGACTTCAATCAGTGTTATATACTTCAATCGGTGTTATTTTCTGTATTAGGCTATAAACTCCTTGAAGGAATGGACTGTGGTTATTCTTTATACTATAACTCCTAGGGTCTAGATTCTTAATTCTATATATCCTTGGTAAATATATATTGGCTTCCTGTCTATCTAACCCCAAGCCATGCCAGCTGGGTAATTAACCGACTGATTGACAGACTTGATTATTGATAGGCTGACTGAAATTAGTAAAAGGGTTGTTTATATGTGGAATACATACTGTACTCATAGGATATCATCTAGAAAGGATTGTAGAGATCATTTCTGATCTAATTCATCTACCTTCTTTTTTTCAGAAGAAGAAAATTAGTCCTACCACATGGCTAGTTGTTAATAGTCCTTGAGGATCAAACCCAGGTCTTCAGACTTCAAATCCCCTAGTTCCATAATGGAATAAACAAGGCTTCACAGAGCATAATAGGCCAAGAAAAAGTCAGGGATATGAGAGTCTTTCATTGTAAGATCCCCATTAACTCCTCCCATGTCCCCTTGGTGTGATAAAGCACCAGGCTATCACCGCCCATTGTTTTTCTAGGAAGTGATTTGAGGGAAATGACTCCTTGGAAGAGAGAGACTGGGACATTTTGCCTAACCTTCCATGACAAAACATGGCAAACCAAACAGGGAGTGGTGGTGAAAGGAACGGATGGAAGTCGAGGGGAGGTGGCACTGCAAGACAAGTTCCCAAGGAGCCATGAGACTAACTGGGCAGCTCCAGAGAGCAGGAAACGTCTGGAGCTCAGCAATAGCAGCTACTTGCCATCCTTTTTTTCTGGCCTATTGTACCCCAGCCACTTGTAGTCTCTCACCTGAAAGCCATAAATTAGAAGGTCCTTGTGTGCTTTCAACTCTCAGGAAGTTCCTGCCATTAATCCACTCCCCAGTTGAGGACCAATGTTTTTCAGCCACAAAAACCCATTTGTGGAAAAATACCCCTGCAGGGGATGACCTGGGAGGTAGCAGGGACTGGGACTGGGAACAGACAAATGGACGATTCCTTCCATGAAAAAATCCAGGCCTAGAAGGCCTCCAGTGAATTATCAGGGAGTTATGTCCAACTAACAGGTGGGCATTGGCTTGGCTGGGGGGGTTGTTCCCTGTCTGGTGATGTTTTCCTCCCCCTTTTCTTCTCTTGAGTGTGGGAAGAGCCAGCAGGGCTTCATGAGGAAGTTAATCCTTCCTTACACTTTCTGACATTCATACTGCAGGTAGGATGTCAGCAGAAGAGAGGAGGTATGATTCTGACATGCTCTCTTTATGTATTATGCCATCCTTTCCTCAAATACATACATATACTGCCATCAATGTGGTCCAACTTTGGTTGAGTCTATTTTCCCAAATGCCTCTCCTTGCATTTTAGATTTGGGAGCAGAATTTATCCCAGACTTCAAATACATAAACAATAGTAACAACCATCATTTCATGGTTCAGGTCTTAAAGTGAACTTAAAAGCACCAGGAACAGGGGTGCTCTCTTTGGGGTCATATCTCTGCTTTTTCAATCAGACTTTGAGCAAAACATTGTGGGCAATGACAATAACATATGATGTAAGCACTTTAAGATTTACAAGGCATTTTCTGCCTGACAGCTGGGAGGGTGGGGTGGCGCGCAGACAGTAGAAGGAATTTCATCCTTGGAGGAGGCTCAGGGTTCAAAAGGGGTGTTAAGTTACTTGCCCAGGGTCATATCACATGTCTAGCAAATGTCAAATGGAGGATTCTGATGATTCCAAGTTTAGTACTCTTTCTGCTATGTCAGTATAAAGTAGTAGTAAAGCACATGATAGTTTAATTTGATAGTAAGATACATGAGAAGACAATTAGAATCACAGAAGTTTAGAGTTGGAGGGACTGGGAATCAGAAATCCTGGGTTTTAGTTCTGATTGTATGTTTCTGGACAGTTCCAGACCATCTGCAGGAGGAGGGGATTAGGCAAAAGAATCGTCCAAGCCTCCTTACAGGACTAAAACTTGAACTCCAAAAAACCATCTGGTATAAATTGTGTGTGTTTTTAAATAGGTAAGGAACTGAGGCTTAAAAAAACTAAACAATCTAGGATCAGAAATTTAAAGGTAGAAAGGGCCTTAGAAGTCATTTGGTCAACCTTTCATTTTATAGATGAAGTGCCAGTGCAGTCGGGCAGGTCTGGGGCGGTTACGGGGCTCACAGAGTGAGGATGAAAGACAGGTGGGACACAGCAGTCTGAACAAGCTGAGTTTATTCCAGACATACTGAACCAACAAATCAGGGAGTCGGAGTGCTTAAATGGTAAAAAACCATAGAGGTAGCTATTGAGGCATGAGAACAGAACAGATCGTGATAAGTAGAAAGGGAGGGCTCTAGGCCTCTTTTCGGAATGTTATCCTGTATAGCAGGGGCTCTGTTTCCTGGAACTTCAACACCCGAATTCAAGGATGAGCACCTGAGAACAATATGTCACTTAACTTCTCAGGTCAGCTATAATATTCTCCCTTGGATGAGGGGAACTCTTGATCAGGGGCTCTTTCAGACTCCTCAAGGTTCTCTACAATGAAGAAACAGAGGCCCACAATGGTAAAATGATTAACCAGTGGTCACCCAGGTAGTGTATGATTGAGCTAGTGTTCAAACCCAATCTTCTGATGCAAATCTAATGCTATTTCAGCAGGCAGCTAGCTACAGCATTGGATAGAGTGTCAGGCCATGGAGTCAGGAAGACCTGAGTTCCAATCCAGCCTCAGACACTTACTACCTGTGTGACCCTGGGCAAGTCACTTAACCCTGTTTGCCTCAGTTTACTTTTTGTAAAATGAGTTGGAAAAGGAAATGGCAAACCACTTCAATATCTCTGCCAAGAAAACCCCAAATGGGGCCATGGAGCACCAGACATTTCAAACTTGCCCTTACCTAGAGTCATCTTGCTGGTTTAAGGCAGACACAATTAGAATCCAGGTCTCCTGAGGATGAGGGTCGATTAGTCTTTACACTGAACTACGCTTCCTCTTAACTAAGGATACAGGACATCAAATAATAAGTACCAAGTTAAAACTATAGTCACTGAATAATATAGGAATGTAAAGGAGTGAGAGGTAATTCATTCATTCGGCTATCCATGAAAAATATTTATTGAAATCTGCTAGTATATTACATACTAGTGGTGTGGATGGATAGAGTTTAGCTAGATGGAAAGAAAGGCATCAATTCAATTCAGCAAAGAGTTATGAAACGCCTGCTCAATACAAAGTTCTGAGCTTGATATTAGGGAGACAAAGATGAAAAACATTATGGTTCTTGCCTTCAAGGAATTTACAATCTAATGGCAGGGTGGGTGCTGTGGGGAATAATGCAAAATTTACACAAGTAGCAAAGCTTTTCTCATTTTCTACCCATAGCTTTCCCACACCTCCAGCCTTTTCAAATATGCCAAGTTAGAAGGGCAGCTATGCAGCAGATAGAGTTAGGAGGATCTGAGTTTAAATACAGCCTCAGATACTTAGTAGGTGTGTGATCCTGCTTGCCTCCAAAAAAACCAAAACAAACTTATGCTGCATTAGTATGGTCTTCAGAATTTTCTGAGGCACAATTTTTGGGGTTACTTAGGTTTCAGAGGCAAATTAAGTTTCCATAAAGAATTAGGGAAAAGAGAAGACTGTTTTTATATATTGAGATGAGAAGTAGTCAAGTATTCCAGCTGCACGTGAAGGGCTATCACATGGACAAGTGATTAGCCTTGGTCCTAGAGGGTAAAGGGGAGAGGTGGGGAAAAGAAGGGACCAAGCATTTGTTATGTTCTTAATAAGTGCCAAGGACCATGGTAAGTACATTACAGATATCATCTTATAGGAGCAATGGGTGGAAACTGCAAAGATGCAGATTTAGGCTAGATATCAGGAAAAGACATCCTAATAGTGAGAACTGGCTGAAAGTGAAATGAGCGACCTCCAGAAGTGGTGGCTTCCCCCTCCTTGGAGGTCTTCACATAAAACCTGGATGGTCACTTTTTGAGCGTGTCATAGTAGGGCTTCCTTTCCTACTTAGGTAGGGGGAGATGACCATGGAGATTCCTTCCACCTCTCAAATTCTGGGATTCTGTAACTTTCTGGAAGAATGTGTATTGGCATATCCAGGGAGAAGAAACACTTCTCTCCTAAGGGCTTCTGATACTGTCCCCTGGGAAATTTTGCACTCTTGTCTCCTTCCAGTTCTAACTGCACTGGCCTGAGATAGGTCATTTTCCTCTTCTCATTGCCCCTCGGACCTCTCCCCAGGGGGTGCTGGTCTTTTCCATTGCCTGTTCAAGTTTTAAATTGTGAGTCTCCTGGAATAGGTCCTTTGTGGGATTAACATTCAAAAGCACACAGACTCACTCCCTAGGTCAGATCTTTCAACCAGGCTGCATGATTTACGATTCTGAACTGCTTGGACACCTTAGGTTCCCAGGTTTGGGTGCTGAACTGAGAGTCCCAGATGAATGGCTGGGCCAGAGCCAAACTGTGGAGTGCACAGACAAAGCACATATTCAGCACCCATCTGCCCCTCCTTTTTCTGACTCTACCCCTTCCTAGTATCTACTTCTCTCTCTACCTATGATTTCAAGCCTCTCTTGCTGGATGTCCTGATCTCCCACTTCAGCACCCCAACTTGGACCTGATCTCTTGGAGACAGTACCTCATGTTCACATTTTCTCCTATTGTCTCCCTGCCAAATTCACCTGCCTATATGTTCTTTAGGACTTTCTTGTCTATTTGGTAACATGTTGGGGCCTTAATGGATTAATCAGATCAATGACCAGCCTATTGCTTCTTAAAGATCATATTGATTCAACTGAGTTCAATTGTATAAGTCTTTGGAAAGGCCCTGAAGGAATGAGATTAATGAGGGAGGTCTGGGGCCTCATGATGTGGGTATAGGAAGGAGTGTTTTTCACACCAGTAACTGCATCCTACCTACGCTTAGGCTGCTCCTAACTGGGAATGAAGAAAGGATGGCACCTTGAACACACTGACTATTGGGTAAATGCTACTGAGGGAGGAAAAGAGGAAAAGAGAGAAGGAGGAATAAAGTAGAGAAGGAAGGAAAGAAGGGAGAAAAGGAAATGAATGAGGGATGAAGGAGGAAAGAAGGGAAGGAAGGGAAGTTAAAATAAAGAAGGAATGTAGAAGAAAGGAAAAAAAAGAAGTGAGGGAAGGAAGGAGGAAGGGAAAAAGCTATTCCTCTTCTTATGGGGGTGGTGTGGGGGGTAGGGAGGCACTTTATTCCAGTCTCTTTTCATTGGTTTTTGTGTACGGGGCTGCAGGATGGATGAAAATTCAGAGTGTATGTGCTGTGGTCCCTTGATGATTCTCTCCTAACTAAGGGAGATGGGGAGCCAGATAGGGCATGGTGTTAGGGAGAAACACAGGAAAGACTAGATTTTATAGTCTGGTGAAAAGATCATGGAGTGTGGAGATTTTGCTGAGTCTGAGTTATCCCTTGGGAGATCCTGTTGGCCTTTTTACTCTTTCCCTCATTTTTATAGAGCTAAAATCTGGTTAAAATGATCATCAAGGACAGCCTCTATCAACAAAACCTATATATCAGACCCAGTGGTCAGCAAGGATTGGTGCTGAGGGAGACACCCAAGTCTCAGGCTCATCATCAGGCAGATTTTGGTGATTTCAGATTTCAGATTTTCAGCAGTCTAGCTGCTTCCTTTTTCTCCCAGAACTGCTTGGAGTCAGCCAAGGTTAGGGACCGTCTTCCAACAACTGCTCTTTTCCAGGCAGTGCAGCACAGTGGAAAGTACACTGTCTTGGGTTCAGGTGACCTGGGTTATTTCCCAGGCTTTGCTCATAATTGACCATATGACTACGTGGGTCCGTTTGCTTCTCTGTGGCTTAGTTTCCTCAAATATAAATTGACAGTTGGACTACATCTTTTCTAATGTTCCTATCAGATCTAATTGTCTCTGAGTCTGTGATTTATTTGCAAAGCTTGGGGAGGACTAGAAAGGAGGGAGAAAAGGAGGCCAGGCCAGGTTCAACACAAGTCAGCTTAACTATGAGTTAAGTCTATCTGCCAACATAATGAAAGAAGAGAGTTTTGAGTTTTGTGCATCTCAGGAGTACACAGAACAGGTATGTCTCCAACTAACTTGAACCAAATGACTTGAGGGGATTATGAAGGACAGAAAGCATGCTGTTCTCTCTGCCATTTCCTTTTGCCAAACCCTCTCCCTTGACAACAATTTAACAAGGATTTATTAAGTGCCTGCTAGAATGAACAAGACAATCCCAAAGAACTCATGATGAAAAACACTGCCTGCCTCCAGAGAGAACCGATGGTGTTTGAATACAGATGAAAACTTTCTTTCTCTTCCTTCCTTCCTTCCTTCCTTCCTTCCTTCCTTCCTTCCTTCCTTCCTTCCTTCCTTCCTTCCTTCCTTCCTTCCTTCCTTCCTTCCTCCCTACCTTCTCTTCCTCCCTCCCTTCTCTTCCTCTCTCTCCCTCTCTCTCTCCCTCCCTCCTTCTCTCTCTCTCTCTCTCTCTTTCTCTCTCTCTCTCTCATTTTCATCCACAAAATGACTAATATGGAAATGTTTCACATGATTACATATTTGTAATCTAAATAAGGTAGCTTACCATCTCAGAGAGGGGGGAGGGAGGGAAGAATAAAATGTGTAATTCAAAACTTGAAAAAACCCACAATGAATGTAATTTTACATATGATTGGAGAAAAATAAAATATTAAAAAAATTTTCCATCCTATTTATTACCCTATCTTCTAAAAGCAGGGATTTTTAGCCTTTTCTTGGTGTGTCATAAAGTTATTTGGACTGTGGCAAAGCCTCACCTCTTCTCAAAATCATGTTTTTAAATGCATGTAAAAATACAGAATTGCAAAGAAAACCGATTATACTAAAATACAATTATCAACCCCAGGTTAAGAATACCAATCTCAAGGTTCTTCTCCTAGTTAGGCTAAAATCTAACAGTGAAATTTCAGGAACCCTAGTAGTGGTGGTGGTGATGACAGAGGCACTGTAAGTACTTTTCAAATCATACCATCTATGCTGCTGTGCCCATGGATTAGGTTTCTCTTCTAGGGGATGAAATCTTTATTATCTCTTTGGGGATGTTGGCTCACTCTTGGTCTAGGCCAGGATAGGCTCTGCTCCAATGATTCACTGTCTCCTCAAAGACTGGGAATTGGGGGCGAGGCAGGAGATCAGGAAGTCAATTATCTTAGACCCTCACTTGGATTGGTCACTGATCTTATATTTGCATAGAGCTGGGATGAATGGATGGGGTGTGGGGAAATGTATGCACTTGACTTACTGGGTCAGGAGGAAGGGGCTATGTTTGCCCTTTATTTACCATCCATGGAGCCTTTTCGAAAGACTTAAAGATCCTAGAAAATGATAAGAAGTGAGCAAATAGATCTAGTGGTTTATTAAACAATTTAGTCACCACCAGATTGAGTGTTTAGGGAGGATCAGGAGGTTCCAGGAAGGGTGAACTACCTGAAACGCAGGCAAGGCTCTGAGCAGTCCTGACAAGGGTAAGATAGAAGGGGTAGAGAATAATTTGCAGCACAGTCCTTATTTGAGGAAGGTTAGAATGCAACAACATGCAGGAGCAACTACTGACTGGAGTGTAACCAGTCTGCCACCACATTTCCCCATCCCCTCCCCTTACCCCAGCTACCTTTTCCCCTTCCTCTTCTACTTCCCTTTTCCCACCTCCTCCCTTTCTCCTCCTTTTTCCTGGTTTCACTTGTGAAGTATATTTGTGCCTATTGTGAGATATGAATGTCCACATCAATTGTCTAAATAATACCAAAATTTATAATAGATAATAACATTTATAATGTGCCAGTTATGTTAAGGGCTTTATATGTTAAGTACTTTATAATTATCTCATTTGATCTTTACAACAACACTGGGAGATTATTATTCTCCATTTTACAGATAAAGAAGCTGAGGAAAACAGAGGTTAAGTGACTATACCAGGGTCACAAAGCTAGTAAATGTCTAAGGTCAAATTTGAACTCAAGTCCTCTGCCTGTGAAGAAAACATGGCTTCCAGGCAGTATGGATAGCTGTCTCAGGAATCTGGTCAACTCCTGTTTAAAAGAGACTGTGATTTCCCCAGTGAGGCAAGGAGAAGGATAGAGTGGGTTTTTGCTCCTCATATCTATCTCTAACAGAAGTATACAGCTAAAATTGTATTTATCTGTCCCCTCAAATATGGCTGGTTCAGGGGTAGAGTTCTAGTTCAGAGCAAACAGTTTCCCTGTTCTTTTTAATGGGGGATGGTAGCCCTTTAATTCATACTAGCTTAACTCCTTCCCACCAAATTCTAGTTATCAAAGAGACTATCATATTTAGCAAATAAAAATAAATCCATTTATTTAAGCAAAAATAAATGTAATAGTAGAGAAACTTAATAGGCTAGAATATACCAAAGACTACTTAAGAGCCAATTTACTTTTTAGATGGGAGCAAGATAAGATTTCAGAATGAATTCTGAGAGAGGGCCTGATCTCCCTAAGGACAAGATTTCTCTCAGAAGTCTCTACCAAGACAAGCTGGAAGTCAGGGCTATGTAGAGGAGCTGGCTTCGCCTACATGTTGGCAGTTTCCAAAGTTCCTTTTTCAGAGTCTCTGAAACCAGATGTTTCTCTCACAAGAAGTGCTGGCTCCAATTATGCTTCTTTATGCAGGTATATAGTGTTACCTCAGCATTCTCTCTGCCAATTAGAAGTCACATTTTTCACAAATGTAATAGCACATAAAATATTTCAGGCTTGGTTGAAAATCTGGCTAATTAATTTAGGGCTAATCTTTTTTTAATTCTATTTTATTTTTTCCAATGACATGTAAAAACAAATTTTAACATCCATTTAAAAAAAAAATTTTGAGTTCCTGAGTCAAATTTATAAGAATACAAGTCATTCCTCAATTGATAAATGGTCAAAGTATATGACCAGATGAAGAAATTAAAGCCATCTATAGTCATATGAAAAAATGCTCTAAATCACTATTGATTGGAGAAATGCTAATAGAAACAACTCTGAGTTATCACATTATTGAAGTCAGATTTTGGGAGAGTGGTTTGGATGTGAAAGAATTCATTTAGATCTTCTTTGTGGCCATTGGGAGCTTTATTCCAAAAGACTCATGATGGAAAATGCTGTCCACATCCAGAGAAAGAACTATGGAATCTTAATGAAGATTGAAGAATGCTATATGTTCTCTCTCTCTCTCTCTCTCTCTTTCTCTCTCTCTCTCTGGTTTCTCCTTTCTCCCATTGCTTCTAATTCTTTTTTACAACATGACTAATGTGAAAATATGTTTAATATCTATGTATATGTAGGGCCTTTATCAGATTGCATGTTGTCTTGGGAGAGGGGAGGCGGGGGAAGAAAATTTAGAACTGAGTCTTATGGAAGTGAATGTCAAAACCTAAAAATAGATTAAAAAAAAATTGAGTTTCAAATTTTCTACCTTCTCTTTCATTCCCTCCTTCCCTTTGATACAGATTATATATGTTTGGTCATGTAAAGCATATATCTATATTCATTGTGTTGTGAAAGAAGAAATAGACCAAAAGAAAAAAAAACGAAAAAGAGAAGGCCTGCTGACTACTGGCCCAGATCTCTATCCATTAGATCACCTAGCTGCTATTGAACTCTGAGATATCAGTGGATTGTTGTTCAGTTATTTTTTAGTCATGTCTGAGTCTTTGTGACCTCATTTGAGGTTTTCTTGGCAGAGATACTGACTTGCCATTTTCTTCTCTAGCTCATTTTACAGATGAGAAAACTAAGGCAAACAGGGTTAAATGACTTGCCCAGGGTTACCCAGTGAGTAAATGTCTGAGGCCAGATTGGAAGTCAGGCAGATGAGTCTTCTTCACTTTAGACCCAGCACTCTATCCATTGTGCCATCTAGTTGCCCCCTTTGAATCTGACAGGGCCCCTTTTGAGGCTCTTCATAGACTTCTAGGATCTATAGCTGAAAGATATTCTAAAGCTGGGGTTCTTAATCTGTGAACTTTAATAAAAATCTTCATAAATATATTACAGTAAAATTGGTGTCCTTTGTAACCTTATATCTTTGGTTCACTTAAAAAACAATTCTGAGAAGGGACCCATCAGCCTCATTTGATTGCTGAGAACCCCTGCTCTAAAGGTCTAATCCAAACACCTCAGTTTACAGGGAAGGGAAGACTTAAGAGATGTGAAATGACAGGTTCAAGATCACAATCCTAGCAGCAGCCAAGCTAAGATCTGAACTCGGCTTTCTCTTGCTGCAAATCCAGCATTCTGTCCTCTACACCAGGCTGAATGAGATTCTTCCTTGGACCATGAGGCTTTTTGCCTTCTAAACCTGACTTACAGCCTCTTCTTCCAGGAAACCTTCCATGATGGACTCTACTTGGCTATTAGTGCTGTTTTACTTTCACTGGCCTCTGTGGTGTGGCTGTCTATCATTCCAATGACTAGGAGCTTCCTTGCCATCTCTCCCTGCTTTTCAAGGACTTTGAGAGCCTTTCTTTGCCCTCTTTGGATCACCCTCCGATATGGAGGACCTGAATGAAAGGCCAAGAGCAGATAGAACAGGAAATCCAACAACAGTTAGGACTCTGGAAACTGGAAGGATAGACTCAGGCCCAGGAAAGCCACCTTCAGTTGACTGTCAGAGGAGAGGAGAGAGTGAGCTAGCAGGTTCTGGTTTGAGATGGGGAGGAAGGAGTCATGCATGTCCACTGCACAGGCTTCTAGATCTACAACACAAAGGGATAATGAGGGAGATGCTTTGCTGGGTCAAACAGGTCTGTGCTTGTGAGGATATTTTTGTGGAGGTGTGTGTGTGTGTGTGTGTGTCTGTGTGTGTGTCTGTGTTGGGGAAGAGGGGAATAGAGAGGATGTCTGAGTTTTGGTTTCAGTCATGCTCAGTTTTATGATCTAGCTATTGGCTACTGCTGGGATCTAGGCTAAGGGATAATTGGAAGCCCTAAGGTGTTGTGTTTGTTCAGGGCCCATCCCTGGTGGGACAAGTATTCTCACAATTCTGGGGCTCATGGAACTTTTCTACATTTTGTCTCCTTTTCCCCAAATAGCAGGCTTAAACAGCAGGGTATCAGGAACTGAATTTCCTGATTCAGTTCAGAGGGAAAAGGGGAGTATGGGCAGGGGGGCACATTTGAAAGATACCATTTTGCCTTAAAAATTTGCATCACAAGTTTACGATTTGATCACTGGCATTTGCTCCATCACTGTTATCTTGACTTTTCATCTAATAATGCAACCTAATTTAGCTCCCAGCATAGAGCCTCATACAGAGAATATTAATTTGATTTGGAATCTGTACCTTGCGATCTGTACCTTATGTGCTATCTGTACCTTATGAAATAGATAATAGCATCTCATATTTCTTTAAGATTTATTTACAAAGCACTTATCTCACTACCGCCCCATAAGGTAGATAACTGCAAATATTATTACTATTTCCCTACTTCAGACATGAGGGTCCAAATTGAGATGAAGGGACTTGTCAAAGGTCATGAGTGAATTAGTGACAGAGTAGGGATTAGAATTCAATTATTAGTTAATAATAATTAATTATTATTATTTAGCAATAAATTAGAACATTTCACTGAATCAAATAGAATGAAGGTTCTTTTTGAGTATGAGTTTTAAAAGAAGGAGGAAACTTGATCAATTTCCCCTGTTTCAGTATTTTTGTTTGGCAACAAATGTCTTTCCATGATTATGTGGTAATCTCTGTCTGTACAAGGGTAAAGAAAAGGAAACCCATGTACAAGATTTACATGAGAGAGTTGTTAAAAGTTATTCTTTATAACTGGTTGGAGATAGAAATGGTCCACTAAATCTATGTCCAGACTAGGGAGATGTGGCAGTTCCCTAGACCGGGGTGGAATAGAAGTTCCAAAGATGACTTCCTGAAGACATATATGAACTGATGCAAAGTGAAGTGAGCAGAAACAGGAGGACAGTATACACAATAGCAACAATATGGTACAATGAAGAACTACAAATGACAGCTTTTCGCAGCAGTACAATAATCCAAGACAATCCTAAAGCATTCATGATAAAAAAAAAAAGGCTATCGGCCTTCAGAGAAGGAACTAATATCTGAATAGACAGAAGCATACTATTTTCACTTTTTTTTTTTTGGTTTGAGTCTTCTTGTGCAAAATGACTAATGTGGAAATATTTTACATGATTGAACATGCATAATCTATATTAGATTGCTTATTGTCTCAAGGAATGGGGAGGAAAGGGAGGGAGAAATAGAACTGGGAATTCAAAGCTTTAAAATAAACAAATGTTAAAAATTGTTTTTACATGCAATTGGGAGAAAATAAAATGTTATTTAAAAAATGTGACTTCCCAGTTTCTTTTTTTTTTTTTTTTTGAGCAAAAGACAGTCCCATTTCTGAAGTGATTGCTGGGGAGCAAGATGTTGCTTGATACCTCCAATTCCAGATCTGTGTTTTGGGATAGTACTTGATTTACTCAAGTTAGTGAGCAAGGGACCTATAGAAGGCCTAATCTATGATGCCAGGTGCTATAGGGCCATATGGACCCAAATGGACACTTTATCTATGAGATTATTATGAAAAGAGAGGGGGACTTTCTTGCCTGATTTTAGAGATAAAAGGAAAAAATAAAGGACGATCTATATTGTCTGGCAAGTACCTGGAGCATGGTTTCAGCTGACTTTTTCAAGTAAGGTTGGTTTTCCCTCTCCTTGTGATTCAGCACATGAAAATATAGATTCGTCAGGGGAGAGTAGGAATGAATTTCTAATATGTAGAGATTCCAACATACTTTACTTATTAATATATCTGTATTTGAATGTATGCATGTATGTGTTCCAAAGCAAGTGACATGGATTTATTTTCATCCTTTAAGGTAAGGATGGATAACACTTCCAGTTAAAAAACAAATTTAAGAAAGAAAACTTATGCTTAAATTCATATTAAGAAATAGCACAGAACCACAGAGACCAGAAATTATGGAAAACATTGCAGTAATTAAAATTCATTGACTTTGTCATACCTGAATCCTGACAACTAGTCCTAGAATCCTTCTACTGAGATAGTTAGCACTAACTAACCATTTTTTCACTGAGGCTCCATCCACATTAGTATCAGATTCTTTGATGGGATTTAGTGAAATTTTTGTTATTTATGGTGGAGAAATAAGTAGTAATGAGGTATAATGAAGAAAGGGTTGGCCACGGAGTTAGGAAGAACTGGATTCAAGTTATGGCCTCTGAGACATACTAGCTATGTGACCATGAGTAAGTCACTTAATCTTTCAGTGCCCCAGTTAAGTCTCTAAGAATGTTAGGTCCAGAGGATTGGTAGAGGGAGTTTCCATATTGGGTATCCACTACACTGATGAAATCATAAATCTATGCCAATTATTTCTCTTCCTTCCTTCCTTCCTTCCTTCCTTCCTTCCTTCCTTCCTTCCTTCCTTCCTTCCTTCCTTCCTTCCTTCCTTCCTTCCTTCCTTCCTTCCTTCCTTCCTGTCTCATCCAGGATGGAAGTATGGCAGCCACTCACAGGCCTGATTGTACTCTTAACTGGTGTGGAAGCTTTGATCTGCTTGTTTTCTGACCTGACCTAGGCTAGTTCTCTATTCTTTAGTCATCCTGATACCCTCTTCCTATCCTGTGCCATAGGGTTCACCATATTGGTGCTAGACTTAGTGTTGATATTCAATTGACTTTTGCCCTATTGCAGCTTAGAACTCCCAAACTCAAGCCATCCACTAGCCTTAGCCTCCTTGATAGCAAGAATTACAGGAATGTGCCACCATACCTACCAAAGTCTCAGAAGGTCACAGTGTCTTTGTCAAGACAAAAGAGGTTCATGGAGTTGAAGCAATTTGAAAATCAGCTAAGAATAGGAAGGGATGCAGTCTTCCAGTAAGGTAGAACCTTTAACCCAGAGGGTTCTGTTCTACTGCTTCAACTTCAAGAATTCAAGATTTTGTGGGTGTAAGTACTTCTTCCACTGATCTAAATTATAACTCCTTACTATTGTCTTCGAGTATTACTGTAGCTGGAAAATTCATTGCCCAGTGGTCAACCTGGTAACAAGCACCTCTTTACTTGGATAGCTATTTCTTAGAAGATAAGCAGTTTGTCTCTGAGTTACCTTGCTATGACTTGCCAAATTTTGTGCATCAGTTTAGCTTTCAAGAACATTCATGCCATAATGTCATTTTATTAATTAGGTAAAGTGCCACTAAATTAAAAAAAACAACAGTCTACTTCAGGAACTGTTTAGACTGGTGGGTGATGTCAAACTCAATTGGAAACAGATCCCTGTGGGCCCACAAATTCACTTATTAAGCCACAAATTAACATTTTCTATGTTCTTTTGTGTTTTTATTTTGTTAAACATTTCCCAGTTACATTTTAATCTGGTTTGGACTAAAGTGAGGCCAGAAATTTAACATCAATTATTTAGACCAACATCTATTCAAAGGAAGCCACTGCTTATGAATGCCCATTTTTATTAATTTTGTTTTTCATTTTTAACATAGTTTATAACAGATAAAACAATTCAAACTTTTGGTTAGGTGATACTTCTTTTTAAAGCATTTACAATATGGACCAAAAAAGAATTTTTTTTTTAAAACATTAACCAACTGAGGCACAAATAATATTTATGTTGCTAACTTCACAAGCTCTTAACCTAATTGTCTCCACAGTATTACTAAGAATTAAAGGACCCTAACTTTTTGTTGTTTGTCTAAAGTTATATGCCTAATAGCTTAATTTTAGACTTAACCTTGGATGTTTCCCTACCAATAATCTATAATTTAATAGATCTGGTATTAAGTTTACAAACCTTTTGACTATAGGAAATTGCCACCAAGAGTAGGGACATTGGATGGATACAATATCTCCCCAACTTCACGTCAATTCCAGGCAGGATTAGATTGTCCACTTGCATTCAGTCAGGCTTAAAGTCTACCAGGTTTTAGTGGGAAAAATGAGTCAGGAGAATCCTACCTCAGCCCAGGCTGAACAGCTGCTCTCCCACCCTTCCCATGAGATCACCTTTTGCAGTTCATACCAACATCTCACATCATCATACCAGATGGACTGGAGTCTCAGACCGCCTTTCTTGCTATCCATACCTGGAGTTAGACTCAGAAGAACAGTCACTTAATAGTCCCATAACATCTAAAAATGACAAGTTCCAATAACCAGGTTTCAAATATGATTATAATTTCACTTTGGCTAAGGAACATCTTTTGAACCAAGTCTTAAGTGACTTACATGCCTTTCTATACATGTTCTAGTTCCTGATTAAATAGCAATCATAAAATCAAATTTACCATTAAAACCTTAACTTTTCCATCAATGACAAATTTTACCCGAGGTTACCTTCCTCTAGGAAATTTAGACTAAAATTATTTTCCCCAAACTAAAGATGTCATTGATTTATTCTCAGTAATTAATTCAGTCAATTGTTTTAATACTAATTGCTTTTACATCACTTTGTAACATGTCCAATTTTCCTCCCCATCACTCCCCTCCCCCTGCTTCCTAATACCTTGCATTCTGATTACTCCTTCCCTCAATGTACCCTCCCTTCTATCACACCCCACTCTTCCCTTATCCCCATCTTCTCTCTTTTCTTGTAGGGCAAGATAAATTTCTATACCCCATTCCCTGTATTTCTTATTTCCTGATTATATGCAATAAAAATTCTCAACCTTCGTTGCTAATACTTTGAATTCCAACTTGTCTCCCTCCCCCTTCCTTCCCCAACCCCACTGAGAAGGCAAGCAATCCAAGACAGACTAAATATGTGTCATTTTGCAAAAGACTACCATAATAATCATGTTGTGTAATACTAATTATATTGCCCTCTGTCCCCCCTTATTTTATTTTCCCCCTACAATTGACCTTGTCCCTTCTTGAAAGTGTTTATTTCTAGTAACTCCCTTCTCCCATTTGCCCTCCCTTCTATCATTCCCCTCACCCCACTTGTCGCCTCCTCCTCTGCTTTCCTGTGGTGTGATATAAATTTTCATATCAAATTTAGTGAGCATATTATTCCCTCCTTCAGCCACATGTAGAGAGAGCAGCTTCATTTTTCCCCTCTCCCCTTCTCCCTTTTCTCCTCCATTAAACAAGATTTTTATTATCTCTTTTATGAGTTATACCCTGCCCATTCCATTTCTCCTTTTCTCTTCTCTATATTTTCCTCCTTCACCCCTTAATTTTTATTTTATTTTATTGTTTTTTGTGTGTGGACATCATTTCTTCTGATTCAACACACCCTGTACTCTCTATCTATATATGTCCACTGAATGCAAGTGGACAATCTAATCCTGCCTGGAATTGACATGAAGTTGGGGAGATATTGTATCCGTCCAATGTCCCTACTCTTGGTGGCAATTTCCTATAGTCAAAAGGTTTGTAAGCTTAATACTGGATCTATGAAATTATAGATTATTGGTAGGGGAACATCCGAGGTTAAGTCTAAAATTAAGCTATTAGACATAGGACTTTAGACCAACAACAACAAGTTAGGGTCCTTTAATTCTTAGTAATACTGTGGAGACAATTAGGTGCGTGTGTGTGTGTGTGTGTGTGTGTGTGTGTGTGTGTGTATGTATGTCCAATCTCTCCATCTACCCAAATACTGAGAAAAGATTCAAAAGTTATAAATATTTTCTTTCCATGTAGTAATGTAAACAGTTCAGCTTTAGAGAGTCTTTTATGATTTTCCCTTCCTGTTTACCTTTTCATGCTTCTCTTGATTCTTGTCTTGGGAAGTCAGATTTTCTATACAGATCTGGTCTTTTCCTCAATATGAATGATTGAAAGTCCTCTATATCATTGAATGACCATTTATTCCCTTGAAATATTATACTCAGTTTGCTGGGAAGGTGATTCTTGGTTTCAATCCCAGTTCCTCTGACCTCTGAAATATCCCATTCCAAGCCCTTCGATCCCTTAATGTTGAAGCTGCCAGATCCTGTATTATCCTGATTGTATTTCCACAATACTCAAATTGTTTCTTTCTAGCTGCTTGAAGTATTTTCTCCTTGATCTGGGAACTCTGAAATTTGGCCACAGCATTCCTAGGAGTTTCTCTATTTGGGTCTCTTTCAGGAGGTGATCAGTGGATTCTTTCAATATTTATTTTGCCCTCTGGTTCTAGAATATCAGGGCAGTTTTCCTTGATAATTTCATGGAAGATAATGTCTAGGCTATTTTTTTTGTTTCTCCTGGATCTATTTTCCAGGTCAGTTGTTTTTCCAATGATATATTTCACATTATCTTCTATTTTTTCAAATTTTTGGTTTTGTTTACTAACTGCTTGGTTTAACTCATAGTCATTCATTTCCCCAAACTCAATTCTCTCTTTCAATGAATTATTTTGTTCAGTGAACTTTTGAACCTTCTCCTCTATTTGACTAATTCTGCTTTTAAAAGGCTCCTTCTCCTCATTGACTTCTTGGACCTCTTTTTCCAATTGAGTTAGCCTCTTTTTAAAGCTGTTATTTTCCTCAGCATTTTTTGGGTTCTCTTTTAGTAAGCTGCTAACTTGTTTTTTAAGGTCTTCTATTGCCTGAACCCAGTTTAATTTCCCTTTGGAGGCCCTGGAGGCAGAGTCCTTGACTTCCTCTGATAGTATGCCTTGTTCTTCCTCATCTGAAAGGATGGGGGGAGACACCTATTCCCCAAGAAAGTAACCTTCTATGGTCTTATTTTTTTTCCCTTTTTTGGGCATTTTCCCAGCCAGCTACTTGACTTCTGAGTTTCCTCTCCTCAACCACCTCACTTCCAGTTCTGCTAAGCCAGCACTGGGGGCTGAGATTCAGATGATCTGCTCCAAACCCTCAGGGGCTTGAGGTGGAGGCAGGGCTGCTATTCAGCTATTGAGATTAAGATCAGCTGCTCAGGAAGAGGCAGGGCAGCCACACAGGGTGCAGTTCCCTCAGGGGATTTACAATGAGACCTTCAACAATGGATGAAGGCTACTGCCTGTTTTGGGAGC
Organism: Notamacropus eugenii; assembly: GCF_028372415.1. Classification (NCBI taxonomy): domain Eukaryota; kingdom Metazoa; phylum Chordata; class Mammalia; order Diprotodontia; family Macropodidae; genus Notamacropus; species Notamacropus eugenii. The sequence continues at coordinate 328,039,799 of NC_092875.1, forward strand.
CCAGTCTGCTGCTGCCTCAACTGCTGCCACCTGAGGAGGCCTGAGTTATGGGGACACCCCACTCCCTTCTTGGCCAGCCGAAAAGACCCTCTCACTGACCTTTGGTGCCTGTGGGTTGAGGGATCTGCGCTGCAGCTGGAGATTTTGTCCCTGAAGCCTGCTTGGATCTGCTCTTCTCGGTGCAGCATGGCCAAGGCTGGGCTGGGCTCTGCTCCTTGTCCTGTCAGACTTTCAGGTCACTCTGGGCTAGAAATCTCCTCCACTCCATTGTCCTGTGGCCTCTGCTGCTCTAAAATTTGTTGAGAGTTCTTCTTTACAGGTATTTTGTGGGCTGTGGGGTAAGAGCTAGTGTATATGCATCTTTCTATTCTGCCATCTTGGCTCTGCCCCCATGAATGCCCTTCTTTAAAAAAATGTTTTTCAGAGCAACCAGGGGACACACTAGTTCAAAGAAAAAATACATTTAATTAAACAGTATATCAAAATAAGTGACAACAGAAATTCACCACCTTATAATCACAGAGGTATATTTTTCCACTCAGTGGTGGCTAGATGACTGCTAGCATGCTGGGCCTGGAATCTGGAAGACTTGAGTTCAAACCTGGCTTCAGACATTTACTACCTATGTGACCCTGAGCAAGTCATTTACCCTCTGTTTGTCTTATTCCACTGGGGAGGGAAATGGCAAACCACTCCAGTATCTTTGTCAAGAAAACCCCATGGAGAATGCAGTACATGGTGTAATGAAGAGTTGGACCTGACCAGATGATTAAATGACTAAACAAACACCACCATCACCATCACCCCACAGGTTACCACATCACTAGTAGATAATGCAACACATATTGAAAGAGCAAGTAGAAAATATCTGCCTAGGCAATATATGTTGGAAAGAATGTAGGCTTTGAGAAATGCATGCCCACAGAACATGTTTGGCCAAAGTATCCCATGCTCCTAGGACTACATATTCATTGGAACCTCTATATGCTTCTGACATCACTTGTTTTCCTGAAGAGTGGATGATGCCATTGGTTGATCTGGGAATATCATTAGGTTGTGAGCTGCTTTCTCTACTAGAGCAAACTGCAGAATATACTCTTCTTGTCTTTTTTCTCCATTGTGCTTCATCTGATATTTCTTTGATGAACTGAAGCTACTATGTTCAAAGCCCCAGGGCACATATCATCTTTTTTTTGTGATTCAGACCTAATGCAGGTACCCTGGGAGAAACAGTATAGTGAGAAATTACTCATTCATTTGGTAAGCATTTCTTGGCAAGACAAAGGTCAGGATGACTGGCAATGGAGGAGAGAGTGAAACTGACAACTTTGTACAATTTTGCCTCACTCAAATATAATTCACTCATAAGTCAAGACATCATTCTCTTGGAGAGTGAAAGATGAACAACAACCATTTATTGATCTTACTATTTGCAAAAGGATGTGGGAAAAGAGAAAGATGTATAATTCACTGGCTCTGCCCTCAAGGATCTCCCTCCCACGCACATACACAAACTGTGTGTGTATGTGTGTGTGTGTGTATGTGTGTGTGTATATCTGACATATTCACAAATAACAGTAATGCCATTTTATAGTGTGAATGTTCAAGAGAGATACAAACAAAATGGCATGGGAAGAGGGACAGATTGCTTGGTAAAAGAACACTGCCTATGTATACCTGCCTAGCTAGATACTGCAAAGGGTGGTAGTTATGACACAGGAAGAAGAACAGTAGTGGAGAAGACCGGTTATGAAGAAGAAATAATATACAAGAAACGAATCAGTAATACAACTCATAGTCTTAAATTTCAGCACACAAACTCTAAGTCCTAATGAAAAGAGTAATTCGGCTACATGGGTAGCTCTGAAATTTGGAGTGATGTAACTTATGGACAGAGTCTGGTTATAGAAGGGTATACTTTATTTGAAGAGAATAAATTAGAAGCAGAGGTGTAGAGGAGAATATTAAAAAGATATACTTGTGAATTTGTGTATTGCCAATGTAAGAGAGAAAAGGAAGAGACACTATGATAGGAATAACCACAAAATACCCAGACAGAAGGAAGAAATGTAATAGGTTTAGGAAACAAATAACAAACCTGTCATGGAGGCATGTAGTGATAATGAACTTTGAATATTAATTCCTCTGCGAGGTATATTTCTTTGCTGAATACAGAGTGACAAATTCTTGACTTTGCTGTATTTCAAGGGAAGGGGGTGTCAGGTGGGAAACACACCTCTCCTCCAATCAGTTTTGGAAAAAGAGATATTTGAAAATGCTGGAGAGTATCCTACCTGGAATTCACATGAAGTTGGGGAGATATTGGTTCCCTGCAATGTCCCTACTCTTAGTGGCAATTTACTATAGTCAAAAGGTTTGTAAACTTAATCCCAGATCTGTTAAATTATAGATTGTTGGTAGGGGAACATCCAAGGTTAAGTCTAAAATTAAGCTATTAGGCTTAGGACTTTAGACCAACAGCAGTAAGTTAGGGTCCTTTAGTTCTTAGTAATACTGTGGAGACAATTAGGTCAAGGGCTTGTGAAATTAGCATACATAAATATTATTTGTGTCTGTTGGTTAATATTTTAAAAAAATTCTTTTGTGGTCTATATTGTAAATGCTTTAAAAAGAAGTATCACCTGACTAAAAGTTGGAATTGTTTTATGTGATATGAACTGTGTTAAAAATGAAAAGTAAAATAAAAAAATTTTTTTAAAAATGCTGGAGAGTAAGCTGAGCTCAGGGAGTCACAAGTAACTGGGGATAGAAGACATAGAAGGTTTCTGGCTGAGACAACTGCCTGTCAGCATTTTCATCTGTCTCTTTCTTCTTATATTTCTTTTAATAACTCACATCAGACTGTGAGTGATTCACTTTATGAAATAAAACTCTGTCAGATATGTACCCAACAGTCCAGTTATACTCTTCCTCTAATCCTCGGACAGATATTTGATTGATAATTTCATTAGTTATAAGCTTCAACATTACAATGCTTTGCAGTCATTGTTACTTTGGTCATTGCTCAGCCCTCAAACATTCATTCATTGGAGGGACAGTTCTCTACCCAGTCCTCAGAATCATCTGTGTATCTCCTCAATATTTTTTCCTGAGAGATTACTTCTTTACAATTGGATTTTATCAGTTTTTCTTAGGTTGGTTCTTTCGCTGACCTTTTGAGCTACAAAACTACTGACAACACCAAAGGGGAAATATCATATATGTCTGTGTCAATATCAATAATAATAAGGGATTGTACATCCCCAAGATGGTGCTTCTGTGTCTCAAATTTGACTTTATTATTGAACAGACTTTTTTCTCAGATTATAGAGTCTGTTTCAACCAACTATAGAAATATGTACAGGATTTGGATCTGGGGATAGGTATGAACTGTGAGAAGACATGCCCTTAAGGGATAATGGATGGGTTGGTATGTATAATGAGATGTTTCCATTGATATGTTTATTCCTGTGACCCCTGTCTTCCTTTCTCCATGCACTCAGGTCTTCTTCCTCCATTAGGTTTTAAGAACATTATGAGTATCGGTCAGCATTCACTTAGAATCATAGCTCATGAGTTCATTTCTACTAAGCCAACCAGAAAGAATGTGTTCATTTAAAGCAAAGATTATTGAATTAAACTGCTTCTCAAAAATGGACAAGAAATTTATCCCCATTCCCTCATAAGGTATACTCTCTTATGGATTTTCCCAGTAATGAAGAACATAAATGCAGAGGATATATATATATATATGTAAAGAGAGAGAGAACATAGATACAGAACAATACACACAGAACATGAATGCTCAGGGAATGGTCATGGAATGCATGCATGTCCAGACACACCTGTGATCAGGACATATGTATAGAGGTCATAAGAATAGTGATATGTGAAACTAGGCTGCACATGTGGCTGATAGAACTCACACCTCTAGGTCTGTAGAATCACCAGAGTCCTCTGATGATGACATCGTTCTTTCTTCTGGGCAAGGATGGCATTTCTGCTAGTTTTGTGGTTGTTGAACTTCTCTCTGCTATTAGATGGTGCCATCTGTTAGGATGCAGTGGTTCATCTTGTCAGAGGAGAGCTAAGGACCTTTTAGTGCAGAGTCAAGAACCATCACGCCCAGTTATATAGCCCAGAAAAAGTAGCAGGATGCCGTGGGGAAAGATTGTTGATTCCTAACTCAAAGGAATAGACAACCTTAGCCTGGGCCATCCTGTTGACCTTTCTTGACTGATCATACCAGGGAGAACGTGGTAACTCATAGCTCTTGGCTATGTATTAAAAGAGTTTTAGCCCTCCTTTGACCAATACAGGCTTCCTATCCATTGTATCCCAGGAGATGGCTTCAGAGAGCATCAGATTATTTGGAAGAGACTGAAAATTTATAGTTGCTAGCAGAGAGCATTAGAATGGACTAGAGGTTACTGGCTTCAGTCAATTAGTTAGTACAGTATTAGAACAATTGCTTTTTGTTCTCATTAATTCTCTTATTTTTAGTTTACATCCCCCAAACCTATTCTGAGAACTCTGTTTGACAAAACCTTACAAGAAGTATGAAAAGGCTGTATCCATAAGATCTTCCTTGGCTCCCATAATATTTCCTTATTACAGTTAGCATTTATATAGAGCTTATCATGTACCAGACATTGTGCTAAGCACATTGCAATCATTATCTCATTTGATCTTTACAACAGCCCTTAGAAGTAAGTGCTATTATTATCCCCATTTTATAGATGAGGAAACTGAGGCAAATAGAGGTTGAGTGACTAGTCTAGGGTCACACAGCTAGTAGGTGTCTGAGGCTGGATTTGAACTCAATTTCTTCCTAACTTCCTAATTCCACTTCTTGTGCCTATCCACTATGCCCCCTAGCCATCTCAGATGACTGACAAATGAACCCCTGGGAAAGAATAAAAGGGCCAAGTGAAGCTGGAAAGGTCATTAGCTTCTATCCCTCTTCCATATTCCTATCTTTATCATTCATATCTGCCAATACCAAACTGGTTGAACTTTGTCCTTTATTCTGGCCACCACAATTTTCCCTGGTCTTCCCACAACAAGATAAGAGCTAAAAGAATTGGTTCTGTCATTAAAAATATCCTTTACCTCTGGTATCCCCTGGGAGTCTATGAAGATGTTTCAGTTGATTGGTGAGAAGTGCAATCAAAGCAAAGGACTGGAAATAAAGAAGTGGTGATACCTAATGAAGTCAAGAGATTACTACATGTCTTTTTGGGGAGACAGAGTCTTCTATTTTCTTCTACTGACATAAGAAATTCATCTCTTATAGATCCACATGAACTCCTTGAGAACTTATTATCTGCCCTAGGAATTCTACATTCTCTTCATCTGTGCATTTCTCTTAATTTGTCAATTAAGTAATATTGGCATAGGTGCTGAAGGACAGCTCCAATCAATTCAATGTGTAGGCTCCTGTTAATAAAATGGCAAGTTATATAGCTGTGTGGCCCTGGGCAAATTGCTTAGCACTGTTTGCCTCAGTTTCCTCATCTGTAAAATGACCTAGAGAAGGAAATGGCAAACTACTCCAATATCTTTGCCAAGAAAACCCCAAAAGGGGTCACAAAGACTTTGACATCACTGAAAAATGACTGAATTGAAAAATAATGTTGGGCAGAAGGGAGGGTAAGGAGAAGAAATTAGGCATAGCTTCATATAGGAAGTGGAGTCATAAGCTAAACCCTAAATTAGGACAGCTAAAGATTCAAAAAGGTTACAAAGAAGAGGAAATATATTTTAAGGCCTGGAGACCAGTCCACAAATGTATGCAAATGGAATGCTGGGTTTGGGAACATAGAGTGTATTTGTGAAAGGACTAATAAGAAACACATCTGGAAATGTAAGAAGATTGTGTTTTCTTCTGGAGGCAATAGGGAAGAGGTTTTGTTGATTAGTCATATCTGACTCTTTATGGCCCTATTTGGGGTTTCCTTGGCAAAGATACTGGAGTGGTCTGCCATTTTCTTTTTCAGATCATTTTATAGATGAAGAAACTGAGACAAACAGGGCTGAGGGACTTGCCCAGAGTCACACAGCTGATAAGTGTTTGAGGTCAGATCTAAACTCAGATCTTCCTCACTCCAGTTCAGGTGCTCTATCCACCGCACCACCTACCTGCCCCAATAGAGAAGAGGACCTGTGCCTTGGGAGGATACTGTGGAATTTCTAAGGAGAATGAATTGGAAAGGAGACAGATTGGTGATGGGGAGGCCAGGTAGGAGACTATTCTAAAATTTTAATAAAAAGCAATAAGGGCCTGAACTACAGTGGGATTATATGAATAAAAAAAAGGGGGAGAGATAAATACTGTAGGATGTTTTAGGTCCTGTCTAGTTCTTATGGAGGGACATTTGAGAAAACTTGACAATCTACTGAATATGGGGGTTGAGGTAAAGGATGGTAATAAAGTTAAAAAGCTATCACATGGAAAGGGGATTAGATTTCTTAGGTGAAAGTAGTAGAGGAGTATATTTTGGCTTGATATGATACATGTCCTAATAATTTAAGATTGTCCAAAAGGGTCCCTTAAGAGACAATAGGTTCCTCATGCCAATAAGTATTAAAACAGATACTAGATGACCATTTATTGAGTTTGTTGTTGTGGGGATGACAGGTTCAACTCTGTCATTCTCTTTTATTCTGAAATGGTCCTTGGACTGAAGAGAACCTGAGAAAGTTTTCTTCATAAGGTCATATCTTTAGAGCTGCAAGGGACTTGAGAGGACCCAATCTTCTCATTTTGCAGATGAAGAAATAGAGACATTAAGTGACTTTCCTAAGATCACACAGGTTGTAGATGTTGAGACAAGATTTGAACTCAAGTCTTTTGACTCTAGATTCTGTGCTCTTTCTGCTGCACCAGAGGAATTGTTCTGGGCTTTGAAGATATGTGGTGTTTATAAGCAGAGCAGGTGGGAGCACATGCAGGTAAAAGGAATGGCATGGATGAGGGTATGTAAGTAGGAAAGCATGAAGTATAATCTGGGGGTGGCAAACAGGTTTGTTTGTCTGGAATACATGGTACATGAAGGCAAATGATGGAAGAGAGGTCAGAAAAGGTTGTTTGGGGACTAATCAGGGGTGACTTTGAATGCCAGATTAAGGAGAGAGGCAATATGACTTGAATGAAAAGAGAACTGGATTGATTAGCAGAGGAGTTCTAGTCCTAGCTTTTCAATTCAATTCAGTAAACATTTGTTAAGTGTTTACTATGTTCCAGTCACTGTGCTAACAAAAGAAGCAAAGGAGTTCATAATTTAATGGAGGAGACCACATTCAAACACATATATACTAAGAAAGCAATTTGTTGTTATTCAGTCATTTCAGTCATGTCTGACTCTTTGTGAACTCTTGTGGGGTTTTCTTGGCAAATATAATGGAGTAGTTTTCTATTTCCTTCTCCAAAGAAAGTTAGATAGTATAAATAGGAAGTTGTTGTTTGCCCTTCATTCTCAAAGAGGTGATGTCTTGACTTAAAAGTGAATTGGATTTAAATGAGACAGGGCTGTGCAAAGTCATCAGCCTCACTTTTTCCTCCAGAGCCATCTTGGTTCAATGGCAAGAGATAGATCAGGATGACTGGAGATGGCTCTGGATGCATTGGGAAACCTTGGCCTTTTTAAGCTAAAGTCTTTCCCAGGTCTCAGTTTTTATTTATTTATTTGTCCATTCATTTGTTTATTTGTTTGTTTGTTTATTTTATTGCCTCAGACAATGATAACTATCCTGAGACAAGATATCAAGACCATGGTTTCAAACCTGCCTCTCACACTTACCTGGCTCTGGTCAAGTCACTTAATTTTTAATTGCTCTCTAGCCTATAGTCTTAAAGACTATAAGTTGTGGTGAAGGTAACCTTGGTAGAGACAGTTTCTTCACCTTGGAGTTCTCAGTACCAAACATATCAAGGTCAAATCCTTATCTTTGTTCCTTATTTGGACCATTATTTCATTAATGTTTGAGTGGCATTTAAAACTCTTTATAACCTGGCTTCTCCCTACGTTTTCAATCTTCTTGGACCTTGCTCCCCTCCATGTACTCTATGATCTAGCGATACTCATGGGTCTACTTACAGTTCCTAGAACCAAAAACTCCAACTCCAAACCCCATATTTTTGTACTGGCTGCCCCCCCCCCCCATGCCTGGAAGAGTGCCCCTCTACCTCCACTTCTTAGTTTTTCTATATTCCTTCAATACTTAACTCAAATTCTACCCTCCACAGGAACCCATTCCAGGTTTTCCTAGCTGTTAATACCTTCCCCTTTCAGATGACTTTCCATGTAGTTGGTATATATCTCGCATGTACCTACTTATTATTATTTTGTCTCACCCATTATGACAGACACTCCTTGAAGGCAGGAACTTGGATTTTGTTTGTGGCTTTTTGGGTATCCTTCGCATTAGCATGGTGCCTGGCACCTAGTAAGAGTTTAATAAATACTTTTTTAATAAATGATAACATCTGATCACAAATTTCACAGGAGATGGGTCATAGAACCTGAGAAAACTTGACACCTGAAAGTGAGAGTAGACCCTAAGGAAGGGAAATGGTATCATAATTGAAAGACTTTGTGCTGAGGTCAAACATCATTTTTAAAGCCCCAGCCTTTTGAGAAGCATCCTTGCCTTTTTTCAGGCTTTAACCATTGAATAGTCACTCAGTTGTTGATCAGAGGCACTGTTTGCTCAGCCAGAAGGCCTGAGGTGTTCGATCTATCTAGATTTATGGTCCCTAAATGACTTCACCATCTCTCTTTTCCCTCTGCCACTGTCTGTACGTAACAACCTTGAGAGTCTCATACCTGACTTGACTGGGGCGGGGGGGGGGGGGGGGGAGGAGGTTGGTGTGTGTGATGAGAATTGAATGACAAAAATAACTGTTGATTTGAATGTAAGCTGCCCCCCAAATATAGGCTGTAGCTCTAAATTTAGTTCTTCTACGTGAAGCCTTTTCTGATCCCCAGCTCCTCAAATAAAACCCTGCCTCTTAAAACGTGGCATTGCTGTGCATGTATTCTATAAATACTTGTATATGTACATATCTCTCTGGTTAGAATATAAGCTGTTTGAGAGTAGGGATTATTTTGCTCTTGTCTTTATATCTCTAGAGTCAAGTATGGTGCCCGGTACAGAGGAAGCTTTTAAGAAATGCTTGCTGATTGATTTTTAGATTTCTTTGAAAGTAAAAAATATAGGTGTATTTATATTTACATATATGTGACTGAAAAATAACACTGATTTCAGATCACAAAAAGTTTAATGCATGTCATTTTTTGCGGAAAAAAAATACTAGCATATCAATCCCTCTCCCTCCTCTCCCCTCTCTCCCTCTTCTTTACCCCTCTCTGTTACCACTCTCTTTCCTCCTTTTCTCCAATTCCCTTTCCCCTGTTCCTCTCCTCCTCCCTGACACCCTATTCCTTTGTCTCTCCCTTTCTGGCTACTCTGGTCTGAGTAATAACATGAGTTGCTAAAAGTCACAGTACAAGAAACATAGTGGGACTAAGGACTTTTTTTTTTACTTTGCTGAGAATATAAAATACAGCTATGTTTCTAGAGCATGATTGATCCATCGTATATTTTTTTCCTGCCAGTTGATGTTTGTGAAATATAGATTTCACTTCTCAAAGTAAATAATCCTCTGTGTGTGTGTGTGTGTGTGTGTGTGTGTGTGTGTCTGTGTGTTTGCTGGCCATGTTGTCTAATCCCTGGGAATTCTGGAAGACAAAGGATAAAAATTTAAAGCTAGAAGGGTCTGTAGCAATCCTGCACTCCAGTCTTCTCATAGGACCATAGGTCTAGAGCAGGAAGAGACTTCGGGGGTGGGGGTGAAGGGAAGGGAATAGCTATTTATTTACAGTGTCCTATATCTCAGACACTTGATCCTCACAACAACTCTGAGAGGCTGAAGAAAATGAGGCAAACAGCACTTAAGGGACTGTGTGGCTCAGGGCCACACAGCTAAGAAGTATGGGAGGTTGGATTAGAAGAACTCAAGTATTCCTGACTCCAGTTCCAGGACTCCATTATGCCACCTTGATGTCTCAAGGTCATCTAGTTTAGTCCTCTCATTTTATAGATGAGGAAACTGAGGCAAGGGAGGTTAAATGACTTGCCCAAGGTCACATAGGCCATTGTAGGAGAGTTGGGATTTGAAATATAAATTGAATGCTCTCATTTGGAACTAATAATGAATTTTAAAGCATGGCAGGTATTGGTTCTGACCTGGGTTGAGTTTGTGTTTGAAGAGACTTTAGAGAGATAGAAGAGATGGTCTTCCCCTTTTGTAAAACATGGAGCATTGGACTGTAGAGTAGGGAGGCAGAAGAAGTCAGTCTTGGGGTCAGTTAGTCCCCCATTTGTTGTTCTGTTTCTTTATTCCAGAAAGCAGAAGCTGCTAAAGAGACAAATTAGAAAGTACCTTCCTGTTCTAAATCCCATGATCCTTTGAACAGTAGGAGGAGCTGGTTTAATAGTTTCCTTCTTTGGTGTTCCCCTTCCTTCCCCTTCCCCATTCTCCCCATGCTCCCCATGCCTATTTTTACTTTTGTGCCTTTTAAAAATTAATTAATTAATTTTTAGTTTTCAACATTCACTTCCCTAAGCTTTTGAGTTTTAAATTTCTCTGCTTCTCTCCCCACTCCCCAAGACTGCATGTAATCTGGTTTAGCTCTACATCTAGATTTAGCTCTACATTCTTATTAAAGATATTTTCACATTAGTCATGTTGCAAAGAAGAATTAGAGCCAATAGGATGAACTTCAAGAAAGAAGAAGCAAAACAACAAAAGAAAAGGAGAGCAAATACTATGCTTCCATCTGTATTCAGATTCCATAGTTCTTTCTCTGGATGTGGATAGCATTTTCCATCATGAGTCTTTTGGAATTGTCTTAGATCCTTGCATTGCTGAGAAGAGCTAAGTCTATCAAAGTCAGTCTATCACACAATGTGACTGTTAACTGTGTACAGTACTTCTGTGCCTTTTCTTATACTATTCCTTACCCCCAGCATGTCCTCCCTTATCTTCTCTACCTTTCTAAATTCTTCCCGTCCTTCATAGTTCAGCAAAATTTCACCTACCCTTTGAATTCTTCCTTGACCCCTCAAGACCATGGTGGTCTTTCCTTTTGCAGCTCTTAATTATGTGATAATGACTTAAAACTTGCTCATATACTGTCCTAATATCTTATAGTTTTAAAGAAGTATTTATGGAAAGGGCATAGTATAGTGGAAACCACAATGAACTGAAATCATGGAGACCTGAACTACAAAATTAGCTCTAGCTAGATGCGAGACCTTGGGCAAGTCACCTCCCCTTTGTAAACCTCAGTTTCCTCATCTGTACAATGAGAAGGTTGTGGACCAGATGAACTTTAAATACCCTTCCAACTTCAAAGGTTGCTCTAACTCAAAGATTCTCTTCATGGATTCAAAAAGCATTTGTTAAGCACCTTCAGTGTACCAGATATTAGGCTAGGTGTATAGGATACAGAAATAAAAATGAAATAGCCCCTGCTTTCAAGGGCAGTAGAATTAGCATTGTCTATGAATTGTAATGTAAATTCCTGAAGTCAGCATCTGTTTCTGCTATTTTTGTATCCTCCATAGCTCTTCCTATGTAATTGGGAACATAGCAAGCACACAGTAAGTACTTGTTGACTGGAAGGGCTTCCATTCTTTTGCTAGGACCTGTCTGACTGTGTTACTGTACTCCTGACCTTCATACCAATGACTACTTATCCAAGAAATGTCCCAAATGTGAGCCCTTGTACCCCTGGAGGGAAATAGCTTCAGAGAGCTAGCCACACAAAAACATGCTTATTTCTACCCTTTCTTCTCACCTCCATGCACCTGGGTTTCTGCTCAAGTGTTTCCATGACCAGATCCCACAGTGATAGTACCTGAGCCTGATGAAGATTATTAGATTGCTTTCTCTAGGATGGGCACTGACACTGGGAGCTCACAGAATGGGAGTGAATCCATTTTCTCCAAGACCTTCATCTGTTCCTGTTCCTGTTGGCAGGATTTGCAATTGAATTTCATGGCGCCCTGTCAAGGAAGTGATTAAAAACTTGGACAATTACTGTTTGTTGTTGAAATCACAAGGGATTGATTGGGATTAAGCCAGCACTTCCTTTCATTTAATGTTCATGTTGTATTTCCTTGGCAGGTCACTTAGAATGGACCTGTGTTTGCTGAAACCATTGAGATAAAATAAAATTTCCTGTCATTCTCTTTCTTCTCCCTCCTCCTACCTTACCACGATCTCCTCATATTACATACTCATTGTAGATGTATAGTGGGAAAAGCATAGGACTAAATTTCAAGAAAATTTAGATTACAATTTACCTGGCACATCACCGTGGAATAATACTTTGATGGATTCTTAATTTCATAGATATGGGCACTCCCTTCATTGATGAGGATCTCAACCTATCCATAGCTTTGTATTCTGGGTGATTCTTATTAATTTCCTGCCATACATCTTCTGTAGATTGCCTACTCAATGAGTCAGTGGTTATCTTCTAAATCTAATAATTAGTGGATACCAAGGCCCAGACTCTTCTCACTCTTTTTAGGCCATACATGACTGTAGAAATATCTTTTTTTTTTTGCCACTTCTCATGGACAAGTAATCATTGGTAGTAATTGAATATGCTTTCTGTCTTTCATCTATTGTTCATACAGGACTTTGAATTTCTCTTTACCTTAACTGCATTTTTGAATCATAATTTATAATTTATACACATGGTATATCTCTCCATCCCACGCACCACCATGGTATATCTCCCCATCCCATTGCTTACTTGAGGACAGGCACTATGTTTTTTTCTCCTTTGTATTCCCATGCCTAGCAGCAAGGTGCCATAATGATTGGATAAGATGCTAGACATGGAGTTAGGAAGTTAAAATCTTGCTTCGTATACATTATCTGTGAGACCCTGCATAAATCACTTAACATCTCTTAGCCTCAATTCCCTCAATGGAAATAATGGTAGTATCTATTTCACAGAGTTGTTGTGTGGGTCATATGAGATAAGATAATATGTGTAAAGTATGTTTTGAAAATCTCAAGTTGCTACTTAGGTACTTAAGGTACAACATAAATGTTAACTGACTGACAGATGCTGGCAGATACTATTAGCTATTATACTAGAGAGAATAGTAGGGGATTTAGGATAGAGCCTTGAGGGACCCTCATATTTAGGGATTCTGATCTGGATGATGAACTAGGAAAGGAGATTGAGAAAGAGCAGTCAGGAAAGAAGAAAGAGAACTAAGAAAAAACAATGTCACAAAAGTCCACCTAGGATAGAGTATCTAGGAAAGGGACCTTGTAATATAGGACACTAAAATGTAGTTTGGGTGTTAGAAATGAACAAATAAAAACTTAATAGAAGGATTAAATCCAGTACTGCCACAAACTAATGCTCCTCAGTCAATGGTACCAACAGTAAGAGGAAGACATCAGGAGAAAGCATGGTATAGAAAAATTCCTAGATTCATGATAAAAAATACTATCCACCTCCAGAGAGAGAATTGATGAACTCTGAGTATAAATTGAAACATGATTATTTCATTTTCTTTATTTTTACTGCTTTTCTCCCCACTTTGTTTTTATTGCTTTTTTTTGGCAACATGGCTAATATGGAAATATACTTGATATATTGCTTACCATCTCAAAAAGTGGGGGAAGGGTGGGAGGGAGAGAATTTAGAACTCAAAATGTAAAAGTGTAAATAATAAATAGGTGGTTTTTAAAACAAAGAAACAAACAAAAAAAGAAAAAATTCCTAGGTGTTCATCTTGGTATCACTACTAACTAGATGCTTGACCTTGAGTAAGCCACCTTTCTTTGGGCTCCTCTTTTCTTATCTGTAAAAAGGAGTAGGATGGGGTGATCACTGTATTCTGTTCAGGCTCTAACATTTGAGTACAAGCTCCTGAAGGCAGGGATTGTTTTGTGTTTTGCCTTTTTATCCCCGGTACTTTCTTTAGTGCCTGGCACAAAGTAAGTGCTGAATAAATTCTTATAGAATTTAATTCTGGAGTGCTTTGATGAGCTCAGGAAAAGGGTCATTTGAGTTGGGTCTTGAAAAGTGGTTAGAAGTTGAATGAAGAGTAGGAGAAAGGGCATTCTACAGGGATTAATGGGGGAAAAAGGACACATGTGAAGGTGTAGAGGTGGGACCATGGTGCATTGTCATATCATGCGTCACACTTCCTTTTCCAAATCTCGTTCTCCCTTTGTAATTTGAATGATGCGTATTCCTGGTGGATCACAGGATGTGACACCTCTCATGTAAAAGAATCTCACCTGGGACCACCTACACTCTCTGGGTAATAAAATTCTGTGGGGTTTCACCTTCCCTGGCACCCATCGAATGGTTCCTTAAGTAGTACTCGGAAGAGCCAGCTGTAGAGATGGGATGTGTTCTAGGTGGATGAGGGACCGGTCTGACTTGGGGAAACCAGGAAGCACATAAAAATATTATGGGACACTGAATAATGGGAGAGAGAGATTTATCTTCAGAGATTGATCTTTCTGATTTATGAAGCCTATTCAGGCACAACTAATGGCTTACTCAGCCCTCAGTTATGGGTGGCTGGAGGAACCCAAAGGTTCTAGTCAAACTATCTGTAAGCAACAGGATTGGGCAATAGTGGTGACTAAATACGTGTGAATTGAAGAGGAGATGTAGCCACTTTCCCTTTTTCCTCTCCCAGGCTGTTCATCTCCCTCCCCTCCCTTCCATCTCCTCAGGGTCCGCCACTGTCCCTAAACAGCACTTCCTGAGACAGTTTCTGGGTTTTTTTGTGTTTTTTTTAAGGACTTTAAAGGTTGAGGTGATGATATTTGAATCAGACTGATTGCAACCTCCCGTTTCAAAGTCCCAATCTGAGGCCTTTTTAAAGGCATTAATTTTCAGCAGCAACTCTCCCATTTGCTTATATAGACTTTGTTTTTAAGCGACCAGTACAAAATCATATAAAGATATAAACATACATAAATACATATCTATATATTTTAATTATGCAATTATAAGATATATAATATATAATAATACTATTATATTAATTATAATTATATAAAAATATATGAATAATGTTATATATTATATAAATAAATATGTATTATCATAGATGTCAAAACTCAAAATTAACTTGTCTCTAGAGGCAAGGTATTCCTTATTATTAGAGGTTTTCAAGAATAAATTAGTTAACTGTTTGTTGGTTATGTTGTAGATGATATTTCCATCAGACTAGATGGTCTCTGACATTAGGGATGCAGCTTGGTACAGTGGGAAGAGCACTAGCCTTGGTTTTATGTACTGTCCCTAACATTTATGATCTGGGTGACCTTGGACAAGTCGTTGAACTACCCTGGGCATAAGGTTTCTTGACTGTTAAATGACCCCAGGGTGGGAGTGGGGAGGTTTAGAATAGATAACCTCTGTAACCTCCCTTCCACTTTTAGAACTATGGTCCCATGATTTCTTCCATGTCTCAAATTCTGAAATGTTCTATGCTGTGAAATCTTGAGTTCCCATTAGCCACATTTGGGATGCTTCAAAGGCACAGTCAGATTCTTGGAAATGGTATCTGTTCTATTAGTGGCACATGTGTTAGGATAGGTATTCAGGGACTGACTCTCAGGGATTAGAGAAGGACCTGCTAGAGTGGGGGAATCCTTATTGGTATCCATGGAAATGGGAGGATCAGTGGCATGAGACAACCTCTGAGGTTCCTCACACTGCTGAGATTCTGAAATCTAGGATTCTATCTTATTCTCCCGGAGGCATATTTCATTCAACAGAGGGATAGATCTCTGATAGTTGTCAAAATCTTTGCCACCATTCTACCCACATGTGGGGTCCAACTTTTATGGGAGAAATATGGCCATGCAAATCTCTGTTACCCTGGACGTAACTCTTCTTCCTGCACTTCTGGCCTCAGATAATTACATTTGAATACAACATCCATGCTTTGAGAAACATGTTTCTTTTTTTCCCCTAGTCCTTAAAAAATACCACTACCAAAACTCTAACTCAACTTTGCCATTCTTTCGTTTTCATCTTATATCTCTCTTCTATTTCACACCAAACTCCAAGAAATAAAACCAAACTGTCTAAACTCAATTCCTTTACTTCTTCTTTTACTCACTTTCCAATCCCTTGCAATCTGACCTGTGACCTCATTTCTCAACTGAAATTCTCTCTAAAGTTACCAGTGATCTCTTAATTGTCAATTCTGATGGTTATTTCTCAGTCCTCATCCTTTGTGGCCTTTCTGCAGCATTTTATAGAGTTGTATACCCCCCATTCCTCCTGGATATGCTTTCCCAGCTACATTTCTACAGCATTGCTTCCTCTTAGCTCTTCTCTTACGTGTTGGGCCAAGACTTCTCATCTCTTTTACTGAGTAATCATCTATGTCTTGTCCCTACCTGGATATTGCACAAGGCTTTCAACTAGATCCCTTTTTCTTGTTTTTTCTGTCTCAGAAGAATTGTAAATTATTAGCAATCATATGAAATATTATCCCAAATCATTAATAATAAAAGCATAAATCAAAACAACTCACCTCATGCACAGCACGGTGTCAAAGACGATAAATAATGGAAGTGTTGTTGGAGGTGCTATAAGAAGACAGACACACTGACATGCCATTGCCAAAGCTCCGAATTGGTCTGACCATTCAGGGAAGACATTTGGAATTATACTAAAAAAAAGTGACTCAAATGTTCATTCTCTGACCCAGAGATGCTGCTGCCTGCTATGTACCCCCAAACCATCAGCTATAGGAAAATACATCCCAGATATATCAAAGTATTCGTGGCAGCACTTTTTTGTGGCAAATAAAATTATGAGCAAAGCAGGTGTGGATCAACTGGGAAATGGCTAAATAAATAAATAAATGGCTAAATAAATGAATGTAATGGGTGCTGTGAGAAATGATGAATTTTATAACCTTGGAGAAACATGGAAAGATATATATGTGTATATATAATATGTAATATATGCAATATTATAATGTGTAATATTATATATGTATAATACTATGTGTAATATTTATTTACAAAACAGATACAGAGTTAAGAAACAACTTAAAGAAACAACATACACAATGGTAACAATAACATAAATAGAAATAACAGTAGGACAAACTGAATTCTGCAATTGTAATGAATAATGATAACATATCTGACCTTTTTATATTGATTACATATATATAATTATGATCTAACTGATATCTAATATGATAACTAATATATTATGATATCATAATCATATATTATGATAATATAATAAATGATCTTGGAGAAAAGATGAAAAACTATGCCTCCCTCCCTTCACTGCAGAGGCAGGGAACTCTGAATGTGAAATATTATATATTTTATCAGAAATGGTTTCTATGTTGGTTTTGCTGAATTGCTTTCTTTTAAAATCTATTTTTTTAAAAATATACAGGAAGGCTCACTGCATAGGAAAGGGAGGATATATTTGGAAAGAAGTGCAATATAATGACTCTGTGAACACAAAGGCATCAGTAAAAAATTTTTAAAAAGAGATACATAATGAACATCTGGAAAAGGAAGATGTAATTACAAAGAACCACCTTTGCTTGTCAAAATTTGTTCATGACAGATTGACTTGATTTTCTTTTTTGATGGTGTTACTAAAATGATAGATCAGAAGAATGCTATAGACTTAGAAAACTTAGATTTTAGAAAATTTTAGATTTTAGAAAAATTTTTAGAAATTTTAGAAAATTTAGAAAATTTTAGAAAAATTCCACATCTTGTGGAAAGGATGGAGCAATGTGGCCTAGAAAATAGTACAATTAGGTAGCTTTGGAAATGGTTGAATGACTAAATTCAAGGAATTAATTGTTCATTGTCATCATAGGAGGAGATTTCCAGTGGAGCACCCCAGGGATCTGCTCTTGTCCTTGTACTGTTGATTATTTTTATGAATGGCTAGAATAAAGGTATTCATTCACTCATCTAATTTCAAGATGATATCTAGCTGGATGGGATATATTTTGTTGTTCAGTCATTTTTTAGTTGTTTTTGACTCTTTGTGTCCCCATTTGTAGTTTTCTTGGTAAAGATAGGTTTGCCATTTCTTTCTCCAATTCATTTTATAGATGAAGAAACTGAAGCAAACAAGGTTAAATAATTTGCCCATGGCCCCATAGCCAGTAAGTGTCTGAGGTCAGATTTGAAGATGAATCTTCCTGTCTCTAGACCTGACATGCTATCCACTGTGCCACCTAGTTGCTCTGTTTATTAAAAACACTTAAAAATAGAGAGGTGGGGGTGGAGTGCTAACAGATGTGAAATATTGTCTGCCCTTTTAGAAGAGGTGACTGTATTGTTAGTTTTTGGTGATTCATTTTCCTTTGTTACAAGAGAGCTCCCATGGAGTGTGGGTAATCTGGAAATGTTTGGTAAAAATAAAACATGTCAATCAAACTTTTTCAAACATGGAAACTAAGGTTTCTCTTTGCTATGCCATGATGTCCTGGGTAACCTTAAGCAAGCTATTAAACCTCACTCAGCCTCAGTGTCATCTCTAGTAAAATGAGGGGGTTGGATGACCTCTTGAGTTCTCTTCAAACTGTAAAGCTGTGGTTCTGTCATTTTGTGACCTTCATTCTGTAGGTCTGACCTATCCCTAAGGGAAGAGTATTTAGGATAGTAAGGCCCACTGGTCATAAAAGGATCTGTTGCACTAAATGGTCTCTAAGGCAACTCTAAAAGTCAGTGGGCAAGGTCTGTGATAAGTAGAGTTGAGTACACCAGGATTAACTCTGGCTCCCTTGTTTTTTATGGGTGAGGTTGAGGGAAGCTTCTTTATTTAATCATAGCATTCCAAGGGTTGTAGTTTGATCTCAGAGCTTCCCAGAGGAGGAGCTCCTCAGAAGCTTCTGGAGGCAGAAAAGACAGCCCCCTTATGCCACCCCTCTACCCCCTAATCCCTCTAAAGAGCCATCCCAAATCTCTGTCCCTGCCTAGTTGTGTCTAAGGGATTTCCTGGTTGCTTACTCTAATGAAGCAATTCATTTCTCCAAGATGACTTTTTGCTGTCTATAAGATTTAATTTTATCACATTTTCCCTGAATATGAACCAGTATTTTCCCTCTGCATCATTCCTTCCTCCTGAATTCCTTATATATTACTAAGGCATGATCTCTAGATAGGAACCAAATGACTCAGCCTTAAATAGGAAGTGAACTTTCCTGTTTTTTGTTTTTAATTTGCTCTCAAAGTCAAAACTGATCTGGAATAACTATTTTCAAGATGTTAATAAACTAGAACTTAATCTATATAATATCATTCCTTGGGGAATATGCTGATATGGAATGTTTTTAGACCTGTTTGAACTACTCTGGGTTACAGGAAGTGTTGTAAAATGGAAAGAATCCTGTCCTGAGGATCAGAGGGTCTAGATTCAAATCTCAGTTCTATTACTTGTTACCTTTGTGATCTTGAACAAGTCACCTAATCTCCATGGGCTTTAGTTTCCTTATCCATAAAATGGGAGTGGAGCTGGACAAATATCATCTTTCCATATAGGGATGTAAGTAGTTCAACTTTCATAAGTCCGTTATGATTTATCTTTCCTGTTTACCTTTTCATGCTTCTCTTGAGTCTTGTATTTGAAAGCCAAAATTTCTAGTCAGCTCTGGTGTTTACATCAAGAATGCTTGAAAGTCCATTTTTCCCCCTAAAGGATTATACTCAGTTTTGCTGGGTAGGTGCTTCTTAGTTTTAATCCTAAATTTTTAATCCTTTGACCTTGAGAACGTCATATTTCAAGGCCTCTGATCCCTTAATGTAGAAGTTGCTAAATCATATGTTATCCTGATTGTGTTTTCACAATACTTGAATTGTTTTTTTCTGGCTGCTTGCAATATTTTCTCCTTGACCTGGTAACTCTGAAATTTTCCTATAATATTCCTAGGAGTTTTCCTTTTGGGATCTCTTTCAGGAGGTGAGTGGGGGCTTCTATTTTACCCCCTGGTTCTAGAATACCAGGGCAGTTTTTTTGTGATCATTTCTTGAAAGATGATGTCTAGGCTCTTTTTTTGATCATGACTTTCAGGCAGTCCAATAATTTTCTCCCCCTCAATGATTTAAATCAGCAGGGACAGGTAGTAAAATCTCTAAATAGCAGGTAACATATTTTGGAATTCATTATAATACTTCCTTTACATCAGGCTTACTTTCCTGATGTTTTCTTTGCCAGTAAATCAATAAAGGGTGAGATGAGGCAGAAGAGAAGCATGCTGTAGGGTGGGACAATTCAGATGCAGTTTAAATCATAGCAATACACAATTTGACATGGCTTTGAAGTTTATAAAGCACTTCCTTCATGATAACCCTGTCCCTGTATTACAAAACCCACAAATATTTCAATGGTAATAATAATAGCTCACATTTATATAGAACTTATGTCAGATACTATGCTAAGTGCTTTACAACTGCTATCTCATTTGACCCTCAAAATAACCCTGGGAGGAAGGTGCTATTATTACCTTCATTTTACAGGTGAGGAAACTGAGGCAAAAGGGGTCAAATGACTTGCCCAGGGTCCCATAGCTAGTGTCTGAGACTAGATTTGAATTCAGGTCTTCCTGACTCCAGAGGAGAGAAATTAATATTCTATTATTATATTAATAACTAATTATTTAATTTGTGGTCTCTCCTTTTCCATTAATTTCTGCTGAAACCCACCTCCTAAAAAGAGCATGACTGACTGATGAGATTACTCCTAGTTCTCAAAACACTTGCCCATTAACTTTGAGTAGGACCCCATTCAACTGAGAGACCTAATTTCTATTTAGAATATAAACAGAATCCACTCTGGGTGACCCTTTGCCTGAAGGAGGAACTCTCTCTTCTTGGTCCCCTCCATTAGAGTTCAGGTTA
This sequence comes from Notamacropus eugenii, assembly GCF_028372415.1. Taxonomy (NCBI): domain Eukaryota; kingdom Metazoa; phylum Chordata; class Mammalia; order Diprotodontia; family Macropodidae; genus Notamacropus; species Notamacropus eugenii. Next base: position 328,060,764 of record NC_092875.1, read on the forward strand.
ACTCAGCTTATGAAGAAGAAAACCAGGTGGAAGGATGGGATGGAGATGGCTTCCCCTGACCAGATTCCTTGAGATTGCTGGGTCTCAATATCAAGTTATGTTCTCAGCAGGAGGAGCTGAAGACTTTTAGCCCAACCTTCTCCTTATGTGTCCACCAATCAGGGTTGACTTTCACTTGTCAGAGGAGTTCCCTTTCAGAAAAGACTTAAGACACTTCAGGGCGCCCCTTGGTGTCTTTGGTTACTGAGAGAAGCACTTACCCTCAATTGATTGATTGCCAGCTAGCTTAATTAATAAATTCATTATTAATTACTCAGAAACTCTGTCTCTCAGGGTTTTCATTCATCTCACAGGCCCAAGACTTTCTCCACTGTGCCAGCTAGCTGCCTCCAGTAGATGAAGAAAAAAAAATCTTCTAATACTAATTTATGCTAAAAATCTTTTAAAAATTGGTTATGGAAAGGCCTGTTCTTTATTTAATATGAGTAAAATCAATAATTTAAAACTGAGTTAGCATTGTTTGCAATGTAGAAACAGTATAAGTTTTCCCACTACAAATAGGTGTAAAATCCAGGCTGTCCCTTCTTCCCAGCATGAATTTGGCATAATTCTAGAAATGTGAGTCATTAATAAGACAAAAGGACAGCAACCCTATTTTATAGATGAAAATCATAGAATCTCAGATTAGGAAAGAACCTTCGATACTTTATGTCTTTAAAAAAAAGTTAGGTTTTCAATGAACAAAAATATGTTTTTTCTCCTCACTTCCCCACACCCTGAAAAAAGGGGGAAAAAAAGCCTATAAACAAATACATATGGTCAATCAAAACAAATTCCTGCATTGACCATTTAAATAAAAAAAAAATTCTCTGTATCCTGAGTTCATTATCTCTGTCAGAAGGCTAGAAGCATGCTTTATCATCAGTCTTAGTGAATCATGGTTGATAATTGCCCTTATAAGTCTTTCAAAGTCATCTGTCTTTATAATATTGCTATTGTACAAAAAAGTTCTCCTTTTCCCATTCACTTCACTCTGTATCAGTTCGCATTTTCCAAGCTTTCTCTGAAACCATCCCTTTCGTCATTTCTTATAACACAATAGTATTCTGTCACAGTCATATATTTGTTCAATCATTTCCCAAATGATGGGTACCCCCTTAGTTTCCAGATCTTTGCTGCCACGTAAAAGAACTGCTTTGAGTTTTTTTGTACCTGTGAGTCTTTCCCCTCTGATTTGGTCTCTGTAGGGTATAAGCCTATTAGTGGCACTGTTAAGTGAAAAACTGAGTAACATTTGAGCATAGTTTCAGATCACTTTCCAGAATGGTTGCACCAATTCACAAATCATATAACATATAACACTGTGCCTGTTTTCATTTTCTGTTTTTGTCAATATTGCCAATCTGATGTATGTGAGGTGGAACTCATAGTGGTGCTCATCCTCATTTCTTTAATTCTTAGTTCTTTGGAACATTTTTTTTTTCATGTGGCTGTTGAGTGCTTGGATTTGGGGACTTGAATAAAATCTCTTTGTGGTTTTCAACTTCCACTTGAAGATATTCAGTGATTAGGAACTTATGCCCCCAAAGGTTAGTCACTCAATTCTGAGATAATGTTAATGGTTGGGAATTTTTCCATTACACAGGTGCTTAATCTTCCTTGTCCATCCATTGCTCCTAGTTCTATCTTTGGGCCAAGCAAAAAAAGGTCTAGTCCCTGTTTCATGTATGGTATTTCAAATACTTATAATTATCCCTACTAAGTTTTATTTACTCTAGGCTGAACATCTCCAGTTCTTTCCACCTGTTCTTATGTGATACAGTCTCAAAACCATTTAGCATATTGGTCGCCTTCCTCTGGGTACTCTGTAGTGAGAGAAATGATTATTTCTCTCATATTAGTAGCCAATTATTGAATTAGTGGTAAGGTTTTCCCCCTTTTTCCTCATTCAGAAATTAGTCCCTGTAAGTTATTCATTCAGCTTTTGAAAGGCAGGGCTAATGAAAACATGAAATATTGGGTATAACACACTGAACTAGGAATACTCAGATCTGATCAAAAGGTAAAGAAATTCTAGTTTAGGTGAATTGGTGAATTCTAGTCCATTGTGTTTTGGTCAGACAGCTCTCAGTGGAAGTGGATTCTCCCTTTTTTCTAGATTGCCCTAAACAGGGGGGTGGTCTGGGCAGACATAAGTCTCTTTGTCCAAGACTGAGTGATGAGAATCACATTCCCTAGCCCCTCATTAGAATAAGCCCATCTCTTATTATAATATTCATTCTCTCATTGTTAACCAATCAGAGTTGATTGTCACCTATTGAGGACACCCTCTCTTCCAAGGTCATATAAATGGTTAGAGGCTTCCATGAGGGGTTTTTGGTTTATGAAAGATGGCCAAATGATCATCCTTTTATTATGATTCAGTAGCCATAATTAATGAAATGATTAATTACCCAGAATTATGTCTTTCAAACTTTTCATACATCACAGTTGCTTGCCAATATCCTTCCTAAAATATGGCGCCTAGAGTTAAATCTAATGCTCCAGATGTAGACTGACCAGAGCAGAGTATAGATATGTTTCATTCTCTGTAATCTCTATGCTTCTTTATAATCAGACTGGAACAGCCTGATGTCACATCCAGTTTTTTGATTATGTTTTTAGGAGACTGTGGCTCAGAAGTAAATGATGTGCCTGTAGTTACGTAACTAGTAAGTGTCATAGCTGGGATTCTGTGTTGAAGAAGACCATATTCACCAAACCTTATCTTCCTACTCTTTAGAACTGACTCCAGGGTCTGCTGCTGGTCCACACCCAGCTTGGCAGCATTAAAGAAGGTATTTGAGGATGAGGTGGAGATAATCTCCTTTGAGTCCATTCACAATAGCCTTAAAAAGTGAACAATACCTCACAAACACCAATAGCTTTTCTTAATAGTCAATGTGTACATTGTGCATGAGGTAATTTAATGGCCTTTGATGGACTGGTGCACAAATCAAGAATGGAAAATACACAGATCTGTTACTGTTGCCTAGTGAATAAATAGGCTTTGTCTTAACCTAGATTTGTAAATAACGTCTTGTATTTGTATGGTTCTTTATAACTTTTACACATATATTCACAACAACGGAAAAAAGAGCTAACAATATTCATATGACTTGCCTCACCTGGTTGCTGTGAGGATCACATGAAATGAGTAAGCAAAAAACTTTGTACCAACTAGAATGTGCCATTAAAATGTAAGCTCCTTGAATGAATGAATGTATGGGGGGAAAGTATTTATTAAGCACTTTCTGTGTTCTGTGCTAAGTTCTTGGCACACAAATTGAAAAGTAAGCCAATTCCTGTTTTGAAGGAGCTGATATTCTAATGGGGAAGATGATACACATGGAAGGTTTCAGTTGCAAGAGAGATGGAAAGGTCCCACAATCCTTGGGGTTTGGCCCCAAAGCAGAACCTAAGGCTTCGTCTTTAATGCTCTCCCTCCCTCTCTCTCTCTCTCTCTCTCTTTCCCTCTTTCCCTCTCTTTCAACATTTTTATTTAACATTTTGAGTTCCAAATTCTGTCCCTCCATCCTTTCCCTCCCCTTTCCCTGAGATGATAAGCAATCAGATATAGGTTATATGTGTGCAATTGTGTAAAATATTTCCGTATTAGCCATTTAATGTTATTTCTACTAATAAAGTCATGTCAGTTTCTAATGTTGAACCGTTTGACACTTCCAAGTTCGTTGGCATCAAGAACTTCCATTTCTGTGTCTTCAGTAGTCTCATCTGTACCACCTGCAGGAGCAGTGTCCAGGTTACTCCTCCACAGGGATTGCTTCCCAAGATGAAGATGTCCTTATGATCTCATATCTGAAAAGAAAGTTGGCAGAAGTTACAGAAGAAGCATGGCTAAGTATTCCTCAAATTGGTGACACTAGAAACAAATGCCAGTAGAATCCATGATATAAGAAGTCCCTGTTCCTGACAGTTTCTTTGCTAAATATTTATAGGCTGGAGAGAACCACACTTCAGTGGATCCCTGACAAATACAATTTGGAGGTCTTAATGTATCCTATCCAGAGGGATTAAATATTCCATACCCAAGTGGAATGACATGTGGACTAATTACACCTGGAATAGATAAATTATGGATATGTGATTAAGTCAGGTGTCTGATTTGGTGAATGAACAGACTGTGGTGGGTCCCAAGGGTTATCTCACATATTTAAACTCTATGATTCCCACACATGGAGATGTCAATGATATTTTAAAAGCCCATTTACTCAAGTCTGTGAGAGAGACATATTCTTATCATCCTTCAGCATGTATTGTTTCAGCCACTTGGAACAAGTCACCAGAAAACTTGGCTTGAAACCTCATTATGAAAGGAACAGAAATGTGTCCCAAGAGTGAAGACATGTGGTTAGAAGCAGTTCATCCACAGTCAAGTGATATAGACAAGGCCATGTTGCTCAAGCTGTTTTTCACCTCTCAGATTTATACCAGAGCATCTAGAAACAGATATTTGAACAAAGAAGCAAGTTCTTGAGGAAGACCTTGAACATGTTCCAGTTCTCTTGTGGAAGGCAGTTGTGGAGTTGAAGAGTCAGAAGATGCTAGAATAATATTAAACCAAGCTATGGAATGCTGCCCCACTAGTGTGGAGTTGTGGCCTGCTTTGAAGAGGATAGGGACCTATGAAAATGTCTGCAAGGTTTTAAACAAAGTATGTGAGAACATTCCCATAGGTTGGCACATCTGGATTATGGCAGCTAAATTAGAAAAAGCCAAGGGAAATACTCAGATGGTGGAGAAAGTCATTGACAAAGCTATCTTGTCACTTAGAGCAAATGGTGTAGAGATAAGCAGAGAGCAGTGGATCCAGGATGCTTAGGAGTGTGCTAAAGCTGGGAGTGTGACCTCCTGCCAGGCTGTTATGTATGCAATCATTGGAATTGGGATTGAGGTAAAAGATAGAACACATTCCTATTTATAGGATGTAGATAGTTGCATTGCCCCAATGCACTAGAGTGTGTTTAAATTATTTATGCCTGTACCCTATAAGTTTTCTCTAGCAAGAAGAGTATGGTTGTGAGCTGCCCACTTTGAGAAGAACTGTGGGACCAGGGAATCCCTTGAAGCACTCCTACAGAGAGTGGTGGCCCACTACCTGAAGAATGAGGTGCTATGGGTTCTGGGTATCAAGTCCAAGTGGTTGGCGAGAGATGTGCCTGCCTCAAGAAGCATCTTAGCCTTGGCTTTTCAGGCCAGCCCCAACTGTGAAGAGATTTGGTTGACTATTGTCAACCAAATTTAAGAGATTTTAAGATTTTTAATTTAAGATTTTAAATTAAGAAATTTAAGAGAACAATGAATATAAGTGGGCAAGGAGGTTGTTGGCCAAGGCTTGGAGCAGCGCTCTCACTACAAAGGTGGTCATGAAATCTGTGAAGTTTGAATGGGTGCTGGGGAACATTGCAGCTGGCTAGGATCTCTGTGAAGAAATCTCAAAGCACTTTGAAGATTTCCCCAAACTGTAGAGGGTGCAAGAGCAGATTGCAGAGCAGTAGGAGCTGACTGAAAAAGCCCAGGAAATCTATAAGCAGGGGTAGGAGAAGTTGGACAGCTAACCAGAACAAGAACCATTTTGGAAAACTCTCATTTGCAGAATCCAAAGAACCTGATTTGTGGTTAGAATCCATGAGATTAGAATACAGAGCTAGACTGAAGAATATCACCCATACATGCATGGCAGAGGAACTGCAGGAATGTCCCAGCTCAGGCATCCTGTGGTCAGAAGCAATTTTCCTTGAAGCAAGATCTCAGAGGAAGACCAAGAGGGCACATGCCCTGAAGAAATGTAAACATGACCCCCATGTGCTGTTAGTGGTGGCAACACTGTTCTGGAGTGAACTGAAGATCATCAAGACCAGTAAAGTTTGATTCAAACCTGGGGGATGCCTGGGATTTTTCCTACAAATATGAATTTCAACATGGTACAGAGGAGCAGTAGGAAAAGGTCAGGAAGCACTGTGAGGATGTGGAGCCCCACCTCAGGGAGCTGTGGTGTGAAGTGTCCAAGGACATTGAGAATGGGCTGAAAAATATTAGGGAGATCCTTGTTCTTGTAACAGTCAAGATTAAAAACACCTTCTAGCTGGTGGTCTCTCCATTCCTGTCCCCATCCCTAGAGGAAGTAGCCTTGCCTTGCTATCCAAGGTGCAGAAAGAGGGAGGTAAAGGCCTCCTTTAGTTGTGCTGCAGATGCTTTAAAGGGGAATTGTGCATGCCATTAGGAATGGATTTTGAGACACTAAGACTTTGAGTGCCGATGCGCTAGGCAAGCGATAATCTCTTTAAGATGGTTGGTTTGCTCTTTAAATTTGATGAAATCTTAAAAAAAAATTATAAGCTACAGATGAATCACTAATTTGTACCTGTGGAGAGTTCCCATACTGGAAGTTCCCTGTAATAGTGAAATCACAGTTCCAGATCCCTCAATTCAATGTGTACGTGTATGGGAATTCTCTTGATCTATCTAGATCACAATCCATTGCTCACCCATACTTTGCAGTCTGCTCCATCTAGCCAGACGCCTGTGATTTTCATGGAACACAAGAAACATGATGAGGGTTGAAAACAATCTTTCCATCACAGCTTCACTCAGCCTCTTTGGAGTTTGTTAAATGACAACTTGGGAAATGGCTTACTTTGACTGCAGTTTTGATAGAGCCAGAAAATTCCATGTTCAGAAAAGACTTAAACAAAGACTCAGAGAAGAAGAGTTGGTTCAGAAGAGAGACTTAAAATACACAAAGGCTTTCCCTAGCTAGCTAGCTCATCTGAGAAGGACTGCCTAGGGCTAAGGGTTTTCCAGAACACTCTATAGCCAAGAATGTTTCAGTAGAGACTAACAGATGGAAGCCAAGAACATTAGAGGTACCCAGTGGTAGAAGCACAGAACAATGAAGACCATCTAGCAGAGAGCAGTGTGGTGGAGAAAGTTGTTGTTGTTCAGTTGTTTTACAGTTGTGTCCTACTCTCCATGACCTCCTTTTGAAGTTTTCTTGGCAGAGATACTGAAGTAGTTTGTCATTTCCTTCTCCAGCTCATTTTACAGATGAGGAAACTGAGGCAAACAGAATTAAGTGACTTACCTTGGGCCATACAGCTAGACCAGGAAGATTCATCTCTAGGACTTCAGGTCCAGCACTCTATCCACTGTGTGACCTAGATACTCCATGTAGTAGAGAAAATAGGGTATAAAGGACTCAGGCTCTATAGGGAAAGCAGCCTGTTCAGTGATTTCACCAGAGGACGTTGGAAGCTCTGTAATGCCAGAGATACGTATTACCCTCTGAGTGTGTGTCCTGCCATGTATGTTGCCTTGATCACAAGGACTCCATGAATGTTCCAACTTAATGGTATGATCATTTGTGGGAGAGTCTATCCTGGGACATATGAGGCAAACTTTTTTTGTCAATTGTCTTACTATACTATTTGATTTGAATGATTATGTCCTCAGGTTGCCTGGTAAAAGAAACTCATTAGTGACAGCTTATGAATTACAGTTTTATTGGAAAGCTGACCAGCACCCACAATGTGCTTCAAAAATGGTCTAGTGTGAAGGTGGGGATCATGTGCAAAAAGGAGCCTTGGGTGCTGTACAGAGTCTTAGAGAGTTGCTTGAGGGTCTTAGAAGTTAAGTGATGTCCTCATGGTCACAAGGATGGTAGTAGAAGCAGAATTTGAACCAAAGTCTTCAGATCCTGTTCCTTAGCCATTATGTCCCACTGTCTTGTTGTCTCTGTCTCTCTCCCCAACTCTTTTCACATAGTAAGTGGTTTTATGCCTCTTTAATGCATTTATCATATAATGTTATGTATTACAGTCATTTAGTTTTTGTGTCTCATCTCCTTTGCTACAATAAGTACTTAGTAAATACTTTTGAATGAGTGCTCTCCCTTTCTCTCCTTCTCCCTTTCCTTCTCTCAAATAAGTGTCTGACTGAATTGTGACTGTACCTATTTATTAGTATAAGCTCACATAGAAATGTAATACAAATGATAGAAATAACACGCTCTTCTGGAACAAAGATAAACATATATACATGTTGTCAGAATAATACTCATTGTATAACAGGAAACAAGAAAATTAACACCATAATAGCTTGTCCTATTACAGTGCTTTCAAATGAGTATACTTATAATTACGTGAAATCACTTCATGAAAAGAACAGAAATTTAATCACCATTGATCCACTCTGAGCATGAGCCATATGTGGATCATTTTTATTGTTGCATGTTTACTCATAATTGGAACATCGATTTCAGAACCTGTGCAACATTTTATCTTTGTCAATTCAAACACTGAAAATGTCTTTTTTTCCCATAGGAATGTATACATATTTATAATGACTTACTAGAAGGAAGGGTCTTTTCTTTGTATGCCTTGCACATAGAACATAGCATATAATAAATGCTTGTTGAACTGAATTGGGGTTGCAAACTGAAGAAATGAGAAAGCTTTGATCACAAGGGCCTTCATATGAGAAAAACTGGTCTATTTTCCTAAGAGGAAAAATAGCTATCATCTATGATGGCCTCCTTGAGCCATTGAATAGAAGGTAAGTTTCTTGAGAGCAAAGACTGCCTTAGTATCTCCTAACTCCTTGTGTACTGCCTGGCACATTGTAGATACTTAACAATGCTTATTAATTGACTGATTACTTCTTTGGGACCAGTCCATCACTTCAGTGAGTTTAAATATAGACTTTACATCAGAAATCGTAAGTAAAAAGCACTGTTTTCTAAAAGTTCCAAAATGACAGATTAGTATTTTAGCCAAACTGTCATTCCATTTTGAGCATGTATTTCTGTGGCATGTACAAACTGTGCTTTAATGATCAATAAGGGTAAAAACACTACCACATTTCCTTGCAGTATCTTCTAGACCAGGGGTGGGGAACCTGTGGCCTCGAGACCACATGTGACCCTCTTGGTCCTCAAATGTGTCCCTCTGAGTGAATCCAACTTCACAGAACAAGCCCCCTTAACAAAAGAATTTATTCTGTAAAACTTGGACTCAGTCCAAAGATCAGACCCAAGGACCTAGAAGGCCACATGCTCCCCATTCCTGTTCCAGGATGTAACCAATTTGGGCCACTGCGCCAAGTGAGGATTCTCCATCTTCAACTGGACCACCATAACCTCCTAAAATTTCTTCCGTAGTGATGAGAGCTAGACTAAGCAGTAGTCTGGTGTCTGCTGTTGTAGTGTTTTTTGGCAAAGCAGCATTATACTTTGTGTCTTCCAGCTGCTACCTGAGACCCTCTTGTGTTGAAAAAGTGACAGTATCCTGAAGGAAGAGGATATATCCACTGTTTTCAGTATTCCTAGGTTTTCTGTCTCTGGCTAGCCAAGTTGTCAATCAGTATCAAGCCAGCCAGCAAAAATATAATTAACCAGTTTAAATGGTCATTGAATGGCTTGATGCTGGCAGACAACTCAGTCAACCAGTCACACTGATTAAAAGAGCAAAGAATATTCTAGCATATAGACCTGAATGTCATAGAAGTCATTATCTACATTTTTTTGGGATTTTAAACTCCTTTGGTTTCTGAAAGCACAATAGTATCATTCTACATAAATTAATGAGGTAAAGTTTTTAATATAAAGGTTATTGCATTAATTTAATAGACTATTAATTCAACAAGTAACATCAATAAGCAATTTTTATGCCCAATGGAGAAAGCCTTAGTCTTTGAAAATATACAAAAAAAATCAAATATGAAAAATGTGACTGTAAATTGCCAAAGGATTAGCAACCAATTTCCTTTTACTCATATTCATGGAGTATTCAAGATAATTTTTATTAATTTAAATTGGCTCTGACAAGTATTTCAAAGGCTAGTTCAGTCAATGTGTAACTTTTCTGTAAATTTAATGAGATGGTAAAACTGGGAAAGAGGTTCATTCATTTTATTCTTTTCAAAATAACTATTCTCAGCAGAAGGTGTTTTTGAAGTCATTGCTAGACCTCAACAAGAGTGACAATGCAGGACAGGTATTAATCATATCCTGTCTCCTTCCTCCTCTGCCATCAATCCTGAGGGGGAAAACAATCCAACCCAAGGCCAAGGAATCCTGTAATAGAACCGTGGACAGAAACTTTACCTCACTTTTTATAATTACATGGAGACTCTTTAGCTGTGGTGACCATTCACCTGGCCATCCTCAACAATGTTAGACTTCATAGTGTAGCCAGCCTTGAATGTTTTAAGCATGCTCCTTTCTATTTGAGATGACTTTTGGGTCAGATGCTGCTTTGGGCTCTATTGACTAAAGGCCAGTTAGGCATAGCACTTAATGTTTAATACTGTTAATATATTTTATGCATCTGCTAATTACAACCATCCTATCACACATAGGAGAAAGCATAGTACAGTAGCCTCTGTACTTACAGCCTCTTCTCTTTCAGTGAGTGGAGGGCTTTTAAAGCCTAGGACCTACATTTTTTCATTCTCCAACTCTCCTCCAAATCAAGTATTTACAAATCCATAGCCCCTTGCTCCCTGTCAGAGTATAGGCCTACTGGATTTTGAGTTGAAAGGGAACATAGAGGTCATATATTCCAACTTTCTAAATTTACACATGAGGAAACAGAGACCCAGAGAAATATAGTGACTTACTGGGGCATGTTACCTGCTGTCTTAGATGAGCCTAAATCAAAGGCATCTTATTGACCTCTAATAGAAAGCAACAAACAGGTGAAAAGGATGGATTTTTTTCAAGAACAAAGTAGTAATTGCTGTATGATTAGTCTGAAAGATTCTACTACAGTAGAAGATATTAATTCACAGATACTGCAAGTCAATGGTGTCATCTGGGTTTAAAGTCAGAGGGTTGGCTTTGACTTGGTCTTTGCATTACAAAGGACTTTCTGCTAGCTTTTTCTTTGCTGTCAGGTAGAAGGTGCGGTTCTCTTCACAGTAAGTCACTCTGTTGAGCGGCAGTTTGTAGATTGAGCGATTTTTCGTTGTCACTAAGAGGAAGACGAGTGTGGCCAAGCAGAAGGGCCAGGTACACGGTGACAACCCAAACTACAAAAGAGGGAACAGGAAACAGAGGTAGTGTGAGTCCTCTTGGGATGCTGAGATGGGATCAGAGCTTGAGAGCTGGAAGCCTCCTCAGAGACAATGTTGTCCAACCCCCTCATATTACCAGTAAATAAATGGAGATAAAATAGCCTCAGGGAGGTCAAATGACTTGCCTAAGATGACCCGGATAGTAAGCATCTGTGGTGGGATCTGAACCCAGGGCCTTTGACTCCAGCTTTAGAACTTGAGCATATATTGCACTTGGTTCAACCCTCTCCCCAGTCCTGTTCCCTCCCTCACCATACTCGAGAAACTCCAGTGGTTCCCTATTGCCTCTATTCCCTATGGCCTCTAAGATAAAATATACACTCATCTATTTAGCATTTACTTTTTAGGCTTATTGTACATTGAAACCCTTCAAGAATTGTATTTTGCAGCCAAACTGGCCTTCTTGCTTTTCTCCATACACAATATTCTGTCTCCTGGACTCTCCTGGGTTAGTGGGGGATCTTAGCACAGAAGGGCACACACACTTGGAATTCATTCTCTCTTTACCCCTCACCCTTAAAATCCTGAGCTTCCATCAAAATTGAACTCAAGTGCCAACTCCTATAGGTTTTATTGTTGTTTAATTGATTAGTCATGTCCAACTCTGTGACCCCATTTTAAGGTTTTCTTGGCAAAGATACTGCAATAGTTTGCCATTTCTTTCTCCGGCTCATTTTACAGAGGAGGAAACTAAGGCAAATAAAGTTAAGTAACTTGCTCAGGGTCACACAGCTATTGTAATTGTCTGAGGCCAGATTTGAACTCAGGAAGATGAGTCTTCCTGACCCCAGTTCCCATGCTCTGTGCACTATGGTGCAGCCTAGCTGGCCTTAAACTCCTAGAGGAGGCCTTTTCTAATCCCTATTTGCTAGTATCCTTCTCCTACTTCCCTCAGCAAATATTACTTTGCATTAACTTTATATCAGTTTTGTATTGAGAAGTGACATAGCCTAATATATAAAGAGCTAGTCTTGCAGTCAGAAAGATAGAGGTTCAAATCCTACCTCCTACTCAAATTGTGCGTGTTACCCTGGGCAAGTCACTTAACCTCCCAATGCTTCTGACAGCTCTCCAAGATTCTAAATTGGAGAGCAGGTGGCCAATCCACTTTCCTAGTGAGGGACCCCTTATGCCAGTGAAATGACAGACCTCCTAAAAAATGTATTTATCATAACCAGATCCCTTTCCTATCTTTCCTATCACATAAGTTTTCTTATGCCTTAGTGCTCTGTATAAACTCTGTACTCTGTGATGCTGACCTTCATGGTGTTCCTTGAACAAGACACTGCATCTCCTGATTCTGTGCATCTTCACTGGCTCTCCTCCATGCCTGGAACTCTCTTTCACCTCAGCTCTGTCTCCTGGATTCCCTGGCTCCCTCTAAATCTTGGCTAAAGTCCAACCTTCTGTAAGAAACCTGTCTACTTTCTCCTAAATCTTAGTGCCTTCCCTCTTAGTTTACTCTCCACTTATCCTGTGTGTGTATATGCATGTGTTGGCATACTCAAAACCATGCATTTATACATACACAGGATAAATTGAGAGTATATACTCACACATATACACATATACATACACAGGATAAATTGAGAGTGTATACACATATACATACACAGGTGTAATATAAATTAGAGAGTTAAAGATCTTCCCCACCCATTGATGGGCCTGCTCATTAAGGGAAGTTTGATAAGAGAAGGCCCACACCTTTTGTTAATTTCCAATGAGGCACTGGTTCTCAAGGGTTGTGATGCCCTCTGGATCTGAAAAGTGTATAAATACTCTGAGGTGAGGTTTTACTTTGGGGCTTACTCACTGGAAGGGTTTGTTTGGCCAGATGAGATTCTGGGCAGCCATTTAGGAGCCCCCTGGCTTTGAAAACCCAGATGTTGGTGCTTCTCTCTCTGGTAACTCTCTCTCTTTCTCTCTCTCTCTCTCTCTCTTTATATATATATGTATATATATATATATATATATATGTATATGTATATGTATAGGTCAGACAGTTGGATCTGTCTGTTGAGCTATTATGATCAAACAGTTGGAAACCCTGTCTGTTGATTTTGATTTCTCTGTATTTTCTCTGAAGTTCAGGGTGCTGACTTTTTCCCTTGAACTAAGTGAATGTGCTTGATTAAAGTTATTGTTGACTCCTCAAAAATTGCTTTCCTTTTAGAAAAACAGATATGAGCCTGTACAGCAGGCCCTCCAATGTATGTTGGGGTTCTTGCTGTTACAATAGGTTAAATGGAGAGTATACACACACATATATATACACAGGATAAATTGAGAGTCTTATGTGTATATATATATATATATATATACACACACACACACACACACACACACACACACACACACACAGGATAAATTGCGACTATACACACATATACACATACATAGAATAATTTGAGAGTGTGAATATGTACATATATGTGTATCCACACACATATATGTGTACTTACACACACATATGTATGTATATATACACACACACATACACCCATATATAAAAATTTGTCCATAGTAGTTTGCATATGATCTCTCCCCTGTTAGACCTTGAATTCCTTGAGAGCAGAGACTTTTCCTTTGTATTTCCAATGTTTAGCATGATGCCCAGCAAATAGCAGGCTCTTAATAAATGCTTATTGGCTGATATATTGTTCTTGTCCAGCAGCAGGTAAGTAAAGTCCTTGAGGGCAGGGACTTTTTTCCCCCTTTCTGGTTCTCTACTACCTTATACAGCTCTTGGCACACAGTAGATATTTAACCTTTTTAAAAAAATAATTATACACAGTGTTCTATAAACACCTTAGGGAGCTGCAAAGGAGAGTAATTAAAGTGAGGTTCAGAGAGGGAATGTGTTATGGAAGTGGTAGGATCAGGAAAGATGTGGAAGAGTGCAGCTGCAAAAGGAAGGGCAAGGAGGGCATTCCAGACACAGGCAACCATATAATCAGACATAGAATTGGTTTTGTTGAAAGTACGTTGCTTATTTAATGATTAAGCCAAATCTGTGCTTATTAAATGTTTTATTGATCAACTGACTGATTAAAACAAAAGTCTGGAAGACTGAGAAGTAATTTTTTAAAAAGGAGGCATTAATCTGAGGGGTTTGGATGACTGATTTTTTTTTTCATTTTGCCCTTGTCCCCTGAGTCCCAAAGACTACCATCTTGGTGTGTCCAAACTTGGTGTGTCCAATACATGGAGATTAGCTTTTGAGATCTCACATTTTGCCTATCTAACTAGGAGATGGATTTATGGCTTCTAACAGACAACCTGAAAAACAGCATACATCACCAGCTTTATACCAATGACTTATGTTTTCAACAGACCAGATGACATAGTGGACCAAAGTTTACTATGATGCTGGGCAAAATCAAACTCCCTTGGATTGATACAAACTAGTCTAGAAAAGCTCCAAAGGAGTTTACAGTACTCATTCTAACAAAATAGGAAAATCCAGATAAAGGTATACTTACCACAGCCATCATGTTTGTTAATGCTATGGTCAGGTAAGCAGTAAACAGAGCTACAAAGGAAATTAAAAAAAAGTGTTGGAGGAAACACGGCTGTTTTCTGAAACCCCAAAGTGTAATCAGAATTATCTTTCCTTTTTGAGATTCCTTTATCACTTAAATACCTTTTTTGGTTTTGGTTTTTAATAGAATTGTACATCTAGAAGGGAATGTGGAAATAATCTGCTCTACTCAGACTTTTTGTAAATAATGAAAATTAAGCCTAGAGAAATGAGGTGACTGAAAGCTCTACCATCGGTTCTCATTATCACTCACCTAGACTGTAATAATAGTCTCTTCATAGGTCTTCCCACTTCTTCCCTCTTTCCTCCTACAATCCATCTTTCATACTATTGCCAGACAAATTTTCTTGTACAGAAATCCATTCACATCATTCTTTGCCTCCAAAAATGTCAGTGGCTCCCTACTGCTTCTCGATCAGAGTTTAAATTAATTTTCTTCTGTGGAACTGGGATGACTTAGCCTGACCTTAAGCTACTTAACTTGATGACCACCTTGCTCCAGTAGGTACCACTGGACTATTCTTTGAGGGGGTGCTCAGTGACTAAGAGACTTCTCTTTCTTCTCCACACACACACACACACACACACACACACACACCCCTTGTTTCAGATGGGACAGTGTGAGTCACCCAGGATAAGCAGATGCTGATGATTTGTGAGTTACATAGAAGATCTTACTTTAGCTTTCCCCCAAGGTCCATGCTTCTCCTTAATTTCCTTTTAACTACTGAGGGCACCATCATTCTTACAGTTAGGGTCACAACATCAACATCTTCTTTGGCTCCTTCACTCCACAGATCTAGTCAGTTGAAAAATTTTGTCCTTTCTACTGCTACCCTTCACTACATCTTTGCCATCTGTGACTTCTTTCACCATTCCAGTTTAGGCCCTGATCATCTCTTGCCTGAACTATTGTAGTGGCCTCTCAATTAACCTCTTTTCTTCCAGGCTCAACCCTCCAATTCATCTTCCACACAGATGGCAATGAGATTTTCTTTCTTTCTTTCTTTTTGAGGTAATTGGGGTTAAATGACTTGCTCAGGGTCACACAGCTAGTGAGTTTCTGAGGCTGGATTTGAACTCACGTCTTTCTGTCTTCAGATCCAGAGGCAAGGAAGTAGTCTGGTCAAAATGCTCTAGTAATATTTGAGGAAGGAGAAATCACCTTCAGCTGAAGGTAACAGCTAAGGCTTCATGGAAAAGGCAGCAACTGAGCTAAGCCTTGAAGGAAGAGAAATATCTCAATGCCTAGAGATAAGGAGGGGATGTATCCTAGGCACATGAGTAGCCTGTATGGATACATGGGATCAAATATTATTTCATCTTTATCTCCTCCTTTTTCATTTCTATTTTACCTAATTTGTAGTCTATAATTATTAGTACTACAATACCTGTATATACTTTATAAAGAAGTAAATATACATATGATCAGGTAGGTGGCACAATAGACAGAGTATGGGGCCCAGAGTCAGGAAGACCTGAGTTCAAATCCAGCTCAGATACTTACTAGTTGTGACCTTGGGCAAGTCACTTAACCCTGTTTGCCATAGTTACCTCATCTGTAAAATGAGCTGGAGAAGGAAATGTTAAACTACTACAGTATCTTTGCCAAGAAAACCCCAAATGTGGTCATGAAGAGTCAGTCATGATTGAAATGATTGAACAACGAATATACATATAGTAGAGGTATATGATCAAAAATATTTACTCATTGGGGTAAATGATCAAGAAAATTTGGAGACCCTATAATTCTAATATTACCGGCAAGAAAACTGAGACCCAGAGAGATTAAATAGTTTGACTGATTTCACATAAGTAAGAAGTAAAAGATTTGGGATTTGAATACAGTCCTTGTGCCTTTAAATCTTCATTGTGGCCACATTGCCAAAAAAAAAATCAAGCTACAAGGAAATGCTTGGAGTCAAAAACAACATCTCTTGTTTTCCAGATTATTAAAGCCATTATGTAGAAGGATTAGACTTGTTTGGATTGGACTTGGAGGGCAGAGCTAGGAATAATGTGTGATAGAGACAGATTTTAGTTTGGTATAAGGAAAAATCTTCTCGCATGTAATTGGAAAAAATTAAGAAATTAAGAAAAAACAGAAGCTCCTTCTCACCAAAAGTGAGAGATAGGATGCCTCAGGAGATAATGGGTTCCCTATCCAGGAAAGTTTTCAAGAGAAGGATGGATGATACTTGTTAGAGATAGTCTAGAAGGGGTTCCTGCATTAAGTACAGGTTTGACTGGATGGCTTCTGAGCTTCCTTGTAACTTTGATGCTCTGAAACTGATCTCTGAAATGGGGATAATGCTAATTTACATCACAGAGCTACGGTAAAAATCGAATAACATAATAGGGATAAAGTAATATTGGATTCAAGTCCCTAAGTCTGTTACTTGATACCTATGGGAAAAGAGATTCTTTCTCAATTATCAGATTATTTAAAATTAGAGGGTTGGCAGCTATGTGGAGGAATGGATAGAGTTCCAGGTCTGGAGTCAGGAAGACTCATCTTCCTGAGTTCATATCTGACCTCAGACACTTACTAGCTGTGTGACCCTGAGAGAATCATTTAACCCTGTTTGCTTCAGTTCCTCTTCCGTAAAATGGGTGGAGAAGAAAATGGCAAACCACTCGAGTATCCTTGCCAAGAAAGCCCCAAATGGGGTCATGAAAAGTTGGATACAACTGAAAAATGACTGAACAACCACAACAAAAAATTAGAGGGTTAGATGAGGCCAGTGATCTCTGAGCACTTTGTGACCTTAAAGAACTATTATCATTAGAAGAGCAACAAGAAACTACTTGAAGATTCATCTCGCTGATCTAAAGTGGAAGCAAATACAAGAGATCGAGTGGACAGTTCCTGAGTGAGGCAGAAAAGATGGGGAGTGCACCATGTAGGTTCTTGTAGTTAATGCGCTTGGCTGCTGTGTCGTGCATGCTACCACTATTGATTTCTGAATGTGTTCATCAATAATTCTACCTTTTAAAAATTTTAGGAAACGCTTTTAGCTGTGTTAGTTAGGAAATTAGGGGAAGGGTCTCTGGGTCCCTTATTGTGGAAATGAGTCTTTCTGCCCATAACTGATGTCTCACAGTTTGGAATATGGCCATCAAGGAGGCAAGAATTCTCTTATCTCTGCTTTGCCTGTGTCTCCTTCATTCCATTGTTCTGGAATCAAAGGATCATCAGTCAAGCAAAACAAGGGACTTCTAAGGCTGTCTCACATGCTTCACAGATGAGACTTGATTACTAGAGAAGGTAAATGATTTATTCAAGGTCACACTGTCAATGTTAGAAGTAGAACCTTACTCCTGGTCTTTTGTTTGAAGGGCCAGTGCCTCTTTCATTGTGCCACAAAGGACTTGTTAACGTCAAAATTCAATTTTAGAGCCTGGTCTGTGCCAAGGCAACTATTGGAAGGGCTGGAAGACGTTTTTCCCCCCTCAGGCTTCTACTAACGAAGAGATGATATTCTTCAATTTAAGTCAGAAATTTTCATTCCCTGAGGGAATCTAGTCTGTCATCCATATTTACTAGATGTGACTCGCATATCCCTGCCTGGAAATGTTGTGCTCCTGAATTTCTGAATCTTCTAGATGTTGGACCTTGTATTTTCTTCTTTAGGGATCTGAGCAAAAAAGGTTAGGATTACAGTCCTGGCCCAAAAAGCCACTTTTACCAAAAAGCAAAAATTCTACTTCTACCTTGTTCATGGAGCCTTCCAATATAGCTCATGTTTATGTAGTTTTACAAAGCACTTTCCTCAAGTCTTATCAGTCTTAGCAGTGTCCCATAAACCAATAGACCTGCTTCCAGCTGTCATTGAGGGGAGAAATCATTGTGAAGAGGAGGCCCACCTTCCTCATCACTAGCAACAGCTGTTGTCCCACATCCATTAATAAAGAGGCCTAGGAACCCTGAAAATTGTGGCAGTCCCTAGACCACCATTTCCAGTTTAGCCCAGCCCTCACAGCCATTATCCAAGGAAGCGATTCTTGTCGAGAAACAGCCAGCCAATCAAATGCCAGTCATATATTGGGCCCAGTTAGAGCAGCAAGACACTGTGAGGGGGATCCAGCAGGCAGTGGGCAACAACCACCACCCTGACCACCATATCCCCTCAGACCCCAATGGAGAAAGCCTAGAAATCAAGAGCCCCAGCAATAGCAACATTAAATAATGACATTTTAAAAAAAGGAATTGACATCTGCTTGGCTGCTGCACCTAAAGGACAGTAAGAGTTTTCCATCTGTCTTACAGTGGAAACCTTTTATATGTGTTGTCTCTCCAATCTGTCTTACTTTTCTACTTGTATCCCCAGTGCTTAGCACAAAGTAAAGGTTTAATAAATGTATTTTTCCATTGTGTTTAACTCTTAGTGATCCCATTTGGAATTTTCTCAGCAAAGATACTGGAGTGGTTGGCCATTTCCTTCTCCAGCTCATTTTACAGATGAGGAAACTGAGGCAAACAGGTTTTAGTGAATTTAGGCCCAGTGCTCTATCCACTGCACTACCTAGAGGCCCCAAATAAATTTATTATTCTTTCATTATTTCATTTATCCTTTCAAGGTAGTACAAGCGCATTATCCATGTTTTGCAGATGAGGGAGCTGAGGTTAGGTGCCTTATTTGGCAGAGTATATGGCAGAGCTGCAACATTAACCCTCCTCTGACTCCAGAGCTTTTTCCCCAGTATTCTAAGCTGTCTGAACCCACATTGGTCCTTCCCTTTATTGAGGATCTCCTAGCAGTTTTCCAAACTAGTTTAGACCACAGTACACTTTGGTGCTTCTTGAAAATCAGCTAGTTTTTGGAGACGAACTTATTTCATAGATGAGGAAACACACCCAGAAAACTGAGATAACTTACACAGTAAATGAAGTCAGGTCATAAATCATAGGATCCTCCATTTAGAGTCAGAAGGGATCTCAGAGGTTATTGGGTCCAACTCCCTAATTTTACAGATGAGGAAATGGAGGCCTTAAGAGATCAATGAAGTGACTTGCCTAGGATCGCCAGATAGTAACTTTGTTAGAGGTGGGATCCAAAGCCAGGTCAGGTACTCTGTCTCTAAATACAGAATTCTTTAAATTTGCAGTGATGTATGATGGACACATTTTCAAGTTTTGTCTGCATTACTAACATTTTCCCCATAACTTTCTCAAGTTTAAAAATCAACAAAACAATAAATCATGCCTTGATTTGCTGATTTCCAAGGTGAAAATTTAACTCTGAAAATTTAATAATTTGGCTATCTCAAGCTAGTATATCCTCCAGCACATATCTGATATACAGGGCGGTGGGAAGGGAGTGGGGGAGGTGGAAATGGGATGAGAGGACATGAAATCCCCAGGACAAAGGAGCACTGAGACGTTTTTGAGCAAGACAAAATAAACTGATCATTTTTAAAAAAAAGATTGCCACACATAATAGATATTTTTGATAAGATAAAATTTCTTAGTTGTTATTTTAGAGTGGAAAGTATAGTTAGCTTAGAAACATTCTTACTGAGAACCTGTTTGCATCACTAAGACCTTCAAGGCTTTTCAGAACCTGTCTGGAATACACTCTTCTAACAGTTTGTCTGTCATGCTGGCAACTGATCCTAACTAGGAACACTCTCTGGTGCTGTTGCTTGATTATTTTTAGGTGCCTTTGGTTTCTCTCCAGTAAGACTGAAAGTTCCTTGAGGTCGGGGTTGAACACAAACTAGCTGCTCCCTTGTGAGTTTCATTGCTTCCTTAGTTAAGATTGACCCTGAAGGCAAGCAAAACAGCCAAACTAGGTGCAATCAAAAGTTGGATTTATACAGCGGATAGAGTGCCCATCCTGGAGTCAGGAATTCTCATCTCCCTGAGTTCAAATCTGACTTCAATTACTTACTAGCTGTATGACCCTGGGCAAGTCAGTTAACCCTGCTTGCCTCAGTTTCCTCATCTGTAAAATGAGCTGGAAAAGAAAATGGCAAACCACTCCAGTATCTCTGCCAAGAAACCCCCAATGGGGTCAAAAAGAGTTGAACAGTAATGAATACAACTGAACAACAGAAACTCCCAAATGGCTGGAGCTACAGTCCTAAGGCAGGGACCATTTAGAGCCAACCAGGGTTTCTGCTGTTCATGGACATTGTCCCTTCCAACAGTCTAAGATGGGCAAGGATCACGCTAATGCAAGCAGATGAAAATCACCACTTTGATAAACCAGCCAATAAAAGATATCATACATGTTCACATTTTGCATTGACAACACCAATAAAAATTAATTACTTAATTATGACAGTTCGTATTTAAAAGTTGACATGAAACAGATAGCACTTGGGGGCTTTTGTCTAATCAGGAGTGGGGAACCTGGGGCCTTGAGGTCACATATTGCCTTCTAGGTCCTTGAGAGTGGCCTTTTGACTGAGTCTAGGTTTTAAAGCACAAATCCTTTCAGTAAGGGGATTTGTTCAATGAAGTTTGGATTCAGTGAAAGAGCCCCATTCAAGGACCCAAGGGCACTTAAGGACATAGAGGGCCATATGTGGCCTTGAGGCTGCAGGTTCTCCACCCCTAATCTAAGCTGTCCCAAGTGACCTTACCAGATGAAGGCAAGGAATAATTCTGTGTTAAGTCTTGGTTATACATTTACTTGCTTGACTTGAAATGGCAAGTCATTTTGAGATCACTGTGAAATGAGCACTGTGAAACTGGATGCAACATCTTACTTGCCAAGAATGTACTTTACCTCAAAGCCCTGTGTAAACAACCTTTGCTATACCTCCCACCTGTGACATGACAATACCTTAACCTTGTCCCTCCTGGTTAGAGCATCTCTCTTCTTGACCTTTGAAGGTTTGCTAAGGGTTTCCTCACCCCTAGGCTAGCATGCTCTCACCCCTCCAAAAAGGATCTCTCTTCTTCAGGATTTAGACATATCCACTGCTCCCAGAGCTCTTTCCTGATTGATGCTGAATTGCAAACTTTCCCTCCTAATCTCAAATGCTCTGATCACTCCATGCTTTTCCATGACACTAGACATCCACACACACTTTAACATTGCTTGAAGGATTTGTGATGTTGTGGATATGTGCACTGCTTAGTAATGAGGCTCATAATATTAGCTGGCATTTATACAGTATTTAAAAATTTTAAAAAGACTTTATCTACATTGTCTCATCTGGTTCTCACAACAATCTTGTGCTGATATTGTGTTTGTGTTCACGAGTGTGCATGTATGTTTGTACACTAATATTATCCCTATTTTACTGATGGGAAAATGAATCTCTCAGAGCTTAAGTGGCACATAGCTTATACTTTCATCAATGCATGCCTTAGGATACTGTTTCCTTAGCTGTTATTAAAAAATATTTGTCACCTGGTGGCCACCTTTCTCGGGATGGAACTCTTAGAACTTATCTGGGTTAGTCCTTGTAATATAGCATTCAGTCCAACCTCAGGTCCCTATTCAAATCCTTTCCAGTTGGGCAGGACCTTCCAGAGCTCACCATCCTCATAGGTTTGGAGAATACAGGGCTTATGACTTCTGGCTAAGATGATAGTGGATAGGACTGATGGGAAGCAGAATCTTCCACAAACACCCCAGCAAGGCACTAATCTCATCCTGTGCAACACAACCATTCTAGATGAACCCACTGTGGACAATTTATAGAGGACATGGGTAAAGATGTAAATGGACTATCCAACTATTGGCCCACATTCTTATCCTATTTCTTTCTGATAATATATTTCATCTGTTTGAGGTGCACAATTATTCATTGGTAGTACGCTATATTTATACCAATCAAGCATCTCTCAGTTGTCCTGTATGTGACCTGTAACTTTGATCCTTGAGACTGACATTTCAGAATGAATAGTCTTATAGTATAACCAAGTTTTGCTTTTGTTTTTAAGATGTGCCCGTGTTTCAGGGAGCAAGTTGGTTTCATTAAAGGGACTAGGCAGTTTCCACATTGGTAATCCAGTCTACTCTCTTCCTCCTATCCAATTCTGGGTCCAGTTTGTCATCTGTGTACAGCGCCTATCCAAGATCTATGCAGCAATGGGCTAGCTCAGTGGCTGGCCATACAGAACGCACCTCATGGTATTGACAATAGGAATTCTTCATCTGTTTGGTTTTTTTCTCTGTGTGGATAGTTGGAACAAACTCTGAAGTAATCATGAATTTCATCTTGGAAGCTCTTTCATGGGCCAGGGTTTGATCTAATCTGCACAATGTCATTTGCAAATAAAAGCATTAGAGTTACTTTACAATCTATAGGAAATTCTTCTTTCATTTGGATTCTGTGCTGCCAAATCCTCCTAAATGGGGGCAAATGCCTTTGGTGAGCATAGGTCTCTTTGTTCTATAGCTTACTTGAAATTACTAATCAGAAGGTCATCAACATCATTTCTGATATCATGTCTTTTGAGGAATCTTTTATGAGTTTAACTCTTACAGGGGAGACACTTTGTTGGGAGTTTAATCTTTGAAGTGACCCTCTATAGGATCAAATGCTATTTCTCTAGCCAATATGCCAATCAGTACCATGAGATACGGTATTCTCTAAACCTCTTATTGATTGTGTGACTGTAAAAATGTGACTTGCTTTGGAATATGATTTGTTAACTGTGTTTCCTTTGCATAACTTAATTTACAACATCCTTGAGATATATGTGTGTAATATAAATGTATATTATTCTCACAAAGATTTTATAAAGATGGGAAAATTGACATATGGATGAGTAGTTACTGATTTTTTTCCTGATAGCTTTGTTTGGGGAACTAATGACATCTGAGATTTTTCCAAACATTTGGTATTTTGCCTTCTTTCAAGTATCTTGAGAGTCAATGTCTCACTGTCTTCACATTTGTGTCATGTCTGGAAGAGATCTTGTCTGTGTCTATTTGGTCCCATCTAACTGCTTTTACCAATGCCATTTCTATACCCATTAGAGTTGTGATATTAGAGTTCAGTTCCATTGTTATTGAAGAAAACACTTTGTTATAAAAGTCTTAACAGATCTTTGCTTCCAAAATAAACAAATAGTGCCTGCAGGAGAATAAAGTACTTCATGGATGTTAGGGAAAAAGTTAGCTTTTTTAGACCCTCAGTTAATGTCCTAATGTCCTGGAGCCATAGTCTGCCTGTGTGGAAGGAGGCAGTGTGGTGTCCCAGAAAGAACACTGGCAGAGAAATCAGGAGATACAAGTTGAAGGCTCAGTTGCATCAATAAGGATCTCTGTGACCTGGAGCAATAAACTTCACCCATAAATGAGTTGACAAGGTCCCCCTCATCCCTAACACAGTTTTGATTAGACAATTAATGCATTTCTCAAAGTTTGCAGCCTAATCAGTTAATACACCTAATGAGGTATTTAGCTTAAAAGAATTTGCTGTTGATTTCTTTGGCCTGAAACATTCTCCTGGTGATGACAATAATCTAGATCTTTTTATGGCTGAGGAAACTGAGGTCTAGGAAGTTAAGAAACTTACCTAAAGTCATGCATATCCTGAATTTCAAGAATATTAGACTAAAGGACAACTTATATTCATTTTTCCCTGAGTCATAATAACAACAGTAACTGCAGCTTAGATCTGAATAGTGCTTAGTACTATTAAATCGTTTCATCATTATGATCTCATATTATATTCAAAACAATCTGGTGAGGTAGATGGGGACTAGGCCTGATTAGTCTCATTTGACAGAGGAAGAAATTAAGGTCAAGTGACTTTCTCAGTGCATACAGATCCTAGGCAGAAAGAGTCATAGCCTTGATTCATTTGGGATGCTCTCGGTTTTATTTACTCAGTCCCTTCTGTTTAGAGAAACAGAGTGAATGCCATCAGACAATGTCTTAGAGATAGTCCAGATGCCCCTCCATCACCCTAAAACTCACTTATACCCTACCCTATCTTCTTCTGAATTTTTAATGGATTCTGTCTCTGTCTCCCTGCTCCACCCTCCACATCTTGCCATTTTCCTTAGGACAACTAAGACAGAGGTTGAATTTTTCAAAAGGACTTTGCCAGCTGCCAAGACAAAGTTGGTAGAACAAATAAATTTACAGGATCTTAAGTTGTTGAGTCACAGAGCATAGGAGAATCTTAGCCCTAATTGACCAGTGCTGCTTCCTGAGCTAAGTAGCTGCATTTTTCTTCCAGTAATCCCTGGGTCTCTTGTCCTGCTGCATGACCAGCTACCATGCTATTGTATTTTACGTATATGTACATGCACACACACATATATACATACATACACATATATATGAGTATATATGTGTGTGCCTATGTATCTGTTGATCTCCTTGTGTACCTTTTGTCCATTCCAGTTCCTTTTTGTGTCAAAGAGGTCCTTCCCTATTCACAAGGTGGAACCAGTGTGCCTTATCCAGTACATCTAAGTATAGCTTGGTATATGGACATAGCTGTGAGGGACAGGTGCTTTTCTGCCCGTGACTGTTTCTTGACATTAAGGCCACATTCAAGTTAGCGGATGAGATAGAACAGGAACCCAGCTGTCCCGACACTTAGACATGTGGGAAGAGGATGAGGTGCATATCATCTCTGATAACCTGTATGTTGGTATCATGACAAGAGCCCTGGATTTAGCATCAGAATCCTGGGGTCAAGGTACCCATCTGCCCTTTTACTACCTCTGTGAGCCTGAACAGATCATTTAACTTCTAGTCCTCATTTTTCTCCTCTCTAAAGTTAGGGGTAACTTTGTATGAGCTAAGGTTCCTTCTAGCTCTGGTCTTCAGTTTCCTTATCTGTAGAATGAACAGGTTAAGTTAGATGACCTCTAAAGCCCCTTCTTACTTATTACCCTAAGTCATGAGTTCTGAACCTGGGGCTCATGAAGTTTTTAAAATATATTTTGATAATTATTTCAATGTAACTGGTTTCCTTTGTAACCACACATATTTTATACATTAAAAAACATTACCCTGAAGTGTCTATAGACTTTACCAGACTGCCAAAGGGGTCTATGACACTAAAATGGTTAAGAGCATCTATCCTAAATCTGATGCTTCTAGGTCACAACGTTTTTTCCCTCAATACATAGTTATTAACCCAGCCCTGGAGTTTCATTGGATACATACCACAGGCAAGTGACAGGAGATGAGTTTGCCAAGTGAGAGCCACGAACATCCCTCCTATTGCCATGCAGGCCAGAGAGCTGTTAAAGCCCCATAATCCACTGTAGATATTTTCAAATGAAGCTGAAAGGGTCAGTCCTATCACACAAGAGAAGTGGAGTTAGTGTCTTTAAATTTAATTTTAATGCCTTTAATTTCAAGGAGAGGCCCAGTATACTGAAAGGAGCTGGATCCGCAGATGTTTAATGAGAGCCCCACAAATCATCTACTTCATTCAAGAGACCCACCCCTGCCAGGGACAGTGGGAGTACCTGCTATTATCCCCACTGTTGATCCAATCGCTGCATGCAAGCCCATGATTGGGGAGGAGAGGAGAATGGCAACCAGGAAAAGCCCACCAGTCCAAGGATTATCACAGCCATAGATCTGACCAATTCCCACCGGGATGGCTTTGAGTAACTGTAAAATCAACCCCCACCCCCGCAAAAAAAATACAGGGTTAATATAAACAACCTCAAATGAATATTGGTAAGAGCTATAGATATTGAGCCAAGTTCCACAGGACTGGTAACACAGAATGAATCATCCAAAATGGAATTTTGACGCTTTGGAACTTGTATAATTTGATCCATTGTGGGTACTCCTTCCAATGACCCCAACCACTACCCCTGGACAAGATAATTTCATGAGTTGCTATGCTTGAGAAAATGTAGCTATTGCTGATATTAATAATGATTCTTATTACTATAGACTAAATTATTGCCCATAATTGCCCAGATATAATGTTGATTCAGAAAAACTCAAGAATAATATCTTTAATGGATGTTGAGATCCCAAATGGTTATAATCTCCTAGCTCCATGGAATAAAATGCTTTCAAATCATAGAGACCTAGCAGAAGAAACCATAATCACATGGGAAGAGGACGAGGTGTATATCGTCTTTGATAACTTGTATGCTACTGGAATTGTACGAAGGATGCCTACAGTGAAGCTACCAAGAATAAACTTCCAAACCTATTATTTTTATTCAACTAAAAATATCCTGGGTCAATTAAACATAGAATATAAAGAAATAATAATAGGATAGCTTCTTGTCCCAAGACCACTTCTCTCTGAACCCCAACAAAAAAGGGGGGATAATAATAGTATTAAATGCTGCTAAAGACTTGAACCTAGTCTAAAACTTCCATAAAATTGGAAGCGATTAATAGTAAGTTGGTTCACTAGGACCATGCCTATAATTCTATTGTTGACTACTAATATTTGTCTAAGTTTTGAGGGCAGCTAGGTGACGTAGTGGGTAGAGCACCAGGCCTGGAGTCAGGAAGATCTGAATTCCAGTTTGGCCTTAGACATTTACTAGCTGTGTGACCCTGGGCAAGTCACGTGGTTCCTATTTGCCTCAGTACCTCTTCTGTAAAATGGAGACATGCTAGAGAAGGAAATGGAAAACCACTCCAATATCTTTGCCAAGAAAATTCCAAATAGGGTCATAAAGAGTTGGATGTGACCAAGCAACAAAAAAGCCTTTCTTTATGTCAGTCACCACTGGCAATCAGCACATAATATTCTTAGACACTCAACTATGTGTGTATTTTCTGATTACATTTCCCACATAGCTCAACTTTCCTTTTCACAGAACAGGATTCCCAGGAAGTCATAGGGTCTGACTTAAATTAATAAATTTTATTCTTCACAATAGAACTATTGATAGGGACCCAAGTGACTATTTTCTTGTGACTATTTCCCTGTTTGTCTTGGTTGTTAAGTAGTATACAAACACACCTTATATTATTTCAAGATGATATGTATATATGGGCTTCATTAAATCTTTGTATACTTTTAAACTGTAATAACTTAAGTCTGTATCTATGACTGAAACAGTTCTATGACATTTAAAAGTAAATTCCTCTTGGGAGCAGCTAAATGGTATACTGGATAGAACATTGGTTCTGGATTCAAGGGGACCTGAGTTAAAATCTGGTCTCAGACACTTGACACTTAATAGCTATGTGACCCTGGGTAAGTCACTTTACCCCATTGCCTCTCCAAAAAAAACAAGTAAATTCATCTTGGTTGAAAGCAATCTTATTACACAACTGTATACATCAGAGTCATATTTCAGATTCCATAATAGGGGGGAAATGACTACAGTCAAAAAAGAGGTAAGCCAGCTATGTCTTGGCAAACAGGCTGTGAGAAGGAAATTCAAGTTGTCTTCAAATGCCATTTACTGAGAAGCAGCATTCTATAGTGGACAGAGTGCAGGAATTTGATTTAGGGAGAGCTGAGTATGAATCTCAACTGAGACGCTTATTAGTTATGTGATGCTGTACAAGTTACTTAACATGTCGCAGTATTCTCTTCAGGAAAAAAAGGGCATGAAAATAATACTTCTAGAACTTCCCTCACATTGTTATATAAAGTACTTTACCAACCTTGAGGACCATTCAGGGTGTTCCAAAAATCTTAGTGCAGATTTAAGTTTTCATAGCTTAACTTATTTGAATAGGTTAGGATTGACTTATTCCAATGACAAACATCTTTTAAAACAGTTTTGTTCTTTCTTTTAGTTTCATATTAATTTTGATTTTTGGTCTAACCAGGAGCTATTCTTGTTCTTTGTCCTTCATTTCTGAAGAGGATCATTGACGTCACAGGAGAATGTCTTGGCTTGTACATGGATTGGATTTCAGTGAGGCAGTTTCACAAAGTTCGCAGCCTCATTCATCCAGAGTCATCAAAGTCCAGTGACAAGACAAAAGTCAAGATGACTGGTGATGGCCTGGGATGCAGTGGATGACCTTGGCATCTTTGGTGTCTGACCCAGCTCTAAATACTCCACAGCACCTACTTCAGCTGCCTTCACGACTGTTGAAACAAATTGTTCTCATCTGTCCAGTCTTTCCAGGGGAAGTCTTCACATGCTTCAGGTAGATATTCTCTCTAATTCACTGATGGATTTGAGGCCTGTCAGTCACCCTCAACCTGGTTTAGCCCATCTGCTAAGATGGTTTTACTAGGTTGTGGCCACTGTGCATGTTATGACTTCTTGGAGTCACAGGTGAGAGCTGGGTGGCAGGTGGGCACCAGAGGTAGAGAGCAGCCCTGACAAGGCTTAGCTGTCTGTCCTCCCTGAATACCCCATACATCCCACTAGGAGCTCTAATAAGATAGATTATACATAAATAGTTGATTATTAGAGTCATTTCCAGTCACTTAAAATAGCAACAATATAATTTTTTGTGATTTTTTTCAGTGTCCCCTCCTCTAGTGTTCCAGAATTCTGTTGTCAAAGAAAGTATTTATGATACATAGATGTAAGGTTTTTGTGTCATCTAAAAAGCTTTTGTTCTCAATCCTTTTCCTGATCCATGTTTAATAATGTAATTCTCACCATCTTTACCTTTTCCTACCTTTGCAGTGAAATTACCAAGTATCAAAGTATATGTTGATTTAATTTGGAGCTTCTTTTCAAGTTCTTTATAAGATTCACTTTGACAACATGACTAATATTGAAATATGTTTTACATAATTGCATACATATAACCTACATGAAGTTGCTTATTGTTTTACAGGGGAGGGAGGGAAAAGAGTGAGGGACAAAATTCGGAACTCAAATTTTTAAAAAATGAGTGCCAAAATTGTCTTTACATGTACTTGGGGAAAAAAATAAAATACTATTAAAAATTAAAATAAAATCCACTGCAATAATTGTTGTTTCACAATCTAAAATTAGTCTCAATTTTTTTTTTGAAAATTTACTTTAATGAGCAGTGAAGTATGAGATGAACAAATGAACCATGAAATTATGTTTCTTGTTGCCTTTTGGCACATAAGAAAATGGACTCTTCTAATTCCTTTACTCTTCAAAGAGAGTATATAAGGTATTCTTCCCCTTAATGATATCTTAAAGTCCTACTGTTAAAGTTAGAAAGGCTCTCAGAGGCCATCCAGTCCAACCCTTTCGTTTTAGAGGTGAGGAAACTGAAGCCCGGGGAGACTGTGGCTTGCCCAAGGGCATATGGGTTTTAGATGGTAAGACTGAGCTGAAAAGTTAGGTACTTTGGTTCCAAATTCAACACTCTTTCTACTGTCATTCTTCCTTCTTCCTCCTCCTCATTTAGGGAGAATATAAGGAATGATAGGATTCAGTTATTTCTAACAGTGTGTTGCTTGTTGGTTGTTGGAGAATAATCTCACAGTCGGAGTACAAAAGTCAAATTAAAATGTGCTGATGGTCTAAAAGACGTACTTCTTAGCATCTTTTGTCCCCACTACTGTCATTCTGCCTCTTTAACTATAGAAGTACCAGGGGGCAGTCCAGGATGGAGGCCTACATGGCGCTTTTCTTTCAAAGGTTGCCAACATCAGAACATTCATTACTACATGGTCACCATACTGTTGAAGAGCCTTTACACGTTTAACTAAGCTCAGAAACTGACTCTTATCTGTTGCCAAAACTATACTTGAAGACTTTCTGCAAGGTAATAATAATAGTTAACATTTATATGTGTGTTAAGGCTTACAAAGTGCTTTACACAAATTATCTCATTTTATCCTCATAATAACTCTATGAGATAGTTTTTATTATTATCCTTATTTTACAGATGAGGAAACTGAGGCAGAGACTGACTTATCCAGGGTCACTTAGTTATTAAGTGTCTGAGGTGGGATTTGACCTTTCTGAGGTCAAATCCAACATTCTGGCCACTGAACCACATAGCTTCCCTAGGGTAGACAATGACAGAACTCAGTCTTTGGGAACTCAAGGTCACCTCCATTGGTGTAGCAATTTGTGGAGGATTATTATCACCTCCCTCCTCATCAAACCATTTACACTGATGTAGGTGTGTTAGAGTATTGCTAGGTGGTTCAGTGAACACTGGGCCTGGAGGCAGGAAGATCTGAGTTAAAAACTGGCTTCAGCCACAAGTCATTTAATCTCTATTTGTCTCATTTTCTCATCTGTAAAATGGGGAAACACTGGAGAAGAAAATGGTAAACCACTCCAGTATCTTTGCCAAGAGAATGCAAAATTGAATTGCCAAATGGGGTCATGAAGAATCAGACATGGCTGAATAACAGCAGTATAGAGTAGAAGTTAAGTGACTTGTTCAGCGTTGCACACCCAGCATGAGTCAGATCTTCCTGCCTTCAAGCACCACTTTCTATCTATTGTCCCTTTGCTTCCAATTGGATTTCTCACTTTCACTGTCTCTTTGCTCCAACCCATTGCTCACACAGCTGCAACAGAGATCTTTCTAGGGCACAGATCTGACCACCTCACCCCTGGCTCAAAAACCTTAGATGCTCCTTATCACTTCTAGGATACAAATTCTTCAGGTTGGTACTTTAGGAGTCTTAACAACTTGCCTCCTACCTGTCTTCCCTTTCAACCTTATTTCAAAAGACTATCCTTTCCATCACTGACATCCCATCTGAAGTGCACTACTATCTGTTTCTCAAACTTGACCTTCTGTTTCCCTTTGCTTCTCCTCTTGTTTGGAATCCACTCATCCTTTCTGCCTCTCAGTCCTTGTCTTCTTCAAGACTCAGCCCAGGGGCCATGAAAACTTTCTTGATCTCCCCCAGACCCAACTATAGTTAGTGTTCACCCCATTTGGGGTTTCCTTGGCAAAGATACTAGCATTTTCTTCTCCAGCTCATTTTATAGATGAGAAACTGAGGCAAGCAAGGTTAAATGTCTTGCCCAGGATCACATAGGTCTGAAGGTCTGAAGCAGGTCATCTTGACTCCATGACCAACAATCTATCCACTGAATCACTGTTGGCCTAGATGATCTCTGAAGTCCCTCCTGGCTCTCATGCTCTTGTCCTTTACCTTACTAAAACATTAGTTTCAACTGGTTAGTCAGCAGGTGAAGGATAGAAGGAATGCTGTTTTAAGAATCTCATGCATTTCTGAGAAATGCACAAGGTCTGTATGAAACTATCTACAAGGGTGGCTTACCTCATCCTATTTATCACGGCACACATTTCTTGGATAATTAAGTATTGCAGAAAATCAACTTCAAAGGCAATGGGAACTAACATTTTATCTAATCGCCAGCATGGTTTAAAGTCACATGCCATCACAGAACAATTTAACTGACCTTTTCTTTTCCCCTACTCTCTCCGTATTATCTGTCTAATTTGGTGATATCATTTTGTGCCAGGAGATTTATCCCTATGTGCTGTCAAAGTGACTAGTTGGAAAATGAAAAATTCAGTCCCACAGCTAAAATTAGATTCACTGGTTGCCAATAAAACTGGTTTGGCAGAATTGATTTCTTTGTGCAGAATTTGCCCAAACTGACCCATTGTTGGGTAGAGTCTGACCTGTTATATAATTCTGCTCAGTGCTGATGCTGGGGGAAAGTGGAGATGTCATAACCATAATAATGATTTCTTACATTTATACTGCTTTAGATGGAAACGTTTATGATTTATAGAGTGCTTAACGTATATCATCTCATTTGAGTTTTGCTAATAGCTCTCCATAGGGAAGGCAGCATGTTTCAACAGAACTGGGTTGGAGGTCAGGAGACCTGGATTAGGGAGAACTTTCCTACCTTCTGAGTGACTTAGAGAAGACAAATTTTCCAGACCCCAGTTTCCATATTTATGAAATGGAAAAAATAATATCTATCTTTCCTATAATATCTATCTTTCCGTCTAAGTACCTTCAAGCACTTTATCACCCCTTGGCCTGCCCTCCATTGTCCAACACCCTTCCTCAACCTTGTCTTTTCCTCTCCTTTCCTACATATCTTCCCCTCTCAGGATCAGGCTCTTGGTTTCTTCTTGGATAACAGTTTTCCAATGTGATAAACTCATTCATATGAATGTGCTAATAGGAGAGGCCTAGAAGAGGTCTCCTCATGACCTTTCTATTACTTCCATTCTGAAAACATGTATGCATTTTAACAGGGACCTTTTGGAAAAACTGATTCTAAGCATGAGAAATTTAGACCATGTAGGAGAGAAGGGCATTGTCACATCAGGCTGAGAAAGTACTATTTTGGGAGCAGGTGTAGTGCCTCTTCTGGTGGTTGTTTCCTTTAGAACTATCTTCCATGGATTGTATTTATTTTGTAAATTCTGTCTTATGTATGTGTTGTCTTTCCCATGAAAATGGAAGCTTCTTCAGGATAGGTGTTGTTTTGGTTTTTCCTTTGCATTAGCACAAGTCTCACATATACTACACTTAATAAATATGTGTTGATTAATTGTTTGATTCTTATTCTGTCCACTTGAAAACCTGGCCCTAGATCTTTTTTCTAAGAACTATTATAAGTAATAGCTTTGTTTGGAGACTGGAAGCTACACCATGGGTTTGTTTCCAACTTAGGATGGTACCAGCATTTGAATAGTCCTAGCTTGGAGCTGGGGCCACTCTGAAGGCATCCTGATCATTCAGGGAAGTCTTCAAATATCTCTGGTCTCCTCTGGAACTCTGAAGCAAAGCTTTGAAGGATCCCAGATTCGAAATGCTGTTATAAACATGATTGTACCCTTAGAATGTTTCTTCTTTTAATTTCCTTATACTTATTTAATTCTTTCCTTTAATTTCCTTCTGGGCGACTGACAAAGGGAAAAAGTAGTCACTCATGACAGTCAGCTCTCAGATTTGCTGGGTAATAGCTATTTGGGGTATATATAGAGAATAATAGCTATTTGGGGTCTTTAGCCGGAAATTCACCGAAGCGTTTTTCAGTCTTTGAAAGAAAGCACTTATGAATTAAAAAGGTCAAATTTCCTCTCATTTACACTAATATCAAGTTCTCTCTGCTTTACAGTTATCAAGATGACCTTAATCATGCTTACCAGGTAAACATTAAGAAGAGCCAGAATTCACATCCTTTAGTTCTACTTTTAACCCTTTGCAGTTAGATGGCACAGTGAATAGAGCAATGGCCTTAGCATCAGGAAGACCTGAATTCAAATCAGAACTTAGACACTTACTGATTGTATGACCTTGGGCAAGTCACTTATCACTTAAACTGTTTGCTTCACTTTCCTTATCTATAAAATGGGAATAATAATGGGATCTATCCTTCCAGGGTTGTTGTGAGGATCAAATGAGATAATAATTGTGAAGCGCTTAGCATATAGTTCCTGGGACATAGAAGCACTACATAGTTAGCTATTATTATCATTAGTAATCAGAGATGGAAAATTTGAATGCTGGCTTTATTACTTATTATCTGTGGAATCTTGGGTAAGTCACTTTACTGTGGTCCTCCTTTTCTCCAACAATTAAATAAGAGGGTTGGATTAAATCAATGCTCCTATCAAAGTGACCAAAAGTCAGTTTATGGCAATTAAAGGCCAAGGAACCAGGACATCTGCTTTCTAGTTCTAGATCACTCATTTACTAGTCATATGACCATGGGTTAGTCAGTCCCACTCTCAGAGTTTGTTTCCTTCTCTTTAAAAGGGAGGGAGACAGCTGTACAGTATAGTAGAAAGAACACTGGCTTTGGAACCTAAAGATCTCAGTTTCCCAACTTTATATAGTACCTGCAGGTAAGAGTTGTGTTGCAGGTGGACACCCAAAGTGGATGAGCAACCAGAAAAGGACTCAGTAATCCTTCACACCAGAGGTGCCAGTCCTCCCTGAACACCTCATCCTGGGCCATCAACAGTCTTCATGACACTGATGACTCTGGAAGAGGCTGATTACTTTTTGTAACTCTGCCTTACTTAAATCTGATTTACAGGCAAGTCAAGATATCATCCATTATCCACTATTTTACCCCAACATCTAATGTTATTGGTTCTCTTCAAAAACAAAGGATGAACCACATCAAAATATAGTCCTTACTTATGTGCCAAACACTGTGATAAGCACTGTAAGTATTATCTCATTTGATCCTCATAACAACCCTGCAAAGTAGGTATTATTATCACTCCAATCAAAGAAACTGAGGCAGACAGAGGTTAAATGACAACTAGGAAGTGTCTGAGGTCAGATATGATCTCAGGTCTTCCTAAGTTCAGGGTCAGTGCTCACTCCACTGTGCCACCTACCTGACTCCATGTATATTTGTTGGGGGTTGGAAATAGAGAAAAGAGAAGTTGAAAAGAAAAGCCTTGGTGGTAAATCCACTGTGCCACCTAGCTGCGTGTGGTACAAGTAGTGAAGGGGTAATATCTAAGATTTCTTCCAGCTCCAAAATTCATTTTTGTCTAGTATCAGTTTTAATGACATTGTTCAATTCAATGTTCAATCAATCCATAAAATACTTGCATTTCCAGGCAGCTACTCTGAAGTATTATCTCTATTTTTATTGTTATTCAGACAGAATTCCATAAAAAAGTTAGGATGTTAGTCTTGAGCCAGTAGACTCATCTCATATTATCTGGAGTCCACTGGGCTTTACAAGGGAACTTTGTCTTGAACATGATTTTCAACTGTTTTTAATAATGGCAATTAATTATTAAAATGACTTTAAAGTGATAATAAAGTATCTTGGACACACAAGGGCTCTTATATTCATGTACAACAAAACAACAGATCCCTCACTATATTTTGTACAAGGAGGAAATGTGAAAAGAGAATGTAACTCTTACCTCAGGGACATTGATCTGAGACCAGGTAACATTGGGAGTGGGTCTCGTAGCTAATTTGGTGGGAAAGAAAGGGTTGTCATGTCCAGTGGCTGCCAAGTACATTGTTAATGCCATGTTGAAAGGCAGGGTGAGAACAGGGAGGTCCCATTTACAGAGCACTGAGCCCAATGCACTGGAAAAAATTGGGCTGAAAAACAAACAAAACAAAAATGTTAAACCAGGAGAACCCACTTGAGAGCTATCCCACAGGAAGACTTGACTTTACTTGGTAAACATGTTCCTGCAAGGTTGCATGTAATATCAGCTTGATAGAGTTAGGATATATAGAAAGGCATTAGGGGAGTGGCATTGAAAAAAATAATGCTAGTGATTCCTGTTACACAGTCAAAAATACTGCTATAAAGAAAAGCATTCACTCCATGATTTAATCTGTGTTACTAATTTGGATTTTCCTATCTTGAAGTTGCATAAAAAAAGGTAAACCTTTACTTTGAAAATGGGTTTCATGAGAAGAAGCTTGGGGAAGTAGATAATGAGGTGGTTTTAGCATCCAGGAAGCCCTTGATTCAAGTCCCAGCACTGACACATGCTGCATGTATGACTCGGCAAATCACCTAACTCGACGTCTTTCCAAGACTGTAAATTATCCAGAGTTCTCTATGAAAAAAATCCCAAATCCCGGATCATCTCTCCACATCCCTTACCCACCAAAAAAAAAAAAATTTGTTTTTTTATCCTGCATTCTGGATTGGTTAGAAATTGTGGTTCATGTGCCCTTAAGTGACACAGGTTTCCACACCCTCCCTTAGAATAATAGAAAATCAAGAGGAGGCACCTTTGCATGCATGCAACAGAAGAGAGGGAATTAGAATTAAGCAATTTTTCTTGAAAAATTTTCATGAAAATGCATTGAATTACTGGCAAATTCAGAAAAAAGTCTTGAGAATCTTAGATATTGTGGAATTTTATGCTTTTGAGGCTCTTGCCATCATGTGGAATTTTCCAGTACTGGAAACCTCTATTTTAAAATCATAAGCATGAAGTAGAGAGTAGTAAAGAGGTAGCAGAGAGAAGGCTGGATTTGGAGCCAGGGGGACCTGAGTTCAAATAGTACTTCTGACAGTTACTAGCTATACAAATCCCTTAAACTCTCTAAGCCTTGGACAGCCCCTTGGAACTTAACCTGGGTATAGTTCCATTGGCTTACAGTTCTCACCACAAGCAAAATCATAGTTCTTTGATCTCAGAATGAAGTGAGAAAATCTTGTCTAATTTTAACAACAGACATGCATATTTTGCCATTTTCTTACTTGTTATTAAAATGCTCCAAAAGGGAATGAAATACATTCAGCACTATGTGGTATATATTCAGTATACATATATTAATATGGGATTCCATCACAGAAGAATTTGAGGCTGTGTTTAGAGCATAAATCTGGGTGATTCATTTCAGTATTAAATAGTAATTGAATTCACTAAATTTTTAGCATGTGACCTCAAATAATCAGCTGCATTAAATATTAATATTTTTTCAATTGTACACATCCCTGATGCAAAAGAAAAAGCATGTATTTCTAAAAAACAGGTTGTACTCACCATGTCATGGACACAACTATCACAGGGAATAAAAGCCACCAGTAATAGTCTCCCTTGTAGCAGTAAAGAGCCATGAGTATTCCCACCAGCGTGGCATTATAGCCATGAAGCCCAGCTGCTATTGCTGACCTGTAGGAAAGAGGCACTGGATGTAATGGGCTGTAACATGGAACAGAGGTTAGACTTGTTCTGCTTGACCTCAGAGGACAGAACTGTGAGTGATGGGCAAAAGCTAACGATCAAGGTTTGATGCAATGACTCCATCTTACCAATCACAGGTATCCTTTTGGGAGAAGCCTAGTATTACAGGAAAGAGCCCCAAATTTGGAGTCAGAGACTTGGGCTGATATTCCTGTCATTCAATTATTTCAACTGTGTCTAACTCTTTGTGACCCCATTTGGGGTTTTCTTGGCAAGGATATTGGAATGGTTTGCCGTTTTCTTTTCTGGCTTATTTTATAGCAAACAGGGCTATATGACTTGCCCAGGGTCACACAGCTAGTAAGTGTCTGAGGTCAGATTTAAACTTTGGTCTTCCTGACTCCAGGCCCAGTACTCTAACCACTGCACCACCTTATTGCCTCTCACTTGCTAACTATGTGATCCTGGGTGAGGAATCAAATATACATATTCTACCATTTTCTTAGTTTCCTCATCTTTAAAAAGAGGAAATTGACCTCAAAGGTCTTCAAGGTCCCTTCCTGCTCTGAATTCTATAATAATGGAACCCCCTTCCCAGGAGGTCTTAAGTTAAGCTTGAATGATCACATATCCAATTCAATAACAAAGGGAGATTCTTTCTCAGATGGTCTCTGAAGGTCTTCTCACTCTAAAATTTTTGGACATATGCTGATCCTGCAGAGGTATGATAGCACCATGCATCTATGCAACACTTTACTTCCAAAGCAATTTTCCCTGCATGTTCTCGTTTCATACAATCTTATGGTAACTTTAGTTAAAGTTTCATGGGATCATCATTCAATTCAATCAACATTTATTGTTACATATATAAAAAATACCATGTTCTGCCATGGAAACATAGAGACAAAAATCACACAAGTCCTATAGTACAGTAGCTTAGAGTCTAATGGGGAGAAGGGAGGAGACAGACAGTAGCCAGCTAACTATCAAACAAAGAGAAGAGGAAAGGAACAAAGAAGTCTGGGCAAAACTGTGAGATTGAAGAGGGCATTTCATCTGGATAAAGAGTGGTTAGGGAAGATCTTTTGGAAGATGCAGTAATTGAGGAGGACTTTTAAAACAGCAAAGGCATGGAGACAAAAGAGGACAGATTAAGAATGGGGAGATGGAGTGACCTAGTTAGGTAGTTAATGACTCAGCGATGCAGTTCTGGGCCTGGAGTTAGGAAAACCTGAGTTCAAATCTAGCTTTAGACAATAACTAGATGTGTGACTGTAGGCAAGTCACTTAACCTTTTTTTGCCTCAGTTTCCTCAATGGTAAAAAGGAGATAGTAATAACACCTACCTCCCAGAGCTGTTGTGAGGACCAAATGATATAATAATTGTAAAGCACGTAGCACAGTGCCTGGAACATCATAAGCACTATATGAATGTTAATTATTACTGCTACTACTACTATTATTATTATCTGTGTGATCCTAGGCAAATTACTTCACTTCTCTTTGCTTCAGTTTCCTCCACATAATAATAGCATCTATCTGTCAAGGCTGCTATGAGGATCAAATGAGATAATATTTGTGGAAAGCACTTAGCACAGTGCCTGGAATACAGTAGGTGCTACATAAATGCATATTCTCTTCCCTAATTAGATTAAAATGTAGAGTAAAGGAAGTGGAGCAGTATGAAAAATCTGTATAGGTAGTTTGGAACCAAACTGGGAGGATCTTGCATGTCAAAGTCAAGGGTTATTGATTTATACAAGAGCCAACAGGGAGATTCTGAACGTTCTGGAGCAGAGGAGTGATGGTAACTGCATGAGAGAAGGTGTCTCAGGCAGCAACGGAGAGAATGAACTGGAGTCCAGTTAGGAGCTGTTATGATAGCCGTGGTTAGAAGAGGTGGCAGCAACATGACTCATGTGAAAATATGTTTAATATGAATGTCGATGTATAGCCTATATCAGATTGCACGCTGTCTTGGGGAGGAGGAGAAAATTTAGAACTCAGAATCTTATAGCAATGAATGTTGAAAACTAAAAATAAATAAATAGATTTAAAATTTTTAAAAAAGTGGCAATAGGAGTGGAGAGAAGAGACCAGATAAGAAATACTACCTGAGTAGAAATGGCAGGATTTGATTACTGGTTGAATCATGTCAGATGAGGAAGAGGGAAGAGATAAAAAGGGACCCGGAGTCATGAGTCTTAGTTAATGAGCCTAGGGATGATGGTGGCTTGGTCAGCAAAAATGCAAACTTTAGGGAGAGAAAAGATTTATGGTAGGGAAAATGATGAATCATTTGCAAAGAGGTGATAATAAAGCCATGAGGATAAAATAAGACTGCCAAAGAAGAGAATTCATAGAGAAAAAAGAAAAAGGCCTTGAGGATTCCCAAATTTAAGGATGGGGAGCCAGCAAAAGAGAAGGAGAAGTAGGAGAAAGATTGTAAGCATGAACCATCATGGAAGCCAAGGGAGGAAAAGGGTGATTCACAGTCAAATGCCACTGAGAAGTCAAGGGGGAAAAACAAACATGATTAGCTTTGGTGATAATTAGGCCATCAATGACCTTGGAGAGACCTCTTTCAGTATAGTAGTATGGTTGGAAGCCAATGAGTAGCCAATGAGGAAGTGGAACCCATGAGTATGAATTACTCTTTTTTTGTAGTTTATCTATGAAAAGGAAAAGTAAGAAGTAATTTCAAGCAAAGAAAGGTAGTTTTATTTTTTAAACACAGGGGAGATCTGATTATGTCTGTAGTTACACATGTAAGAGGGAATCAGTAATGGAGTAAGATAATTGAGAAGATAGAATAAGAGGGAATGGAGGGCATAGGTAGGCAGGTTAGCTTAAGGAGGAGAGATACCTTTTCCTGTGCAATTAGAAAGGAGGAGAGAACAGTGAGTACATTGAAAGAAATAGGAGTGGAAGAAAAGAGGCTAAGAGAATTCTCTCATACGACTCTCAATCTTCTTAGTCACGTAGGCAGCCAGATTTTCTGCTGAGAGTAAATGAACAGATAGAGTTGGGGGCTGAAGAAGAGAAAAGTTTGGAGAGCCTCTCTTGATAATATGAAAGGTCAATAACATTAGTAAAAGAAATATCATTCAGTAGTGAGTGCCCAGCTGAGGTTAGATAGCATAAATGTGTGACGGGCCCAGTCACTAAAGTTTTATGAGTTTCCCCAGCAGTTTTCAACAGCATTGGAGTAGAAGCAGAAGAGGAAGACATTAGGAATTTCCCAGGGTGAAGGGTACAGGGCAGAAGTAACAGAAGGTCACAGGGGCAAAGGATTCAAAGACAGTGAAGATGGAGAAGTGCGTGCTAATCAAATGATTAAAGCTGAGTAGAGAAATATGCAGGCCTAGAACAGGGCTGATATATTGCAATACTAGAGAGGAATTGAAGTACAAAGGTACTGAGGAGTAGGAGTGAAGGAAGAGGGAGTGGAGGAATGCAGGAGATTGTGGTTGGAGGGAATTTCAAAGTTCAGGGCTGTGGGGATGTAACAGCTTCTAGTGATAATGAGGTCCAAGGTTATACCATCTTCTTGAACAACTGATGTAGTGTAAAAGTGGAAGCATTTGGAAGAGTTCATTATACAAATACATAACTAAAATAATAAAAATATATTCAACAAATTCATTTCAGTTCAACAAATATTTGTAGTATATAAATTTTTTTTAATGTGTATGGTTTTAAAAATAAAAATATATTTATATCTCCAAATATGCTTCTTTCTTCTTATTTTTTGAGGAGTTAAGTAGGCAATCTTTCTGAAGAATAATAAGCAAATTCATGCACTTCTGGCTCTATTTACCCTTTTCTTTCCAAAGTCAAGTGCTCATTTTAAAAAGGACTTCTGCCTTGTTTAGAGATTTTTTACTTATGAAAGTGTCTTTTCCATAGATAAGACAGCTAGATGGCAGAGTGGATAGAGTGCCCAGCACGGAGTTAGAAGACTCATCTTCCTGAGTTCAAATCTGGCCTCAGACACTTATTAGCTGAGTGACCCAGGTCAATTCACTTAACCATGTTTGCTTCATTTTCCTCATCTACAAAATGACCTGGAGAAGGAAATGCCAAACCTCTCTGATATCTCTGCGAAAAAACCCCAAATGGGGTCATGGAGAGACAGATTTGACGAAAATGATTGAATCTGTAGATAGTCTCTGAGGTTCTTTCTGGCTCTAGAAGGATAATCCTATGAATATCTCATGCACAAAGTACAACTTCTTAGAGCCTTAACCCTTAGTTTGGTACTATGGAAAGAGTGCAGAGTTGGGAGTTCAGATCCTACCTCTGAATTTATTTTGATGACCTTGGGCAAGTCACTTACCTTCCCTGGGTCTCAGTTTCCTCATCTGTAAATGGTTGACCAGGTGTCCTCTGAGGTCTCTCATCTCTGGATCCTTGGACCCATCTATCTATAGGCCCCAACACTAATGGTTAAAAGAACTAAGCACCATAGGATCATAGATACTGAGCTGAAAGGGACTTTAGGGCCATCTAGTCCAATTCACTCATTTAGAAGATGATGATTTTGAGGTCCAGGGAAATTAAGGGCACAGCTTTTGAATTAGAGTTTGAACCAAGATTCTTTGATGTCAGAGCTAGTGGTCTTTCCATAAGATGTCAATCAAATGAGCTAATACATGCATACAGCTTTGCAAATCTTAAAGCTCTCTATAAAAGTTATTATTATTAATTATGCTACCTTCTCAATGTGGTAGCCCTTTAAGATCTGCAAAGCGTTTTACATATGTTACCCTAGTTGATCCTCATAAAAATTTTATGAGAGATATGTTCAGCAGATATGACTGTATCCATTTTGTAGACAAGGAAACTGAAGTGCAGAGAGGCTAATGACCTTGTGTACTCACACAACCAGTATCAAAGTTGGGAATTAGACCCAGGTTTCTCCTGACTTCAAGCTTAGCTCTCCACTGCTCTGAGATGCTTCACAAAGAGGGCTGATTGCTGTAGTATTTAGTAGTTCAGGCTTCTAACTATATGATGTATAAAATAAAAATAAAGTAAACCTCATTAAATCAGAGTCTGCTATCTGGGGATATGCAATCATACACAGAGGCTCAAGTTTACTTGTACCTTGTGTTTGCAGAAAGAATTTACTAGGAAAATTAAGAGTTGCTGTTGTTTAGTTGTTCAGGTCATGTGTGATTCTTTGTGACCCCATGTGAGATTTCTTGGCAAAGATCCTGAAGTGGTTTGCCATTTCCTTCTTCAGATCATTTTACAGATGAAGAAACTAAGTCAAATGAGGTTAAGTGACTTGCCAAGGGTCACATAACTGGTAAGTGTCTGAGGTCAGATATGAATTTAAGAAAATGACTCCTAGCCAGGCATTATCCACTATGTCCACCTAACTGCTTCAAAGTTAAGAGTAGGACTCTTCAAAACACAAATATTTAATAAGTGCCTAATGTGAAAGCAAGATTATAAAGGATAATGTTTAAACCGAAGAGATAACTTTCAAGTCTTTTCATAAACTCTCTTCTAAGCCTAGAATGTACTCCCTCCCCATCCTGGCCTTCTACACAAAGCCCTGATCCCCCCCCAACCACAGTTGTGTGAGTCCTCTGGCCTTTTCCTCAAATTATTTTGTATTTTATTACTAGTGTAGTGAAGCTTAAGTTCCGAAAGGCAGAAACTTTTCTGTTTCTACGGGATATCCCTGGGCCTAGCAAGCTCCAAACAAAACAAAATAAATACGTGGTGAATTGAATTGAATTCCAGGTACACAAGAACTTAAAGGTCACAAAAAGTCCAAAAAAGCGATTGATGAGCTAATTATGTATTTGTGTCTGTTATTAAGGAGCCTCAGAACCTGTCCCAAAGTCCTGCATTGCCATCAATGACTAGTACAAAATGGTGGGCAAAGGAGGTAAGGCTGCTTGTGTAAGGAAAGGTAGAGAAGAATAACAAACTGGACAGCCCAGGCCCAGAGCTGATGCTTGTGAAGTATTCAATGACTTAGAGCACATGGGAGGCTAAGGGCATTCCCTCAGATGGCTCACAATCTTCTTAGTCAAGTAGGCAGAAAGATTGTTTACTGAGAGTAAATGAGGAAGAAATAGGACTGTGCACTGAAGAAGAGAAAAGTTTGGAAAGTCTTTCTGGATGATGGTCAAAAGGTTAATAACATATGAGTAAAAGAAGTGTCATTCTGTAATTATCAGCGTAGAACACATGTTCTTATCCTGGAGTTCATGCAATAGTTCTTTAAAAAGTATTTTTTTAACCAATCTGATTGATTTTCTTTGTAATCGATTGTAAGACATTTTATGCATTTAAAATCATTGTTCAGAAAAAGGATCCAAAAGTTTCACCAGGTTGCCAAGGACTTCATGACACAAAATAGGTTAAGGACTCTTGATCTAAAGGAAGGCCTTCTTTGCCACTTGGGGTCAGTCCTCTATGGAAGCTTGACATGGGAATAAGAGTCACTAAGGATGAAAAGGCCTAGATGAGCTTCAATCTGCTTCTGGAGTGGGATGGGAAGGATGAAGACCTTAGATTCTAGCAAATATACAAGAACTTCTATCAGCTTGCTCATTGTTTACTTGATTCTGGTTTCTGTATGAGTCACACAATATAGTATGACCTGGAAATGACCTCCCCTATTATTCACTCCAAGGCTAGGCAACTAGAAGCAACTCAGGAGTTTTTAAGTACCCAGGATTAACTCTTTAAACTAAAATAAAGGATTGTAGATAGATTCATCTCACATTAATACGTAATCACTTACAGTCTTGAAGTTAAGTGGAGTTTAGGCCTACATCTCTCTTACTCCTTTCCACTCCTAGCCAATGCCCAGAGCACAGAGGATACCCTATTTGGGCTCCCTCTCCTTAGCTGC
The DNA here is from genome assembly GCF_028372415.1 of Notamacropus eugenii. NCBI lineage: Eukaryota > Metazoa > Chordata > Mammalia > Diprotodontia > Macropodidae > Notamacropus > Notamacropus eugenii. The sequence goes on from NC_092875.1 coordinate 328,104,727, forward strand.
AGTCCACTGTGCTACCTCCCAGCTTCAGAACTTTCCTTTCCTGGAAAGGTGACAATAAGGAACTTAATAAACTCACTATACAAGTGTATAGGCCCTTTTTATGAGTTCCCAGGGTATGCATATTCATTCAACAAAGCCCTAAAGGAGATAAGAACTATTCTATTGTGTTAACACCATATTGTACCCTGTGAACAAAATACAAATGTATAAACTTTTGTATAGGAAAAGTGTAATATAAGACTTTTTGACATCAATTAGAACTGCTGGAAGGACCCAGGCTCTGAAGTCTGAGGACCTTGGTTCAAATCTCCCTTCTGATGCTTACTTCTGATCCTGTGTAATCTTGGGGGATTATTCTTAGAATATAAGTTTTGTTAAACATATATTTTATATCCTTATATAAGAGCATAGATCTAGAGCTTAAAGGGACTTTAAAGACACCTAATCCACTCCCTTCCATTTTTTCCAATGAGGTAGTTGAGGACCAGGGAGGTTGTGACTCATGCAGGGCCCAACAGGGCAAATAAACCTCAGAAACAGGATTGGTACCCAGCTCTCCTGGATGTTAAGGCCAACTCTCTCTCTGTTACGCTATTCTGCCTGTGTTTACGTATAGATAGACATATAGACATATACATATAGACAGACATATACGTTCTCTAAAATGAACAGGTAGGACCTCTAAAGGTCTAATGATTATGTGACCCATATAGGCCATTTAGTCTGATCCCCTCATTTTACAGATGAGAAATCTGAAAGCTATGGAGCCTAAGTGACTTACTAGCTGTATGACCCTGGGCAAGTCACTTAATCCTGTTTACCTCAATTTCCTCATCTGTAAGATGAGCTAGAGAAGGAAATGGCAAACTACTCCAGTATCTCTGCCAAGAAAGCCCCAGATGGGGTCAACAGAAGTTGCTATGATTGAAAACAGTTCAACAACAACACATAAGAGGAGAACTTGGGTCTCTTGATTTGAAAGCATTAAAATTTAAAGGGCCTCAGAAATGTGAAAAGATCCTGTAATTTGGATACAACATCCAATATCTGTGATAAAAGGGGGAAAAATAATATTTTGGACCCTGACTGAGAAATACAATGGATTTTTGAAGGTAAAGAATCACTTCATTTGAGGACACATTTGTCATTGCTCCTTCCCGATGGATTTTGTCATTCCTTACTAGCAGCAAGTTTTAGGCTTGTAGCAAGCAACACAAACAGACCCACATGGACTCCCCCTACCTGTCTTGGCTGAGTAGAAGGGCTGCCAGCGTGGACACTATATTTCCCAGGCAGCCTGTGAGGGTCCACCAGGGATTCTGGAGCAGCAGCCCAATTATAATGATGATGCCACTGATGGGGTTATTAATAAACACCACTTGGGATATGCCTCGAAGAATCCAGTCAAGGAACTGAAGTATGACGGGTTTATCTGAAAGAAATCAGAAAGTGGAAGGAAGATTAGTTAGTCATTGCCAAGTACTGAAAGCAAGGCCCTCTCTCTATTTGTAGGATCTCAATGGAACTTTGGAGATCATCTAGTCCAACTCGTACTTGAATGGGAATTCCTTCTATCACATCTTCAATAAGTGGTCAGCTATCCAGCCTCCTTTCAAACCTCAGTGCCCAGGAACCACGTCTTGCACTCAGCTATCAAAGTGAGTCTCATCATGTCACTTCTCTATTCAATAAATTTCAGTGGCTCCCCATCATTTCCAGGATTGAATATAATAAGGAATACTAATATATTCTAATATTAATATATTATATTAATATATAAGGAAGACATTTTTTCTGAGTTCAAATCCAGCCTCAGACGTTTACTAGCTGTATGATCCTGGGCAAGTCATTTAACATTGTTTGGCTTAGTTTTCTCATCTGTAAAATGAGCTGGAGAAGGAAATGGCAAACCACTCCAGGATCTTTGCCAAGAAAACCCCAAACAGGGTCATAAAGGGTCAGACACAACTAAACTGACTGAACAGCAACAATACGTGCATAATAAATACTTGTTGACTGACTGAATGACTTCGGAAGCAGCTCATCCTCTTTCGGGATCAGCTCCTATTGTTAGGAAATTTATCCATACATTGAGCCAAAATTTCTTATTCCACATTCTTCCTTCTGAGGTCAAAAAGCACATGTCTATTACTTCCTCTATGTGACAGTTCTTAAAATCCTTGAACATGGGTATCATGGCCCTGTAAGTCTTTTTTTCTTCCAAATGGGTCCCTTAGGAATTGATGGCTGTCTCTGTATTGAGTTAACTTCTAGCTGAGGCCTTGCTTGTGTGGAGGAAGGTCCAAGATACAGTCAGGTACCTTTTCCTCCTTTTGCTCCTAGTTCTAACCACTTAGGAGAAGCAAAAGTGGCAGGTCTGAAAAAATTCTCTCCCAGCCCTCCACCACTTTGAAAACACATTCTCTGTTGCCTTTTTAAAACACCCTGGGGGAATGAAATCAGATATTGACTGAGCTAGAAAGAATCTTGGAAGGATCTTTAACTGTATTTATTGACAAGTAATTTCCCTTTGCCCTACAGTTTCCTTTTTCCGTTTCCCACTATTTCCTTCTGCTTAAAGCAGAATCATGGTAGTGCATGGCTGGAAGGGTATTCTGGATATGGTTTGGGGTGACCCTACTATCTTCAGTCACCAGCTTGTCCTCACTTCGTTAGCCTCTGACATCTGGTTTCCTTTAGCCTCCACTCAAAGTTCACTGAAATTCTGGGGCATCCTGTGGCAAGGAATTATCTGGAAGGAAGGAAATTGGCCTTGTCCTTGCTTTTGGGTGGAGTGGGAGGGCAGGAGTGGGAAAGATGTGTGGAGGAACTTTCTGGAGGATGCAACCAGGGCCCTATATAGACTCTTAGATTAAGAGCAGGAAGAAACCTTAGAAGTAATTTAATCCAACCCTTTTAATTTACTGAGAAAACTGAGGCTCAAGAAAGTTAAATGACTGGCACAAGGTCACAGAGGTGACCTTGAATACTAAGCATTATTGGTGGGATATGAACTCAGTTTCTCTGGCTCTATTGTTCTGACTCCAGCATTCTTTCCATTGTACCATGCTTTTCTTCTGGTTTGGAAGGAGCAAAGACAGTGGAATCCTTTATAGGATCATGGAATCAGTCATTTGAGATCTCAAAGGTTTAGTCCAACTCCCAAGGGGAGCATGAATTTCCTCAACAAAACCCCAACAGGTACCACAACATCCACTAATCCAAGACTTCTCATGGTAGGAAGCCTACTATATCCTAAAGCAGCCACTTTATTTTTAAATAGGTGTAATTATTAAGGTGTTCTTCCATTATTTACTTTCTACTGAGCAAAAATTGGGCTCCCTCAAACTTCCAATTACTGCTTCCATCCTCTGAAATAAGCAAAATAAATCACAGGACCTTAGATTCTAAGGAGCAGAAAGAGAACCTGGGGAGGATGTAGTCCAATCCCTACCCCAGAGGTGGTGGTGATGGTTGTTTTTTGTTTTTTGTTCTTGAAGAGGACCAATGATAACAAAAGGATGAGGTCTTGACTTGGATGTGAAATGGATTGTGTGAGGCAGAGCTGCGAAAGCGGTTAGCTTCCCTCTCTTCTCCAGTTGTTGAAGTCTGTACCCATTGGTATGTGTACATGGCAAGATGGGTGTATCCTAATATGCCTGCAGCTCCTCCTGCTTTGGTGGGGCAACTTGTTATCTGCACCCTGACGGAGGTAGCACAAATGTTCCCAGTTTCTGTGGATCTCTGATTGCTGCAGCTGCCACTACCACTATTCTTTTTTTTAAATTAATTTATTTAATTTTTCAACATTCATTTCCACAAAATTTTGGGTTGCAAATTTTCTCACCATTTCTCCCCTCCCCCCACCCCAAAACGCCGAGCATTCTAATTGCCCCTATCACCAATCTGCCTTCTCTTCTAACATCCCTTCCTTCCCTTATCCCCATCTTCTCTTTTGTCCTGTAGGGCAAGATAATTTTCTATACCCCATTATCTGTATTTCTATTTCCTAGTTGCAAGAACAATACTCGACAGTTGATCCTAAAACTTTGATTTCCAACTTCTCCCCAGCCCTCCCTCCCCACCCATTCCCTTTGGGAAGGCAGGCAATTCAATATAGGCCATATCTGGGTAGTTTTGCAAATGACTTCCATAATAATCATGTTGTGTATAACTATAATTCCCTCCATCCTATCCTGCCCCCCATTGCTTCTATTCTCTCTTTTGATCCTGTCCTTCCCCAAGAGTGTTGACTTCAAATTGCTGCCTCCTCCCTCTGCCCTCCCTTCTATCATTCCCCCCACCCTGCTGATCCCCTTCTCCCCCACTTTCTTGTATTGTAAAATAGGTTTTCATACCAAAGTGAGTGTGCATTTTATTCCTTCCTTTAGTGGAATGTGATGAGAGTAAGCTTCATGTTTTTTCTCTCACCTCCCCTCTTTTCCCCTCCACTGAAGTCTTTTATTTGCCTCTTTTGTGAGAGATAACCTGCCCCATTCCATTTCTCCCTTTCTCCTCCTAATATTTTTCTCTCTCACCCCTTAATTTCATTTTTTAAGATATGATCCCATCCTATTCAATTCATCCTGTGCTCTCTGTCTCTCTCTGTGTGGGGTGTGTGTGTGTGTGTGTGTGTGTGTGTGTGTGTGTGTGTGTGTGTGTGTGTATGTGGAATCCCACCAACTACCCAGATACTGAAAAAAGTTTCAAGAGTTACAAATATTGTCTTTCCATGTAGGAATGTAAACAGTTGGACTTTAGTAAGTCCCTTAAGATTTCTCTTTGCTGTTTACCCTTTCATGCTTCTCTTGATTCTTATGTTTGAAGGTCAAATTTTCTTTTCAGCTCTGGTCTTTTCATCAAGAATGCTTGAAAGTCCTCTATTTCATTGAAAGACCATTTTTTCCCCTGAAGTATTATACTCAGTTTTGCTGGGTAGGTGATTCTTGGTTTTAGTCCTAGTTCCTTTGACTTCTAGAATATCCTATTCCACACCCTTTGATCCCTTAATGTAGAAGCTGCTAGATCTTGTGTTATCCTGATTGTATTTCCACAATGCTTGAATTGTTTCTTTCTAGCTGCTTGCAATATTTTCTCCTTGACCTGGGAACTCTGGAATTTGGCCACAATGTTCCTAGGAGTTTCTCTTTTTGGATCTCTTTCAGGTGGTGATCGGTGGATTCTTTCAATACTTATTTTGCCCTCTGGTTCTAGAATATCAGGGCAGTTTTCCTTGATAATTTCATAAAAGATGATGTCTAGGCTTTTTTTTTGATCATGGCTTTCAGGTAGTCCCATAATTTTAAAATTGTCTCTGCTGGATCTATTTTCCAGGTCAGTTGTTTTTCCAATGAGATATTTCACATTATCTTCCATTTTTTCATTCTTTTGGTTTTGTTTTGTGATTTCTTGGTTTCTCATAAAGTCATTAGCCTCCATCTGTTCCATTCTAATTTTGAAAGAACTGTTTTCTTCAGTGAGCTTTTGAACCGCCTTTTCCTTTTGACTAATTCTGCTTTTTAAAGCATTCTTCTCCTCATTGGCTTTTTGAACCTCTTTTGCCAATTGAGTTAGCCTATTTTTAAAGGTGTTATTTTCTTCAGTATTTTTTTGGGTCTCCTTTAGCAAGGTGTTGACCTGCTTCTCATGCTTTTCTTGCATCTCTCTCATTTCTCTTCCCAGTTTTTCCTCCACCTCTCTAATTTGATTTTCACAATCCTTTTTGAGCCTGAGCCTATTGAATATTTATTTTGTCTGTTTGGGATACAGAAGCCTTGATTTCTGTGTCTTTCCCTGATGGTAAGCATTGTTCTTCCTCATCAGAAAGGAAGGGAGGAGATATCTGTTCACCAAGAAAGTAACCTTCTATGGTCTTATTTTTTTTTCCCTTTTTTGGGCATTTTCCCAAACAGTTACTTGAGTTTTGGGTCCTTTGTCAAGAGTAGGGATATATTCTGGGGACCTGTAAGATATCAGTTCCTCTAAGGTAGCACAATCAAGTGTGTACTGGTCTGGAGGCAGGGAAGGATTTTTGTGCCTAGAATCTTAGCAGTGTTTCCTTTCCACAGGCTCCTGACCTCCAGTTCCGCCAAGCTAGCACTGGCGGGATAGAATTCAGTCAAGCTGCTGGGTCAGGGCCTCCATTCAGTGTGAGACAAAGACCAGCTGCCTCAGGGCATCTACACAGGGCTGAGGTAAGACTCAACTCTTCAGTGCCCCCAGGGGTTTTTATGATCCAGCTATGGTCTCAGGTTGCTGTAGGGGCTGCCCTGAGAACTCCTGCTTCCTGCCTGATGTGAAAGCTCTTCTCCCTTCCTGGCCAGCTGAATAAACCCTGTCACTGACCTTTGGCACCTGTGGGTTGAGGGATGTACGGACCCTCTCCTGCTGGGACTGGGGATTCCACGACTGGAGATTCAGCCCCGGAGGGCTGTTCGCAAGCCGTGAGCTGCACAGCCAGGGCTGGGCTGGGCTCATTGCTCTGAGCTCCACTCTGCTTCCGGTGCAACTGACGTTTCCTGTGGGTCTTTCAGGTCACCCTGGGCTGGAAATCTCCTCCACTCTGTTGTTCTCCACTTCTGCTGCTCCAAAATTTGTTGAGAGTCCCTCTCTACAGGTGTTTTATGGGCTGTGTTGGGGCAGCCTCAGTATGTGTGCCTTTCTACTCTGCTATCTTGGCTCCCCTCCCCTCCCCCCCCCACTATTCTTACTCCACTTCCCATTCTCTTCTTTTCCACTGTTTCCATAAGGGAGGCAGTATGGTACAATGGAAAGAATTTTGGATTTGGAGTCAGAGAATCTGAATTTCAATCTTGTCTGTGATTTTTATTATTTGACCCTAAGAAAGCCACTTAATTTTCTAGGGTCTCAGTTTCCTCATCTATAAAATGAGGGTGTTGGACTACAAGGCCTCTGAGATCCCTTCTGATCCTCTCTTATGCCTTGTTAATGGTTCTGGGATAGGAGGATGAAGAATGTGGCCTTACTGACTTGGTTGTCTTGCAACTAAGACCCTCTTCCAGGTTCTCTCCAAGGTACTACATACCTCACCTGTGCTGAAGGTATTTTTGCTGGATGGAGTTCAGGCCCAAGACAACATTTTGAGTCCAGCTTTTCAGCCAAACTGCACTCTCATTTAGTCCATATCTTTCATCTTGTTGACAAAAACAGCATGAGAGATTTTGTCAAATCCTTTGCTAAAATCTAAATAAATTACATTTATAATATTCTCCAATCTAGGAATGCTGTCCAAAAAGGGAAACCAGTCGAGTCTGGCATAACCTATTCTGGATGAAGTGATCTTGGCTCTTTATGATCACTAAATTACTTCTAAGTCCCCAGACAGTTCACTGACTATTTCTTTAATTTTAAATTCTGTAATTTTCCTAGGAAATGAAGTCAGACTCACTGGCCTATGCAGACTCCACTATCTTCCATTTTTTTGAAAATCAGGACAACACTTGACCTTTTCTGAGCCTATAGTACCCGTCCAGCTCTTTACATTTTTTCACTGTGGTTACCATTCACATTTGCCAGGACTTTAAATATCTTGGTTGATCTGAACCAGGTGACTTGAACTCATCAAGAACAACTAGTTGTCCTCTTACTATCTCCTTACTTATCTAGGGTGTTAATATCCTACTAGCCATTTTCTTGTGTTGTATACAGCCCAAAGATCATTCTCCTTTGAAAACAGAATCATAATAGTAAAATTGTTTTGCCACCTCACCCATTATCACCATTTTTTCCCCTTCCAGATCTCTGGTTCTCTCAATTTTTTGGTCCTCCTCCATTATTAGCATTAAGAGACTTTTTGGTACTTTTAGATTTCCTTGCCAACCTCAGCATTTCTAAGACTTAGCATTTCTAAAATGGTCTTATATTCGTTGATAGCTCTCTGCCTTAAACATTTTCTTTTTATTAGCAATGATAAATTGTTCCTCCATCTTTAGAAGGATGAAATTAACTCAAAGGTCTCAAGAAATGATTATTTGCTTTGCTTTTGGCAGAGAGACTTCCAGAAGATGTATATTGATAATTAAGTTCCCCAGTGCTGTTTTAACATATCTTAATGGCAAACTTGTGATGTACTTCCTGAATTAATTTATTTCCTCTTTCTGTCCAGGTGGTCTGTAGTATACCTCAATGACAATATCACTTCTTTTTCTGACTCCACTGATTTTCACCCAAATGTTTTCTGCAATGAGATCCTCCCCTGGTTCTTATATTTTCTCCCATGAGTATATCTTAATCTATGATATAAATCTATTCTTCTCATTTTTCTGGTTCTTTTGAATAAGGCATATCTGTTTGTGGTTGAGGCGTGTCAATTGTGTCCGACTCTTTGTGATTCCATTTTGGAGTTTTCCTGGCAAAGATGCTGGAGCGATTTGCCATTTCCCATTACACATCTTATCCCATCAATTGGCAAGGATATCTATGAGGTTTGATTGTGTGTGGAGGTATATGTGTGTGTGTGTTAGGATCTCTAATTAATTTTGTTTACCTATAATTAATACCTCTTTTATGTGATAATCTTTCAAATATGTGAAAACAGAAAAGAGTTGTCACTTGACAAAAAGTACTTCTCTGAAGTTAGCATGACTTTTAATGACCAAATCTGGTTGTCTTTTTAAAGTCCTCATGCTTGCTGACCTATCTGCTGTATTTGATGCTACTGATCCCCCTTTTTTCCTGGGTAGTCTCTCTTCTCAGTGTGTTATTGATAACATTCTTTCTAGGTTTTCCTCCTACTTATTTTTCTCAGTTTTTTTTTCTGGTCTCAGTTTTTTTTTTCTGGTTCATTATTCTGAGCTTGACCTTTCATATAGGTTCTAGTCTAGGCCTCCCTACTCTTTTCTCTTGACACTTTCTTGGTGACTTATAACTCCCATAGCTTCAATAATCTTTTCTATATCAATGACTTCCATATCTATATATCTAACCCCAGTCAATTGCATGAAGTACATGAAATACTTGAAATGTCTGGAAGGTTGACTAGGCATCAGATGATGGAAAGCTTTCAATTCCAGGAGGAATTTCTATTTATTTTCAAGGCAAGAAGAATTCACTTAAGGTTCCTGAGCAGGAGAATCATGTGCTTTAGGAAGATCATTTTGTCAGGTATGTGGAAAATGGACTGGAGAAGGGAGAGATTGGAAACAGAGAATATTAAGAGGCTATTGTAATAGTCCAGGCTAGAACCTTGAACTAGGGTGATGGCTATACTAATGCAAAGAAGTTGATAGGTGCAAGAGATAATGAGGAGGTAGAATTGATGAGACTTAGCAGCTGATTGAGGATGCATTGGGACTGAGTAAGAGTCAAGGATGAGTCTAAGACTGTGAACCTGTGTTATTAGAAGGAAGGTGGGTGTGATTCTTAACAGAAATAAAGGAGTATGGGCAGGTTTAGGGGGTAAAGAAATAATTCTGTTTCAGACTTGTTGAATTTGAGATGCTCACAGTATATCTAGGGCAGCCACATGGCACAGTGGATAGAGTCCTGGACCTGGAGTCAGGGAGACTCATCTTTCTGAGTTTAAATCTCATCTGAGATACTTAGTAGCTGGGTGGCCCTGGACAGGTCACTTAGCCCCATTTGCCTCAGTTTCCTCATCTGTAAAATGAGCTGGAGAAGGAAATGGCAAATTGCTCCAGCATCTTTGTCATGAAAACCCCAAAATGGGATCACAAAGAGTTGAACACAACTGAAACAACTCAACAATAAACAGCAACTAAATGGAAATATCCAACAGGTAGCTGATGATGTGAAGACTGAAGGTCAAAAGAGAAATGAAAGCTGAATATTTAGATGTAGGAGTCCTTTACATAGACATAGTAACTGAACCCAAGGGGGCTGATAAGATCACCAAGGGAAATGATCTGTAGACAGAAGAGCCTTGGCCAACACCCCTGGTTAGAAGGTAGAATGATTCAGTAAAAGAGATGGAGAAGGAACAAACTACTCGTCAATGTCTACCCTAAAATGTAGTGCTCAGAATTGAACACAACATTCCAGGGAAGCATACAGTGTGACCATCATGTCCCTCATTTTAAACACAATACTTATGTTAATGCTTAGTAATGCTTCTGGCTAGCCTGTCACACTATTGAATGCTATCAAACTTGTCCAGTAAAACCATTAGGTCTTTCTCACATGATATGCTACAGTCTGGTCACATGTCCCCAATATTCTGTGCTCGTATAGGGTAGAGCTTTGTTTTGAAGCCAAATATTTCTATTAAATTCAACTGTGTCTTCATTCAAATTACTGATGAAAAATTTTAACTAGAGCAAGATCAGAAACAGATGCCTAGGGGCATGCAATTGGAGATCTCCTACAGGTTGTCACTGATCACTGCTTTCAGGTCTAGACATATAGTTAGTTCCAAATCCAACTAATGACAGTATACCTTTCAGTCTCTCCATAGGGTATCATGACTTTGTCTAATGCTATACAGCAATCCTTGTACATGATATATAATGTATTTCCTTACCACGATAAAAAGGAAATATGAAACCAATAACTTGTTCTTAATGAATCAGCTAGGTGGCAGCACAGTGGATAGAGTGCCAGGTCTGAAGTCAGGAAGACTCATCATCTTCCAGTTCAGATCTGACCTCACTAGCTTTGTGACCCTGGGGAAGTCAACTTAACCTGTTTACCTCAGTTCCTCATTTAAAAAATGAGCTGGAGATGAAATGATAAACCACTCCAAGTACCTTTACCAAGAAAACCCCAAAATTGGGGGCACAAGGAGTCAGACATGACTGAAAAACTACTGAACAAATAAACCAATCCTGGTGAATCTGAGTGCTCACAAACCATTCCTTTAATAAAACGCCAGGAATTGGCATCAAAATTGGTCTCAGAGTTTGAAGTTCTTTCAGATCAGATTTGTCCATGTCCACTCGTAGCCTTTGAGTTGGTAGGGACCTATAAGGCATCTAGACTAATCCAAGTTTGAAAATAAATGTTCTACAACATTCTCAAGTCACATGCCTTTAGCTGAAAACCCTTCAGTAAAGAGGAAACTTTCTCTCTCCTAACTTTATGTCAGTCACAAATCGTAATTCTTTAAAAATAAATAAATTCATCAATAACATCTAAAAATCCTGCAACTCCAATCCAACCTCCTGCAAGCCTCTCTCCTCTTTCCTTCTCTTAATGCCTCCTTTTTGAGATTATCTTCCATTTACATTGTCTGTAAGTACAGCACGATACTCAATTTGTAATAAATTGTATAAATAAACTCAAGAAACTCTAATGGCTCCCTATCATGTCCAGGATCAAAGACCAAATCTTGTTTGGTCAAAAGTCCTTTAAAACCCAGTGTTTTAAAGGATATCTTCTTCTTCCCTCACCACAAATTTTCCCCAACTACACTAATTCTTACTGCCTAGAATCAGGAATAACTGAGTTTAAATCTGGCCTCAGACACTTACCAGCTGTGTGGCCCTGGGCAAATCTGTTAACCTCTGTCTGATTGTTTTCTCAACTGCAAAATAGGAATAATAAAAAATACTTACCTTCTAGGGTTGTTGTGAGGATCAAATGAGATAATATTTATAAAAGAACTTAGCCCAGTGTCTGACATATAATAGGCACTTAATAAATTCCTTCCTCTCTCCCTCCTTCTCTCCCTCCTTCCTTCCTTCCTCCCTCCCTCCCTCCTTCCTTCCTTCCTTCCTTCCTTCCTTCCTTCCTTCCTTCCTTCCTTCCTTCCTTCCTTCCTTCCTTCCTTCCTTTCCATCCATTCCATTAGAAGATAAACTCCTTAATGGTAGAGACAATTCCCCCCTTCCTTTGTATCCTCAGAGATTATTACAATACCTGGCACATAGTAGGTATTTAAAGCTTATTAACTGACTGACTGATTGATAGACTTTTCAGACCTCTGGTTTTAATTCTCAATTGAACTTAAAGGCAAAAAAGGAGCTCTCTTACCATCATCTCATTTATCTTGGGTTTTTATTGACAATAAGCCATCTTTGTCCTCTCCTTCCCTTGTCTGAAGACAAAGATCTTCACTAGGATATTTTTCAATTAAGAAAAAAGAGTATTTCCAACAACTTGAGCTGGAGAAAAGGGAGAAACTAGATTGGTTCTTACTACCAGAACCATTGCCTGGAAAAATCCTGTTTTAGGTAAAGTTTATATTTCTATGATCTTCTCTCTTCTCAGCAGTACCCTGCTCCCAAGGAGTTTCTTCTCACCTCCAAAGCTCCAGTTTCTTCCTCCTCTGTTTCCCCTTCCCTCTATAAAAGCTACTCATAAAGGTCACAGTAAATCATTACTATATGGGCATAAATAATATTAAGGTATAAATGACTGACAAGGATTTATATGTTTATGTGTGTGGTGGGAGGTAAGTAGTATCCACTTTCAAATAAGTCATAAAGGAGACAGCTAGGTGGCACAGAGGATAGAACTCCGGGACAAGAGTCAGGAAGACTCATCTTGAGTTCAAATCTGACCTCAGCCACTTCCTAGCTATATGACCCTGGGCAAATCACTTAACCCTATCTCTGCCTCTGTTTCTGCATCTGTGAAACAAGCAAGAGAAGGAAATAGTATTCTGGTATCTTTGCCAAGAAAACCTCAAATAAAGTCATGAAGAGGCAGATGTGACTGAACATCAACAACAACAAAGGTCATAAAACTGTAGACCAGGCAATGAGAAGAGGGAAATTTGTGGTGGGGCTCAGGTCGGGAAGAAGGAGAAGGTATTCTTAAGTAAGAATAATAATTCACATATTTTATATTTTATAATACTTTATATATTTTATAATACTCCTTTGAGGTTGATTATTATCTCATAGATGTATCCTTATAAGGATCGCATCCTTATAGGTGAGATAATTGAGATTAAAAGATGAAGTCATCTATCCAGTGTCATTGGGTCTTCCACTGAGATTTGTGTGTATGTAAAGGATGAAAATAGGAAGGAAAATGAAGAGAATGGGGTCCTGAAGGGAAGAGGAAGTGCAGGGTAAAAGAGGAAAAGAGAGAAGTGATGATAGGAGGGAAGAAAGTGAGAGATGAAAAGGGGATAGGAGTATTTTTGAATGTCTCTTCCCCAAATAAAATGGAGAAGCAGACCTAAACCCAAAGGCAGAAAAACCAGAGAACTATATCCCACAGCAGATATAAAGATAGATACCTTTGAGCCAGTCTGCATATTCTCTCATATCGCCGGTGACATAGCCAATGGCTCTGGGGATGAACCTTCTCCCTCGCCATGATGAACTGGTCCCTTCATGACTGTCCAGCTTAATGACAGTGGGGTTATCCTCCATGGTTATTACTTGCCCTGGCTCCTTAAAGAAAGAGGATAGATTATTATTATTATTTCCATTCCTGAACCAGAATCTTTGAAATATCAGCTTGTTTAGGGCCATTTCATTTGGAAAAACGAGATTATGCTCAGGAGAGAAGAAAGCACCACTATTTTCCTTTAGAAAGGGAAATAAAGTTGGAGAGGATCCTTAAACTTACCCTATCACCAAAATCCCACTCATCCACAAGATTATATTGAGAAGAACAGGACTTCATTTAGTTGTGCTATTTCCTAGGAGCAGGCTAGCTGTCAGGAAAGCTTGTACAATAAGAAATAGGCTTACAAGGATGGGTATGGATTGCCCTATCCATTAGAGATGGGTATATATGCACAAAATAATTTGGTTCTCAACTAGGAAAGATAGCTTTCTTAGTTTTTTTTTCCTCCAAAAGGGTCTTTTTTAAATGAGTTCTAAATAAAAAAATTTTAAAGAGATCCCAAGGTATAAAAATCCAGTTTAATTTATAAGTGTTCATTAATATTACAACTGAGTTATTTTGCAAAAGTATTGACTAAGGGAAACAGGAATCCAGATGATCCAAAATTTGATCCAAATTGAAATTTTATTTGGGTACCAATTTTCAGGGATATGCTTTACTGTGTAAAGTGGGATACATTTGTACTATTCTAAACCAAATCCTCTCCCCTGTAAGTCGAAAATACAAGTGACTACTTGAACATGTATTGAAGTTATCCAAACATATTGTGGCTGTGACCATGGGGTTCTGTTTTTGTTGACTATTTGAGTTCATGAAATAGCCCAATAGCATCTTCCATACAAAGGGTTTTGGAGATACGGAAGGGAAGAAATTGTGAACAGCAACAGCAAGAATAAAACAAATATACAAATGGCACAACTATGAAAAGAATACAAGAAGCCAATACCAAGAGCATAATTGGGATAAATGCCTTATAGGAAAACACTAATGATAAATCAGGAGAGTGCCAAGGAAATACTCAGAGTAAACATGCAAAGGAAAATACCAGAGACATGATCAAGATAAGTATGCAGAGAATGCCAAATATACTTAAGACAAGTTTATTCAAATGAAAACCCAAAGACATAAGGAAAATAAGTATGCAAAGGATAATGCCAATAACATAACCAAGATAATCGCAAAGAAGGAGAATTTCAGTGCAAAGGACAAGACCAATCACAAAATCATAACTAGGAAAATTATGTAAAAAGAAAGCCAATGCCAACCAAAATAAATGTGCTTATATTGTACAATCAGGATAAGTGTGAAGATGAGAATGTCATATGAAAAATAGCTAAGTATGCAAAGGAGAATGCCTTAAGTATAATCACACTAACTGCAAAGGTGAATGCTAATGACAGAAGTAGGGTATTACGCAAAAGAAAATAGTGATAATATAACCAAGAGTAGTATAAAAAAATGCCAAGGGTATAACCACAAGGGTGCAAAAACACTAGCATACAAAGAGAGAGTTATATGTCATCATCTCAATCAATGCCCAAAAAGAGTGCCAAGTACATAATTAGGAGAAATGTGCAAAATAAGAGTTCCAGCACCATACCCAGTACAAGTGTGTAACAGAAAAAGACCAAGGCCACAGCCACAATAAATATAGACTAGAAGAATGTTTACGACACAAGAGTCTAGGACATAGTAGGAACCCAGTGTTGGATAATAGCAGTAACTTTTTTATATGAGAGTGGGGGAAGGGCATATAGGATCTAGACCCACTATTTCCTAGCTGCTGGTAATTCCTTGTAGGGAAACACTTCCCTGGCTGTTACAAATAGTCAACTCTTCTTCAGCCTTAGAGAGTTGCCTAGGGCACTGAGAGACTAAGGACCTTTTCTTGTGCCAGAGCAAATATCTGAACTCAGGTCCTCCTGCCTCCAATGCTTACTCTCAATCCTCTGCCATGCTACCTCTCATGTTGAGGAGAAATCGGGGGGTGGGGGTGGGGTGGTGCAGGAAATCAATGACATAACCTCAGGTACACATGCAAAGAAATATGGACAAGAACAGAATTGGTAATTACCTTCCAATAGCATAGCCATGGTAAGAGGACCATAGGAAAATACCCAAAGCATAAAACCATAATAAGACCAGTAGAGAATATCAAGGTATTACAGTGATAACAGTTGACAGCAGGAAACCTAGGACAGGTCCAGGATGAGTGTCCAGAGATAAACCTAGTCCTTTCTTACTTGTCAGACTGGGAACAGATGCTATTGATCAATGCTAATTGCGAGATTTGCTTTCTTATGCCCATCATTCCATTTACAAAAAAAGATAATTACTAAAGGGCAATTACTTCCTGGGATTGCTTACTATTAGATCTTTTGACCTTGTATTTTCTTTTACTTTCAGTGGAGAAGTAGTAAACATTTACACTTTAGCCACAGGGCCACATTACCTGTCTAGCTGACTTAGCTGATTGCCTTCTCCCTCTTCTCCCCCTAACAATGATACACTATTAGTTATTAATGGAAAAATGCAAAGTAATTATTTAATGAATTATAGACTAGGTACATTTTGCTTTGGTAAAAGAGTGAAACAGTATTAGCCACTAGAATCTGAGATTCTTTTGTTGAGTTTGTTTCAGTAGAATGGAAGACGCTTGAGGGTAGGAATCATTAAAAAAAATTATCTCTAAGTCTAGGACAATGCTATGGGAACATAGTAGGCATTTAATAAATGCTTCTTCAACTGAATGGAATCTTTTTGAGAAGGTGGTCTTAGACTGACAACTCCCAGAAAACAAGATATTCATTTAACATTAGTCAGTTGACTCCAGGCACAGCCACTTTGAAAGTATCTTTTGATATTGTTGGAAGGATTAAGCTGCTAGGTGGATACAGCATCAAATAAGGGGTTCAGCTGCCTGGTTTTTAAAAGTCACAGAAGAGAAACAGACAGAGGGAAAGAGACAGAGACAGAGACAGAGAGACAAAGAGAGAGAGGGAGAGAGGGAAACAGGGAGAGAGGGAGGGAGAAGGAGAGGGAGAGGGAGAGAGGGAGATGGAGACCTGGTTTTCTGTGTATTCAGACTCCTGAAAGGGAAGGAGGGGTGAAAGACAAAAGCCACCGTTATGTATCCACTGATTAAAAAGCCATCTAGTATACGACATATTCCAGGGTGAATATATTCATGTTCTCAAACTTGGGGACTTAAAAAAAAACAACAACCCCTTGGCTATTCTGGAACTTTGGAAATTGAAGTATGAATGAAACTAGGTAAGAAAAACCTGGACAGGAACAACTATCCAAGAAACAGAAGTAAAAATAAAAGTCAAATCATGTTATCTTTTCTTCAAATTGACAGCTTGACACATATCAGGTTTATTACTGCTTTTTTTTTTAGCCAAAATTTGCTTCTGGGAGGAAGGAGACTTTTTTCATTCTTAGATACTTACTACTGCCTCCACAGTCTTCCATATATTTCTTGTAATGTTCTAATCACAGGGAAATTGTATATGACTCAAATATTTTGGTTATAGGTAAGATAGGCTTCATCAGTTTAAATGGAAATTTTCAGCTTCTGGTCACCTAAGAAACTTTGCAATACCAGAATACTTGCTCTGTGGCTCAGCTTGCTCTCCCGGAGGGCATACTCTCCCCCCACATTAATGCAGACACTAACTGGGCAATTGGGAAAACATTGCATGAGGAGTGCCTGGCACCCTTTCACCAATATTCTAGATTGTAGTTATGGACATAGAAATCTTAGCTAAGTTGACAAAGGCAAAAAAAAAAAAAGGCAATAAACATAAGTATTACACAAAATTTGACTGTGCTGGGAGTTGAAAAATAAGGGAAAAGGACATTGAATGAAAATTCATTCACTGATCCATCCCAACATCTATTGTACAATAGATGTGCTACATTGTGATGCTGCGCATAAAGCACTGTGTAACAGTTATGATTATATGAATTTCATTTATAGCCTGATTTTCCTTCTTGGTTTGCCAATGACTTGCTGACTTCATTAACTCAATTATTTCTATACCTCAGATGAGTTTCCTTAATTCACTCAACGTGATTTATTAGTCCCAAATTTCCTAGCACACATTTCCCAGCCTGCCCACCTAGTTAACATTGGTTTCAAAGGAAGTGTTAGGTATTCAAAGATGGCACTGATACAGGTCAGTTTGAGTACTTTTCAGAATCAGCCAAGAACTCCCAGGAATCCCCCCCATCCCCCAACATGTACACATACACACTGCTAGGAGCCAGATCCCAAAGATCATCCACAGAGAGGGATTGTTTTGAAATAGGCATACCTGTTCCTCCAGCCCATCCGTAAGATGTGAGCTTAGATGTGTGACTTGGACTTCTGACTCAACAGTTTTGTTTCCAAAATTGTTTGTCCAGAGAATTATATGTGGGGTGTCACCAATGCCATTCAAAGTATGTCCATTCATCCTTCCTTTCCTCCATATGACAAAGGGTAAAAAATATGTAAATCAGGAAACATGCCCTCTGCTGAAGTGCAGTGTGGAGTATATGATGGAGCTCAGAATGCCAGAAATGAAGTAGAAATATTGTGATCATATATTACGGGGTCTATTGCACCTCCCGGTCAAGATATGTACAAGACCAGGGACAATATGTCCCAAAGTTTTTACCAACAAAAGATTATTTACTCTAAGATTCTACTCCCTTTCTAGCATGACACATCAAACTCCCAGTAGATCAAGGGACAGATTTTGATTCCAATATTATTTCATAGCTCTTTTTAGTGAATTGTCAGTGTATTTGATTTGATGCCTTGAAAATAATAAAACTCAACTGTCATGTCTCCATCTTGTGGTCAAATCCAGATATATGAAAAGCAGCAAAATTATAGTGATATTTTTGGACTATGATAAAAGCAAAACGGGGTGGGGGGGTTGGGAATGAATATTTTTTTAGACAGTACTCACAAAAAGCTTTTATTCTCTGCCAAGCTTCTCACTCTGTTGCTCCGAATAGGGAATTCTCTTATTTTCAAACTAGCAGATGGATTAAATGAAATCTGTTTGATAGTATGCTTTCTACCACTCAACAAATAATAGGTAATTTTTAGATACTTCCATAAGATATTGTTTCTTCCTCAAAAGTAGGAATTTTAAATCATATTAGAAAACAATAGAAAGTTAGCAAGCAGGACAAAGTCTGGGAACTGGGAAAAGCTCCTTTTCCATCTTTGGAGAGGACTCCATTATATCTAAGAGTACCACCCTTCCTTAAGAGCTTCCAGGATAAGCTCTTTAATTTCATTTGCTGGGTTGGAACTGAAAAATTTCAATATCACAATTAATTAACATCACTACCTATTGACTTTCCCCTGAATCAAATCTCTTTCACTATTCTATAGTGCTGCATGTTTAAAACCTATAAAGCTAAAGACTAGCATTTCTTTAACGCTTAAGGCAAGTGTCACTTTAAAGTTATAAAATCAATTGATGGGTTTAAAATAAAATTTCCAGTTCATAACTAACATATAGTTTTTTTCTTCTAAATGTGGGATATTCAAATATTCATGTTTCAGCATGAACAGAACTTTTGTCTTTAAGCTATGCATTTGTCACTTACAATTTCTAATTTGGGTATTCTCAGCTCTGATGCAGCAGGTAGAGCCCAATCTCCTTTAAAGCCAAAGGCTGGAATAAGAAAAAAGAAAATGCCCTGTGCTCCACTCCCTGGTTAAGTCCTTTTCTTTCAATTATCTACTAGTCAAAGTCTAGAAGTTTTCATATACACAACAGTATCATGAGAACTGTCCTAGCCAGCAACTTCAGATGTGATCGAACAACTCTTTCCATTCAACATAGGCTTTTGTGAAACAAACTTTTTCAGCATGACAGAACATGTAGAAAAGCACATAAATCCATAATTAGGAAGAGCCATATCCTATGCCCCATTTATTCCCATTGAGTCATAGAAATACAAAGTTTCTTAAGCTATTTAACTATTTCAAGAACACAAGTGTCTTCATGAAATCCAGAGGAACCTAGAATCACTGCTTTAGAGCTGGGGATTTCAGAAGTCATCGGATCATAAGATCAAATATAGGTTTATAGTTGAAAAGACCTTTAGAGGGCACCTAGTTCACTCTCCTTATTTTCTATAATAATAATATCTAGCATTTATAATAGCACTTGAAAGTTCACAAAGTCCTTTTTACATGTTATATCATTTGATTCTCACAACAGCCCTGAGAAGTAGGTGATTAACATAGGGCAGCTTGAAAATGTAGTTTTAAACCTTAATAATTTAGTCAGTCACTTTAGCTCAATCGTTTAAACTAAATTAAGATATTTAGGGACATTCTGTATTATCCCCATTTTACAAATGAGAAAACTAAGGCTGAGAGAGGGTAGGTAATTTGCCCAAGGACATATAGGTAGTAAATGACAGAGCCAACTTTGAACTCTAATTCGCAAGCTGGGGCGGCGAGTTGAGAAAATTGAAGTTTAGATCAAAAGGGATTTTTCCAAGGTGACGCAGGGAATTAATGGCAGAGTTGTTCATCTCTTTGACCCTAAATTCAGCATTCCACTGAATTGACCATTTAGCAATCAAAGGGATTCCCTTGTCGTGTGCATCCTCTGTCCTTTTTGGTCACATTTGTTCCTCTACTCTGTCTTAACAATCAACAACAGAGAGGAAGCAAATATCTCACTGGACAATAATAGTGCATTCAAGCTTTCTTAAAGAAGCTGGCGATTTGGGTTAAAAGAAAACAAAAATCAAAAGCTGACGATATCCCTGGAACTGTGCCTTTAGGGCTAATCTATTTAGTTTAGGCACACTAAGAAACTGCAGTTTTCCAAAGAAGGGAGGAGGAAATAAAGAAATGCAAATAAAAAACAACACAAATTATCCAGTGAGGAGGAAAACCCAAAGTAAAAACATTACAGACGATACTTACAAACTCTCTGGCTTCACCCTGGCAGAAGGCAAGGCTGATAAAGCCTTGAGCTAGGCTCTTTGTAAAGGGAGAGTGTTAAGTAGAGGAAGATACGGTTGGGGAGGGAGTCATCTAACAGTTTTTATATACCACATACCCCACTCTGCATATAAATATTGGCGAGGTGTCTCCTCCCACTTCTGGTAAAAGAAGCCAAGAAATGCTGAAGAACTAGTCATTTGACTTTTCCACCTTAAACCTTACTTGGATGTTGATATGGTGCCAAGCACTGGACCATCTTTTCCACTGGTTTCTAGGGTATTTGTTCTTCTGGCTTTCTTTCATTCTAAGCTTTGTCTTTTCTTTCTCCAAACTGTTATCTTGGAAACAACCTCCCCCTTTCCCATCCCATCTCCCTCCCACCACCAAGAGTTCCAGACTCTTGAACTGCTTCCTTCTTACTGGAATCCAGCTGGGAAAAGGCCAATACGATCCCATTTTAACCAGAAATTGCTCCTTGAGTTAAGCTGCTCCCCAAATGGGTCCTGGGTCGACAAGACAATTTTTCTTAGTGTGGAATTTTTCTCTATGACAGAATTAACTTCTTGATAAATCCATTCTTGAAAATCCAGTACTTGAGATTAAAAACCATCCTGCCCTATACCTATGATGAGCATATATAAATTCAATCCCCTTTATTAAAAGGAATCCCTCTACCAAAAGATCACAGCCCCATAGTTCTCTCTCGGGATAAACTAGTATGTTTGCAAAGGTTGGAAGCAAACATTTCTTAACCAGATGAAACTGAAAGCAAAGTTGAAACTCTTCTTTCCTTCCTTCCTTCCCTCCAGCTTCAGGATTGTGGCATTCTTCTTTATAACACAAATCCTGAGGCACCCTCAGTCACCTAGTCTATACTTCAGTTGTGAATCATGATGGGGATGAAATTAAAATAACCATTAAAAAGGTGGCTGTAGTGTTGGTGGCTGCCAGCTTCTTTGGCCCCTGCTACTTCAACAGAGCCCAGACAGTGATAACTCTTGTCAGCCTTCAGCACCGGTATCAGATCTATACAGAGTAAACTCTCGAGCACCACTCACTGGATAATGGCCAGACTTCGTTTGAAACATCCAGAAATGACAATGTTACCAGTTCAGATGGCATCCTCTCAGGTGGATTAGAGGATCGTAGATTAAGAACTGGAAGGAA
The DNA here is from genome assembly GCF_028372415.1 of Notamacropus eugenii. Taxonomy (NCBI): domain Eukaryota; kingdom Metazoa; phylum Chordata; class Mammalia; order Diprotodontia; family Macropodidae; genus Notamacropus; species Notamacropus eugenii. The sequence continues at coordinate 328,126,148 of NC_092875.1, forward strand.
TCTCACAGCTGATTTAGTTCAGCCTTTTCATTTTATAGTTGAGGTGACTAAAACCCAGAGAAGTGACTTGCCTAAAGTTACACAGGTAGTAGATAGCAACATGAGGACCTGAACCTATGTTCTCTGTTTCTAAATATAGTCATCTTTCTACTCTGCCTTGATGGTTTTTCTATCCTAATGCCATATTTTCTTCTCTACTCGCAAAGCAGCTAGAGTGGTAGGCAAGTATGGGGTCAGGAACATCCTTAGAAGGTTGGGGAGCTGGGTGACAGGGGGCATAGGTCATATTATGCTATAAGCTCTTTACTCCCAACATTTTGACCCAAGTAAAAGATTCAAATGGACTGAAAATGGGAAGAATTACTAAACTATGAAGGGAAGAGGGTCCTTAATAATGGTAGAGAGTACTAGATAGGAAGAAGAATCATATATATGTATATATGTGTGTGTATATGAAGCCCAGTTAGTAGAGTGATATTCTTATCTTCCTTCCTACAGCTGCCTCACCAAGTCACTGACAAGAAACCTGGTCACAACAGAGTTTATTCCCAGAGCTTGCAAATCAGCCAAGCCTTGTTCTCAATAACTTTAGGGGGATGGTTGTCACAGTATATATGAGAAGCAATGAGGAGTAGTGGAGATAGCTGATCTAGGAGTCAGGAAGACCTGGATTCAAGTCCCTCCTCAAAGATGTATGGGCTGTGTGATTTGGGGCAAGTCACTTAACCTGGTGCCCTGGGCAACTCAGTGTAGCTATAAGTTGCTGAGCATAAGCTGATCTGCATGGATAGGAGCCCCTGATCTAGAGTTCTTTATGCCAGTGAAATCATAGGCCTAGTCCAAATACATACAAGCATACAAACGTGTGTGTGCATGTCCATGGCTGTGCGTCCCCTGCTCACAAGCTTCCAGGGACTAACAAGATTGTTTCCTTTCCCCTTTAAGTTGGTTAGTTGTTTTATCCCAGAGATAGACAGAGATAAAGCATTTATAAAGTGCCTACTATGTGCCAGCAAATGCACCAAGTGCCAGGGATAGAAAGTTCTTGCCCTCAAGGAGATTGTACTCTAATGGAGAAGAACAAATATAAATGGGAGCTTGAAAGTGGGGATGGGGGTGGGGCACGGCATGCAGAACTGGTATGAGGCCTGGTTCAGAGCCCAGAATCCCTTGGGTACACCCATGCCCTCTTAAAACAGAATGAGATCCTTACTTACACCATTAGGCAGCCAGCTCAGTCTGGTGGGGTCTCCACTCTTGACAAACTTCCTTCCTCTTTCTGCCCTAGCTCCTGAATCCTCCTAGCCATTACCTACAACTGTGGCAGAGGCTTGAGAAGCAGAGACTGAGTCTGCTGGTCAGAGTATCTGTTCACTGAGGGAATGCCCCACAACTAGTGCCTTAGCAGCCCAGCTCATCTTGAGAAGCATTTATTGTCCTGCTTCCAGCGGCTTTCACGAAGCCCCCTGGGCTGCATTCTGGGCAGTGGAATTCTAACCTCCCCTCTAAGCTGAGCCTCAGTCCTGGTGCTTAGCTGTAACTGCCCGAGACACTGCAGGTGTATCCCTAGATTTCACTGCCTGAATAGTCCACGTGGCCTAATAAGTGTTAACATTCATGTTCCTGTAGTCATAGGGGCCTCAGCTAGTCAGGTTTCTCCTGGCATGCCAGACCTGAATAATCTTTTAGTCTTCCTGGTTTTCCGTTTGAAAGCTTTAGAACAAAGACTTGGAAGAAAACGGTAATTTCCTCAGTTATTCATCTTATCCCTCAATTTCTGGACTGAAGGGCAGATTTGCTTTGGGACTCTGATTCAGTCTGACCAACTGAGGGGAGAGAAACCTGTACCCTACTGAGAGCAAGGTCAGCACTTCATGCAGCTCTCCTACTCCTTCCACCAAAAACCATGCCTATCACCTGCAGACCTTCATCCCAGAGAGGTCACACTATCAAGGGAAGCCACTCCATATATTCCTTGTAATCCTAGAATATCATCCTGTGTGCATAGCCCCTTCCTTTCTTACCTCCTCTAAAACTCTTATCCCCATTCCACTCAGTCCTATACATCTCCGGATACAATTTATTCCACTATTAATCCTTTCTACTCTTTGAAGAGGCAGCTGGTGGCTCAGTGGACAGAGCATTAGACCTAAAGTCAGGAAGACCTAAATTAAAATCTGCCTTCAGATGGCTGGGTGACCCTGGTTAAGTCATTTAGCCTCTGTTTGCCTCAATGAAATGGGGATTATAATAGCATCTGCCTTTCTGGGTTGTTGTGAAGATCCATTGAGATCATGTTTGTAAAAATTCTGCTTAGCATAGCACATGGCACACAGTAGGTACTATTCTCTTCCCCTTTCTGCTCTATTAGGAAACTCTGTTATAATGATATCCCCCTACTTCTTTTTCCTCAGTTGCTCTTTTTTTTTTTTTTTGGCTTGCATCAGTCAAAGTTTGACTTTCCCTTTAGAACATCACATCCCTGGCTAGTTTATCTGAGGGAGTAGACCTATGTTCTTGGAATGTGACAGAGGCGTTGGCATACTCTTTACCTTGGAGAATTCTAAGTCATCTATCTCTAGATGAATTAGAAAGATGATCTTTGAATTCTTTTCCAACTCAACGAATCTATGCTTCTAAATGTCTGAGAATACTGGGTTTGTGACTTAGCACCCAGAACAGTTGGCCAGTCAACTGATGACAGAATTTTCCACTTTCCACTTGCTGTGGCCTAGGAGAGATAGACTGAGCTAAAGGGAGTTAAGTAATTTTAAATGATCCCCTCATTGTAAATCCAGTGACCTTTACTGCATTTCTCATTCTCCCCAACCACTAGGTAGCTTTTATTACTGATAACTATCTCCTCCTTCTTGATAGTCTTCCCTTTCTTGGCTATTATGTTGTTTGGTCACTGACTCTTCATGATCCCATTTGGGTTTCTTTTTTTTTTGGCAAAGATACTAGAATGGTTTTCCATTTCCTTCTCCAGCTCATTTTACAGATGAGGAAACTGAGGCAAATAGGAGGAAATGACTTGCTCAGACGCATACAGCTACTAAGTTTCTGAAACTTGATTTAAATTCAGATCTTTCTGACTCCAGACCTGGTGCTTTATGCACTGTATTACCTAGCTGCTTACTTGTCTTTTATAATCCCATACTGGTCTTCTTGCTACCTCCTTTCATCCCTTGTATCTTTTTAATGCGTCCCTCTTCTTTATTTTGCCCTATAAGTATATACCCTCTCTTAGGTTCTGTCTTTAATCCTCTGTTCTCTCCCTATATTTTCTTCAACCAAGGCATCTATTGACTTCAATGAATTCCTCAAAACAGATGATTTCCGAATATATTTATCTATCAATTTTAATTGAGTTCCTGTCTTCCATTTCTCATCTCTAAAATGCCCATTGAATATTTCCTCTTGGATGTCATGCTACTGACTTCAAACTCAGCATATTTGATCTAAATGAATGCTCATCCTTCTACAAACCAGTTTCCCTTCCTTGTTTCTCCATTTCTGTCAGTAGTGCCATTATTCTTCTAGCAACTCAGGCTAGGAATGTCAGAGTCATCTTGTATTCCTTTCTCTCCTCCATCTGCTCCTGTCCTATCAGTCACCATGTCCTGAAGATTCTTCCTTCCCACTATTGTATCTCTTAAACCTATTCCCTTCCTCCCTATTCGCAATGCTTTTGCCCTAGTGCACACCCTTACTACCTCATAACTGGACCAGACATAAAGAATTATAAAGTTGAAAAGGACCTTCCGTGATGTATGAACATCCAACCTTTCCTTGAAAACTTCCCATAATGTAGATCTCAGGATATGCACAGCTCATTCCATTTTCAACCTGCTCTAATTGTTAGGAAGCATTTAATTAAGCTTTTCCCCTGTGACTTATACCCAGTAGTCCTTGTACTGCCCTTTGGAGTAATTCATAAGTCCAACTCATTTTGGTATGGCAGATCTTCAAATATTTTTAAGACCATTGTCATGCTCTTCCTTTTCTCCAGTTCTACTCTACCCAGTTTCTTTAATAGTTGCTTATATGGCACGGTTTTGCATCTCACCCTTCTGGGTGTCCTCTGCCAGTCTGTTCATGTCACTTTTACAACTTGGAACCTAGAATTAAGCACAATATCTTAGATCTGGTCAGAGCAGGAAAAAGTGCCTCTCATTTTGGACACTATCCTTTTATTAAAGCAACCTAAGACTTCATTAGCTCCTTTTCAATGTACTAGTCTAATCATTTCCCTTTAATCTTAATATTTATACAATTGATTTTTTAACTTGAGTACGAAGACTGTGCATTTCTCTTTATTAAATTTTATCTTAATAGACTCTGCCCATCATTCTAGCCTATTGAGATCTTTTTTGAATTCTCACGCTCTAATTCAAAATATTTGCTATACTTCTCAGCTTTGTAGTATTTTATAGTATCAGTAAAGATCCCACTTGGGGGGGCAGAGCCAAGATAGCAGAGTAGAAAGATGCACATACTGTATCTCTTCCTCCACAATCCATAAAATACCTGTAAAAAATGACTCTCAACAAATTCTAGAGCAGCAGAAGTCACAGAACAACAGAGTGAAAGAGATTTCCAGCCAGAGGTAACCTAGAAGGCTGTCAAGAAAGGTCTATCCCACAGGACACTGAGTGGAGAAGAGTCCAGTCCTGGGCGCCCAGCACTGGGAGGAACAGGAATAGGAACAGGTCTCCAGGGCAGAATCCCCAACAGGGAGGGTCTCAGATTCATCAACCCACAAGTACCAAAGAAAGCTTCAAAGGTCAGTGAGAGGGCTTCCCCAGCTGGGCGAGAGGGGAGCAGGGTGCCCTCCAGCACATGCCCCAGGTGGTGGTGGTAGTGGTGGCAGTAGCGGTGGCATCCATCTGTGAAGCACTTGGCCTAAAGACCCTAGGGGAATTGAACAGCTGATCTGAACCTCAGCCCTGAGTGGCAGCCCTGCCCCCACCTAAAGCTCCTGGGGGAATTAAGCAGTTGATCTGAATCTCAGCCCTGAGCACAGTCCTGGGCTAAGGAGGACCACATGGACCCTCCTCTTGACAAAGGATTCAGAAGTCAAGTAACTGGCTGGGAAAATGCCCAAAAAAGGGCGAAAAAAATAAGACCACAGAAAGTTACTTTCTTTGTGAACAGGTATTTCCTTCCATCGTTTTGGATGAGGAAGAACAATGCACATTGTCAGAGTAAGTCAAGGCTTCTGCATCCAGTACCTCCAAAATGAATATGCAATGGGCTCAGGCCATGGAAGAGCTTGAAAAGTAAGTCAACAGCTTGCTAAAGAAGACCCCAAAAAAATGCTGAAGAAAATAACACCTTTAAAAATAGGCTAACTCAATTGGCAAAAGAGGTTCAAAAAGCCAATGAGGAGAAGAATGCTTTAAAAAGCAGAATTAGTCAAAAGGAAAAGGCGGTTCAAAAGCTCACTGAAGAAAACAGTTCTTTCAAAATTAGAATGGAACAGATGGAGGCTAATGACTTTATGAGAAACCAAGAAATCACAAAACAAAACCAAAAGAATGAAAAAATGGAAGATAATGTGAAATATCTCATTGGAAAAACAACTGACCTGGAAAATAGATCCAGCAGAGACAATTTTAAAATTATGGGACTACCTGAAAGCCATGATCAAAAAAAAAGCCTAGACATCATCTTTTATGAAATTATCAAGGAAAACTGCCCTGATATTCTAGAACCAGAGGGCAAAATAAGTATTGAAAGAATCCACCGATCACCACCTGAAAGAGATCCAAAAAGAGAAACTCCTAGGAACATTGTGGCCAAATTCCAGAGTTCCCAGGTCAAGGAGAAAATATTGCAAGCAGCTAGAAAGAAACAATTCAAGCATTGTGGAAATACAATCAGGATAACACAAGATCTAGCAGCTTCTACATTAAGGGATCAAAGGGTGTGGAATAGGATATTCCAGAAGTCAAAGGAACTAGGACTAAAACCAAGAATCACCTACCCAGCAAAACTGAGTATAATACTTCAGGGGAAAAAATGGTCTTTCAATGAAATAGAGGACTTTCAAGCATTCTTGATGAAAAGACCAGAGCTGAAAAGAAAATTTGACCTTCAAACATAAGAATCAAGAGAAGCATGAAAGGGTAAACAGCAAAGAGAAATCTTAAGGGACTTACTAAAGTCCAACTGTTTACATTCCTACATGGAAAGACAATATTTGTAACTCTTGAAACTTTTTTCAGTATCTGGGTAGTTGGTGGGATTCCACACACACACACACACACACACACACACACACACACACACACACACACACACACCCCACACACAGAGAGAGACAGAGAGCACAGGGTGAATTGAATAGGATGGGATCATATCTTAAAAAATGAAATTAAGGGGTGAGAGAGAAATATATTGGGAAGAGAAAGGGAGAAATGGAATGGGGCAAATTATCTCTCATAAAAGAGGCAAGCAAAAGACTTTTTAAGTGGAGGGAAAAAGAGGGGAGGTAAGAGAAAAACATGAAGTTTACTCTCATCACATTCCACTAAAGGAAGGAATAAAATGCACACTCATTCTGGTATGGAAACCTATCTTACAATACAGGAAAATTGGAAGAGAAGGGGATAAGCAGGGTGTGGGGGATGATGGAAGGGAGGGCAATGGGAGGAGGGAGAAATTTGAAGTGAACACTCTTGAGGAGGGACAGGATCAAAAGAGAGAATAGAAGCAATGGGGGGCAGGATAGGATGGAGGGAAATATAGTTAGTCTTACACAACATGACTATTATGGAAGTCATTTGCAAAACTACACAGATATGGCCTATATTGAATTTCTTGCCTTCCCAAAGGGAATGGATAGGGAGGGAGGGCTGGGGAGAAGTTGGAACTTAAAGTTTTAGGAACAACTGTTGAGTACTATTCTTGCTACTAGGAAATAAGAAATACAGGCAATGGGGTGTAGAAAGTTATCTGGCCCTACAGGACAAAAGAGAAGATAGGGACAAGGGAAGGGATGGATGATGGAAGAGAGGGCAGATTGGTGATAGGGGCCATTAGAATGCTCAGTGTTTTGGGGTAGGAGGAGGGGACAAATGGGGAGAAAATTTGGAACCCAAAATTTTGTGAAAATAAATGTTAAAAGTTAAATAAAGTAAAAAAAAAATTATAATAAAAAAATGAGAGTGGAGCAGATGGAAGCTAATGACTATATGATAAACCAAGAAATTACAAAACAAAATCAAAAGAATGACAAAATAGAAGATGATGTGAGGTATCTCATTGAAAAGACAACTGACCTGGAGGATAGCTCCAGGAGAGACAATTTAAAAGTTATGGGACTACCTGAAAGCCATGATCAGAAGGGGAGCCTAGACATTATCTTTAATGAAATTGTCAAGGAAAGCTGCCCTGATATTCTAGAACCAGAGGGCAAAATAGGTATTGAGGGAATCTGCTGATCACCTCCTGAGGGAGACCCGAGAAGGGAAACTCCTAGGAATATTGTGACCAGGTTTCAGAGTTCCTAGGTCAAGGAGAGAATGTTGCAGGTAGTTAGAAAGAAACAATTTGAGTATTATGGAGGTGCAATCAGGATAACACAGGACCTAGCAGCTTCTGTATTAAGGGATCAAAGGGCTTGAAATAGGATGTTCCAGAAGTCAAAGAAACTGACATTGGAACCAAGAATCACCTACCCAGCAAAACTGAGTATGGTACTTCAAGGGAAAAAATGGTCATTTAATGATATTGAGGACTTTCAAGCATTCTTGATGAAAAGACCAGAACTGAAGAGAAAATTTGGCTTTCAAACACAAGAATCAAGAGAAGCATGAAAAAGTAAACAGGAAAGAGAAATCATAAAGGACTTTCTAAAGCTGAAGTGTTTACATTCCTACATGGAAAGATAATATTTGTAACTCTTGAGACTTTTCTCAGTATTTGGATAGGTGGAGGGGTTATACACACACACATATAGACAGAGAGCACAGGTTGAGTTGGTTCAGAAGAGATGATATCTATTAAAAAAATAAAATTAAAGGGTGAGAGAGGAATATATTGGGAGAAGAAAGGGAGAAATGGAATGGGGTAAATTATCACTCATAAAAGAGATAAGAAAAATCTTTTTCAATGGAGGAGAAAAGGGAGGAGGTGAGAGGGGAAAAATGAAGCTTACTCTCTTCACATATGGCTTAAGGAGGGAATAACATGCTCACTAAATTTGGTATGAAAATCTATCTTACACTAGAGGAAAGTAGGGGAGAAGGGGACAAGTGGGATGAGGGGGATTATAGAAGGGAGGGCAAATGGGGGAAGGGAGTAACTAGAAGTAAACACTTTTGAGAAGGTACAAGGTCAAATGAGAGAATAGAATAAGGGGGGACAGGGTAGGATGGAGGGAAATATAGTTAGTCTTACACAATATAACCATATTGAAGTCTTTTCCAAAATGACACATATATAGCCTATACTGAATTACTTGCCTTCTCAGTGGGGACGGGTGGGAAGGGAAGAAGGGAGAAAAGTTGGAATTCAAAGTATTAGAAATGAATGTTGAGAATTGTTATTGCATATAACTGGGAAATAAGAAATACAGGTAATGGGGTATAGAAATCTATCTTGCCCTACAAGAAAAGTGAGAAGATGAGGATAAGAGAAGGATGGGGTGTGATAGAAGAGATGGCACATTGAAGGAAGGGGTAATTAGAAAGAAGGTTGTTATGGGATGGGGGGAGGGGAGAGATGGAGAGAAAAATTGGAACTCAAAATTTTGTGGAAATGAATGTTGCAATCTAAAAATAAATAAACAAATAAAAATGCAAAAAAGAAGTTCCTACCTATATCTTTTAAACTGATTTTTATTAAGATATTTTATTTTCATTTCAGTCGCATTTGCCTGCAATTTCCTCCTCCTTTTAGACAGTGATCCCTTAAAACGAATAATCTTTTTCAAAGATGAAAAAAAAAAACAATAAGCAAAACAATATACAATATTGGGGAAAAAAATCTGATTTTATATACACTTTTTATGCGCTCATGTCTTCCTACCTTTCCTAAGTATATCTGGTGGAGTTGTCTTTCATATCTCTTCTTTGGGGCCAAGCTTGTTCTTTAATATTTTACAACATGCAGTTTTGATTGTTTTGGGGTGGTTGTTGCCATTTAAATTGATCTAGTCATTATATGTATTGTTCCTTGACTCCGTTCACTTCATTCTGCACTAGTTAATATGTCTTTCATGCTTTTCTGTATTCATTATGTTTTATGTTTCTTACAGCACAGTAATATTCTATTGCAATCATGTACCACTGCTTGTTTAACTATTCTCCTGCCCTCTCCTGAGGGCACTAACTTCACAGCTCTACCAATAATTCGTCAGTGTGCCTATTTTTCCAAAACCTTTCCAACATAGGCTATTCCCATCTTTTGTCATCTTTGCAAACTGTGTCTACTTAAATTTTAATTCAAGTTGTTGATAAAATATTGAACACACCACCAGGGTCAAGAACAGAATCCTGGGCCATACCACTAGTGCCCTCCCTCCTTCCTGGTAGATCCATTAAATTTGATCGTTACTCAACTAGGTACAAATCTTTGTAATTATATTATTGTCCAAGCTGACATTTCTCCATCTTACCAAATGAGTAGCTCCATTGATTCTTTGCTTCCTTGTTCTTCTTGCCTAGCTATAACTTTAAAAAGTCCAGTTTATTACTAGTTCTATTTTCAGGGGTCTAAACATCTGCAGACATTACAATTCTCAAATTGCTCCTTTGTATCTGTCCATAGTTATGTGCCTCTGTTCCTATTTTTTTCCTTTTTGTAATTTAGCACTTGGACTTGAGGAAACAGCTAGAGTACTACTTCTCCAAGCAGAGAGATTTCATCTTTTTCCACCTGAGGTCCCAGGTTGACTCTCCATTGTTGCTCTACTAGAGCTTTGCTCTCTGCAGTTCAACTTCTTTCTTCTTTGGTGCCATTTATAGGCTAGTATGAAGGGTGGAGCTCAGATCTATAGAGGCCAGAGATCATGATTAGCCAGATGCCAAAGTTGTGATTGACGATTAGTTGTGGAAGATGAGCCATATTCCTGATGTCTTAGCCCAAAGTCTTCCTTCATTGGCCCACACAATCCAGAGCTTAGTACAGTGCCTGGAACATAATTTATAGCTTCCCAAAGTGGGCAATACTGTATCAGTTTTATGTTGTGTTGTGGTGGCACTATCTTGAAGAATTCAGAGTCAGATTACCTCTAATCAAGGTATAGGAATTTATTGAGCCTCCAAGAAGTGGGCTAGTTTCCAAGATGAACCACAAACTTAGTAAGACAATAGAGACAAATTATAGTATAATGATGCTGATTACATAACAGAAATTATGAGTATTAAAAAGGTAGGAGGGGTTTGTCAAGGGATTAGATCATAGGAAAGGGGTCCCTTCTATGTTTGGTGTTCAAACATCCTGGTTGTGCTCTCCTCCGATTGGCTAGCTATTGTGGTCCTATTTGGTCAAGATGAATAGTTAAGTATTGTAGTCCTTTCTCAGGGCTAAATGGATGATGTGATTGTGGTTGAGTACAAGAACATACCTATTCAAATATGTGAATTGGATCTGGGGGTAGTGGTTGTATTGAGTCTGGGGCCCTGTGGTGTGTTGGTTAAATCAGGACTTGCCTACTGTTCAGTGGAGCCCATAAGGAAAGTAGAATATTGTGGCTGGGATTAGCTTTGTTAGAATTTCATCAATATTATCCCCTGGGGGGTGCTGGAACAATCCGGGGGGCAGTAGTGCAGTTGGAGGGTATTGAATAAAAATAAGGGGACAGTGGAAGTATAAGGAAGGAAAAGAGAACAAAAATTTAAAAATTTGAAAAAGCATTCAGGTATGTTTCATCTGTTGTGTAACAGAGTTAAAATCATAGTGATTATGTTATTTTCCAACAAACACACAAAATGCAAGTTATAACTGATCAGTGGTCAAATCTGCCAACAGGTCTTAACAAGCAAGTGTTGGCAAGTAAGAATGTCAGAAAGTTCAGCATGCATCATAGCAATGACTTGTTTACAATACAATACTATACAATTACATGACACAGTACTGGATCAACAAAATTTCAATGCAGGACCCCTCCCCCCCATAAATTTACAATAAATTATTAAATTTAAGATGCATTATTTTTTTTAAATCGTATTTTTTGAAATGTTGCAAAAAAAAACTAAAGGGTTGAACAAAGTAGATTTTTGGAACACTAAGTGAAGAGAGTAGTCCAGGGAGGGACAAGGTTGAGTAGAGTGTGAAGGTCTGGGACGATAAGTGCTCCAGATCTTTTAACCATTTGGAGGTCACGCACAAGGAGCCAACTCCATCTATCAGACCTGTAGACTGAAAAGATGAGCATATTCACGGGGAAGTACAGGAGACAAGAAGGCCTTTGGACAAGTAGGCATTGACAAGGGAATGAACCACCTCAGTGCTAAGCAGGTATTGATGTATCAAGGTTAAGGGTCCAACTGCCCAACAATAGGTAGGGCACTGCTGACCTAGCAGGGCAACATCTGAAGCCTACAAATCAAATTGATTTGATCAAGAGCAGGAAGGTTAGAAAGGGTTAAGGCAGGGGGGGAGAACCTGTGTCCTTGAGACCACATGTGGTCTCTAGGTCCTCAAGTGTGACCCTTTAACTGAAACCAAACTTCACAGAACAATCTCCTTAATAAGTGGATTTGTTCTGTAAAACCTGGACTCAGTCAAAAGACCTCACCCAAGGACCTAGGAGACCACATGTAGCCTTGAGGCCACGCTTTCCCCATATTAGATGTATCTGTCTCTATCTCATTAAAAAAAAAAACTGGATGTAGGATTAACACAACAACGATGCCAACAGCTAAAAAAGATCTAGCATCTGATAAAATCGAGACTAGACCAAATACCAACTAGTTAGTATTTCTAAACTGGACTTTGAAATTATCTGGTCCAATTATTTGACTTTAGAGATGAAGAGATTGGGGCAAGTGGCTGAGGTGAGGTTTGAAGCTCAGACTCTTCCATTTCCCAGTTCTTACCTCAGTCATTCAAAATAGTTGTCATTTTAGAGGATGCGTAGGACAGTGGAAGGTGCAGTTAAGTGGCACACTGGGCCTGGAGTCAGGGAGACTCAACTTCATGAGTTCAAATCTGGCCTCAGATACTTACTGTGTGACCATGGGCAAGTCATTTAACCTTGCTTGCCTCAGTCTCCTCATCTGTAAAATGAGCTGCAGAAGGAAATGGCAAATCACCCCAGTATCTTTGCCAAGGAAACCACAAATGGGTCATAATAAGTTGGGCACAACTGAAATGACTCAGCAACAAGGATATGAAGAAGAGGAATGACTCTGGAGCCAAAGGTCTGGGTTCAAACACTAGCTCTGATTATACCTGTGTGACATCAGGCAAGTAAGCTGCATCAGCCTCAGTTCCTCATCTGTAAAGTGAGGCAGTTGGACTTAAAGGCTTTGAGATCCCTTTCAGATCTAGATTTATGAACCAATGATCTGGTGAACTAGAGATTTTTCAGCATAATAAGACTCCTTTGCAGTTCCCTGATGCTTCACTGTTGACGTGGAGGTGAAGGTGACACTAGACTCTGTATTTAACAAGCATAGGTAGATCCTGCCAAAAGGGAAAGGGCAGAGGGATCAATACAATGCTTGTGCTTGGAGTACCAGTTTAACTTGTCCAGAGAGGTTCATCACTGAAAGCAGATGCATTGTTTTGGCCACAGCAGAGATTCTTAACCTTGGCTCAAGGGGTCCCTGGATAGATTCTAGGGGTCTGTGAATTTGTATGGGAAAAAACTGACATCTTTCTTTTCACCAGTGTCTCACTGAATGTCAGCATTTCCTTCCATTATGAATGCAGACAACAAACATTCTGAGAATGATCCCTGGGCTTAACCAGATTGACAAAGGGAGCCATCTCTCTCTCTCTCTCTCTCTCTCCCTCTCTGTTTCTCTCCCTCTCACACCCCCCCCCCACCCACATACACACACCCCACACCCACAAATACCCACATACACACCCACACTTAAAAATCCTTTCCTGGGGATTTAGCAACTCTTTACTCATAGATTTACACATCTGATCATCAAGTTAGGGTTCAAGGTTCAAGGTTGGTTAATCTGCTGGAGGACGAATGCTGGGTTTGATGTGAATTAAGAAGCACTTTGATGGTATAGGGAACATGTACTGTTAGGGAAGAGTCAAGACAAATGTCCTTGGTGGCAAAAATAAGGATAGCTGTGGCTACCACAACACAGACACAGGACACCCTTGGCTACATTGTCCAGAGTCTTACTATAGTATCCCACAGGGCAAAAGTTTTCATTATGTTTTTGTGCTAGTATGCCAAATGCATTCTCTCCTTTCTCAGAGGCAAATAGGTTAAATGGAAGGGAATAGTTGGGGAGGCCCAAAGTGGGTGTTAGAGGGTCAATTTCAAAGAATCAAAAGAATGCTGAGTGTCAGGGGAGAGAGCTTCGGTCTCAGGTCCAGGGTTTTTGAGAAGGTCATAAAGGTGATGAGCAGTACTTGGGAAATCAGGAATCCAGAGATGGTAGTATCCTCTACCAGACCAAAGAAGGCACAGAACTGATGCTTAGTGCAAGGCACAGGAAACTGATTGATATCCTTAAGGTGGGATGAGTGGAGGTAGAGGCCAGAGACAGAGAGGTAGTGTGCCAGAAATTTTACAGAGGGGAGAGCAAAATGAAGTTTATCCTGAGAAGCATTACGGTCCCTTGCTGCTAAACCATTAAGAAAGTACACAGTTTTGTATCGGGAGGGGGAACAGAGAAGAGCATCAGCACACTGAAAGAGAACCATATCCTTAGAATCTAATGAGGAAAGGTCTTGCCTCAGAACCTGGGAGAAATAGGAGGGGGATTTGGTGAATCCCTGAGGAAGAACCCATCCAGGTATATTGATGCCCTTCCCAAGTAAAGGCAAAAATGAACTGGCTTTCAGGAGCAACTGGGATGGAGAAAAAGGCATTACAGTCACTGTGAAGAGAGTAGTCCAGGGAGGGACAAGGTTGAGTAGAGTGTGAAGGTCTGGGACGATAAGTGCTCCAGATCTTTTAACCATTTGGAGGTCACGCACAAGGAGCCAACTCCATCTATCAGACCTGTAGACTGAAAAGATGAGCATATTCACGGGGAAGTACAGGAGACAAGAAGGCCTTTGGACAAGTAGGCATTGACAAGGGAATGAACCACCTCAGTGCTAAGCAGGTATTGATGTATCAAGGTTAAGGGTCCAACTGCCCAACAATAGGTAGGGCACTGCTGACCTAGCAGGGCAACATCTGAAGCCTACAAATCAAATTGATTTGATCAAGAGCAGGAAGGTTAGAAAGGGTTAAGGCAGGGGGGGAGAACCTGTGTCCTTGAGACCACATGTGGTCTCTAGGTCCTCAAGTGTGACCCTTTAACTGAAACCAAACTTCACAGAACAATCTCCTTAATAAGTGGATTTGTTCTGTAAAACCTGGACTCAGTCAAAAGACCTCACCCAAGGACCTAGGAGACCACATGTAGCCTTGAGGCCACGCTTTCCCCACCCTGGGATTAAGGGAAAAAGACCTAAGGGAATGGAGACACTCTCTGGGGAGGGGCTGGGTGTAGGTGAAAAGAGACACAAGGAAGGAGTCCCTTTTAGACCAAAAGAAATGGTAGCCTGAAATTTATGAAACAAATAGTGCCCTAGTAAGGGACTAGGGGCATCAGGAACTAGGACAAAAGTTACTAATTCCTCTAGTAAAAAGTGGAAGGGGCTCTGAGACATGGACTACAATGGTCTTGTTAGCAATCCGCACAACTGAAATGGACTTGTGACTGGGGGAGGGAAGCAGGGAAAGCAGAGGGGTTTAAAATTAAGAGTGTGGCACTAGTGTCAATGAGGACAGACACCTCTTGCCCTTGTACCAGCAGTGAGACATCTCTGACATGGGAATCACAGGCATGATCTGAATGTTCCCCTCCTTGTGCCACCCCTCCCTGGAGTCTGGTTATGCTGAGTGGTTGGGGTTTTGTGTTTGTGGGGGGTCCCTCCATACCTTGTGGGGCACTTTCCCATTCTCAGAATCTACTCATCTTCATTCTACATTCAGATCTCCAGGGACCAAGTTTTTTACAGTAATCACAAACTCCTAGCTTATGGTTCTTGTTAGTAAGAGGAATTGTCCTTTACCTTTCTGAGGGTACAGAAGGGACACAGGGAAAGAGAGATTGCTTCAGTTGCTGGGGAGTTGCAAGATGTATGTTGTAGAATTCCTTTTTGGCATCTTTTAAGTTCCCTCTTACTGATTTCCTCCGCCTCCCCCAGAGTGGCAGCTAGCCGTGCTGCAGACTCAGAAATTCACTATCAGAATGTTGCCAGTCAGGAATAGTTAGATTAATTTGTTTAGAGATAGGTAGATAAAGATCATTAACAAAGTAGGATAGAAACCGAATTTGACCTACAACATCATTTTGCTGGAGACTGGAGTTTGCATCAAAAGTGTGGGTGAGTCTGTCATAAAATTCATAGATTCCCCTTTGTATCTCAGACCTTTGTTAAATCGGTGGGTGGAAGGAACACAAAGGGGTATGCTCCTGACTCTGGCCTTCTGTATCCCAATCTCTCTTAAGATTCTCCCTCTGGTTCCTTCCAGGCAGCTTTTCAGTTCTTTTGGTTTCCCCATTCCTGATCAGGGCAACCATAAGCTGAAACAGGTCCAGATACCCTGGTCTGTATGGATATAGGGTAAATTGAAACTACTTGCAAAGCCTATAGGATCTTCCTTGAAGTTTCCCTCCAGCTTCCCAGGTTCCCCACCCTGACCTCGGTTATGCTGACCAGAAACTCAGTCAAATTTAAAGACTGATGTGAAGAGTTTTGTCACAACTACATATCTCAAGCAACCCATGTCTTACCTGAAAACTGACGCCATATTGATCAAATAGGTGTTGTTTCCATGTTCCTTTGATTGTGTACAGATTTTTCTGACTTTAGGAATTGCCCTTGTTGATTCTACCCCTCCCTGTTTGGAAAGTCCCTGATCTTTCATCCAATAAAAAATCAGATTTCTTACTGTTGTATTGTTTTCTTTTAATTGGCCTTTTATAATTTAGTCTTTCCTATTAAATTGGTCCTATATGATTAATTGTTTTTAACATAGAAAAGTTTGTCTCCCTCTGTATTCAGGGTCCAGGTCTAAGTTGAAGAATTTTGGTTCCACTTTGTTACTCAATTGGCATGCTTTGTGTAATAAGTTGATATGCTTAGACGAGTGAGCCTTCGTTTTCCTTAGTCATTTCATCTTTCACATGTCATAGTGGGAAGGGCACATTATGAAAGACTTTGAACACAAAAAACAGCATTTTATATTTGATCCCACAGGTGATGGGAGACACTATAGTTTACTGAAAAGAGGTGGATGTGTGGGGTTAATATTGTTAGATTGGAGCTTTAAGAAGAACACTTGGATAGCTGAGTGGAGGATGAACTGAAGTGGAGAAAGGTAAGGAAGGGAGACCAACCAGCAGTAGTGGGATGATGAGGACCTGTATGAGAAGAGAGAAGGGGGCATATTAGAGAGATGTTACAAAAGCAAAATAGACAGGTAAAATTGCAACTGATTAAATATGGGAGGTGAGAGAGTGAGGACTTCAGGATGAAAACTAGGTGTCAAGTTTAGGCAGCTGGGAGGATGATGGGACCCTCCACAGTAATAGGAAAGTTAGGAGGAAAGGAGAGCCTGGGGAAAAGATTATTTCAGTTTTGGACACTTGGAGTTTACAGCTGCCTATGAGACGTCTGATTTGAGATGTCCAATAGGCAGTTGGAGACTGGAGATTAGGGTTGGATATCTAGATATGGGAATTATTAGCATAAAAAAAATTGAATCCTTGGGAACTGATGAGATTACCAAGCAAAAATAGTATAAAGGAAGAAGAAAAGGGACCCCAGGACAGAGCTTTGGAAGTTCCCCATAGTTAGTGAGCTGGATGAAGATTTAGCAAAGGAGACTGGGAAGAAGTAGGGGTAGGAGGGGAAAGATTGACCTTGAGAAAATCTTACCATATGAATAATCTTACCAAATGAACGATAATTGTAGCCTGGAGAGGTTAAATACCATCTCTTCCCTCCCCCCGTCCCCGCCCCCACTCCCCACCCCCTCAGCCCTCTCACCTGTGCAGAGTTCAAATGAATATCAGAAATAGCTTTAAAGGGGAAAGGTCACACACAGGGCTGTCAGAGGGAGGTGTGCAAGGGTAGGAATGGATAATGAGCTAGACTAGACCTAAAGATTTGTGCTGTAAAATTTGGATTCAATCAAAAGGTTGCACTTAAGGATTTAGAAGGCCACGTGTGTGTGGCCTTTAGGCTGCAGGTTCCCCACCCCTGGACTAGGGAGTTTCATCTGAAAAGTCTTAGAGAGAAGAATGGCTTTGAGTTGATTGTGTATACACAAGCCTCACTGCTTTATTGGACCCAGATAGGGACCCAGAGAGAAGCCTTCCTGGGTCAGAGCCCAGCAGCCCAGATCCCTGAAAGCCAGGCAATGATTTAAGGACCAGCACTCTTGAGTTTTTACCCAACAACAGGGTTTTTACCGAGCCAGTCTCTAACCAAGAACCTTTGAAGCCACATAAACCCAGGTCTAGAGATGGGAGTGCCAATAATTAAGTAGCTTAATTAATCAGTTTCAGAGTTAGGAATGTTCTCTTAGCTGAAGTAACAGCAGAGGTTACATCCTTAAATCACAAGTGGGGAAGGTGGATTACAAACAATCATTAAAGGTTTCCCATGAGAAACATACAACTCTGGAGTCAAGTCTTTGAGAGTTGTGACTACTTCCCCTAAGGTACAGAACCAGAGTTCTGTGATGGGAACAGGTTCTACAATTTTTGATTCACTTCACTTAAGGTCCAGTGATTGTGAGTGTTGTTAGGGTTTTGATTAATCAGTTTAGACTGCATTGTGATCTCTGACTCCCAAGCCAGAGTAAGCTCTTGAGAAAACTAATTATTAGCTTATTTGTTACATATATCATATCCAATAATATGAAAATTATAAATTCCATTTTCAGTACTTATCAGTAAGGATGACTTATGGTCTCTACAACACTATCTAGCATTTATTTAAACACTTTTTCATTCTTTGTTTCATGGGTGTACACCTTGTTTCCCTAACTAAGCTTCTGGACAGCAGGGACTGAGGTTGTTTCTGCCACAGAATCTACCATAGGTAGGAGGCAGATAAGTTCCTGTTGATTGGGAATGGGATTGGGAAGGAGGATGAGCAGGACACCTAAAAAGTTAACATTATAACTGCCAAGTAAAAACAGTCACATGAATGGCAGAATAAAGGGAAGTGGGGCTGGAGCAGGTCAATGACAACTATAAAATCTGAGTCTTGTCTCCTATGTGGGAGACCATGGGAATGTGGGTTGGTTCCAGAAGTGCTACAGGATTCATATCTCTTTGTGGGGATCCCCAAGGTCTATTTCAGATGCAACCTAACTGATAGGACAGGGTCAAGAAGCAAGGGTGGCAATTAAAGTCTCTGTTATAAGGCTAGAAACATTAGAAGGTCTAAGTCTACGTGATGGCATCTTTAAAGAAAAAATAATTTGGCTTCTTGTTTAACTTGTAATTTTTTCTGTGACCTTGGGCAAGTCATTTAAACCTAACTTAATATTCTTCTTCTTCTGTCAAATGGGCATTAACAAATGGATAGAGCACCAGTGCAGGAGTCAGGAGGACCTAAGTTCAAATCTCACCTAAGACACTTGACACTCACTAGCTATGTGACCTTGGGCAAGTCACTTAACTCCAATTGACTCATCCTGGGTCATCTCCAGTCATCCTGATGAATATCTGGTCACTGGATTCAGATGGCTCTGGAGGAGAGGTGAGGCTGGTGACCTGCACAGCCCTCCCTCACTGAAAACAAAGTCAAGTGCAAGTCATGTCATTATTTCTCTGATGGCATGATCTTCTTTGGCAACCAAGGACCAACGCACACATTAACAAATGGATAATGAAAGCATTGATTAAGCACTTGCTGCAAGCAAAGTCCTGTTAAGCACTGAAGATACAAATAGAAAAGCAAAACAATGAAAAGAGTAATATATGGGCAAGTATGCAGCATTCTGTAAAACTGAGATATTGAATAATGAAACAACAGATTTTAGATGTGAAAGGACCTGACTGATTACTTGCCCAAACTTCTCATTTTACAAAGATTATGTTTTCAACATTCCTTCCAGGTTTTCTGGAGAGAAAGTGAGAGGCAGATTTGGGGAGTTAACAGATAGTTAAGAAGAGTTTGAAAATGGCATTTAAATATCTAGACCAGTTTAAACTGTAGAAATCACAGGCTCTTCTCCAGTGATGAAATATACCTAATTAGATCTAGTAAAAATAGAGCTGATTGTAATTTTGCAAATCTAATGAAATGGCTTTAAACTGAAAAGGGAAAGAGAGAAAATGCCTTTTTATATCTAACATTCTAAGGATGATAAAGAATAGCTACAATAAAGGAAGAAAAATAGGAATTCAGACTCCCAGAAATTTAAAGGAGCCCAAAATCCTAGAGAAAAGGAGTCTGTAATAAAATCTATGCTGTGTTCTTGTTCTCTCTCTCTCTCTTTCTCTCTCTCTCCCTCTCCCTCTCCCTCTGTCTCTCTCTTTGTCTCTCCCTCTCCCTCTTCTTCTCCATTTTCCTCTTCCTCCCTCCCTCACTCTTCTCCTTTCCTCACCCTCCTTTCTTCCCCAACCCCGTGCCCCACCCTAAGTACAGGTAACAAAGGAGAAGAAAGGATTCTAATTTAAGGAGACAAAGGTGCTCTTACAGGTAAAATGGAGAATTGGTGAGATGGCACCTGTGACTAGATTGTGCCTGTGTAAGGTAATAGGTTATTCAAAAGGAGTAGTATAGATAAAAGAGGTTCTTTACACTTAGTTCAAAAAAATCAACTTTATACATACAAGATGAGTTAGATATAGCTAGGTATCAATTTATCAGCAAGTCATCTGGCAGTTTTTATGGACTACAAACTCAATATGAGTTGACATTGAGATAATAATAGCAAAAAAATGAAACAAAAACTAGTGAATGCAATCTGAGGCATGGTATCCAGTGCTAGGAAGTGATTCTTTGGCTTTTCTCTCTCACAGTCAGGTCTCATCTGGAATATCATGATTATTATATTTTAGGAAAGACATTGGAAACTTAAGAGTGAAAGAGAAGGAGAACTGGTCTGGTTTTAAGAACCTCAAGATAATGCCATAAAAGAGTGGATTGAATGAATTGGAGATATTTTGCCAAGAGGAGAAAATGATTTTTTCTTTGCGGGTTGGGGAGGGGTATGTATGAGGGTGTGGGGGGATGATTTTCAAGTATTTTACAGCTTTGTGATAAAAACACATTTTTCATGTTCTTGAAGGGATTTATTCTGTCGTGTATGGAAGGGATTAGGCTTTTTTTTCCTGCTTGACCTCAGAGAATGGAACTATAAATAATGGGCAAAAGAGAATGGTTTCAGTCCATTATCACACCAGTTATGATGAGACATCCTTTTCTTAAGGATTTATGATTTAGCTGGGAGGTAAGACATATACTACAATTGTGATATATCTAAGTGGATTCTCCATCCAATAGTTCATATTGTATCCCATTCACATCTCATCTACTTGATCCTTAACTTTGTCTTTCCAAAGATCCTTCGGAAAGCATTTCACCAATGCACTGGACACATTTCTCTACATTATCATTCCTCAAACTTTTTGGTCTCAGGATCCCTTTATGCTCTTAAAAATTATCTATGCAGATTATGTCTATTGATATATTTACTGTATTAGAGGTGAAAATGTCTTAGGATTATTATAAAAATTATTGTGAAAATAATTTTCACATCTTGGACCCCTTGAAAGGGTCTTGAGGACACACAGGATTCTCTGGACCACACCTTGGGAACTGATATTCTATGTCTTTTTAGCATTCTGTGAAATATAGACACAAAATACGAAAGGCAGCATATTCAATGAGCCATGTGAGATGTTAGGAGGTTTTTCCCCTTCCAACAACTGACCACTTTAGCTCTGAGGACCAATAAAAACCTTTTAATGCCTGGAAATGCAGCTGAGGATCTGATTTGCTGTGTACTAGGTCCATATCTATGCAGTAACTATCTGCATTAACACATGCAACTCAATTTGAGATTGCAAAGACTTGGTTCTAAAACCAACATCTCCACTGTCATGTGAGGCAAGTCACTTGAACTTTCTCTATTGAAGCATTAATTTTCTCAATGAATTTCTTAAAGTGGGAATGACAATATACACACTATCAACTTCATGGGGCTATTATAAAAAAAATCCACTGTAAATTGTAAAGCATTACAGAAATACAAACTATTATTATTAGTATCTATACTTATATATGTTTCTAAGAACCTCCAAAGATCTCTGAAATTCCTGTATTATTAGTCAGGAATTTAACTGGAGTTACAGGGAATTTTCTAGCTTCAAATCAAATAGCTCTCTGGGATCACAGACCTCAAATCAGAAGCAGAGGAACTATTCTTCTGACCACCTCTTTCTTAGCTTGGGGTGTTCAGCTGACTTTTGTTGCATCTTGTCTATGCAAGGTAACTCAGACACAGCTACACACTAAGAGAATGTCTCTTCCTACATCTCAGTGTATAGGAGCATAGAGCTGCAGATAACCCCCCAAAATGGAAGTTCACAAGATTATAAGAGTATACCCCAGCAACAACAAGCAAGAGATGACACCCTGCAAAGCAGAGGTGTGACTCCCATGAAAGAGCAGCATAATGAAAATAAGGGGCATCTTATAGCTCTATAACTTCAGAGGTATGAGTTGGCCAAGATACGTGCATACCCTAGCCACATGTGTCCTTATGTTTGTGCTTTCCAGGAGCTCTTCACACATGCTTTCTGACATGTATATATACACACCCATATATCTAAGTGTGTATATGTCTATGAAGCACACACACACACACACACACACACACACACACACACACACACACCCTTTATATGCACAAGTTGGATTCTAGGTACATCCCTCTTCACACACATCCCTTTACCATGTATTCACTATCTGTTTATCCTCCATGTTTCTTCCCTGTTTATATATGTTCTATGAATTTCCTCATTAGTTATAGGGTAATCCATAGAAAATGTACTCCATTTGTACATGTAGAAATCTTTTCTAATAATTTTTTTTTGCTATACTATTTGAATAAATGTGGTTTATTTGCAACTAGAAGCTCCATATCATAGTAGATATGGAACTAGTCTTGGAGGCAGAAAGACCTGGGTTCAAGTCCCTACTCTGACACAGACTGGCTATATGGTCCAGGGAAAGCAATTTAACCCTAAGTACTCTAGATAACTCTCTAAAACAGGTTTTGAACCTTTTTTGTGTATGTAATGTCCTTTGGCAGTCTGGTTAAGCCTCTGAACAATTTTTCAGAACAATATTTTTAAAATAATTGAAGGAAATGCTAAATTTCAATGAGAAATTAGTGAAAATAAAGATGTATTTTTTCCCCCATCTTAGTTCACAGATCCCTAAACATGGGAATTATTAAATTCCCATATTAAGAACTCTGTTCTAAGATCAAGAGGTATGGAGGAGGTGCAAACCTATACTAGTAGAGAAAGTTTCTTAATTGAGATGTAATTTCACTATTCCAGAGAAATTTAAGGTTTGGTCCCCCTGTCAGTATCCTCCATAAAGCTCTATACTTCTTTTGAACAAATGTTCTTAATAATGTTCTGATTGGGTGGCAAAAATAACTACATTTGTGGGGGCTCATAAACTGTTGTTGAGTCATTGCTGATTCACAGACTTTCTGATTGGGGCTGACTGTTCTGACTGATCTATACCGATGGGGACTCATGAGCTATATAGTTGAGTCAGTACCAATTCACAAATTGCCTCAAACCTGAAGTAGTTTCAGGGGCTTACGTCTGTGGGTTAGTAGCTACATGAAATGCACAAAAACATGTCTTTGGTCATAAGCAGGACCAACCACGTAAGAGTATGGATAGGTTAGTACACATCTACCCCTACTACGGGAAAAAACAACTCAAAGTTCTTCAAAGTTCAGCTGTGAAATGAATCTTCCTAAAACACAGATCTGACCATGTCAACCCCCCATTCATTAGTAGCTCCCTCTTACTTCCAGGATCGAATGTAAAATCCTATGGCATTCAAAGCCCTTCAGAATCTGGCCTCCTCCTACCTTCCCAGGCTTCTTTCACCCTGTCATCTCCTCTCCCTTCCCTCCTGTACTCTTGGGAACCAGCATCACTGGCTTCCTCACTATTCCTCATGCAAGACTTCATCTCGCAACTCAGTGTTTTTTCATAGGTTGTTCTCTACACCTCAGGGTCTTTCCCTTCTCATCTCTGTCTCCTGGCTTCCTTCAAGACCCAGTTAAAATCACACTTCTACAAGAAGTCTTCCTTTAATCTCAGACTTATGCTATATGTGTCTTGTTGTATGTACATAGTTGTTTGTATTCTAGTCTTCTGCATTAGACTGATGTGAGTTCATTGGGAGCAGATGCTATGTTTTGCCTTTCTTTATATCCCCAGAACTTAGCACAGTGCCTACAGTAGGTACTTAATAAATACTTGCTGACTTGACTTTTGGGGGTGGAGCAATAAATAGCATTACTTCACAGGCTATTAGAGCTCTTTTGGTTCTAGTACTGCAAAAATTATCTAGCTCAACCCCCTCCTTTACAGATGAGAGGATGTATGCTCACAAAAATCAGGTAACTTGTGTAAGATGACATGAGTTAGTTATTGTCAGATGTCCTGGAGTGGCAGCAGATGATACATGCTTAATGCTGTTAGGCATATCAGTGCTTCTGAGGCCCTAAGTGACTCACCCCTGGCAGGGTAATTGTTCTGTGTTGTCATCCCGAGAGGACAAATCTGGAGGCTCCATCTAATTTATGGGCTTTGCCTTGTGCTAAGTGCTTCATAATTGTCTTGGCTGCTCCTTCCCATCAGTAATCCTAGGAGATTACTATTGGCAAGAGATGAAAATTAGAAGCACAAGAGGTTAAACTATTCCTTTGGCAACAGGGAGGAAGCCTGGCAGTGGCATTATTCCAATCACAGCCCTCTCCATCTCACAACACTCCACTCCTCCAGAGCTGGCACTGTTGGCAGAATTGGTTCTTTGTCCAAAGTTCACAGTAACCTAGTAAAAAGCCCCAGGATTACATGAGTTCTTTTACAATCCTGACTGCTTCAATTTCTCCATTCCCTATTTCTAGATTAATTGATAGTGTAAGCTTCTGATGCCTGGAAACTTACTACCCTAAATGCAGAGACATGGACATCACCAAAACTCCACAGTGCAGTGAGCAACAGGCTGGAAAAGGCCAGGAGCAAGTTGTAATGACAAAAAGTCATTTGTAGTCAAAGAGTTAAAATCTTGGCTCTGTTCCTACCCATGTAACCTTGGAAAATTCACTTCTCTCAGACTTGTTTTCCTTACCTGTAAGAACAGAGGTTAGATCAAACCTCTATGGTCTTTTCCAGTTTTGGATCTAATAGCCTTGTTTCCCTTGGCCTTATTGTGTTAAAGAAAGCCCTAGGATAGAAAGCTGTAAGGATCCTGAGGAATTTGAATCTAACCATTCGTCAATCAACAAGGATTTATTAAACACCTATGTGTGAGCCACTGGTCTAGTCATTTAGATTACAAAACCTAAGTTAAATAATCCCTAATTCCAAGGAAAATACAATGTCAGGGAACTGCAGGACCAACCTACCTGCCTATAATCCTATGAATTTACAGGACTGATATTCAGATCACGAGTAAGGGACAAATTTAGCTGAGAATAGGGAGATTTATGGCATGGAAGATGGCTTAATTATGGGTGCAGTTCTGCCAGGATCCTAGAGACAAGAAACTAGCTGGGGTGAAATTGAGAAGTGGCAGTTGGCCATGAGGAAGCTATCAGTGCCCTAGGACAAAGCCCTATTCATCCTGTGCTAGTTACTGACCTACTGGTGCAATACTAGTTTTTGATCCATGGTAATCCCTTTACAGGATCAAAGATTAGCCAGAAGACCAAAAGACATCTTCATAACGGGATTTGACATGCTACTTCTTATGTGCTAGTCATCAATGGTAACATGCTGAAGCCCACTTGGACCAAATGTGTGCCCTGTGGATCATTCATTGCGATTGTAATTCTTTTGAAATTAAGGTCATCCAGGGCAGAGCCAAGTTGGTAAGGTAAAGGCAGGGGCTCACCTGAACTCTCCCCCAAACACCTCCAAATACCTATATAAAATGACTCTAAACAAATTCTAGAGCAGCAGAACCAACAAAAAAGCAGACCAAAACAAATTTCCAACTCAAGACAACTTGGAAGGTTGGCAGGAAAGGTCTATTGCACCAGACTGAGAGAGGAGCACAGTTCAGCGCAGGCTGCACCAGTGCAGACCCAGTTCTAGCAAAGCCGGAGCAGACCTTGGGGCAACTGAATCAGCAGCAGCAGTGGCTGCTTCTGTAGCTCCCAGTCTACAGATGGTAAGGGGGTCCAATACAAGCACTGAAGTAGGACTCTGTTGCCTTGCCCATACTTAGATCCAGGTCCTGGATGGCAGTCCCAGGATGAGGAGAACTAGCACAGGAGAGCTTGCAGCCAGAGTAGAAAGGGAACCCTCCTCATAGTTCCAGGGCAGAAAAGAGTGCTTTTTGTCTCTCATAGACCAGAACAGGAGAATATTAAACACCTCCCCTTAGATCATTTCACCTTGGAAGGACTAGAAACTTACAGGTCCCTAGAAGTATCTCTGAAAACATCTGCACAAAACCCCTGAAACTTGGGACAGTGTGCCCTCCACCCTGGAAGCAGAATCCTACTTTAACAAAGACTTGAAAGTCAGCTAATAAACTGGGAAAATTAGGAAACAACAGAAAAAAACTCTTGACTACTGAAAGTCACTATGGTGACAAGGAAGATCAAAACACATACTCAGAAGAAGACAACAAAGTCAAAGCTCCTATATCTAACGCCTAATTAGCTCTGGGCCAGGGCTCTATGTGCCTATTAATGGGCAGGGAAGATCTTCAAATTCCCTTAACATTATGCCATGTCAAGGAGAAAATATTACAAGTGGCCAGAAAGAAACAATTCAAATATTGTGGATGCCACAGTCAGGATAACACAAGATTTAGAAGCTTCTACAATTAAAAGATTAGAGGGCTTGGAATATAATATTCTAGAAGGCAAAGGAACTAGAACTACAACCAAGAATCACCTCCCAAGCAAAACTAAGTATAATTGTTCAGGAGAAAAAAATTGGATATTCAATGAGATAGAGGACTTTCAAGCATTCTTGATGAAGAGACCAGAGGTGAATAGAAAATTTGACTTTCAAATACAAGACTCAGGAGAAGCATAAAAAGGAAAACAGGAAAGGGAAATCATAAGGAACTTAATAACCTTAAACTGTTTATATTCCTACATAGAAAAATGATATTTGTAACACATATGACCTTTCTCATTATTAGGGTAGTTAAAGGGGAATATATAGGCATAGGCCATAGGTTTGAGTTGAATATGAAGGAATGATATCTAAAATAATTAAATTAAGGTGTGAGAGAGGCATATACTGGGAGAAAGAGAAAGTGAGAGGTAGAATGGAGTAAATTATCTCCCATGAAAGAGGCAAGAAAAAGCTTTTACATTGGAGGGGAAGAGGGGGGAAGTAAGGGAGAATAAGTGAAACTTACTTTCATCAGAATTGGCTCAAAGAGGGAATAACATACACCAACAATTAGATATAGAAATCTATCTTACACTATAGAAAAATAGGAGGGGAAGAGAATAAAAGAAAGGTGGGGGTGGAAGGTGATAGAAGAGAGGGCAGTTTGGGGGAGGGTATAGTCAGAAGCAAAACACTTTTGGAGAGGGGCAAGGTGAAAGAAAAGAGAGAATAGAATAAATGGGGGGATAGGATGGAGGGAAATACAGTTAGCAACAGTAATTGGGAAAAAAATTGAAGGGAGTTTCTCTGATAAAGGCCTTATTTCTCAAAAATATAGAGAATTGAGTCAAATTTATAAAATATGAGCCATTCCCCAATTGATAAATGATCAAAAGATATGATCTGTTTTCAGAAGAAGTAATCAAAGCTATCTATAGTCATATGAAAAAATATCTAACTCACTATTGATTGGAGAAATGTTAATTAAAACAATTCTGAGGTACTTCCTTATACCTAATACACTGGCTAATAGAAAAGGTAAATGACAAATGTTGGAGGGGACTTAGGAATAATGAGACTTTAATGCAATATCACTACTACAATGCAATCCCAAAAGAGATTTAAAAAAAAAAATAAAAGGACCTATACGTACAAAAAACATTAACAACAGCTCTTTTCTGGGGGTAAAGAATTAAAAGTTGAGGGGATGTCCATCAATTGGGGAATGGTTGAACAAATTGTCGTATATAATTATGAAGAAATACTATTGTGCTACAAGAAATGGTGAGTAGGATGTTCTCAGAAAAACCTGGAAAGACTTACATGGACTGATGCAAAGTGAAATGTACTGTGTATAAAGTTACAGCAATATCGTAAGATGATTAGCCATGAAAGACTTAGCTATTCTCAGCAATACAATGATCCAAGATAACTCTGAAGGACTTAGGATGAAAAATGCTATCCATCCCCAGAGAAAGAAGTGATGGTGTTTAAATACAGATTGAAGTGTACTTTTCCACTTTATTTTTCTTGTTTTTTTTCTTGTCTTTTATTTTACAGCATGACTATTATGAATATGTTTTGCATGACCTCATATGTATAACCTATATGGAACTGCTTGCCTTCTCAATGGGGAGGGGAGGTAGGGAGGGAGGAAGGCAGAGAATTTGGAACTCAAAGTTTTAAAACTGAATGTTAAAAATTGTTTTTACATATAACTGGGGAAAAACAGAAATTAAGGTGGTCCATTATTAGTAGTCATGGAATCATTAATAAATTAATCAACTAATTAACAAGTATTTATTAAACACTTACTATGTAGAAACACTGTTTCTAGTGTGAATGTGAAGGTGGTATATCTGTAATATCAGTCAATTGGTTTGATTAAATCTAATGACTATACTAATCACTTAGATTTGTTGGAGCTTCCCTATTTTCCAGGGGACCCTAATTTGGAAAGTGAGGCTGAAGCTGAAATAGGTTACTAAACCCGAAATGGACAAGAGAAATGACCAGAGTAAACGTTAACTTGGCTATTTTAAAAAGACTCTGGTTCCCTCTAGTGACAATTTCAAGAAGTAACGATAAGAACAAAAGTAATAATAACTAACATTTATATAGTGCCTCCTATATCCCAGGCACTGTGCTAAGTGTATTTAAAAAAAAAAAAAAAAGATATAGTGTTGAAAATGTGTAGCATCAAACAGCACAGTCATATCTGGATTGCCTGCATTTTCTACACTAGGCAAAATATCCCTAATTCATTCAATCCACCCTTTTATGGAATGATTTTAAGATTTTTGACAATGATATTGAAATGGTCCTTTCTTTCTCACCTCATTTTACAGATTAGAAAAATGAGGCAAGCAGACTTGCCTAGGGTTTGAACTCAGGAAGATGTCTTCCTGAATCAAGTTTGGACATTCTATCCACTGTACCACCCAGCTGTCTCATATATAGTAGGCATTTCAGAAATGCCTAAGTGTTGGGGGTACAGATATAATACGTGAACCTTCTAGTGGGAGCTAGGAGGGGTACAGGCATACATAATCGTACATAGAATAAATATAGAGAGAATAAATACAAAGTAGTTCAAATACAAGGGAGTTGGAGAGGGAAAGGCACCAGTATTTGATCACAGAATGTGATCCATGAACTGAGTTCTGGTGGAAGATAAAGATTCTGAGGTAGAGGTGAAGAGAGAGGACATTCTAGGCACGGGGTAGAAGCCCCACGGGCATGAAAGCATGAAGATGAGAGGTGGAGCCTTATATGTGAAGGGCAGAGAGAAGACTGGCTTGCAGACTGTGAGAGGGGGAGTACAATGGGGCTAGAAAAATCAGTTGAGGCAAGAGTGTAAAAGGCTTTAAAAGCTAAACAAAAGAGTTTATGTTTTGTTCTAGAGGAAATAGGAAACCATTAGAGTTTATTAAGTAAGACACTTGATCTTGTGTGCTCTTGAGGTGAAATGAAAAATTGTTGTAATCATCTAGGTGAGAGGTGATAAAGGACTAAATTAAAATGGTCATTATGTAAGTAGAGAGAAGGATACAGATACAAGAAATGTTGTTGAGGTAGAAAATGCAAGATTTGATAATTGGCCATATGTGGGGTCAGGAGGAGTGGAGAGTCAAGTATAACCCCAAGGTTATAAAGCTGGGAGAAAGGGAAAATGGTGGCATCTTCAATAGAAATTGAGAAGCTTGGAAGAGACATGGGTTTTGGGGGGAACGTTACTAGTTCAATTTTGGATATTTTAATATGGAAGTGTCTTCAGGACATCCAGTTTGAAATGTTGAGTAAGCAGTTGGTGATACAAGTTGGAAGAAGGGGAGAGATGACCTAAATATATAAATATCAGAATACTTGGCGTAGAGTTGATGAGAGAGAGTGTGTGTGAAAGAGACAGAGAGAGAGAGGGAGGGAGGGAGGGATAGAGAGAGAAAGAGAAAGAGGGAGGGAGAGAGAGAGAGAAAGAGGGAGGGAGAGAGAGAGAGAGAAAGAGGGAGGAGAGAGAGAGAGAGAGAGAGAGAGAGAGAGAGAGAGAGAGAGAGAGAGAAAGAGAGAGAGAGAGAGAGAGAGAGAGAGAGAGAGAGAGAGAGAGAGAGAGAGAGAGAGAGAGAACAGATTCAAGTCTTATTTGTATGAGGAACTTCCAATGCGAAAACTTCCTACACTGCTGAAGATGAGCAAGACTGAGTTCAGGTCCTGTTTTTCATACATTCTGGTTGTGTAGCCATGAACAGCTCATTTAATGATTCAGTGCCTTCAGCATCTATTTAAGATTATGTTACAGATGACATAGGATGGTCAGTGGATAGAGCACTATCCTTGGAATCAGAAAGACTCATCTTTCTGAGTTCAAATCTGGCCTTAGAGACTTCACAGCTGTGTGACCTGGGCAAGTCACTTAACCCTGTTTGTCTCAGTTTCTCATCTGCAAGATGAGATGGAGAAGGAAATGGTAAACCATTAAAGTATCTTTGCCACAAAAACCCCAAATAGGGTCATGAAGAGTTGGACATGACTGAACACCAGCAGAAGCAATAGATGAGATGCTCATCTTCAGCAGTATAGGAAGTTTTCACATTGGAAGTTCCTCATACAAATAAGACACTTCTTCCCCCCTATTAAAAAAAATTCCACTGGAGATCCATAATACACTGATATATAGGCAAGGTAGCTATTATTAACATTGTTTTTCTTATTTATTTATTTAAGTTTTTGACATTCATTTCCACAAAATTTTGAGTTCCAAATTTTCTCCCCATCTCTCCCCTCCCCACGCAAAACACCTTGCATTCTGATTACCCCTTTCCCCAACATGCCCTCCCTACTAACATCCCTCCCTTCCCTTATCCCCATCTTCTTTCTTGTCCTGTAGGGCAAGTTAAATTTTCATATCCCATTACCTGTATTGCTTATTTCCCAGTTGTATGCAAAAACAATTCACAACAGTTGTTCCTAAAACTTTGAGTTCCAACTTCTCTGCCTTCCTCCCTCCCCACCCATCCCCACTGAGAAGGCCAGAAATTCAATATAGGCTATATATGTGTAGTCTTGCAAATGACTTCCATAATAGTCATGCTGTGTAAAACTAACTATATTTCCCTCCATCCTATCCTGCCCCTCATTTCTTCTATTCTCTCTTTTGACCTTGTCCCTCCCTAAGAGTGTTTACTTCTAATTGCTCCCTCCTCCCATTTGCCCTCCCTTCCATCATCCCCCCACCCTGCTTATCCCCTTCTCCCCTACTTTCCTGTAGTGTAAGATAGATTTTCATATGAAATTGAGTATGTATGTTATTCCTTCCTTGAGCCAAATGTGATGAGAGTAAGCTTCACTTTTGCCCTCTTACCTCTCCCCTTTTCCCCTCCATTAGAAAAGCTTTTTCTTGCCTTTTCTGAGAGATAATTTGCCCCATTCCATTTCTCCCTTTCTCCTCCCAATATATTCCTCTCTCACCCCTTAATTTTATATTAACATTGTTTTTCAAAGGAGGAAATTGAGACTTAGAGCTTTACAGTGTTGCATAAAGTCACACAGCTGGTAAATAAATGTTGGAGCCAGGATTAGAACCTAGGTCTTTTAGCTTCTAATCCAATAACCTTTCTACTATACCACAGTGCCTCAGAACTTTTGTTGGAATGGTTCATTTTTACACTAAAGATTAATTTATTGAAATATTCACTTATAGATTCAGGGCAAGCTTGTACCTAGAACTGCTTTTCTGATCTGGTCTCAGAGATACAAGGGCATGACATGAAATACCTAAAAGCTCCTCTTACCAAAGCTTCAACATTGCGCATGGCCTCACTGGCTGCTATGGATGTCATCTCTCTGCAGATGATCCTCTGATCTATACACCTGATCTTCTTCTCTCTCCTGAGGTCTAGTCCATCACCAACTGCTTGCCTGACACCTCTACCTGGATATCCCCTACAGGTCTCAAACCCATCATGTCAAAACATAGGACTCATTTTCATTCCCTCAGACTCACCCAAAGGCAGGTAGGTGGTATAACAGAGTGCCAGGCCTAAAGACCTGAGTTCAAATCCAACCTCAGACATTTAATAGCTCTGTGACCCTTGGCAAGTTACTTACCCCTGTTGGCCTTAGTTTCCTCATCTGTAAAATGAACTGGAGAAGGAAATGGTAAAACACTCCAGTGCCTTTGTCAAGAAAACTCCAAATGGGGTCATGAAGACTCAGACACAAATGAAAATAACTGAACAACAATTCACCAATATTGGGTAGCTAGGTGGTACATTGGAAAGAGGGCCCACCCTGAAATCAGGAAAACTTTTCTTCCTGAGTTCAAAACCAGTCTCAGATACTTACTAGCTGTGTGACCATGAACAAATCCCTTAACTCTGTTTATCTCAATTTCCTCATTTGTAAAATGAGCTGGAAAAAGAAATAGCAAACTACTCCAATATTTTTGCCAAGAGAACCCCAAATGGGGTCATGAAGAGTTGGACACAATAGAACAACAACACTATATTGCATTGCCTGATGATACCAAAGAATGGCTTTTCCTTCTCAACTCCCAACACCATGATTTATGACATAAATGTCTGGATTTCTGCATCAGCCTTTAGATGTTCTTCCTTTCTGTTTTCTCTGCTCACCGAAGTGTTCCTAAAATTCTACTTTCATCATATCACTCTCTTACTCAAGGACTTATGTTGATTCCCTATTGCCATCCCCCATGAAGCTTTCTCCTCCCCCAGTTGTTCATGCACTCTTAGTCTTAAAATTACCTTGTATATATTGCGCATGTTGTTTTCATTTAATAGAAGATAGTGTAGTTCAGTGGAAAGAGCACTGAATTGGGCCCAAGTCTGAGTTCTCATTCTTCTACTTATTAATTATGTGACCTTTGACAAGATACTTCAACTCTGTGAGCCTTGGTTTTCTTATCTGTAAAATGAGAGAATGACCTCTGAGGTTCCTGCGAGTTCTAAAACTGAGAGACTGTTCCGAGTCGGGAAGACCTCAGTTCAAATCTAGCCTCAGACACTGTGGGACCCTGGGCAAGTCCCTTAAGCCTATTTGCCTCAGTTCCTCATCAGAATGAGCTGGAGAAGGAAAAGGCAAATTATGAATTACTCCAGCATCTATGCCAACAACGACAACAACAATAGCCTG
Organism: Notamacropus eugenii; assembly: GCF_028372415.1. Taxonomy (NCBI): domain Eukaryota; kingdom Metazoa; phylum Chordata; class Mammalia; order Diprotodontia; family Macropodidae; genus Notamacropus; species Notamacropus eugenii. The sequence goes on from NC_092875.1 coordinate 328,159,090, forward strand.
AAATGTATCAAGAAGAGTCAGACACATCTGAACAACAAAGATTGAATACGCCTTTTCTATTGTCTTAAAGGTGTGATTCACATCCAGTTTGTTTGTTAAAACTGCCAGGCCTTTTGAATATTTGATCATTGACCTAGATCTGGAAAAAGACTTCAGTTATCATTGGGTCCAATACCTTTATTTTACAGATGGGGAAACAGAGTGATTAACTTATGAAGTCATACAGGTAGTAAGTAGTTGAGCTGGGATGAATTGTCTTTTGATTGGAAAAAAAGTCAAGTGTTTTTCAGAGGGAGTAGAGGCACAAATGTTCAAAAATGAATTTTCTCTTTAAAAGGGCACCAAGGTATGTGTTAGAGGAGTTTGCTGATATTATCCCTTAATGTTAATCTCAAAGGGAAGATATGTCTCCAGACATCCTACCTTCCCTTAATGGCTTATTAATATTAAAGGAGGCATCATTTATAAATTCATCTAAATGTTCATCTCTTTTGATCATGAGTTTTATAAGTACTGTGTAAAACTGAACTCTTGTATGTCTTAAACTTATTTTTTTTATTTCAAAACTAGTTCCATAGGCCTGTGCTAGGAACTGCAGAACAGTTTTTCATGGTTTTATATACTTGAAGCATAGCCCCCTTCAGACAGACTGAAGTCAGCCTTTGACTTTCTGCACATTATGAGTTCTAATTTGAAAACATTTCTCCTGTCCTCACTCCCACACTCCTCTACCTTCATTTCCTTCCACTAATCCAACTGTTTCTGAATCACAGAATCCAAGGACTGGAAGGGAACTTGGAGGTCATCTAATTCAACCCATGTCTTAAAAAGAATCCCATCTGTAGCTCACCTGACAAATGGCTTTCCAGTCTTTGCTTGAAGACCCCCTATGATGGAGAACCTGCTTCTTTCCTTTTTAGTCAGTTCGTTTCATCTTTGGTTTATTTTAATTGTTAGGAAGTTGACTCTCCCCTTAAACCTAAATTTGCCTCCTCAACTTCCATTGTCCCTAGTTTTTCTCCTGTAGGGAGCAAATGGAACTAGTCTGTTACTCTTGATGGCCCTTCAGATACCTGAAGACAACTATCTAATTTTCTCCAAAGTCATTTTGCTCTAAGGTAACATGCCCAGTTCCTTCAGCCAATTCCCATATGTCATGATCTTAAGGTCCTCCACCATTCTTCTTGATCACCTTAACAGTTTATCTTCCTTCTTCCTAAAATGGAGATCCATAACTTACCCCAAGACATCAGATATGGTCTGCCAGAATAATACATTATGACTATCAGTTCCTTAGTCCTAATCAATGCAGGGTAAGATCCCAGAAGCTGTCTTGGTACTATATCATATTGTTTACTCATACTGAGCTTAGAATTCACTGAAACGCCTACATCTTTTCCAGACAAAAAGTTATCTAGTAATGCCTCCCTCATCTTACACTTATGAAATGGATTTTTTGGTCCTGAGTAAAAAGATTTACATTTGTTCTTGTTAAATTTCATTAGATTGAGTCCAACATTCTATTCCTGTGAAAATAATTTTGCTCTGCTGTTCCTGTGAATATTTCAATAGGTTTTCTCAGGATTTTCTCCATCTCTGTTATGTTTCTTGAAGTATAACAGACAAAACTATAGTCAATATTTCAAACATGGACACAAAACTGTTTTATATAAAAGGAAGAATATCCATTTTGCTTTGTTTTCAATACTCTACCCAAGAAAGATAGATTTTTTTTTTAATCCCAGAACTATTTTATTGGAGGAAGAGATGAATAATCTATTAATAATACTGGGGAATAAGATTGACTTAGTTTGAGGGAAGATTATTTTTTTTAAACAACAAAGAATCAATATGTATATTTTGGATGGTTTGGTGGCTGGTTTGCTCTATTTCTCTTACTTATATATTTCTCTGTTTGTGGGAGGGAAAAGGATCTTCTGTACCAAATTGTGTTCCTTCTGATAAGAGCCAGGGCCCAAAGCAAGGGATAGTTCTAGTGTAACAAAAAGATTGCTAGGTTAAAAGTAATGAAGTAGGTCTGGTTTCCAGTCCAGGCTTTACCAATTATCAAACTGTTTGTGATCATGAACAATTTGCTTCACTGTCTAACTGCCTTCAATTTCCTCATCTGAAGAACAAAGCAATGGTATAACACAATCTCTAACATTTAACCCTTGTATTCTACAAATTTATATAACCCAGATGATCTGTGAGTAGGGAAGCAAAGTCTGAACTCCCTGGCAAGGCTAGGATGTTGGCAAAGCTTGGTATACTTATCAATGAAACATCAAATAATCCTTGTATGGGATATATAATAAAAAACTGCACAGACTTAGGGATAGATGGGGACAGGCAGAAGTCACAAAAGAGAAGCAGGAGGAATATGTACTCAGAGGGAGAAGGAAAAGGGGCAGTTCCTACCTTAGTCTTGGTATTAGCAGGAATTCTATGAGTCTATTCTGAACCACAATCAGACAACAGAGAAGCATGCCAATCATTGCTTTATTTTTGAAAAGGTTTTTATTAATTAATTTAATTTTAGTTTTCAACATTCACTTCCATAAGCTTTTGAGTTTTAAATTTTCTCCTCCTCCCTCCCGTTCCCCCTCTCCACAATGGCATGCTATCTGATAAGGTCTTCACATGTACATTCTTATTCAATATATTTTCACATTAGTCATGTTATAAAGAAGAATTAGGATGAATGGGAGAAACCACAACAAAGAAAAAGCAAAACAACAAAAAAGAGAGAGCAAATAGAATCTCTATTTAGACTCTAGTTCTTTCTTTGAATGTGGACAGCACACTCCATCATGAGTCTTTTGGAGTTGTGTTAGATCCTTCATGCCATTGTTAAACTGTGTACTGGATATTTTTTCTTCAAGAGACTAACATATAAATAGAGCAAATAACAGCTCTCCAGGTGTAAAAATAAAAACATGAAAAGGAATATTACCTGTAGATTCTGTGTAACTTCTCAATAAGTATTAGGCAAGGAAAACACACCCCATTAAAATTGGGTGTCTGGATCTCTCCCTAGCATACCATGGTGTTTCTGCTCCCTCCACTTGTGTAGGGCCCTGTGCTAGGAGACAGGAGGTAGAATCAGGCACAATAGTGAAAAGAGAGAGTTGGTCTGGGAATCAGAGGTTCATATTCCAGCTCTACTACTTGACCTTAGTCCATAAAACAACTCCCCCCGCCCCCCCAAAAAACCATTGGATTTAAAGAATTTGAAATTAGAGGACACTAATTTTAGCTCTATTATTTGAATCTGTGTGATTTAGCAAAGTCATCTCAACCTCTTTGGGTCTCTGATTCATTTTCTACAAAATGAGGGGACTTGATAAGATGATTTCCGAAATCCCTTATCTCAAGGCAGCCAGGTAGCCCAGTGGATAAGGTGTTGAGTCTGGAGTTAGGATGTTGTTGTTCAGTTGTTTCAGTTGTGTTGGACTCTCCTTGACCCCATTTGGGGTTTTCTTGGCAGATACTAGAATGGTTTGCTACTTCCTTCTCCAGCTCATTTTATTAGATGAGGAAACTTAGGCAACAGGTTTAAGTGACTTGCCCAGAAGCCAGATTTGAACTCAGGAAGTTGAGTCTTCCTGATTCTAAGCCTTGTTTTCTATCCACAGATGCCTCAGAGTCAGGAAGACTTGAGTTCAAATCTAGCCATAGACACTTACTAGTATGACCCTGAGCAAGTCGTTTAAACCTCTGTCTGCCTCAATTGTCCCAAATGTAAAATGGAGGTAATACTTGTGCCTAACTCCTTGGGTTATTGTGAGGATCAAATCAGATAATATTTGTAAAGTGCCTGGTCCCTGGAACCTAGTAAGTGCTTAATAAATGCTTGCTTCCTTCCTCCCAGCTCTGAATACTATCATCCTATGTCTATAAATGGGAATAATACTTGCTCCATCAACTTTAAAGAGTTATTATGAGGATCAGCTGAGAAAGTTTGTGAAAACTCTTTAAAAAGTATGACATGCTACAAAACTCAAAGGCCTATTATTGTCATTGGGAGATTGTCCCAGAAACTATAAATTCAAGAAATAAATAGTCAAGAGGTAGTATAGTGTAGTAGATAGAACATTGAATTTGTAGTCAAGAAAACCTGGCCTCACGTATTTAATATCTGGATGATCTTGGGCATCACTTAACCTCTCTATACTTCAGTTTACTTATCAGTAAAATGAGTAGTTTAGACTTGATGGCCTCCAAGGGCTTCCCAGTTTTAAATCTATGATCCTATTAGCCTATGATCTTCATCATAAAAATGCTCATAAAAATGAGGGTATAGACTTGATCTTTAACATTCCTTCTAAAACTATGAGCCCATGACAGTACCTGGAATATAATTAGCACTTAATAATGCTCTACTTATCCCACATCATTAATTTGGGTTACTGAGTATAAAAGAAATCTGTTCTATAGCAACTGGCTGGGATGGCTGAAATCATGAATTTGGTCAGAATTTATAAAAAAGCTTCATTAGAAACATATTACTACCACCACCACCATTTATATAGCTCTTACTATGTGCTAGGAACTGTGATAAATGCTGTACTGCTGCTGCTGCTATTATGACCAGCACATGGAGGAAGAACACTTTATACTCTTGAAAGCCCTTTCTGAATCATTATTTCTATTGAATTCTTATTCTTTTATGCCTTGGTGAGATGATGCTTTTTCCCCTTTTTCCCTTTTTTTTACATTAATACATATTTATGAAATAAAACTAAGTATTTCTTTAATATAGTACAATAAAAAGGATGATTTTACATGAAACTGCAAATCTACTAAGTACAACTTGCTATTTCTTTCAAATATACAACATAATTATCATAAATTATAATGTAAATGTCTTTTGTTTCTTGTTTTCCACCTTCCCCTTACCCCCACCTTAGAGATAGCTACCATTAGACACAAATATATGTATGCATGTAAAATTAATCTATACATATTTCTATTTATCATTTCTTTCTTTGGATATAGATAGCATCTTTCTTCATAGCCTTTTATAGTTAATTTGAGTATTTATAATAGTCAAAATAACTTATTCTCTCAAAGTCATTCTTAAAATATTACTGCTGTTACTGTATACAATGTTGTCTTGGTTTCTGCTCATTTTGTTCATTATTTTATGCATCTTTCCATGTTTTTCTAAGATCATTGAGCTCATTATTTCTTATAGCACAACAGTAGTTACGTAGAAAATGATATTTCAAGGTTGTTTTAATTTGCATTTCTCTAATCAATAATGATTTAGAGCATATTTTCACATGACTATAAAGAGTTTTAATTTTTTCATTGGAAAACTACCTGTTCATATTCTTTGACCATTTGTCAATTGGGGAATGATGTGTTCTTATACATTTGACAAAGTTCTTTACATATTTGAGACATGAGACCTTTACCTGATAAACTGTCTATAAACTCTCCCCACTCCCTACTTTTTTGCTTTCCTTTTGATCTTGGCTACATTGGTTTGATTTGTACAACCCCTTTTAAATTTAATGTAATCAAAATTATCCATTTTATATCTAATTTTGCTTTCTATCTTTTGTTTATTCATAAATTGTTTGCCTATATATAAATCTGAGAAGTAATATGTTCCATGTTCTTCTAATTTTCTCATAAAATCTCTCTTTATATCTAAGTCATGCATCCATTTTGAACTTATCTTGGTAAATTGTATAAGATATTGGTCTATGCCCAGTTTCTGTCATCCTGCTTTCCAGTTTTCCCAGCAATTTTTGCCAAGTAATGAATTCTTATCCCAAAACCTTGTCTTTACACTTGTCAAATGCAAATGTTTGCTACTGTAAATTGTATGTCTATCCTATTCTATTGATCTACCTTTCTATTTCTTTTTTTTTGAATTTATTTATTTAACTTTTAACATTCATTTTCACAAAATTTTGGGTTCCAAATTTTCTTCCCATTTGTCCCCTCCCCCCACCCCAAAACACCGAGCATTCTAATTGCCACTATCACCAATCTGCCCTCTCTTCTATCATCCCTCCCTTCCCTTGTCCCCATCTTCTCTTTTGTCCTTGTAGGGCCAGATAACTTTCTATACCCCATTACCTGTATTTCTTATTTCCTAGTAGCAAGAACAGTACTCAACAGTTGTTGCTAAAACTTTGAGTTCCAACTTCTCTTCATCCTTCCTTCTCTACACATTCCCTTTGGGAAGGCAAGAAATTCAATATAGGCCATATCTGTGTAGTTTTGCAAATGATTTCCGTAATAGTTGTGTTGTGTAAGACTAACTATATTTCCCTCCATCCTATCCTGCCCCCCATTGCTTCTATTCTCTCTTTTGATCCTGTCCCTCCCCAAGAGTGTTCACTTCAAATTGCTCCCTCCTCCCATTGCCCTCCTTTCCATCATCCCCCCCACCCTGCTTATCCCCTTCTCCCCCACTTTCCTGTATTGTAAGATAGGTTTTCATACCAAAATGAGTGTGCATTTTCTTCCTTCCTTTAGTTGAATGCGAAGAGTAAACTTCATGTTTTTCTCTCACCTCCCCTCTTTTTCCCTCCACTAAAAAGTCTTTTGCTTGCCTCTTTTATGAGAGATAATTTGCCCCATTCCATTTCTCCCTTTCTCCTCCCAGTATATTTCTCTCTCACTGCTTAATTTCATTTTTTAAAGATATGATCCCATCCTATTCAATTCACTCTGTGCTGTGTGTGTGTGTGTGTGTGTGTGTGTGTGTGTGTGTGTGTGTGTAATCCCACCAACTACCCAGATACTGAATAATTTCAAGAGTTACAAATATTGTCTTTCCATATAGGAATGTAAACAGTTCAACTTTAGTAAGTCCCTTATGATTTCTCTTTGCTGTTTACTACCTTTCTATTTCTTAACCAGTATGAGATAGTTTTGATAATTACTGCCTTATAAAATAAATTACTGGTACTGCTAAATCTCCTTTATTTACATTTTTTTCATTATTTCCTTTAATGTTCTTGACTTCTTGTTTTCCCAATTAATTTTGTTATTATTTTTTACAATTCAGTAAATTTTTTTTGGTAATTTAATTGGGATGGCATTGAATACATAAATTAGTTTGGGTAAAATTGTCATTTTTATCATATTGGCCCTGCCTACCCATGAGCAGTTATTATTTCTCCACTTAATTAAATCTGATTTTATTTGTATAAAAAGTTTTTTTTTAATAATTTTATTTATATAGTTCCTGAGTTTGTTTTGACAAATGTGCTACTCCTGGATATTTTATACTGCCTAGAATAATTTTAAATGGTATTTTTTTTTAACATATTTTCTTTGCAGAGTTTTGTTTGTGACATAGGAATGCTATATGGATTTACTTTACCTCCCAAGACTTTGCTAACATTAATTGTTTCAACTAACTTTTTAGTTGAGTCTTTGGGATTTGCCAAGCATGTAATCATATCATCTGCAAAAAGAGATAGTTTGATTACATCATTCCTTAGTCTAATTCCTTCTATTTCTTTTTCTTCTCTTATTGCTATTGCTGGGATTTCCAATAGAATATTGAATAATTATGATAATTATTCATTAAAGATTATGCTTTTAAAAAGCTATCTTCATTCCCTAATTTGGATGTAGCCCAAAGAAGACAGCCTTATTAATACTGGTAGCTCCTTTTTTGATTAATTAATAGTAGAATCAAAGATTCTTGGAGCTAGAGTTCCTTAGAAAGCATCTATTCCAATCCACATCCAAGAGAAACCCCTTGTTAAAACCTTCCTGACAAGTGGTCATATTCTATCTTCTTTTGTGAGAACCTCCAAGTAACAGGGAACTCATCACTTTTGAAGGAAGCTCTTGAAATACATTATTTTTTTCCCAGTACAAATAGCTAATGTCTCCCTTCAAGGTATTCCAAATGTATTTTTTTTAGGTGGCAGAATGAAGAAGGAAAATGAATGGTACTACTGAAAATCTGCAGGACACTCCTTAGTCTTGTCTATTATCCTGAAATCAAAGCTCAATATTTCAGCCCAAAACAGTGCATATATTGAGCCTAGTATGTGATCTAACGGAACTTTGTGACAAAATTGCATAAGACATAAACATAAGCATGCAATTGGCGTCAGGAGATGCTAGTACAGACTCCAATGCTACCTTACAATGTGAGAAAAAAAAAAATCATCACAATGAAAGCTTTCTACCATCTGGACCCTTTCCACCATCCACTCTTTACCAATGAAGATCTATCTATACAACATGCTATAAAATAACAAGATCAACTTAGAACAAGGCTTCTTAACCATGTTTGTGTCATGGACTCCCTTAGCAGTCTGGTGAAGTGTAAGAATAATGTCTTTACCAAAATACATATTTTAAAAAAGTTAATGGGCCCTATCTTAAGATCTTAGGTGCCTCTGACACTGAGAGATTTACCTAGCTTTAGAGTTATTATGTACTGGAAGTAACACTCAAACCCAGGCCTTTCTGATGTCAACCTTACTCTCTATCCACTTCACAACACTGAGTGATATGCTGAGTTGAATCACAATCATATAACACTGATTGCTTTTAGAAGCATGTTCATGTCCCTTTGACAGATGTCAACATAACCAGCTGGCCACATAATCATCAAATGCAGACAGAATTACTAGAAAAAGCAGTCAAAGAAAAGGGGAGTGCTGTGGGTCAATCATCCTAGTCATTTCACCCATCTCCTTATCAACTCCTTGCCCCAAGTGTGTTGTTCATCCACAAAGCAAAGTACAGCATTCTATCAGTTTAGGGTTAACTATCACATTCCTACCTTTAGGTGTTCAAACCACATCTTGTCAGGAATGCTTTTCCTTGGTCCAGTTAGCCATGCTCTGTCTCCCATCCTCAAAAACAACTAGTGGTCTTTTCCCTGCCACAAAGCCTTGACTTGTTCCCTGGAAAAGAAATGGGTCTGTTCCTTTTCTAATTATCTATCTAGAGCCCTAAGACTGTACTGGGAATGGTTGGTTTCAGAGAAAGTTCACATGAAAGGGGGAGGGCAAAAAGGAGAGAATTAGACAAATCACTTCTTGTGCTTTCTACCCAACTCGAACAGCAGGCTAATAGGGACAAAGAAGTCTCAGAAGAACAGCTTGAGAGATTCATACTTCTAGGGAGGAGGGGCAGTTCCAACCTTTACATCCACAAAGGAGAGGAAGTAGGAGACTGATTTATGTATTTGAATCTCAGGTCTTTAGCATCAGCTAGCAGAACCATCATGTTTCCCCACCCCCTAATCCCCTTCCTCAGTTCCCAGAAAATGAAATCTTATGTTAAGTGGCACCTCAGAGATGGCTCTGTCTACACCTATTTATTCCCTTGTTAAATATACTTGCCCTAATCTTTGTAGTTCTTAAAACATTTTATAAGTAAGTTTGATATACATGGCTGGTGGAGGAGGGGCAGGAGCTAGGAGTAGTCGTTCTTCATCTATTGAGTGACATAGTTCAAAGTGATTTGAAAAGTATAAAGTAAGAATTGGTTTTGTCCAACTATACATGCCTATTACAAGAGAGATTTCTATTTGGAAAGGGATTAGTGGGTAGTGATAGATACACAATTCTGCTCCCACCCCCCAAACAAACACATAAGTAAAACATATTTGAAAATGTCCAGAAGAAAACAAACGCAACAGGGAACACACGTAGAGTTATTTTGTTTCTACTTTTTAAAATTTTCTCTTTCCTCTTTCTCTCTCTGTCTCTGTCTCTGTCTCTGTCTCTGTCTCTCTCTCTCTCTCTCTCTCTCTCTCTCTCTCTCCCTCTCTCTGTCTCTCTCTCTCTCTCTCTCTCTCTCTCTCTCTCACACACACACACACACACACACACACACAGAAAAAAAAATGATACATGACAGAAATTCATAGTTTCTTATCCAGTCCTCTTAACTTGTTCTTTGTATGGTGGAATGCTTGTGTTTTGGGATGATTATTAAAGGCACAGTAAGAAAGAAAAAGGGCATATAATGCTATGCAGAACATGTAAAATTTTGTTCAAATGACAGTCACAGAAAGTAATAGAGAGCATGGTGTGAATTGCTATGTAATTTGTATGCGCTATTTCTAGAATTTAAGAATCCCTATGAATCCCTAATCTCCTTATGTAGACTACTTTCTTGGTCAGGGAACTGAAAGACAGGGAAGGTAGGCAGAGCCCAAAAAATATTGGCTGGATCTTACTTCCCCTAGAGCTGGAGTCCTTCATCTGCCGGGGCCCGTTAGTAGAACTTGGGGGAAATGGTTTCTTTATTTTTAGTAACTCTAACTGAAATTTAGTAGTTCCTTCCATTATTATTAAAACAAACAATTATTTTGAGAAGAGGTCGATAGACTTCACCAGGCTATTAAGAACCTCTGTTCTAGAGGATAGTGAGATGTTGTTACGTTTCCTGGAAACATAGGGAGATAGAGCAGGCCAGAGACAGAGATCAAATAGCTAACCAGGGGTACCCACCTTATGTCTTATGAGGATGTACCTTTCAGAGATTGCCTTAGGTAAAACAGGGTCACACACAGGTTCAACCATCAAGGTAAATTTTGTTCAGTCAAAATGAGAACTTTGAAAGACCTTAGCTTCAAAAGGTCAAGGCCTCCCACTGCATCATGGGGCATCTAGAGTTGTCCTGATCCATATCTGGCCACTGGACACAGATGGCTCTGGAGGAGAAAGTGAGACTGTGACTAAAATCCAATTCACTTGCAAATCATGCCATCATCTTCCTGATGTCATGGTCCTCTTCAAGAACAAAGGACAAACTACAAAACACACAGGTGGTGCCTCTTCTTTGAGCTGCCACACCTCCCTTTCTAGCACATCTCTCCATACTCCCATTCTCACAATCCCTTTCCCTTCCCATAACCTATCCCATTCTTGCTTTTAAGGACCCATTAAACTCATCTTTATAAGACATTAGTTGATTAAGGTTTAAGAAGCTACTAGTTCAGGTTATTAGTGGGGAAAAGTTTCATTACCTCAAGAATAATAAATGTTAACACGTATTTGCTCAATTAAAAGAAAAATAATATAACCATAGGTTCTAGAGCTGGACTTTAGAATCAACTAGTCTGAGTGCCCTTGTTTTTTACAGATGAGGAAACTGCGGGCAAGAGAGGTTCAGTTACTTTAGCAAAATGACTCAAATAGTAAGTAACAAAGCTGGCATTCAACCTCAAGTCTCTAGGCATTACATTCAAAGTTTTTTAACTACCCTCATCCCCTAGGAAGGGTGAAGGATAAAGGTAACTACTTATCCTCAAGTCAATAAGCATTTATTAAGACTTTATGCTGTATCAAGCACTGTCCTAATAGCCTGGGGATACAAAGCAAGGCAAAAACTTAGACCTTGCTCTCAGACAACTCACTTTCTAATGTGAGAGAAAACATGGAAATGATTACATAGATAAAAGATATATACAGCACAAATAGTAGACAATCTCTGAGTGTGTGTGTGTGTGTGTGTGTGTGTGTGTGTGTGTGTGTGTGTGTGTGTGTGCGCGCACGCCCATGCGCTTAGGGAAGCTAGGAGGCAGAATCGAGGAGAGCAAAAGGCCTAGTTTTGGTACGTGGAGTGTTGTGTTATGTGCAAGAAACAGCAGAGTCCAGAGTCACTGGATTGTGAAATAAAGGGGAGTCAAGTAGAAGAAGATGAGAAAGGTAAGAAGGAGGAGTCAGATTATGAGGGGCTTTAAGAGTCAAACAGGATTTTATAGTCTGGCCAGCCTTCGTAAGCATCTCCCCAGCTGCTGCTAAATTATGGTCTTTTAGGTATACATGGCTCCTTTTGGCTTAGCTCCTTATCTTACAGTCAGAAGAAGGGGGCCTGAATCTGTCCTCGCACAATATGACAATAAGTAACCCCATTATCCTTATATTTCATTCCCTTTTCTTTCCTGCCTTGCTAAATAAATTTTTTCTTCCACAATTTCCATCTCCTGAAATTTTAGGGTCCTCCACAGCCTGCTTCATTTCTGAGAGGTTTTCCTTTTACCTTACTGATTCCCTACTATTCCCCTTCTAAGTTCATGTTTGCTACCTCCATAGCAGAGGACGCAAGAGCTCATACCATCCCCATACCTTCTTGGGACCCACGGCAGACTGACTCCTTCTTGGGGGCCAGGGAAGAGGGAGGACACTCCTAGCCATTGGCACTGAAGGCAAGCCTACGTTTTGCAGAGGCAGCAACCTGGCCCAAAGGCCCTTTCCCCAGGAAGGAGGGTCCTTTCCCCACACCCAGCGATGTCCTATGGTTCCTATGAGGCCCTGCCAGCCTCGTTTCCTGGCTCAGGGTCTCCTTACCTCATTGCTGAGCTAGTTATCAATTCTGTTAGGGTTCCCTGCAAATCGGGCACCAGGGGCTTCTGCAAGCTGGTGCAAAACAGGTCCTTTCAGCAGATACCGAGGCAGCTGGGCTAATGGAACCACCTCCTCCCTCAGGGGACACCTACTCCTGCTGGGCCTCTGCACCTGCTAACTTCTCACACTTGCTGCTCCTCATACCCCTCAACAGTCCTTCTGTCAAGTCTGGGCCCCTGCAACACCAAGCCCAGCTGACTCTTGGATGGGCCCCACTTGGGCTTTGATGCCTCTGACAGTTATGCTGCTTGGCTTCCCCCTTCTGCTACCTCAGCCTTCTTCCGGGGGCCCCTTCAGTTAGCCCGGATGTTTCTTTCTGATTTGGGGGGTTGTTTTCTTCCTTGATCCTTTTTTTTTTTCTATGGGGAGGACCAGCTCAAGTTTGGGTTTGAGCCTTCCTTTTCTGGACCCCCTTTACCCAGACCCTTCATGTGGCCTCCTGCCTGCCTAGAATCTTCAGCCTGCATCTCCTCCAAGATTCCACCGTCCTCCTTAAAATCTTCCCATCGAAGGCATCAGTCTCTAGGTCCCTGCCCTCTGCTACCGAGTGGCAATAGGTTAGTTACTCTGAAGTGACGCAGAGGCTTTGAATCTCAGAATAGAAATCCCCTCTAAAACAGCCCTGCAAAATATCCAACTGGTGGTAAAAGGAATTTCAGACACCCATGCCAGGCAGGTGTCTAGAGAAAGACTTTTGAAAAATGTAATTTTGGGAATCATAAGGTTTTTAGTAAACAATAAGCTCTTGGGTCAGAGACTATTTTAATTTTAGTCTCCGTTCCCCACACCTAGCAGACAGCCAGGCAAATAGGAGGCCTTTCTAAATGTTTGTTAAACTGAGAAGCAGTTTAACCATGTGACATAGTCACCTACTATGCCCTGGGGCTGGGGTTGGGTCAAAGGAGGTTCAATGGAGGACTTTTAAAGAGATTCATGGTGTTTTTTTTGTTACTGACTTCAAGAAATTAAATGCTTGACATTCAGAAAGAGCATTTCCCATCCGGGTCCTCTCTCTCTGAAAGATGTCCACCCTAAGGAAAAGGGTATGAATGACAGCAATCCTAGGATGTATATTTGAGCAGCTGTTAGAGAAGTCTTTGAATCTTGAAATGATAGAGAAAATGTATTTTAACTGTAATCTGAACTTGGAACCTTTACATGTAGCATGCTGGGGACTTCACTGGATGCTTGTGGAAGTTGTGTGCGGTTGTGTGGTTTGTCCTTTGTTCTGGAAGAGGACCATGACATTAGGGAGATGATGCCATGACTTGTAAATGAATTGGATTTAAGTGAGGGAGGGCTGTGCAAAGTCACCAGCCTCACTTTTTCCTCCGGAGCCATCTGGGTGCAGTGGCTAGACATAGATCAGGATGACTGGAGATGGTCCAGGATGCAGCAGGGGATCTTGGCCTCTTGGAGCTAAGGTCTTTCCAAGTTCTCATTTTGAGGCAACACTCTTTCAGTGATTAGGGCTATTTAAGAAGGGAACTGAGGGATGGTCCCTTTAATTAAAAACAAAACAAAACAAAACATCAAACTGTCAGAGTAAGACATTCAGGGTTTCAGACCAAAAGAGAAACAATCCTATTTACATTTACTCTGAGCCATTCGTCCCAAAAAAATAAACATAAAGTGGTGCTTGAGGAGGGACCTACTGTTGCGGAAGTCATAGACAATGATCACCTGGCTGATGGGGTTCAGACTTTGGGAACCTCCCTGAACTTCCCTTGAATATCCCCACTTAATCTGGTCTTTCATATTCAAATCTGTTGCCCTTGGCCTAGCCTGGCCTTCCTTTGTCTGTTACCTCTGGATTGCCCCACCTGCTTCCCATCCAAGCCCTCCATTGTCTGATATCTTCTGACTGCCTCCAGCTGTTTCTAACCCTTGACCAGTCACCCCAGTCCCAAGGAGATCCTCCCTAAACCCCTCCTCGCATTACCCTAGACTACCAGACCACCCCCAGATCCCTCCTACAGTCATTTCTGTATTTAAGTTCCATCTTGCCTCCATGAAGGCACTCAGATTCAATCCAGCTCAGATTCTGTCTAACTGAGATTCTATGTGTCCCGCTTGTGATACAAGCGTTACAAATGCTTAGGCTCCTTAAGAGTCAACCCAATATGGTGAATCTTTAATAAGCGTTGTTTTCCTTTGGTTTAAAGAAATTGAGTTGAATTCATTTGAGCAGGGCCTGGCATGTCAATATTTCGAGGTCCCCAGCACCCCTAAACCTCAACGTTGCTAGTGTGAGTTCTTGGCTCTGAGCTCTTTGGAGTCCCTTGTGCCTGGTTGAAGAAGAAATTAGAGCCAAGAAAATTGGAAGCAGGGGCCAGTTAGGTCCTCCCAGTTGTACCAGCAATGGGGAAGGCAACGTTTCCCACTGCTGGATTAGGTCAATGGGTTACAGAACAACAGACCAAACTGGAAAGGATCTAAGAGGGTCCTAGGGCTCTATCTTCTAATCTATCTCATATATCCCTTCTGGATGTTGCAGTGCTCAAAAACCTCCAAAGATTCTCCATTGTCCACCAAATAAAGTCTGAATTATTCAACATGACATTTAAGGCCCTACACAGCCTGGTTACAACACATTTTTTCCAATTTTCTTTTATGTTATTCCTCTTCACATAGTATTCCATCAAACTAGAATATAGCAATTGTGCCTCTTTGATCATTTTGATGGGGTATAGGCTCTGCGAGCTCCCTTGAACTCTCCTTGAATCTTCCGACTTGATCTGGTGCTTGCTTGAGGCCCTAAACCTTCTGTGATCACTAAATCCAAACTCTGTTACCCTTAACCTAGCCTAGCCTTCCATTGTCTGCTATCTCCAGGTAGCCTTCAGCTACTTCCCATGCTTAATCCCATTCTCTTGGTTCCTGGAGTCCAAATTCTAGTTACCCCAGTCTATAGAGCACTCCCATCAAGACGCTCCCTGGACCCCTCCTCCAGTCACCTCAGACCACCAGACCACCCCTAGATCTCTCCCTCAGTCTTTTTGTATATAAGAGACATCTTTCTTCCATGAAAATGCGTACATTTAATCTAACTCATTCAATCTGGCTCCACTAGTATTATCACATTCCTTAAGAGTTTAGCCAATGTAGAGGTTTCTTAAGAGTCTACCCAATATGATGGATCTTTAACAAACTTTGTTTTCCTTTGGTATAAAGAAGGCTTGAGTAGAATTCATTCAGGAAGGACCTAGTGTGTCAGTATTTTGGGATCCTGAACACCCTTAAATCTCAACAATTTCTCTTTATTTCCATTTTTGCTCATGCTATTCACTATGTTTGGAATGCCCTTCCCAATTTTCCAGAATTCCTTTATCTCTTTCTATAGAAATTTGATCCTTCTTCCAAGGCTCACTTTAAATATTATCTGTTCAATGAAACATTCCCTGATGTCCCCAGCAAGGAATGGTCTCTTCCTCCTTTGAATCTTCATGGCATCTTGTCTGTATCTCTCTTATGTACTTAGTGTATTCTAATCTATGTCATAGTAATTTTCGTAACTCTTATAAAAGAATGTAAGTTCTTTCAGGGTGGGAGCCACAGTATAGTCGCCTTAGCATCCTCTACAACAGAAATGTAAACTCAGAACTCACTGCTACATGTGGCTGTCAAAACTCTCCAGTATAAACAGAATCATATTAATCATATATTAAAAGGTCATTGGAAAATTTTTAACAAAATAAAAAATAATACAGTGCAAATTAGACAATGCTAATTTGTGTTTTTCTCAGTCAATAGACTCTCCATGAGATGTATTTCTATTTGAGTTAGGCACCACATACCATGTCTGTTATAGTCCCTTAGTCTGTACACTGCAGGTACTGAGAAAATACATGATGACAAAAAATGACTATGAATACAGTGAGGGTTTTAAATCAATTTACATTTTATTAATCAAAACAGTGGCTGCCTATATTTGAAACATAGTAGGATGATACGGGCATAGATTTTTTTGACTGGAAGTGTCATTAGAGGTCATCTAGTCTTCATTTCACAGGGTGAAGTGATTTGCCCTAAATATAAGATTTTTCAGTCTTCAAGAGGCTATTCATATTTTGTTTTGCTGAAGCTAAAAAATATATCAAAATAGCCATGCTTGGTATGCCTAAGGATCTGCTGATTTCTTGAAATAACTTCAAGGCCCTATACTTGGTAACTACTTTATCTAGTCCCACAAACTGTTTCTGACTTACCAAGAGTTTCATGTTCTAAATGTTCCTTCGCTAATTGAGTGTTGCAAGCTTGGAATACATTCATTCATTCATTTGTTTATTTGTTTTATTTTCTACAGAAACAATGTTATATGTAGCTCTATGGGCAAACCACAAGAGTCTGTTTAACCCATGACATGCCTAAGTAAGGAGAGGCACTAAGGTGTAGCGGATAGAGAGATAACCTCAGTGCTATTACATGTGGGTTCAAGACAGCCTTAGACACATGCTAGCTGTGTGATTATAAATAATCTCTTACTCTCTCAATATTCTAGACCCAAGGTGTCAAATTAGACTAAAATGTAATTGGTAAATGTTAACAAAATGAATAAATAAAAATATAATACAACATAGATAATGTTAATTTGTGGTTTTCTAAGTCAGAAGTGCCCAGTAGGTATCTGTTTCTATTTGTATTTGATACCACTGCTCTAGGCAACTCTCTTAGGACTAGAAATTTCAGAGAGGTTGCTGATCTGCTTTGGCAGAAAGAGCTGTCTCACCTGGGAGTCCCTTGGTGAATCCCAACGGTGAATCCCAATGAAATTACAAGTCTAGCATGAATTCCTATCTTGTGCTAATTATGGTCCTGAAGAACCTCATTATTAATAGAAATGTTTCTATGGAAAAATTAATGCATAGTTTCAATTTGGAATACCTGCAGCATTCTTCCCTTTCTCACCTTCCTACCATTACCCTAATTCCCCCTAAACCCTAACTCCAGTGGGAGAGTTTTCATGGGAAATTCACACAAACATCCATATATGTGTGTGTTTATATACATATATATTTTCACACACGTATACACATACACACATATTAGTCTGTAATTTTCTTTCTTTTTTAATATCTCTTTTGTTTAGGTATGTTCACCTGAAAACTTGGCTAAAGAAAGGCAACAGGCTGAATGCATACATTTTATGATTTAATTAATTAATCAATTCCCCATAAAGAAAACAGTTACATAGCGCTATGGAGTCAGAGGTGACTCTGACTACCTAGTACAGAAAACATCTGTCTTAAGTACATTTTGCCATGAGAAGGAAACTCTTCTAATTAAGCAAATCATAAATTCAGTAAGACAAGACAATTAACAAAGCAGTGTCAGTCAAATGTTGAGATTCTAAGCTGGGTAAACATATGTCTCAGGTGGTAAGGAAGGAAGGAAATCCCATCACTAGTAAGTGGCAGGCTTCCTGCCCCAAACAGGTAACTGACACAGGAAAGGGCAAACAATGTTCAGAGAAACCCAGGATGCCTATTTTTTCTTTACCATTAATATGCCATAACATAGTATGTGTCTATAGATAATAAGATACAAAGGAAAGTCCCATTATTCAAGATATGTCATAGGTTAAAGATCTCCCAAGGAATGCAGAGTCAGCTTTGGCTGGCTTTTGCTGACATAGGAAGAGGCATTCTCTGAGTTTGCTTCAGAGAGAACAAAGAGATTATTCCAAAATTTTATATTAAACATTATCAGGTATCAGGAACATATTTGTCTCAGAGAAGTTTTGTAGGATGCCTTCTTTCTCTTATCGCCATGGGGAAAACCCACACCCTACATTCTATTTTTGCAAACAATTTATTTGATGTTTGTGTGGGGTATAAGACCCTTACCCAAAATTTTAGAAGAAAATTAAGAGGCTTCTCAAGGTAAGAACAGAAAGTGTTTTATTCAATTCTCGCAAGAAAGGGGTGTCCCTTCACCAGGACAGGGCTAATGGAAGGAGGCAGCTTACAGAGGACAAAGCACCATCACATACCCTAATGCAGAGAATGCTGTCCCCCCTACCATCCCACTTCTCCATTGGCTGGGAGACAGGCTTACAGTCTAAGCGTGAAAAACTAGACAAGACCCGGGAAACCAGGTACCCAGGATCCACCTATCCAAACACACTTCCTTATCTAATACCTAACTAACTGCTGATGTGGCTATTCTGTAACTAAGGTAAAAAGGAGAGGAAGGGAAGTAGAGGGAGTTTAGCTGCAAACAGAGATTTGATTAACTTCCAAGTTTCAACTACAGTTCATAGCACTATCACAGAGAGAAGGGAGGGGAGGGGCCCTAACTACCCATAAGCCTGGATTCCTGGAAATCAGGGATCCAGAGAGAGAGGCCTTATAGAAAAGAAATTTTATTTAGAAAATACAATATTCCCCATATTTTATTATGAGAAGTCTTCACCTTGTCCTCATTTCACTCAAGTGACTGGATAGTAGTACTCAGGAGATCACTGAAGAAACTTCTCTGGCAGCTATGTGGAATATCTTGCCTCATATTAGTTATGTCTCCCTAGGCAAGACTTTTAACCTTTTTCAACTTCTGTTTCTTCATTTGTAAAATAGAGATAATAACAGAACCTATCTCATTGGATTGTTACAAAGATCAAATGAGATTATATATGGAAAGTGCTTTATAAAACCTAAAACATTATATGTGTTAGCTATTATGATTATTAGCTGCATCTCCTGTAGAATTTTGTTATTTTCATCCATATAATTAGGACAACTTTGAGGAGAATGAAGATGGAATGTTTGAAACTAGATTTTCTTCTGCTCAATAGAATTCTTGCAAAAGAACTACAGATAATACACACAGCAGAGACACAGTTCCTTATGTCTTTTAGTCATTTACACAACTTTAAGGATGTTGTCTGTTGTAGAATATTTGCCTTTTTCCCTCAACTGCTTTCATCAAGGATACCCTCATTGCTTAGGTAGATCTCTCACAGAGGTAAGGTGACATTTTTGACTGTTAATGGACTGCTTTTAATGTAGGTTGATACCTGTTGATTTTGATAGGTTCTGTTTGCCCAGGACTGATCTGACTACTTGTATACATGTATACCCATGTAATACCTAGTGGTAAAGAGTGTTTGGACCAAACTGTAAGGCAAATTGAGTCTCCCTCCCCATTGAAATGAAAGTGATTTGGTCAGAGACTGTTTCCTTTGACATCTTACAGACACAGACCCAAATCTTTTATCATAGCCACCAGTAACTAACTTGCTAACCTAGGACAAGTCTCTCATGTTCAGTAAAAAAAAAAAAAACACCTAAAAACAGTTCAAGTGTTATTTAAAAGCTCAGCATAAGGACGAAAATGCCTTCAGAGGGCTTTCTCTTCTTAAGGCAACCTCATTATAACTTGGGGGTAATATGCTTAATTCTTCACATTTCAGGACTTGGGAGCAGCTGAGTGAACAAGTGCCCTTTGGTAGTGCTACTTGGACATCTACTTGGATGCACAGATAAAGTATGGGGCTCCCTGGCCTCCAGGTTTAATTATTTGTTCAATGGTTTCAGAAGAAAATTTTCCTAGCTGGAAGGATATTCCTAGTGATATGCTCAAGGAGTCATAAGATGCTAGATTTAGAGCTGAAAGGGACCTAAGAGACTATCTAGTGAAATATCCTCATTTTACAGATGAGAAAACTGAGGTCCAGAGATGCTTGCCCACAGTCATGCAGGAAGTACCATGAAGTAATCGATTTATAAATGCTTGTTGGTGGATGCATATAGCTAGCTGTATCTTATCTGGAAGAGAAGTAGGCCATCAGTTTTCTTTGGGCAGATGCAAGTAATCAGGGATTTGGGCACGCAAGGAGATGGGGTGATTAAAATTGAGCCTCCTAAGGAAAGGAAATAGCAGATGTGTGGAGGTTTGCCTATTTTTCCAAATGAGATTTGTATTCAGCTACTCCATATCAAATTTAGAAAAGCAAGAACACATCCTCAGCATTAATGAAACAATTCATTTTATTTATTCTATAAAGCTTTCTAAGTGCTCATTGAATACATTAAAAAAAGCAATAACATAGAATGATGATTCCAGCAGAAATGAACACACTCTCTGCATCCTGTGGTGTTTTTCCCATGGCAAGCTTCTGACCACCAATGGGAGGGTCTTTTCCGCCTTTGCCCCTAGCTTCCTTCTTTAAACTGACTGAAGGAAGAGGCAGATAGGAGAGCCAGCTGGGGCGATGACACTGCAGACATAGCATGGGGTGGCAGATTGCATTCCTACCCATGTATGTTGGTTGATATACAGAGAAAGTGAGGAGGAAGTTTAAGCCATTAATTTTACAAAAGGGATTTGGATGATTTATGAGTCACTTACCTAACAGGAAGTGGATTACCCATGTATCAGGGGCTGGCACTAGACCTGGGATTATTCCTGGAAAACCTTGAATTTCCCACCCTGTGAGAGGAAGAGGGAGGGATCAATGGAAGCGAGTCTGCAATCAGCAGGGTTTGAGAAGGGTGAGGTCCTTCCAACTCTGGGTTGTTGTGTCTGCGTCTTTGTCCGTGGGGTTTTCTTGGCCAAGATACTGGAGTATTTTGCCATTTCCTTCTCTAGTGTGTTCCCATTTCATAAATGAGGAACTGAGACAAAAAAAAAGGGTTAAGTGACTTGCCTAGGGGCACACAGCTAGTAAGTATCTGAGGCTAAATTTAAACTCAGGTCTTCCTGACTCCAGTCTCCCTGCAACAACTAGCAGCCCAGGTTACAGGTTCTTCTGTAAAGCTCCAGGTTATAAATTCTTTAATAAAGAGCCTTCAATGGAAAGAAAAAACTAGTCTTTTCCACAAGAGTATTCTTTTGTGTCCAAGACTAACTTCCAAGTTTTCAGCCCAATGTCAAGTGCCCTCAATCTAACCTGTATTCTGCTGAGACTTAACAGTTCTGGAAAGGGCCTGAAGCAGGTGAAGTTTAAATGAGGGAGAAGAGGGGAGGGGAACATGGGAGTGAGGATTGATCTTTTAGGAAATCCACCCTCTCATTGCCTGGGCTAATTAATATAAAACAGATAAATTGGGGGAGGGCTCTTCCTATGTTCCTAAAGTCCTTGGCTTTACAAAATAGATTCTTTCACGAATTTGCAGTATGGTTCAATTTTACAGAAAATACAATCCTGTGATGCTTCCAGGACCCCAGCCCAGGTGCAGACAAACCTGCCTACATAATTGACTCAATCAGTGTTCCAGCCTTGAGTTACCAGAATAGCCATGGTTTAAAAGAGCTCTGACCATTTGACAGGTATTATTTTTATTGCCTGGATATTATAGATCTTCTTTATCTCTAATGTGGCTCAAAGCCCTTGCGCTTTGGACAAGACTGACTGTTAGTTTGGAATGATAACAAAGTTTAGGATCACAACATTTTAGAGCTTGGGAAGGAGCTCAGAGATCATCTGGGCCAAATCTCATTCCATGAGATGAAAAGCCTGAAGCCCAGAGAGGTTGTGATTGGCCCAGGGTGACACAGGACGGTTGTAGCACGGCTGGGACGAGAACTTACATCTCCTGGTTTCCAACCTAGTTCCACACTACTTCCTGAAAACAGAGAGAATAGGCTCTTGGTAATCTCCTGATGACCAATCACTAACGTTGATTTTCATTCTTAGATTTTTGAAACTGTCTTGTTTCTTCTTTGGTGCCATTATGCTAAAGGGTACACATTGAATTTTAAAACTGAATTTTTTAGGGTGAGTGGAGTGATAGGGGAATTCCCCAAACTGAACTCTTCAAAGTCTAGTATGTTACATATAGAAGGTCTAACTAACAGTACTATAAAGATTATATATTGCATAGTTACTTGTTTCCTGGACAGTGACTAATAATTAAGGATAACTGTGATGGATTGCTTGGTGCAAAGGCTCATAGAATGTCCAGGAAAGGTGGTGGAGTGGACTTTCAATAGGAAAAAGGTGTGGCTCTAGAGATGTGTTTGATGTGGTCATGGCAGATTAGGAAACGACATAGGCCTGATATTTGGTCATGATGGAGGCTCTCCGGTTCCTTTTCTGAGACAAGTAGTAGAGCCGGTTGGCTTCTGGGTAAGTGACTTTGTTGAGTGGTAACTTGTAGATAGCTGAGTTGTTGGTCGTCAGTAACAGGAAGGTGAGTGCTGAGAGACAGAAGGGCCAGGTACATGGGGGCAATCCAAACTGGAAAGGAGAAATGGGAAAAATAAAAAGATGAGCTTATTTTCACTGACCTTCATGTTTCAGTTCAATAAACATAGATTAACACTGAAGATGCATAGGTAAAATAAAACATACTTCCCACCCTCAAAGAGCTTACAATGGTAGGAGGAAAGAGGGCATATGCACAAGTGGTTCTAAGTGTTAATATTAATGTTAATAAGTGTTAAGAAAGGAAGAAAAGGCATAGAGTAGTAGACTGAGACCCTGCCTCAGTCAGGAAGATCTGGGCTTGAGTTCTGTTTCTACAAAACATATTTCCATATTAGCCATGTTGCAAAAGAAAACACAAAATAGAACAATAGAGATAGACATTTAAAAAAAGTATGCTTCAATCTGCATTCAAAGTTCATCATTTAACCCTCTGGAGGTAGGCAACATAATTTATCAAAGGTACTTTGGAACTGTCTTGGTTCATAGTTTTGATCAGAGGTCTTAAGTCTTTCACAGTAGATTAGCCTTACAATATTACGTCTACTGTGTATAGCATTTTCCTGGTCCAGTTCATTTCACTCTGCATTAATTCATATAGGTCCTCCCAGATTTTTCTGAAATTATCCTGCTCATCATTTCTTAAAGCACAATAGCATTCTGCCACAATCCTATACCACAACTTGTTCAACCATTCCCCAATGGATGGGCATCCCCTCAATTTCCAATTCTTTGCTACCACAAAAAGAACTGCTATAAATATTTTTGTACATATAGGTCATTTTTTTGGGAAGTCTTTTAATGTCTGCATGCCCTAGGCAACTCTCTGAAATCATGTTATAAATGTTGCTAATCTGCATTGGCAGAGGGAATGTCCACTCCAGGAGTTCTTCCCACTTAAAACTCTGGTCAGAACCAGAAGAAACAATGATTAATCAATCACAGCAGAGGCTCCAGGGTAGTAGGTGAGAAAAGACAAGAGGAGGATCTACTTCTGGGTAGGCTGCCCTGAAAAAAGCTTCGTTTCCATTTCTTTGGCTAAAAACAATTACCAACTTGGGGAGAAATGCTTCCTGGCATTGAAAGGGGAACCATTATAAAATTCCCCAGTCAAACTGAACTCACCAGCCCATCACTTTCACACTGTCCTGACTCTAGGCCTTTGTTCAAACAATTCCATATGCTTAGGATGCCTTCCCTTCAAACTCTACCTGTTGACACGCTTTTTACTGATGTCTCCTGTTTTTTATGTTAGTTATTTCCCAATATGATAACCACTTCTCCACCTACCCTATTGCATTAGCCCTACCTTTATCAACAAGAAAAAGTCAAGTAAAGCCAAGTGACTAAACGATTCTGACAGCATATGCAACATCCCATACCCATAGTCCCCCATTCCTCTACTAAGAAGAGATGAATGCATCTATTCTGTCGCTAAGATTATACCCATTTTAAAATGTCAGTCTTTCTAAAAATGTATTATTCTACTCTTTTTTTAATTAAATTTTCTTTTTTGTTGTGAGCTTAACACTTCAATATGCAAAGAACATGAGGTTTGTACTGTATAAGAAATTATGATTTATAACGTATGGTTGGCTTTTAAAGCAGTATATATGGGAGTAACAAAACTGGACTATTTGTGTCCTCTTGTTCTCTGCATTAAAATTTTTTTTGCATATTTATCACTACTCTCTAATTTCCAATCTCTTCCACCCCCACGTCAAAGCCTCTCCTTGTAATAAATGTGCTTTGATCCACTCGAATGCTACTTCCTCTATGATATATGACTCCTGACTCTCCTCCCCAGCCAGCTGATAATGTGCTTTCCCTATCAGGTATCCCCTAGCATCCTGTGACTCTTATGTACTTGTAACTGAGGTACTTTGTCTATTTGTCACATCCCTTTATTTTGACTGTAAATTTCCTTAGGATAGGGACCACATCTTACTTCATCTCAATATCTCCCCCAAATCCCAGCACAGTGCTCTGTAGGGAGTACTACTGGATGGATTACATAAAACAGATTAGCAGTGACGATCTGTCTGTCTTCATTTTTACAAACTAAAAAGCCATTTCAAAACATGCAGTAGAACATAGAACTCCTTGATTATATGGTCTAAGATATACCATAGGTCAAACCATCCCACCCCAATTCCAACTATGTGTAGTAATCAAAACCTGTTACAATAGTCAAATCACTGATGAGTCTGACCTCATGTACTGAGCTTACACCAGCACTAGAAAAAGGTCCCACTGTATTTGTTAGAACCTCCTGGTTTTTACTAATACATATCAATGGCATTCACAGTGAAAGATGACTGTTCTGTGAAAATGGGAAAACTACTATGTGTGGCCAGTAAGATCCCTAGCAAGTGATTCAATGTATAGAACACTGCTCTTGGAATGGGGAACGCTTATCTTCATGAGTTCAAATCTGACCTCAGACATTTACTAGCTGTGTAATCTTGGGTTACCCTGTTTGCCTCAGTTTCCTCAACTGTAAAATAAGCTGGAGAAGAAATGGCAAATCACTCCAGTATCTTTGCCAAGAAAACCCTAAATGGGGTCACAGAGTCAGAAATGACTGAAAAACAATAACATCCCTACCCAGAGTACCTACTCACCCATCTGACTTAGGGATAGGATAAGGATAGGAACTCCATTTTATTGATACAGGAAACTCCTAGGTGAGAAAACTTGCTGTACCAATGCAAATCAGTAACTGATTCAATAAGCATTTATAATAATTTTTACATTATAATAATAATTTTTATACTACTATGTGCCTAATATTGGTCTTGAGTGATACAAAAGATTATCATAAGGACAAGATTGGACTTGAAAACAGCATGAAGCAGTTAGAAAACAATTCATAAATGTGGTATGTGAACTCTGTTCTATTATGGATTTTCTATTGTATGTTTTCCTTAGTTTATCATGCTGTCTTTCAGACTAGGTTTAAAGCTCTCTAGGAGCAGACTAGAGTCTTAAACTTCTTTCTCTTTAGCAGACTTCATTGTGCATAGTAGTTGTTCAATGAGTATCTGTGAAGAGGGAGGTGATCTAGTGGAAGGAATACTAAATGAAGAGTCCAATTAGAAACCCTAGGGCAGGTTCAAGGCCAACTTCTGACAGTCTGCTATATTTGTGACTCTGCCTGTTAATTAGTCTTCCTGAGGCTCTTTCTTCTTCTGTAAATATATATTTGCCTCTATGAGGTTCTGGTCACTTGGGGATAGCCAATCTATAGTTTAGAAGGCTTAAAGACTTGCCTGGAGCTTAGACAGTGGAGAAGATTTTCCCAATCACACAGGGCAAGTGTCTGAGAAGGCATTTGAACTCAGGTCTTCCTGATTATAGGTTCAGAAGTCAGGGTCATCTCAGATCTACAAAATGGGTATTTATAATTTCATTTTACCTAATTTTCATCATTACAGTGAGGATTAAATGAGAGAGTGGGTGTAAAAACTCATTGTAATTATAAAGCAGTGCAGAAATGTTTCATCATATCTGGAAAAAGATGACCAGTGGCCTATGTATTTGTTAAGACAAAGATATAAGCTTCTTGATGTCAGGGAACTTGCTGCCTTCATACAAATAGAAGTATTTTACTTTGAGCAGATTGTAATTTCATCAGTTTTGGGAACTATTCATTAAAAGTTCCCTTTAATGATAAGGACTCATACCTGCTCTGCAATATGTAATCTTAGAGAATTACTTGGAGCACGAGGAAGCTGAATATCTTACTCAGGGTCACACAGGTGGAATGTGTCAAGAGGTAAAGACCTGAATTCAGGTCTTACTGACTCCAAAAGGCAGTTTTGGATCAGCTTCCTCATGTTGCTTCTCACACGTGAACAGCTAGGTGGTATGGTGGATGGAGTTTTGTACTTGGGGTCAGGAAGGCCAGAGTTCAAGTCCTGTTCCTGACTGTGTGATCCAGGGCAAGTCATTTAACCTCCCTAGATCTTAGTTTTCTCATCTGTAAAATGGGCCTAATAATAGCATTTACTTCATAGTGTTCTTGTGAGAACTAAATGAGATAATGTATGTGAAATGCTTTTGCAAATTGTGTTCTACAAACTCCAGTTTTTATATGTGTATATTATATACATACATGTATATTATGCATATATATGTATATGTGTGAATACAGCAACTGTTTAGCTCATAGTTTTGAACATAATAGATAAAAAACTTTAAACAGAATCACAGAAAGCATTTGTCTCAGTTAAGCAGGGATGGGGAACCTGCAGACCTCAAGGTCACATGTGGCCTTCTAGGTCCTTGGGTGTGGCCTTTTGACCAAGTTCAAATTTTATAGCACAAATCTTTTTATTAAGGGGATTTGTTCTGTGAAGTTTGGATTTGGTTAAAGGGCTGCACTTGAGGGCCTAGAGAGGGCCACATGCGGCCTCCAGGCTGGAGGTTCCCCACCCAGCTAAACAAACCTCTCAGTAATCCCCTCTACAATATCCCAGACTCCATTTGAACATTTATGATGAGAAGCTCACTATCTCTCAAGGTAGATCATTTCATTGTTTGACAGTGGTGATTATTAGGACCTTTTTTTTAATGTTGAAATAAATTCTGCATTCTTGTCATGAGAATTTCATGAAGGAGGCAGAGTTTTAAAAGAATCTTGGAGGAGGGGATGGGATTTGGATGTAAAGAGGTTGGAACTCTCACAGAGAATAGTAAGGCACTTGCTCTCCAACCAAGGGAACACTTAAGATTTATACGTGCCAAGAAGGGGAGGGAGTGACCATAACCTGGGTCCTTGGACCCAATGCCCAGGGTCCTGGCAGTCCCTGACTTTGCCTAAGATGTTCTTGGCTGTTTGTCCTTGCCCACCTTGGAGGCCAGGCTCTTTGAGTTTTGGCTGAAGCTCTGCACTTTTCCAACATTTGGGCTCAAGTAGAAATAGCTGATTATGATTTAAACTCCCACACCCTTTTGTTTGGTCAGTGCTGGGCTGGTAGCATTGGAATTCTTGCCTGTCCTTTTAATCACAGAAAGAACGTTGCCTCAAACAATTTGAGACCCATCTTACACTGTAACCAGGGCTATCTCCAGTCATCCTGACCAATGTCTTGCTACTGGACTTGACTCTGGAGGAGAAAGTGAGGTTGATTACTCTGGACAGCCCTGTCTCACTTAAATTCATTCATACAAGTCCAGGAATCACCCTGATGATGTCATGACCCTCTAAGAGAAGGAAAGAGGAACAGTAATAGCACTTGTAGACAATACGGCATAGTTCTGCTGCCTAAGGTGTGTGTCTGTGTGTGGGCGAGTGTGCATGTCTGTGTGTGCATATGTGCGCGCATGTGTGTGTCTGTGTGTGTATGCTTGCATGTCTGTGTGTGGGCACACGAGTGTGTCTCTGTGTGCATGTGTGTGTGTGCATGTGTCTGTGTGCGTGCGTGTGTTTGTGTACGTGAGTGTGCTTGTGCATATGTGTGCTTGTGCGTATGTTTGAGCATGTGTGCGTGTGTGTGTCTGTGTGTGCTTGTATATCTGAGATGCTTGTAGTATAGATGTAGGGAGAAAATAGATAACGTCAAAGAACCTCAAGAATACAGCTAAGAAGTATAAAAGGGACTTGAGAACTGAAAGTCATTCAGGAAAGTATTTCAGGAAACAAAGCCTTCCCTCCTAGAACTGAAAGGCTTGAGAGAGAATGCTTGTTCCTCAAAACTACAAGTCTCAGAAGGCCCTCAGAACTCAAACTCCCATTATAGAAGCTACAGAAACAATGACAAATGAATTCAGGTGTACCTTACCTTAAACAAGCCTAATACGTGTGTTTTTATTTAAGGAAGACAAATTAGCGGGTGACTGAATTAAGGAATTAAGAGTGATGAATTGCTCTACAAAAGAATTTCCCACTAGATTCCTTTTAAATAGATCACTCAGGAATCTGGTCAAAAATTCAATTAGACAATGTGTAGGCCTGCAAACTCTATGTGTGAAGCACACCAATGTACAAATGCTGGAGATGTGTGTGGGAGCAAGTACAGGTGGTGAGAGATAAGTGGGATGAAAGAAGTGTTGGGGAGAGACAATAATAGAGAAGGGGACTTTAAAGGTCAGGATGGATATAGAGGCAAGGTTAGTTTGAGGTAGGACATTCCAGGTGACTGTACTCATCTCAGATCAACTTACCATAGATAACATGTTGGCAAAGGCAGCTCCCAAGTAGGCTGCAAACAGTGCTGAGAAAAGACAAGAGTGGGAAAGTGGTGAATAAATGTTTCATTGAATCTGGCCCTAGCCTTTGAATATGCCTTCAGGACACCTACAATGGCACTGGCTATCAGTGGACCTGATAGAATGGTCTCACCTGTCTTCTGGCCAGATTTTACATATGAAGAAATTGATACTTCCAGAAGTTTGAGGCCTGGGGACATGAAATGACTTGCCCTATGTCACACATCTAAGATATAGAGCTGAGATTCAAACCTAGATTTTCTGACTTGGAATCAAGTTCTTTTTCCTTATATTTGCTTTATTTCTCTTGCCAGACCAAAAAGGAAAAAAAAAAAGTCCTACTTTTTATTGCTTAGCATCTTTGAAAAGCATTGTATTCCACAGAAAGAGGTAAAACTAGTCAGAAATCATATGCATTTTTTAAAAGGTCTCAAATCCAGCTGTGAGAGCATTTTTAGGTCCCACCATCTTGTATCCCATTAGCAGGCACTTTTAACATCTTGAACTGTAAATGAAAATTTTACTATATGGTAAGGGTAAGTGGATTCCAGGGCTCTCAGCTGGAATATTTATTAGCAACCATTAATAAACTATATATTTATTGAGATATAAATATGACTTATTAATATACTCTGTATATTAATATGTAACATAATGTGACTATAATATACATATTTATTAATATATAGTATACATATATACTATATATTTATATGTATTTATATGTATAGATGTATTTCTACATCTATACATATGTATGTACATACACATCTATATCTATATTCCCCAGAGAGAAACAATAGCAGTAGTAAAAGCACAGATTACTGTAATATTTCTCTCCACAATCCAAGTCTGCCTGTAGCCCTGACTTCTCTTTCTCTCTCTCCCCTGTCTCTTTCCCCCCATAAGTCAGGGATATGCCAAGGATAGAGATACTGCACCCACAGGGAGTATGCTAAAAACACAATAATAAAATAAAAAAACACCGGTGGATTCTGATTAAATGTTTAACAACCAGCTCTATGGCGATGAATATCTAACATTCTCTGCATCACTTTCTTAAATTTTGCAATTGATTTACAGTGTTTCCTGATTTCTAAGGTGTAAATGTTCACACTCAAAATTTAACAGTCTGTTCAAGCTAGCTCCAAAACATCCCTGCTTCTAGGGCAGGAAGGTGAGAGGCACTAAAAGGAAAGAGTAACATGATTTTTCTAGAGAGATAGAAGGGACCTTAGGGACCATCTCGTCCAATCAACTCATTTTATAGTAGAAGAAACTGAGGATGCAGGAGAACTTGCCCAAGATCACAGAGGTAAATAAGCATTAGAGGTCTTCTGACTTCAGAGTCAGTGTTCTTCCCACTGCGCTGACCTTGGACGTTTATTCATTCAAATTACTCGATTGAAATTTATCAAAGGTATTGCATATTAAGGACTGGGATCCCAATGCTGAGAAATGATGGAAGGGAAGAGTAGGGATACAAAAATTAATCTTAGTAATTGCTGGAGTAAGAGTCTTGAAAGTTGATAGAGCTCTGGCTTTTGAGTTAGGAATCCTGCCTCTGACAACATCCTAGAGAAATAAATGGGGGCAATGCACTTAACCTCTTAGTACCCCCAGGCAACACTAATACTGCAAACTGCACAAGGGTTGCGTGGAGATTAGGTGTTTCCCTCTTAGGATTTTCTAAACCAATGAAGTCACAAATTTGGACCCTCCCTAAGTCTCAAATAAATTTAAAAAAAAAAATTAAAACTAGCAGCTAAATAGAGCTCAGGTCTATCTGCTGTGCAGTGTCCTTGGATAGTATTGTAGGCTCTAATGAGAGACAAAGGAGACACCTGAAAGAGGTATCTTCCTGGCTCAGGGTTTGGCTCTCACTTGCTCTATCCATAGACTGGAACCATGGGGCGCTTAATCCTCCACCAAATGAACGAGCCATCTTCTGCAGTAGGGACACCTCTTAGGAGTTCAGAGGTATTCCCCTAAGTGGGGTTGGATATAAACAGAGAATCTGTTGGAGGTCTACCAAAGCCTTACTGAGTTAGCAAAACCTCATGTAAAGCAGCTAGAGTGCTCTGGCTGTAACCCTTGCTGTGTGATTTCCTAGTTTATCTTGTTTGTTCAGTGTCTATACTTCCCTCCCCCGCAAGACTTGCAGGGGCTCCTTGGGCAGTAGCTACACTTTGGGATCCTTCCCAAAGGGCCCATCAGGACCCATCAGGACCCATCAGGTGTGTACAGCAAACTACAGCTTTCTGCTTCTAGCCTGGGTAACCAGGTCTTTTGGGTTGTTAATTTCCAGTGTGTGACCATCTTTCTTTTCTCCCTAACTCTTTTCAAAATTGTAGTCAGGAAATTGATGAATCATAAAAGATCCTTTTACTTTAAAGATCAGAAATCTTTTGAGGACTGTCCAGGTAAATTTTGTGTTTAAATATGACATTTCCATGTGTGAATATAGGACAGGAATGTTAAAGACTTTTTAAAAAATAACCAGCCAATGAATTAACTGGTCATGGGTTTCAGTTTCAGGTCATTGTTCTGGAGTACTTAAACAATTCATTGAGAAAGGTTATTTGCTTCAAATTTGAGGGAAAGTACTGGTTAAAGCTTTCATGTCATGTTAGGCTTTATAGTTTAAAAAAAATGTAATCAGGGTTAAATGACTTGTTCAGGGTCACATAGCGAGTAAGTATCTGAGACTGGATTTGAACTCAGGTCCTCCTGACTCCAGGGTTGATGCTCTATCCACTGCATCACTTTTGTATGGTTCTTTAGACTTATATAGGGCTAAGAACCATCAAATCATAGAATGTTAAGGAAGTGACCTTAAATGCTTATTCCTTTCCTTCCTGGTCTCTCCGAGAAAGATCTAATTTTTGATGCAATCTAATGCAATCTAATAATTGCATATGGCTTAATTCCTACTGTTTGGTGAAAATATAAAAACTATCAAATTACTAACTGCTATTTTTTCTTCTTTGAAATTATTACTGGATTCTGGGTAAACACGTTCTATTGTTCCTGCAGTGAGGGTTTTGAACCTGTGGTGGGAGCAGGCCCACTAAATGCTTATGTATGAGAGGTGGCACAGTAGGCCTTGAGGCTGAAAGACTCATCTTCTAAGTCACTTAACCCTGTTTGCCTCAGTTTCCTCATCTATAAAATGAGCTGGAGAAGGAAATGGCAAAACACTCCAGTATCTTTGCCAAGAAAACCTCAGAGAGAGTCATGGAAGATGGACATTACTGAACAATATACAGGGGTAACTTGTTTAATCCAATTTTGTACCTCATTTTTGCAAACTAAAACACACTTTTCATGTGCTAGAGTTTGTTCTTTAAAGTAATGCTACCAGGAATTTTTTTGGAAAGTGAAGAATCCTTTTGTGAAGCATGTAATTTCCTGAAAAAACTTTTGTGTAAATTAGTCATCTATCAGGTTTGTTTAAATAATCCATGTTTATATCCACTTTGAAATTTGAAAAATGCTTTCCTCATATAGGTAAGTAGGATAGAGTCTTGTTATCCTTATTTTGTAGAGGAAGAAATTGAATTATAGAAAGATCAAATGACTTGTTCATGATTGAGTCTGGTAAGCAGTTTCTTGTCACTGTATCGACTATCCTTTCCATGGAGCTATGCTTCAAGTAACATACTCACCACTCCCCCCCTCCTACAGATTCCCACTTCTGTTCCAAAGGGAAATAGGTTAGTGATACCTACCACAGGTAATTGCAAGGAGGTGTGTCTGCCAGGTGATGGCGTAGAACATTCCTCCTATTGCTATGCAGGCTAGCGTGCTGTTGAATCCCCACAGGCCAAAGTAGATAGAATTGAAGGGGGTTGCTAGAGAGAGGGCTGTAAGAAAAGCCAAACATTGATGTCACTAGTACATCCAGCGCAACACTGCACATAGAGCAACTCCACTGGACAGTTTCCTTTCCTTTCCTGTTTGTTTTCCTTTGCACATTCCAGAGTCAGTAACACCCTGGAGCATTGAGGTTTGGGGTTTCATTCAAAATAAACAAAAAAATTGCTGAAGGGACAGCAATTGACATTGGGCTCAAGGGTGCAATGATACAGATCATTGTAAGGGCTGGCATTAGCCATACCATGGCTGCCCATGGAGTAAAATTTCAGGAATATAGGGAAGGCTTCTGGATTCCCAAAAGGCTTGTTCCATCCAAGAGATGATGACTAGTATTTCTTTAATCCTGATAGCCACCTCCTTTTATTCCACAAATAGAGAAAAAGCTTTGAATTCAGAAGTAGAAAAACGACCTTCAGGTATACTAAGTTGTAAATGACTGATATATACTGAAAATGGGGGTGAGGCAGGGCTAGATAGCCTGAAGACTAGCTGGGTCGCCTGAAGTGGAAAGCCTGGGGGTGTAATCAGAGAGCAAATGTCCAAAGAGATTGGAGGCTGGGATGTTAAGAGGAAATTACACTAACCTCACATTTTGCAAAGGGGCTGCCCTAGGTACCAATATTCTCATTGACCATTGGTGATGGGTGAACAATGAGACCATACCTGCTAACATTCCCATGGTTGATCCAATCGCAGCATGCAAGCAAATGAGTGGTGAAGATATGAAAAGAGCTGCAAGGAAAATGCCACCAGTCCAGGGGTTATCGCAGCCATACACCTGACCAATTCCAACAGGGATGGCTCTTAAAAGCTGTAAGGACCATATAATAACATGCTTATTATGTAGGTAGATGATACAGCAGAATTATATAATAATGAGGGAGGACTCACAGCATAAAGGAAATTTTGCTAAACTAGAAGTCAGGACATTAAAGTTCTAAGTCTACCTTTCTCGCCAAAGGGTGTGTAACCTTGGGCAAGTCACTTTTCTCTGAGCCTCACTTTTCTCCCCTTGAAAATGAAAGGGGATAGAATATAATATTTTAAAGATCCTTAAGACTCAGGATTACATGTTTCATGATCACTTTTCTCATAGCTTTTTTTTGGGGAGGGATGCAATCAGGGTTAAATGACTTGCCCGGGGTCGTACAACTAGTATATATCTGAGACTAGATTTGAACTCAGGTCCTCTTGACCCCAGGGCTGGTGTGCTTATAGTTTTATTTATTTCAATCAAGTCAAACTTAATAAGAACACATACTTTTATTCTAAAATTATTAGAGGATTTACCAGAATAGACCTCTTATTTAAAACAGTTGTATCAAACTTCAATAAAAAAAGGGGTCACTAATGAATAAAGAAGGAACTGTGGGGTATCATATTGATTTAGTTTTAAAATGTAATAGTATTTATGTTTCATTGTATTTTTATTTATTTTGTTAGATATTTCCCAGTTGTAATCTAATTGTAGTTCAGGCTACCATGGAGAGTGTTATCACATCTTACATGTATTTACCATCTCTGATTTGAAAACTACAAAGAAAAGGCTAGGTGGTGGTTTCTGTCTAACCCACTTCTTCCCCTCAGATGAGGGGAACTCTTTAACTTAAGAATTTTGTAGCACATTAAACTACCCAAAATCAAAGCATGTTAGAGCTGAAAGGAGTCTCATACTGCCTTCAATGCAAACCTTACAGATGAGGAATTGAGATAATCGAGTAACTTGCCCATAGTCAAATGAT
This sequence comes from Notamacropus eugenii, assembly GCF_028372415.1. Classification (NCBI taxonomy): domain Eukaryota; kingdom Metazoa; phylum Chordata; class Mammalia; order Diprotodontia; family Macropodidae; genus Notamacropus; species Notamacropus eugenii. The sequence continues at coordinate 328,193,427 of NC_092875.1, forward strand.
AGAATCCTGTCTAGGAAAGGAGCTATTCCCCCACTGCTGCTGGCTGTTGTCTCCAGCTGCATATATGTCCTATAGTTCAATCCCACTGCTTTTTTCAAAAAAAACAAAACTTTACTATCATATCCTTTTTCTTAAAACTTTATTGATGCCTTTTGATTTTATATCACATACATTTCCCAGTATGCCCTTTATTTCTCCCCTTCTCCAAAAATCTTTTCTTATAAAGAATAAAAGCTAAGGGGAAAAACCCAAATCCACATGTCAAAAAAGTGTCATGTTCTATGCAGTATTGTTCCACAACCATGGGCCTCCTTATCTATAAAGAAGCAAGAAGAGGAGTTGTCTCATATCTCATCTTTGGGGCTAAGCTCCAAATTAGAATTTGTTAGCAATTTGTTTCAATTGTTTTGTTACTCTTCTTCCCACGTACAATCTTGTGGTTATTGTAAATACTGTTTTCTTGCTTCTGCCCCCATCACTCTGATCAGTTCATGCTTCTTGTTATGTTTCCCTATCTTCGTCATATCTTACAGCACATTTCACTACATGCATGTATCCTAGCTTGTGAAGCTGCTCATTCCCCAATCACAGAATCCTAGGACCACAGGTCTAGAGCTCAAAGTTACCTCAGAGGTTATCTTGCTCAACCCCATCACTTTGCAAATGACTACTGGAGGCCAAGAGAGCTTAAGTGGTCTGCCCAGGATCACATAACTAGAGTTTTAGGTAGGATTTAAACCTAAATCTTCTTGACTCAATGTTCAAAATTCTATCCACTCTGTGATGCAATGAATAGACCTCTACGTAGCTTCCACTTTATTTTTCTTACCACAAAAGATGCTATAAGTATTTCAGCAAAACTGTTTTCTATTCTAAAACGTCTCCCGGTGCTTTGTTTTTAAAACTCTTTCCCCCTGACACATAGATATGAAACTCCCTCAGCCCAGATCCTGCTGTAGATTCTCCATTACTTATCTGGCAGCTAGGTAGCGCAGTGGATAGAGCATCAGACTTGGAGTCAGGAGGACCTGAGTTGAAATTTGGCCTTTGACACTTATTATTACGTGACCCTGAGTTTTGCCTTGGTTTTCTCATCTGTAAAAGGGGGTAATAATAGCACCTGCCTCTTAGGTGTGTTGTGAGGATCAAATAAGATATTTGTAAAGTACTTAGCATAGTGCCTGGCACATAGAACATGCAATGTCAATGTTGCTGCTGCTGCTGCTGCTGTTCAGCCACTTCATGAACTGTGTCCAACTCTTCGTGAGCCCATTTGGGATTTTCTGGGCAGAGAGTCTGGAGTAGTTTACTGTTTTCTTCTCTACCTCATTTTACAGTTGAGGAAACTGAGGCAAACAGACTTAAGTGACTTGCTTAAGGTAACCCAGCTACAAGTGTTTGAGGCCACATTTGAACTCAGGTCTTCCTGATTTCAGGGTGAGTTTTTTCTCCTTTGCATCACCTAGTTGCCCCATATTGACGTTAGATATTATTGTCTCATGTCTAACGTTGTTTGGATTTCAAGTCCTCTCGAAAAACGTAGCTACTTAATGATTGCCCACTTTTTTCTCTCATTGCTCCCCAACTGTTCCAGGCAGTCTGGTCTCCTCATCACTGCCCTTACACCAAACCTGAACTCTTAACTATGATTCTGTTGTTTTGTTGATGTCTGTTTTATCACCCAAACTGTCTTTTCTGCTATCCTATGCCTATCAAATCAGCCCTAGTCCAGATTTCTCCATTGTCATCCTTGACATCCCTTATCTACTTTCACTGAAACAAGTATGTATCATTTATCTGTTTATTCATCTGTCTGTCTTACCACTTAGTTATTTTCAACATTTCTTGTGTCTATCTTCTTGTGTAAGGCCTTTGAAGGCCTTCGGTGTTTCTCACCCATAATTAATAGCAATGAATCTGGATTTGGAGGATCTGAGCTTGAGTTCCAACTTGGCTTTTATTAGCTGGGTGACCAAGATAAAATGTAAACTACTTGAGGGCAGTGACATTCCTTTTTTTCTTTGTATCTCTGGTGGCTGTAATATTGTAGCAGCTAAAAAATGCTCTGATTGATTTGTTGTCCTTGCATCGGTTCCTTCCCGTCTCTGGGTTTCAGTTTCTTCAATGTAAAATGAAAGAGTTGGGCTGGATGATATCAAAGACCCCTTCCAGCTTGAAATTCTGTGATCATTTCTGACAGTCAGTTGAATATAAGACTTTTAAACTCTTTTTCCTGAAGTAACATCTTCTGTAGTTCATTACACAAATCCTTAAGCCTGGTCAGTATTTAAAGACCTCTGCAATCTAGCTCCAACCTACTTTTCCAGATATTTCTTACTATTCTCCTTTGGGAACTTTGGGCTCCAGCCAGACTGAGGCAGCTCTTCTGAAACTTGTATCTCCTCCCCTTTTGCTGTGAGTTTGCATGGGCTCTCCTCTCTGACTGAAATACATTGTCCGCCCATCTTTGCGTCTCAAAATCTCGATCTTCCTTCAAGGCTCAACTCTAGTGTCTTACTTTGTTAATACTGTCTCCTTCAAACTGACTGGCACATCTCTCTGTGTACCCGTCATAGCCCCAAGTATAATGTAGGCTCTTTGAAGGCTTTTTTTTCCTTATTTTTTTATATCCCTAGCACCTAGTACAATGCCTCGTTCCTCCTAAGAGGCGCTTAATAAATACCTGTTGAATTGATTTGTTAGAAATTTACCTTTTAAGAAGTACAATATACACTTGACTACAACTGTGTAAAAAGAATGACAACAAAAAAGAAAACTGAATGTAATTATAATGAGCAATCTTGGCCCCAGAGAAAAGTTAAGAAAATTCAGTGCAGAGGCAAGCTATTTTGGGCATGGGATACTGCAGTATTGCCTGCCAGACACGGGGGATGTACTGATCAGTTTTGCTAACCTATTTTTTTTCCTCTTCCTTTTTAGATCTTATTAGGGATGACTCATTGAGTAGGAGAGAGGTGAAGGAATATGTTAAGAATGAAAGGGAGCATAAAAACAAAAGTATCCATTAAAAACAAGACAAATTAAAAAAAGTAAAAAGACTTTCTGTAAGCAATAGCTTAGCTATGCAATCACACAGCTCTGGCGATCCCTGTGTCCCCAGGAAAGTAAACACCACTTTCAAAACCAATTCAAAATAAGGCTTCTCTTCTGCCTTCAGTGACACTTACCAAAGGCACCTGGATCTCAGACCAGGTGATGTTGGGCACTGAGGTGATGGGCTGCACCAGCGTCGTGGGGAAGAAGAGGTTGTAATGGCCTGTGGCTGCCATGTACAGTGACACTGCAATGTTGAATGGGAGTGTGAAGACAGGGAGGTCCCATTTACTGAAGATGGTGCTCAAGGCACTGGAAAGAATTGGGCTGGGAATGGAAATGAGAGAGAGATTCTTTAAGAACTCAGTTAATGTTTCTATCTTTTAGGGTTGTGTGTGTGTATGTGTGTGTGTGTGTGTGTGTGTGTGTGTGTGTGTATGTGTGTGTACGTATGTATTTAAGGACATATGGTCTTATTCTTATGGACTCTGGGATATCATTAAATAGGGACTTGGGAATCCTTGCTCCAAGAGTATCCTTCAGGGATTTATTTGCCTCTTAGCAACTGGTAGGCCACAGGAACCCAATAGTTCTGTGTGTCAGGTTTGGCCTCATCTGACTCTGTTGTCAAACTTCTTGCCATCTTCCTTTTGGTCTCTGTAGTGACTCTGTACTTGGCAATTGTGGGCATCATGAAATCTCTTTGGAATTTTCCTAGCAATCTCTTGGCTGGAGCACAGTGAAGAGCTCTGGGAATGATCAAGGATGTCCTTGACAAGGGGGTAGAGTACCTAGGTTTATGTTGCCTTTTGACTTGAGAGAAGTTCTGAACCTTTTTGTGGTGTGGACCCTTCTATCAGTGTGGGGAAGACTATGGCTAACTTCTTGGATACATATCTTTAAATGCACAAAATAAAATACATGAGATTATAAAGGAAACCAATTATATTGAAATACAATTATTTAAAAAAGAAAGACAAGTTCATGGACTCCAGTTTAGGAACCCCTGCTTAGAGTATCAGATTTGGGAGTACTGGCAAACGGACAGGTGCTGTGCACTTTGAACACATGGTTCCCTTCAGCTGTAAATAATTCCCTGGGCATGTTTCATAGAACCCAAACTCAGGGTGAGTTAAAGCAATGACAACAGGGTGACTACCAGTGACTGTCTATGAGTTGCTCCATAATGGAGAGCATTGTAGGCATCAGGGTAGATGAGTCATAGAAGAAGCTGTTTGTCTCTTGTGGTGCGAGAAAGATGTTTCCCCTTTGGTACTTCATCTGAGATGTCATAAAGATAGGTCCTTTTTTTTTTTTTTTTTTACAAACTCCACCTCCACCCCACTTTTCCACTTCCTTTTCTGTGCTGTCTCCCTTCATTAGATTTGACTCCCCTTGAAGGCAGGGATGTCAGAACCTTCACTCTTTCATAGGATGATACAGCTACAGTTGGAAGGGGCATTAGAGGCTATCTGATCCGTCTTTGTACAGTTCAGGAAACAGACCCAGAAAAGTTAAGTGACTTGTCCATAGTCACATGAGTAGTATGTATCAGTGGAAGAATTTAGACCCAGTTCCTCAGACTCCAGAGCTAGTACTTTTCCCATGGTGCCACACCGTCTGCATCCCTGGGTGAGGAAGCAGAACCTAAGCGTCTCACGCTCCCCAAACAGTCTGTACTGAAGAATGCTCACACATTGGGCAAGGATTCCGAGGGCAATGGAGATGGTACTGTCCTACACTAGGGGCAGAATGGCTCTCTCTAGAGAGGGATACAGAGGGATAGAAGGGAGACATGGGAGCCAGGAAGGTATTGGAGTTTAGAACCAAAAGACAAGACAGGCTCTATAGTGGACTTAGGATTTAGTTTTACCTAAGCAGAGAAAAGAGACTTTGAAAGGGCCAAGAGAGCAAGGTGGTTGTTCTTCAGTCTTGACTGGTATTCTTGGCAAAGATTCTGGAGTGGTTTGTCATTTCCAGCTTATTTTAAGACAAGAAAACCAAAGCAAATAGCGTTAAGTAACTTGCCCAGGATTACATAGCTGGTAATAGTCTGAGGCTGAATTTGAACTTGGGTCTTCCTGAATCCAGGCCTGGTACTCAATCCACTGTGCCACCTAGGTGCATCAGGGGAGTAGGGAGGGGCACTCAGTTCATACACACATCTTTATTGATGGCACTTACCAGGACATGGACATAACAATAACAGGGAGCAAAAGCCACCAGTAATAATCTCCTTTCTCTGAGAACACAGCCATCAGTAAGCCCACCAGCACCCCATTGTAGCCATGGAGTCCTGCTGCAATTGACGACCTGGTGATAGAGGGAGCACAGGACATTAGTGGGAGGGTAGCAAACATAGCATCCTCCATGCCCTGCCAAGGCATCTCCTCTCTTCCTGGTCCCCTCCAGGGATGGGGAACCTGTGACCTCAGGCCACATATGGCCCTCTAGGCCCTCAAGTGCGACCCTTAGACTGAATCCAAATTTCATAGAACAAATCTCCTTAATAAATGACTTTGTTCTGTAAAACTTGCTGCATCCAAGGACCTAGAAGGCCACATGTGGCATCGAGGCTGCAGGTTTCCCACCCCTGCCGCCTAGCCTCTCCCAGCATCTGAAGTTCTACTCTTTGGAGTTAAAAGTATCCCTAGAATCCTTTAAGAAAATGCAAATGTCTCTGGTGTAAATTATTATTCTGTTCTGAACCACTGACCTTTGATGGATTACTGGCATGGGTGCTATCATGGAAAGAATGTTAGATTTGAAGTTAAAGGGTCTGGCTCTCTGGACCTCAATTTCCTCACTTGTAAAATAAGGGAGTTTTGACTAGCCCCAAATCTATGATCTGTGACTTGAATTCAGAGGGCTTGGATAGGAATCCCAGCTCTGTCATTTACTCCCTGTATGACTTTAGGAAAATCATATAACTTTTGTCAGCCTTTTTGTAAAATGATGGGGTTGATCACTGTCTTTGGGGTTCTTTCCAACTCTTAATCTTGCTTTAGTATTTAAAAATAATAATAAAAATAATGGCTAGCATTTATAGAGCACTTTAAAAGCACTTTATGTATGTTATCTCATTAGAACCTTAAAACAGCTCTGGGAGGGAGGTGCTTTTATTACTCCCTTTGTACAGATGAGGAAGCTGAGGTATAGAAAGGCTAGGTGACTTTATAGAAGAAAGGATGGTCTCTGAAGGAATGAGACAAGGGGCAGGTAAAGGAGGGGGGGAGGCAAGAAAAGGTGTAGAATGTCAAATGGCACCAAGTGAGAGCAGGCTGGATGGGAAAACTTGAGAATGGGGGATATCTAGAGGGGTGGTTTGGAATCTAGGAAGCGTTCCATTCCTGCCTTTAACACCCAGCGGCTGTGTAACCTTGGGTAGACCAAGGGGGTAACCTCTTAGGAATCTAGCCAGCTGTCGAAGACTGTGAGTTGCAGAATAAGTGACTATCTGTGCTGGTAGAAAGAATTTCCTCACCTGGGAGTTCCCTATAGTAAGAAAATGACAGGTCCAGTATTTCTCCTCTCCCCTTTATCCACAAGACCTTTCAGTCACGCTGGACTATCAGCTGTTACCTTTCCACATCTGAAAATTCATTCATATAGGCTTTTCTCTTATTCTTATCAATTTGGAACAATTCTTCATAAAGTTAATAGTTTGCAATTCTTTTGGGACTCTATTTGTATTCTTAGACTACTTTTCCATTGAGGAATGGTTCTTGATTGTACATTTGTGTTAATTCTGTATATATTTAGAAAATCATCACTAGTCTTTTGACTCAACTTTTAATTAAGTCATTAGAGAATTTTCTTCTAGATGAAATCTCATTGGAAGATAGCTCTTAGGGAAAATCAGGACTGTCACTCTGAGGATGGAAGGAATGATGACTCAGGTTAGAAAGTCTTCCAGTCTGTAAAATAGGGCTAGTAATATTTGTGGGTCCTGTCCTCTAGAATAGTTGTGAGGAAATTCTCCTGGAAACTTTGAGTTGCTGTTGAAACATAAGCTGTTGGTTGTCTGAGCCTGAACCTGAAGCCTGTGTACACATAGCATTCTTCTCCATTATGGGGAATTCAGTAAGCCTGACCCTGGGTTGCTGGGCTGTGTAGCCCCTCCAGGATTTACCTGTCCTGACTCAAGATGAGGGCTGTCAGAGTAGAGACGACGGTTCCCAAACAGCCTGAGATGGCCCACCAGGGGTTCTGGACAAAGAGGCCAACGATGATGATGAGGCCGCTGAGAGGGTTGTTCACAAACATCACTTGGGACGTGCCCCTTAAGATCCAGTCCAGGAATTGGAATACTGGAGACTTGTCTGAAAGAGGAAAACAGTCTGCCTTAGGGATCTTCCAGGACGGCCAGGCTAATGCACGCAAAGACATTGTACTAACACTGTGCCCCTAACACTGGGTTAGACTCTTGGGAGGGAGGGACACATTATCATTTCCCTTTTGTCTAGAGCTGGGTTTAAAGTTGGCTAAACAATGGTTTAGCTTGCCTAGGTCAGGAGGTTGTCAGCTTTTTTGTGTGTGATAGATTATTTTGGCAGTCTAGGTAAGCCTATGGATTCCTTCTCAGAGTAACGTTTTTAAATGCATAAAACAAAATACATAGGATTACAAAGGAAACCAATTATGTTCAAATATTGCTATCAAAAGATAAAAAAAATTGTAAACTTCCCCCGCCCAAGTTCTTAAATACTAGGTTAGAATCCCTCAGTTAAGGGAATGTTTTGGGGTCAGATAAAGCGCCCTGGACTTGGATTTAGACGACCTGGCTTCCAACCTAGTCCCCTCATTTTCATGATGAGGTCATAGGACTAGAGCTGGAAGGGACTCAAAGATGATCTAGTTTAACACTGAGAAGAAAACTGAGTGCTAGGAGAGGTAAGGTGCCCAACCCAAGATCATGGAAGTTATAAGCATCAAAGGTAGAACTTGAACCCAGGTCTCCAGAGCCATTTTCTGTGTAACCTCAGGTAAATCACTTCTCTTAATTTTAGTTTGTTCATCCATCAAATGAAGGGATTGGACTGGAATTCTAACTAATACATTTATGAAGGAAAATGCACTAATAATTCTCCCCCTGCCCCAGGAGGTTTGGGGGCTGTTACATAGAGTCACAGAGCCCTTCATGAAAAACCCTGATCCTTGGCTCAGGGTGATCAGGTCATACTTCAGAGACATCATTTTGATAAAAACTTGGCATTGGCTTGATTTTTCCCTGGCACTGCCTTGCTTTTTTCTTGGGGACCAAGAGGAGATGAACTGTTCTGGGTATTTGTAAATAAATACAAGGACTGCTCTGACTGATTCTTTACCTTTAAGCCCCTCTCCACATTCCTTCATTTCTCCTGTGATATAACTGAGGGCTTTGCTGAGTCTTTTCCCACCAGTGACCAAGGAACTTTGGATCCGAGAGGTCTTGGTCCCACTTGTTTCCACCTTAATCTCAGTGCTGTCTTCCATGTTGTTACTGAGTTCCTGCAGCGGGAAATGACAGACAGACAACAGGTATTCATATCTTGTAACTCTTCCATTGAGGCAGGGTATGATGGAAAACTTACTGGATGAAAAAAAAAGCAAGAACACTGGGTTCTGTCCCTAGTTTTCATCCTCACTGTGTACAGAGGATCTTTCTGTGCCTCTGTTTACTCATGTGTTCAAAGGGAACATTCTTTGCCTTCCCTATCATCCAGGGTTGTTGTGAAGGAGAAGCAATGTCCATGAGGATGTTTTGAAACATATAAAGTGCCATAAAAATACAAAGTGATATTATTGGGGTAGCTTTGGGGGAGGGGTGATATGGAGGTAAGAAGGGATATAGCAAATAGGAAGGGAAATGGTGGAATACTCTGGGTGACAATGTTTGTAGTTGAAGCTTGATTTGTGTGGTGCAGAGAAAGAAACTCTTGGCATCTGTGTGGTTCAGATTAAGGAGTTGTGTCTCTGCGCACAGGTCACAGAGAAGAATATCCCGAAGGGAAGACAAATGTTGGCAGAAAATCGAGGAAGATTGATTTGTGAAAAGAGCCTGGATTTAGGGGCAAAGAGCCCAATTTTGAGTCACAACTATGCTCCACTCTTTTTGTAGGGTGAAAATCCAAGGTGGAAAAAAAGAATAAGTATTTATTGATTGGTTACTATGTTCTAGGCCCTGTGCTAAGTATTTAACAGATGTTATCTTATTAGATCCTCACAACAGTCTTGGGAGGTAGTTGCTACTATTATCCCTATTTTATAGTTGAGGAAACTGAGGTAGAGTTTAAGTGACTTGTGCAGGGTCACATAGCTACGAGGTATCCAAGGCTGGATTTGAACTCAGGTCTTCCTGGCTTCAGGCCCAGCACTCTATCCACTGTGCCACCTAGCTGTGCCATAATAGAAAGACCTCTAGATTTGTCCTCTGCTGCTTCTTGCTTGACTGCCAGCAAGCCACTTAACCTCTGTCTGACTCAGTTTCCTTAAGGTGTTGGAGGAAGGGGGTTAGCTTGAATTGATAACCACCGAGATCCCCTCCAGTTTTGAATCTCATGAATAAGTTTGGGAATTTTGAGAGGAGAAAAAGTTGATTCTACCACATAGCATAGCCAAGGCTGAAATGAGCTCTTACCTATTTTTCTTGACAACAGATACCCTGTCCCACAATACACTGCTAATCTCTAAAATAGGTGCTATTAATCAGCCAGATTGACCAATAGAGGCAGTGTTAGTATTCTCTGTTTTCCATCTCCTGAGGTAGATTTTTATAGGCTATTGATCTTTTTATTACGTCCAAAGCTGTTTCTGTAAGAAAGAATGCTTTCTTCCAGGGCTCTTTTTTTTAATTAGTTGGTTTTAGTGGATAGAGAGCTGGGCCTGGAGTCAGTTGGACCTGAGTTCAAATCTAGCCTCAAATACTTACCAACTCTGTGACCCCAGGGAAATCACTTCACCTCTGACTGCCTCAGTTTCCTCATGTGTAAAATAAGGATAATAATAGCACTTTACTCCTAGAGTTATTGTGAGGTTCAAATGAAATAGTATCTGTAAAGCATTTTGCAAACCTTAAAACAATATATAAATGGTTGTCTATTATCTTAACTCTGGCAATTCAACATGTACAGGCAATCGAGTAGTGGGGTTACCATGCCAGTAGTTTCTTCAGATAAGCTGGGGCCAAACTGAGTAAATGCCTTTGTCTAGAGGTTTGTTACAAGTATGTATGTATTTGTATGAGTGTGTGTATATATGTGTGTGTGCATATACATAGACATATATATGTATGTGTACACATGTAGATAGATTCCAACTCTAAATATATATATATATAAAATACATTATAGGACAGAAAACGTTATTATATAATTATGTTTCTAGGTATATAAATATGTATCTACCCACATACCTACCTACTTGATTTATAAGGCTAGTATTCCCAGGCTGCTCTGACATCTTTGTTGTGAGTCACACTACATTAGAACACGTTGTTACAAAAAATTCAGATAGATATATCTGAAGCAGTGAACCGTTTACCTTCCACTTCCCATCTTTGTTATTTTATAGATTGAAGAAACTCAAACCCACAGAAATCTAGTGACTTTTTCATGGTTGCACAGCTAGTAGATGGTGGAATTGGAATTTGAACCTAGGATTCAAGTGCTCTGTCAACTACCCTGCCATGGTGCTAACCTTGGAAGAATGATTCTAAGTCTTACTTAGCTTTATGATTATGGATAAGTTACTGAACTTTTCAGCCTTAATTGTATGCTAGGGATAGAATTGTACTCTTAGGATGGTTGGGAGGAAAGTGCTTTGTGAAACTTTGTCATTTTTCAGTTGTGTCTGATTCATTGATGACTCCATTTGAAGTTTACTTGGCAAAGATACTGGAGTGCTTTACCATTTCCTTCTCTGGCTCATTTTACAGATAAGGAAACTGAGACAAATAGAGTTAAGTGACTTGCTCAGTGTCATACAGCAAGGAAGTGTCTGAGACCAGATTTGAACTCTTGAAGATGAGTCTTCCTGACTCCAGGTCCAGTATTCTATCTATTGTGCCATCTAGTGCCCCTGTGAAGCTTAGAGAAACTCTATAAATGGGAGCTATTACCATTTGACTGTCCATTGACATGCATCTGGTAAGAATGACTTTGGGGCTCTATTTGGTGTGTATACCATAGACTTGACTGAAAAATACCTACTTAAAATACCTTGAATTGAAAATTTCAGTTTGTGCACGAACAGAGTAGTGATTGTTCATTTTGGAACTGGGAGCTACCAATTCTTCTCATCCTTGTTTTTAGTAACTTTTATTGGTTTAGTACCATGATAAGGGCAGCTAGGTGGCACAGTGAATAGAGTGTCAGGCCTGGAATCAGGAAGGCTCATCTTTGTGAGTTCAAATCCAGTCTCAGATATTAGCTGTGTGACTCTGGGAAAGTCACTTAACCCTTTTTGCCTCAGTTTCTCCATCTGTAAAATAAGCTGGAGAAGGAAATGGCAAACCACTCTAGTATCTCTGCCAAGAAAACCCCAAATGGGATCATGAAGAGTTAGATATGATTGAACAACAATTCCATGATGGGAATTACTTCTCTCTTGGCTGTTTTTCATGCTTTAACAGGTGTCTTTTGATACTCACAAGAAATTCGTGTGTGGGCTTCCTGTAGGAATAAGGAAACTGATCCTTGCTTTGTCTCTCTTGGTATTCAGCTTTCCCAAATACTGGGGAAAGAAAGGAGAGAGAATGTTGGTTGGTTAGGATACCTCTGCGCTAGTCTTTCCATAGAACATCTTCTGGCAACTTGGATACAGCCTGAGCAGCAGGGTGAGGTAGAAAGAGAATAGGGAATCCTAAGACCTCATTCAAATCCCAGACCTCCTGTTTACTGTCTGTATGACCTTAGGCATCCACTTCTATTCCCTGGGCTTCAGAATGCTCATCTGTAAAAAGAGGGTGCTTACCTATATGGTCTTATAAGGTCTCTTCCAATTGCAAAATGCATGTTTTCTGTTCAGCTGTGTGACTTGGGCAGGTTGCAACCTCTTTGATCCTTAATTCCCTCATTAGGTGATCAGCCTAAATGATTTTGGAAGCTTTCTACTTCTAAATCCTCTGATCCTACTCAGTATTATTTAGTCAATATGTAGAAGCACAGAAAATAAAGTATTAGAGCTAGAAGGTGAGCTTGGAGATGATCTAGTGTATCCCTTGTCCCCTCCCCACCTCATCTTTACTGATGAGGAAATTTAGATCCACAGAAGTTCAGTAGGAGAGTGGGGGCTAGTGCTCAGCTTTCTAACTCCAACTATTTTCTATACCACCATGTTGGTCACTTAGCTTTCACTGAAGGACTGAGCACCATAGAGGGTAGCAGGGACTGGGACACCAAAACTTTAATTATTTGGGATTCAATTAACCAGAATGTATAATTAATTTATTGTTCTGTTCCCCTATTACTCCCACTCTCCTCCTTGGAGAAGCAGGTGGTGTATCGCTAGAAAAGGGGACATTTAGTAAAGACAGTCACAGTCACAGAACCACCCACGTGTCTTGGTTCAGCACAGGTCCATCTCCAGGGCTGAACACTGGTCAGTGATGCTCAGGGAGAGGACCTCAACTCCCTCTAAGATTCTCAATCAATAAGGACAGATTCAGCAGGCAAGACTTCATCAAGTAGGCAAGTTAGAAAGTCTTCAATAACAAGTGTTGCAACAAAAATGTCCTTCTGCTCAATCCTAAATTGCTTAGACTGACTAGAAATTGACCACAATGCTCCCATTTCCCAAGTATTCTGATTCCTGGGGGCTTTATCAAATGTAGGATAAAGAGCTTGGAAGCAGAGGATATGGTATAGTTATAAAAGGCCTTAGGTCCAAATCCAGCCTCTGACAATTATACTTGTGTCACCATTCACCTCTCTGGGCCTCAGCTCTTGTTCTGTAAAGTGAAAGGATCGTACTGCATGGTTTTTGAGGTCCCTTCTAGCTTTAAATCTATCATTCTTCCTGCTCTCTGATCATGTTCCCTCTATGATCTGCTCCTGGAATAAGACAAGACAGATGGATAATAAAACCCTGAGGCCTTGACTCCAAGTATAATTATATTTATTGAATTTCTTAATGTGCTAATCAGTCATCAAACCCCATGTGGAACAATGAGTGATCTGTTGGGATTTCTGAAATGCCTGTGATAACAAGCTAACAGAAAAGTTCTTAGCAGTACATAGTCATCAATTCTGTTGTCAGTTTGTCTTTTTGTCAAGTCAGGAAGATGCCTGTTCCTACTGGGGTCCCATAGGGAGTCTTTTATGGACAGGATTGTTAGGCTGGTAGAGAAAGGAGTGTTGTACATGTAAATTACCTAGATTTTAGCAAAGCATTTCACAAAGTCTCATAACTATTCTCATGGCAGAGATGGAGAGGTATGGGTTAGATGGGAAGATAATTGGGTGAATTCAGGCCTACTTGAATGTCTGGCTCTAAAGACTAGCCATTAATAATTTGATAGCAACATGGAAGACACCCTCTAAGTATGCTGCTCTAGGTATTTGTGTTGGGGTCTGTGTTGAATAACATTTTAATTAATATTTTTATTGAGGCCCAAAGTAGTGGGCTTGTCACATTTGCAGAGGACCCAAAATATTTTTACAGAGAAGAATGTTGGATAGATTCTAACAATATTAAATTTAATAGGGATAAATTGCATAATCTTGTAGTTGAGATAAAAAAGAATCACCTCACAAATACATAATAAAGGAGGTGTGACCACATAGTTTATCTTAAAAAAATGAGGGCAGGGTTTGGTGAAATCAATTAGAGGTGTCAAACAGGCAACCTGAGGGCCATGTGCAGCCAGCATGTTTTTTAACCAGTTTTTAAAAATATTTTATTTTATATTTAATATATTTTAGAAATATTTATATAAATTTTATATAATTTAATATAATATATTTATATAGTATATAATATATAAATTTTAAATAATATAAAATATAAATTTTATATAATATATGATATAAATTTAGATAAATATCTAATATATTTTATAAAATAAATATTTTATATTTTAACCATTGGGAAAATATTATTGGGAAATATTTAATAAAAGACAAATAAAATACAATAAAATAGAAATTACATTACATTTTAGGACTAGATTAATATGCAGCTCACGGGGGATCTTTATGTACAGATTAGTGTTCCTCTTTCTATTTGAGTTTACCACTGCTGAGCTATACTGTTAGTCCTTCCACATCGTGACTTTCCCCATTGTGGTTTCAATATATGAGGGGTTGGCATAAGAAATTAAATGGAAATTTTGGGGGAGTTTTGCAAAAGCTGCAGGTGACATGGGAAGGCCAGCAGATGACACAGAAAAAGTTTAGAAACTCAGAAAAGCATAAAATATATATGTATGATATTTTTACTAACATTGACCTATAAATAGCCTATGACCAAATACTTAAACCACGTTTTACAGTAAGGTACTGTAAACACCCCATAAAAAGAAAAAAAAAATCAGACTTTTTCTCTGGTATGAAGCGAAGGCCAAATATTTTTATGTAGACTTTCCAGATCTTAGGGGTATGGAGTCCTTAACCCCTTGCGATGTGGAAGAGAGAACTGTATATTCAGTGAATTGAAAATACAATATAGCAGACCCTTAAGAGGAGCTAATGAGATCGTAGACTGCATTAAGAAAGGCAAAGTAAAGACGAGGGAGGAGATAATCTTCCCTGCTCAAATCATATCTTGTTTAGGCAACAGGTTTTAGGAAAATCACTGTGGAGAGAGAGCACAAAGAGTTTGGGGGACCAGGATAATGAATGACCTTGACATCATGACATATGAGTGTTTGTTGAAAGAACCAGGAGTGTTTAGCCTAGAGAAGATAAAACCTAATAAGAGACATGAGACTTGTCGTCATCTCTTTGATGACTTGTCCTTTAGAAAAGTAGAATTCTATTTGTTTTGCTCACCTATTCCGTAAAAGCAGTGGTATGGAATTGCAAAGAAGTAAATTTACTTCAAAGGGAAAAACTTCATAAGATGCTAGAAGGGACCTCAAAGGCCATCTAGTCCAAACCCTCCAATTTATAGAGGAGGAAACTGACACCCAGAGAAATTAAAATTAATCATCTATTATTACATAGTCTTTATGTTTCAGAGGCAGGGTTTGGATGTAGGTCTTTCTGTCAGTTGTGGAGTCATGTCGTAGTCTTTGTGACCTCATTTGGACATTTCTTGGCAAAGATACTAGGATGGTTTGTCATTTCCTTCTCATTTTACACATGAGGAAACTGAGGCAAACAGGGTGAAGTGACTAGTCCAGGAACACAGAAATGTGTCTGAGGCCATATTTGAACTCAGGAAGATAAATTTTCCTGACTCCAGGCCCAGAACTCTATCCACTGAGCCACCTAGCTGCCCTTTCTATTCAAAACAGTTAATAAAAGCTTACTTATTTCATTTTTTTTTTGAGCACAAATAGTGCATTTTTGATTCTTTGGGTCCCCCTGCAGGCCAATTATGAGAGTAGCAACATATTCCTGGGAATACTTGTGTTTGTAGACAATATTTGACTCTCTTCTCATCTTCATCTTACTCATTTGCTAAGACCCAAGATTTTCAGGTGCTAGGTAGTTTTAAAAGAAATAAGACTGTGTCATCATAAGCAGGCTTGGAAAATGGTATTATAAGAGCAAGGAAAAAATAGTTCCCAAGTTTGGTGAGGAAGTGAGACTGTTGGCTCAGCTGATGCATCATCTCTTTGTTCCTCTCTATTTTTCATTGCTCTGCAAAGGTTCCTCTTGGCTGTCTCCTCCTTCAAGCCCTCCTGTTTTCCACGTATCTCCTGGAATTTCTTATTTTTCATTAAAATCTTTCGTCTTTCACAAACAACCCTGCTGCTGTTCCTATCCCTTAGCCTTGTTTCTATTAGGGTTGTGGCTAATGATTTTAGGACCATTAAGTCCTCTTCTAAATCATCTCTGCTTGCTCCCATTAGGGACAGAATCTTGGGTCTGAAGGACCATAGAGGTGACTGCCATTGACATACCTCACGTACTTTTAAAGATCTCTTGGAACGCTTCCTTTTTCTCTAAGGTGTTTTAATACATATTCCATTTGGCTAGTTTAGATGCTGTCCTACATGGGGGTAAAAAGATAGACCACTAGCCAGCATTTATATAGTGTTCTAAGGTTTGAAAAGCACTTTGCATATGTTATCTCATTTAATTGTCACAACAGCCCTGGGATGTAGGCAGGTTTATTATTCTTATATTACAGGTGAAGAAATTAAGGTTGAACTTGCCCAGGGTCACACAGCTAATAAATGTTTGAGGTGGGATTTGAGCTCAGGTCTTCCAGATTCCAAGTCCAACCCTATACACTACACCTCCCAGCTTCCTGATTAGGAGGCAGAATGAATGCTTTTGAATTCCACCCAGCTGGTTACTCTTTATGAGGATTTCTTCACAGAGGTGTGCTCTTATCACCAAACCTATAATTTCATTGATTCAGTGAACTCCAAAACCAGAAATTTTCCCCCCAAAGCCTTTCCTGACCTCTTCTATTGTTATTCCTCTCTCTGCACCCCCAAATTAATTTGTATTTATTTTGTTTATATTTGGTGTTGAGAGGCAGCCTGCTATAGTGGAAAGAACCAGTCTCAGAGTCTGGAATCCCTGAGTTCAAAGCCAGCCTCTGAGGCATATTGACTGTCTGACCAAATCAGTTCACCTCTTACTGGCTTAAGCAACTCTCAGTTCCATATATTGTGAAGTAAGTGACGATCTGGATCGATAGAAGAAATTTCTGCTTTGGAAGTTCACTGAATCAATGAGATCATAGGTTTGGTACAGGAGTATACTTCTAGCAACCAGTACAATGGCTTCAATGTAATAGATGGTTCATAAATGTGTGTTGAGTTAATATCTATGCCTCAGTTTCCTCATTTGTAAAGGGAGAGGTTTGGACTAGATCATCTCTGAAGTTCCTTCTAGATCTTCATTAAAAAAATAACAACTGATATCTGATAGGTTGGGGCTTTCTTGACAGAATCTATATAAAAAATAGTTACTCTCTGTAGTCTGCCCTGGCCAGGTCAGATCTGGGTATTATGTTGAGTTCTGGGTACCACATTTTAGGATACAGATGTGAGGAAGAGGGCTCCCAGGATGGAGAAAGGACAAGTTTACTGAGGGTTTGGATTCCAGAGAATTCAACTTCAGAACCTCTGACCTGCAATGGATCCATTTCTATTCATAGACCCTCCCCTCTTCCTCCCTTAGTTGTAGAGAAGAGGACAAGAATGAGGAGAGGAATGGAAAAGAGGAAGCAGCATTGGTCTCACCTCTACTCCTCCTCCGAATGGATGACCATTCAATGTGAAATATGCTCCATTGCCTAGGCACAGCAACCTCCTGGCTCTCATCTGCTTTTTCTTCAACCGTGGGAAGGTGCTCCTCACTGCCACCTGGCGGGGGGTGTGAGATCAGAGACAAATTCCAAGTCAGGCCAACTTGTGTTCTGAGTGGAGAGGGTGAAATCAGGGAGCAATGGGAAATGAAGTGAAATATGACTGCTGCAAAGGAATGAAGCCCAACAAGTTCCTAGGGAGGGCGGCAGGATTGTGGGGAGTCCCATCTTCTTGATGTCTACAACAGACAGCATCCCACTTCCTTTCCTCTCTTGGTTAGTCCCAGGTCTATGTGGACGCCTTTTTACACGCTTCTTTCTCCAAAGCTGGGTGTCACAAGGGAAGGAACTCTGGTATTGGACCTAGAAGGCCCAGATTTCATTCCTGCTCTAACACTTAGTTGATAATGGCCAAGATCCCGTAACCTCCTGGAGCATTAGCCTTTTTATCTGTGAAATGGAGATAGGGTTTACTCTGCCTCTCAGGATTAGCGTGAGGACCACGCTCATCTATTTTAAAGCATTAAATATGAATTGTTCTTCCTAGAGCTCTGTCTCTGGCTGCTCACAATTCCATTGGTACAGGGAACTCCTAATGAGGAAATTCCCCTACCAATGAAGATGGGTGCTGTTCTACAATTACATCCTTGGAGAATAGCCTGGGGGCACTAAGAGATTAAGTGACTTCTTGACCACATCATACAACCAATTGCATCAGAGCTGGGACTCAGGCCTGACTCTGAGACTAGATTTTTACCCACTATGCCACCCTGTTTCTCTAGAATACTCTTTCTGCAGAAGCCTTGACTTTGTCTATCCACAAATTAACTGCCTTACTTCCTTATTTCTTAAATTTGAACCATCCAACTTTCTTTATCTCAAACCCACTGAGTATCTCTCCTCCTCAAGCAAGAAATCTGGAAGGGGCAAAGAGAGTGAGACTGAAAACATGGATACTGACTAGGTAAATCAGCAACTCTGAGAAGGGAGAAAAACAAGATTACTCAGTTGAACTGAATTAGTGAGGTGTGGAAGTATTTAGGAAAGCAAAATCTCAGGCAGGTTAAGGAAAGGTGAGAAACAAAAAGCAAAGTCAAGGTTAGGAGTTGGTTTTTTTTTTTTCCAGTCTAACCCATGTCTGCATGAAAATAAAAATCCAGTGTTATAATTTTGTCAAAGAGAGAAATATCATAAAATATCCATTCTCTTCCTGATTTAAGAGGGGGTGATGATTAAATTAAAGAGATGGATCTCTTAGAATGGATATTCAAGCACTGAATGCCAGAGGGGAAAATGTTCTTTGATGGAATGCCATTCCTGGTCGTTCTCAACCCACTTTATGAAGGTGACTACCAACCTTGCCTACTGGTTGGCATTGAGAGGTACAAGGGAAGCTGCCTATTGGCTCAAATTTCTGGTTATTGTCTCTTGGCCTAGAAACTAAGATCCCAGGAAAGTGATAGACGTAGCATTATGTCACTTTCTGAAGGCCTCAGGGAAAATCCTTGCTTACTTCTTCCTGTCTTTGCCCTCTCTGTCATAATCAACCACACTTCATGTGAATCAGTTTTAGAATATGTCCCTAGGTCAGTGTGAATTACAGGTCAGTTATTCACTATCAGCTGGGTTCTCCAGCTGTGCAGTACTACAGCCACGAATCAAATCAGCTACAAAACACATTGGGTTGTAACATGTCACCTTAAATCCCCTCTACTAAGGGAATAATTACACACTCACCACCCGGTGGCTTCCTGGACTCCAGCTGGAAATGAATAATTTTTAATTTCACATTAATATAATGCTTTAAAGCTGTCAAAGTAGCTGACTTGTTATGGCCTCTGAGCTGGGGAGGGCAGGGGTTATTCCCATTTAACAGATGAGAAAAGTGAGGTACTTCATATGTTTATTCAGACCATTAGTTTGCCAAGGGCAGGACTTATAAGACTTACGAATATATAGGGAGAGGGACAGATTTGCGATCGCATGCATATAATGAATGCCCTGCGTGAGGAAACTCCCATGGGACACTCCTTCTCTATGGTTTGTAATCTTAGAGAATTGTCTAGAACATGGAGAGGTCACTCACTACATGTCATGACTTGAACCCAGGTGTCCTCCTAGCTTTGAGGCCTGCTCTCTTTCCACTAGGCAATACTGCATCTCTTATATGTAAAGCTAGGCTGCTCTTATTATGATTAGGACTGGTGACTCCCTCATTACACCCAATATAAGGCTTTGTACCTCGAAAGTGCCCACATTTTGCACTATTTCCTGGAATAGAGGTTAGTCTAAGTAATTAGTCTAGTTAGTCTAAGTCAGTAATTTCTCTGCATGTCAGTGGTGTTTGAAGCATGGCGCTCCTCCTCAAAGAAGTCTTCTTAGGTGCCCTGATGCAGGGGACCTTGAGATAGATCTCATTCAGGTCTGTTCCAGGACATGGTACTTGCCCAGGAGGTTTGGTGAGTACCAGTGTTTTCCCAGGCCAGGGGCCAGTGATGCTTACAGGTAAGGGAGAGGCATTTAATAGTGATAATGATTTGTTGAGAAACACTTTTCTGGAAGAGTAGCCCTCTCATCGTGGCCACACCTGACTTGACTTCAAGCAGAGACCCTATAAAATTCCAACCATCCAGATGTCAAAGGTGACAAAGGCCACTTTGAGTCTTGTAGAAAAACACACAGACCACACAGTAGAGGCTGGGTTACCTTCCTTTTTGTAACTTCTAAATGGTTTCTTTTGATGGGGGGGAGAAAGGTCCTTTTAGATGAGACAAAGAATTTCA
Organism: Notamacropus eugenii; assembly: GCF_028372415.1. Lineage (NCBI taxonomy): Eukaryota > Metazoa > Chordata > Mammalia > Diprotodontia > Macropodidae > Notamacropus > Notamacropus eugenii. The sequence continues at coordinate 328,213,673 of NC_092875.1, forward strand.
ATTTTCTTTGCTAAAAAGCCAATTTTGCTGACCGACCATGGGGTCTACAAAACTTCTCCTTCTGTTACCAGGTTTGGATGTGGCTCTTAAAACCTGTCTTTTGGAGCTGGCTTTCTTTCAGTCCCACATGTTTTGTTATAAAGAACCATGTAGAACTCACACTGTGGAGAATCTATGCAGCCACAGTTTGACCCTTCAGGCACACCCTCAGGGTCATCTCCCATGCCTTAGCATCTCTTCCAACCTCCGTGCCCCCTGCCTCTGCACACTCATATTCAACCCAAGGCAACTTCCTCAGCATTAAAAGATAAAGCCACCACATGTTCCCTCCAAAGGCACAGGTCTGATGAGGTCACTCCTTTGCTCAAAATCCTTTAGTGGCTCCCTATTGTTCATAGGACAGAATGAATACTGTTTAGCTCGGGGACTTATGGCTCTCCTCAATCTGGCTGCTGTTTACCTTTTGTAACCTCATTTCATGTTCATCTTCTTCATACACTCATATCCTTCTAAATTTTTCTTCCTCACACTCTACATTCCAGCCAAATTCCACCAGCAGTGTGTTCCTTAAATAGGTCTTGCTCTCTCTTGCCTCTCACACAACTAGTTGGTGGCAAAGCACTGTGCGGTGTTCAGTCATTTTCCGATGTGTCTGATTCTTTGTGACCCCATATGGGGTCTTCTTGGCAAAGTTTGTAGTTTTGCCATTTCCTTCTGCAGCTTATTTTATAAATTAGGAAACTGAGGCAAATTGGTTTAAGTGACTTGTCCTAGATCACACAGCTAGTCAGTGTCTGAGGTCAAATTTGAACTCATGAAGATAAGTCTTTTTCGCTCTAGGCTCCCAGCACTCTGCTAGGCCCAGCACTCTGTCTACCTATCTGCCCCTTCTTTAGGGTACATTCACCTTTAAACTATGGCTGACATTTCTTTTAGGAAGCAAAGGAAACAGGAGCAAAGAACCTCCCTCCCCTACACCAAATCCCTAGAAAATCTAAGAAGAGGGAAGGCTTGAGGAAAGAGAGAACAGAAGATTGGAGCCATGTCATGGAGCCATGTCAACATGGGCACAAGGAAGTGCATTATTTTAAATCATTGTCATATATAATCACTCATTAGTGGATTCTCAATGTTATTATTCATAACTCACACTGTTACATTAGGATTTACTCATAAATCTCATTAACATTAGGATTTACCAAGTATTTTCTTCATCAAAACCTTCAAGGATAGATAGTGGCAATTTCACTATTCTTCATTTTGCAGATGATGAAATTGAGGTTTAGAGAGCTTATATGACTTTACTCACAGCAGAGAATCATTAGAGTCAGGACTTCTGACTCTGGGTCCATTATTCCTTCTGTAATTTCCTTACTACCTCTTTGTGGGAGAGGGAGAGTATGAATCATTGAAACCCATGAGTAATTCATAGTTCTGATTTTAGCCAATAGTGTTTAACCTTTTCATCTGTTCTCACCTTTTGCCCCTGAACCTTTCCCCAGAACTGTTAACCAGTAGACTAAATGTGTGGATTGATTTTCATCTCCTTTTACATACTATGCCTACTGGGAAAGATGGAGTGAAAGAGAAGAAAGAATTTTAAAAAAATATAGCTGTTCCATCATCATTTGCTATCAGTTTCTCCTTTAACATCTCTCATCTGTTTCTTTCTCTCTATTCTCATTGTCATGACCCTTGATCCCTCAGCTCCTTGTATTTGAATTATTAAAAAAAATTTCCTGATGAAATTCTCTGATTCTTCCCTCTTCAATGTAACCTACACACTGTCAAATTCCTCATCTCAAAACAAAATGTTTATCCCTTTCCTCCCTTTTTTAGGAAGTTAAAAAAGGTTTCCTTGTGATCTATCTTTGTAAATTCCAATTTCTTCACCTAGGTTTCAAGCCACCTTTCTCCCCCTATCTGTTTGCTCGCGATCTATCCAAATTGTTTCTAACTCTTCTCCTATACAAACCCTTCATTACCATCAGACAGGTCTCTTCACTGACGGTCTACTTTTATTCATGCCTCCATCACCTTATAACCTGAAAAGACCATCCTGTCATTCTCTTTTCTGCCATCTAAATCCTCCTCATCTTTTTGCACCCAACCCAACTTCCGTCTCTTTTATGAGAATAGGAGAGAAAACATCCATTCTCTTCCAGGAAGATAGGGGTCATCTATTGCCATCCACAGCAATCTCTCAGTTCTTTGCATTTCCTTTCCATTTAGAAGACTTTCAGACTTGGAAAGGACCTCAAAGATCATCTATTCCAACCCCAATTTGAAGTTTGAATTTATCCTTTGCCCAAAATGTTTAACAGGTGGTCATCTCCCATCTGTCTAAAGACTCCTTACCTCACTGTACTCCTTCCCTCCCAAGGCAGACCTTTCTACTTTTGGACAACTCTTAGAGTTGTTGAAAAGTTTGTGGTCCTGACTTAGAGTCAGGACCATTCCCTTCAATGCTAAATTGTTCACCAGTGGTTTTATGTTACCCCTTTCTCCTCAATTAAATTATCAACTCTTTACTTTAAGAGTGGTGTCTTCTCCTCTTGTATTTCCTCATAGTGCCTACTAGAGAGCAGGACCATAAAAGTGGTGGATCTGGGTTTTCTGATATGGAGACCAGTACTCCTATTATGCTCTGCTACCACATTTTCTAGGAGAGACAGTATAAATGTCATTGAAATTCACAAATAATTTGCAGATCTATTTTAGCCAGTAGTCAATATTCAATACATCAAATGGACCCTTGAAAATTAAATGTTGTCTATTTTTAGGCAGTAAAAGCAAGAGGAACATCAGAGGAACAAGATGTTAGCTCTGGAAATGACTTTAGAAATCATCTAGTCCCAACTATATATATTACAGATGAGGAAACTAAGGCCCAGAAGGGTGAAATGATTTGCTTGAGGTCACACAGCTAGTTAGGGACAGGGCTGGGGGTGGAATCCAGGCTCTCACACTCCCAGTCCAGTTCTCACTACTACCAGGGATGGGGAACCTGCAGCCTCAAGACCACATGTGGCTCTTTAGGTCCTCAAGTGCAGCCCTTTGACTGAATCCAAACTTCACAGAACAAATCCCCTTGGATTTGGATTCAGTCAAAGGGTCATACTTAAGGACCTAAAGGGCCACATGTGGCCTCATAACTGCAGGTTCCCCACTCCTGTATTAGACCATGATGTGTGCACAATGATAAGAACATGGTACCCAGTTACAATCTTGCAAACCAATGATGGATGCAGGGACCAATACTTATGTCACATAGGTCAGTCTTTTAATAAATCCTTAGGATAGAAGGTACAGGCTGACAGGGCTTCAGACCCTTTCTAGATTAAGCAAAGACGTAAACAAGAATGGGGCACTTTTGGTAAAGATAATATTTAATTCAAGGAGATCCTGGGGATTTGAGGGATTCCTAAGTGTTTGAAGCACCCTAGAAGAGATCCAGAGTTATCCTCATTCCCTTGGTCCTTTAGGACTTACTCAATATCCTGTAGACATCATAGTGAGGCAGAAAGTGCTGGATAGGAGTCAGACCTAAATTTTAATCTCAGTTTCATCACTAACTAGCTGTGAGACCTTGGATGAATCACCTCATTATTCTGGGCCTCATTTTCCCCCTTTGTTAAATAGTAAAAGTAACAAAAACACAACAATAATAGTCAGTTAGCATTTATACAGAGCTTACTACATGCCAGCCACTTCACAAATATCTCTCCTGATCCTCACAACCACCTTTGGATACAGGTGCATTTTGCTAGGGAGGAAATGGCCCCAGGTTACATGACTTGCCCAGGGTCACACAGCTACTATGTGACTGAGACTGAATTGTAACTCGAGTTTTCCTGACTCTAGGTCTGGTGCTCTACTCCCTGAACAACGCAGCTACCTCACAAAGGGGATTGGATTCGGTGAGCTCTAAGTTCTCACCCAGCTCTCAAACTCTGTGGTATATGGTTTTCCTTGAAGAGGTGTGTAAGTTCCCAAGGCCCAAGACCATGTAGCTCAGTGAAAAAGGGTAACAGGAAGAAACAAACCTTTCTCCTTCCCCTGTGGGTGACTTGGAGCGTCCTGGTGGGAGATGGGTCCTTTCTCTCTCCTGAGACCTTGTTCTTGGGCTCTCTTCAACAAGAAGCCACCAGACCATTGGGGTTTTGGGGATGCTGCTTGTCAGCACCCCTCCCCTGGACAAGGGTGGTCCTTCCAGTACTCAGTTTCCAGGTGCCTTCTCCCTAGACTCTCATCTTCTTGCCTCTGAATCACTTTATTTCATTCACCTATTTAGTTGCTTAAAAGTCTCCTTTCATCCTCTAATTTCATGCCTGGAGCATCTCTGCCAATGGGTGTTGGGTACCATGGAGGAAGGCAAGAAAGAAGAACAGGGAATGGAGGAAGAGGGGAAAATATCCTGTTTGCAGTTCACTGACTTGCTGTTATTTCTCTCTCCCTTTCTAATCTTCCTCTCAAGTGACAATTTCCTAAACTCGCCTGGCACAGTAGGCTTTTGTTACCATGGTCTCCCTATTGGTTTAATTCACCAGGTTAGCTGGGGCAAGCAGCTTTCTTAAAGGGGTAGTACCTTTGACTAGGCAGCTTGATGTGCCATCCCCTGCTGGCACATTACATCCTGGCTGCTCAGGATGATTCTGGTCCTGGTAATTGCCCCTCCTCCACACTTCCACTTCAATAAGCTCCTTTAATTCTTTTCTCTGGGCAGGGAGCAGAGTCTTTTTCCTCTCCCCAGTGGAAATTTCTTCCCAGTTTTATCCCTAAGGTGCCTTGCACCTAATGCTATTGAAAATTTCAGTCCTCCCCTCTTTCTGAATACTGCTATCCCTTCCTAAAGAGAGCTGTTCACGACGCTGGACTCCTGGATCTTTGTAGATGAGGCTTTGACTATGAGGTCCTAATGGGAATCCAGGTCTCTGCCTCAGGAGAAGGTCCCAGAGATCTTTATATTAGGGAAGTTCACCCCCACCCCCAGTTCCCAAAAGTCTGTGTGCTTGGGCATGCTGGAGACTTTGAGATGAGGCCCCAATCTAAACATATTTTGTTTGGCTTCCTGGGTTCTATGGGGCTACGCATCAGCTGCCTAGGGCCTGGGAACAGGGCAATCATTGGGAGCAGGGTGGCTCACCCAGGTTTGGAGACTTGGAATTAGATACACCTGAGCAGGCAACCTCCAAGTAGGCCCAGCTGACGTCAAAGTCCCCTCTGCCACTTCACTAGTTCGGGTGGAATTACTGAGGAGAGGGAGCTAGGCATGGGGGACATTCCATGGAAAGAAAGAAAAATAAGCAAATTAGAAGAACCTAAAGCTGGTCCAACATTTCAAGGAAAAGAGAGCTGCATATAGTGTTGGTCCAGCTTCCCTAGACAGTGGTGAAGGTGGCAGCTTCTTCCATGTCATTTATTTTAGATCTGAAGCCATCTTACGGGGCCCCCAAGTCTTTGTTGCTTTCCTAGTGACCTTGGAGCTCACACAGCAGAGCTGCCCTGCTGTATTCAGCTCTTGACAGCATTCCTTCCTTCTGTCTTTGCTGCCATTTTTCTAATAACTTCAGCCTTCTTTGACCCTGACACCTGAGGTGGTAGCCTTATTCCAACTCACTTCTGGAGCCTTACATTGCAATGGAGGGGGTTCAATTTCTCAGTTGCCTTTTAACTAATTAGTCCATTCACTCCCAGCAGTGACTCTGGAATGCCACCTGTGAAAGCATGTAAGCCTTCTGAAAAGGCCAGAAATAGTTACCTCCAGAAAAGTAATTTAGAGAATTACAAAGGACTGAAGGATTATCTCCTTGGACTGAAGACGACAGGGTTGTAAATAGTTATAAAATAGGCAGGACCCGGTCATTGGAAAGGCTAACTGGGAGAGTAGAAGGTGGTGTGAGTCCTTTCTCCTGTGGACCTTGCAAACTTTTGTGCTCAGAGATGGAAGGGACTGACCCTAGGAACATTAGGTTTTTTGCTCCTGAATGTTTATAGTGGATAGATTCAGAATCAGGAAGACCTGGGGCTAAAATACTTCCTCAGATACCTGCTAGTTGTACAACTATGAGAAAGTCACTTTTTCAAATGAGGATAACAACACCCACCAAAGCTTCCCTACAGGCTTGTTAAAAGTGAGGCTCAAATGAGCCAATATCTACTGAACCCTTTGCCAACTTTAAAGTGCTGTATAAATGACAATTGATTTTAAAGTAATGGAATCTTTAGATTTCCATGTTGGAAGGGACTTCACAGAACTTATCCAAGTCCCTTATCCCAAAGGTGAGGATGCAGGTGATCAGAGGTGAAATTATTTGCCCAAAGTCACACGAATCACAGCTGGCAGAGGAGATTCAAACTGATTCTTCTGGATTTGGATCCAGTATTCTTTCCATTACGCCATACCTGCTTTAGCACATTTCATTTGAGATCTCTGAAGACCTCACCAAACACTGCACTTTCCTCTTCAGCTAAACCCTCTAAAGTTGTAGGAGGTGCTTGCTTTTACCGAAGACTAACCTGGGTCAGACCCTTCTTTGCTTCTTTCCATGGAGATATATATGTGTGTGTGTGTGTGTGTGTGTGTGTGTGTGTGTGTGTATATATATATATATATATATATATATATATATAAAACATCAAGTATCCTTTGTGCAGGATGACTAGTGGGGAGGGGGATAACCCCTTGAGAACTCATTTTGAATTTACTAAAGATAAAGTGGCTTTTATAAATTTTTCCCCTTCAGGGCCATTTCTGGGGACAAGAGGTTTTTTTCAGAGGAGAAAGAGCTCACTTTTCTTATAACGGTAACTAAAAAGTAATAAAAAGAATGGTCTAAAAACTTGCACAAAAATAAAACACCTTTGAAGTTGCTAAATAAGACTATAGTTTATTGGGTGGCAATCAGGTTCACAATATAGTGGCCAGCCCCACCAAAATTTTAGGACCCCAGTTCTTCCAAAGTTACCACCCATCAAAATCTCAAATAACTTGCAGATTCAGATAGGAAAAAAAAATAAGCCAATAGTTCAAAAGCCAATTATAGTAATCACAACAATACATGCTAGAAAGAAAGGGCTTTAATATTCTTGAAAGGACTTTAATATTTTAAGGGGATAGGTCTTTAGTTTTTTTCTCTGGTATTTCTTGAGTGGTCATGTTAGAGAAGTTATACATCCTATTGTTAGGAGGGGGTAAGATGGGGGAAAGCAAGAGAGAAATTTCATTGACAAGGTCTATTGTCAATGGTTTGTCTACACAACAATAGTTTTGAGTGCTTTGATTGAAATGGCCCTTGTGCCTAACTAAATATGAAGTGACCAGTGGAGTCATCCCTGAGAAAAATTGTTGATGTTAGCAAAATTTGTCTGTCTTTCTCAATCCTTTCTGTAAATTTCCTTGCAATCTCAGTTGTAACCTCTACCTTTCCCTTTCTTAGTATGTGATGTCAAAGAATCATGGACTCTAAAAGGTGCCTTAGAGATACTTTAATTCAAGTTTACCTCCCCAAAGCAGGAATCTATAATAGGAATTCCTCTTATAGCATTCCTCGTGAAGGGGTCACCTAGCTTTTTCTGAAACACTTTCATTGATGGGGAACATACTAGCTTTCTGAGGCAGTTTCCCCTGTTGGCCAGCTCCAATTAGAAGGAAGTAATTCATTCATCATTTTGAGCTGAAATCTGCCACCATGTCATTTCCACACATTGGTCCTAAGTTCTACTCTCTGGAGCAGGGGTGGGGAACTTGTGGCCTCAAGGCCACATGTGGCCCTCTAGGTCCTTAAATACAGCCCTTTGACTGAGTCCAAACTTCACAGGACAAATTCTTTTTATTAAGGGGTACATAAAATGAGGCTAATTCCTTTTCCAGAAGATAGCCATTTAAATATAACTATGTCCCCAATTAGTTTTCTCTTTTCTAGGTTAACCACTCCCAGTTCTGTGGATGATTTCTCTTAGAATTGCATTTCTCATTGTATGCTCATCATCCTACTCTGAATAAGCTCCAGTTGAAACTTGGTGCCCAGAACTAATTATTTTAGTGTCCTCATGCTCTCTCTACCTCTTACTCTCCAAAGCTAGCTCTTGAGAAAAGACCTGATAAACTCTTTCATTATAAGGCATAAAGGACCCACAATGCCGAATTTATTACTCTTCCCAGGAATATTTGTAATTTGACAGAAACAAAACCTGAAGCCAAAGGAATGAAACTGTAGTCATAGAGAATTCATGAGAAATTGGAATAATTTTAGGAGAACCAACAGCACTCTTATGAATTTGCAATGAGCAAATGAATGCCTACTCTGTCCATATGGGCAGTCTATTCTGTGAACTGGTCCAGTCAAAATTGTTGAGTAGGTTTCATTGATTTTGGGGGGGGGGGGTGAGAAGGAAAAGCAGTCAGTATAGACTTGAGTCCTCTTCTCTGTTGTAGTTCCCTAAGATGCAGTTTTCAGTGAGTCGAAACACAAGGTAAACTTTAAAAGGCTCAGTTCATTGGTGTTCCTGTATTTCAGATAAGTCTACAATAGGTCTTTGATCAAATACCTCATGCCCATCTGGGGAAGACATCTCCTGAATGAACTGCCACTTAAGGTTGGATTTTGAGGGAGCTAGGATGTCCAAGGGCGTTTGGAGGAATGGGAGGGCAATGGGACTGCCACATCAGGAAGATGAGTGTGCAGAGGAGGGAAGTCTTAATGATGTCACATGGAAATCCACCAATCCCAGGAAGCCCTTTTTCTTAGCTCTACACAGTGGACTAGATTGTTGGGAGTTTGTCTGGCCTTTAAGGCAGAAGTTGATTTATCCTATGTGGGAGAAACTGTCATCTAGTTTTCCTTTTATTGCCTAGAAGAAATGCATGAATTCTATCTTTCCAGATGACCTTTTAAAATTATAATAATATTTCCTTTGGCAAGTCAAATCATTATCTAACAATCCAGCAGGCTAGTCAGTTTGTCTTTCCATCTAACAAATTGATGAGGTAACTTTCTTCTCATAACCAACACCCTCATGCATAGAAGAATCCTGTTGTTGAGTTTATACATGTAATCCTGCCATATAGAGATAGACTGAAAAGTTTCTGAATGCAAAGTTTCTGCCAGACATACTGGACATTTTTTTCCCTCAAGAATTGAGTTTCCAACTTAATTAAACTTGTTTCTGTCTGAGGTTGAAGTGGGAACTTGAAATAAAAAACAGGCATCCTTATAAAAGACAAGCTATTGAGCTAGAATGAAAAGGATCTAGGGGTGGGATAGGGGAGTAAAAGAGCAGACCATGATTTTTTTCCAAAGGAGTTTATATATAGTGTTTCACATCCAAATATTTCCTCTTGTCTGGAAACCTAATAAAAAGCTTGACAAATAGAAAACGTTCAGTTCAGACCAAATGTTTTGGGTCTGCTCTGAAAGGGGTCATGCCATTTCTCACCCTGTGAGGAATCCCAGCTAGAAAAGGGCTGTTGTGCTTTGTCAATGGGTTTCCCTTATGAAAAGGTAGATGAAGGAGTTTGTCTTTGGGAGTGGACTTTGAGGTAGTGCTAGATAGAGTTCCTTGCCTAAAAATGTTTCCTTATTGCCTGTCTTATACTAATATCTTCATTCCTTTGCTTCTTGAAGGCTTTTTGGTCTTCTAGAATTCCTTGTTCTAATTCAAATGTACCTGGGAAGAGTGATACCTTATGCTGTTTTCAACTGACATTTTAAATCCAGGCAATACCTGTAATGGTATTGTAAAGTAATGGTTGACAGCCACCTGAGAGTAAGACTGGGTCACAGAAGGATGCATGGGGAGGATGGGACTGTCCTGAGGAAGGACAAGTGTTGGCAAGGGAGATTGGCAGGCACCAGCAACAAAACCACTTACTCATAATTTAGTTAAGGGCCTTCCTTGGTCCTGAGAACTCCACTGAGGGTAGCCTTTGATAGAATTCTAAGGTCATGACCTTTTGTATCATTTGAGGAGATTACATTAAAAAGAAAAACCAAATATTGTCTTTCTTTTCTCCACAACTCTGAACAAAGGTAAGTGAGAGACTAAGGATAACATTAGTTTCCCAACCCTAACTTTCTACTTCTTTCTTCATGGCTACACCTAAGAGTAGGACAGGATTGAAGTAAAACTATTCATATGCCTAGGTACAGAGAATTTCTCATTCATATCAGAGTTAAAAATAAAATATACCTGGCATAGTACTTAACACTTTAAAAAATGCTTATACGTTCAATATTTCATCCAATCCTCATGAAAATACTTGACTGAAAGGCAGGTCAGGCACATATTCATTTGGCAGATAAGGAAATTGAACCCCAGAGTGGTTTAGTAATTTGTCTAAGGCCACATAGCAAATTTTTAGTGAAGAACCCCGGAGTGCTGACCAGGATACTGTTTTCTATATTCTACATATTCCTTCTATATTGCATGCTTGATGTATGGACTAAAGTCCATAAAAGGCTAGGCAATTGTGAATGTCTAGGGTTGGAACTCTTGGGACAGAATCTTTAATCTCATTATTCTTTGTCCTATTTCTTAAGAATTCAGATCACCTGGATATGAGGCTACATTAGTTTGAATCGATTGCCTATTTAAAAATGGGATTTATTGTTATGGACACCAGACTTTCAGACCCAAGTTGTTGGCTCCATAGGATGAGCTCAGCCTGGATTCCCCCTCATTGCTTTTTGTATATTTATTACAGATAAAGATTGAATTGAGGTTAATGGCAGAGAAGGACAATGATAAAATTAATGAATGAAGGTCTACCATCAAGGCTAAGCTCATAGATTTTGAATTAGGAAGCACTCTAGAGATTATCTACGCCAATTCCCTCATGTTAAGCTGAGGAAACTGAGGTCCAGATAGATAGCATCTTGCCTCAAGTCACACAAGAAGTAAGTAGCAGAGTTAAAATTTGAGTCTAGGCTCTCCAGATTCAAGTTAGCACACTCCCCTAAGCTGCTCCTTGGTTATAAATGAGATGCTGTCTCTGTTCAATCACTAATGATCTTTGATTAAAAGGAGAGTTTCTATAACTCAGTTTGAATTTTTTCTGTAAAACTCAGTTAACAACTTCTTAGATTGACAGCTACACCCAAGCATTGGACTTAGGCTAACAAATGATTGACATTTCCAATACATACACAAACAGCACCCTGATTCATGAATTTGCTGATCGTTTCTCATGCTACTGAGAATTGGTTAGCCTTTGGGGTGCGTGTGTGTGTGTGTGTGTGTGTGTGTGTGTGTGTGTGTGTGTGTGTGTGTATGAGATCACTTGAATTTTGTAGACCCTCTTCTCCTGGTTCAGACCTGCTATGCAAAATCACCCAGTTCAGGCTTAAAACGTGAACCAGGATGGAATTTTTCCCTTTATGGGGTAAACCTTTTCTGAAATTCACATATATGTTTCCTATCTTGATTTATGCATGTGTGCCATTGTCTCCCTAGTGATTTCATATAGGTAGAGAATCAAGTTTGATTTTATAACATTTACTATCTGGTTAACTACTCCAATAGGATTATGTCTTAATCACCTTGCCAGAGACTAAATAATGTCTCTGTTTTAAGTCAATGGACTTTTAAATGCCCTCCTTAATTTTAACTACAGCAAGCTCATTACTAGCTCCCACTAATATAGGATGATGAATGGCTGTAGGGAATTAAGTGGAAAGAGGGAGGAAAAATCATCTTCAGTGAAAGGAGAGTTATGGATTTTTTTTGCTGGTGGGGGTTTATTACAAGAGTATGAGATGGTAAGGGAGGTTAGCATCATGGAATGTAATAGTTGACTTGCATGTGTTTAACATCTGAAGGAACAGATATGGGAGAACACAGAAAAAGAACTTTTTTTTTTGATGGGGCCTTGGCTAGTCACCAGTGGGGCGTTTCTCTTCTTCTGTGTTTCTCACTGTCAGGTAGTAGATCCGGTTGGCTTCTGGGTACGTGACTTTGCTGAGTGGCAGCTTGTAGATGGCAGGGTTGTTGGTTGTCAGAAGCAGGAAAATGAGGGTCGAGAGGCAGAAGGGCCATGTGCCAGGTGGCAAGCCAACCTGAAAATAAGCATATCAGGTTTGGGGGCTCATTACCACATCTTTTGATCTTGCTAATGGGAAGGGGGACCATGGGGTGGTTGTTCTTCCACAGTGGGTACATGGGAAGGACATGGGGAAAGAATAGTATAAATCTCCCCTTCCCTCAGTGGACAGATGGGTCCTATCAGGATGCCGGCTTGTAAAAACTGTGCAATGAGATCTAAGGTTCGGATGACTTTGGTCATTTGTTTCCCAGAATTTATGAGTCCATTGCATACAAGAGCACTTTATTGGGACACTCCAGAGGGATGTTTCTCATACCGTTCCCTTCCAACCACATCATACCTATGCACACACATGCATGCAAACACTTTCAAGGTACAGAGACAGATATGTCTATTTATAAATTTAAACAGAAATATGGACACAACCATATATATTAAAAGTACATATATGGGTGTGTATGGCTGTACACCTATACATAGTACCTGTATAAATACACACATACATAAACATGGACACACAGATGTATTCACATATGCACAACCACATAAAGCACCCCCCAGAGACACAAATACACACAGACAAACACAGGAATATGTAACCTTCCCTCTAACCCACAATTTTCTGCATCATTCACTGAGTGGAGTGAGGTGGCCTAGAACATCACAAACTGCCTCCACAATGTACTGAAAGTCTGTCCTCCACTCTAGGTTTCTTACCCAGGGAATTCCAGACTTACCACGGACATCATGTTGGTGAGAGCTGCTCCCATGTAGGCACAGAATAATGCTGGAAAGAGAAGATTAATTAGTCAGAGGGAGGGAGCCCTTGGTGGGAGATCCTGTTATCCACAGCTTCCTTCCCACAGGATGGAGTCAGGCTGTTGCAGCCCTGGCCCCCTTTTCTTATGTACACACAGAGAACTGGGACACTGGCCTAATGTACTTAATTCCTCCTTTTCAACACTTGCTAATCACAGATATAGAGATATAGGTCTACAGGAGACCTCAAGGACCCTCTATTTCAATCGTTTCATTTTACAGTTGAGTCTGTGGCCCATGTTACTTAATATCAGACATTGGACAAGTCACTTATCCTCTGAGTGTCTCAGTTTCTCATCTTTAAAATAAGGAAGGAAATTAAGCATTTATTAAGCTCCTACAATGTGCTGGGCACTGTGCTAAGTGCTTTACAAATATTATCTTATTTGGTCCTCAAAACAATCCTGGGAAATGGATGCTACTATTATTCCCACTTTAGAGATGAGGAAACAGAGGCAGACAGAGGTTAGGTGATTTGCCCAGGATCACATAGCTGGTAAGTGTCTGAGGCTGGATTTGAACTCATCTTTCTGACTCCAGGCCTGAGACTATCCACTTCACCTCCTCGCTGGGTGATTTAGTCTAGATGGTCCTTTCCAGCTCTGAGTCTTCTCTTATCTGTATCCCCTAAAGAACCTAGCATACATAGGGCTGATCATACAGTAGGTATTCAATATATATTTGTAGCCTACTGAATGTCTCAATGCATGTTCTCTGTACTGTCTGTGCCCACAGGGTGAGTCAAGTTTCCATTGGAGTGATGCCTTAACATTCTTACTGCTGGTCATGTTTTCAAGGTGCTTTTAAATACCTTGACTTGTTTGTCTGTATTACTTCTTTGGAGGTAGATTGAGTAGGTAGTATCTCCATTTGACAAATGGGGAAACTAAGGCCCACAGAGTTGAGGTGATTACCTCAGAGTCATATAGATGATGAGTATAACTTCTCTGGGTCTCAGTTTTCTCATTTGTAAAATGAGGGAGTTGGACTGAATGATCTCTATCATTCTTGCAGTCTTTAAATCTATGATCCTGCTCTTGTATTTTGTGACTAAGAAAAGAATAACTAAGATACCCTTGGCCCCAGGCTCATAGGAGACCTACCGCAAATGAGTGCCAGGATGTGAGTCTGCCAGGTGAGGGCGTAGAACATGCCGCCAATGGCCACACAAGAGAGGACACAGTTGTAGCTCCACAGGCCCATGTAGATGGTTGCAAAGGGCGTGGCCACTGTCAGGGCTGTGGAACAAGATGGGATATTTTCAGCAGGCCCTGAGTCTCTGGGACATGGTCTTACCTAGCTCAGGGTGTTAGAATGGTAGTGGTGGTGAGGAACTCTATGAATATGATTATCACATCCTCCTCCTCTCTCACCACATCAATAGCCACAGGAACAACTTCAAATGTCATCCCAACTTATGAAGCCAGAAATTGGGGAGGGGGAGAAGGCAGACTGTTGTCTCCCTCAACCCCATGCTGTGGCTTCATTTACTTAATGTTTCTCATTTATTGGTCACACAGAAATTGGTCTTTTCTAGAAAAGTGTCTTGAATCCAAATTCTTCCTATTGAAGTCAAATCCGAATTTGGGGTCATTCTCATTGCTATTGCAGACCACTCCCCTGCTTATAATACTTTGCTTTCTCCTGTAAATCTCTGTTTCCTTTTAAAACTCAGCTCAAAATTCCACTCTCCAGGAAGTCTCCTAGATTTTCTTTCCTTCTATCCCCTCAGCTTCCTCTACACATTTATGTGCTCCATTTGCAGGTGCAAAGCTTTGTAAGTCTCCAAGGCTTTTTTTTCCTGTGTGTGTGTGTGTGCGCGCGCGCGTGTGTGCATGCTTTGTCTCCCCAACTCAACTGCCAGCTTCTTAGAGGAAGATTTTCATATCCTTTTGCAGTGCCTAAAATGCACCTCCTGGTCACTCAATATGGAAAATGAGTGGCAACCTCACTGATAATTTTAAAGGCAAACCTTCAGAGAACTGAAAGGAGGGGCAGGGACAACCCTCTGTAAAAATAATCCCATGAAAACACAGGCAAGTAGTTCACCCTACCTGCTAGCATGCCCACAGCAGAGCCGATGGCTGCATGGAGGCAAATGAGTGGTGAGGAAATGAATAGGGCCACCAGGAAAACACCGCCTGTCCAGGGGTTGCTACAGCCGTACACCTGACCGACCCCAACAGGAATGGCTTGTAAGAGCTACAAAATCAACAGAAATGACAGCAGGTTACCATGGCACATGGACCGACACACATGTATGCTGTTTGGACCACACCTTGGGGAAGTAATGAAGTGAAACAGGATGGTGCTTCCGGGTCCTGCTTGTGGGAAAGAAGAGTTCACTAACAAGGGCAAACAGTGGTCAGGCACTCCCATATCCCAAGCATGATTCTTGGGCACTTGACCTAAGCACAGGGGCTTTAGAAGGACAAGTTTCCAAGGCCCACGGGGCTTTCATCTTGACAATGAATGTTCAATCCAATAATAGAGTGATAGAGCTAAGGCTATATACTATGTATACATATGTGCACATGCACACACACATGTACATATATGTGTATGTACACATATGTATATACATAGTATATACATACTATGAAGAATCTCCTTAAATCCTTCAAAACTGACAAAGTCATTAGGGCTAGAAGGGAATTTTGGGATCATTTAATCCAACCTCTCTCTTTTTTTTTTTTTATAGGGGAGAAAGCTGAGGCGAATTGATTTGCCCAAAGACACATAGCTGCTACCAGTTTCAGGGCCAGAACCCAGGTCTCAGCAGGGCAGGGATTGTTTTGCCTTTTTTTCTTGTATCTTTAGTGCTAATAGAATCTCTGTCACATAGTAAGTAAGTGCCTAATCAATGTTTGTTGATGACTTGACTTTCCCCTTCAGTCTTTCAATTGAGCCACGATTAATGACAAAGCATAATTTATTGAGTGGCTACTATATGGTTAGTCCTCTTCTAGGTTCTGTGAGGGATACAAGAGAAGGAGAAGACTTCCTTCTTGCTCTCACAGAACTTGCAGACCTATTGGGGAGTTAACACATGAAGCTAGGATGATGGGAAGAATTCCTTAGCTCTTGAGAAGGAGCATGGCAGGATGGAAATGAGGAGGGTGAATAGACTGGAGTGGGATGGGAAATAACGAAACTGAGGGACAATAGGGATAATATAAGAATGTGTCAATAAGCAACTAGAATTGCAGGATCCAGGGATCAAAGAAATGGATAAGAAAGATAGTTTAAGAAAAGAATTAACAACGCAAAATGTCAGCATTGGAACAGAACTTGGAATTGGGGAAATCTAGTCCAATACGTATTTGAATAATCATCTCCTCTACACCATCTTCAACAGGTAGTAGATCAAGTAGATCTACCATCTACTTGAAGGCTATATTGATGGGAAACCCACTACTTCTTGAAACAACCCTTGCATTCAGTCTATTGAAAAGTTAAGATATTGAAATTTTGCCCATAGTAATACTGTACTTCCCTAAGTAAGCTTTTTTTTTGTTTTGGTCCTGAGTATAGATAACTAGCATATTCACACATGTATACACATATGTCAACCCCTCTCTGGGGCTTCTACAGGAGTTAGAATCTGTAACATCCCCCTCAGCCCTTAATCAGCTGCTTTCTTGTTATTTCTTGAAAAATTCTGATTCACTTCCCATTCACTTCATAAAGTTAGAAACTTTAGTTATATATTCTTGCAGACTACTTTCCAGCCTGTAGAAGTAGCCTATCTTTGTGGTCTGTCCTCACTCAGCAAAAATGAATAGGTAGCAGCATGGTATCGTGGAAAGACTGGGAATTTCTGGGTTTTTATTCTATTTCTGCTACTTACCTAGGGTACGTCACTTCCCCTATCTGGGCATCAGCTTTCTTATTTGTAAAATGAGCCATTTGGACTAAGTGACCTCTAAGGTAATCTTCTTAGTGTTCTATGAGTCTATGAGCACTGTCCTTTCCACAATCTGAGAAATTCTCTAGGGACAAGGATTGTGGGTCCTCCTCCATCTCCTTCTTCTATTTTCCTCCCTCCTAGGAGGAAAATACTCTGTACTAAGCCTAGTACAGAGCTGGACAGACTGCAGATAGACCTTCCAAATGATGTGGTATGAACGATAGTAGAGATTCTAAGGAGCTGAGGAGGGAGTGCATTCTAGGCATGGGAGACAATGGGTACCATTGCGCATGGATAGGACATGGAGCATCATGTGTGAGGGACTGTCAGAAGGACAGTCTGGTTATAACAGAGTGTGTGAAGAGGAAGGATAGACAAGTATTTGCTGATCCTTGACTACAGGCTATGTGAACTGATCACATTTCCCTTGGAGCCTAAAGCCTGATTTTCATTAGGGGCCTCTCTAATTTCTTTTAGGGCTTCTATTGGAAGGGCCTGTCCTAGCTGGCAAGCCTGGCCGAGGGAGCTTTCCAATATTCAAACATCATTTCCTGGCACTGAGAAAACACTATGTGCAATAATGAGGAACTCGGCTTAGGCCTGAGGAACAGTCTGGAAATCTACTAAATAAATACCCCATGCTCCCAACACCTTGCCAACGTCCAAGGAATGTAGGATACAGAGGGGATCCAAAATCCATTTCTTGAGCTGGAAATGGAGGTTTTTATGAGGTTTTAAGCCCAAGTAGGCAAGAATGAGAGGAATGAGAGGACAAGTTGCTTTGGAACAGAGCCTGTGTTTGCCACATCCGTTGTAATTCATATTTCAGCCTGGTCAGCTGTGTCAGGGGGCTATTCTTCTCAGTCTGGTATCCCTGACACCCTGGTGTGAAGGGCAGCCAGGTGTGTCTTGGAAATTTACTGAATACTACCCACTTTTTAAATACATCCTTTCCTCTGTACCTAACCCCTCACAAATTCTCAGTTTAAGAAAGATAGGGAAAAAAAAAGAAAAAAATAACAGAGTAAGTTCCTAAGAAGTTCCACCTTTATTTTAGAAAGAAAGTACAGAAAAACAGCCTCACCATATCAGAACTAAACAGAACCCTGTCTATCACCTAAACCCATTCATCTTATAGAAGTGGAAACTGAAGTAGAGAGAGACAAAATGATTTCCCCAAAGTTACAGAGCTAGTAGGGAGCAGAATCAATTCTCAAACCTAGGATTTCTGGGTATGCTTCTAGTGAATTTTTAATACCACACAATACTGTTTCTCTGTGGCTCAGGGCCCAAATTGTCTGGTAGAAGGAGAGGAGTGGGTATTAGCTGCATTTTACTATCTAGCCTGGTATTGCAGGTTGGGTAGGGGTGGAGTTTTGGTCTACAGAAGGATACAGTGGAAGAGTTGTGGTTTTCATAGCCCTAAAATGATAGAAATGACCTACAGTTTTCCCTCATTTCGACCCTGGGGTTGGTTGGGACATGCCGGGACATCCTTTGAACTGACAACTTCCACCAATTAGTGTACTCACAAAGAGACACATACCGTTTCTTCCTGCCCACTCTGATCCTGCATCCCACCTCAGCAATTAGAGTTTCAGTTCACAAATGCCCCATTGCATTCTGGGATGTATGGCTTCCAACTTGATCACAGGTACATGTGTATAACTTAGGTTGTAAGTTCTTTGAGAATAGCACACATGTGAACTATTTCTTTAGTACCCCCAAATCCTTTCTGCTAAAGTATCTAATATGGGGGTGGGTACATTTTTCTCTTGAATGAATGAATTAATTTAATCAGCACTGATAATAAATATTAGATAAATCTTGATTTATCTCACTTAAATCATTTAATGAATCAAGAAGTTTTTATTAGATACGCACTATTTACCAAGTC
The DNA here is from genome assembly GCF_028372415.1 of Notamacropus eugenii. Lineage (NCBI taxonomy): Eukaryota > Metazoa > Chordata > Mammalia > Diprotodontia > Macropodidae > Notamacropus > Notamacropus eugenii. The sequence goes on from NC_092875.1 coordinate 328,232,342, forward strand.
CTATGCTAAGTGCTAAAATAAAAATTAAGCAGTCCCTGCCCTCAGAGGGACTGTACTCTAGCAAGGGAGACAATATATAGGTATATGTAGATATGTATATTTATTACACAATTCATATATATATACATATATATATACTTTACACATGCTTTTTATCTATATCATATATTATAAAAGGCACAATTCACTTATAGTAATAAAAATCCTAATATATATATAATTATACAATATAGCATAATTATAACATAATTCTATTACATGTTAATTAGTATATAATTATTATATGATATATAATATATAAAAGCATAATTATATAATATGATAAATATAATTATAAAATAAATTTATAATATAAATATCTATTAAACATATTAGATATATTTATAAACACACACCTATACACTTGTATACATTAACATGTGACTATGGAGGTATATACATACGTGTATATACATGTCAATGATGCACATGAATATAATCTCTATATATACATGCACAATTGTATATGTATATTATATTGATGTTTGCATGTGAAAATACATAATGAAAATGAGAGAATGTAGAGAGAGGGGGATAGTTGGGAAATGTTATTGACTTGAAACAGCTCAAATTGGGGCAGATGGTATCAGCTGCGTTACTGGGTGGTCAAGGAACACCAAGTAACCTTGGAGAGACTTACCAGAGGGACTTCAACCTCAGACCAGGTGATGTTGGGCACTGAAGTGATGGGCTGCACCAGCGTCATGGGGAAGAAGAGGTTGTAGTGGCCTGTGGCTGCCATGTACGTTGACACCGCAATGTTGAATGGGAGTGTGAAGACAGGGAGGTCCCATTTACTGAAGATGGTGCTCAGGGCACTGGAAATAACTGGGCTGAAAAAACCAGTCATTTCGTGAATTATCAAGGCCATCTACAAACTCGTAATAGCTCACATTTCTTGAGTGCTTTAAAGCTTATTGCTTTCTTCACAAGAATTTTATGAGATTGAATTATTATTGTCTTTATTTTACAGATAAGGAAACAGAGGATCAGAGAGATTAAGTCACTTACAGCTATTCCATGTTAGAGCCAGGATTCAAACCTATGCTTCACATTGCCTCATCACCAAATGTGCTCTAAATGAACTTACCTTTATCCCCCCTCCTATCCTTTTGCATGTTTGTTGTTTAGTTGTTTTGGTCATTTTTCAGTCATGTCCCTATTTGGGATTTTCTTGGCAAAGATATTGGAGCAGTTTGCCATTTCCTTCTCATTTTACAGATGAGGAAACTGAGGTCAACAGGGTTAAGTGACTTGCCCACAGTCACACAGCTAGTAAGTGTCCTAGCTCATGTCTCAATGTCTTAGCCCAGTCTAATTCCCTTTATTGCTTTACGTATCATTATAGGAACTCCTCATTTCAAAGACATGAGCGAACTTTCCAGTTAGCTGAAGCTTTTTATGCTTCTGTCGAAACTTTAAAAAAATAAAGTCATCTCAGATGGAAACCTTTCTTCTTAAACAAAAGATGTTGAATGTAACTTTTATTCATGGGAAACAGTTCCTACATTCTGATATAATGCGGGACAGGAGGGGAATAAGCATTTATAAAGCACCTACTATGTGCCAGATGCTTGCTAAGTGCTTTATAAATACTGCCATTTATTATTATTATTATTAAACATTTATATGGTACTTGTACCTGGGATTGTGTTATGGATTTATAATTTTCATCTCATTTGATTCTTACAACAGTCCTGGGAGGTAGGTGTAATTATTCTATTCATTTTAGAAATGATGCTCCATTTTATACCTAAGGAAACTAAGGGGAACAGAGGTTAAGTAACTTGCCCAGGTTCACACAGCTGTTGAGTGTTTGAGTCCAGAATTTAACTCAGGTTTTCCTAACTTCAGCCTTTGCACTCTAGCCATTGTGCGATCTACCTGCCCTTCTCTGCTGCTTCTTCACAGAAGGGACACTCTTTTGGGAGCTCAGCATCCACAATTCATTCTGGTTTGTGTATTCCCAGAGTCTTTAGGTGGTTTAGGGACATGAGGAGCAAGTATAAGACAGAGACCACAGTCTCTAGCTCTTAACATCTTAAACCTCTTGACTTTCTCCTAAGTTACAAGTATACAGCCAGGTGGCACCATAGTGCATAGAGTGCTGGGTTTGAAATAAGGAAGACCCAATTATCTTCATGAGTTCAGATCCAGCCTCAGACACTTACTAGCTGTGTGATCCTGGCCAAGTCACTTAACCCTGTTGACCTCAGTTTCCTCATCTGTAGAATGAGTAAGAGAAGGAAATGGCAAGCCTCTCCAGTGTCTTTGCCAGGAGAATTGCAAAAAGGCCTTACTAAGAGTCAGACACAACTGAAATGACTCAATAACATATATGTACCTCCTATCTTCAACAGTCATCCAAAATGTCTGACTAGACCAAACTAGTATGAATTCCCAAAGGCTGTGCAAGTGGAATATAAACTGTTGGCAGTTTCATCCAAACTCAAAGAGACTCCCCAAACATGAGATTAAATACATGGACTTGATCTGTCATCCAAGGACAAGCTTAGTTATATTTGGAGATACTCATCATCGGATGGTTGGTTATTAGTTAATTAACATATTTGATACCAGAAATCCATAAAATTGTTTCCTCAGGTGTGAAGGGGTGGTGATGTGCATCTGAGAAGGGAAGGCCCCCACAGGTGAAATCATATCTTTTGATGTAGCCCCTGGGGCTATTGTGGCATTAGACCCTTTAGCCCCTGTGCTAAGGGGCTCCAGACCATGTTTTTATAATTCTTGTTCCAGATTTTTATATTTTCCTATCCCCTTCCTCTGTTGTCACCTCTGGTCATGATTTCTAAGTTACTGCCTTTTTTATTTTTACAAGCAATTGTCTAGAGCAGGGCTTCATAAACTTTTTCCACTTATGACCCTTTTTTTGGTCCAAGAAATTTTTATGTGACCCAGAATATATAATCAAACATTTGCCCAATAATAAATTATAAAGAAAATTATTTTAAAACAATTCTTTGGTATTCATATAGTTTTGCCATTTATTAAAGATGAAAGTAAATCTGCATACTAATGAGATGGATATGTTTGTTTATTTTTACATAAAAAATTAAATCTTGGCAGAATATTTGATACTGCAGAATGTAGAGCATCTTCAAAGTTTTTCAGTTCACTGATATTTTGATTTTATAATCAATGCTGCATTCAGAACCAAGTGAAGTCGCATGATGCAACAAGGGCAAATGCTGCCAGAAACACCTCAGATTCATTACTCATTTGATTTTGAATTAAGTTTTGGTCATTGGGCATTCAGAAACCTTTTACTGTTGCCAAATTTTTCCAGCCCCCCCACATTCAGTTACTCAAGACCCACAGTCTAAGAAGCAAGGATCTAGAGTATATGAGGAGGCTTTTGGACGAGTAACTTTAGCATGAACTTTAGCTCTATTTTCTCAGTGCTCAATAGTTTTCCTACCTCCTTTTGTTTTTCATTTATTGAAGCTGCTAAAAAAAAAGTCTGTCTCACCAGCTTGTTCCAGTGTCTAGAATTTTACCAGTAAAATTCATTTTATTGAAATAAACTTTCCTTTTCTAGTTATTTCCTTCTGAAATATAAGCCTCCAATGGAGATAAAATGCAAGAAATCCTTGGCATTTTATTGCCAGGATAAAGTGCATCGTGAAAAACACTGGTGCCTGAAGCAGAGGAAATACTAAAAAAAGGAGATTTGGGGGAACTGACAACTTCATAATTTTGTATAGGGCTGGTCCTAATGGCATGTTCTATTTAGGTCTATTTTTTTCATTTACAAACATTAAGATTTACACAGGTCCCCTTTTTTTGTCACCTTGGATGTGAAAGCCTTTAAGAAGATTCTCACAAAGATCAGTATTCACTACTTTTTTCCTGGGTATGATAAGAAAGCTTTGAAAGGCAAAGTAATTAACTCAGGATATTAAATGTTATAACATATTTTTAAGTGCTTCTAGACAGTTATTAAATACTATTCAAGCCAAGTTAAGCCAATTTATTTTAAAAGCCTCATAAGATGGAAATAAAAGAGATTTCCTTTTTGGAGATATGAAATATAAATTATTCTCCTTGGAACTGACTGGCAGCAGGGACGGTGTGCTGATAAAAGGTACACACTAGACCAGGAGATAGGGATTTTCTAGCTCCTTCCCCTAAATAGCTATGTGGCAAGGGTGAATGACTTCCTTTCTCTGGACTTAAATCCTTATCTGTAAAATGACCTCTTTCAGACTTTGGACTGTCATTCTGATCTCTATTTCATGACTTTGCCTCAGGTTCTGAATTTGTTTAATCCAATGAACTCCTTGACTTGATCTCGGTAGGGATTCTTGTTATCCTTTCGTCTTGTGCCCTTTTCTCATCAGATATGTGGGACCTGGACAACACGTGAAGATCTTTTTGATTCTAATGATCTCTTATTCTATGGTCTTACTTTTATTACTGCCTAGATATAGGGAGCTCTCAATTATCCTGGGGCTAATAATTCCTGTTAGTATGTCAATCTGGGCAGCTAGGTGGCATAGCAGATAGAGTGCCAGGCCTGGAGTCAGAAAGATCTAAGTTCAAATCTGGCCTTTATATGCTAATTAGCTGTGTAATCTTGGGCAAATCACTTTACTCTATTTGCCTCAGTTTCCTCATCTGTAAAATGAGTTGTAGAAGGAAATGGCAGACCACTCCAGTATCTTTGCCAAGAAAACTCCAAATGGGGTCACAAAAAGTTGGACATGACTGAAACAACTGAACAACAACAGTATATCATGGATTGGGCATCTAATTTAGGTCCAGTAGTCTGTTAGGTACAGTGGGCATTCTAAATTAGTAGCCTTTACTGCAAATAAGGACTGTATTAGTGACCAAGTGCCTTAGCCTTATATCTGAGATCCAATCCAGCCTTCGACATTTACTAGCTACGTGACCCTCAACAAGTCACTTAAATTTTGTCTGCCTCAGTTTCATTTGTTGGGTGGGGATAATAATAACACTTTTCAGGGTTGTTGTGAGGATCAAATGAGATAATATTTGCAAAGAGCCCTAAAGTTCCTACTAAATGTTTGTTGACTTAAATTGCTCTAAACAGTCTCTGTCCTGACCATGAAGTGGTTTTCAATTCCCTCTTTTTCACTAGTTTCACAGGACACATTTTTAGGAATAATTAATAGTGACGACAAAAATAATATCTTTTGTTTATAAGCCCAAGAAGTTCAAGCACTTCTACATGTGTTTTCTTCCTTCCTTCCTTCCTCCCTGCCTCTCCCCCTCCCTCCCTCCCTCTCTTTCTCACTCTCTCTCTCGCATGACAACAATTCTGTGAATTATGCAGAGCTCTGCTATCACAATCCCCATTGTAGATGTGAGACAACTGAAAGCTCAGTAAAGTCAGCCTTGTCTAAGGTCACATGGTAAGGCAATGATCTGGTCTGAAACTTTAAGTTGGGCTGATGGACAGCCCTTGAGATTATTTTTATCATTTATTTAGCAACTACTATGAACTCTGCTGAGTGCTTTAAAAATATTATCTCTGCAGATCTTCATAATGATGCTGAGAGGTAGGTGCTGTTAGTATCCTCCTTTTACAGTTGAGGAAACTGAGGCAGACAGAAACTTGCCCAGGGACTCACAGCTAGTAAGTATCTGAGCTTAGATTTGAACTCAGGTCTTCCTGACTCCAGGACCAGTCATCTAAATACCTCTATGTCATACTAGATAACAAATGGAAAAGGCAGCATTTGAACGGATGTTCCTTAACATGAAATCTAGAACTCTTTCTACTCTACTTTTGTATCTTGATGTGGGTACCAATGAATCCTTTATATCTTTTCTATGGGGTGAAATCAAGATTGTGTTATACCCAACTCCATTTGCCATTGAGTTTTGGGGGTGCTGCTACCTACATTTGGGATATCCTAGATCTGAGCTGTGCCATGGATATGTTAGGAGGATTTTGCTGGAGTCATTCTAGGTGGAGAGGATTAGCCAAAGACATAGGGCCTGGTTTGGGTAAGCTGAGAGTACTGTTGTGAGGAGTAGAGTTAAGGAGGTGGATGTGACTACTATACCTTACCCACTTAGTAACGCTATTTCAAGCAGAATACTTGTGTGAAACAAACTTCCATTCACTATTACCTTGTGCTGACTTGTGTTGACCACCTCCAGACTTAGGCCTGCTGTTCTGGCTTCCGTTTCATGTCTTTCACCCTCTGAGTTTGTTAAATCCACTTTATTCTTTGGTTTGACCTTGGCATGATGTCCTCAATACCCTTTTGTATCATTGAGTAACCTGCACCTATGTCACACCAGTTACGTTCAAATTGTTATTATCTGTCTCTTATCACTGGTACATATGTTGGTTTCATCCCCATGGAGGCTGGGGACCTAAGCAAAGGAAATATCCCTTACCTAAGAATGAACAGGTCGAGGTTCTCTGTCTCAGACCTCAGGGGGGATCTATGGGCCAAGGGAATGAGTTTTCCTTACCATGTCATGGAGGTAAAGGTAACTGGAAATAGAAGCCACCAATAGTAGTCAAGTTTCTCTGAAAAGACAGCCATCAGTAGTCCCACCAGGATACCGTTGTACCCATGTAGTCCTGAGGCAATGGCAGACCTTTGGGACAAATTATAATAATTAACACTAATGATAACTAGCTTTTACAATGTGCTTTATCCTCACAACACCTGGGGAGGTGGATACGATTATTATTTCAGTTCTGTAGATGAGGAAAGTGAAGTAGACAAAGATTAACTGATTTCGTCCAGGATCATACAAAGTTAAATGTCTAAAGCTGGATTTGAACTCAGATTGTCTTCCTTAAAGCAGGTCCAGTTCTCTAACCCCTGCACCACCTAACCTTGAAATTGGATACACTTGGAGCTCTGAAATCTTTCTTTTCCATTGATCAGTCTAATATTGATTAACCTTGTTTTCATTTTAAACTTTTTAATAAATATTGAGCTGAATTGCTCCAACATTTCTTTAACTTTCTAGTTTTCACTACGCCTACAGGACAAATTTCAGCATAATTACTGGTGACGAGGATAATAACTACTTGCATTAATAGAGCACTTTTACGTATGTCACTTTATTTTCCATTCTTATCAAAGTCCTCTGACTTAGGCAAGTAAAATGACTGAACTGAGTCAATCTAGAAAACTCACAGAGCACCCAGCTCTCTTCTAGATAATAATAGCTAATATTTATATAATGCTTACTATGTGTAAATGATTTATAGTTATTATCTCATTTGATCTTCACAACAACCTTGGGAGGTGGTATCTCTATTTTACAGATGGGGAAACTAAGGCAGAGGTAAACTATCTTGCTTATTTCCTTTGTTCCAGGTCTGGTGCTCTATCCCTTCTACCACCTAGCTGCCCCATTTGTTTAACATTCAGCCATTTTTGTTTATTATGAGTTTGCTTTCTGTTTCTGTATTATTTTGGGGCTGCTTCTCTCTTCTCTACTTCTTTCATCCACCTAAACATCATGTTGCCAGTATATAGGACACTGAACCCTAGCATGGAAGATGAGTATGTCTGAATGCATTCCCAAGTTAAATATGAATGTTTGGGGATTATTGGAAGAGTGAGGGCTATTTGTACCTTTACTTCCTAGTATTCATATGGATAAATTCACTGCACATGAATACAAATGTATCATCTCAATATTATGATGAGGAAGAAGGACAGAAGTTTGGTAGACTCTAAGTTACCAAATGCTAGATGGTACAATGGGTAGAGAGCTAGGTTGGGAGTCAGAATTATCTGAGAACAAATCTAGCTTCAGATGTGATTCTGGGCAAGTCACTTAACTTGCCTCAATTTCCTCAACTGTAAAATAGGAATAATAACAGTACCCAACTCCCATGTTTGTTGTGACAAGATAATATTTGTAAAGTGCTTAGCACAGTGCCTGGCATATAACAAGTGATTAGTAATTGCTTATTCCCTTCCCAGTCCTAAGTCTGAATCCATTGTCTTTATGTCCAGTTTGAGGATCCTGATTCCCCCCTCCTCCACCAGCTTTAAAGAATATATTCTCTTCAAAATCTTTTTTAATAAAGACTATATTCTTAATTATCCTAGTAACTTTGGGCAGTGTTGTCCTTGGAGAGATACTGGTCTAGGGCATGTTCCATTTGTGTTTCACTTCTTAGGAAAAATGTCTGTACAATGTTTATTACAAAAATGTCAGAAGTTGGCAATAACTTCATTCAAGTTACATTTTGCAGATGTTTTTGCCTTTAATATTCTTGCCCCCACTAATTCCACTTCTATAAAATCACTTCCCCAAGAAGGTGCTTGCTATTCCTAGAAATCTATTGCCTGTGCCCTGGCTAACACACAAGAAGTATAAGTCGTGGGTGTTTGGGAGGTGAGTTTGGTGTGGGGATTTCCCTAGGAGGAAATGAGTCACTGGACCACTGGGCCCCAGGGAAACTAGCACTTCTGATTTTTCAGAGTTTTGGGGGTGATTATCCCTAGAAACTTGGTCTATTGGCCTGCCATATTGAAATTTCTCTAGGCTACTTTTGGGTGGTTATCTAATCCAATTATATAATGAAGCTGTTACTTATTGATAATGATAAGGACATATCCTTAGATATATCAGATGGGGTCTAGAATTTTGCTACTTCCAGTATAGGACTAGTTATTGGCAAATCAATCGGGGGCCTGCTATGGGTTCAGAACCAGAGTGAGGCAGGATTTTTACTCTCAGGGTAGGATAGGATAACTGAAGAGAGGAGACAGAGACCCTTGATGCAATTGGGGACAATTTAATGCTAAAATCTGTGGCATTAAGTAAAAATGACAGGGAAACTCAGAGAGGGTTCAGGAAAGTCTACAGGAAAAAAATGAGACTTGAAACACAGAGAAAAGTTAGAAAAGGGGTGAGGGGTGGGAAGAAAATGTTTCATAAAGGGGTAGCTGAATGAGCAAAAGTTATGGAGGTAGAAATATACATGCAGACTGGGGGGGGGGCGGACAGCTGAATGTAGGAGGAATGATAGGACACAGGAATTAGAGCAGCTATAGAGGATGGAGCTATAGAGACTTCATTGCTGGTAAAAGTATAGATTGGGAACATGCCCCTGTATCCTTGATAATTTATCTGTTGCAAAATTCCAACTCTGAACTATTCCCACCACTCTGCCCCAACTCATCTACTGCTAAATAGAGCTGGAGGAAATCATACTATTGGAATATGCTACAAATGTACGTTTTATCTAAACTAAACTGGTCCACCACTGAAGTAAAAGCAATTTTTTAACCCTTTTCTAATTGATTCCTATCCTACCTTCCCCAGAATTTATTGCCAAAACTTTTCTTCTCTCCTTAAGTCTTTCACATCTTTCCCCCACCCTCCAGCTGAGGATACCCCTTTCTTACTGAGAAAATTGAACACCCCTTTTCATCTCAAAACTCCTTGTCATCATCCCCCATCTTCTTATTTCTTCCAGTCTCTGATAATGGAAATGACCCTTCTTGCCAAAGCCAACTTTACTATATGTCCTCCTGATCCTCTCTTTTCCATAAAATTTCACCCCCAACAATCCTTCCTCCCTATATTTTCCTCTCCTTCCTTCAGTCTATCCAATCCAATCAGCCCCTAAGTATGAGTTCCTTTCAGTAATTCCTACTGCCTTCATATCTTGCTCATATCATGCTCATATCTTCTCCCTATCTTAAAAAAAACAAACCAAAAAAATTACACTAGACTCTACCATACTCACAAGCTATTATCCTATATAACTTTCCCCTTTCTCAGCCAAAATGAAACTTTTAGTTGCATCTATTTTCTTATTTCTCATTCTTCAACATTTTTCATTCTGACCTCTGATTTCATCATTAAACTGAAATTTCTCTTTCTGTAGATACCAACAGTCTCTTAAATACTAAATCTGATGATCTTTTCTCAGTCCTTATTTTGAGCTCTTTGTTGCAGTGGACATGGTTGATTAGTCTCTCCTCTCTGGGTTTTCATGAAATTAACCTCCTAACCTGTCTGATTCTTCCTTCTCAGTCATTTATTTTTATTTTTATTTTTAGCTTATTCATATTATATACCTTAATAGCATATATTTCCCAAGGTTCTTATTCTGAGGATATTTTTATATTCTCTTGTAGTCATATATACTTTTTCAACAGCCTATCTCTTACTAATCTCATTAACTACCTTAGATTTGTTTTCTCTGTGCAGATGACTTATGAATCTATGTATCTAGCTTTTGACTCTCTCTTGTAATCCAGCCAGGAAATGCTTTTTCAGAAATTTCAAAGTGAATAGCATGGAAACAACTCAACATGTTCAAAATAAGACCCACAATCTTTTCCCCCAAATCCCATTCCCCTCATCTGAATTTCATTATTTTTGCTAAGGTCACCATTGGTTTTGCAGTCTCCCTAGGTTCATAATTTCAACATTACTTTTCCTCATTCTCCCTCATGACTGACTCCCTTCTCCATACACAAGTGGTCACTATCTTAGTTCATCATTTCTCATTTGTGCTATTCCAATGTCCTCCAAACTGGTTTCCCCACCTCAAGTTTCTTCCCATCCCAATTCATCCTGTATACAGCTGCCAACGTGAATTTCTTTAAGCCTAGATCTGCTATGTCACTACTCTGCTCAATAAAGTTGATTGGTTCCCTATTGCCCTTAGAATAAAATATAAACTTTTTACAACCCAGCTTATCATTGTGTCTCCATGATATATAACTCCCCTTTCCACACTATGTTATTCAGATAAAATGGCCTTCTCTCTGCTCCTCAAAGATGGTCCTTCATCTCCTATTTCTGTGTCTTTGTGCTGGCCATTCCTCATGCCAGGAATATGTTTTGCTCATCTCTACCTCATAGAATCCTTCCCTTTTTAAAGATGTAGCTCAAGAATCACCTTCAACATGAAGCCTTTCTTGAGTCCCTCAGGGTCAAGAGGACCATAGCCTTCTTTTCCTAACCATCTTTTACTTAATCATTTTGTATTTATTTGAATTTTGTTCTGTACAAACTTATGTTATTCCAATAGAAGGTAAACACTCCAAGAGTAGGGATTATTTATTTATTTTTATCTGTCTATCTATCTGTCTGTCTGTCTATTCAATCATCTGTTTATTTAGTCTTTGAGTCCCTAGTACCTAGTGGAGTGACTTGACTGATTTATGCCAAGCATGGAGAGAAGAAGGCTTGTGTCTAAGAACTGGGCACAGATGATGAAACACTTGGTACTAACATATTCCCAGCACTTAGTCCAATGCCTGGCTACAGTGTGGTGTAGTGGCAAAAGCACTCTAGAATAAGAGGAAATAGATTCAAATCCGGATTCTATGACTTTCTACCAGTTTGACATTGAGAAAGTCACTCATCTTTTCTGACAGTTTCCTTATCTGGAAAATGAAGGGGGTGAGGGGTGGGGAAACTGTGATTTTTTGGGTCATTGGGTATGACTTTTTGATTGAGTTCAAGTTTTACAGAACAAATCTTTTTATTAAGGGGATTTGTTCTGCGAAGTTTGGATTTCAAGAGCTGCATTTAAGGACTTAGAGGGCCACATGTAGCCTTGAGACTACAGGTTCTCTAACCCTGGAAATAGTCACTAGATAATCTCCCCAGGGCCCTCCTAGCACTCGATCCTGTGATGACATGTTCCCTCCTAGGGATAAGGTCCATGGCCAGAGTCTTTTGCCTGTAGTAAAATCTTCAGTAAAGAACCTTCTATCATATTGGATTCAATCTATTTTGCTCTACAGCAGAGGTGTCAGACACGCAGACCTCTGACTGCATATGGACCACAACACTCCCAAGTGTCACCTGAACCAGACTAAAATGTAATTGGGAAATATTTAACAAAATAAATAAAAATACAATAAAGCAGATGATTTGGTTGAGTTGTTTCAATTATGTCTGACTCTTTGTGATTCCATTTGGGGTTTTATTAGCAGAGATGCTAGAGTGGTTTGCCATTTCTTACTCCAGCTCATTTTATGGATGAGGAAACTGAGGTGAACAGGGTTAAGTGACTTACCCAGTATCGGATAGTAAATATCTGAGGTTAGATTTGAACTCAGGAAGATGAGTCTTCCTGATTCTGAGCCCAGCACTATAGTGATACCTAGCTGCCCTTAAACAGATGTTACATTTTAAAACTAAGTCAGGGATTCTTATGTACAGATTAGTGGCCTCTGTCTTTATTTGAATTTGATACCATCCTATAGGAAATGCTTCCCCTATCAGGGAAGATGTTGACCCTGTGGCATACAAAATGAGAATGGCAGTGGCGGCCCCTTTTAAAAATTAGGGTTAGGGCCCTAGAGTCATTTCTCCATGGAGCTGCGTCTATGGAATCTAAGACATCAGACACACCTGATGGTTCTGGAAACCTTAGTTACAACACAACTGATCCTGAAACCTCATGTTTCAGCTTCACTGACTCCCTACTACTTCTGGTTAGACAAAAAAGGACCTCTGGTTCATTGCATGTTCCTTTTCCCCACCCTGACAACAGATCCTCCCTCCACCCCCCCGACACAGGCTGCCTGCTCTCATCAGGAAAGTTCCCTAACTGTTTCCACAGACCACGCACATGCCTTCATTCTCAGCACTCTGCTTTCTTGATGTTGTTCCTCTTTCCCTTCCTGGAATGACCGCCCTATTCTTTCTACTTTTCATAGTAGCTCATGTTTATAAGTTTAGAAAGCATTTTCCTCACAGTTACCTAGTGGGATAGGTAATACATGTGCTATGATTCTTACTTTAAATATGGGGGAAATTAGGCTTATGTCCCAAGGTCCCATAGCTAATAGGTTTCAGAACTGGGATTTGAACTTGAGTCTCCTGACTAAAAGACCCCCTACCCAGTCTCTCAATGAGCCAGCTCACTTCCCCTTCTCTCACACATTCTAGCCCTATTCAGCACTCTATAGCACCTATTGCCTAATTAATACTTGGCTATATTTTATTGTTCACTATTTCTCATGCTAGCATTTTTTTAAGCTGGCTAGACTAAAAAAGAAGCTCTTTGAAGGCAGGCCTTTATGTCTTATAAGTCTGTATTCTTCCACAATTCTTAGCACAGTATGGGCCATCTAGGACTTGTTCAATAAACACTTTATTCGTTACACATGGTCAGGTGTCAAGTAAAATATATATCCCTTCCCTCTTGTCCAGCCAGCCACAGGACCTACCTGTCTTGATTCAAGGCAAGGGCAGTCAAAGTTGAAACCACAGCACCCAGGCCTCCAGTGATTGTCCACCAGGGATTCTGGATGAGGAGTCCAATGAAGATGATGATTCCACTGACTGGGTTATTTACAAACATCACCTGTGCTGTTCCCCTTAGGACCCAGTCGATGAACTGGACAGCCAGTGGCTTATCTGAAAGAGATCCATATGGCCAAGGTTCTGAGGTTGACCTCTTATTTCCCTCTATAGTTACATATCCCTGCTACTGGAAGCTGAGCTGAGTACAGCCAATTCACAAACCTATCAAGTGTTTTCCTTATGAGTTTTACTTTCCTCAAGTGTAAAATAGGGATAACAATACCTGTGCTACCTACCTTATAAAGTTATTGTGAGTAAAGAATTTTGTAAATCTCAAAGCCCTATAGAAGTGCTAGTCAAAACTATTATGAATGCTACCTCATCAGGTCTTGGGGGAAATATAGCGTAGCATTTTATCTATAGGGAGTCAAGTCTTGAATTTCTAGTCATAGGCTCAGTTGATGGAGATATCCTATGGACATTTCAAGGACATTATTGGAACAATGCTAGGGGAAGAAAGAAAATATATTTTTCTCTGCAGTACTGTATATAACTTAATTGTGAGGTAGGATTTGGGCAAGAAAGAAAGTCACCTGGAGGGAATAGAGTGTTGGATAGAGAATTAAATGGGAAAAAAATCTGCTTTACCCAAGGAGGGAAATCAGCATTGTTCTAGGGCTGCAGCGAAGTCAAACAGGTGCCCTAATGAAAATCAGCAGGGTCGAAAGACAGAAGGACACTCTGAACTACCTGCTGGTTTGATTTTCAAGGCAGTCTCAAATAGAGAATTTGAGTGTAGAATTTGCTAGGAGTGTAATATGGGCTCTAGAATATATTTGCTGTACCAGATACTTGTTTTCCTTTAACTGAGAAAGTTGGGAATGAGGGAGAAGATGGAGAACACAGGGAAGGGGTAAGATTCCATGAAAATATGAACCAAAAATAATTGTAACTAAATGATTAGCATCATGCTGGTTTAGCCTAAAAAAGACTTAAAAAAACAAGTAAGCAAATGTTGACTAGATCACACACGTTTATAGAAGGGATAATCTAGTGAAACTAGTGATGCATTCTCAGAATAATATAATTATTAAAATGTATAAAATAGAATACATAGAATTACAAAATAAAGTAATTATATTGAAATACAGTTATCCAAATATATATACTTAATGGAAAGTTCACAAACCTGTGGTTAAAAAGCTTTCAAGTAGATGGAAGTTAAGGTACTTACTAATCCATAATTTCACATAATTAAGGAGTGTCTATATAGATTTATAGAACCATGGAGGGTTAAAGCTAGAAAGAATTGTAAGAGTTTAAGTCCAATGGAGAAACTGAAGTTCAGAGAGGTACATTTGTCTAAGGTTGCACAGAGAGTTAGTGGACTAAACCAAGCATAAATCTCAAGTCACCCAACTACACAAGAGTTTAATGGAAAGGAAGATGATAAATCATAAGTTCCAAGGTCCAAGGATTCTTAAGATGCAGTGAGAGATCAGATAGCAATGCTTGGAATTTGAAGGGAGTAATGGTAGGGTAAGTGGTAAGGTATGATGGTCCTCCATCTTACAAGAAGGATTGTAGTTGGTAACTCCTGACTCTTTCAAGCAATGGATAGGTGGGAACAGGAGCACACTACCTAAGTGACCTTAGGCAAATCATTTCCCTTCTCTGAGGCTGTTTTCTCAACAGTAAAGTGAAGGAGGTTAGACTAGGTAATCATTAAGCTACCTTCCAACTCTAAATTTATGATTTTATAATCTTCAGATATGATCACTGATAAAACTATACTGGACCTACATAATTCCAAAGTTTGTAGGATGCATCATTCACCTACCTATTTTTCCCCAAAGCTAGTGTGTCTGTCTGTCTATGTGTGGTGGTGGGAGAGGGAGGTGATGAAGATAACATCTGTGATTGTCTGCTGGTGCTGGAAGAAAGAGATCATCTCCCTTTCTTTATTACTGGGAAATGTGACCTGCCCTTGGAAAGAGCTTGCTTGGGGGATGAGGGAGGTCCTCAGTGCCAAGG
The DNA here is from genome assembly GCF_028372415.1 of Notamacropus eugenii. Taxonomy (NCBI): domain Eukaryota; kingdom Metazoa; phylum Chordata; class Mammalia; order Diprotodontia; family Macropodidae; genus Notamacropus; species Notamacropus eugenii. Next base: position 328,247,672 of record NC_092875.1, read on the forward strand.
TCTCTCTCTGATGCTCCTTAGCCCACTTTACCTTTGATCCAGCTACTGCACTCCTTCATCTCCCCGGTGAGGTAGCTCACTGCTGTGAAGAGGCTGATGCTGCTGCTGCCACGGAAGGCTGGGTTCCGACGGGATGCAGCACTTTCTCTCCTCTCTCTCCTGGGTTTTTCAATTTTCACCATGGGATTATCCTCCATGACTGACCGGAGACCCTTTTGGGGTGAGAAGAAAGTTGAGAAAAGGCACCAAACACTGACTTTACTCATTAGATGTGTGTGGGTGTAGTGGGTGACAGGTTAGGGATTGTCTTTTAGGGATTGATCCTATTTTGGGCTCAGATGAAGGATCCAGAAGGGCTGGAGAAAACAGATGGATACCTTGGAGAAGTTTAATTTTGCTCTTTTGTTCTCCACTATTCACAAATGCACACATGCACAGATATAAGCCATCACACTGCTTCCCCCAATGTCCCCTTTTCCACATCTTTTTCAAGCTCCCCTTCATGAAACTTTTGCTTTCTGGGTAATCCCTCAACAACCTGCTCTCTATGAGATAGAAGCTAAGGAGTCTGAAAAACTCAGATGAGCTATGTTATTATTCCATTTACATTTTTAATAGGGACTTTCTGGAGAATATCACTCAATGCAAAGGAGTCTCTCTAATAGCAGGAATTATGGGAAATGATAAGGGAGATTTTTTCTCATCAGAAAGAATGATTGTAATCTAGCTACCCACTCTGCACATTTGTGGGGTCAGCTCTGGGTAGAGTTATCCACAGAGTGAGAGCCACTCCTAGAGTGGTAGTCTCAGCCTTCCATTATTAACCCAACCCTTCTTCCCCCTCACAAGTTATGGAAGAGTTAAGCTGTGTACCTTTTCCTCTGACATTTCCAAGGGGGCCAATGGGTGTCTTGGGAGCACGTGGGCCACCTGAGACATCTTGGGAAGCCACACTCAGTCTTTCAGGCTGTTACTTAGTAAACAACCTTTCCCAAATGGGAAAGGAGCAAAGACTGCTGTCTTAGAACTCAGGCTCTCAGAAATGAAAGGGACTTTAGAGACTATCTAGTTAAGTAATTTAATTTTTTTAAACTGAATTTGTGATTTCTTTGCTTTAGGGAACTCCATCTACCAATTTAGGATACCCTGATAAGCTCTGTAGTCTTAATTGCAGGGACATTGAGAGTTCGAGTCACTTGTCTAGAGTCACATATCCAGCAGATATCAGAGGTGGAACCTGAACCTAGGTCTTCCTGGTTTCAAGGCTGCCTTTCACCCTCATTTTATAGGTAAGAAAGCTGAGGTCCACATATTGATGACTAGGATGTCACAAGGAACATTCATAACAAAAAGATGATAGATGTTTTTGAATAATATCACATAACTAGTTAATGGCAGAGTTAGGTCTAGAATGTAGGTCTCTTGACCCCCAAGTCCAATATACATTCTGCTGTGTCATTCTGTCTTTATTTCTGTTCTAAGAAGACTCTTCAGTGTAGAGACATAAAGTCTAAGAGGAAATAGGATTGGAGTCAACAAATACATTAAGGGTCTAAAGAAGAGGACTGTGGCTTTTTTCACATGTCTAGGCATGACAGGACAAAGAGGATATCCTTCTTCAGATAGCATGAAGTGTGGAAAACTCATTGTCCCCAAGAGATAGGATATTATGAAATAAAAAATTTATCTACGTTCAGGAATACATCTGCTTTGTTATATCAGGCTATTGTCAGATATTTCTTTTGGTCAAGGGGGCTTACCATTGAGTCTTCAGAGATATGTGGTTATGAGTCCTACTAGTTTAGATAAATGATGCATTATCAGGGGAAGTTGAGGATGACTGGGGCAGGCTCCCAATCTTTTAATGTCTACATCAGGTAAACCATCACCCTCTCTCACTACCCTTCCCTTGGTACTTCCTTAGGTTCCTAACCTGAGAATATTGGACAAAAGGATCATGGGGCTGGCCCAGGCAAGCAATTTTGATTTTTTTTAAACTAACTGATTTCATCTTTTAAACTAACTTCTTTGGGGAGGGTGTGGGGCAGGATGAAAGGCAGGTGTGCCACAAGACATTCTTTGAACTTTTTAGCAAATATTCCTCATTCTGACTTTCTGAAGTGAGTTCTTTAGCTACTGCTCAACCATACCAGCTATGTCAGTAGCTTGCCATCTGAACTTGGGCAAGTCATTCTTACCTGTAAAATAAGGAGGTTGAGCTAGATTATCTCAAAGGTGCTTTTTAATAGTTCAAACATCATATGATTCTATGATATATTTCTAGGAGTGACCTGCCTTTCTCTCATCTTTTCCTAAACATGTCTTCAGGTGAAACTGGAGTATCCACCCATATTGAGTACAACCATCTTATCTCACCCACTAGTCATATAAGAATTGCACTGTGTACCTTTTCTTCTGGCATTTCCAAGAGGGGAAGACCTGGATGGATCTCAGAGGAACGTGAGGTCCATGTTGGACACATGAACTCTGACTCATAAAGTCTGCATCTATCAGAGAGAGAGTCTACCAACAGGGGGCTGCTGTGGGTCTCAGACATGTCCTTTGAAGGCCAGCTGCTCATCCTGCACTATGATTAGTGGATAGAAAAAAAGAGAAAAAAAACACAACCTAGTAGTTAGGTAACAGACATGGAATGAGGCTGGGTAGGAGCAAGTAAATCATAACATTGGTTCTTTGGGGGACAGTAATACACTCATAGATTTCTAAGACTTGAATCTAATAGTATCACTCTACCACATGTCTCTGGAGAGGACTTATGCCATTCCATCTGCTTGAAATGTCCTTCCCCAATCTCTGACTATGGAAATCCTTCTCATTCATCAAGGGCCAGATTAAATGTAAGTTTTTCATTCATTCATTCAATAAGCATTTATAAGGCCCCTACTATGTACCAGTAATTATCTTAGGTGCTGGAGACACAAAGAAAAACCAAAACAGTCCATCATGGTGTTTACATTCTATTGTACCAGTATGTTGGTGGTGGGGATGGATAATGCATACACAGATAAATATATAGACAGAGCAAAACAATTTCAGGGGTACAGGGAGGGTTCTGGTGACTAAGGAAATTAGGAAGGGCCTTCTGTTGGAGGTAGCACTTGTGCTGAGCCTTGAAGGAGCCTAAGAGCTTGAAGTGAGGAAGGAATACTTTGTAGGCATGGGGAGGACAGATGGCCTGTTCAAAAGTATAGAAATGAAAAATGGAATGTCCTGTCTGGGAAACAGCAAGTAGATCAGTTTGGAAGAAACATGAAGGAGAGTTATATTTGTACTTTTTCTATAAAGTTTTCCCTGATCTCATGATTGGAGCCATATATACACGACAGATGGCTATCTGGGGACCAGAGAAGAGGGTGGAGTTAATTGCCCTACATGAGGAATGAATTTATACTTTTGGCCTTCAACCCCGAATTGGGAATCCAATAAACAGACATTAAATTTAAGTGGGGGAGAAGATCCTGGTCTTTGGTGGGTTATGGGTAGAATAGGGTAGGGTCATGAACATCTCTCGCACTGAAAGTCATAGACACATGGCCTTGGGGAAATAGCTCAAAAGTTTCTCCATCTTTAAAATGTAAGAATTCCTCTTCTTTCTAGATCACAGGGATGCTGTGAGGATCCAAGGAGATAACATATGAAAAAGAGTTTTGAAAACTATAGCATACTATAGAACAATCTGAATAAAAAGGAAAGAAAAATTTGTCAACATTGCTGCTTATTAAAAAGACTCTTTCAAAAAATGGGAAAAGGATGACTCATGGGAGTAATTGGAGAACCAACCCCTTTTGAATATTTCTCTCTCCAGATGCCACCTCTGGATGGTTTCAGCTCTCTGTCACACTCATGTTTTGTGAATCTTTGACAGTAGTTCCCAACTTATGCATGTAGAATCCCTAGGGGGTCATGGAGTTATGGCAAAGGGTCCATCTGTTCAGCAAGCATTGGCATGCTGATCTTTATTTAGCTCCAACAAAATATTCAGCGTGACTCAGTATGATGAATAGGTGAACACACCATCTGTAGACTGAACTGTTTCACACATATATGTACTATTCTTTGCTAAATAGATGTAGAAGCTGTGGTGATGGTAATGCTCCAAAAGCATTAGTGAATTCACAGCAGCCTTTGGTCATGACTTATCTTCCTATTCATCCGGATTCATATTACAACTGTTATCATGAGGGAGTCCGTGACATTTTTTTAAATTTTAAAGGGGGTCATCATAGTGGAAGAGGTTGACAATGAGCTAATGTCAACCTCAAGACTCACGATCTAGGGTAGAACATTTAGGCTACCTATAGCCTGCTCATGGGCATTTTACAATAGCAGTTCAACTGGACAGGTACGGATCTAAGTTCAGTCTGGCTTCCAACTCTATCACTTGACTGAAACTGCTTTCTCAAAGGCTACTGGAAACTTCTTAATTGCTTAATCCAATGACCTTCTCAATCTTCATCTTCCTTGACCTTTTGGTGATCTTCATCACTTTAACCACCTCCTTCTGCTGGATGACCTTTCCTTCCTTACCTTCCATGGTATTGCTCTCTCATGGCTCTCCTGCCTGAAGGATCTTTGGTTCTCAGTTTCCTCTTCTGGTTCAATATCCATCTCCTGCTCCCTAACTTTAGGTATCCCCCACGGTGCTGTTCTGGACTACCTTCTCTTCTTTTGCTCTGAGGTCTTCATGCCCACAGGCTCAGTTATCATCTCCACACAGATGGCTCCCAAATCTCCATATCATGCTCAATTTTCTCACTTGATTTCTAGTCTCTCATTACTAATCTCCTATGGGACATGTCCAGCTGGCTACACAAATCCAAAACATTCAAAATGAAACTCATCTGCCCACTCCCTTCCAAGCTTCATTATTCCCACCATTCTCTCAACCACTGTTTGAGATCTTCAATCATTTGTGACCCTTCCCTCTCCTTAACTCTGCAGTAACTTGCTTGGTCCTGTCAATAAACTACGTCTTGAATTTATCCTTTGCCCTATGTCCTCATCATACTCACTTGGCAGTCTACTGATTAGTTCTCCTGTCTCTTTTAAATCTCCAATCCATCCTTCTTACAACTGTCAAAATATTATTTCTAAGACATAGCCATGACCATGATCCTTTCCAGTTCAAAACCCTTTAGTAGTTCCTTATTATAAGGCAGACCCCCACAGATAAAATTACTCCTCAGCCTTTTGTGGCATCTTCACAATTTGGCTCCAATATATTTTTCTATCTATACTTTACATTATACTCCTTTACTAATTTTACTTGCTGCCAAATTGGACTGCTAGCTATAGCTTCCTGACATCAACTTGCCAATTTCCTCCTCTGTGGATTTCCAGATGTTCCATCCCTCTTTCCTCTTTTTACAATCTATGAAACTCTCTTCTTCGCTCTATCAGATTTCTTATCTGTTGCCAAAAGTCAGTTTAGGGGCTACTTTCTTCACAAAGACTTCCTTCATTTTCCTCAAATTTTCTGAGAGCTTACTGTTTGGATTTCTGCTTTGAACTGTTGACTCTCAAATTTATATCATGTTTGTTTATATGGGAAAAGACTGGTACCCATGGGCTGATGAGAAGGTTAAGGGATATTGAAAAAAGGCACATTCTCTTGTTCATTTGTTTTTACGTCAGGTTCATTTGCATGTCCAACAAGCAGCATTATGGGAGCCTGGAGGGCTTCTCATCTCCTGTGATTTTTTTTTGTAAAGTGAGTCTTGAGATACAGATTAAGACTAGGAAACTGGTAGAGGTTAAAAGAAGATTTCTAACCTCAAGTAAAGTAGTTGGTTGAACCAAGGATTTTTAGCTGACTTCTGGAAAAGACAGTCAAAAGACTAGAGTTAATCTTTGCCTGAGGCTTCTGTTGTTGTTATTTTGTTATTATTATTATTATTTTTTTGGCTATTAGGTTGAGTATAGGGGCTTGATGCCCTAGACTATGCACTAAAACAACTTTTGTCCTCTCATTGAACAGAGAGGTCTTAAGAGTTGCCATGCCCAGCACTTTCTTCCACTATTATCCTGGGAGAACAGAACAACAGATAGTCCTGAAGATGCTAAATAACTGAAAATCACTAGACAGCAGAGAGCAGTTTAGGAAGACCATGGGGCAAAGAGAGAAAGCATAGATCCAATACCTGGTATAGAATATGATACCACCACCAGAGTACAATTGCGGTGGTATGAGTTGCCCCATCCATATATTGTATCCACGAGTCCCAATGTATGTCTTCACTCCTGGAATGTTTCCTTTTATATAGGTTCCCTGGATACATGCATTCTCTCCATGTGCCTTCCCATGTGTGTTCCCTGGTCATTCATGTTCTTTACATATGTACCTTCCCATTGGTGGACTGGTAAATTCTGGGACAGTATACTCCGTACACACATAAGAGAAATATTTCCGTGGCCCTTAAGTTACTCTGCTGTTTGATAATAAATGATTGTGTTTTGAATTGATGTAGTGTCTGGTCTTGTACAAAGTAAAGACTTCAATTGGGGCTCGTCAGCTATGGTTTTGAGTGGATGCTTTTTCTAAAAGTACTTCTAATTTGAGATAGCTCACTTGGATCCCAGAAAAGTGGACATTTGTCATATTACCCATAAAAACTTTGAGGGAAAAAATAGTTTTGTTTTTGTCTTTGTATCATCTGCACCTAGCAATATCTTTTATATGTTAGGCATTTAATAAATATCTGATTAAAGAAACTGAAATGAATTTATTTCACTCAATCAACTTATCAATCAATCAATATTTCATTGAACATCTTCTCATTAAAAGATTTAGAGCATGAGGTTTTCCTCCGAGGGCACCAACAACCTCAGCAATTTGGATTCTATGAATCTGTTCACTGAAAGTAAAGAATTCCAAGCCCTGCAGACATTGCTGTTTGGCTTAGTGAAGAAACAGAAGGTAAAGGAGAGGATTTTCCCTTCAGGTGAGGAAATTGGTCTTCAATCTAATAGGCAAAGGAATTAGACAGAGATTAGAGTCTAATAAAGGGGAGCAGTTGGAACAGAGGATGTGAGAGACTACATGTCCCTGATTAGTCTGTCACATCTAAAAAATCTCTTGTTTGAGGGGGAGGAGTTCCTACAAGGACTCTGGGAGTGATTGTCCCCCCTCTCCTCCCCCACAGGCTGCATGGCTGGTTTCTTACCTAACAAGAGGATCCGTTTTTCTGCACAGATATGTTCCTCTCTCTGAAAAGGAAAAGGAAAATGTCTGGTTCTTCTACTTGTGGAAGGAACATTAGGGATGAAGTCAGAGAGAGGCTCTGTTCTTTTCTCTCTAAACCTATGCCTACTATGTTTATTGGGACTGTCGTGCCCTAGAGATACTTCATCAGCTACCATAATGAAAATAAAACCATTCCACACTTTGTGGCAGAAGAACTAGCTGTTGTGTGTTTTTGCAAGGAAGTTGTATTCAGTTTTGGAGATGATGGACAAAACTGAATTCTAGTTGTTAGTTCTTTCTATTCCCTATCTGGATTTGGGTGAAGGTAAGAAATATATCTTTAGTAATGTCATTACATAGATATAGAAATAAAGCACCAAAAGTTGATCATGTGATGAGATGATTCCTGACTGGCTGAGAGTAATCCTAGAATTATAGAATGTACTGATGAGTTTGGCCCAGAGAGCTGATGGGTGAATCCCAATTCACTGTTGGTGGTGGTGTATTTTGGTATGAAATGTAAAAATCTGGAGAGAATCAGAATTGGAATAGTCTGGGGAGCTACAGCTAGATTGAATATCTTGGGGAATTTCAAGGACTGCCTAGTCTGGGAGTAAGTATATACATTTTTATATGTTCCATTTTAATTTTTTATTTATTTAAATTTAATTTTTATCATCAGCTTCATATTCCCTCCCTCCCATCTGCTTTTCCCAAGTTGAGAAAGAAAAACAAAACCAGTTACAAAAATGTACAAAAAAACCAAATCCCCACATTAGCTATGTCCTACATGTATATATGTGTATTCACATGTGTATATATTTATATATGTATACATAGATATATTCACATATATTTATATATTTATATATGTCTGAATTTGTACTCTGAGTCTATCTGGAGGTGGGTAGCATGTTTCATCATGAGTCTCTTGGAATTGTGGCTAGTCACTGTGTTGATCAGTGTTCCTAAATCTTTCAGATTGTTTTGTCTTCAAAATACTGCTGTTATTTTATAAATTGTTCCTCTGCTTTTGCTCACTTAGCTTTGCATAAGTTCATACAAATCTTCCCAGATTTCTTTTCATCATTTCTTATAACAGAACAGTATTCTATCACATTCACATACCACATGGTTAGCCATCCCCAATTGATGGGCCACTTCCAATTCTTTGACACCATGAAAAAAGCTGCTATAAATATTTTTGTACCTAAGGGCTCTTTTCCTCTTTCTTTGAATTATTTGGGGCGTATAGATCTAGTAGCAGTATTACTGGGTCAAAGGGTATACATAGCTTATTAGTTCTGTAGACATAGTTGCTTTCCAGAATAGCTGGAGTAGTTCATAGTTCCAACAATAGTGCCTTTATGTGCCTGTTTTCCCACAGTCCTTTCAGCATTTGTAATTTTTCCTTTTTTGTCAACTTTGCCAGTTTGATATTATATGTGCATTTAATTATCTTCTTTTGGTGCATTATTTCTGAATTTTTAGATTTGCTTTTCCTAGAAAAGAAATTCTACAAAATATATTCTTAAAATATTGAGTTTATTATGGGCATGGAGAATAGGAAGAAAGAGGGGAGAAAGAGCCTGGTCAAGGCACTGAGTTATGATGGTGGTGGTAGAAAGATGGAGAAAGATAATTTGGGACTGAGTGTGGTGGATTGTTGAATTCAAGGAGATGAGTACATTCTGGTACCATGGAAGAGACTCAGAACACTGAGTTGGGATTCAATGATAAGCTGGTCAGATAATAAGCATATGACATATGTATTATGTCCTAAGCTCTGTATTAAGTGCTGCATATACAAAGAAAGAGAAAAGAAAGTTATGAAGAAAGACCTGAGGACAAAGGCTAAAGGGAGTCAAGGGAACTTGGTACCCAAGGGAACTCATGTGGTTCCACATACACTGAGATCAAATATAGAGCATAGGATTTTTAAAATACATTTTATTGATCTTTTGCATTTACATAACTTATATTTCCCAATGTATCTCTCTCCCTTCCTTTTCCAGAGACTTATCCTTTATAATAAAGAAAAACAAGTTTGGCAAAACTGACCAACACCACCTCCGCACACTCATACTCCTTCCCGACCTCTAACAAGGACATTTAAAAATTTTTTTTCACATATTTGAGAACTTAAGGGACACACATTTCTTGCCTCCTGTGAAAGAATCTTAGATCTTAGAAAGAATCCTTCTCTTAGGCTCCCCTGAATCACAGTCTGTAGCCTGGGGCACCAGTCAGATGGGACCACCTTTTTCCTCTCTGAGTATCATCGTCAATCCCTTTAAGGTAAGGCCTTTCCCCTTACCTTGCTGTTTAATTTCTCTAATCATTAAACCACAGCTCGAGGCATGGAGCTACCTGGAACCCAAGGTCTTCAGGTCAGCTCATCTCCTTGACATTGGAGATCTGCCTCACCCATATCCTAATTTCCTATTCCTTTTTTTAGCCCCCACCACATTCTCCATTTTAATACTTGGTCCTAGATTTCCTGAGTTCATACAAGTCTCAGCTAAAACCCGGTCTTCTACAAGAAGTCTTTCGTGATTCCTCTTAATACGACTTCCTTCTCTCATTTCCTGTTTTATACACAGTTGTTTGCATGTTGTCCTCTCCCTTAGATTGTGAACCCTTTGAAGTCAAGAGTCATCTTTTGCATTTCTTTGTATCCCTAGCACTTAGTGCAGTACCTGGTACATAGCTTCATAAAGACTTATTGACTGACTGACCTAGTACCCACTTTCCGATTTTCTTCTACCTTCATCTCTAGTCTCTTGGAGGGAGGGGGGCTAAGTTTCAGACAATTCCAGAGCTGCTAATGGTAAAAGACAACTTACATCCCAGGTTCCTAGACCTGCCCACTCTCTCAGGTAATCAATTATGAGGTGAGGTTGCCCTAAACTAACTCTAGCTAACTCTAAACCAAGGATTGCTGCCAGCTTCCACCTAACCCTCCTTGGGTTGCAGAGGACCACTTTTGTCTGCCCATCTCAGATTAACCATTTGTGACATATGGAATAGATGGTATAGGGGCCCAAGATAATTGCTAGTAATCAATCAGTATTTATTAAGCACTTATAGTGCTAGGTACTATATTAATCATTGTATATTAACACAATACCTAAGCTCTGAACATCTTGCTTTACCATATTTGCTTATTTTTTGTGTCATATATCATGGATTTAGAGATGTAAGAAACTTTAAAAGCTATTGAATCCAACTCCTTCATTTTAAAGGTAAGGAAACTGAGAACCCAGGGTGGTAAGTGACTTGTTCAGGGTCACATAGCTATTAAGTCTGAGGCTGGATTTGAACGCAACACTACCTAGTTGATGATAGACTTCATGACCTCAGACTAATAAGAAACTCCTTGGCTCTATTGTGTCTCAAATGTTCCTGGTATTGATTCCCACTAATCTACTACTCAGGTAATGAGGCTGGTAGACTGGGAATTGTAACCCCCAAATTTGATAGCTTCCCATGTTATGTTTTGTGGATCTGGAGACACACCCACCAAAAACTTACTTAACTTTACTAAAGTTACTTTACTAAACCTTAATTAGGAGCAGCTAGGTGGTGTAGTGGATAGAGTACTGGCTCTGAAGTTAAGAGGACACTGAGTACAAATCCAGCCTCAGTTGCTTACTATCTGGGTGACCCTGAACAAGTCACTTAACCCTGTTTGCATCAGTTTTCTCATTTGTAAAATTAACTGTAGTAAGAGCTGGGGATACAAATAGAAAGGTAAGCCTCTCCATGCTCTGCAGAGACCTCAAGCCTGCATTCTTCTTGCCTGATCCATAGACTAGGGTCAATTCTTTTGCTCCTTAGATATTATCGATCATAGTGTAGTAGGAGCAGCAAGTTTCCTACCTTTTCCCCAGAGCAATGAGGCCCTATCCCTTCCCCCATATGATGAACAGACAACTACTTTCCCCATATGCTGAGCAAACAATTACTTCCCACATGTGCTGAGCAGGCAGCCTCACTGCTCTATAGTCTACCCTGTCACCAATGACTTGTGTTCTTGGGACTTTCCCAAGACCAAGCAAGCACCTTGAGACTTCTCACTGTCCAATAGCTACTTATGTGATATCAAAGCCCCCATTAACATCTCATGAATATGATAATGAAAGTGAAAGTATAGCTTCACCATAGCCATCCGGAAGACCCAGTAAGCACAGGGGTTCTTCTTCTTTTTTCTTGCATAGCACAAAGATTATGTCATAGCAAATTTCAATAAAAGTAGTCTCCTGACACTGCTTGGTTCCATTTGCTTTCATGACAATAAAGCTTCACCCATTGAGAAACAAGACCACCTCTCAGGCAATTTTTACCCTTTGAACTCACTCTCCCACTGCAATAGTAGTATATATTCATGCTATTGACACGGGCCCTATGTTCTGCCTCAGACACTTGATCTAGTCCCCTGGAACTTTTACTCATCAACCCCTTACCTCTAAGACCATCTTAATGCAAGTAAGGACAAAAAACAACAACCTTAACTACTCTTAAACTCAAGTGTAGATGATTCTGTGACCATGGACAGTGTATGTTAAGGGGGTCCAATTATGGTTGTGGTTTGTCTTTCATTCTTGAAGAGGACCATGATATCAGGGAGATGATGACATGACTTGCAATTGAATTTGATCTGGGTGACAGATAGCTGTGCAAAGTCATCAGCCTCACTTTCTCCTTCAGTGGCCAGCTATAGATCAGGACCACTGGAGATGGCCCAGAATTCAGTGGGAGACATTGACCCTTTAAAGTTAAAGTCTTTTCAAGTTCTCACGTTGAGTGAGGCAACACTTATTCAGTCAATAAGCCTCTTTGTGTAGTTTGTCCTTCATTGGGTGTCTAGTAAGGATGAATGAAATCATGTGTTCAATCCAATCTGGTAGACATTACATTAGGTACTTAATCAAACCTGATACCTGCCAAGAAAAGTTGCATGGCACAACAGAGAGAGTGCTAATGACCAGAGTTCAAATCTTGTTTCTGAAACTTACTGGCTGAGCAATGAGGGGGCAAGTCACTTAATCTATCTGATCCTCAGTTTCCTGATCTGGAAAATGAATGAGGGAATTAGAAAAGATGATCTCTCAAGTCCCTTTTAGTTCTAAACCCATGATCCTAAAAGATAACTACAGTTAGGAAAAAATTGAAAAATTATTTACATTTAAGAAGTACTTTCCCTTTTGTGTGAAAATTGCATTCTAATCCACAAGAGGAGGTGATCCACTCTGAGCTGTTTTCAGCAGTATGAAGAGAAATGCATTGGGCCTTCTGTAATCCCTTACTCAGTCCCTCTTGGGACTGTGCACCTTGAAAGGTATGTGTTGGCGAGAGTAGGAGAGGGAGGAGGGGGTTGTAGTTAAGCAATAGAATTTGTTATTGTTTTCTTCCTGTATAAGGTTAACTAGGTCATATGGGTATTTAAATACAAAACCTTGGCTACCTTAGGAAAAGGCAACAAAAAATAGAATATTGGTGGTATAGTAGGAGACCCAGGTTCACATCAGTTCTCTGTTATCTGCTTCTAGTGTCAACTTGGGCAAATTGCTTAGCCCTCCAAGCTTCTTTTTTCTTCTCTGTAAAATGAGAGGGGTAACTCAGTGCTTCCTAAACTGTGGGACACAACCCCATATGGGGTCACCACCCACAGTTTAAGAAGAGTTGAATGGGGTTGCCAGTGGAAAAAGTTTAAGAAGCCCTGGATTAGATGCGCTCAAAGATCCCTTCTGATTCTGAAGCCTACAATTTTATTAACAGCTTAAATTCTTTACAAATAGGGGTGTCTTGCTTGAGGATTGTTTAAGATTGTCTCCATTTGGAATGATGATGATGATAACAATAATAAATATTTCATATATGACTTTAAGGTTTATGAGCTGCTTTGCATATTTTATCTTATCTGATGCTCACAACAGTCCTTCAAGGTAGATGCTAGCATGATCTTCACTTTAAAGAGAAAGAACGTGAGGCACAGAGAGTTCAGATGACTGAGCCAAGATTCCATAGCTACTAAGTGGACTCAGGGAGATGGAGATGACTTTTCCAGGTGCTTTCCTGGTTGCAAGGTCTTTTGCATTTTATATAATCAATAAATATTTTTAAAACATTCATTTGGACTTGAGAATGGGATGGGGGTGGAGAGGAGAATAAAAGGTGAAGTGTTACTCTTCTGGCTTGACCAGTTCTACCTTCTTGTATTGCCACTCCTCAAGGAGAGGACCTCTCTGAGTCAGGACAATATTTCGTTCCTGGGCGTCTGGAAGTAAGAAAAGCAACCCTGATATCCAGGGGACAGCACCCAGAGAAAACAGAGCAGAAACTTGCCTGGAGATCTCTGGTCCTTGTTCCCCCTCTGGTGGCCAACAGGTATTAGAGCATCCTGCCCTCTTTAAACAAAAAAAGAATTTCTTTTTAAAATTGGGTTTTCATTAAGGTTTCTCCTCAAAATGAGAATCGAGATGGAAAGTGAAAAACAAAAAAAAAAAAACCCCACCCAGATGTGTGCTGTACATGATAGCAAACATCTTCATGATTAGAGAAAACATACTAGGGATTCACGTTAAAACGCTCCTGGGCTTCAGTTTTCTTATTTGTAAAATAAGGTTGAGTTATAAATGATTTCTAAAGTCCCTGACCTAAAGTTCCATGATTTCATGAGTCTAGATGTTAGAGTGAATTCAGAATCCATAAAAAATCCAGTTGAAAATTCATTTTCAAACCTATTTTGCTGTCTGCAAGAGTCAAAGGAAGATGTGATCCAGAAATAGAATCAGAAAGTTAAAACCACATGGGGTCTTCTAAGCAACCTAGTTCAATCCCCTCATTTTACACATTAGGAAACAGAGGCCAAGATGAGGGTCGCACAGCTAGTAAATGACAAAGTCAGGATTTAAACCTGTACCTGTTGACTTTTTATACAACACGCTTTCTTTTATACCAATGTGGGGCTTTTTTAATATGATAACATGCATGAGAGGAGTCTTTCTAGAAAGGTGGTGATAGAGCATTGGGCTTGGAGTCAGGAAAAACTTTTATTCAAATCTGACCTCAGATTCTAGCTGTGTGACCCTGGGCAAGTCATTTAATCTCTGTCTGCCTCAGTTTCCTCAACTGCAAAATGGAGATAATTCTAGCACCTACCTTCCAGGGTTCTTGTGAGGGTTAGATGAAATCATATTTGCAAAGTACTTAGCACAGCATCTGGCATGTAACAGGCTTTTAGTAAATATTAATTTCCTTTCTTTCCTTCTACGAAGAAATGGGGGGGGGGAATGCACAAAGCTTTTTACTTTTCAAACTCATTGTCTGTAGAATTCTACCAGCAGTGTGTTGTTACCCTCATTTATATATGGGGAAATTGAGGCATTTAGAAGTCATATGTCATTCTTCATATTTTGTAGCATTTGTCTTCTTATCCACGATTTCAGTTAGTCCTTATAACTCTGTGGGGGTAGGTAGGTATTATTGTGTCCAATTTGCAGATGAAGAAACAGACTTAGAAAATCTAAGGGACTTAACTCAAGTGAATGGCAAAACCAGTATTACAATTCTGTTCTCCTGAGGACTGGTCCTGGGGTCTTGGGAATATAAGGTACCCAAGGTCACAGCAAAATGACAGGATGCCAGGGCTAGGCTCCGAGTTTTCAGTCCTTCATCCTAGTGCTCTCTTCATTATACAGCAAAGACTTATTTTCATCTTTTCTAGGTTACCATTGCCATGGAAACTCAGAATGTCCCACTGTCACCTCAAACTCAACATTTTCAAAACCAAACTGTTCATCTTCCCTTCCAACCTTATTCTTTCTCCTGACTCCCTTATTTCTGTGTAAACATCACCACCATCCTCCTGATCATCCAGGCTCAAAACCATGAGGTCCTCACCCTCATTCCTGCATCTAGTCATGTCCATGGCTCTGTCAGAGCATGGACTTTAGAGATCATCTAGTCCAAATCTCTTAATTGTATAGAAGATAAAACTGAATCTTAGTGTAGATAAGTGACATGCCAAGGTAAGAATAAGCAGAGATGAGATTGGAACCCAGATCTTCAGACTCCAAACAAAAAAAAATTTTTTCTGCTGTTCCAAATGACTTTCATATTTGTCATATTCTTTCCAATCCCTGGTGCCATCACTATTTCATGACCTCTCTCCGGGCTATTACAAACAACTTCCTAACTGATTCCCCTGTCTTCAGTCTCTTTCCTCAATGCCTAATTAATGTTCCTAATGAACAGATTAAAAAAATGTATCATTGCTTTGTTCAAAAAGCCTTCCATGTCTCCCTGTTGCTTGTTTTTCTTTGTTGTTTCTGTTGAGGCATTTTTTTCAGTCATGTCTGACTCTTCATGACCTCATTTGGGGTTTTCTTGGCAAAGATATTGAAGTGGTTTGTAATTTCCTTCTCCAGCTCATTTTACAGATGAGGAAACTGAGGCAAATACAGTTTAGTGACTTGCCCAGGGTCACAGCTAGTAAGTATCTGAGGCCAGATTTGAACTCAGGAAGATGAGTCTTCCTGATTCCAGGCCTGGTACTCAAGCCACTGTGCCAATTAAATATCCCCCTGTCCTTGAAGCTTTTTTCTGATCCCAGCTGCTTCTCTGGAACTTTGGACTTCTGTAGCTTTGCCCACGGTCAGTCAATCCCATAGCCAAGTAAGTTGTCTACATATCTTATCTCCTTTTTTAAACAGGTGAACACCTTGATGCTCATACATGGAGCAATGATATGTATCTGGTTGTGTTAGATGCTTCAGGACAGGGCAAGGGATGGTGGACAGAAACAGCTACAGTAACAACTGAGGTTTATTTGGTGCTTTTAGGTTTGTAAAACACTTTACAAAAAGCATATGTATCACAGTACCTACAAAATGCATTATCTCTACATTAGAAGACACTTTATAAATGCCAGTTGAATTGAATTTGATAACCTCACACATAGTAGGCACTCAATAAATGTTTGCTTAGTAGAATTAAATCAGATTGCAATGAAGAATTATTGCGTTGTCAGGAGAAGGAGAGGCATGGTAAATGCTTTGCTAAGGGAGAAGGGAATTTCACTTTATTTTGTTCTCAAGCTTAAGAGAGCTGGAGAAAGAAAAGAACAACAGCTTGACTTGACTGAAACAATGCGTTTCGAAAGGCACTGGCTACTTGTCAGGGTCAGGCAGTTAATTTGTTTCCTAAACCTGTTTCTACTGATTGGTATCTGTCCCAAAGTCAGCTTTCAAGGTGCAAGTGCCAAATGGTGCCCCTTCCAAGAGTATATATTTTTCCATTTGAATCTCTTGGGCTATCTGGCACACTATGCCTTTTCCTCACCTTCAGAAGAATGAATGGAAAGGTTTTGTCCAGGTTGGTCTTACATCTGCCCAATCAACCTGGTCTTATGATAATCAGAGTAGAGTAGATGTCTCCACAAGTGAAGTCATTTAGTCTACTTTGCTCCTAAGTATGGGCCTAAACTTCCCCTCCAGACCTTAAGAAAAATAGTCCCTCCTCAAGAGCATGTGTGGAAATTCTGCTCAGATGGGTCCCAGAGATGTAAGTTATTGAATGAGAATGGAGGACTTGTAGCTAAGGCCCAAGTGGATTTGGATACCTCCATGGAGTCACCATCCTACTTCAAATGGACTTACTGTGCCATGAGATTTCTTTCTCCTGCCTCCTTCTTCTGAAAGGACATCTGCTCTTAATGGATTGGGACTTCAATATGTGCTTCCCAATATAACAATAGCAGTAAAAACAATCTCACAGTTTTCAAAGAATTTCCTTACAACAACTCTGTGTAAAATCACTGTTGTCATTTTATAGATGAGGAAGCTTTGACCTGGCCAAAGTCCACATATGTAGTAAATGCTCAAGGCAGGACTTGTACCCCCTCCATCAATCTGCTCATAGTTAGATATGGGAGGGGGCTATTTAGGGAGCAAATATTTATTATCACTAGACGCCAGACACTGTGCTAAGTACTTGACAAATATGATTTTAGTTGACCCTCATAGGAACCCTATGAGGTAGATATTATTATTATCCTCATTCTGCAGTTGAGGAAACCGAGGCAGACAGACGTTAATTAAGTGACTTGCCCAGGGTCACATGGCTAGCAAGTGTCTGAGGCTGGACTTTAAACTCAGTTCTGACTCCAAGCCCAGTGTTCCATGCACTGTGCTGCTGCCCCCAAATAGATGATTATTTTGTCTTCCAGTCTTTGGAGGGTAGAAAGGGCACATAGTCCTAGAGACCAAGAGGAAATCCCTTGGGTTGATTCTTGTTGTAACTACTGTTCAGTCATGTCCAACTTTGTGACCCTGTGGACCACACTGTCCATAGGATTTTCTTGGCAAAGATACTGGAGTGGTTTGCCATTTCCTTTTCCACTGGATTAAGGCAAACAGAAGATAAGTGACTTGCCCAGGGTCTTATATGTAGTAAGCTAGTGAGGTCAAATTTGAACTCAGGTCTTCCTGACTCTAGACCCAGTGCTGTATCCACTGATCCATCTATCTGCCTCTAGGTTAATTCTACCCATATATAAATTTAAGTGGAGAACTTAAATATTTGAACTTGAGATATACAGAAAGAAGTCCAGGTTACTTGGATCTGACACTAATTCCTTGTGTAGCCTTGTACATTTCTGTTCTCTGGACCTCAGTTTGAATTTAGAGGACCTAGACTCAAATCCCATTTTGTCACTTATGACCTGTATGACTTTAGGAAAGTTATATAACTTCTCTGGGGCTCAGTTTTCTCATCTGTAAAATGAAAGGATTAGTCTAGATGGTGTAATTCTAGGATAAATGACCTCAATCTAGGGTCTCTTCCAGCTCCATTAGGCAGTAATGCCCCCAGTGGTGAAATGGCCTGATGTCATTTGATTCTTTTTTTGGTCATTTCAGCAGAGTTAGTTAATTGGGCTTTCTAAGATGCTTGGAGATACACAAACCAGATCTAGGAAACCAAAATTCTAAGAACTTTGCTCAAAACTGTGTCCATGTTTTGCTTCCAACATTCCTTGTCAACTGAGTTATTCTTAAAAATGTCAAGTGTGTTTTCCCCTAGTACTGACCACACTGAGCAGATATGATTCAGAGGTTGTCCTAGAATGACCTTTGAGGGCCCTTCCAGTCTTAATATTCTAGAATTCCAGGAGCTACAAGACTCAGTTGACCCACCCTGAAACAGAAGAATGCAGGGAACATTCATATCATATTTCTTTTCCAATTTTGGCAAAAACCATTTTTCCACACTGCTCTTCATGTTGGCCCTCCTGATCTCTACCAGGAGTATTTGTTTCCGTTTGATCAAGAACAAAATCAATCTGGAAGCGCGTTAGTTATATCATATATCTCTAAAGGGCTAGCACTGAAGGCGAAAAATGATCTGAGAGAGGTCTTCCAAAGATCCTAGATGCCCATTCTTTTGGAGTTAAACTGCTTGAGGTTTTTCACCATTTGGCCCCATCTGACTGAGCCACTCAAATTCTTCCCCACTCAGGTGTGACAACTGAAACATTGAGTTAATTGATTTGCATGAATTGCATAGGTGGAGTTTCTCAGAATAAATAATCTGATAAAAGTAAATAAATTCATGATAAAATGTGAGCTTCTTGAAGGTGCCTGCCACACCATAAACACTTTGTAAATACTTGTTGGGAGATTGCTTATTCTTTAAAAGGTTTTCAAGCTGATGCAGACACACTCTATTACTAAAAAGCTACTAAGAGATATAGACTGCTGTATAGTGATTCATTGTTTGGGGGTGGGTAAGTGTGTAGATTTCATCTCAGGCCCATTGTACTAAATAGGAGGAAGAGGGGAAAAGGAACAAACACTTATTAAGTGCTCTGTACTAAGCCCTTTATAATTATATTTGATCTTCACAACAATCCTGAGAGGTAGGTACTATTATCTTCATTTTACAGTTGAGGAAACTGAGGCAGATAGCGGTTAAGTGACTTGCCCAAGGTCAAAGAGTCAGCCAGCAAGTTTAGAGAGTGAGAAGCAAACTCCAAATTCATCTCTCTTTCCACAGTACTATGCTATCAGAATTTCCCAGCCTTTCTCCTTTCTCTGGGAGCAACAGAAACTATTTTAAAACTACATCACCCCCTTTTTCCCCTTTTCAGTGGGAACATATCCTTTTCCAAGCTGGAGGAGTTGGCAGGCATTTGTATTAATATTGTGTAGGTATGTGTGGACTGGTCCTTCTCAGCACTGGGCTGATTTATTATCTGGAAAGTTGTGGCTTTAGAAATCCTTAGGAGGTCCTTGAAGAAATGGTTCTGATTATCCGGTCTTTTGCTGGGATGACTGATGCAGAGCGCAAAACACTTAAATAGGACAGAACAATTCAAGATGTTTTTCTTCCTTTAATAGGCTCTTAGATAGAATGTGTGTGTCATGACTTAGTTACACTAGAGAGAGCAGCAGCTAGTAATGTTGTTACCTGACAGTGCCCTTATCTTCCAGGTTTAGTACAGACACACATAACTGAGGTCAAATCAATCAATGATCAGGTATTGATTAAGTACCTACTATGTGCCAGGCATCTTGATGGGCAATGGGGTACAAGTATGAAGAAGGAAATCATCCGTACTCCCAATGGGCTTCTTTTCTAATGGGAAAGGCAACAACTACGTATATAATATATACTGAATTTTTCATTGATTCTAGCAGTTTCTCAACTTGTCCTTCAATAATCTGTCTTGATGACAGCTATATCCATACCAGATAATATAATGCTGATAAATAAAACATACCAAGTATTTAAATATAAGGTAGTATGGGAAAGGGGGCACAGGCAGTTGGGAAGATCAAGAAATGCTTCCTGCAGAAGATGATAAATGTGTTAGTTCCCTCTTGAAGGAAGAAAAGGACTCTATGAAGTGGAGGGAAGGAGGGAGTGGCTGTGTGATGGTTAGTGCAAAGATGAGAGAAGGTGTGATGAAAACGAGGAGAGTTTGGTTAGATCACAGACTATGGGAAGGGGAATAATTTTCAATGAGTCTAGAAAGATAGGTATGGGTCAGATTGTATAGCAATTTAAAAGTTAAATGGGAGAAATTAGTTTTTGATTTTCTTGTGTGTGTTCTTCATTCTTGAAGATGACTATGACATCAAGATGATGACATGACTTGCAGTTGACTTTGATTTGAGTGAGAGAAGGCTGTGCAAGGTCACCAACCTTACCTTCTTCTGCTGAGCCATCTGGGTCCAGTGGCCCAATATTCATCAGTATAGCTGGAGATGGCCCAGGATGCAATGTGAGACCCTGGCCCTTTCAGGTTAAGTCTTATCACATTCTCACTTTGAGTGAGACATACCCATTCAATGAATAGACTTCTTTAAGTTACTCAAGGAATGGCCCCTTTAATAAAAAAAAAAAAATCAAACTAGGTAGGGAAGACTCTCTGGGTTCCTGGGTAAAAAAGAAGCAAGTACTATTTAGTTATTACTGGAGAGCAGAGCACTAAATTCTTCCCAAAGTCTTTCTTTATAGAGGGCTCAAAACTTTTCAAGTCACTCCATTTTCTATCAGCTGCTCTTCATGGGCTTCAGCTTCATGGACACCATATCCCTGTGCTGAGTACTTCTAGGTGGGTAACCCACCCCCCTCCAGCTTTTCAGTTGTTTTTTTTTTTTGGTGTTTTCTCTCATTAAACTGTAAGTTCCTTGAAGGGAAAGGCTGTCTCTTTTTCTCATTTGTAACCCAGCACTTAGCAGAGCCTGGCACATAGTATGTACTTAACAGATGTTTACTGAATTGAATTGAAAATAAATACAAAATAAGCACAGAATAATTTAACAAAAGGTAGTTAGGGAAGAAAGGTACTAGCAACTGGGGAAATCTATAAAGGCTTCTTGTAGAAGCTGGTACTTAAAACTGTATCTTGAATGAAGTAAGGAATCATATAAAGTGAAGATGAGGAGGGAATAAGAAAGGTACATTTGAATCAAAATCTATGATCACATGATCTTTTTGAATATAAATGAATTATTTACATCAATTAATAAAAATGCACTTTTTGTTGAAAAAAGTAGATTAATCTTCTTAACTAGTGGCCCAATCTATTATAAGAAAAATTATTTTTTGTCTTATAGAAAACCAGAGAACCAGGATTAAAATCCTAATTCTGGCAGTCACAATCTCCCTGGATTTTGGTCTCTTCTTAAGTAAAAAAAGGATGTTAAATTAAATAATCTTAAAGATCTCTCCCAGCTCTCAATCCTAACATCCTATTAATGGACATGTAAGTTGCTCTTCTTTAATAAATAACACCAATAGAAATATGAAAGGCAAACAACAAAGGGCTTCTTCAAGTCTTAAAATACTATTTCATATTTCTATTTGTGCTGAGCCTTTCATTTTGATTGTCTACAGCCACTGGATTTTATTAAGTAGGACAGTCAAATGGTCAGTTTTGTGCTTGAGGAAAATTTGGCAACAGTGTATAGGATGACCTGGAGTACTACAAGGTTATGGTGGGGAGATGAATTAGTAGGATGTTGCGATAATATAGGTAAGAGGGTCGGAACCAAGGTGAAAATGGTGAATGGTGAGAAGGGGTCAGACACGAAAGATATTGCCTAGGTATAAAGGCAAGATTTGGCAAATGATTGGCTATATGGAGTGAGGGAGAGTGAGAATTTGAAAGCAAAGCTCAGGTTATGAATCTGGGAGGCTTCAAGGATGGTGTTGCCTTCAACAGAAATAAGGGAATTTGAAAGAGGAGAGGGTTTAGGGTAAAGATAATGAGTTCTCTTTTGAATATATTAAATGTAGGATATCTCTAGGATATCCATTTTAAAATGTCTCATACTCAGTTGATGATGTGAGGCTTGAGTTCAGTGGAAAGAATGGGATTAGATATATCAATCTGGGAGTCTAGAGTTAAACTCATGGGAGTTGATGAGGTTATCAAAAGAGACAATGAAGATGGAAAAAAGAGCCTAGCATGGGACCTTGGGGGAACATTTACGGTCAGGCAGATGACATAGATAATGAACCAGAGCAAAAAACATTGAGAAGGAGCAGTCAGACAGGTAGGAGGGAATCAGAAGAACAAAGTGTTCTGAAAACTCAGAGAGGAGAATGTCTCCAAGAGAAGGGAGTGGCTAAAGCAGCAAGAGATCAAAAAAGATTAGAACTGAGAAAAATCTGTTAGATTTGGTGAATAAAGCACTTTGCCCTCCTGGGAGCCTCTTAATGTAATTTCTATTCCTTTCTCAGGATCTTCTCTGTGTATGGATGTCCTCTGAGGCTCAGTCTTGAACTGTCTGCTCTGCTCCCTCAACACTGGTCTTAATTGTCATCTACTAGAAAATGATTCATAAACCTACAAGTCTCTCATCATCTCTCCGCTCTGACATCTCCTCCTACCTACAAGGCATCTCATCTCTCCTCTGCTTTGTAATTCCAAGGATCATGTCCAAATCTCCACACAGAGTTGTAATATGTTTTCTAAATTGACTCTTGAGGGGAATCTAGGCTAGGCCCCTGTCTCCATGTATTACCACTCATAAGTCATCAAAAACACAAAAGTTTCTATTTTACTACTCAGGTATCTCAAAGGCTCACATGAACTATAACTCCAGGTACCATCAGATGGAATTGTTGAACCACTCTGTCTGTAATCTGGGAAGATCATGGAGCATAGCAAAGGGGTCACAGAATAGCAGAAGGGCAAATGGCTCAGTCTTCAGGAAAGGGAACAGAGGAGTCTGAAAACTCTACACATGAGATCTGGACTTTGATTCTTGGCAAGATTCTGAAATGTATTACTTAAGGAACAGTTAGTGAATGTCTGGAAAACAAAGGGGTGATCAGAAAGAGCCAGCCTGGCTTCATCAAGCACAGGTCATGTCAGCCTGACCTCATTTCTCTGTTTTGAAAGGCTTACCAGACGGGTAAATCAGTGGAATGCTATCAACGTAGTTTGCCTAGATTTGAGCAAAGCAGTTGACAATCTTTCAGGTTATTTTTGTGAAAAAAGATGGAGAAATGTGGGCCAGACAGTCAAATAATTAGGTGTTGTTGGAATGGATTGAATGGCTGGACCAAAGAGTAGTTATCACTCATTCAAGGTCAATTTGGAAGGCGGTCTCTAATGGAGTGGCCCAGGAATGTCTTTGGCTCTGCACTAACATTTTAAATAGTAACTTGGATTAAAGGTACAAATGGCACGTTTATCAAGTTAGACTCAAAGACTGGAAGAAGAGCTAACATTGGAAAGGAGTCAGAATCCAAAAAGATCTCAATACTCAATAATGTTGGACTGTATCTAATAAAATGAAATTTAATAGAAGCAAATATAAAGCCTTACATGGGTTAAGAATCTATTTCATAAGTACAAGATGGAGGAGGGATGGCTAGATGAAAAAGTTTTGGGGGGTTTATTGGATTTTTAGCTAAAGGCTACCTTAAACAAAAGCAGAGTACCCAGGACCAGTGAAGTGACAGGGCACTGAAAAGCTGGAGGATGACCAGGATAATGAAGGGACTTGGTACTCCACCATAAAAGGATAAGCTCAAGTAACTGGGAATGTTCAACTTGGGAAAGAGGAGACATGGGAGGTAGAAGGTAGTTATTTTCAAATATTTGAAGGGCTACTGTGTGAAAGAGGAATTGGAAATATTTATAGTAGCTTTTTTATGGTAACCCAAATGGGAAACTAAAGGAATGTCCTCCTATAGGAAGATGTCTAAGGGATATCAATGTAACAGAATGTTATTGTGCCATAAGAAATGAGGAAATGGACAATTTCAAAGGTTACCAACATGATCTTTATGAAATAATATGGAGTGAAGCAAGCTAAGGTATTGAACTTGGGAGACCGGAAGGATGGCAGTGACTTCAAGAGAAATAGGGAAATTTGAAAGAGGAGAGGATGTGGAGAAAAGAGAATGAGTTCTGTTTTGGACATGTTGAGTTTAAGATGTCTCCTGGACATCCAGTGTGAAATGTCTCAGGGGTAGTTGATAATAAATTGGACTTAAGATTTTTTTATGGTAGCTACTAATTGGAAATGAAATGGCTATTCTCCTACCAGGGAATGGCTAAATCAAGTGTGACATGTCAACGTAATACAATATTATCACGCCATAAGAAATAATGACATGGATGATTTCAGAGGAAACAGGGAACAGCTTTATGAACAGATGCAGAGTGAAGTGAACAGAATAAGGAAAACAATTTATACAACGATAACTTAGAAATTTAAAAAAAACCCCACAACTTTGACAGCCTTTAGAACACTGACCTAATCCACGATCTAGCATGCATCCAGAAGAACGAAGTATTCATTCCACATGCCGCTGACCTCTTGACAGAGAGGTGATGAACTTAAAATTCAGATGTGGCTAATGTGGGGATTTGCTTTGCCAGATTATGTAAAGAGAGATTTTTAAAAATGCCTTATGGGTAGAGGAGTGTAATGTGAAGGGCAGATGAAATAACGCTTGACAATTGGAGGGAAAAAAAGAAGAGGGCTTGAGTTTATTCTGCTGGAGCTTGGAAGGACGTGGCAGAGAGATGGACTGTGGCTTGATATGGGGAAATCTTTTCCAATAATTAGTACTATACTATGGTGCCTTGGGAGGTCACAGAGTCCCTTTATCTGGAAGTCTTTGAGAGGAGCCTAGATGGCCACTTGTCAGGAATAGAATAGAGGGAATTCTTTTTGAGGTATGAATTGGACCAGAGGACCTAAGATAAAATATGAGATAAAATTCCATTGCAGCATAGTAGAAAGAATGCTATATCATAGCTCAGAATCAAAGCATTTTAGAACAGGAAAGAGTCTTACAGGGTGTATAGTTATAGGATCATGTATTTAGAGCTGGAAAGGACTTCAGATGTTATCTAGATTGACCCCTTTTTTTGACTAAGCAATCAGGGCTAAATGACTTGCTCAGGATCCCACAGCTAGTAAGTATCTAGTATCTGAGGTCCTCTTGACTCCAGGGCTCTATCCACTGCACCACCTAGCTGCCCCAACACCTTTATATTTTATAGATGAGGAAAGGGAGGCACAGAGAAGTGAAGTCACTTGCCTAAGGAAACACAGCACAACTGAGATTCTAGCCCAGGTCTTTTGACTTCAAATGTAGTACTTTTTCCGCTGCACTCTCTCCTGTTTTGCAATTAAAAGAAACTATGGCCCAGAACTGGCTGTTAGGTGGCATCATAGGCAACAGAATCCTGGGCCTGAAGTCAAGAAGACTCATCTTTCTGAATTCAAATCTTGGCTAGCTGTGTGACCCTAGGCAAGTCACTGAACACTTTTGCCTCAGTTTCTCCATCTGTAAAAAGAACTGGAGAAGGAAATGGCAAACCACTCCCATATCTTTGCCAAGAAAATCCCAAATGGGGTTACAAAGAGTTGGACATGACTGAAATGACAAACAAGGAACAAAAATGAAATGAACAAAAATATGAAAAAAAAACCCCAAAACAAAACAAACAGTAATATCATGGCCCAGAGTAGTGAAGAGACCTTCCAAATGTCAAAGAGCTAGTCTGTAGTACTTGGAGTGGTGATTTCTAGGCCTGTATTCTCTGTCCTGTATCACATTTTTCTCGAATCATTTAGAGGCAGTTAAGTGACTCAATGGATAGAGCAGAGTCTGGAGTCAGGAAGACAGGAATTCAAATCTAGCCTCACATATTTACTAGCTGTGTGACTCTGAGCAAGTCACCTAACTACAGTCTACCTCAGTTTCCCCATCTGCAAAAAGGAGATAATAATAGCACCTACCTCTCAGTGTTGTTGTGAGGACCAAATGACATATTTCTAAGCACTTAGCATAGTGCCTGATGCATAGCAGGCACTTAATATATTCTAGTTCCCTACCCTTCCCCCTTAGAGTTGGGAGGGATGTTAGGGATCATCTAGTTCTACCACTCATTCAATGAGAGATCATTCTTACATGCTTGACAGTTCCGAGCTCTACTTAAATAGCCTCAGTGTTGGGTAGTTCACGACCATAGGAGACAGCCAATTTCATTTTTAGACAGCTTTAATTGTTAAAATGTTCTTCCTTCAGTTGATCCAAAATTCTCTTCTTTACAAGTTTTGTCTCTTGGTTCTGGTCCCAGCTTCTTGATTAAAATAGAACAAGTCTGTTCCTTTATGTACAAAACAGCCCATCGTGTATTTGAGGATAGCTATCATCTCTCCACTTAGTTTTTCCTTTTCCAGGTTAAACAATGGCAGTTTCTTAAAATGATCGTCATAGATGATCGCTGATATTTATATAACACTTTAAGATTTACAAAGTGCTCTAAATTTGTCATCTCATTTGATCCTCCCAGTAATCCTGCTAGGCAGGTATTACAGCATTTATTAATTACTCCCATATACAAAAGAGAAAACCAAAGGTACTGAGGTAAAATGACTTGCCTGTGGTTACATGGCAATCGAGTATCTGAAGAAGTATTGAAATCAGGTCTCTTTTGACTCCCAATCATACTTTCTATCTTACTACCCCATTTTTTATAGGACATTTCTCTAGACCCTTCATCATACTCGTCATTTTCTTCTGAACAAACTCTACTTTATAAATGTCATCCTTAAAATATGCTGCCCATAGTGGAATACAATTCTCCAGATGAGATCTGAATATATTCCTAGTCTCCAAGCTCTGCCATTAATTAGCTGACTAGCTGCCTGACCCCAGGTGAGCCATTTTACTTCTGGG
Source organism: Notamacropus eugenii (assembly GCF_028372415.1). Taxonomy (NCBI): domain Eukaryota; kingdom Metazoa; phylum Chordata; class Mammalia; order Diprotodontia; family Macropodidae; genus Notamacropus; species Notamacropus eugenii. The sequence continues at coordinate 328,274,601 of NC_092875.1, forward strand.
GCCTTAGTTTCTTCATCTATAAAGTGGGGGAAATTATATTTGTAGGGCCTACCCCATAAGACTGTTGTGCTTTAAAACCCTTAAAACACCTTATAAAATGAGTTGTTGTTATCATTTTATTATGATCTTATCCTAATATTTTTCAGTGGGTTTCAGATAAAAATAGTTCTGAGACAAGTTGCTACCCCATTATTATCGTTAATGTTCTACAAACTGTTGTACATGTGGATAAAATACCTTTTTGTAGTTGATAAAAGTATTAGGATGTAAGTTCATCTTCTTATACATTCTTGGTATAACAACAGCAGCAGACAATCAATGCACCTTATCCTATTTCCATGTAATTTTGATCCTCTTTATATTTTGAAAGTTTAAAAAATCCATATAGAATGTGAGAATTAGGTATGGGACTTCCGTTAAAAATATTATTCTTAAATTCTGATGGATTGATATTTTATCCAGGAGAATGTGGGTGACACTTTGACCTGTGATTACAGTTCGGTTCTAGTACTGGTTGAGCTCTCCATGATATTTTAAGATCTATGTTTTTAGTGTTGGGACTTGTCTCTCATTCCATGAAAGATAGAGTTATATGGTAGTCAGAACTTTCTCATGTTGTATTCTCAAGAGTAGGTCATGTATTGCTAGATATTCATAGGATCAAAGAGCTAAAGCTAGAAATGATCTTAGAGGTCATCTAGTCTCCATTCTTGGATCATAACTACTTCATAGGCTCCATTAGAGCTAAACCCTTTTTAATTATGTTCAACAAATATAATTCTGTGTAAAATGATGTCTTGTTCCAAAAGAAATTCTGTATGTTTGTCATATGCTCTAAAGAATGTTTATCAGTCCACTTTCTCATTTTTTTGGTGAGTAAATGTTCATATTTCCATAGCTATCTTTGGGTGATAGGCCTTGAGTTTCATTTATATTGTACAGGATTTGTCTGGAAACTTATCTAGTGCTACTGTTAGCATCGGCAGGACGATAGCACTAGTATAGAATAGTAGATTGAGGCTTGAACTCAGAAGGATGTGCGTTCAGATTCTGCCTCTGAGACTTAATAATTACGTGATTCTAAGTCACTTCACTGTTATTTGCCTCAGGCAATCCCTTTTTAGCTATTGGACAGGTAGAGAGAATCATGAATACTTTAATAAAATCAAAAGTACATATTGAAAACAAACAACTAGTGTTGTCTGTAAAAGTGAACTACTGGAAGCTTTCTTAATAAGTACAGAATAAAGCTCAGAGGTTTTCCTTTCCTACTAATATATATGTTAGGTATACAGAGAAAAATTAAATCTATAAACCAGGAAAGAGAAGAAAAAAGTATCCCTATTTGCAGATTACATGATTCCTTAATTATAACAATTTATAACTTAAGGCAGTGATATACAAAATAAATTCACAAGTATCACCAATGTTTTGATACTCTCAAAAACTAGAAGGAAAAGAGAAAGTGCATTCAAAATACCTTAAAATACGTAAAATATCTATAAAGGTAATTTGAATTTATAGAAATACAACAATTAAGAATCCTTTATATAAAAAAAGGAAGGCTTAAATAATTGGAAAGATACTTATTGTTCATAGTTTGGTCAAAACAACATAATGGAAATAAAGATACTACCCAAATTTATTTAGAGATTACAGCAGAGTACCAAGGGATTATTTTCTCAAACTAGACAAATTGATAATAAAATATCTAGAATATTATGGAAAATAGTAAGGAAAAGGAAGAATGAAGGGGACCTAGTTACCATTTTTCAGACTATATTACAGACTAGTAGTTATCATTTGTTATTATTCCTTGTCAGCTGGGCATGATCATAGCTGAACTGTGGACCAGGGTTGTTGTGAGATTAATAACCAGAGAAAGAGCAGATGAGAAAATTCTTTGAAAAATGTAGTTATGCAAACACAAGACATTATTATTCATCTCTTTATCTCTATTCTCCTAGTCCCCACCTTAGTACAGGCCTCCATCATCTGGATCATATGTTGTGAATATGATTTTACTATTAGTGAAAACTGCCTTCACTACTATATACTTACAATTTTGGTGAATGTTATAAAATTGTAAGAATAACACAGTGGAGACTGTTCCTTTTTCCTCTCTCATTCTTCCAATGGAGTGCTTTCAACTTCTGTCAATCTCTTTTATTGTGGGTGGTAGCCTTCAGGGGTGGTTAGCACAGTGGGAAGAACTCTAGCTCTGGTGTCAAAAGACCTGGATTCAAATCCCTCCTATGATGCTTACAACTTCTGCGACCCTAAGCAAATCACTTAATCTCCCTGGGCTTTAGTTTCTTTGTAGAATTCAGGCATTAGACAAGATGTTCTTTGCTGTCCCTTTCCACTCTAGATGTGTGGTCCTATGAATAATTCCACCAACTTAACCCCCAGAAGGACTTGATAGATAATTGGGAAGAAACTGGGCTGCTTTGTCAAGTCACTAGACTAGTAAAGACTGTGCTCACTCAGAAGCAACATCCCCTGCTTATTCCACAAACTCTATGGTCCAGGGCAACTGGCCATACTCTTACTCTGCCTTCTTTCAGGTTTCAGCTAAAACCTTGCCTTCTCCAAGAAGCATCTTCTGGTCCCTCTGAATGCTAGTGTTTCCTTCTGTTATTTCCAATTTATCATATATATTTTATCTATTTATGTATAAATACATACAGGTATTTATGAGAAAACATATACAAATATGATCAGTTATTTACATATATAACCATATACGTCTATCTTGTTTGTACTGTGATTTGCTTATCTCCATTAGATTGTGAGTATGTTGAGGCAGACACTATCTTTACTTTAAAAAAAAAATATCTCTAGTACTTATAGTAGGTTGGTACATTTTGTTGTTGTTAAGTTATTTCAGTCATGCCTAACTCTCCATGACCCCTTTTTGGGGTTTTCTTGGCAAAGATACTGGGTGGTTTACCATTTCCTTCTCCAGTTCATTTTACAGATGAGAAAACTGAGACAAACAGGGTTAAGGGACTTGCCCAGGGTCACACAGCTATTAAGTGTCTAAGATCAGATTTGAACTCAGGAAGATGAGTCTTCCTGACTCCAGGCCTAGCACTATAGTACTACCTAGCTATGCCATAGGAGACACATAAATACATCAAGATAAGATTTTCCTGATTGCCCAAGGGAGAAAGGACATCAGACTTTGGAGTCATCATGGCTGACTCTAGTATTCGCAACTGAGGTTTCCCCTGGGACTGAGAAGGGTGTGATGTTTCTGGTCCTTAGGCACAGGGCCTGAGAACAGAGGTTGACAGAACCCAGAGCATGATGGAAATGCTCTGGAACAGAAGACCCCCTTGTCTGGTCCTGGCTAAGAATTATGAGGCAGGAAGAGCTGTGTCTCCTGCCAACAAAAGGTAAAAGCAAAACTCTGTAGGATTGCTATCTGCCCTGACACCATGGCATCCACAGCAGAGAAGACAGTTTTCTGGGCAAAGGGGTTATGGTTCTTATCTGTGAAGAACAGGCAGGGGAACCATGATGGGAGACACTAACAATGCTATTGGTTGTGAGGAGTGCAGAACCACAGGAAGAGCCCCATACTGGGGGAATGCAAGTGGTAGCCCCTCTTGGGAGCCTTTGGTGTTATTTGTTCTTTGCTCTCAGAGGATAAACATCAAGGAGGTGATGTTACGATTTGCAAGTTGGATTATAGTGAGGCAGAGCTGTGCAAAGTCATCAGCCTCACTTTTTCCTCTGGAGACTTCTGGGTCCAGTGACAAAGCATAGATCAAGATGACTGGATATGGCCCCAGATAAAGTGGGAGACCTTGGTCTTTTTAAGCTAAGATCTTTCACAGGTCTCAGTTTGTCTGAGGCAATACCCATTCAGTGATTAAAGCAAGGTAAGAAATGAGACCCAAAATGATTTTTTTTACCTAGTTAAAAAAAAAATCAGTCTGGAAGGGAAAGACCCTCAGGGTTTCTGGCCCAAACAGAAACAACTGCTATTTGTAATAATTATAAATAATTTACAATAACAGTTTACTACAAATCTCATGGACTAAGTGACTGAGGCTCAGTACAAGTGTCCAGGGAGAGGGATGCTTGTGGAAGGTGTTTGTTTTTCCTGATCTCCATTTTAAGTTCTACTTTATTTTATCTATCCAGCAATTTTTCTTCTTTGATTTTAGTGAACTTTGTGTTTGCAGGAAGTTGGAGATAAGATACTGGGTGGTATCACTGAGTACTTTTAGGTGGGGGCCATAAGGCAGAGAGGTGATACATGCTTCCAAATATACTGGGTATCTTTGTTTCACATGAAAACCTCCACAATACAATTTCTTTAACTGGGGACTCTATGGTTAGGTTTTAGGGAGTCTATAAACTTGACTGGGAAAATTATATCTTTATTTTAATATAATAGGTAGGATTATAATCCTGTGAATTTCGTTTTACACATTTAAAAATCTCATTCTGGTGGTTCCCTCGGCTTCAAGAGATTGCCCAAAGGGTGCATGACGTAAGTTTAAGAATCCTCGCTCTAAACCAAAGGTCACATTAGGATTCAGGAAAGCTTCTCCTCATGGGCAGGACATGTGAGGGATGTATAATCAAAGCTTATGTATGGAAGTGAAAAAAACAATTTACTTTAGCTTCAAATGATGTGGATATTTACAGGATCATATCTCTGCATTTTCCAGATTTCATGCTTTCCTCATTCTTTTGTTTGTTCTGTTGTGTTTAGTTGTATCTAACTCTTTGTGACCCCATTTGGGGTTTTCTTGGCAGAGATACTGGAATGGTTTGCCATTTCCTTCTGTAGCTCATTTTACAGATGAGGAAACTGAGGCAAACTGGGTTAAATGATTTACCCAGGGTCACACAGCTAGTAAGTAAGGCCAGGTTTGAGCTCAGGCCTTCCTGAGTCCAGGCATGGTGCTTTATCTGCTGCATCACCTAGTTGCTCTCCTTAACTCTTTTACCTATACACAGAATTCCCTTTATACACTCTACCCCAACACTACCTCAGGGATCTTAAGCAGAAATTATTATTATTTTTTATCCATCTGGTAAAACTCACTTTAAACTCCACTTACTATTCCATTACTAAATCTCTCCACCTTTCCCCCAAGTTGGGGAATGTTCATACTCTTCCCTGCTGGAGATTTGCTTCCTGACACATTCATCAGGTTTCCTGCCCTCAGGGATAAATAGCTTTCCCAAATCTTATTGAAACCCTTACTTCAGAGGCTCTAACATGACATGGGGGAGAGAGAGTATTCAGCAAGGGTTTCAGTTTTGAAATAAGAAGAGAATCTGTCTGTTCTGGACAATAGAGGACTTTGGTACTACAGAGAAGCACTAGGAGATGACAGTGGTCATTAATGGCCACATGGTCAGGATGAAGACCAGAGGCCTAGATACTAACCTAGAGTAATAGGGACAGGATGTATGTCCTTCCTAACATGAGGAACCCAGAATGCAACACAGTACTGTGGTGTAGCCTGAAGTGGGGAGAAGAGAGAGGGAGAGCCCTCCCTTAAGCACTATGTTTCCCAGTTCAGCTAATGACACAAGCTGGACTTCTTAAACATTACTTTAATTATTTCTCTGCATCTCTAGAACCTTCAAAGAATTGCTCTTCCTTCCTCTCCAATCCCAATAACATATCCAATGACCTTTGGAATTCAGTCTAAATTCCTGGGTGGGGGATTCAGCTTTTCATATTCCAATACTTCTCCTAGAACAGGTGCCTGGGGAATCTGGGATCTCGAGGCTACATGTGGACTTCTAGGTCCTCAAGTGCAGCTCTTCGACTGAATTCAAACTTCACAGAACAAATCCCTTTAAAAAAGGGTCTAGACACCCATCTTTTCCAGTCAGGCTCAACACTTTATTGTCCATTACACACTCTTCTTTGCTCCTTGCCTCCCATCTGTGCATGTTCACTTACCCTGCTTTGTCTGGAAAGCTCTCCCTTCTCCTCTCCATTTGTCTAAACCTTCCCTATCCTTCAAAGCCAAAATCGTGTGTCATTTCTTCTATGAAGCCTTCCCAACAACTCTACCCTCTACTTCTCTCTTCTTCTCTCTCTTTCTGATCACCTATATTCTAAACTCATCATCTAGTAGATAGATGTAGAGCTGAAAAGAACTTTAGAGCTGATCAAATCCAGCCCTCTAATCTTACAGGGCAGGAAACTGAGGCACAGTGGTCAAATGATATGCCTAGGATCACACAGATAATATCTGAGGCAAGATTTGAACTCCAAGTTTGGTGCTCTATCTACTACTCCATGTTGCCTCTCAAACCAAGACCCAGGGAAGCTAAGGAACTTTTTCTTTTTTCTTTTTTTTAAATTTATTTATTTAACTTTTAACATTCGAATATTTTCACAAAATTTTGGGTTCCAAATTTTCTTCCCATTTGTCCCCTCCCCCCACCCCAAAACACCGAGCATTCTGATTGCCACTATCACCAATCTGCCCTGTCTTCTATCATCCCTCCCTTCTCTTGTCCCCATCTTCTCTTTTGTCCTGTAGGGCCAGATAACTTTCTATACCCCTTTACTTGTATTTCTTATTTCCTAGTAGCAAGAACAGTACTTGACAGTTGTTCCTAAAACTTTGAGTTCCAACTTCTCTTCATCCCTCCCTCCCCACCCATTCCCTTTGGGAAGGCAAGCAATTCAATATATACAATATATATTGTAATTTTGCAAATGACTTCCATGATAGTCGTGTTGTATAAGACTAACTATATTTCCCTCCATCCTATCCTGCCCCCCATTGCTTCTATTCTCTCTTTTGATCCTGTCCCTCCCCAAGAGTGTTCACTTCAAATTGCTCCCTCCTCCCATTGCCCTCCCTTCCATCATCCCCCCCACCCTGCTTATCCCCTTCTCCCCCACTTTCCTGTATTGTAAGATAGGTTTTCATACCAAAATGAGTGTGCATTTTATTCCTTCCTTTAGTTGAATGTGAAGAGTAAACTTCATGTTTTTCTCTCACCTCCCCTCTTTTTCCCTCCACTAAAAAGTCTTTTGCCTGCCTCTTTTATGAGAGATAACTTGCCTCATTCCATTTCTCCCTTTCTCCTCCCAATATATTTCTTTCTCACTGCTTAATTTCATTTTTTTAAGATATGATCCCATCCTATTCCATTCACTCTGTGCCCTGTGTGTGTGTGTGTGTGTGTGTGTGTGTGTGTGTGTGTGTGTGTGTGGGATAGGTGATTCTTGGTTTTAGTCCTAGTTCCTTTGACTTCTGGAATATCCTATTCCATGCCCTTTGATCCCTTAATGTAGAAGCTGCTAGATCTTTTGTTATCCTGATTGTATTTCCACAATATTTGAATTGTTTCTTTCTAGATGCTTGCAATATTTTCTCCTTGACCAGGGAACTCTGGAATTTGGCCACAATGTTCCTAGGAGTTTCTCTTTTTGGATCTCTTTCAGGTGGTGATCGGTGGATTCTTTCAATACTTATTTTGCCCTCTGGTTCTAGAATATCAGGGCAGTTTTCCTTGATCATTTCATAAAAGATGATGTCTAGTCTCTTTTTTTGATCATGGCTTTCAGGTAGTCCCATAATTTTTAAATTGTCTTTCCTGGATCTATTTTCCAGGTCAGTTGTTTTTCCAATGAGATATTTCACATTATCTTCCATTTTTTCATTCTTTTGGTTTTGTTTTGTGATTTCTTGGTTTCTCATAAAGTCATTAGCCTCCATCTGCTCCATTCTAATTTTTAAAGAATTATTTTCTTCAGTGAGCTTTTGAACCTCCTTTTCCATTTGGCTAATTCTGCTTTTTAAAGCATTCTTCTCCTCCTTGGCTTTTTGGATCTCTTTTGCCAATTGAGTTAGCCTATTTTTAAAGGTGTTATTTTCTTCAGCATTTTTTTGGGTCTCCTTCAGCAAGTTGTTGTCTTGTTTTTCATGATTTTCTTTCATCTCTCTCATTTCTCTTCCCAAGTTTTCCTCCACTTTTCTAACTTGATTTTCAAAATCCTTTTTGAGCCCTTCCATAGCCTGAGAACATTGCATATTTATTTTGGAGGTTTTGGATGCAGAAGCCTTGACTTTTTAGGTCTTCCTCTGATGGTATGCATTGTTCTTCCTCATCCAAAAGGAAGGAAGAAAATACTTGTTCACCAAGAAAGTAGCCTTCTATAGTCTTATTCTCCCCCCCCCCTTTTTTTGGGCATTTTCCCAGGCAGTTACTTGATTTTTGAGTCCTTTGTTGAGAGAAGGGTATACTCTGGGGACCTATAAGTTCTCAGTTCCTCCAAGGTGGCACAATCAAGGGAGAGGAGTTTACTCCTCTCCTGGCCTGTACTCTTATCTGGGAGCAACCACAAGCACTCTTTTCTGTCCAGGATCTGTGAGTAGAATTCCCTCTCTAGAGCTTCCACCAGCTCCACCAGGCTAACCAGAGCTCCTTCTCACCCCAGGGCCACCACACAGGGCTACGATCCAGGTCAGCTGTGTGATTCTCCAAGGGGCTTTAGGCTGAGGGCTCTTAAAATGGACACTGTGCCTTAGCAACTGCTGTCACCCTGGGGCTTCTGGGGCCAGACCATGTTCCCTTTTCACACAGGTGAAAGAGCTTTCTCACTGACTTTTGAAGCTGCCTTTGGCACTTGTCATTTGAGGGATCTGGGAACTGCAGCTGCTGCCAGGGATTCTGCATGTGCTGAGGCCTGCTCCAGGCCTGTCATGTGGCCAAGGAGGCTGTGCTCCTGTCTGCCTTCCAGGCTGCATTGGGCTGGAAATCTCTTTCACTCTGTTGTTTTGTGACTTCTGCTGCTCTGGAATTTGTTTAGAGTCATTTTTTACAGGTATTTTATGGGTTATAGGGGTAAGCTTCTACAGATCTGTCCTTCTACTCTGTCATCTTGGCTCCACATACACTTAGATTATAACTGCCCTCACCACTTCTTCATAAAATCCTTTATGTAATCTTGAAGACAGTCATCAAACTAGCCTAAATTTCAGGAAAAAATTGGTCTCAGGAGCCAAAGATATATGTTAAAAAGCAAAAACTAGGAAATGGTTGGTTTTACTTTCTTAACTTTGTTAAGTCACAGCACATGGTTCACCAAAAGTTCTAGGTTCTCCCAGACCAGGTCCAGTCTCAGGAGTTGATCCTGATGGGACATTGCCCCAATCAGGTGTTGATCTAGGAAAATTCCTTATTATACTGATTGTATAGCTTGTGTCTAAATTTCCCTAAAATGCAGTTGAAAGAGGCCCTCAGCTCTGTCATAAGCACTCAAGGTTCTAGGGTGTGGGACAGCCCATATTTTATAACACAGAAAATGCAAAAGATGCAAAGGATTCTCCTCATTGCCTTGGAAGGTTGGAATTTCCCTCTTTTCCCCTTGTTGTAACATGGAAGAAAGGTATAAGGGGAAACTATAAAGAGAAATGGAGTAGCTCATGATTACAGATGAGAAAGGGAAGGCTGAATGTTTGTCAGCCAATCATCAGGAGATAATTTCTATCTCTGAAACCTAATTGGTATAGAATTATGATTATCCCTTCCACATCATGACTTTCCCCATTGCAGTTTTGATATATTGCAGGTCAGCATAAGAAATTAAATGGGAATCTTTTGTGGAAGCTGCAGACAACGCTTGAAAGCCAGGAGATGACACAAAAAAAGTTTAGAAACACAGAAATGCATAAAATAGACATATAATATTGTATAATGTCAACCAAAATTTTACAATGAGGTATTGTGTGTGTGTGTGTGTATGTATTCATCCTTCATTGCTGAAGAAGACCATGCCATCAGAGAAATAATCGCATGACTTGCACTTGCCTTTGTTTTGAGTGAGTGAGGTCTGTGCAGGTCACCCAACCTCACTTCTCCTTCACAGCTATCTGAATCCAGTGACCAGATATTCATCAGGATGACTGGAGATGATACAGGATGAGGCAATTGGGGTTAAGTGACTTGCCCAAGGTCACACAGCTAGTGAGTGTCGTGTCTGAGGTGAGATTTGAACTCAGGTCCTCCTGACTCCTGCACTGGTGCTCTATCCACTGTACCACCTAGCTGCCCCAATGAGGTACTATAAATACCCCACAAAAGAAAAAGACAAAATTCAGACTTCTCTGGTAAGAAGGGAAAACCAAAATATTTTACACAGATTTTCCAGATTATGAAGATGCTGCGACCTCAACCCCCGCAATGTGGAAGGAATAACTGTAAAGAGCTTGATCACATTCCATAATGAAGTACTCCTCAGTTGTTTCTAATTGGTGTACCATTCTTTGTATACTCATCGGATTAGTTAAGGAACTCACTAATTTGATTGGTGACCCCTCTAACACTGTCTTGTACCTTTCTTTGTATTCTGCCCTAAAACTAATGACCAAAGCATTATAATCTGTCCAGCTTTGGTGCCTGAGAACATCTACTTCTGCTTCCTTTAGATGATCTTTGTTTTATTGTAACCTTATCTGGAACAGTTTTAATGTGTATGGCACCTCTACTTCTTCCAACAGTAGCTGAGGTTATAAATTCTCTATAAATATAATTAATGAAATCTTCTCTCTTCCATGCAGAGCAAGCAGGCCCAGTTTCTGTTAGCCCATAAAATTCAAGTGCAAAGCAAATCATTTTACCTTATTTTTTGCTGAGCTCTGCACAGAAAAAGAACCTGGTTAAAAGAGATAGACACCCCCCTGGAGTGTCTACATTGCTATATATGGATCCTTCTATTTGTATGCAGTCATTCCCTCTAATTGGAAAATTTAAATCTGACTCTGAACACCAGGTAAGAATTGAACATGGGATATAATTGCACACTAGTGGAATAAAATTGTGATGACAATATAATGCCTCTTTTCATCTGTGTAATTATTTAGCACTCACTAATGATAATGACAATGCAGAGGTTTCCTTCTGAAGTTCCTGCCTGCCATGAGGAGTCTTAGAAATTTGCAGAGATGATGGGGAAAGATTCTGAAAGTAGCAGCAAGACATTAGATTAGGCAACGAGTAGGACCCCAAGGCAAAGGCTGAAATCTAAGACAAGATTGGATGCGAGCTTAGAATGAAATAAATCCAGTCCCTCTGTTTTGCAGATGTAGAAACTGAAACTCAGAGATGAAGTGACTTGCCCATGGTTACATGGCTAGTAGGGAGAAGGGTTTGAACCAAGTTCAGTTAACCTATACAGCCTCTCAGCCAAGGTCAGTGATATGGATCAAGAGTGCCATAGTGCCATAGTTCATGGGAGTTTTTTTTTCTCTTTTATGCATGGTATGGATACTGATCTTAAATGTCTTCTTACATATACAAAGACTTGCACTGAGTGTTATTCCAGTATTCTTCAATTTGATTGACAGCTTATTTAATTTCTGACAAGTGACAGGGGAATGCCAGAGAATATTGGACTGTCCTCAAATGGAGAGAATGTTGGATTTGGGCCTGGGTTTAAATCCTGGTTATATCATTTAGGCAAATTACAAACTCTCTGGGATCTCAATTTTCTCTTCTGTAAAGACCAGGTGGCAGCTAGGTGGCACCATAGTGCATAAAGTACCTGGGCTAGAGGTAGGAAGAATAATCTTCGTGAGTTCAAATCCAGCCTTGGACACTTACTGTCTAGGTGACTCTGGGCAAGTCACTTAACCCTGTTTCCCTCAGTTTCCTCATCTATAAAATGAGCTGGAAAAGGAAATGCAAAACCACTCCTAGTACCTTTGCCAAGAAAATGCCCAAAAGGTCACAAAGAGTCAGACAAGACTGAAAAAGGACTAAACAACAATGACAAAGACTAGGTATTACTGAGGTCCATCTCAGTGAGGAATCTCAGTGCTCTTTCTCCTGTACAGCAATGATATAAGTGTAGAAGTTCTCAGGAATGCCAAAGCAACAGCAGAAACTTAATATGTATTAAATAAAACATACAGAAACTTTGGCCTGCAGCTGTGTGCCTCCCTGTACTGCCTTGAAATGAAACAGGGTGAGTCAGAATGGGGAGGGAGTTGAGCCGTCCAGTTGGAATGACCCAAATGAAGCAGGGTTAAACAACTCAAGTATGATCCTGGCCCTTAGCATACAGGAATTCATGGAGTAGATTGTGGACCCTCAAGTATATTCCAAGTTGAAGAATAAAAAGAAAAGGTAGACATTATGAACTGATCTATACATCAATACCTTATTCATGGCTGAACTTAAGCAACAATACAGGTGTCAAACTCACAATTCTCTGGTGGTAATCAGGCTACTAGCCTCTCAAATGAGGCCCAAACCAAATTATGATGTAATCAGGAAATGATTAGCAATATAAGTAAAATCATGACATAGATAATGTTAGTGTATAGTTTTCTAAATCAATATATGGCCTACAGAGGTCTGTTTCTTTCTGAGCTTGACACCACTGGTATAGAGCAGTGAGAAAACTACACAGGGAACCAGAAGTTCTGGGTTCTAGTCCTAGTTCTGCCACTAGCTGTGTATGAAACTTTGGGTAAGTCATTTCTCTCTTTGGGTCTCGGAGCCTTTTCTATAAAGGAAAGCATTGGATTACATGGTTTTTAAGATCCCTTATTAGCTCATGATTCTGTGTTAGTAGATGGTCAGTTGGGTAAATGTGTTTAGGTCCAAAGTCATGTCCCAAATTAGTAGCAGAGTCTGGACTACAGCTCAGGTCTCCTGACGGCCAGGCCTGTGCTTTTTCGACCTGACCCACAAAGCGGCCTGACATCATGGATCAAATGCTACACCAAGAGTCAGGAAGACCTGGGTTTGAGTCTCAGCTCAGACACTTATAAGATATGTGACCCAGAGCAATCATTTCTCTAAACCTCAATTTCCTCCTCTTTAAAAAGAAGGTAATGATAGCATCTCACTTGGAGGATCATTGTAAGGATCAGCGCATGTAAACATACACACACACACACACACACATATATACATACCCATATGTATACATATCTTATGTATTAAAGCACATATAAATATATTAAAGGATAAAATTGCAGGCATATTATTCATTTAAGATATATATGGTATATGAAAAAGATATATACATATGTACACCTCTTTAATACACATATTTACTTATCTATACAGATATATACATATATTTATGCATGTATAAAGAGATATATACAGACATGTATAGAGATATTTACATGTATGTGTACATATATATGTCTTTTCCCCATTCTTTTAAATATTTTATTCCCCAACTATATATATATCTTTAATACATATCTAATGCTAATATCTAATACATATATACTTATAAGTTGTTAATACATATATAAAATCTAATCCATATCTAATATATCTCTTTATAATACATATATTCATATGTATATATGTATACATAACACATATATGTTTATGCACACATTTTGAAAAGAATTTTATAAATGTGAGTGTTATTATTCAATCCAGATGTCATCCTGTGGCAGGAACAATAGAAAGGGGAGAAGGTGGGAGACTTGCCTGGTGCCCAGCTGTTAAGCTATCTAGCTGTGTGTTATCCATGATTTTCTACTAACCCCCTGTCCTCCCTTTACATTAATCAGAGCAATAGAGAGGTGGCCGCGTCTGTATAAGTCACAGCAGGTCTCAGGGTGGCTAGCTTAGATTGGTACAACAGAAAGGAATGCCAGGTATATAGTCGTGTGACCTTGGCCAGGGTGAATTCAATGCATTTTCTTTATCATGAATGCAAGATGGTCCTTGGATCTGAGGGGGAGGGGGAGTCTATCTGTATTCGTTATTAGCTATTACTCTTGTAAGGGTCTGAGGTGGGGTGAACAAGAGAATTAAATTAATTCCCTTTGAAAGCTGTTCCAGGCAAAATAAGAGATAGAACAACCACATTATGTGTTTAAAATACCTCTAGGGCTCAGTTTATGGACGCATTTGTATTTGTATATTTATTTGAATGTTTATGACTTTCTTTTTATCATTTTCACTTTGGCATCTCTGGGCTCATTATGGTTTTATGGCTGCTTCTCCACAATTGGTGGCTGCACACCCCTGCATATAATTCTAGGCAGGGCAGGAGGAGATCCAGAGAGAAAAATGAGCAAGATATTTGGTTAGGGATGAGCCTTCTCCAGGGATGAGGAAGAGGTGACTGAAACCAGGGAGATGCCAAGTTTTCTATTGTGTCCTAGGATCTCAGAGCCTAAATGGATCACTCATTATCCAATCCCCCTCATTTTACAAGTAAGGAGACTGAAATCCAAGGTCACGCAGAAAGCCAGTAGCAAAACTGGAACTAGAATCTTTTTTCTACAGTTCTCTTTTTATTACATCAACTCCCTCCCTTTCCTTCCTGGATAGAGTGTTTATGGAGACATCTTCCAGTGCTGGCAACCTGGGCCTCCTGTTCCTCTCTCTGGAGATGCCAAGACACTCAGTCTTCACATGGGAACGACTTCCGTAACACATTAAAATGTAATTGGGAAATATTTAACAAAATGAATAAAAATACAATAAAACAATATGTTTTTCTAAGTCAATAGGTTTCTTCTGGGATCCTTATGTATCTTTTAGTGACCCCTGTTTCTATTTGAGTTTGACACCACTGATCTATAATCTGTCTCCTTGCCCCTCTCCCCCCTCCCCCCCAGAATAGCATCTCAGTCCTCCAATGGAAGCCTGGATAGGAAGTACAGTGGGTTCAGAAACCTTGATTTAAATTTTTCATCTGCTATGTGTTGTGAGAAATTCAATGAGTCATTTTCCATTTCTAAATCTTAGATTTCCCAATTGTAAAATGGGAAAACATTTGTGATCCAACTCTTCCATCTTTGTGTTATCTGGCATGGCTGAAGATTGTACTACTTAACCTAATATTCTTTTTAAAAGAGAGTTACCTTAGGTGCCCTACTTGAACTACCTCTTTTCAAATAATTAGAATATAGTAAGTTATGCATAACACTCCATGCTAAACAAAGTTTAATTTTGATGATTTAGAAAGAACTTGCTGACTGACTAAGGCAGAATCATTATGATGAGCACAAATGATCAAGTTGGGTTGATACTGTTTTGTAATTTCAGATTGTGAAATTGTGCTATTGATAGAAATCCAGTTTATACAAAATACCAAAGAGAATATTTATTTTACATATATCACAGGATCATGGAATTTAGAGTCAGTAGAGTTCTCAGAGGTCATAGAATAACACCTTCATTTTATAGATTAAAACAAAATAGAAGCTTCGAAAAGTGACTTGGATGGGTTCCCTTCACCCCTATATCTAAGGTATATCTGTGAAGTCAGTAGAATGATTTCTCGAACAAGCATACATACCCAGTAATGGCTCACATTTATTAACAGCTGATGTGAAAGTTGCTGCTGTCCTCTGAGACCTCACCTTGGGAGACCAACCAGGTGTGTTCTCTTGATCTGCTTTTGCTCAAAAAGTGTTTCTGGAAACTGTTTTTAGGGTCATTTCATGACCAGAGGAAATCAGCCTCATTATTTATAGTCACCCCCAGTTTCTGGTCCAAAATGGTGTAGCCTAGCTTGACGGTTCTCTTTATTCAACAGAGTTGGGCCATGGAGTCTTTGGATTATTTTCAAAGGCAAAGTCACCTTCAAAATGGGAAGATTTGCCCCCACTGAGGACCATCAAAAGAATGTGCCCTTGGCCCTGAAGACATTTCCAAAGTCGATACCTGCTGGCACAGAGATGTACCTCTTCTCTGCCTGCTCTCCTCCCTACCAAGGAGACAATTGTCATTTGAATATGTAAATCCTGGCATATCCTGGTTAAAAACAAAAGCCACCTGACTTTACCATAATACTTGGTAGATGTGAGCAAGTATATATCCAGTTGTGCGCATGAGAGGCAAGAGTGGTGGACTGAAGAGAGAGCTGCTGGTTCTCAAGTTCAAATTCTGACTATAATATAGAGGGAGTGGGAAGGGGAAGAGGGAGATGGAAATGGAGGGCTTTGTTAACTCTGGGCAAGTCATTCATCCTCACAGTTACCTATAAGGTGCTGATATGCATTAATAGGGCTCTTCATGGGTCTAGTCAAAAAAGAAATAGTAATCATAGTAATAGTAACTGTTATAATAGCCGTAATGGTAATAAAAACAATGGTGGCCAGATGGCAGAGTAGATAGTGCCAGCCCTGGAGTTAGGAGTACCTGAGTTCAAATCCTGCTTCTTACACTTATTAGCTGTGTGACCCTGGGCAAGTCCCTTAACCTTATTTGCCTCAGTTCTTCATCTGCAAAATGAGTTGGAGAAAAAATGGCAAACTGCTTCAGTATCTTTGCCAAGAAAACCTCAAAAGGGGTCACAGAGTTGGACACCACTGAAAAACAACTGAACAACAACTGAAATTAGTCAGTCAGTCAACAAGCATTTATTAAATGCTTACTTTGTGCCAGGCACTCTGGTAAATTCTGGGAATACAAAGAAAGCCAAAACCATAATCTCTGATCTCAAGGAGCCTGCATTCTAAGGGAAGAGATATCATATAAATAACTACATACAACAAGATCTATACAGTAAAAATGGGAAGTCATCTCAGAGGAAAAAGGCCCTGGGAGTGGGTAGGATGAGAGGGTGGGGGAGGGAGGCACCAGGAAAAGTATTGCATGTCCGAGGCTAAAGAAGTAGTTCAATGTCCATACGAGGGAAAAATATAAAACATTCATGACTTTGAGTTTTGTTTCTACTTCTGTGGTCAAAGTGAATTACTTGTAGCTTACTTATTCTCAGATTTTTTTAATCCAGCTGTAACCACTCTTTAACCTTCAGTCTCTCACCTTCAACTATTCATTGAGCATCTCAAACTGGAGGTCTCATAGATATGCTATCCTGAACATGTCCAAAACTAAACTCATTATCTTTTCCTCATCCCTTTCTAACTTTACTATTGTTTCAGAGGGCAGCCCCATTCTCTCAGTCAGCCATAGTTGAAATCTGTGTGTTACACTTAACTCCTCACCCTCAGTCCTCATATCCAATTTGTTGCCAAGTCCTACTGATTCCACCTTCACAACATTTCTGGTATATGACTCCTTCTCTCTTTTGATTCTGACACCTCTGTGATACAGGCCCTCATCACCTCACATCTAAGCTATTACGAGAATTCTTTGGTTAGTCTCTCTACCTCATATCTCTCCCTACTCCTGTCCATTATCCAAAATGCATATGCTTTTTCCCATATCATCTTGGTCTTCTAACAGTTTTGACTGATGCTGAATAATGTATTCTGTTCTTTGTACCACTTAGAATCCTTGTATCACCATGGTCTTTAATTAAATGCTGCCCCTTGTTGGCTAACCACGTGACTGCAGAGGCATTCAGAAAGGCCTATCAACTTTGGCTGCCTTCTCATTTCTCTTGCTCCACATTCTCCAAGTCTCTTCCCCTTACATCTTCATGATTCCTCCAAAAGCAGGCTTCCCACTTTTTCTACATGGAGAGATGAGTGAGCCAGACTCCCCTCACCTGCCCCATTATATCTGCTAAAGCCATCATGAAGGAGCACATTCTCCATAGTATAAAAAAAGTGTGAAAATATTGCAGAGCCTGTACCCAGTAGTATATGCACCAGCCATTTCTAAGGGAAGTACCACAGGAGAAAAAGCGGAACTCTGCAAGTGTGCCCCTTAAGGGTACAGGATCAAATATTGCTATGGTGAAAGTAACTCAAGAATGCAATTGAAGGTCTTTGAAAAGGCTTTGGAAGATTACATCAACATCTAGCTGGTATACCCAAAAGTAAATCTGAACATCTTAATGCCTAGTTAAAAACAGCAAAAAAAGAAGCATGTGGAAAAGAATCCAAAAACCAAAACCCATCAGAAATTCTACATTTCCTTTATCATCCATTGAAGACAAAAATCAAGGTGAAACAAGGAGTCTAAGTGGAACAAAGAAGAGAATAAATTATTCAGCATCAGTCAAAAATGTTACTACAGATGCTTGAGAAGTAAAGAAATTAGAGATGAAGAGAGAACCTCAAAGGAGGAGGATGTGGAAAATTTCTTGTGTACATGGTTTTGAGAGAGTCCAACATAAAACCACAGTTGGCTCAAATGAGAAACAGAAAGCTTATAGACTATTAATATGATAAATGACTGAAGAATTTTGTCAAGGAAAAATGACTGAAACTAACTTCTTTGAAGAATTGGAAAGCACATTTCCCAATTGATGAATGCTCAATGATTGCTTAAAGGAACTTTTCAAAGGAAGAAAAACAAGCTATCAACAATCATATAAAAAATGCTCTAAATTATGAATAGGTAGAGAAATGCAAATTAGAGCAACTCCTAGGTTCTACGTCATACTCACAGGATTGGTAAACTTGACACAAAGAGAAAACAACAAATTCTGAAGGGGCTGTGGGAAAATCAGCACATCGATGCACTATTGGTGGGCTAGCCATGGAAAGCATTTTAAAATAATGCCCCCCAAATGACTGAGCAATATCACTACTAAGTCTGTGCCCCAAAGAAATCAAGAGCCAAAGGACACATACTTAGAAACAATATTAAATAGTGCCTATTTGTGTGTGTGTGTGTGTGTGTGTGTGTGTGTGTGTGTGGTAGTAAAGAATTAGGATCTAAGTCATCAATTAAGTTGTCAACTAGGGAGTGGCTGAACAAATTATGGGGTGTAAATGTAATGGGAAGCTATGAGAAATGATGAAAGAGATGACTTCAAAAAACCAGGGAAAACTTGGAAGTATTGATTTAGAGTGGAGTGAACAGAACCGGGAGAATAATACTTTATAATATAAAGTAAATACAGAGTGAAACAATTTTGAAAGACTTAAGAATGTCATTTGTTCTTAGAGACAAAGTTCCTCAGAATCACTGATGACATTACCCATCTTCTGTCAGAGAGGAATTTAGGATGAAGATTAAGATATCTAATTTTTGGACATGGCCAATGTGGGATTTTTTTTTCCTGACTATGCATGTTTGTAATGAGTTAGTTTTCTTTTCTTTTAGTGGGGGGAGACAGGTGGGAGAGAGAGAGAAAATAAATTTTTATTAACTGATGTAACTGAAAATTAAAAAAAAACTAAAAGAAAACCTACATATATATATATATAATGGAGATTTGCATTTCATGTACAGTAATTTTATTCCATCCTTCTATGTATATGGAAACGCCCACTTTATTTGGTGTTTAGGTCCAGAATACAGAAAATTTTAAAATAAGGGGAAAAAACTGGAAAGCATTGGGACCAGAAAAGATTTATAATTATGAACTCAAATGCTTGACAGCGGTGCATGGAATTACTGGAAAGTCAATTTATCACCTTCCTCTAAGACACAAGATAGATATCAAATTTCTAAAGCAAATATATTACATGTCTATTAATCAAAAGATGAAAACTACAGTGACCATTCCAGCTATAGGTCAATTATATGTTTGTGTATTTTATACACAGAACACAGTGTTGTTTCACTAAAAAACATTTCAGTACCTGCACACAGTAGATGCACTTCTAAAATCTATGCATACTTTCAAGAAAACAATAGAATGGCTAAGGAGGAAACAGAGTGTGTCAAAATTGTCAGTTAGTCAACAAATATGGAAGTTTGACCTACTACATATAAGACACTAAGTGCTACACACTAAGGATTCAAAGAAAGATTAGACAAATCTCTACTCTCAAGGAATTCATGGTCTGATGGGGAGACAATGCAAAAAATTATGTAAAAACAAGGTATATACAGGGTAAATTTGAAATAAACAGAGGGAAGGCACTAGAACTAAAGGGAATAGAGAAAAGCTTCCTGTAGAAGGTACTTTCCCTGGAACTTAAAAGAGGCAAGGAGGCAGATATGAGGAGACCATACCAGGAATGGGGCATAGTTAGTGGAGATTCCAAGAGTCAGGAGACGGAGTCTTGTTCAAGAAACAATAAAGACATCAATTTCACTGGATTGCAGAGTATGTGGAGGGTGAGACAGGTTATGAAGAGCAATAATGAATAACTTATCAATTTAATAATTATTGAATAAGCTGTCCCAGAATATTACATTGCCTTTTTTGAGTATCACGAAGTCTTTGATTCAATTCTGCACCCATGAATTAGTCATATGCTATGTGTACACTCATCCATATCCATTTGTGTTATCTATAGCCACAGAAAATCTATCTAAGCATATTGAAAAGCTTAACATATTTGATAGACTTGGAAAACTTCGTGTTTTGAAGCACTCTGCCAATTGATATTAAAGTGTGGCATTTTTCAGGCAAAGAACTTCAGCTGACTGTGGTTCTTTTAAGCTTTATATCCACTGTCTTCTCTACAAAATAGAATTATGGATGGACTCCCAATTATAACAGGAGTTGAATTGAGAGATCTTTTTAATCACTTGATGTCCATGGATGATACTGAACAAAGAAGAAACAATTTCATTTTGTGGAATAATCTGGCATCGACAATTGCTGAATTCTTAACATACACTAAGGAGAAGCTTCATTCTTGAATCTAGACATTACACTGAACCAGTGAATGAAGGTAATGCCTTAGTTTCCTCCAGGCAAGATACATCAAGTACAAAGATATCAAAGAGAAGGATTTGGTTCATAAAAACATTAAGAGGTTTATTAGCATCTTGAACTGAAATTGGAAGAATATATTTAAAGCAATGAACACTTAGCCATTACTAGCTTTAGTGTATAAGTCCAGAACTATAAAATGAAGTATAACAGATTTAGAAAGTATTCTAATAAAAACCTATACAATATTAGTGAAACACAAAAACTATTATCTCAAGGCAGCTTTAGAAAGAGGAACAATTCCTTTCCCTAAGAGAGGAAGACAAATGATAAAAATTCTTAGAGCATGAGTTATGTAGGTCAAAAACCTATAGAAAAAAAATTGGAACAAACAAACATCATTTGATCTAGCAGCAGTAAAAGCTATTAACTGGTCTATACCACTGAATTTGTTGAGTATAACAGAAAGTGGTTTACCTCTTGATGGGACCTACAAATTGTCTAAAATACAAGAATGGAATCATGGGGTGACATCTGTGTGAACTCAGTCCACAACATGCTGACAAAAAGGTTCTGAACAAATGGCTAACCTGTGTATTTGTTTGTGGAAATGGAGGGGTTTATGATGGTAATTCAGTGAACCAGAAATTATAGAAGGACTATCCTTAAAGAGCTCAGACTTAAAGATCAAGTATATTACTCAAGAAAAATGTAGAAACTACAACACATCCCTGCAGGGTGTACAAACTTAGCATCTATAGAATACTTGGCAAAACTTGCCTTAGTGGCTAGAATTCTGCATCAGAGTCTATCTTTCATGGATTGATAGATGCCAAATTACCATACTACAAACAGAGACCTTAGAATATCCTAGAGAACTTAACAAATGAATTATATTGGAATTGCACCATTATCACAGACTGAACTGTTGCCCACAATTATCCAGAAATAACACTGATTCATAAACATTTAAGAACAATGTTTTAAATAAATGTTACCATACTTTCAAATACTTATAATCTCTAAGCATCATGGGGAAAATACTTTCAAAATGTAGAAATACAGAGAAGAAATTAAAATCACATGGTAACAGGATGCTAGATGGCCCAGTAGATAGAGTGCTGGGCTTGGAGTCAGGAACACTCATCTTCATGAGTTCAAATATGGCCTCAGACACACCTACCAGCTGTGTGATCCTGGGCAAGTCATTTAACCCTGTATGCCTCAGTTTCCCAATCTTAAAATGAGCTGGAAATGGAAATGGCAAACCACCCCAGTATCTTTGCCAAGAAAACACCAAATAGGGTCATGAAGATTTGGACAAGACTGAAAAATGACAACAAAAAAATAGGATCAAGTGCATATAATTCCTGTTGTCCTATCTGCTCCTGGGATTGTACCAAGGATGCCATCAATGAACATTTCAATGAGGTGACGAACGTATATCTTCATACTTTTATTCAGTTACAAAAAGCATTTATTTAAACCAATTGTATGGTAGTTTATAGTACATTAAATATTATAAAAACAATAACAAAATGGTGACAGGCTCCAGTTTTTATCTGAACTTTGTGTAAGAAGATAAAACTAAGGTATGATGATAATGGTGATGATAATGACGACGATAATAATAATATTGATATAGTGCTTTAAAATTTTCAAAGTGCTTTGCACACATTAGATAGAAATTTCTTGAAGCAAAGACTTTTTAGTTTTGGTTTTGTCTTTCTATCCCCATGTCTAGTGTAGGCCCTTAATAAATGCTTGGTTAATTGAATTAAAGTGATTTATTATACTCTTACAAGGGTCCTATGAAGTGACAAAGATTCAGAAATTCCTGCCCCACGCAGAATACCTAAAGTCAGATAATTTGGTAAAATTAATTAGGGAGTGGATTTTGAGAAATGAAAGAAAAGGGCCTATGGACTGAATCTTGGGGGAAACATCAACTTAATCTGATTGGGAAGAAGATGAGGAGCTAGCAATGGAGATTCAGGACTAATCCCAGTGGAAAAAGAACCAGAAATGGAGTGGATCTCAGAAATTTAAGCAAGAGAGAACACATCTAGAAGGAAAAAGTGTCCAAATGCTATGAAGGACAAGGTGGATAATGACCCATTTCACTGACTAGACTTTATCTCCTCAAGCTGGGACCCTATTTTATACGTTTTGTTACCCCTTTTCACACACACTCCTTCCCCCCCCCCCCATTCTCAGTTCAGCATTTTGTACATTCATAAATCCTTGCTGAATGAATACATTTGAGATCTTAGGGCTGCACTCCCTCCTCTCAAATATCTATTGACTTTCACTTGATCATTTGAGGGCTGTTTCTTAAGGTCATGGTATCCTCTTAAGTTTTCACATGCTCTTGGTCAAACAATCACTTGTCAGGATGTTGAAGGTGGAGGTCGGACACAATGACCTCTGAGGTTTCTTATGATAATATTCTATTAAGACAGAAATGCCTATGGGAAGTATTAGATCTTATTGGCTAAATTGCTAATTATCAGTTCCTTACAGGATTTGTTGACAGTCAGTTAATGAGAGCTTTTACCAGGATAGTGAGTTACTGGGGGAAGGGGCCATGGTCTGGGTGTTTGAGAAAGGAGAGATGCCAGGACATAGGATGAAAGACCTGATGTGGAAGCAAGAGGAACTGAAGGAAAATGGCACCAACTTCATAACATGTTGCAGTTCAGAACTAGGAAGAAACATGGGCACTTTTTTCCAAGTCTAAATTTCTCCCCCTGGGAAAGACAATATGTAGCTTATCCCTCTACTGCTAGGTCAGCCAGTGCCCACTATTTATGGCCATGCCACCTGGTCCCAGCCCCCTTAAGCACCTCCTTCCCACATTTGTCACTGAGTGTAGCATGGTGACAAGCAGTGGAAGATCGAGTCCCAAGAGTTCAAGCTCCTTCCTGTATGTGCATGTGCACCTGCACACACACACATATGTAAGAACACGATGGCAGAATTTGCTGCCTTTCTCAGGGAGGCCTTAGATGAGACAGCACAACCTCTTCCATTATAAATGATCACCTCTCACTTGTCCACCTCCTCTGTTGCTCCCCTTGACTTTAATCCATCATGGAAATTCCCTTTCTGACTATTGCTAGCTCCTTCCCTTTTCATTCTAATCTCTCCTCGCTACCCCATATGGGTTTGAAATACATTCTCAGGATATTTAATATGGACACAGCTCAATCTTCAAGATGTCCTTATTAACTAGGGTCATTTTTCTTTTTGAAGGGAAGTCCAGTGGGTGAGTTCAGTTTTGATCTTGATAGGCATATGAACCTTTATGGTTTCTAATAGTATTTTGAAAGTATAGATAGGACTAGTTAAGCCAAATATCTTCACAGCATTCTTACATGTTAGTTAATGTAGCTTCATGTGGCTGGTAGGGTGAGGTGTATGGCTCTGATTCCTGCGACAGAGTGACAGATGTCTGGAAGTATGGTAGGGACCCTTACCAATCAGTGAAGTGAAAACCTCCATCCTTATCACTGTGACAATCTCCCCAAGAATACCATGTCTTTGCCAAAAGTTACCTTGGGAGGTCTCTTGATTTCTCCCATGTGATACTCTTTGCATCATGACACTCAGGATGAATGGCTCTCTTCAGACTAACCTGCCTGATCAACTTACTGATGGAAAGAAAAAAAAATTATTAAGTAGTTACTTTGTTCCAGGCACATAAAAAGTTTGATAGTTCCTGAAGTCAAGGAATCTACATTCTAATAGGGGAAGACAGTCATGGCTCAGGAGGGATATATTGGTCTGGGAAGTCACAGGGATGGTGAATGGCATCATGGAGTATGAACATTGATTTGATTACTATTTCCAGGGCAAGAGGTAGAAAGATGTGTGTGTGGTGGTTGGTGGTATGGCAGAAAATTACCTAGAGGGCACAATGGCAAAGTCTGGGGGGAGGCTAAGGATGAGCATCTCTCACCAAACAGAAAAGACTATACTTAGGTGAATTCACTTGTCAGGAAAAGAGAAGTCTCATTAATGAATGCTCTCAAGGCAGCTACCAGAGACTGAGGTTAGTTTTTAGAGATAGACAGACACGGACAAACTACACTGAAGGCAGATACTGGTGCAGGGAGCAAAGCTAAGCCAGGGAAAGTAAGAAGGGCAGCGAAGTAAAAGAGTCTCTACTTTGCAGGGACTACAGGTAAGGAATGAGAGTCTAGGTACACACAACATGGCCAGAGGTTCTAAACACAAGGTTTCTGTAGGCCCATGCAAGGCTTCTGAGTAGAGTCTGAACCTGTTTAAAATGTAGTTGGGAAATGTTTAACAAAATAAATAAAAATACAACAGAACACAAATAATGTTAGTATGTGGTTTTCTTGGTCCTTATGAGCCCTCCACCTCCTCCCCCAATCTTTGTGTCTGGCTTAGTAGCTGTGTTTTTATTCAAGTTTGACTTCACTAGTGTAGACCCTACCCCATCAGGGCAGTGACTAGAAGCAAAGCTGTCTGGTCTGAGGTCTGTCAATAGCTATGTGACCCTGAGTAAGCTACTTTTCATCTCTCTAGGTCACAGTTTCCTCAGATATCAAATCGGGATGATAATAACTAGCGTGCTTAACTCAGAAGGTCACTGATGAGACAGTTCAGAAATTGTAAGATCTCCATGTTCTAAGGGATCTTCAGAGACCATGGGGTGGGGAACCTGTGACCTCAAGGCCACATGTGACCTTCTAGGTCCTTGGATGTGACCCTTTGATTGAGTCTAAGTTTTATAGAACAAATTCTTTTATTAAGGGGATTTGTTCTGTGAAGTTAGATTCAGTCAAAGGGCTGCACTTGAGGACCTAGAGGGCCACATGTGGCCCCAAGATCACAGGTTCCCACCCCTGATTTTTTAGCCTAATCCCCTCTTACATTCTCGCAAGTTGTTATGTAGCCTCTACTAGAAGAAGTGATAAAGAGCAGTGGATAAAGCACTTTACCCAGTGATGAACAAATCCTGACTCTTGCTTCCAAATGTGATTATTGGCCTAAGGGGTTCCCTCTCCCAAGAGGGGTTCTGGTGCTAGACTTGCATGGATCTGGAAATTGAATTGACCCCAAAGATGGAAGTTTTGAGTTTTTTTCCCTCACTCATTCTTGTGCCATCAGGAATAAAGTCAATAAGTATTTATTGAGCAGTACCATGTGCCACACACAGTGCTAAACACTGGGAATACAAATACGAAGAGAAAGAAAGATTGTCCCTTCCCTCAAGGATCTTACATTCAAACGGAGGAAGGCAATGCATGAAAGGAAGCTGAAAGGTAAGTGGGGAAAATAGGTAGAAAAAGGCATGGTGGAGACAGTCCAGAGGATGAAATTAGCTCATTTTACCCTCACAGCCACCTTGGATGGCAGCTGTTGTCATTATCTTCATTTTATAGTTGGGAAAATTAAGACAAAGATTAAGTGACTTTGTCAGGAAGGAAAACAAGGAGGAAAACTGAGCAAACAAAAGTTAAGTGACTTGTTCAGAGTCCCATAATTAGTAAGTATCTGAGACCAGATTTGAACTCCAGTCTTCTTGACTCTCTATCGACTTCTCTTTCCATTATGCCACCTACCTTCTCCAGGGAAAACCTCTAAAACAATGCATAGATATGGTTTATGCGTGAGGGATAGCTAGGCAGCATAGTAGATAGATCATTGGACCTGGGGTCAGGAAGATCTGAGTTCAGATCTGATTTTATATACTTGTGTTGTGACCTTGGTCAAGTCACTTAACCTTTACCTCAGTTTCCTCAAATGGGGATAATAATAGATAGCATCTACCTCATGAAGATCAAATGACATATTTGTAAAGCACATAGTTTGGGACCTGGCACATAGTAGGTGCTACATAAATTCTTATTCCTTTCTTTCCTCTCCTAATATCCAGGGCCTCTCCAAAGTGGTTTCCTCTAGAAAAAAAAATATTTTTTTTCTGGTATAATCACCAAGTCTTGGACAACAATTTATTTCTTACACCACAGAAAATTCTTGAGACCCAAAGTACACTAACAAATATAGAAACATAGAAAAATAATTACTTTCCCGGGAGGTAAATGTAACTTTGTCCCTGCTAAACAGATCTTGAGGATATTTCTCACTTCCCTTAGAACTGGGCAACTCATACAGTCTGGATCTTCTCACATGTGTATCCTAGGGAAAGTCACTAATCTTAGGAACTCCATTTCCTCCTATGTAAAACAAAAGGGTTGAATTTGATTACGTCCTAGAGAAATCTAGCTCTAGAGATAGGAGCTTCTGAGAGAGAGTGCAATACTTCTGGATGCCACCTGTTCCACTCTTATAGTTCTGATTGCTAGCAAGTCTTTTCTTGAACTTTAACCCTCAAATCACTTTCTCTGAAACATCAACCCATTGTTTTTAATTTTGTCCACTGGGGCCAGAGAGTATGGATTACAAGAGTACCAGAGTAGGAATGCAATTACAAGGAGTATACAGTAAGTGTATAATAAATGCTTGTCAACTTGACTTTGAATCCCTGTTCCACAAGATCACCCTTCAAATCCTGAAAGACAGCAAACATCTTCCCTAGGTTTTCTCCTCCCCGGACTAGTCATCTCTAGTTCTTTCAAAGAGTCTTCTGATGACATGACTTCCAGTGCCCTCATCATCCTAGGTGCCCTCTCCTGGACATGCTGTGGTTTGTAATTTTTTTCCCCCAAATGTGGCCCCAGTAGTATTCCAGAATAAAGAGCAGGGCAGAGTACACCTTGGTGGTCACTTCCTTTGGTGTAGGAGTCTGCCTCATCTTCTCTCCTCCCAGTAGATTAATAAATGATAAAACTCATTCAAACCAAAGTGGTAAGAGTTTAAAGGAAGACTATTGTTAAAGGGCAGTGTCTCACCAAAAGGACATCTCTTGAAGGCATGGGTTTGGTGGTACCCTCCCCCAGCTCTGTCTAAACCTAAAGCTATCCCTGGGTAGGAGGATGAGGGGAATAGATGTTTTCAGTGTGTGCGGTTCCCATTTAAGGGGCCCTTGCAACAATACGACAGTGATTCATAGTCTCCATGTATATCCTTCCATTACTGGACTTGCTACTTTAAGTCACTAGGGTGCCAAGACATGTGGAAAAGAGAGGTCCTGTAGGACTTCTTGGAAGCCAGACTTATCTCATTCCCACCACAGGCAAGGCTGTGTTCTCTGCACGTGAGCGCCTGCAATTGCCCATGTCCTGGGGATGTTTCCAGAAAACAAACCCGATTCACCTCCAGGGAGCCCTCGCCCTGCTCTGTTTGAAAATAAACATGTGATAGTTTTATGATGTGAATTATAGCCCAATAGGAAATGAACTAAGAATATCGGACTTCTTTAAGTTGGTCTGTTGCATGGCTTGGGGAGGGGCAGGAGAGAGTGTGTGTGTGTGTGTGTGTGTGTGTGTGTGTGTGTGTGTGTGTGTGTGTAAATATGCAAAGCATTCTTTCCCCCTTCCCCCATTTTTCTCACTTTGGGCCAATGTAGAACACAATTAGTATCTGTCATGAAAAATGACATCTTCATTACTAAGGGAAGCGTGTAGTGTGAGCACTAAACTGTGAGTGGGGAGACCTGAGTTCTAGTCCTCGTTCTTACCTCTAAATGAGCTATGTGACTCTGCGTAAATCACTTAATCTCACTGAGCCCTGGTTTCCTCTTCTGCAAAATGATGGCCTCTGAGGTCCCTGCTAGCTCTGGATATTGATAATCCTATGATCCTAGAGGTGGTTTCCATTCCTGGATCTCTGAGGTCCTTCCTCAGCCTGAGGATCTATGATTCTCCTCATCCTGGCACCTTGGGGGTGACGACCTGATTTGCAACAATAAGACAGGAGGAGAAAAACAAAGACAGCTTGGGGTCAGAACAGAATCAAAGCTTGAGAAAGGCTGGCTCTCCTGAGGGCCCAGGGAGGTCTCAGACTCAGACACAGAGATGTTTGCAGCAACTAAAAAAAAATATTCCCTACACTTCTTGAGCTCCCTCTTCCATCCTCCACCCTTGCACCTCCCCTTCTGAAGCAAGTTAGCTAAATTCTATCTTTGTGGACAGTTCAATGGAAAGTTAGTTTGAAAATACAGTATATCATATTTCATGAATTTAATAGGGTTTTCATGATTTTACAAAGTGCCTCCACCAGACACTCACAGCTGGAGGCAGCTCAGCGGGAGACCAAAAACGCTGCATCTGTGTTTTTCAACTCTTGCCAAAATCCATTGAATTTGATCCGGAATGACTATGAATCTTTGGAATGTACAGTCACTTTTCTCTTGCCTTATCCAAATAAAAAAAGGGGAGGGGGAGGGGGTGTGGGGAAATGTCCTAAGAGAATTCCATATGGAAACACTAAACTTGCATTATAAAGGATTTCCTATAAACAAAATTACAGCTGAAGATTTTGGACTCTAACCATACTGAAAACAAAGGGCCCCTTTGTGTTGTTTGTATTTAAATATATATATATATATACATATATATGTATGAATGTATGTATGTATGTATGTATGTATACGTATATTCATTTGGAGTTCATCTACAGCTTTTCTCACTCTCGCCTTCCCCTTCCTCAAACCAGGGCCGAACTCTTAACAAGAACAAACTTTAATCGTTCTGTGCAGTAAATCCCCCACAAATAAATATCCAGAGCAACTTCAAACGGGCTTAATTAGAAGCACATGGGGAGAGTTACACATTCCTGGCTGAGGCGGCTGAGTTGTAATTTAATGTTATGATCTACCATAAATATGCTCCGTAATGAGAGGAGTTCGGGTTACCCTTCTGTATGTCAGAAAACTGCAGTTGGGTCTTTTTAGGTGTCTGCTTTTGTTCACTCATCAAACTTTACATTCCCTAGTCCTGACCCTTCCCCCTTCCACAAGATAAATTCCCAAATGAAAAAAAAAAGAGCTACAAAGCAAACAATATATCCCCCCACCACCCAGAAAACCAAAACCCCAACAACTCCAAAACTACTGCGCCAGGATGAAATTGCCCTGTGGCTGTTGGCTTTCCCTTTTCTGAAAAACAATGATGGTTTGGATTTGAAAGGTAGCTGGAATTTTCTTTTTTTTCTTTTTAAGCATATAATATATGTGTAAGATTTAGAATGGGGGAAATGAGGTTAAACCATCTCTGATTCCTTTAACAGTTTTATCACAGAATTATAGCTAGATGGGGCAGAAAGGGACCTCCAAGCATTACGTTGTCTATCTTCTTGCCTCCAAGTCACATGGACTCTTGGTACATGGGTATCATAGACAATAAAGCACTACATGGATGCCAGAATATAAGCTCCACTAGTACAGGAATTGTGGACTAGGTGGCTTCAAAATGTTGTACCTTCCTCAGTTCCTGGTTCGGTGCTCTGAACACAGTAGGCATGTCATAATTGTTTGTTGCTATTGTCAGTGTTTTTAGACATCACTAAGAATGGGAAATCCCCTGCTAGGCCTACTTCCTAAGAATATTTGCTATTAGAAAGTTCTATAAACTAAATGTCTTCAACTCTAAGTTAAAACTTTTTTGTCTCAATTCTGTTCTTACTAGAGAGAGAGAACATTGAACTTTCAAAGGAATGGCTCCTATGGAAAACTTTCATATGTTAGGGGGATTTGAGGAATTCTTCCCAATTTTCTGAAGCCAACCATCCTATCCCAGGGAAAGAACAGTGTGGGAGACAGTAAGGACACACCTAATCCTTTCCTGTCATTATAATTTTGCTCATGTCTTCCCATCTTTTGGAAATGTTTCTCCCCACTCTTACCCATTTCACCTCATCTACATCACAGCTATCATACTCTAGGAAAACTTCCTTTGCCATGGCATCCTGAATCCCATAAAATGTGTTACCCCTTTTACTCACTGGACAGTGAATCCTACACACCTTAAGACAATTTTGGGGCCTCAGAAAGTGAGGATATCTAACTTTTTATTTGCTTATGTTATGTCTCTCAATGCCAAGTTGTGCAAAACATGCTGAATCTGTCATAAGTAGATATGAATGTGAATCCCACCTCATTCACTTACTATGTATCACCTTGGACAAATCACTCAAGCCCTCTAGGCCTTAACCCCAAAGGGTTGCTGAGAGTAAAGTGCCTTGCAAAACCTAAAATCGCTAAAGGAATGTGAGTGGATAGTGTTTTTGTTTTTGGTGTGCCTAGCCTTCTTGATCTGTATTCCTTCTTGTTTTCTGTTGGGACCCTCATCAAAAAACTTGCTCTCAGAAAGGGATCTGGGTCATAATATTTAGAGCCCAAAAGAACATTGGGCATTATCTAGTTCAACCCTTTCATCTCATTGATGAGAAAAATGGGGCCCAGAGAGTTGAAATAATTTGCCCAAGGTTACAGATAGGAGCACAAACTTCAAAATGGAAGTGGGCCTCAGAGACTACCTAGTACAACCCATTCATTGTATCTGAGGAATCTTTGACCCAGGCAAGTTACAAGTAGAAGACCCATAGTTCATACCCAGATCATCTCATGCTCCATCCAGTTCTCAATCTGAAATTTATCTGCCTTGACATGCCAGTGTCTAAGGAAGTCTTTCACTGTGGTTCCAAAGGACACTTGAAATCAACCCCATATACATGACAGGTCACTGTGGTCTGTGAAACCAAAAACAGTCTTTCTATGAGCATGCTTGTTCCTCTGTCTCTCACTATTCCATCTTGGCAGTTAAGATAAAAAAGGCCATTCTTTTTCTCTTCCAAATTTGGTACAAAGATCTTTATTTACATAATTCTGGACCCATATCAATTTGTCAGTACTTTGGTTTACTCACCATTACAGGAAGGCATAACTTTAAAAATTTTTATGTCCTGTACTGTCCTGGAAAGAAACACTTGCCTATGAGTCAGGGGAGCTAAGCTCTGCCAATAACTTGTTGAGAGATCCTGGAAAAGTCATCTTTGGTCTTTAATATTCCCATTTATAAAACAAAGGGGTGAAACTAGACCATCATTTCTCAGAGTGCAGTCCAGAGACTCCTAGAGTCTTCAAGGCTCTTTTAGGAGTTTGACAAGGTCAAAACTATTTTCCTAATGATGTTAAGATTTCTAATATAATAAATATTGACATATAAACATATATATGTAAAGAAAATATCACTGGGGGCTTGCTCAATAATTTTTAGGCATGTAAAGGGGTCTTGAGACCAAAAAGTTTGAGAACTGCTGGGCTAGAGATACTTTAAGGTGCTTTCCATCTTTAGATACCTGGTATTTTGAGGGTAATTCTGTAGATATAGTTTACCTCAATTTTAGGAAAGCTTTCAATAAAGCAGCTTGATGGAATGGACTGAAAGAAAGCTGGCTTCTAAGCCAGGAAGACCTATAACCAATTAGTGCTCTAGGTAACCCTCTAGGACTATAAATTGTAAAGAAGGTGCCAATGTGCATTGGTAGAAAAAGTTTCCCCTTCTTAGAGTTCCCTGTACCAATGAAATCACAAGCTTAGTTTTCATATTTATATCCATTTGATAAACTATCTTAGACTAGATAGATAAACTCTGAGTAAAAGATGAAGAAATGTGAGCTTAATGATTCTATAATGAGATAATTCAGATCTGATCAAATAGCTGGACTCAAAGGAGTAATGAGTGTTAATTTAGCAAGAGGTCTCCAATGGAGTTCTGCAGAAATCTTTACTTGGTATAGTGCTGTTTATCCAAGTCATTGATAAAAATGTGAAAGACAAACATCAAATTTTTGAATGACACAAAACTGGGAGGAATAGTTAACACACTGGATTATACATGCCAAATCAAATTTTTTTTGACAGGTTAGATTATTGGACTGAATCTAATAAAATAAAATTCAGTACAGAAAAATAAAAGTCTTAAATGATTAAAAAAACCCTGACTTCACAAATATAAGATGTGGGACACATATTTTTGTTACTTGGTTGTTCTTCAGTCATGTCTGACTCTCTGTGACCCCATCTGGGGTTTTCTTGGTGAAGATACTGGAGAGCTTTGCCAGTTCTTCCTCCAGTTCATTTTACAGATGAGGAAACTGAGGCCAACATGGTTAAATGACTTGCCCAGGGTCATACAGCTAACAAGTGTCTTAGGTCAGATTTTAACTTAGGAAGATGAGTCTTCCTGAATCCAGGTCTGGCACTCTATCGACTGCACCACCTGACTGCCCAGGACCCATACGTAGATAGCAGTTTAAAAAAATTAGATATTTAGATAGTTTAAAAAAAGATCTGGGGACTTTAGTAGACTACAAATATGTGTCAGCATTGTGATGTGACTGATAAAAGAAGATATTGTCATGTTTAGCTTCATTATAAGAACCCCAGCTTTCAGAAACAAGCAGGTAATGTCTCTGTACTCTGCCTGGCCAGACCACATCTGGAGTAGTATGTATAGTTCTGGGCACTCCAATTTAGGAAGGACATTCACAAGCTGAAGAGTAGTTAGAGTGGGGTAATCAGGATGTTGTAAAGGCCTTGGATCCATGTTGTCTAAGGATCAGTTCAAAGAACTGGGAGTATTTAGCTTGGAGAAGAATCATGGGGAACATGATAGCTTTATTCAAGGATCTGAATGGTTTTCATGCATAGAAATTAGATGTGTTTGCTTTGGCACCAAAAGACAGAGCCAGGAGTGGTGGGTAGAAGAAGCAAAGAAACATAATAAGATTTGATGTCAGGAAAAACCTCCTAAGAGTCAGAGCTGTCTGCAAGTAGAATTGTCTGCCTTGGCATACAGAGACTTCTCCTTTTGTGTCTTCAGGATAAGTCTTCAGGGCAAGACTAGAGGCACTACTTCTTGGGTGTGTTAGAATAAGAATTCTTTTCAGCTGAAAATTGGAATAGATGGCTAATGATGTCCCCTATGATTTAAAAAAAAAATTGTGAGTGTTCTAAAAGGGTGGGCTTGTTCATCACTAGGCATCCCACATAGGGGAGATACGCCTTTGTCACTGTCTTTTTGCTGTGAGGAGCCCATTGCAGACAGGCAGATCAGTCCTGTCCAAGTAGGGAACTTCCTTTCCAAAAGAAATCACATATAAACTTTTTTCCTTTTTCCTGCCACCCTTTCTCACTTCTGCACCCCTTCCCAAACACTTTTCAGTTTCTCTTGAACTTAATATCTAGTTAAAGAACTGAGTGGATTATTTTGGGTTTACCTCTGGAAAGTATAATAGGAAGAATATAAATCAAATGGTAGGAAAGATGGTTTTAAGACTTAAATCTACTGCTAACTCTACGTTATGTGACATTAGATAAACTTCTCTGTGGGCCTCAGTTCTCCCTCTCTCGCTCCGCAAAACAGGAGGACAGAACTAGATGATCTCTAAGGTATTTTTTCAGCTGTAAAGTTGTATGTAATTCTGTCTATTCAGACAAACATTAAAATAGGTGGCTACAACATGCTGGATGCTGCAAGGATTTCAAGAGAACATTCATCAGGGACATAAGTTATAGAATTATTAAGGAACAATGCTATGCTGCATATGATTATACCAAATGTTTATAGTTGATAAGAAAAGGTAGGAGGAACCTGTGTGGAAGTAGTCAGAGAGCATGTGGTATGTGAGCTGCGCACTGGATGATGTGGAGGGTTTGGCTATACATGGGGGAAGAAAGGGGGTTAAGGTTATGGTGAGGGAGATCCAGGAAAGAAAGAGGGTTTGAGAGAGGATAAAGCCTTGTTCCTAGAGTTAGGAAATAAGGGTTCAAACATCGTCTCAGACGCTTACTAGTTATGAGAACAGGCAGTATACTTGACTTTTCAAAGCCTCAGCTTTCTCATGCGTAGTATGGATGATTTAATCAAATCACTCATTTTTTGCATGAGAAAACTGAGGCTCTGAGAAGTCATTTTGAATGTTATAAATACACAAAATAAAAATAAAGGCTATATGAAGAAAAAAAATCTATCTGCCTCCAGAGAAAGAATTGATAAATAGAAGTACGTATAGAATAATTTAAAAAAATTGCCGGAATGGAAAAATGAGAGGCAAAGAAACTAGGATGCTCATAGAAAGACCATTTTTGATTTCACATTCCACGGTGACCTGCCATGTACATAGGGTTGATTTCAAGTGTCCTTGGGAAGTCACACTGAAAGGTTTCCTTAAACATTAGCAGGTCAAGTTTGAGAGCTGGATTGAGCATGAGATGATCTGGGTATGAACTGTGGGGTCTTCTTTTTATGACTACCCTGGGCCAAACTATATATGTATATGCATACATACATACACATATATGTAAATATCTCTCTGTAAATATATGTATATATGTAAATATATATGTATGTGTGTCTAATGGTAGGCATCTCTCAGGTGGGGAGGGGGAGAAAAGAAAGCAAAAGAAAAAAAGAAATTTACTTTATAACTTTATTGTATATTTAAAATGAATAGCAATTTGTACATAATAGATTTGTGATTTCTTGTGCAATTATCCATACTATTTTATGGAAGTGTTAGTTTTATTCCATAAGTTAAAAATAAAATGAATTTAAAAAATGAAATGGTTGAGGTAGTAACACCCCTCACGGGGTTATTGGAAGGGAAGCACTTTACAAACCACTCAATATACATACATATGTGTAATGTTTGTATGATACTATGGTTATTTCAGCTAGAAAAATACAGTCATAAAAAGAGGTAAAAAGAGGAAGGTATTCTATATATGTGTTCTGGAGATAGTGAAATAGAACAACTTATAAGCCTAGTCCTATTATTATTATTATTATAGAATCATGGACTTAAAGCTGGAAGAATCTTAGAGGTCATTTAGTACAATGATCTCATTTTATAGATGAGGAAATCAAAGGAGCTCAGGTGACTTGCCCAGGTGACCTTGGGGACAAGTGTAAAAGGCAAGATTCCAACCCAAGTCCTTTGAGTTTTCCCACTGCCTGGTGCTGCCTGTTTGGCTCGGGGCTGAGAAGTGAAGGTGAGGACTGAGTGATGTTTCTGGCTGGTTAGTCATTTTATTGATATATGATGGCATTTTCAGGGCCATTCTAGGCACTTGAGAAG
Organism: Notamacropus eugenii; assembly: GCF_028372415.1. Lineage (NCBI taxonomy): Eukaryota > Metazoa > Chordata > Mammalia > Diprotodontia > Macropodidae > Notamacropus > Notamacropus eugenii. Next base: position 328,310,077 of record NC_092875.1, read on the forward strand.
AGGACAGAAAATAGAGAATTTAGAATCACGTGAAGGATCATCTCACCATGCAAAGAGGCCTGAATTTGAAGTCCTAGGATCTGGAGTTGGAAGGAAACTAAGAGGCCATCTAGTTCAACTGCCTCATTTTCCAGAGGAGGAAATTTAGGACCAGTTGGAGAAATGACTTGCCCAAGGTCACACAGCTCTTTGGTTTGGTTAAGCCAGGATTCAAATTCATAGTCTTCTGACTTCCAATCCAGTGTTCTTTTCCACTAATTGATGCTGAGTCAGGAGACTTGTCTTCCAACTCTGTTTCCTTTGAGAGAATTAAGCTCTTGTCAGCAGGAACTGTCATTTTTTCTGTATTTCCAGCACCAGCACTTAGAATGGTCCCTTGCACATATGAAGGGTTTAATAAATGTTTCTTAAACTGAACTGAATTGTGTGATTTTGGACAACTTACTTAACCTCTGTGAGCCTCAGGTTCCTAAAAACTAAAATATTTGCAGTGACTGCCTAGAAGAATTGTTATGAGAAATGTGTTCTGTAAATCTTAAAGAGCTACATAATGTGAGTTATCCTTATTAATATTACCCTGAGCAAGAAGACAAGAAATATTGTTGAATTGCATTAGTAATTCAAATGAAGGGGATGTATGTTTATACCTTGTCTTCCTAACTGGCCTGTGAGCTTTTTTTCTCCAGGATTGTGTCTTATTTATGTTCCCCAAAGGGATGATGGGCACTATGGAGGATATCAGGGACTTGTAAATCAGGTTGATTTGATTTAGAAACTAGGTGGCACAGAGGCTAGAATGTGCAGTTTGGAGTTAGGAAGACCTGAGTAATCTTGCCTCAGACATTAACTAGCTGTGTGATTCTGCTCAGATCATATAACCTTTCACAGTCTCAATTTCCTTATCTGTCAAATGGGGATAATAATGTAGCATCTCCCTCACAGAGCTGTTATGAGGATCAAATGAGAAAACATATGTAAAGTATTTTGTACCCTAGAGCACCATGTAAACACCAGCTATTATTTTTGTTGTTATTTCAGACATAGGACCAACTTGAAAGAGGAGGTGGCTAGCTATGGCATGGCGTGATTCCTCAAATTCCTGAAAGGGACCGTACCCAATGTTTCAAATTACTAGGAGAGAGGATGTGGTAGTTAATCCTAAAATTCAAAAAAAGGGGGTTTAAATTGTAAATTCCCTCAGGAGGGGTCCCAAATGACTGCATTTGGTGATGGAAATTGCTCTTTTCTTAAGAGCAGGGTTTGATAGGGGGAGGTAGACAGGATAGGAGGGCAATGGGGCTTGAAGAAAAGAAAATGGCCACTGTTGTTGGATGGAGGAGGTCAGCTGAAAGAGATACTGAAGATAAACTATGTCCATTTTACAACTTCAACTCAGGCTGACCCTGCTCAAATGTTCATTGGAAGATTGGAGGAACAGCTGCATTCTATCTCAAAGGGAAGATAATAATCCCCTCTCCCCCTATGACTAGTACCAACTGGATTAATTAATTTAGAGAATGACTGGTCAAGCAATGTCAATTTTGATGTAATATGATTTCCACTGTCTGTGTGAGCTTGGCCCAGGAAGTTGGTTGTCTGAGAAAAAGCAATTGATCTTCTTTAAAATTCAAATGGGTGGCCAAACACTTGCCATTATAACTTGGGACAGATGATAATTGATGTAACCTAGTTCTCTACCAACTGGGTGAGATAAGGGCAGTGTTGTGCTTACAAACTATACAAATTCTCCATAAATCTGGAATCATGTTCAGAAAAGGTTACATGTACACTTCAAGCAGGTTGGGGCTATTTTTTTTTTTTTTTATTCTTTTTAACCCAAGTTCTTCGAATAAAACTTAATGACCAGAGAAAGATTGTCTGAGATTCATGAAGAGGTATTGTTATTTAGACACCTTTATTAAGTGCCAAGTGGTATATAGGACAGAGAGCTACTCCTGCCTCTGCCTATGGGGTAAAATAACTTAATTTTAAGCATCTGGAAGTTTTCCTAAATTACTTAAGAAGTGGTTTTGAAACCAAAAGAATTCAATTCAATTCAATTCAATCTAATAAATAAATAAATTCCTTGAAGGATAATTGTGCTCCCAGTGGGTAGATTTCTAGGTGAATTTCTATTCCCATGACTTCCTGTAGCTAGGCTACACAATGAAAAAAGGGTTGAACCTGTAGTCAAGGAACTCAGGAATACTGGGGGTTAAAATCCTGCCTCAGACACTAATTAGCTGTGAGATCCTTGGCAATTAATTCTCAAATTCTCTCTAACTCTGTTCCTTCACTTTGTAAAATAGGGATAATAATAACCCCTAACTCCTAGGGTTTTTATGAGAACCAAATAAGATAATATTGAAGTACTTTGCAAACTTTAAAATATGATATAAATGCTACTATTATTATGTTAATTATTATCATTAACATTATTATAATGTAAAGGACTCTAGTTGAGTCAAATCTATCCTTTTTCTCCATATGCTGTGCTCAGCTCCCACTCTTCTACCCCTCCCCTTCCCATGGGCCTCCCTCCCAAAGCCCTCTGCCTGCTTAAATCCTGCCCAGCTTTAAGACCCAGCCCAATGGCCAGATCATCAGGTCTTTTCTTTGATCACTTTAGTCCTCACTATCCATCTTCTCTGAATTCCTACAACAATTAACAGGCTTACCCTGCCACTTAATATGTCCTGGAATTATATTCTGTCCAAGAGTCTGCTGTTCTTTTCTTCCATGTCCTTCGCAGCAGTGACCGTAGTGTGTATCTCTTTTGTATCCCCACAGCTTCCCAGCAAAGAGAAGGTGGTAGGCATTCAATTAACATTTGTGGTCTGTCTGTTTTGCAGGATGTTGAGAGGTAAAATAACATAGAGGACTGATTCAGGCCACACAGGTCCATGATTGGACCAGAGAGTAAGAAAGTCTCTAGAATTAGACAACTTGATCTCATTTAATTTAAGCTTTTATTTCTAGAGCTAAAAAGTAATAAAAATGATAGACTGTTGAAGCAGAAACAACCTTACGAGATCATTTTGTCCAATACTCTAATTTTACAAATGAGGAAACGGAAGACCATAGAGAGGAAGTAATTTGATCAAAGTTATTGGCTCCTGTCAGATGATGATAAGATTCTAGATTTAGAATTACTGTCTAAGAGACTTCAGACTCCTTGTAGTCCAAATTCCTCCTTCTAGAGCAGAAGAAAATGCGGGCCAGGGAGACTAAATCACTTGCCTAAGGTCATACTGGTACTAAGTGGCACAGCTGGTATTCAAATCCAGGTCTGGCAACCAAAGTTGATTAGGGGCAGAGTCAAGGATAATGTTCTTTCCCCTCTACTACCTCTTCCCTATATTGGTGCAGGATTTTTAGTTTTCCAAAGCTCCTTGACTACATGATCTTACTTGAGAGGTATTTCTCAAGTAAGGATAAGACACTATTATGATTTTATTTGGAGGTAGAGTTAAGTGACTTGCTCAGGGTCACACAACCACCAGGTATCTCAGGTTGAATTTTAACTCAGGGCCAGTGCTCTATTCACTGTTCCACCTAGTTGCCCCATATTCTTAAGACATAAATTCTTATGTCAAGTGGATAAACTGGTAAAGTGATATTATGTCTATTTAAAAAGATAAGGAAACTAAAGCTTATGGAGGCTAACTCATTTTATTATAATTAACAACAAATATTAGACATATTCACATAATACTTTTAGGTCATTCAAATACTCCTAGGTTTTCAAGTACTTTTCTCACAGTAATTTTATGAAGGAAGTAATGCAAATATTAATAGCCCCATTGTACAGATTAGAAAATTAAGTTTCAGAAAGATTGTCCCTTTCCTGTAGTCAGTCCTTAACAGTTTAGTCAGCTTGTCTAGTCTCACATCCCAGTAAGTAAAAGGTATATCTTAAACCCAAGTCTCCCTGGTTCAGAAGCTGGCCCTCTATGCATGACGATGACACGCTGCTTCACTATTATGTCAAGTATTAAATATTATGCTCTATAACTTGCTGAACATTGGAGCCAAAACTAGAACCTGGACCTTCTGACTCCAGTAAATAGCTGACCCAAGGTCATACAACTAGCTGGCAATAGCACCAGGACAGGAAAATAGGGATCTAGATTCCTGGTCCAGGATTCCAAGGAACTCTAAATTTCACATTATGTGCCCTGGAATTCTTATGTCACTCTTTGCTTCTCTGGTTAATCAAAACATGCCGCTCTGAATACATCCTATTCCTTTCCAGCTTCTGAAAATCAAGCCTCATTATCTGTGCTTGAAGCACTCTCTCCAGCAGCCACATAATAGGAGGAAAATGTTCCCGGTTTGGAAAGAGTACAATTTCTGATGCTAAATTGCTATGTGGAGCAGAGGGAAAAGTGCAGCTGGGTATTCATTAGTTGCGTTTATTCTAACGTATTGAAAACAGGAAAGAATATGTTGTAATTAATAAACTGATGCACGTGGCACAGGATTTGAAAGAGAACGCTTAGTGGATGAGAGGAGACATTAGCCCCAGTTAAGGTGGCACTATATCCTGTCTTCCTCTTAATTTCATTCTGCCTTTGGGGCAAGCTTTTAGAGGTGATATATCTATTTATGCCTACAGTTGTGAAAATGCAACATAGCTTTAAAAGTCCTTGATGGTGAAATCCTAAATGGCCACAAGGTGGAGACGTTATTTTATTAACATCTGCCTGTCATCTTTCTGTGCCTTTATTCTTGTTTGTATCTATGCTTCTATCTGTGTGTGGATTTATTTCTATTTTTCTGCGTCCCTTCTTTTTGTTCTCTGAGAGGGCACTGGGTATATAAGTCTTTATGCCTCCAATTTTTATTACTTTGGCATGAGGAACCTTCCTCTTCTGATGTAGATAGGCAACTGCTTTTCAACTTTTGAAAAGTTGGAAAGCTTTTCAACTTACTGTCATAGAGAGTTGTTTAGGACACATGTTAAATGACTTGTTCAGGGTCACATCCCAGTGCATGTGAAAGGAAGATTTTGGACCCAAGTCTTCCTGATTCAGTAGTTGACCTTCTACGCACTATGACACACTGCTTCTTGCTGTAACATAGTCCAGAATCATTCTTTATGCCTCTTTCCTTCAAAACCAGTGGGACCTTGAAAATATTATCTTACATCTGACTTGTAGTTGACAAAGCTCTTTCATATATACTGCCTCTTTTAATTCTCACAGCAACCATTTGAGGTAGAAAATGCAAGTGTCATTAGTTCTATTTTACAGATGAGAGAATTAAGGCCCAGAGACTTGAAACAGATACTTTTCATGATATTAAAAAAGGTCCCTCTAACCTTATTCTTGGTAGGGTTTTTAGCATAAACAAGTGTTGTACTTTATCAAAGGCTTTTTTATTTTTATTTTTTGCATCTATTTAGATAATTATGTGGTTTGGGGCATTTTAAATATCATTATGTTGATTCTTTTCCTAATGAACTGTCTTGAATCCTCTACTATAAATCCAACTTAGTCATAATGAATGGTTTTTAGATAAATTGTTGTAGTTTGATAGGATTTTATTTACAATTTTTAAATCAATAGCTACTAATAATATTGGTCTATAGTTCTTTGTTTCAGCCTTTTATCTTTTTTGTTTAGATAGTAGGGCTTTTTGTTGCCTTCTGTTGCTTTCTGTTTCTCTCTCCTCTTTTCTCTCTCCTTCTCTCACATAATTTATATAACAAGACCCAGAGACTTGAAACAACTTATCTAAGGTCACATAGCAAAATAGTGGCAGAGCTGTAACTTGATTTCAGATCTCCTGATTCCTAGTCCACCAAACTATGATGCCTCATTGAATGAGATCAGACTGTGGGTACTAAACTCAGGTGAGTGACATGCACCAGATCATGTCCAAGGACTCCTTTATCAAGTACCAAGGGCTAGACTAGCCAGGCCTCTACTTATAGTGGTAGAGAGAGCAGAGAAATGTCAAACTTTTAGAGTTTTCCTAATTTAGGTAGGAAGTAATTTTAACCCATAGGAAGCATCAATTTCATCAGCATTCAAAGTTAAGATTAAATAAGGTCTCTGGATGTCAGGACTTTGCATGCTAACCCCAGAGCTAGGAGAGACAGAATTAGCAGAAAAGAAAAATATATTGTTGGTAGGTCAATAAACATTTACTAAGCATCTCCTATGTGCCAGGCACTGTGGTGGGAATACAAAACCATGCAAAAGAGTTCCTGCTCTCAAGGAGCTCACAGTCTAAGAGAGATGGAGAGTTTCCATATTAGAAATTAAAAGATCTTAGTATTATGATAAGATAATACTATTTTATATACTTGCAGTGATCTCTTTTAAGGCTCTCAAAGACTCTCAGGCTTCACTGGACCACATTTTGAGAACTACTGGACTTGAGTATCTCTGAGGTCCCTTTTAAACATCCCATTAATTCTATTCACTTGATTATTTACTGAATCAAATTTTGTTTCGTCTTCCAAATGGTTTCAGTAGATTATAATGCTTTTCATTTCAATAGTACTTCAGAGTTTAAAAAGTGTTTTTCTCAGAACAACCTTAGGAAGTAGGTAGTGTAAATATCATTATCCCCATTTTACAGATGAGAAAATAGAGACTCTGAGCAGTTAAGTGACTGCAGTTAAGACTTGCAGGTCTTACAATTAATAGATAACTGAGACAAGATTCAAATCCAGCATCGAGCTCTTCTGACAGTGACTCAGAATGACTGGAATGTTTTATGTTTCTTGCTTTCTATTAAGACAAGAAACATCACTCTAAATTGTTCCTTACATATGTAGCTTATGATTTTCTTTTTTTATGAGTCAGAGGCCCTCACCAGGGAGAAAAACGCACACACTCCTCATTTTTGCCTGGAAGGTGCTGCTTTAAAATGTTGCCTTGTGCTTTAAAAAACAAAGTCTAGGTCTGAAGTTTGGCATCAGAGAGAGGAAGTAGTCTAGTACTGATTTTGAAGGGAAAAGAATGACTTTTCTTTTTTGACCCTATCAAAGCTAGCCTAATGCTCTTCTTTTACAAATGAGGAAACTGAGGTGTAGAGAGGTTGAAGTAACAGGACCAAATCAATTCTATAAATATTTATTAAACACCTACTATATGCCAGGCACTGTATTAAATAAGTCCTGGGGATACAAAAAGAGGTAAAAGACAATGGAGAGAAGGACAACATGCAATCAAATATATATAAGAACATATATATATACGCATATATGTTATTTATATTTCATATATACATATATATGAAGCTATATACAGGATAAATAGAAGACAATTGATAGAGAGAAGGCCCTAGAATTAAGAGGGGTTGGGGAAGGCTTCTTGTAGGAGGTGAGATTTTAGCTGGGACTTCAACAAAGTCAGGGAGGTCAGTAGTTGGGAGCAAAGGAAGGAGAATATTCCAGGTGTGAGGGACAGGCAGAGAGAGTGTCTGGAGCTGAGAGATGGAATGTCTTGTTCATGAAACATCCAGGAGAAAGTTACTGAATTGAAGAGTGTGTTTTGGGAAGAAAGTGGTAACAAGAGAGGGGGATAAGAAAGGGCTAGCTTATGAAGGATTTTAGACTCTGTTTCTTATGACTGTAGAACCATGACTCTTTCTACACAGGGCCACATTGTTAAGGTCACAACGTAGTAATAGAATCTGTATGAGAACAGAGGTTCTATGGGCTTCTAGGTGTAGGAAAAAACGTAACTTCATGTGTGAGCAGAGCTTTTAAGTGAACTTCAGGGAGGCTGAGATGGCCAAATCCAAATCATCTAGGAGCTTCCTCATCCCTCCCTAAGCATCATAGGTGTCTGTTTGGATAGCACTGTACCATCTAGGAGGTGACAAGTGGGAGCTTGGCTGGCTGGCCATCTGGGCTGGGGCATGGGGCAACCCCAAGTATTTTCCTCAGGCTTTCCGTGACTGGAGCTTCTCTTGGCTTATGAATCAGTGGATGGAAGGAAAATTACCTACTAACCTACAAATACCTGCAGGTGTTCTCTAATTCATTTTGGCTTTTTGCCTTTTCATTTTCATCTCTCACTTCCCTCCTACATCCGACCAAATCCTGCACAGGGCCACCAACTTAATCTTTCTAAATCTAAATTTCTGAATCTAATTTTTCTAAAAACTCAGGTTTCATCGGTTCGTCGGCCTTTCCTGATCAGCACTCTTCAATAGTTCCCCATTGCCCATGAGACAAAGTCTTCCTCCTGGCATAAAGATTCTTTAAGTTATACCTGCTACCTGTCTTCCTGACCTAATCTCCTATTGTTTTCCTATGCAAACTCTCTACTACAGCTTGTTTTATAATACAATTATATTCAGCAACTCTGTGTCCAGAACTCTGCCCTGGGTACCAGAGATAAGATATTTAGATAAGACATGATCCCTAACGAATCTTACAGTCTAGTAGGTAGGTAAGGCAATTCAATTAATCATTCAATTTGTAAGCACTTATTAAATACCTACTATGTGCAAGGCATATGGACAGAAAATGGAAATATACAATTTTATGTGATTAAGGCACTAAAGAGGGGCAAAAACAAAACCATTAGGTGAAGTCTGAGGAAGAAAACTATTGCCCCAAGTCAGATAATAGAAGGCTTCCTATAGGAGGAAGGATTTGAACTTTAAAGGAGAGGTCATTCATATTAACTGACATTGGTTAAATGTCTGCCAAGTCTGCAGAGCACTTTCCAATACATGATCTCATTTGAGACCAATAACAATGCTGTGGTTTGATACCCTAGTTCTTATGAATCTCATAGTAGAGATGAGGAAATGGAGAGGCAACGACTTGGCAATGATTGCACACCTAGAAGAGTGAGAAGTGAAATTTGAGCTTAAGCCCGCAGTTTTTTTCATGGCCTGCTGCTGCCTTATAGGAGTTAAAGCTGGGCCAAATCTTGAGGTCACTTAAACCAGTCCTCACAATTTACAAATGGGTGAATTGATTTTGAGAAAGGCTAAATGACTTAATATTAATTAAGCACTGGATTTGAATCTAGGTCTTCTGGTCCAAAGCATAGGATCATAATTTAGTGCTTTTTTAAAATCATGTGAGGTCAAGTTGAAACTGAACATGTTTTCTGTAAGAGAGGAAGGGTATTCCAGGAAGTACACAATGAAGGAAGTCTCGGAATGACAAATTAACCAGACCCAGAGCAGAGGACTCAGAAGCCCAAGGTTCCAGGGATTATGGCTGAGGAAAGCAGAGGCCATGCTATGGGAGTATCAACACAATCAAACCAGAGGAAGAAAAGAGTCTGAGGTACAGGAAGGGGAAGACAGATTGGGAAACTGGTCTGAAGAAGTCAGAAGAGCTGGGAAGTTTAGTGAAAAGAACAAAGGAATTGGTTTCAGAAGTCCAGGTTCAAGTTCTAGTTCTTCCCCTTACCAGATATGTGACCTTGGGCAAATCATTTCACTTTTGTGGGCTTCAGTTTCCTTATGTATACAATGGAACTAAACTAGAAAAAAATGTAATATCCTTCCCAGCTTTAATATTTTGTGGCCCTGAGAGGAGAGAGAGGGAGAGGGAGACGGGGGTGGGGGGGGGATTAGGGGGAGGAGGGAGGGAGAAAACAGAAGTCAGTAGACATGTGGACATGTGGTCATCATGGCATCAGGTCAGAATTGCATTCAAGGCTAAGAAGCTATGTGCATTAATATCTTCTTAAAGCCTTGTAAGGTTCTGGAGTTGCTGCCCTCCAAAAGCTCTTAAAAGAGCACAGAATCTGACAGAATGTGTTGGGAAACACTGCAGGCCAAAGGAGGCTTCTTTGGAAAACTTTAGAAACAAGGGTCAGAGAGTTTTGTTGTTGTTGAGTTGTTTTCCAGTCTTGTCTGACTCTTTGTGACCCCATCTGGGGTTTTCTGGCCAAAGTTACTGCAGTGGTTTGCCACTTCCTTCCGTTGCTTATTTCACAGATGAGGAAACTGAGGCAAGCAGGGTTAAGTGACTTGTTCAGGGTCATACAGCTAGTAAGTGTCTGAGGCCAGATTTAAACTCAGGAAAATAAATCTCCCTGACTCCAGGTCTGGCACTGTATCCACTGTACCACCTAGCTGCCCTGAGAGTCTGGGGGTAACTTACATGCAGGTCAGTTTGAAAGTAAGAGCATGGATGTGATGACTTCCTGTTCATTATCCTCAATCCCTTGAGGCTAGACTTGGTGTTAAAGTCTTTACCATAATCTAGTACAGTGGGTTGTATAGTTAGGCCATTTCCAAAGTTCCAACACCTTTAAAGCCCAGCATTGGCCTGAAAGTAGAGGAGTACTTTGGACTACAAATTAATTTCATTCTTTGAAGTGAAATAGCATCTATATGATACTTTGCAAACCAAAGTGCTATAAAAATATGAAATATTTTATTACTAATCTCATTCTCATTTCGTTGTTTTTTTAAATTTTTTCCCTTGGGAAGGGAACACTATTGAATGTGACTGCAAATATCAAAACCCTCTAGAGACTAAATAAGATGCATAAAGCTACAGCCTACACATCATTTATCTCCAAGAGCCGAATGCCTCTTGTAATAATGATGATAATGAAGATAGTAAATAATATTAATCCCTTGTATTTACATTGAATTTTAGACTTTCCAAAAAGTTTTCCAAGAGGCCCAGTATCCCAAAAGATCCTTAAAACATCCCTATGAAGTAGGAAGCCTATGCTTTCTTATTAACTAATTTTGACTGTAAGGAAAATGAGACTGAGAGAGGTTGTTGAGATTTGGAGCAGCATAATGGACCTCGAGAGAAGAAGGAGAAGAAAAAGAAGAGAAGAAGAAGGAGGAGGAGGAAGAGGACAAGGAGGGGAACAAGGGGTTAGGGGGAGGAGAAGGGAGAGAAGATGAGGAGGAAAAAGCAGCCTTTACTAAATACCTACTGTGAGCCAGGCCCTCTGCTAAATGTTGGAGATAAAAATAAAGGCAAAAGATAGAGCCTGCTTTCAAAGCTCTCATGGTCTAATGGGAGAGAGAACATGCAAGAACTATATACAAAGAAAATACATACAGGAGATACCGGAGAAAATCATAGAGACCTGAATTCAGATTCCAACTCTGAGAAACCCAACCTTAGTCAGTTTTACCATCTACGTGTTTTACATTTTACATGTTTACAATTACATAATGATCTTCTATCATTGTGAAGATACTTTATAAAGTGTACTCTATGTATCATGCTTTGTAAAGTATAATATGCTATATAAATGGGGGCTATTGGCTCACTTCTGACTTACCAATGTCAAATAGCTAACTAGTAACAGAATTAATACTAGAACTCATATCTTCCTGACTGATTTTACAGCCCTGCACGCTATAGCCCACATGGAATATACTTCTTTACTTTCCAAATAATTAGCATCTTTGATTAATCAACCAACAAGCAACTATCGGCCACTTACTATATGCTCACCACTATTAGGTTCTGTGTGGGGGAGGGAGGGAAAGGGGGAAAAGGTAAAAGAGGAGAAAAAGCTGGCATTCTTGCTCTCAAGGAGTTATAGTTAGTTATAAGACTAACAGACCTGAAACAACAATAAGCCATAAAAATGTACAAGAAAATGTATAATTAAGCACTAACTTGTGTAGGATCTTCAATGCCCCAATTTTCTTCAGAGGATAGGAAATAAAGACTGATGTAATAAATTGTCAGGAAAAGTTTCACAGTGGAGGCAGACCTAACAGAGTAACCTCCTTGAGGACAGTGACTGTTGGATTATCTTCTTTGGGTCTTGAGTTCCTGACTCACAGTAGGAGCCTAATAAATGCGTGTTGGTTGATTTACTGATTGCTAAATAGGTGGTTGAAGAGGAAGAGGATCAAGATTAGAATGGAGGTGGTTATGAGCATGATATGTCTGTGAGAGAATGATGTGATCAGTCTGGTTGAAGATGAGGGATATGTTGTACTCCTGAGGGGCTGAGGCAGCAGGGGCCCAGAGTACACATACTCCTGAGAGGTTGGACAGAGGAGGGGGCATTGCATTTTGTAGGCAATGGGCAGTCACTGAATGGTTTTCTATATAACCTTTCTTTATTGAAGAGAGCTGCCCTTTAGTTATTTTGCTATATGTTTTTTAAATGTTTTCAATTACTTTTTCTATTATCAAGTGTTCTTTTTCTCCTCTCATACACTAAAAAGAAAGGAAGAAAGAAAAGAGAGAAAATGAAAGAAATGAAAAGAACCCTTGTAAGCACAGTCAAACAAAATGTATCCCCAAATTAGTCATGACCAAAAATGAATTTCTTATTCTGCATCTCTGTCTTCTACTTACTTTATGGTGAAGAGCTAGAGGTTTTCCCTCCTCTACACTTGGAGAATGTATGGGGTATAATGCATAAGAAGTACAGAGGAGGAAAATGTAAGGACTTTACCTCAGTGATCACATCCATTAAAGTCTTTAAGCACTTGTGTACATATGCACATATGTACACACACATATGTCTTGTTTTCCCAAACAAGATTTTGAATACTGTTTTTCTAACTATGTTTTAGCCTTCTGGAATCCTTGTGAAGTGGTGGGGGGTAGGTATTATCACCCTAATTTTTCAGATGAAGAAAGAGGAACAGAATGGTAAATGACATAGCTAGTTGGTGTTAATTTCTACATTGTTGAAATAACAGCATCTCAGATGTGAAAGGAACCAAATATTGAACATCACAGGATCAAAGACCAAATTCAACAGCATCCTACTTACTACACATCACCTTACAAGATAACAAGAATCTATTAATTACTTTAATTTGGGTCTAGTTATCAAACCATTTTTGAACACTTAACTACATTATCATCTATCTATCATCTCTCCGTTCTTTCTACCAGGATACTGCCGTGTAGAAATGGTCAAATACCTTCCTGAAATGTAGGTATACTATGTCTGTGGACTTTCCTCTGATCTATAGTCTAATAACTGTCAAAAGAGAAAATGAAATTATTTTGACATTACTTTGTGATGGTGAACACCATTCATAATCTCACAAATCATACTTCAAATAAACCATTTGAATATTTTGCTGAGCATTGGTCTTATAGTTTACTTATACCAACCTCTCCCCTCTTTCAAAAATTGAGATGTAGCTTACCCTGCTCCAGTGCTGGAGGTAAAAATAAAGGCAAAAGACAGTTCTTAATTTCAAGGAACTCATGGTCTAATGGGGAAGACAACATGCAACAAGACACATAGAAGAGAAACTGGAGAAAGTCACAGAGCCCTGAATTCACATTCCAACTCTGAGACATACAACCTGTGAGACTTAGGGAAAATCACTTAATCACTCTCAGAGCCTCAGTTTCCCCATCTAGAAAATTTTATAATCATAAAACAATCTTATAGCAGTGTTTTGAAGAAAGCACTTTGTAAAGTACAATGTGCCATATAAATATGAGTTATTACTAAGTTACCTGACAATTTCAAACAACTGGCAAGTGATAGAATCAGGACAAGAACCCTTGAAAAGGGTGAGTGATCACATCACTAAGACAGAAGATTCACTAAAGTGTTTAAGCACTGTTTAAGTCCTATTGACTAGAACCCAAGTTTGCCCTCTTATCTACCAACATTTACTTTTCCACACCAAGTAAATCAATCAATCAATCCATCAGCATTCATTTAGCTCCTACTTGGTGCCAGGCACCTTTGCCAGGTGCTGGGGACACAAAAACAAAAGTGAGACAATCCCCAACATCAAATTGCTTTCCTTCCAGTGGGGGATGGGGTAGATGGTAGAGAGGTAGAACACGTTCACCGGTGAATAGATGCCGGATATTCACAAATAAGGCAAAGTGATTGGGGTGAGAGGGTATCACTAAACATGGGGAGAGGAAAGGCCTCTTGAATGAGCTGAACTTTGAAGAGGGTGAGGGGTTCCAAGAAGCAGAGGTGAGTCGGGACAGTGTTTCACATTTAGGGGACTGGCAGCTTGTGCTGTGTCAGGACGATTTTATTCTCTTTGCCATGAAACTAGATCCCTTCTTCTCCGAAGCTCTGTTCAAGCTTTGTCATAGAATCTTCCCTGACAAACTACATCTGGTTTTGATTGTCTATTCATCTCAGCAAAATGCAAACCCCAGCACACTGATGATCAGCTTGGGAAAGATGCAACAGTTCTTTTCCTTTTGACTGTGAGATCCTGGACATATCCTTGATATGTAGCCTCAAGGCCACATGTAACCCACATGTAGGCCCTTACAGGGGTTCCCCACCCCTGTAAGGTAGGACTCAGGCCTTCTTTCGCAGCATCCCCCATGGTCATCATTGGTCATAGGCTTTTGAATTGGAAGGCCCTTCAGAGATCAGTGCCTGGTACAGAGCTCTTTACTTTCTCATTGATAGAGGAAGGTCAAAGTTGAGAACCTCCAGAGAACAAAAACTGGGGAACCACTTGGTTTTGGTAGCATAGCCATATGACTTGGTGACTGACTTTCTTAGTTTCTCAGGCTATTTCTGTCCTTCCATGCTGTATATGTCCATATGATTGACACTTAAGATCAGTAAGCAGAAAGCAAGAGAAAGATTTCTTTGTATTGAATATTTTCTGGGGTAAGGTCAGATATTTTTAGTCCTAGAATTCTATAGCTAGACTGGAATCTTAAAAAGTCAACTCGACTATTCCTCTGCCTTCAGGAAGGATTACAAGGAAACTCTCTCAACAGATGGACATCTCTCTTGGATCTGAAAACTCGCAGTTTCTGTTTTGATATAAACATTGATCAACAGGTGACTCAATAGCCCAGAAAATAGTTTTGATCTGGAGGTGCCAAACCCCTTATGATCCACCCTCTGTCACTGTAACAGGCTTATGTACTGGGGAGAGTCACTCTGTGCTCTCTCAAATGGAATTGTCCATCAATTGGGAAATGGCTGAAAAAATTATGACATATGAATGTAATGGAATACTATTATGCCAGAAGAAAGGATAAAATAAATGGTTTTAGTCTGGGAAGACTTGCATGAGCTGATACAGAATAAGATGGTCAGAACAGGGGAACACTATATATACATAATTATAATACTATACAAACAGCTTTGAGAATCCTAAGAATTCTGATCAATGCATTGACCAACTTAATGGACCAATTAGTCCAGAGGACTGATGTTGAAGTATGTTACCCCATCTCTTTACAAAGAGATGATGGACTCAGTACGGAATGAGAAATGTGTTTTTTGGATATGACTAACGCAAGATTTTGGTTTGCTTCACTATACATATTTGTTACGAGGAGTTTTCTTTTTCTTTTTTAAAGGTTGGAGGTGGGAGAAAGTGAAAAATAATTTTTGATAATTTAAAAAATAATTTTAAAAACTTCCATGTTTCCTGGGGTTATCTGAGGGCAGAAATGAATCATATACATGGACCACAGGTTATGTGTTCTATTGAACTGCTAGGTAAGAACCAAACAGATTCCTGTCCTTGCATGGAACATCTTGCCTCAAGAGAAAGCACTGTATTCCACGCAATATGGTACCAAGCTAAGACTGGCCCATGGCAAAATTGTGAAGTTTGTCATTGGTATCATTTAGCTTCTATTTCATTGCCTTACTTCTTTCATGTGGTCCTTACTCCTACAACCATCCCCTTTTCCCTTCCTCACCCCATAATTGTCCCCTCCAAATTTGGCAAAAGGAATAGGTAGGTTTAGCCTATGGTTGGTGAAGAATGCTAACCTGAATAATTTTCTAACTCATCTAATCATCTATGTTAACCTTATCTAGTTAGTAATGGGGACATGTTGCAGATTTTTGAGAAAGATAGTAGGAAGTTTTTTGTTTTGATTTCTGTTTTCATTGTTTGTTTTTGTTTTGAGCAAACTTAGTCTTGAGTTAGGATGCAGAAAGGAGTGGTAGAAGGAAGAGGCTGGAGGTAGATTAGGACACAGGTTTCTATTATATTTACATATTCTAGTTCCTTCTAACTCAGTCATGCCTTCCTCAGAGAGATGTTGTAAGGCTTGAGTGAAATTACCTACATAAAGTGCTTTGTAAGCTTCTCTGCCTATTACAGTTCTTTTTTAAAATGCCACCCAAAGAAGTAATGGGGTCAAGCAGTAAAGAATGCTGGACTGCAAGTTGGGAGACCTAGCTTCTAGCTCTGACAAAATGATGAGTGACTGTGGACAAATTGCTTAAACTTACTAAGACTTGGTATCCTCTGTAGTTAAATGAGGTGGATATCTGCCTTATCTACTTTATAAGGCTATTGTACTATTTAAAATGAGATAATTTATGTTAAACTCTCTTGAAAATTGTCAAATACTTTATACAGTTATATATGATTATGTAACATTTATATAAATAGTGAAAAATCTATTAACATTTCCACAGTTAATATTTTACCAAGGTTCAAGACTTTCCTCCCTGGGCTCCATTAAATTGTCTAATTTACTAATGTACTAAATTTCTGTGAGTTAACCCACTTTTCAGTCATGCTGGGTAAAGATTTCTATTACTGGTACAGAAACTAACCCTGAAGACTATTAGAATCATATTTCTTAAACTAAACTTTAAAGAGCTTGATACTTTGGCTAGGAAGACTCAGTCTCTCATATACCTTCCCCCCTTTACTTTCTCTCTCAGTTTCACAGACAGGGGTCTAGGCAGGGTGCTATTGAATGATTAACTTCTACAAGATGCTACCTGGGCTCATTCCCAAGCTACACAAATCAGCCACTTGATTACCTAGGATTCAGTGTGTCCATAATGGGCCCCATCTAGTTAGGATTAGGAACAGGGATAAGGACTGAACTTAGTATATTGCTGGGCTCACAGTGGGTGCTCAGTCAATATGTGATGATAGAATAATCAATTTCCCTCTGTTCCTTTAAAAAAAAGTATAGAAGATTTAGCTGTGTTTATGTTATATCTGTCTTTATCTCTTTTGCCTCCATTCATTTCTAAATTTCTCAGGGGGCAAGGGTTATACCTAATTGCACTTAAAAAATTCAAGTACCAAGAAGGGTTCCATTCATTTCTTGGGTCCTTAAAACATTGGTTAATTAGGATACTGTTATAAAAATTGAATTACTTTGCTCTTTATACTCCAACACTTGGGGATTTCTAGTCTAGTTTTTAAATCTTTTATAATAGAAGTGTTCTAGAAAACATGGTGTGAAAGGGAGAGGAGAAAAAGAGAGGAAGAAAGAGTAAGAAAGAGGAGAAGGGGAAAGGGAGAGAAGGAGAGAGAAAAGAAAAAGAAGAGGAGGAGGAGGGAGAGGAGATGGGAAGAGAGGGGAAGAGGGAGAGGGAGAGGCAGAAAGAAGAACTTTTGAACAGTGTGATTTCATTAGCAGAGTAGAGAATTTCCAATGAGGAAATTCTGTCTACAAATGCATATGGGCATCTGCTCCTGGGGCACTGAGAAGTTTAATGATGTTCACAATCACACAGCAATGGACTTCTGAAACTAGAGCGGAAAAAAGGTCCGTCTATCACAAACTGCTCAGGATTTATTCTGAGATGGATAATAAACATTATGTTTGTTGAGGTTCTACCTTCTCCTCAATGTTAAAATCAAACCAAAACCAAATTTAAACACAGAGTTGAAAGGAATCCCAGAGTCCATCTAGTGTAATACCTTCATTTTACAGATAAGCAAACAAAAGATTTTGGGAAATGAAGTGACTTGCCCAAGGAGGAGACATTATAGCAGGACTTGAACCCAGGTCTGTTGACTACAGAGTCAGAATTCTTTCCATGGTATTCTACTAGCTCATGCCTCATCAGGAAGGAGTTTCTGAAACCTGAAGTTTCTTCGGCTCCTAAGAGACACCAGCAAACTCCCCCGGGTCAAGAGACGGGTTACTTGATGTATTGCTTCATGCTCTATTTCAAAGAAAACTTCTAAAAATACTTAGGAAATGTCACTGGGGGTGCTGGGATGAAATTCAGAGCAGAAAAGAAAAGGCAAGCAAGACAAACTAGGCTTCCAAAGAAAATTGAAGCTCTGGAGAGCCTTCAGCCATGTTGATTTATATTTAACCATTTTTTTGAGATTGAAGTCTTGATTAGCTCAGTCCTCTCAAGTTCTCCTTCAGTTCTGATTTATGGGGAAGCCAGGCCAGAGCAAAATGAAAGCTAAATGAGGTGTTCTTTAAAATTACCTTGGAGCACTTGGAGGAGGGAAGGAAAACTGACAAGGAGACTCAAAGGTAGGTGATGAGATGGGCTTCTGAAACCCCAATCTTGGGGACAGGAGATGACTGTGGGCAGAGGGACGGGAGGAGGGGCCTGGATTGCAAGGCCCCACATCGCAGTCCTGCAGGCACTCTGGCCTGGGATTCCAACAGTATTGAGCTCAGCTAGCAAAGGATGCCTTTGTGATTTTCAGGGACTTTTTAACAAATCTGAGGAACTTTTTCAGCATAGGGAGGAATGATAAAGATGACAATGTGGTGGGATTCAAAACTTATTCTGCCCAGTCAATGGAGGGGTTCTATACTACAGGTGATAGAGAGGTAACAGTCTCCTCTGTTCTGCCAAGTGAGCAGCAAACTAAAAGGACCACCTGTCCTTTTCTCTCAAGTGGAGTGTGAGCTAAGTTAGTACCTTCTCCCACCCCACTTTCATTACTTTGCTCCCCTGCCCCGGACCTCAAGGTAGATGTCTAATGACTTCTGAGATGACCTTTGACATTCTGACTTTTCTGTGGTTACTTCCTCCACTATTCTACATAAACGTCTCATTTTTTTCATTGTATTTCTCCCATAAACACAATCTCATTTCTGATTTTTCTTATTACATTCCTCAAATCTTCTCTTTCCTGCCCCATACTTCTCCCATCCTCTGTATCCTTCAAAGCCCAGTGTAAGTTTCACCTTCTTTATGAAATTTTATCTGATCACCCCTGGTCTTGCTTCTCTTTTCTTCTCTGAGCTTCTCAGTCAGCACCAAGGGTCTGAAAGGCATTTGGGTGGTATAGTGGATAGGTTGCTAGGCCTGAAATCAAGAAGACTGACCTTCTTGAGTTCAAATCTGGTCTCAGACACTAGCTGTGTGACTCTGGGCAAGTCATTTCACCCTGTTTGCTTAAGTTCCCTCCTATGTAAAATGAGCTGGAGAAGAAATGGCAAATTACCCTAATATGTTTGCCAAGAAAACCCAAAGTAGAGTCACAAAGAGTCTGATGTGACTAAAATGACAAGCAAATACTTATGGACTGATTGATCTGTTCACTTATTGGTGACTCATTTATACCAATTTGATTTCACCCAAAGGATTCTCTCATTTTTGTTTCCGTTTTGTTATTTTCAGAGGTGTGATGGAGTCAGCTGAACCCACTCCAGAGGCAGTTGTTAAATTTTCAATGTGAGCATTTATATCTTGGAAACTGGCAAATGCTACAAATCAGGACTATTGTTTGTTGATTGTCTAGACTTAAGTGATGAAGAAAATGTTAATGATATAGATTGTTTAAAAATATATCATGCATACATTCTCTCCCCAAAGAGTCAGTCATTAAACATTTACCAGCACCCTCCTGGCTATGTTGAAACTAATTGTTTAGTCAGTAAAAATATCCACTCCTCTTTGAACCTGTTTATATTTTGGTCTGATTTTTTGGAGTATTTTAAGGATCTTTGGTTAAATCACCATGGGTCCTCCCATCACTGATGCCTATCACAATCCCTTTGTTACTTAGTAGAGGGTCCTCAAGACTGTGACCAAAATATTCATCATCCTGTGCTCAACCTGTTGATAAACCTCTTGGGATTTAGCCAAGCTGGTCTAAAGAGTATGGATGCACAAGTCAACACTAGGCTGCCATACTACGCCTTTTTTTTCTTTTTTTCTTCCTCCACCTTTTATTGGAAGACTGTTAAAATAGTAATCAGACAAACAATAAAGTAGTCTAATTTTCTTTCTAGATAGTTAGCACTGAAGAGCATCACTAAAACAATCATCAGACAGCAATCATTGTCTCCATAAGTAGCCAAGACAAATTAAACGAATATATCTGGCACCAATAATCACTGTTCCTGGACAAGTCTACAAGCCTAACAAAAATTGTCTAAACATAAGACAGCTAATGAAGAATGTGTTTTAAACATCTTAAAATAGGTACTTCTGTAGTAATGCAAATAATCACTCATACTTATCTTTCTATATTTTTGTTGCAGAAAACCATTTTGAGAAATGGCTAATTTGTATACAAAATGTTATTCTTAAATTTCCTGCCTCTTGGTTGGCACCAGCGTCACAACCATTCAAGAAAGGATTAAGAACTGAAGCTCTAAAGATGAAGCATACTTAACGACCTGATGTATGGGGTTACTAGAGGACTCAAAATATCTCTTAAGAAATCTGTTCTCTTACTGTTACAAAGTTGGGGGTAGTGAGGGGCTGCTATGCAATTGATCTTCCAAGTATTTTCTGGTTTTCCCTTTTCTTTGTGACACACAAAGGGAGATGAAATGAACAGAGCTTTTTTTTTTTAAAGCAAAATAGCCATTTATTCAGCCTCTCATCATGCCAAAAATATTCTGTGCATTAAAATACTACAGTTAGAACACCCTTTATAGCAGGCACAATGGACATTAAATTATATTTCATGTATCTGATTATAAAAGTGAGAAGTAAAAATGACTTCCTGGTTCCTTTTAACATCACTGGTAAACATAATTCAACAGCAGACATTTGAGGCATCCCATCTTAGTAAAATATACCACAGGAATATCAGTTGTGTTGGTTTTACTTTACTTTAATCAATGTCTTAAATTTAATATTAATAAAGACAATAAACTTTTTAAATGGTATATTTACTGAGATTGCAGCAGTATTCTTATGTAATCAGACATATAGCATACTATTCCTGCCATTTAATATGCTCTGAGCAAATCATCTTCAAGATGAAAACGGCTTTTTACATGCTAAGTATTTTCATCAAGTGTGCAATTAAACACAGTTAATGAATTTATTATAGCAAGAATAAGGAATTACACACTTGAAACAATGCAGCCAGAACATAATTCATAAAAAAAAATAATGATCACTGGTTACAGTAGAATTTCCCTGGCTAGTTAAAACTTAAACTATAAAACATGCAAAATATTTCAGAATATTTTAGCTATCTATAAAAAAAATCCAATCCAGTGCCTCTGAAATGATTCTCTCCAAAGTATAACCAAATTAATCCAAATTATATAACATTTTACTGCTAAAAATATTCAAAAGATGGAAGTGGAGGTAAGTTTTCAAGGTTTTGGAGCTCACTCATTTGCCAAGTGCTGTGTTTCTTTGCTATTTGAAGCAGCTAGCAGACAGTCAAGCTCCAGAATGCCTCATTTACTAAGTTCAGCAAAGGGACAGACTACAACCAACCAGCCTCCCTGGGAAGCACGGTGTCTGCCCAACTGAAAGAGGATGTGCAAGGGTCAGAAGGCACACTATTCAGCTAGCCCCACCACATCACACCTCTTCCCCTAGGTAAACAAAAAATAATATACGTCTACAAAAGTAAAGATTTTGAGGGCATTAATGTCATGCCCTTGCTTCAAAAAGACCATCTGTAGTTATCTGGGTATCTCTGATTTGTCGCTTTAAATGCATCTTTAGAATGTGTATTATCTCCCAGATCTAAAAAGTCTGGGGAGGAAAAACCAGACCAAACAAAGAAGGTGAATAATGCACCCCATGCAATAAGCAGCAGGCAACAATCATGGCCTTGTTCCACCTGAAGCCTCAGGCTCTAAAAACACATTTGGATTGCTATCCAAAATTTGTCTGGAAGTTTCACAGTTGAAGTTTTCTTCAGACATTGCACTTTCTGGCAGGGAGATCTTGGGGGTCCCGGGGTAATGCCACCTCTGGTCCTGATGCAGCTACTTTCTTTTTTTTCTTCTTGCCATGCTTCTTGCACTTCTTTTTCTTTGTTGTCTTCTCCATGATCTTCTCTTGCTCCTCACTGTTTTTCTTTTTCCTTGCTTGTGCCTTTTATATACAATTTGATTCTGATAAAGATTCAGATGACACAGGTTTATCTTCAGAATTTATCTCCTTTCTTTTCTTCCTCAGACTTTTGATGTCTTTTTCTGTCTCATATTCATGTTTCAACTTCCTTTTCTTCTTAATGCTAACCTTATTATCTGATTCAGATTCTGATATGAAGCATTTGGAAGATCTATGTGAATAACATTTCTTTTTTCTTCTTTTTTCCCTTTGTTTCTTATCCTCCTCTTCCAAATCTGAAGAACTGCTAGAAGAATCAGAGCTTGATGAAGATGAGGATGAAGACCTACCAGATTTCTTTTTTTCTTTGATGAACTCTCACTTCTGCCTAACAATTTCTTGCTGTGTTTTTCCAGTTCTCTTTTTCAGTTCTCATTCATTTTTTCTTCGAATTCAGCTAATGCCTTGGAGTCTTTCTTTTTTCTTTTCCAGCTGTTCTTTCAGTTCTTTACATGTGGGCCTTGGCTGATTCAGATTATCCTGTATTGTGGGTGCCTCAGATCAAGCCCCTTGAGATCTGGCCATGGCTACGAGATGCATAGAAGCCATCTGGTTGTTTTTCTTGTCCATGGTGCCTGGCGGCTGCCTCTGCTACTGTTTAGCTGAGAGGACCGAGAGGTGTGGGCGATGGTGATGGGGTGGCTCCAGCGGAAGTGGTGGCAGCTGCTCCTCCTTTCCATAATAAGCTTTTCTAGCCAGATTGTACTTGCCAGAGCACATGATCTCCTTCCATAGCTCCCAGTCACTTCCATGCCATGACAAGGCATAAGAGTAGGACTCCAGCAAAGGAAGAATTTCTATGATACATTTTTATCTGTTTGGGTTAAAATCTCTTTCTTTTCTGATATAAACCTGTCTTCCACATGCCCCCTTTGAGAAGAGAGTATAGTAGAGTAGAATAAGCACTCCTGTGGAAGGAGGAGGATGGGTTCAAATCCAAACTCTAAAATTTACCAACCATGTAAAGGTAGGCAAGTTACTTGACCTCCCAGGGGCTCTATTAATTTTATGGTGTCTGTAAGAAGGTTGGACTGCATCAAGGGTTCTTAACTTTTGTTTTATGAATTCCATTGACAATTTGTGAAACCTACTGATATCTTCTTTGAATAATGTTTTGTTGCCTACATTATAATAGAAGGAAACACCAAATTTCAGTTAATGAATATAAAGATGTAATCTTTTTTTGTTCCATCCAAGGTCATGGACTTCCTGAAACCCATCCATTGACTCTCAACCCAAAGGAAGGAATCTCTTGATCAGATGATCTCCAAAGTCCATTCCAGATCTAATACCCAGTAAATCTGGAATCTGGCTCTGCCATCGACTAAATAAGTAACCTGAGGAAAGAAAAGGGGCATAACCCTCTAGGGCTTCAGCTTCCCTTATCTGTAAAATTAGGAGATTGATTTCTTAGGTTCATTTCAATTACTACCAATTCATGGTTCCTCGAGCTTCTCCTTTTACCCACCTTTTACTATATATATAGCCCATTATTAGTCAAGTATTCTGTTTTTCTCTTCAGTACAAAATCCAGAAGTTATTTAGTTCATTTTATAATGTGGGCTGTCAGCATCTCTTACAACAGAGCTGTCAATCTACCTGTCACATGGACTAAATCAGATTAAAGTGAACTTAGGAAATAGTTAACAAAATATATTGAAAATATAATACAACATAGATAATGTTAATTTGTGGTTTTCTAAGACAATATTCAGCCCCCAGCTATCTGTTTCTATTTGAGTTTGACACTGCTGTCTTACAAATCTGCTGATTATTTCCAATTTATCCTGTATATAGCTTGTCTGTACATAGATGTTTGTGTGTTTTATCCCCATCAGATGTGAACTCCTTGAGAGGACTAGCATTTGCCTTTCTTTGTATCCCCGGCATTTAGCACAATAGTGTCTAGCACAATAGCAAATACTTAATAAATGTTTATGAACTGACTGACATCTAACCTCTATTTGAAGATCTCTGCTGATGGGGAATTTACCTCATCATAAGGCAGTTCATTTAACATTTGAATAATGTGCATAGAAGGGGCAGCTAGGTGATGCAGTGGATAGAGCACCAGTGCAGGAGTCAGGAGGACCTGAGTTCAAATCTCACCTCAGACACTTGACACTCACTAGTTGTGTGACCTTGGGCAAGTCACTTAACCCCAACTGCCTCATCCTGGGTCATCTCCAGTCATCCTGATAAATACCTGGTCACTGGATTCAGATGGCTCTGGAGGAGAAGTGAGGCTGGTGACCTGCATAGCCCTTCCTCACTCAAAGCAAAGTCAAGTGCAAGTCATGTCATTATTTCTCTGATGGCATGGTCTTCTTTGGCAATGAAGGACGAACACACATACACTCTATGTGCGTAGAGCACTGAAATTGGAGTCGGAGATCTGGGATCAACTTCTGAGACAGGTATTAGTTGTGTGATCATGGATAAGTCACTCACCCTCTCCCAGCCTCAATTTTCCCATCTGTAAAATGGGGATAATAACAGCACAAGATTATTGTGAGGATCAAATTAGATAACACATGCAGAAAACTTTGCAAACCTTAAAATGCTACATAAATGCTTTCTATTAGTATTACTACTTCTACTAGTGATACAGTTACTACTAGTATTACTACTACTACTACTACTACTACTACTAAGCTATTACTATTTTTCTAACACCAAATCAAATCAAAATCTGCCTCTGTTACTTCCACTCATTTTTTACTGGCTCTGCTGTAGTATTTCAAGGAAAGTAATAACAACTCATACTCTAGTACTACTTTAATGGTTTCAAATAATTTTTTCCCAACTATATTGTGAGGTAGGTAGTACATATATTGCTATTCCCATTTTGCTTATGAAGAAGTGGAAGATCAGAGATTAAGTGATTTGCCCATGGATACACATCTATTATATGTTGGAGTCCAGATCAGAACCCAGGCCCCCATGCCCAGTCCAGTGCTTTCTCTAGTGTCCTATATTGTTAGGCTATCCTTTGACTATAATGATGATGCTACTGTCCCACCATCCAAAGGATATGGACTTTGATTTGTTTACCTAGTAGGGAGAATTGCACTGAGTCATTCACACTGTCTTCCTCGTAACTGGGGCACTAATTAGCACAATGGTTCATCAGACTTAGAAGCACAATTCACAACAAAGAAGCAGTAAAATAAAGCCAAAAGGACCACATGACAACATGACTCAAAGCCTTGGGTCTCAAGAGCACTGTGCTCCAACCAGCTTCAGACCACAGTTCCATGGTTTAACATGATTTTTTCCCATTAGACATGAGAGAATTCAGCCATCCCAGAAGGCTACTTTGCCCCTCTTGTTTCTCATGTGAGCCCAGACTTTCACTGGCTCTAAGTCTGAGCTGTCCAATGCTACGATAAGCATCACATGTTTGGAGGATAATAAGCAGACTATTTGACTGCAGCAGAGTATGTGTTGGGGAGTGGTGGGACAGTGGGACAGAAAGATAGGTTAAGACTGTGGTAAGCTTTGAATGCCAAGCTATACAGTTTGGGGTATTTTTCAAGTGATAAAGTAGTCCTTATAGATGTAAACCACCCTCAGAAATATATTCAGGGTCAGAACTCTCCAAAGGACAGGGAGGTACTTGTCTAGGAAACTGCTGGAAACACAGTCTTTTTCACTTTTTTCTGAAGGAAGGGAATAGCTATGGTTTTGGCCTTCTGGAATGTGTCCAGTGTTTGGTGCCAAAGGAATGAGTCTGGTTTTCTTTGTAAATGTCACTCAAATCTAGCTGTGCTAAGTGGTACCATGTAGGCCTAAAGGATTCCCCCTTTTCAGAGTAGCTACCATTCCCAAAGGGCAGCAGGTATACCCTGTACAATCCAGAACAGCACACTTCAAGTCACTAGATAGCATTAAGCCAAAACTAACAGCCTGTGATATATTCCCAACTCAACAAGGAAACATTTTTATCGATTCAGAAATCAATGGCTATGCATCATTGGTAGCTCTTATAGCAATACTGCTGATGTTCCTCTGGCTCTGGCAGGAAAGAGAGATTGACAAATGTGGTTTGCCTTGGTAGTCTTGCCCTTGAACTTGAGAGAAGGCACTGAGTCCAAAAGAGAGAGAAATAATCCAAATTTTTCAGAACTTTTATAGAACTACAGAATTTTATAGAACAAATCCTTTTGATGGACTTGTTCTGTAAAATTTGGATTTGGTCAGAAGGCCACATTTAAAGATTTAGAAGGCCATACGTGGCCTTCAGGCTTCAAGTTCTCCACCTCTGGTCTAGATTCTAGTCCTGAGTTTTTTTGCTAACCACATGACTTAATATAAGTGACTTAATATAAGAGAATAAATTGCTTATTCTCAATGAGGCTCAGTTTACTGATCTGTAAAATGGGGATAATAATACTTATGCCATGTGCTTCACAGGATTATTTTGAGGATG
This sequence comes from Notamacropus eugenii, assembly GCF_028372415.1. Taxonomy (NCBI): domain Eukaryota; kingdom Metazoa; phylum Chordata; class Mammalia; order Diprotodontia; family Macropodidae; genus Notamacropus; species Notamacropus eugenii. The sequence goes on from NC_092875.1 coordinate 328,336,456, forward strand.
AAATGAGTTAAAGGGTATAAAACTTTGAAACCATAAAGTACTTATGGAAACCCAAGGAGATATTATTTGTGCTTCTGAGCTCCCAGAATGCCCTGGACATACATAATCTTACCTCATCTCCAATAAACTACAAATTCTTTAACGTCTTCCCTCCCTCCTTCCCATGTTAACCAGTCAATAAACATTTATTAGGTGATTTCTATATTCCTGTCACTGTCTTACGTGCTGGAGACACAAAGACAAAAGTGAAATAATCCCTGTCCTCATTCTAATAGAGAGAAACAATATGTACACATCAGGGTGTATATAGAATATATACATATATATTTATATTTATGCATACAATAGATAACTAGGTATTTTAGGGAAGGGAGGGGGGATCAAGAAAGTCTTCAGGAACAAGGGAGTGATTGAACTGAACTTTGAAGGAAATAAAGGATTCTGAGACATGTAGGAGAGGAAGAAGGTCATTCCAGGGATAGCAAAGCCAGAGAGCTATGAGGTGCCATATATGAGGAATACTAAGAAAGTCAGTTTGCTGGACTGTGTGCAGCCAAGTGTATCAGTGTATAGAGTGCCAGGCCTGGAGTCTAGAAGACTCATCTTCCTGAGTTCAAATCTGGCCTCAGACACTTACTAGCTGTAAGACCCTGGGCATGTCTCTTAACCCTCAGTTTCTTCATCTGTAAAATTATCTGGAGAAGGAGATGGCAAACCACTCCAGTATCTTTTCCAAGAAAACCTCAAATGGGGTCATGAAGAGTAGAACATGACGGAAAATAACTGAACAACAAAGGCATGCATGAAGAAGACTAATTTATAATGAAGTGAGAAAGTCTGGTTGGGGCCAGGTTGTGCAGGACAGTTAATGCAAAACAGAGAAGTTTATCTTTAATCCCAGTGAACCACTGGAGTTTAAATCATAGGGTAACATGATCAGAACTGTGTTTTAGAAAAGTCACTTTAGTAGTTACGTGGAGGGTGAATGGTAATAGTGCAAGGTTTGAGATAGGGAGCTAATGCAATGGGCCTGAGATAGACTGATGGCTGAGTGGAAAATAGAGGGATGAATATGAGATATGTGGAGGTAGAAATAAGATAATGTGGAAAATAAATGAGTATATGGGTTGGGGGAGAGTGAGGAGTTGAGGGTGACATTGAGGTTATGAACCTGGGTAACTAGAAGGATGGCCATGCCCAGAGATAGAGAAGTTTGGAAAAGAGATGTAATATATTATAAAAAATATAATTATTTCTCTTTTGAAAATGTTAAGTAAATTTTAGATATCTATAGAACATCCATTCAAAATACCAGAATTACAGTTGGTAATAGTTCAACTAGAGCTCGAGACTGAAATAATATGGACCTGGGAGTCTAGAGATGATACGCAGAGATGATACTTAAAAGAGATATCCACAATGAGATCATTGAGAGAGTGTTTAAGTGAGAAGAGGGTCCAAGGCAGAGCCCTGTGGTACATGCACAGTTAGGGGACATATTGATGATAAACCAGCAAAGAACTGAAAAGGAGCCATCAGATAGGTAGGAAAAGAAATAAGAAAGAGCAGTTTCAGGACAATGCAGAAAAGCAGAGGACAAATGCATCTAGTAGGGTCCAGTCCTCTTGGATTGAATTGGAGGGTTGCCTAAAATATTTTTCCTACTTAAACATGTGTGGAATTCTTCTATTAGTGACTTGGTCTTCATGAATTAGGCTTCTTTCCCTCTAGGAGCTTATTGCAAATCACACCTGAGAGGCAGGGACCTACTTTCAAGAATGGCCCTGTTTCTGCATGCCAAAATTTTAGAAATGTTTTTCTCAAATCTCATCTTCTTGATAGCAATGAATCCTCTTCATCATTTTTTCCTCCTAGATATTCTTTGCTCTCTAGGTTGTCCTTTCCTCCCCCCTTCCTCCCTCCCTCCCTCCGTCCCTTTCTTCCTTCCTTCCTTCCTTCCTTCTTTCCTTCCTTCCTTCCTTCCTTCCTTCCTTCCTTCCTTCCTTCCTTCCTTCCTTCCTTCCTTCCTTCCTTCCTTCCTTCCTTCCTTCCTTCCATCTTTTTTTCTCTTTCTTTCCTTCCTTCTGGCCCTCCTTCGTCCTCTTCACTTACCCAAATCTTATCTACTTTTCAAAACTCATCTTAAGTCCTGACTCCTCTGTGAAACCTTCTCTGAACACTCACTACATCCCACAGTTTTACCTCCATTCTTTGAACTCTTAGTGCAATTATGCAATTATTGCTTGAGTCACTAAACTGAGAGATAGTGCCTTCCCCAATAAAGTTACTTTCACATCTACTAGAATGCAAGATCTTTGAGGGCGGGGGTCATTTTCATTTTTTACTTTTGTATTCCTAGAGTCTAGCATAATTCCTGGCATACAGTAACCATTTAAAAAATGTTTGTTGATTGACTGATCGTGATGGAAAGGATGCTTTATCTGGAGTCAGGAGACAAAGCTTTCAAACCTAACATAGATTGTGCTATGAGACTATGGGAAAGTCACTTAACCTTTCTGACTTTTAGTTTTTTCTTTTGAAATAAAACAGGGTTAATAGTATTTGTATTATCTACTACATGGAGTTGTTTTGAGTAAAGATCTTTGCAAAACCTTAAGAAGTTGGCATTATCCACCCTCACTGGGCACTTCACATGTATTACCTTCTATTGTGACTACACTGTTAATGCTGAATTTCCATGTTTGTCATCTCCTTCAGTAGGTGGCAAGCTCCTTGGCTATCATGGTTGGATCTCCTTCTTACATGACCCTTCAGTACCTCACACAGGGCCTTACATACACAAAATAGTATTTGGTGAATGAAAAGGCAGATTGCCTTCCTAATTAATGAGAGCTGTCCAGACCCCAGTAGCACAGACACAGCTAATAGAGGAGTAGGTGTGGTTAGCCTACTGCCCCCCTAAATAGGTACTATGCTCTTTGAAAATACACCAAAGCCAACTTTGCTTCCTAGACTATTACTTGACCTTCTCTGTGTTGCCCTTGTCTGGTCTTTGTCCTAGTGAGTACACTCACTACTACTACTTTTCAATCTGCATGACGTTCTGGTTACCCTTTCATGGCACAGGTAATAATTATTCACATTTTTCAGAGGATGGAACTAAGGCTCATTTGTCCATTGCCACAAAGCTACTTGGAGAAGGAAAGGTCAAACTACTCCAGTATCTTTGCCAAGAAAATCCTAAATGAAGTCATGAAGAGTTGGACACAACAACAACAACAAACACAAAGCTAGTAATGTCTTAAAAGCAGGTTTTGAACCCTGGTCTTCCAAAACTATCACTCTATGTACTAGGCCACACCGCCTTCTTTTAACTTTCAGTTTTATGGAGTACAAAGATTTACAATTTCATTCCTCATCGTGTTGTAGTTAATCACGCAATGAGCATTGTATTGCATATTTACTAGGTATTATTTTGTGGATGAGACATAGGAGAAGTTGAAGGAATGTTAGCTCTCAAGTAGCTTAAGATCAAGCTGAAGGGATGAGGAATGCACACATGTTACAGGATCATTGATTTAGAGCTAGAAATGAACTTCAGAGGTTAATTACACTAACCCCTTCATTTTACAGATGAAGAAACTGAGACCCAGAGAAGTAAAGCAACTTGCTCAAAGTTCCACAGCTAGTAAGTGGGTGTTGAGCACATGCCCTCGGATACCATAGCCAATAATGTATTATTTCACTATACCATCTACTTTTCCTATAAAAATGAACTTGTGGTGGGGTAGCTAAATTTCAAAGGTTCCCTTTAACTTTATGTCTTATGTTTGTTAGTATGTTACTAATGGCAAAATCGTCCAAGTGAAAATATTATGAGAGTGACAAGAGTCACATAGGAAGAGAATGGTCAACATGAGGCTGGATGGTTATGGAAAACTTCATGGAAGATGATGAACTTCAAATGGTTATCGAGGGATGTAGGGATTGGATAGGTAGAAAGGTGTGGGGGAAGAAGATCCCTTCTTTTTCCATTTTGACCCAATATCCAAGCAGGACTACCAACTTCTGTTTGCCCAGAAAATTGCTTTGACAGTAGAGGCCCTTGGCTTCCAAATGGCACCATCTACATTTCATTATTTAGGACCTAAATTGAATCTAACTGATTTGTTATCAATCCCCTTCCCTTCACACAACAAATCACTAAAAATCTCCAGGTGATACTCTCATGATGTCATTACAATTATAAATAGGAAGCTCTTCTGGATAAGTAAACTCAGTCTCTTCTGGGGCAACATACCCCTAAACTAGGTGATTCTACTTATATGCTACAATCTTTTCCATTGGTCATAAAATGTACAGAAAAGAAAAAAAGAAAATGTATGGATAATTGTTTTGTTTACGACTGTATTTTTTAAAGATCATTCTTTGGGTTTTGTTTCTGCTTTGAAAGAAGTTTTCAGATCACAAAAATCTTGCCTAAGTATGGCTCTTTGGTATAAAATGAAAACAGTTTCATTTTACTAAAGGCAAAATTTCTCATTCAAACAATTAGCTTTTGAAGTAGAAATAGAAACCAAAATATAACTGGTCAGTTTTTAATAATTTAATAATTTAATACTTCTTCCCTGCTGCTACTACTAACAATTTGGTTTCTTGCATGTATGTCGCAATGATCTAAGGAAAATCTAAACACTGATGGCTATCCGTCCCATTTTATATTGAGTCAGAGAAGATCCCTTTTTCCCTAAAATGAAACTCCCAATTTAAGGATCAGTCTTTATTAAGGTAACTAGGTGGTACATTGGATAAACACTTGGATAAATCTAGGAGTCAAGAGTTCAACTTCGGCCAAAGATACTTCTACCTGTGTGACCTGGGCAAGTCATCTGACAACAAATAGTTGCCCTTTTTGTAAAATGAGGATAACAATATCACCTACCTCTAAGAATTACTGGGAAAATAAAACTCTTTGAAAATGTTAAAGCACTGTATAAATGCTAGTTATTAATATTAACAGCAAGGTAAGATACATACATATATACACACATACATATACACACATGCATATATACACACATACATATACACACACATGCATATATACACACATGCATATATACACACATGCATATATACACACATGCATATATACACACATACATATATACACACATGCATATACACACAAATATATACATAATATGTACATATATTACATGTATATTAATGTATATGTACATCAATACATACACATATTTTTACATGTGTATATATTTGTATATGCTTATATGGGTTGTTCATACTTAATACCTCATCCTTGACAGATATGAATTACCTTGTGACAGTTTATCAAGGGAAGCAATATTTTGTGAAATAGTCTTTCCAAGAGGATAGTTCTTACCCCCCATCCCATCCCATGTGGGTACATGTGTGTAATCATGTAACCTTTGAGGACAACAGAGATATTTACTACAGAGCCTTCCTTGTATTATGGTTAAATCATGCGGCTCATTGAGCCTAGCTGCCTGCTTGGGACAGTAGGAAGCACGGCTTCCAGAAAGACACTTTGTTATAGAGTTAGAGGCCTGGATTCCACTTGGAATTTGGACACTCACTAGGCAAACCACTTAAGCCTCTTCTGGTTTTAGTCTCCTTACCTAGAAAGAGAGAGAGTTGGGCTGGATACTCTAAGGTACGTTGCGACCAAGAACTCCTTTGATTTTCCCCTATGAATTTCCTTTGTTATGGATTTAGGGGTGTGTGGGAACCCAAGGAAAATCTCTGTATAGGAGGTGAGTGAATTCAGACCAAAAAACTTGGCTAGTACAAGGGTATCTGTATGTTACCCAGAGGCAAGGGGGCTTGACTCAATCTGTGTCCCCTTAAGTTTTACTCTTTTATAGCAGTCCCTGGCATTTTTTGCTCCTTTTATCCACTACTCTCTAAATTTTAATAGCTCGCCTAGAGTCACTATGGCTGTTGGGGGAGGAGTTGGTCAGGCCTCCTTGTCCCCAGCTCTGATGCACTTGCCACGCCACAGACTCATACATTTAGTTGACACTGTCAGCTTTGGAAGTAGTCACTGCCCAGCATGGACTGCTTTGTTCCTTTCCTGAATGTCCTTGGCACTCATATTCTTTATCATACAACATAGCACTTGATTGTATTACCTTTGCTTATTCTCTGAGTATTTCATGTACAGAAAGTCTGTCTTTTCTCTTGAACTAGAGTATAAAAGTTCAGGAGAGAAACAGCTGTTTCATACTTTTCTTATATTCTGTGCAGTTTACACACCAAAGATTGTCTCCCCAAGGCCTTGATAAATAAGACCACTGAAGCACGTGGCAGACGAAGCTGTCTCCCTGGGTTCATCTTGCTGTCCTATTAATCAAACACAGGTTATTATATGCCAGGCACTGGAAATAAGAACAAAGACAAAAATCAAAAAGTCCCTGTCCTCAAGAAGTTTATATTCTACATCAGGAGACAACATGTACACTTAGAATCATATGCAAAATAAATACAAGGTAGTGGGAAGAGCTTCATGTCAAAGGTAGTGCTTGAGCTTTAAAGGTTGTATGCCAGTGCAGTAAAGAATAAAGATGGCTTCTGGGCCATTATAATGCCAACAGTACCATTTCTTTATCCCAACTTGTAGCCCTTAGGGTAACAACATCACCCTCTGAGCTGACCGGGTGGGATGAGTGAGTAGGTTAAAAGGTAGTGAGTTACCCTTCTTGAATTCCTCAAGCAAAGACCAGATGAAACTATTAGGCCAATCACAGAGGTCACTTGTGGACAGATGAAGGTCTCTGATGTCCCCTACAATATATTTGCTTCCTGTGCCATCCCTAGGGATAATGAGTTCTACATACTGATTCCCCAGTGTGAAATAATAATACTAATAATATGAGGATGCTAATTGCTCACACTTATGTAGTGATTCACAGTTTACAAGCTCTGTAAGTAGGACAGTCTTTGATTTGTTCTAAATTTACCTCTCTTAAATGCTTGGGACTTTTCCCAGCCCCCAATTCTAATATTCTTGGGTTTGGGGAACTAGGTTTTGCTCTCTTGCTTTTCACCCTCTTTGTCGGGTCATAGTCTTTTATACAAAGCTCCCCCTCTTAGCCTATATCTCTTCAGGTTGAGGAGTTGTAATGTTTTTAGACAATTTAGGTGATTTAGCTCTTTTTTGAAGTTCTTGTCCATTCAAGTTTCTCTCCAGTGTTTCATCATGACTTGGAGGAGACCCTAGGTACTTGAAAGCCTTGTTGAGTGGAACATAAGCCCTGGAAGGACCTATTAAGTTGGAAGGCTTTGAGGATATAGGCCTAGGGATGAGGATATAGGCCATGTCTGTCCTGTGAGGACATGCCTGGTTCAATTCAGAAAGGTTCATTGTCAGAAGGTTTGTTATGGAATTACATCTGATAAGACTTAAGAACTGATTAGATGGAGGAGAGGGGCAGGTAAAGGACAGGGAAGATTTTAGGATCATTTTGAGGTTGCAAACCTGGGGGCTTAGAAGGATGCTGGCATCCTCAACAGAAAAAAAGGAAGTTTAGAATAGGACTGAGTTTATGGGGGAAGAGCTTCGCTTTGGATACACTGAGTATTAAAGGCCCACAGAACCAGAGATCCTGGTGGAGATATTCAATAGATCAGAGAATGAGATGGGACATTTATTGATATCTAATATGTAAATATATATGCATGTATATTTTTATACACACATATAAAATGGAGAGAGAGACTGAAACAGGAGATCTATACACACACATACACACATATCTATATATATATCTATACCTCTCTCTCTCTCTCTTTCTCTCTCTCTCTCTCTATAAATATATATATATATAACTGCAGGAAATAGATGGATATGTATGTATTTCTGGATATCTATCTATTTGGGGGATTTATCTGCATAGAGATGATAATTGAACCCACAGGAGCTGATGAGATTACCAAAAGAGCATAGGTAGAGAAAAGGAAGAGAGATTGTGATACAGCCTTGGAGGTTAACCACAGTTAGGTAGTAGGAATTGGATGATAAACCAGCAAAGAAAGAAAGGAAAATGATGGATCAGGGAGAGCTTGTAAAGAAGGCTGGAAGGGATGGGGTTGAAGGTACAACTTGAAGTTTGGTCCTAACAAGAAATCCTCTTTGTCAAAATCTAGAGCTTTTGATGGATTTCTTTTCTTTCTTCCTTCCTTCCTTCCTTCCTTCCTTCCTTCCTTCCTTCCTTCCTTCCTTCCTTCCTTCCTTCCTTCCTTCCTTCCTTTCTTTCTTTCTTTCTTTCTTTCTTTCTTTCTTTCTTTCTTTCTTTCTTTCTTTCTTTTCTTCTTTCTTTCTTCTTTCTTTCTTCTTTCCTTCTTTCTTTCCTTCCTTCCTTCTTTCTTTCTTTCTTTCTTTCTTTCTTTCTTCTTTCTTTCTTTCTTTCTTTCTTTCTCTTTCTTTCTTTCTTTCTTCTTTCCTTCTTTCTTTCCTCTTTCTTTCCTTCTTTCTTTCCCTCTTTCTTTCCTTTTTTCTTTCTTTCCTTTCTTCCTTCCTTTCTTTCTTTCTCTCTTTCTTCTTTCTTTCTTTCTTTCTTTCTTTCTTTCTTTCTTCCTTCTTCCTTCCTTCCTTCCTTCCTTCCTTCCTTCCTTCCTTCTTCCTTCCTTCCTTCCTTTCTTTCTTCTTCTTCTTTCTTTCTTTCTTTCTTTCTTTCTTTCTTTCTTTCTTTCTTTCTTTCTTTCTCTTTCCATCCTTCCCTTCACCTTCCTTTCCTTCTCCTTCCTTCCTTCCTTCCTTCCTTCCTTCCTTCCTTCCTTCCTTCCTTCCTTCCTTCCTTCTTTTAGTAAGTTATGTGTTTAAGTCTTTTTCTTAAAAGGGGATGAGGAAGCAGTTTGAGAAAAGAAGGAAGGAGCAATGTGAAAGGCTTGAAGAGAGAAGAGAGCATTTGAAACAGTCACTATAGCATGAATGATGATTAAAAGGATTGCCATGCAGCAGTGATGGCCCAGACAATATAAATGGGCAATGGATCCAGTCTTTTAATCATCAGGTTCACAACTTTGGAGTCATCCTCCACTCTGAGGGGCAGAGCATGATATAGAAGGAAGCATATTAACCCTGGAATCAGAGGGCCTCGGTTCAAATCTCACTGCTGTCATTTACTACCTCTGACTTTAGCCAAAACATTTAACCTCCTTGAGCCTTAGCTTTCTAATTTGTAAAAGAAGAGGGTTGAATCAGATGCCTTCTTGAGTTCCTTACAAGCTCTGGCCATCTCCAGTCATCTTGATCTTTGTCTTGTCACTTAATTTTGATGACTGGAAGAGAGAGTGAGGTTGATGACTTTGCACAGCTCTACCCCACTCAAATCCAATTTACACAATTTACACAAGATATCACATTGTAACATCACTGATTCTCTTTGAGAATGAAGGGTTTATAATGATTACAACAATAATAAGCTCTAAATTGTGGTCCTATGATCTTCCTTATTCCTCATGTTTCATTTTCCATCGCTTGCTAAGTTTTTCAATTTTACTTCCACAACATTTCTCACATCTGGTCCTTCTGCTCCACTCATATAGCCACTGTGCTAACTCAGGCCTCCTCTGGACCTATTGCAAGAGTCTCCCATATAAACTGCTGGTTTTCCCACTGTAATCTATCCTTTACATAGCTACTAATATGATCTTCTTAAGACCAATCATGTCATTTCCTCAATCAAGAAAGTTCAGTAGCTCCCAGTTATTTCTAGGATAAAACAGACTCCTTTTTTGTGACATTTAAGGATTTTCATACTCTAGCTCCAATCAACTTTCCATGTTTATTGCTCATTTGTCCCTTTCGCATATTTTATGTTCCAGCCAAACTGGGCCCCTTGATGTTCCTGGAACTTAGCATTCTAGACTTATAGATCATAGGATCCTCGGTCCAGATCTGGGAAAGACTTCAGAGACCATTAATCCAAAACCTACATTTGACAGATAACAAAACTGAGGCCCAGAGAATCTAAAAGGATTTATCCAAAGTTAAACAAGCACTGAATGGTAGTAGGATTTGCATGCTGGTCCTATGGTTCCAAGGTCAGTGTTTTTTCACCAACATTATTCTTTCCATCTCTTATCTCCATGCCTTGACACAGATTGTCCCTCATTTTTATAATGTATGCTCTCTCTTCATGTCTGTCTCATGAAATCTTTCCTCCAAGGCTAAGCACCTGGTATCTCCTATGGCAAGACTTCACTGTTAATTATTGCTTCCTCCTAGTAGGATGGAAAGTCTTTGAGGTAGGGACTGGTTTTGTTTTAGTTTCAGTTTTTATTTTGCCTTTGTTTTACCAGTCTAACAAAGCACTTTGCACATAGTAGTACAATAATGTTTGTGAACTGGAGTCATTCTAACATGTGACTTGACATCACAAAAGAAATTCCTGCCTGACACAGTTGCAGAATTTTGGAGAATTAAAAGAACATGTGCTTTTAAAAAAGGTAACCAAGCAGATAGAATGTTGGTCCTGGAGTCCTAAATTCAAATCTGACCATTGACACTAACTAGCTGTTTGACCCTGGGCAAGTTGCTTAATCCTGTTTGCCTCAGTTTCCTCATGTGTAAAATGAGCTGGAGAAGGATATGGCAATCCATTCCAGTATCTTTCCCAAGAAAACCCAAAATGGGGTCATGAAGAGTTGGACACAACTGAAAAATGACTGAATTAAAGCAGCAAATTTTGAAAAATATCCCCTGTTGAGGTCTATGTAGCTGTCTACCTTATCATTCCTTCTCTTCTTGAAAAGTAGACACAAGGCCATGTAGTCAATTTAGTAGTACAGCTATGACTAGAACCCATCCCTAGTCAAAGGGTCATAGGACTTAGTTCCTAGAAGTCATTTAGTCCAATACTGTCATTTTACAAGAGAAAACTGAAGCTTAGGAGGGAAAGAGACCTGTCCAATGTCACACAAATTGGTTTCTGGAAGAAGGCATAGATCTCTGTTTCTGTGTCTTTCCTTGCCTCGTTTTACAGAACTGTGTGTAGGATATTTCTGTTGGGAGGAGGTAGGGGGAGTTGGTTAGGCATCAGAGAGGATTTGAACCCAGATTCTCTGACTAGAAATCCAATTTCCACCACAAAACAGTGCTTCTCAAGTCAAGTAATCACTTCACTATATATAGCATTCCGAGAAGTTAAATAACCATTTCACAACAGCACATAACATGTTCATGCACACACTCTCTAAAGGAAACCTTTAAGGTCTTCTATCATTAATATCTCAACTCATAAAGCCTGGAAAAAAGACTGCTCTCTTGGAAACAAAGTAAAAAGGAAAACAGTAGATTTTATTTTTATGATTTGATGATTTTAAGTGATAAGCTGATTTCTTTCCTCCTAGATTTCTATGACCTTTAGTATGATTCTAGCAGCAAGATTTTTAAAAGCCAATGGCGGACAACAAAAAGCAGCCTCCCCCAAGAAGAGCCAGCTCTGGGTTGGCCCCACCATCCTCATGGCTAATCTTCTGGGGTTCCTTTAAGACACATCAAGGTCACCAAAGGGGCATTGGAATTTTCTTTCCAGGTTTGCTTTCACAGCTCTTCTCAGCAGCAAGAAGAGCCAGCTGGTGACTGAGATGGGGGTGGGGGGAAGCAGGCATTTCTAACAGATGCCTGGACTCTCAGCTCTTGTGAGATGTTGGGAAAAAAGGAAGCAACATTGAGGATAGAGTTCATTTTTACCTTTTCTCTGCGTAGGCAAGTGTGTTGTTTCAATTATGATATCCACTGCTAGACATTAAACTCAGATAATGAAAGGCACCAGAGGATCAGGTTGCCTCTTGGGTCTGTTTTACATGTCAACTGGGACCTTTGGGAAGGCAGAGCTCTCCATAAGCATTTCTGAGCCTAACTCTAACCAACTCCCCCCACCTCCTCCTTACAGAAATGTCCTACACACAGCTCTATAAAATGAGACAAGGAAAGACAGAGCAACAGAAATTTACACCTTCTTCCAGACACCAAGCTAGAATAAAGTACCAGTGATCTCATCATGTCATGTGGTTTCTGGTTATGTTTATATGACTCTTAGTTTTCCTTGCCACCTGAAAATATTTCATTAAAAATATTTTTGGAGACACTTCTCTCTTTCTTCAAAACACATGCTTCCACTAGAGCTTACCAGGACATCTCTGAACACAAAACAAAACAAAACAACCACAAAAGCCTGATGTTTTTAGAAAAGCCTTGATTTTGTGCTCTGTGATTACCTTTTTAATTTAAATTCTTCTTCTTAATTTTTAATTCCCTTTCACCCCTGTAAAGTCTCTAAAAAAACCCAACCAAACGAAACTTGTTACTGACATCAACAGGCAAAAGGCCAAAGCACTGAAGGTCCATGTGGATGATGAGGTAGAGGTGAAAGTTTAGCAAATTGTCTATATGTGGCCTTAAATGTCAGATGGAAAGACTGAAATATATAATGCAAATGAGCTAAAGGAAGAATTAGACTGAGTACAGGTCATGAAATGGGTATGAATAGGGAGGGTTGCTATCCAGAAGTGTGCTAGAGCTAGGACAAGTTGGTTTGGGAAAGTCAGTTCTCAAATTTTTCAGCATGCATTTTTATACTTGGAAATAACCAAACACTACACATCATGGCTTAATTTATTGTTTTGTAAATTGTCTATACCTAAGGAAGTGATGAAAAAGTTTTAATAATGTAATTAATTAAAAGTATGTCATGGATATATTTTTCCCTCCAAAGACCTCTGGTTGTTAAACATTTACTAGCACATCATTATTATTATCATGCTTCTTTTCAAAGAGGACAGAAACTACCCTGTTAGGTTTCATGTGAAACTAGAAGGCTCTGGAGTCAGGCAGACCTGAGTTCAAATTTGGCCTCAGATACTAACTGTGTGATCCTGGGCAAGTCACTTAACCCCAATTGCCTCCTCTCCCCCACCTCCCTCCCCCAAAAGAAAGATAAGGCTGTGCCTTCAGCACAACCACCCAACCTCCAAGAAAAATTCCTTCTCCAGCTGGTTCATGGAATCTCAGAGGTGATGGGGATATAAGAGACCTTTGGTCCAAATATATGGGAGAAGAATATTCCCCTTCTACAACATACCTGGTAAGTGGTTATCTAGCCTTGTTTTAAGACCTCCAGTGAGAGAGGGAGCCCACTATAACTTCATGCCGATCATTCCATTTTGGGCGACCTCTGATTGTTCGGAAATTTTTCTTTACATCGAGCCTAGATTTGTCTTTAAAACTTATGCCTTTTATGCTCAGCTCTAACCCCTGGGACCAAAATTGACTGTAACACACAAAAACCCTTCAGATATTTGAAGACAGTTATGATCCCCCTAAGTCATTTCTCCTGCTCATAAACACAGCCCTTCTTGGGACCTTACCTATTTTTATAGGAGGTACCACCATCTTTCTTTTTACTCAGATTCAAAATCTAGGAGTCATCCTCAACTCTTAATTTTTATCAGGTCTTCATTTTTGCCATGCCCATGTCTAGTCAGTTATAAAGTCTCGTCCATTGTACATCCATATCCTTTCTCATGCACATCTCCTTCCCTCTCTTTAAACCACAAAGACTCTAATGCAGGCCCTCATCATGTCTTTACTAGATAACTGCAAGAGTATCCAAATCAGCTTCCCTGCATCCAACTTTCCTCTTCAATCAGTTCTCCATTGAGTGGCTACTGATGTTCTTAAAGTATCGATCTGACCATGGTATTCCCCTGCTCAAGTTTTAGTGTCTTTCCATCACTTCTAGGATAAAATACAAGCTCTATTTGACGTTGAAATCCCTTCAATAATTGACTTCAAATGTTCCTTCTATTCTGATCACTTCTTGCTCTTACTCCTACTGTAGGCTGACCAGACTCTTCTTGTTATTCTCTGAACTGGGGATTCTATGTCCAGATTCTAAGCCTCAGCACAATCTGTCCCTCATGTCTAGGATGACCTGACCTCTGCCTCTTTGAACTCCCAATTCAGCCCAGGTGCTACCTCCTACAAGGAATCTACCTTGCTTCCTTGAGGTGCTAGCACATTTTCAATTTGGCTTCATAAATTAATTTGTATTTATTCATTTTGTGCATGTTTTCCACCAGAAGAATAAAAGTTCCTGGAGGGCAGCTGCTATTTTGTTTTAGCTTTGTAAGCTTTGGCACCTAGCATAACACCAGCTATCCTGATGAATATCAGGCCACTGGACTTCTATCAGGAGAAGAAAGTGAGGTTGGTGACCTTGCACAGCCCTCCATCACTCAAACCAAAGTCAACTGCAAGTCTTGTCATCATCTTGATATCATGGTCCTCTTTGAGAATGAAGGACAAACACAACAACAATATTGAACTGATATTCCTCCTACCTTTTCTTTTCCGAGGTAAACAGCCCAAACTCCTTCCGGTAACTCTCCTATGACCTGGTCTTGACACCCTTCACCAGTGGGACCAAGCTCAAATAGAGCCAGGGTCACTAAATCATACATAAAGATTCCTGCAGGCTGCATATTGATTTAAAAAAAAACTCATGTATTACTCTCATTTATGTTCTATTGTATTTTTTATTTATTTATTCAATATGTCCCAATAACATTTTCCTTTGGTGCGGGCTGTACTTGGAAGTGTTGCTGTGACAAGTCAGTGTTTGACCCCTCTGCCATCCACCATCCTGACTGCCCTCCTCTGGATTCTATCTAGTACATCTGTGTCTTTCCTAAAATGTGGGGCGTAGGGCAGAACATTTTGGTCTAGCTAGGTCAGAATGCAGTGGCAATACCACCTCCTTATTCCTATGCCTCTGTCTCTTGATGCAGTTTAAGACTGTATTAACTCTCAGCTGTCATATCACAGCGCTGACTCATTTGGATGTGTTGATTTATTGCAACACCTGGATTTTCTCCTGATGAATTTTTATCTAGGCACTCTGATCTTATAATTATGAGATTTAGTTTTTGAACCCAAGTATAAGACATTTTACATTTATTTCGTTAAAATTAATCAGATTCAGGCCAATTTTCTAGCTCTTAAGGACTTTTAAAAAATCCTGAATCTATCATCTAATATGTTAAGCTATCCATTTCAGTTTTGCGCAATTTTCCCATTTGATGTCATACATGAACGTCTGAGTCATTGGTAAAAATGTTAAATCACACATGACCATGCACAATTCTCTAGTCTATGGTATTCCATTAGAGATCTCTTTGCAAGATGATAACAGACCATTTTTTGTTGTTGTTGAGTCATTTTTTAATTGTGTCTGACTCTTTGCTACCCCATTTTGGGATTAGAGGATTTTGGATCTAGCCATCTACCTAATTGTAAACTATTGCCTAACCTACATCTCTCCAACTTGCTTACCAAAAATAGCTTGAGACAAATTTTCAAATGCTTTCTCTAATGACCTTGTCAAAAAAGATGATGATTGTTAACATTTAAATAGTACTCACTATGTGTCAGGTACTGTGCTAAGTATTTTATAATTATTATCTAATTTGATTCTCACAACAACTCTGGGAGGTAGGTACTATCACTATCTCCATTTCACAGATGTGGAAACTGAGGTAGAGGTTAAGTGATTTCCCCACGTCTGAGATCATATTTGAACTCAGGTCCTTCTGACTCCAGGCTAGCACTTTCTGACTCCCCTTCACCCCCTAGCTGAGGTGAACCCAGAATTACTTATTCTTGATGAAGCTATATTGACTCCTTGTGATTATGACTTCCATTTCTGAATGTTTTCTAACCAAATTTTAATAGTATATTCTAGAATTTTTCTGGCAGAACCAATTTCACTGGGATGTAGTTTGTATGTTCTGTTCCTTTTTTTTTAAATTGGGACGCTTGCCCTTCTAGAGTTTTACAGCAGCTGTCCTAGTCTCCAAGATATTTCCAATACCACTGAGTGGCTGTACAATCATACTTGCCAGTTCTTTCAGTACTCTGGGATGTGGCTTATCAGGAGCTTGACGATTTGAATTCACTAAGGACAGCTCATCCTGTCTTCTGATTTATCTTGGGCTTCAGCTTTCTATGAGCCATTTTTGTTCTGTCCTCCCTATTCAAAGGTTATTATCCTTGGTGGAGAAAAACAGAAGCAAAATAGATGAGTATGTGTGTGTGTGTGTGTGTTTCTCATCTTTTACTTTTGTCCTATCTTTCTAAAACAGGAGCTCTCTACTGTCTTTGATTCTCTTCTTTTCCCCAATATATCCGCGAAAACTATTTTTATTATCCTTAGCTTTCTTAACCAATCTCAGCTCATTCAGAGTAGAATACTCCTGACAGCATTCTTAAAGGCTGTGCCACACCCTTTGCCTTCACCCTTCATTGCATGATCTTTGGTTTCATCTTCGATGAAGGTCTTAAAAAACCCAAAATACTCCACAAAACTCATTTGGTCAGTCAGTTCTCTGTGGATATGCACAGGGCTCTTAAGACTACTCCAAATTTTCCTCCTTGTTAACTATATTTTCTCTTTGAGTTTCTGGAATTTCAATCTTGGGAGTTTTCCATTCATCCTGGACTGGCTTCTCCTGTAGAACTGTAGTCCACTGGATCCTATTCATCCTTTCCCAGAATTCTTCGAAATCAACTCTCTCCAAATCAAGGGTGCTTGACAAACAACACTGGTTTTCATCTTCTCTATCCCAAATTTGAAGATAGTTTGATCATTTCTCCTCAGGCTTCCCATCATAGCTCTTGGGAATGCAGTTTCTCCTTGTTAGTGATAACCAGGAGTTCTCTTAATTGCTTCCCCCACCATTTCAAGAAAAAAAAAAGTTTTCCCCAAAGCAACTGAATAAGTTATATCTATTGTTTTGGCAGAGAGATTCCCATTAGATGTCTGGATAATTGAAGTCACCTATGATGACTATAACTCATTTACATTTTAGACCCTTGATCTGTCTCCTGAACTCTTATATTCATTTCCTCTTTCTGATCAAGTGCTGTATATTGTATCTTGATTATATTATTTCTGGTTGTGCCTTTATGTTTGCCCCAATTTGCTTTTTCATGCTTCTTCTGTTTCCTGAATTTCCTCACTTGTGAGTGCCTTGTAAATATACAAGGCTCTCTGGGTTGTAATTGCCTCCCTGATCTGTGATTTTCCTCCTTCTACCCCACTTCCCTCCATACCTTTTAGCCTCTCCTGCTCCTTTTGAATAAGGTCTACCCTTCAAGATGGACATATTTCAGTCATGGGTCTCACACCACAAGTCTCAGTGATACCTATGAGGTCAAATTT
Organism: Notamacropus eugenii; assembly: GCF_028372415.1. Lineage (NCBI taxonomy): Eukaryota > Metazoa > Chordata > Mammalia > Diprotodontia > Macropodidae > Notamacropus > Notamacropus eugenii. Next base: position 328,353,684 of record NC_092875.1, read on the forward strand.
GCCTCCTTGCACATATTTTAGTTCAAAATTCTTATTATCTATACTTTATTTATGTAATACACCTGAGAATATGGGTTTTATCACTGGTACTTTGCTTGGATTATTTTTTCTGTGAATTTCTGGCAATCTCTATTACTATTCTTTCCACATTATAGTTACTCTCTATGTTATTTGGCTTGGTAAATATATGGTTTTTTCTCTCTCCTTCCTTTTCATTTTAAAGATTTTTTGATTGGATTTGTAAGAATCAGGAAATGATCATCTTTTCACCCCTTGTTATATGCACTCCAGTCCTGGCCAAGAGCCCATCATTCTTGTATAATAAGCTATTATTCAGAAATCCAAATCCATTCTCAGACACCACTATATTAACTAGCTGTCCATTCCCCAGTTCTGTTTTTCTCTCCTGAATCCTTTGCCTTTGATTGGAGCAATGACTGAAACTACTAAGGTCCTACCTCTTCTGTGAACCCTTTCTCAATTTCCCTGTTTGTCAGTCCTCCTGGCCTCCTTATGGTTACTGGTCTGAGTACAGGCTGTATCCCTTGATAGAAAGTAAGCACCTTACTTTATAGCCATTGGTGCTTTATTTAGTGCCTTGCTGGTAAAAACAGCTGAACAAATGTTTGATCCAGTGAAGGGCTTTTCAAAGTGATGCTAGGTGGCTTAGTGGATAGAGTGCTGGGCTTGGAGTCAGAAAGACCTGAGTTCAAATCTGGCCTCCGACACTTGATGTGTGACCCTGGGCAAGTTACTTAACCTCTGTTTGCACTGGAGAAGGAAATGGCAAACTACTCCAGTAATATTTGTAAGAAAACTTTATGGACAGTATTGATGTAATATGGTTCACAGAGTCACAAAGAGTCGGATGTGATTGAATGACAACAACAATAAATGGTAACTATGATTATCTGGATCAGATGTAGTCCAAGATACACTAGTTTAGCATTGATGAAGAACTGGCAATACCCATGAAGCATGGGAAATTCTTGCTTTACTTGGTCTAGTGGAGACAGAGCCTTAGACTATGAGTTGATGGACAAGGATTTGAGTCTTAATTCTGCTACTAACTTTCTAAGTGACCTTGGACAACTCACCTATAAGCCTAGTAACACAAAACTGATTGGTGTTATGGGATGGTGGGGGATTGGGGGGGAGATGTGACACCAGCTTAAAAGATGTAACAGCAGCTTAAAAACCTGCTAGTATAGTAGTGGTTTAGGTTCAATAGTCTCCACCACCCCAAATTAGTACTAGAAAGGGGAGGAGGATGAAGGGAGGGAGGGAATGGCCGTTTATATATAGTGCCTAATATGTTCCAGGCGCTATGCTAAGGACTTTGTAAATACTATTTAATTTGATCCTCCCAGCATCCCTGGGAAGTAGGTGCTCTTTTTATCGTAATTATATAGATGAGGAAACTGAGGCAAACAAAGGTTAAGTGAGTTGCCCAGGGTCACATAGCTAGAAAGTATCTGTGGCTGAATTTGCAGTCAGGTCTTTCTGACTCCAAACCCAGAGCCCCATACACTGTGCCACTTAGCACCAGAATGGGATTCTAGTTATTGTTACATACCACTAACCTATTTCTTGGATCTTAATCAGGAATGATCTCAAGTAGATCTGTTTCTGCTCTTGCCTCACCCCTGGCTCCCTTGATAAATATTACTAATCCCTAACCAAAGTAACTTAAATGGACAAGTCACATCACCTCTATGGGCTCTGGGTTTTATCACTGATACTTTTCCCATCTATCTAATAAGAGTAACATGACCTGCCTCTTTTTACCTCACAAGGCTGCTGTGGGATCAAATGAGCTAATGGATGCAAGATGACTTTGGAAAATATAAGTCAACCATAGAAATGTAAAGGTCCATTATTATTACTAACGAAGACATGGAGAATGAGCTTTCAAGGGCTTAAAGAAAACCACTCAGCACAGTGTCAGAATTTCCACCAAAAAAAAAATGGTTCCAGGAAATCATTAAGCTGCCAACCATTTGGTTCTTCCACCCCCTCTCATTCAAACATATCATCTCCAGGTCCTGATGTCAGTGCTTTCAAGGCTTCTCTGCCTCTCAGCTCTCTAGGCTTAGAGAACCCTTCAGTTTACAGTAGTCCCTGTACTCAGTATAATTAACCAGATGTTCTCCCTGACTGGCTTTTGGTTTTCTTGAAAAACAAACTCTCAGAGATAGGACTAAAGTCCCTACAGTCCTGGAATCAATGGAGAGAAAAAGAGAGAGAACATGACCTTGTTCACCAAACCCCAGAGAACAGAATGAGAGTCCTTTCTGGATAATGGAAAAGGAAAACCAGTCAAAGGTAGTTCTACTTTCATCAACGAGGAGTCAATTTATATAACATTCAACTTCCAAGAAGTGGTATGACCAGAAAATAAAAATGGGTTCAAGAAGGATTTAAATAAATCTGTGATCTATAGTGAAATATGGAATGGATATTCTTTGAAGGCAGGGACTTTTTTTGTCTTTGTATCCCCAGTGCCTCACAAAATGCTTTGCACATGGTACATATTTAATAAAACTTTATAGAATTTAATTGAATATATCTGAGAAAGTATGAGGAATAATATTTATTATACATCTTATGAGGAAGACAACCACCCTCTAACGTCCATTATGTTCCTTTCAGATGTAGAGTTGTGGACTGCAGAGGCAGAAGACAATCTCTGATGTTCTTATATTCTGAAGAATGGAGAAGCTGATTATACCGTCTTATATTATTTTAAGGTCTATTGATTAACTTTTAATTATTTCCACTGTCTATATTCCTTAAAGCTCAGGATCTGTTGGCCCTTACTTGTATTGGGGCAGCTAGAAGGTGAAGTGGATAGAGCACTAAGCCTGAAGTCAGGAAGATCTTAGTTCAAATCTGACCTCAAAGACACTTACTAGTTATGTGATCCTGGGCAAGTCATTTAACTTCTATTTGTCTCAGCTCCTCATCTGTAAAACGGGTACATATCAGAGAAGAAAAGGACAAACCCCTCCAGTATCTTTGCTAAGAAAACCCCAAATGGGGTCATGAAGAGTTGGACATGACTGAATGATTGAACAACACCTTACGTTGCAGATCATTTCCCTTGAATATATAAATTCTCAGGTTCATACTACTCCATTCAAACACAAGCTTTCTGAGAGAAAGGACTATGTTTTTGCCTATCTTTGTACTCTATCACAAAGCACATAGAAAATTGTTTGATTGGCCCCTCCTATGATATGTTATTCCCATTTCTCCACTTTTCCAAATCTGACCCAGGTCAAATTGTATTTCCTCCAAGAAGCTTTCTAGGACTATTCTAGCTCATGTGGATCTCTCTGAAATAGAGACCTTGAAAAAGTCTGAAAGGCATGACAAAACACTTAATTTCGCAGTTTTCCATTGTCCTTCAGTCTTCTCATTTGTTAATCTTTTCATCTCCCCTAGTTGGTAAGCTTCTTGAAGACACAGACCAAATGGCCCTTTATTTCTCTTATGCTTCCAGAGCATGTGTCATAGGGCTAGGCACATAGTGTTCTCATAGCACACAGTGGGTGCTTTACTGTGACACAGAGCAAGTCTCAGCCTTTAAGAGTCTTAATTGCCTCATCTGTTAAAGAGAGGGGGTTGGATTTAACGATCTCTAAAGCCTCTTCCAGTTTCAAATCAATGACCCTATGATCCTTTACCAACTAAATACTCTGACTGCTTGATTAATAAATGGGTTATTCTCATTAGAAAGGAACTCCTTTCTCTCCTGATAGCATGAGGAAACTTGGACTTGGAGGCAGAAGTTTAAGTCCTGAGTTTTTGTGTCCTCTTCAGGAAAGGGAGGCCAATAGTACCTGTCTTGCCCCTCTCACAGGGTTGTGTATGAAGCGTGTAAAGTGCTATGTAACTACTGTTATCATTAATTTTGTTATATACTGCTGTATCCCACAAAGAGGGAACTCGGGGACTGGAACCCAAATGGCCAGTTGGAGCCCTCACCTGGTAGCAGGCAATGAAAGGCCTGGGAGCACACTGTATGGGGCTGGGGACTGCGTGACTCTTATTCTAAAACCAGCAGGACTCTTGTCATGCCCAGAAGGGCCAGAATGCTCCCACCAGCTTGAACCAAACATTGCCTTTGTGACCAAGCTGAGCCTGCCAACCCCCCTGTGTTTCCTTTTAATAAAATTTAATGTTTTCATTTTCAAAGACCTAGAAAATCCAAACACTTTTTAAAAGCCCCGAGGAACTATAAAAATTAATAGCACAGGGATAATTTCTTTTTCAGTGGCTACTCAATTAAATCTGCCACAGTCAGACAGTGTGATTTAAATGCAGCACTTGCTACAACGGGACTGAGGTGAAGCAGGCCAATGTAATGAAATGATAATATTTACCAATTACCCTCTCCAATATTTCCCACCCTACCCCTTTCCCTGGGAGGGAGAATTTTCTCCCTTCTCTAGCCTCACGGGGAGAGCTCTTGCATCCCTAATTGTTTTCTCCTTGACTGGTCACATTACAGCAACAAGTGACTGTGTTTCTTCTCCAAGGGGGTTAATGGGAAAATACCACCTCGGACGGCCTCCCAGGGCAAGGGGCTTCATGGAAATCATCATGAATGCAAGGCCTGAGGAGAGTTCAATCTCATAAGAGAATGGATGGTTCCCAGGCCATCTCCTTTCTGTTTGTCCTTAATAATGGTCTCTCTGCTTAAGCTTGCTTGACTTTGCCCACTGTGACTCCACACCCACTACTCCCCTCTGAGTACATGCCTCTATCTTCTAATCAATCCCAGAATGCCAGACCTAGAAGAGACTCTGGAGGTCGTTTAATTTTAGAGAGGAGGCAACTGACACCCAAAATGGGCAAATCACTTCACAAGCATTTATTAAACACCAACATGTGCCAGCACTATGTTAGATACTGGAGATACAAGTACAAAGACTGAAGCAATTTCTACCCTCAAGGAACTCACATTTAATGGACTCAGATAAATAGTAGAACCAGGACTTGAACCCTTCTGACATTTTTGGGTTCTCCTTCTATGATACCATGATCTCTCCTTCTTGAGTTCAGTCATTTGACAAATATTTATTGAGCACCTGCTATGTGTCCGACACTATACAACCCCAAACCTACCCTCACACTTCAGGCCTCAGCTTCAGACTAACCTCTTCTATGAGGTGGCAAAACCTACCCTGAGTTGATCTTTCCATTACCTGAAACCACCCAACTTGTCCATAGAAAAGGAATTTGGACACTCTCTGGAAGGAGGTATTTGCTTTGTAGATGGTTAAGATTAAAGAAAAAGGGAGGAGGAAGGAATCCTTAAATTCAGTACTCTTTTCCCCTTTTCTCCATTTCTCCAATCTTTCATCATAACTGTTGTAACAAGCTTTGGGGCTCCTAGTTTTAGACGCTAACAAGAATTGAAGTTTCTTCTAAAGTAGACTTCTGTTTGAAGTCATAGATTAACAGTCTTGGAAGAGATCATTGAGATCTTCTAGTCTTCTATCCCATACTATAAACTCCATGAAGGCAGGTCCCATTTGATGTAAGCTTTACAATTTCTTTGATAATTAACACCACACTCTACCCACAGTGGGCATTTTAGTAAATGGTTGTTGGTCAAATTTGTTGATTTGCAGTTCAAATCTTTATTTTCCAATGAAGAAATTAAGGCCCAGAGTCTGCAACAGCTTATGTGTCCAGTGTGCCTTCTCCCTTCTCCCTTCCCTTCCCTTCCCTTCTTGAAATTGATAGTTTTTGTTTTTACATCACAGTAATTTCTTAATAGTTCCCTTTCTCCCCATACCCAGTGAGACATCTCATAATCAATATTAAAAAATAAACAGGAAAAAAAAGTAGTTCAGCCAAGCCAAGTATGTCTGTCAGTATTTGCAAAGTTCCACATCCCAGTCCACCACCTTTTCAATGAAGAGAGGACTATGTAATTTTCCAGTGGTTGATAATCTATCTTTCTAACGTTGTAAAGGGAGTCCAATGGGACTCCAATGGGACGAGTAGTATCCTTAATTTAAGTTTAATGGTCTATTTAGTCATCATCCCCCAAACATATCTTGTTTATTTCTATCCCTGTCTCTACTTTTTGTTATTTCCCTGCCTGGATGATTCACTCTCTTCTTCCTCCTTCCAAGTTTTAGCTGTTCTTCAAGTTCCTCTTCCTCCACAAGGCTTTCCTTGAGTGCTTTGGGACATGAAGCTCCCTCTCTTCTCTAAATACTGTAGCACTTAGAGTGTGATTCATAAACTTGGGGAATTGATTGTCTTGCATTGCTACTTAACTGGCTCATCTGTTAGTCTTTTCTCTCCCACTTCTTGAGAGCATGGAGCCATTCCTCCTCAAACTTCATATAATTCTTTAGATCTCTATTGTGTACTTTTCTTATTCTGTCTTGAGTCAAAAGTTATTTTGTACTTATTATTTCATCACCCCACATTAGATGGCAAACTCCTTGAAATCAAGGACTGTATTTCATCCTGGTATCCTTGTTCATAACAGATGCTTAATAAATATTTGCTGAAGTTATTTGAATTCTTTGTTAACTCAACATTGCCTTGTACAGGGCAATCCAATGTACACACAAAGGGCATAATAGACGGTCAATAAAACTTGTTGATTAAATGAAGAATGAAGAGTGGCACTAATGCTTCCCTGATCACTACAATATGCCCAGGAACAGGGATTCTTAACTTGGGATCCATGAACTTGTTTTTTAAAAAAATTTTTTTGGTAATGATGGTTCAGTATAACTGGTTTCTTTTGGAAGCCTATGGATTTTATTTTATGTGTTTAAAAACTTTTTTTTTTGGAAAAGGCTTCATCAGACTGCTGAAGGGGTCCCCTCACCCCACACACATGGTTAAAAATCCTTGTCCTAGAACGGCTATGAGCATGTCCTGCCTACCTCTAAGGACCTCAGTTCTTCTATTAATCAACTAGTGGTCACTGAGTCTCCCTTTCTAGGCTTCCAGTGATTGAGAGGCTACTGACTCCCAAGGTATTCAAGTCATTCTGCTTTTGGATAGCTCTATCTAACTGTACTAAAATTACAGTAGTCTCTCTTCAAGCCAAATTCTGTCTCTCTGCAACTTCATCCCATTAGTTCTAGTTTTGCCTTCTGGAGTCAAGAAAAGCAAGCCTAATCCTTCTTCAACATGGCAGTCTTTCAAATACTTGAAGACAACTCTTATCCCTTCTGAATCTTCTCTTCACCAGTTGGCTGCCTTTCCATCATCAGGTATGGGTTGGATTAGATTGTCTTTTTGGTCCCTTCCAACTACAGGTTTCTGTGATTCTGTTGTTCAAGAGGATCCCATTTTGATGATTCTTAGGAACTGTAATATAAAGATTAGCTAAAGACTGAATGGACTGGCCAAGGAATCCCTAACAAAGAATCTGGCATTCAAAAGATTGAGGATCACTGTTTGGTCCTGCAGCTGTGGATAAATAGAGGGTAGCAGGCTCTGGGCTGTCAATCCAGCCTTACATTAAGTTCACTCCGCAGTAGAAAAGGGAAGTAAATACAGTTATCCAGATGTTAGTAATTTGGTATTTATTGAATTTAGCCAAATGGTGCAGAGAGCACAATAACCACACATTTAGAAAATGAAATGATCATAAATGAAATTAGGGAAGACCCTGATACAAATCCAAGAGGTAAATGTTTGAAAGGGAAATACACACACAAGTATGCACACGCATACACACATGTGTATGCATATTATATACATGTATAGATGTATGTATGTGTGCATGTAGGTATAGTGTAACTTTATCCCAACATGGCAACCAATTCCCTATTATCTATGGAATATAGTCAAAACTCTTTAGCCTGACATTTAAAGCTTTCCACAATCTCAACCCAATTTATCTTCTCAATCTTATCTCCCAGGCTCCCTTCATAAATCCTTTAATTCAGCCAAAGCTGTCTACTAAATACACTTTGTGAATTATTCCCAGTTAACCTTATTCATGGCAATTCCTTCCTACTGGAGGAAATACCTCTTTCCTTTGTCTCAACAAATTCATTTCCATCCTTCAAACCCAGCTCAAGTGCCATCATAAGGTCCCAACTCTTGCCAGCCTACAATATTCTGTCCTTTCTCAACTCCTATGGTCCTCAGTATTTTTACTACTAACCTCATAGTACTATTGTGAAATAAGAGCTTTATAAAAGTTCCAAAGAAAACGTGAGCTATTATTACTATTATCATTGTTAGACATATGATTTATCAGATGCTTCCCTATATTTTTATTTGTATTCGTGTTTATTTGTGCACGTTGTTTATTTGCATGTGTGTTTTATTCCTCTATTACATAGTATCCTCCTTGAGGATTTCTTATAGTGCTGGTAGATTGTATATGTTTAACAGCTTTTGAGGAATTAATCAAAAAGGATTTGTCAGTGGGTAGGCAGGCAGCCTAGTAGAATGGATAGAATATTGGATGTGTAGCTAAGAAGACACAGAGGTTCAAATCTTCCCTAATATTCTTATCAGCTGTGTGACTCTAAGAACATCACATCCCCACTCTCAGCTTTTGTTTATTCATCTGTAAAATGGTGATAATAACATCTATAGTACTTATGTCACACAGAGTTGTGAAGCATAAGAGATCTAACAGGTAAATCATTAATTAAGTGCTTCCTGTGCACTAGGCACCATTCTAAGCATTGGGTCTACAAATTTAAGCAAAAAAAAAAAAGAAAGAAAGAAAGAAAGACAGTTCCTGCTCCCTCTTCCCCCACCCCACAAGAGCTTATAAGCTAATGGATGAAGATAACACATAAAGCAGAGGAGGAAGCTGGAAGCAAGGCTTCTGGATGGAAGATGGAAAAGTCTAGAGAATGAGGATTATACATGGGAGCAAAGTAAACATGGCCTGGCCATATTGTGCCATAGTAGTCCAGGCCAGAGACTCAGCCATTAGAAGACAAGACTGCAGGATGGAGACATCTCCAGGGTGAGAAGAGATATGTAAAGCACCACACCAGCTCTAAAATAGTATTTAAATACCAATATTACTATTATTATTATCTGAAGGGGAAATGAGATGTCTACTCAAATTACTACCATAAAGTCAGTGCTGGGGGAAACATACAGATGAAATAGATGGGGACTTCCATAAGTTCTACCCATTTGGGAATAGAGGGAGCAGTGAGGGAAGGTTCCATGGTGGAAGGACATTTTGTATGTGTGGGAACATATATTCATGTGCATGCCCACAGGTGTGGCTTTCCAAGCAAAGAGCAGTGAAGGCATAGAGAGGCCTTCTGGAAGGGAGGAGTAGGGATTTTAGCTCACATTCCTATAGCACTTTAGAATGAACAAAGTGCACTGGTCACAACAACAAAGTAGGTAGAGCAGGTATTATCATCTCTATTTTACAGCTAGAGAATCCAAGGCTCCTGGAAGTTAGTCTTACTGCATGTGTAGGAAATATTAAAACTGGGACTCCCAGTCTAGAGGTTTTCCCCTTCAGCTGCTGGTGTTCTCAAATTATATTATATATATATTTTGAATATTCATATATTTACATGTTGTCTCCCTCAAAAGACTATAAGCTGTTTGAAGGCAAACACTGTTATTATTATTATTGGTAGTAGAGTAGCAATAGTGGTAGTAGTACTACCAGTGTCTGGCATGGTAGACACATAATAATTTTTTTTATTAATTGATGTATTGATTCTTTTTATGGTGAGACTATGTTGCTCCCCCTTTGGTGGTAGATAATGGTGGATAGGTAGGCTGTGATTAGATGCTTGTGGTTCTTGAAAACTATACTGAAGCGGGGCTAGACTGAGGTCTCTTCAGACTCTTTGTCTAGAACATCCTAGAACTATGGATCCCAAACATCATCACTGAATCTGCTGATAAATGTAAGCATTGGTGTAGGTTAGCCCATGACTGGGGAACCTGTGGCCTTGTAGGTCCTTGGGCACAGACTTCTGACTGAGTCCAAGTTTTATAGAACAAATACTTTTATTACAGGGATTTGTTCTGTGATGTTTAGAGGATCTAGAGGCCACATGTGGCCACAGGTTCCCCAACCCTGAGTTAACCCAAGGCAAATAATGAAATAGGGGAAATATGTGTCTATTGTTACCAAGACTTACAGGATCAGAGATTTAGAACTAGATGTGATTTGAGAGGCTGTAGATCATTTAGAGATGAAGAATCAGGCTGAGAAAAGTTGTTGTTTACCCAGGGTCAAATAGCCTGTGTCTGAGGCAGGATTTAAACTCAATTTTTCCTGATTACAAGCTCAGAATCCTATTCCTTGCACCATTTATTTCCTGACTTTTTGAGGTAGGTAGATGGCACAGTGGACAGAATAACCAGATCTGGAGTTAGGAAGAACTGTGTTCAAATCCTGCCTCAGACATTTATTGCCTGTGTGACCCTAGGCAAGTCACTTAACCTTTCTCAGCCTCAGTGACCTCGTCTGTAAAATGGGGATAATAACAGCACTTACCCCTCCCCTGGGTTGTTGTGAGGATCAAATGAGTCTACATATGTAAAATGGTTTGCAATAATAAATGCTAATTTATGTGATAGGTTTCTACTGCCTCTCTGCTACGCCCCCCCAAACCTTTATTGACTGTATATTTCTTGTATATACTTATACATGCATATTCTCTGGTAGAATATAACCTCCTTGAGGGCAGGGACTATTGCATTTTTTTTTCTTTCTCTGTATTCCTAGTCTAATAGAGGGTCTAGCATTTAGTAGACCCTTAATAAATTCTTGTTGATTGATTAAGCAATCCAAGAATAAACTCTATTATTCTATTTATTAAACTGTTTCAAATGAGAAGCAACTGAGGGAACTGGTAGTGTTTTTAGGTGGGAGATGAAAGAAATAGGGAGGACATACCTGATAGCTATCTTCAAATATGGGAAAGATTAAATTTTGTTTTGTGTAGAGCCTGAGAGGTATGAATGGAAGCTACAGGGAGATAGATTTTTTCTGTAATATAAAGAAGAGCTTCCTAACAGTTAGAGCTATACAACAGTGGAAAAAGGTTGCCTTGAGAAGCAGGGGGACTGTTTTCAATGAAAGCATTCAAGCTGGAGCCAGAGGAAGCTCATGGGAATGTTGCAGATGGGATGGGAGGCAGGACAATATGATCCCCTTGGGTTCCATTCAACTCTCTTTGAATTGGGTACCAAAAGGAGGCAATGCAGCACTGGGGAAAGAGTCTAGACTTTAAAGGAGGAAAAGTTGGGTTCAACTTCTATCTCCAATACCTGTTTACTTGGGTAAGTGACTTCATCTCCAAGGACCTCAGCTTCCTAACTTGTACAATGTGGGGGCCAGACTAAATGGTCTCTGTGTCTAACATCCTAGAGCTGTGGTTCCTAAGCATCATCCCAGAATCTGCTGATGAATTCAAACATTGGTTCAGGTTAGCTCAAAGCAAAAAATGAAATAGGGAAAATATGTCTCCATCATTACCAAGCTTCTCTTTCTATACTCTTTCCTCTGCCTTTCAGGCCAACCCTCTCTCCAAGGTACCCAGAGCTTTCACACAGACAAATTTCCCTGTGACGGAGACAAATAAAGTCAGAGCTAGAGGCATCTTGGAGATTCAATTCCCTCATTCTATAATTAAGGAAATAGAGTTCCAGAGAGGGGAACCAAGGCCATCAACAATAAGATGGTAAAATGTTCATGTAGCACTTTAGAAGTAGTCACAAGAAAAGAGCGACAACTAGGTGGCATAGGGGATAGGCCCTGGAGTCAGGAGGACCTGAGTTCAAATTTGACCACTTACTAGCTCTGTGACCCTGGGCAAGTCACTTAACCCTGTTTGTCTCAATTTCCACATCAGTTAAAAAAAAAGAGCTAGAGAAGGAAATAGCAAACTACACCAGTATCTTTGCCAAGAAAACCCCGAATAGGGTCATGAAGAGTCAGACGCAACAAAACACAGAAAAAGAGTAATATTTACCAGGAAGGAACAAATTGCTCTTATTGAAATTTCCTGCATCAGTAGAGGAGGCCTTTTTTGGGTGGTGAGTGCTGGTCTCCCAGCACATATCATGTCATATCCCCTTCTTGTGGAGAAGCTGAAATACCCTGGATTTAGGAGGAAAAGCAACAGCTATTTGGTACAGAGGGAATGGTGTTGGATTTAGAGTCAAAGGACTTGGGTTTGAATCTCAGCTCTGCTTCTCACTCTCTGTGTGACCTTGGACAAGTTACGTTATCTCTCTGGGCCTCATTTGATCCATGTGTAGGATGAAGAGGTTGGTTAGATAATCTCTAAGGTTCTTTTCCAACTCGATATACTATCATCTTCTTATAAGGCAAACCTTACATATAGATGTAAGCCTTAGCCTTTTAGAAATGTGATATTGGAAAAAGGTTGGGGGAGATATTTTCCCATCCTTAGATCACCTTTCCATCACTCCATCATTGTCCACCCTCCTTCCTTGGATTTGATTTTATACCTTGTCTACTGTTTTCTTTGTATCCTTGTCTTTTCAATCAAGTTGGGCGGGGAAATCTCCCCCTGCTTCTCATCCACCCCTCCTCTCCAATCCCGTCCATTCTAGCACAAGGTTCCATTTTTCATTAAGCCTTTTTAAAGCTTGCAAAGAGCTGTTTTCCAGATGTGGCTGCTCACAGACAGTAATTGCTCTCTGTGATTCCTTCCAGCTGCTCCTGAGGCTTGCCAGCAAGCCTCCCTCCCCTCCAGAGTCCATGTTAGGGGGCTGCAAATTAGGGCAAATGTTGTAAAATGATCATGTGCTACACACGGCCATCCCACAAGAATTATGGACTTTATAACTGAACTAATTGGCATTAGGTCTTACCTGAAAGGTCAATGGGGTGGCAAAGAAATGGGCTCTTTGTAAATTGATCGGCTGTTTCCCACCCCCTCTCTCTTCCTTCCATTTTTCCTCCCTTTCCCCCCCTTTCTCATTTTGAAATATATTCTCCTTGCCCTATGGAATAGCTGACTCTCGTAAATTCCCTCTTTGACTGTATCGAACTGTGACACATTGTTCTGCATGGCATATAAGGCAATTGTGGATGTTGAAAGGGGCCGCGTAATTATGCACTGCAAAGTCTTCCACCATAACCCCCAGGCATGGTCTTTATGTGTCCCCATGAAATAGGGCATTGTAATGCTGTTGACCTTCAAATCAAGCATGATTTATCAGAGGATAACACCAGTGTTTAGACTTCTTCACTCTAAATACATAGGTTCCTTTTGAATGATCTCAGAGCACAGCTTGCCTCCCCTTTAAACACTTCCCAATCAGGAAGTCTGCCATACCCAACAAAGGATGATCAAGAAAGGTTTGGAGAGGAACTAGAAATTTCCTTTTTCAGTCCCCAAATGCAACCCTTTACTGTATATGGAGTAGGCAGACACCCAAATGGGAATGATTTGGAGGACTCGCTGTCCCAAAATACATTCCCCCTTCCTACACAAAAATAGCCTATCTATCGCAGGACCTGGGTTCAGATCCAATTCCTTATGACTAATACTTGTGTGACTTAATCTCTGGGCTTTAATAACTGTCTGTGAAATGAGGGTACTGGACTAGATGAACTTTCAAGGTCTTTTTTGGTTTGAAATCTATGATCCTATGACCATTACTTACTCTTTTAGTGGCAAAACATTGTAGATCTTATTAAAACATAAGTTACCTGGGAAGGTGATACATTAAATGACTGCTAGCTATCATCACCTTAACTTGAAGTAGTTTATAAGATTAACTCATAGAAGAGAGAAGAGTTTTAAGGTAAGTGATCACATGGTAGGTAAGTTGAGGTAAGGCTCATGGAGGAATGTAAAGATTTAAAAGTTTGACCAGGGAGAGGAGACCTAACTAGGGTACCACAGTGAAAGGTCCTGGGCATCTCCAGGGCAGAATAAGGGTATAGAGTGACTGATAGAGAGGAGGGAAGGTGTTTAAGTTGATGAGGGAAGTGAAGAAAGCAGAGTAGATGAGATTGAAGGCAATGTTTGACTCTTTCTGCTTTGACAAAGGCAATCCTGGTTCTAAGTGTTTTCAGGACTAGAAGTAGGAGAGACAGCAGCTCAGAGAGGAAGAATTCATCAAGAGCCTAAACCAGACTAGGGGCCATGGTAGGCTCAGAAAAAAATTGAGGTGACCCTCTCCATTTCTACCTCTCTGTTCCTTTAGCTCACATCTCATCTCCTTCACTTCTCTACTCCTAGTGCAGGGAATATTCTGTAATACTCGCATACAGATTGCTTATAAACACACACTGGTTTTTAAAAAAGATGGAAAAATAAGCAATAGCAGTCATAAAGTCTGGCTTCTATCCTGTGCTATATCATTAAGTTTCTATGTGACCCTGAGCAAGTCACTTTCTCTTTCTAGCCTTCTGGTCTCTGACTTTTAAAAGGAGGTTAGACTATAATATCCTGTCTATCTCCAGTGCTCTGTGATTCTGTTCTACAAAGGTTGCCATTAAATTAAATGCTAACCGCCTATAATTCATATGCAATATTAACAATTATAGCTCACATTTATATTGTGCTTTACAAAGTACTTTTCTCAGAATAACTCTATGAGGAGGGAGAACATTCCAGGAATGGGAGAAAGCTACTACAAAGGCTCAGAAATGGCAGACAGAACTTGGTATATGAGGAAGAGCAAGAAGGTCAGTATGGCTAGACTGTTGAATATGTGGAGGGGAGTGACACATAAAGAAACTGGAGTAAGGAGGCAAGTAATGAAGAATATTAAATACCAAGCAGAATAACTGATATTTAATTCTGTAGGTATTATGGAGTCACAAGAGTTTATTGATTAGACAGTGTGACATGGTCAGACCTACATTTTTAGGAAAATCACTTTGGCAGCTAAATGAAAAATGGAGTGCAACAGGGAAAGGGTATGAGTCAGGGAGACCAGTTAGGAAGTTATTGCAATAGCAGAGGCCAGAGATGATGAGGCCAGGACTGGGGTTATAGGAAGGAAGAAAAGGATATGAATGTAACAAACGTAACTATTTGAGTCTTCCATAGCATATGGGCACAGTGCTATGCATACATTGTATGCTCAGCTAAGGTTTGTTGGATGAATTAATGAAGACAACTATTGTCTTACTGAGTAGTGTGGTTGAAAGTTGAGGAACACAGTTAAGAGTTTACAACCAAGGGGGTAGAATTAATGACATTGAGCCTCTCTGACAAAGAGCCTGGAAATGTCAGACAAAGAGCAAAAAGAAATATTGGCTTAGAGTTTCATCATTAGCTGATGAAACTTGGTCTGGGTATCTGGAGCTGTCCAGGGTAGAGGCTAAGGCATTAGGTCTTCAAATATTGAGGAAGTCAGAGTCACAGCCATGTAATATGGAAAGCAGTGTGTGACCATATGGGAGGTATGAGCCAAGCTCTATGGAGAAAAAAATAAAAGCATAGGCTTTTCAGGGTGATGTTTTAGAGTCTGCTGAAGGACAAATATTGGGTGAGAGTTTGTGGTTTCATCACTGCAGACCCCCACTTTTTGTAGACAACTCTCCTTGATTTTGAAATAGAGTCTTCAATCTGAAGATTAATTTGTTTTGATTTAGTGTGTAGTGTCCAAAGTTGACTTTTTTGAGGGACAATTCTCATTTGGATGTATAACTTCTGGTCTGTTTGCTAAAAATTTTGTCTCAGTAGTTTCTAGCCTGCCTTGTATAAACAAATGCTTGAATGAGTGATGTGCAGTCTATAATGAAGGAAGTATGAGAAGGAAGGCAGCTAGGTGGCACAGTGGACAAGAACATTGGGCCTGGCATTAGGAAGACTCATCTTCCTGACTTCAAATCTGGTCCTAGACACTTGCTAGCTGTGTGACCCTGGGGAAGTTACTTAACCCTGTTTGCCTCAGATTCCTTACCTGTAAAATGAGATGGAGAAGGAAATGACAAAGTACTCCAGTATTTTTGACAAGAAAACCTTAAATTAGATCATGAAGAGTTGGACATGATTGATCCAACAACAAGTAGAACAAAATGCATTCTGTAATAAAGAAGGAGAAATGAAAGTTGTAGGAGCTCAGGAGAGTGTGATCAGTATTGACTAGAGGAAAGAAGATACATAAAGTATTGAGGAGACAGACAGAAAGGCAGAAAATTATTAATGTGAGTAGAATGAATCAATGAAGGCTTCTTTGAGGAGCTGTGCCTTTACCTAGGATTTAAAGGATAAGGTAGGTTTGACATGGTGGAGAGCACTAAAGAGAATTTCAGGAGAAAAGTGTTAGTCATAAGAATGATAGGATCTGGAAAGGGGCCTAGAGAAGCCTGATGTGTCTGGACAATCCACTTTACCTCAATTACCATCATCCCCCTTCTCCACACTAACCTATTAAACCCTTAGACACATTTCTAAATTTCATATATCATTA
The DNA here is from genome assembly GCF_028372415.1 of Notamacropus eugenii. Lineage (NCBI taxonomy): Eukaryota > Metazoa > Chordata > Mammalia > Diprotodontia > Macropodidae > Notamacropus > Notamacropus eugenii. The sequence goes on from NC_092875.1 coordinate 328,370,088, forward strand.
TTCTAAGAGTTCCTTTGATAAGTGATCCCTCTCTAAGTACCCAAATGACCACATGTGTGAAGCATTTACATCCACGTTGAAGCCTCTCTGTAATTTAATGGTGAAGTCATGCTAACAGGTTCACTTACTGAGGTAGGTTAGAACATCAGTTTAATGTTTTGATATTTGAGATTCTGACCACTGGACCATCTGAGCCCCCCAGAAAATGGGAAACTGTGGTCTATCAGTTCCCCTGTTGACACAAAAACAGAGCTAAACTATGAATCTAATCAATCCAACAAGCATTTATTAAGCTCCTACTCTGTTCTAGGCACTGTGATAGAAACTAGATAGACTATCATGTTATTCTATGATAAAAAGAACTCACATTTCTATAACATTATAATATTGGAGAAAGTGCTTTACCCACAACACCACTCCTGTTAGGTAAATAGTTCAGAAATTATTATCCCCATCTTACAGGTAAGGAAACTGAGGCTCAGAGAGAAAAAATGTTTTGATTTAGTTTCAATGTCTAGCTACTGGTAAAGCCCAGAATAGAAGCCAGGTCACTTTTTTCTAGACCACTTCTCTTTTGAAGGAAGAACCCTGGAGTGAAGTCATAGAACCTAGACTCAAATCTTGGCTTTACCGTTATCTATTTCTGTGACTGTGGGCTAATTATCATATCAACTGTGAAATGAATGGTTGTACTAGATGAACCCTAGAGTCACGTCTAGCATTAAATATAAAGTCATTATCTTTGGGGGCTTGTTGCATTGAACCATTTATACTCTCTCATCTGTCCCCCTCATGACCACACTTCTGATGATGATTGCTAATGGGAGAGGTGCAGCCTGTAGTTGGCCAAGGAACAGAAGCAAAAGAGATGTCCTGTATGAAGACTGAAGCTTGGTCTTAGAATATGCTAAGCCAGTGGTCTAAGGCACTGCTAAAGACCACAATTTGTACTCAGAGAAATGGGAGAGGACAACATAATAACAAATCTTTAATCAGTCTTACCACCTATGTCTAATCATTTCTCTCAGTCAAACTTTTCTAAGAGAATCAGATCTCTTTCCTTTTCAAACAATTCCATCAATTACCCATACAACGTAGTGGAACAGCTAAGCATTGGTTCCACCTGACTTTGGCTAATAATTCAGTGTGCATTCTGACATCCATCAACATAAAATCAGCACAACAATTCGTCGGGAATGCTCTCAACAATTATGCTACTGTTTCAAGATGGATTGTCCTTGAAGCATGTTGAATTGTCAACACTCAAAGTCACTTATGGATGTTGATGACTTCACCTCATAATCATGGAGTTGTCTTAATTTCCATCTAACAAATTAAACCTATTTGGCATTCCTAGGAGGCAGTTCCCTCATTGCTAGATATTATTCAATTTAACCCATGCTGGGAAATTGTGGGCTAATTCTAGTATCTTGTTAGGGTACAAACCTGCTGACCTGGGGGCTCCATGGCCTACCTACCATGAAATGAGTATTTCCCATGTTGATTGTTACTTGTGAATGCCACTCTATCTACCTCTAGGTATTCCTGTATTGTGGACCTAAGTTTTAGTCGTGGACCTTAGGTTTAGTGATCTGAATCTAACATCTCAGCCTGACTCTTCTCACTGTAACTGATTCCTCTGGACCATGACCTCCTGCCTACCTCACCCAATATGGCATCTAGCTGATCCTTTCAGTTGCATATAGTTCTCTGAAATTCAGCCTCTTGACAACTTGACTTAAGTTGAAAATACTTAGGGTATTTTCCAGCCTTTATGTGCCTAACTATTAGAATGTAACTTCTTCCATTAGAATATTAAGCTCATTGTGAAAAGGGATTATTTCATTCTTTATACTTGTCTTTCTAGTGCTCAGTACATAATAGGTATTTAATAAATATTTGATAACCAAATAGTGGTATTTGATAACCAAATATTGATAAACCAAATCAAATCCTCACTACTCTTGGCTGGTCCTTTGTAATTGTTGCCCAAATACTCAGCATGGAAGGGATATGTGAAAATTAAGAATGTTTTCTAAAGAAATTTCAGTCAGAGAGAATAAGGAAGTTTTGGAGGGATTTATTTCTCCTCATAGCACTTTTCTGGGCCTTTCTTTTAGACTTCTTTCCTATTCCTTTATATTCAATTCTATTCATTTCAGTAGGACAAATATTTATTTCCTGTGTGTCAAAGTTATCTGTGTCGTTCTCACCCTCAACTCCCTTTAGGTTGAGAGCTACTTGAGAGTATAGAATGGGGTCATAGCCTCTTCTTTAAAAATCCTCAGTACTTATCAAAAAGATTTGCACATAGTAGACACTTAATACATATTTGTTGAGTAGAGGTGGACTGGATTGCATTGAAACAGCTTTCTTATTTCAGAGGCAAAGCAGACCATGCAAGAAAGGTATATAAAGTCCAGGTGAGACTACTGAGCCTAAGATATTATGAAACAGCTAACACCTGTTATGTGAGAGTCAGAAACTACAAATTCTCAGAGCTACTACTCTCATAGCCCATAGATTTATATGATTGCTTCATGATGCAAAGTATCATGTAAATACCATTATGGAGGCTCAAAAAGAGCTGTGCTGATTTTGACTACATTTTAAAAAGAAGTTCTAAAGAGATCATCTATATTATTCAGTCTTCTAAGTCAAAGCACTTGAATTGTTAAAATTCTAGGGTGATGAAGTGAAAAGAGCATAGTTGTTGAGTCAGGAGACTTGGATTCAAACCAATGCTCCAGCATTGACGAGTTGTGTGTCTTTGGCCTAATCCCCTGAACTCTGGATTCCTTATCTGTAAAATGGGAGAATAGCATGTCTTCTGTTCTGTCCTTTTTCATCCTTAATTTCTCCTATTTAATTTCTCTTAATTTTACCATCCACACTTTCTCTTCTACATCCAAACATATTTTTGTCTCCCTATTTCCCATTCAGTCTTGCTGCAATCCAGTGTCCACCTAGTTACCAAAATAATCTTTTGGATACACACAAGGCTGAATGTTTCACTTCCCTGCTCAGAAGGGAGGGCATTTAAAGCCCTTTCACAGCCTGCTCCCAGCCTATCTTTCCAGCCTTGTTACACTTTACTCCCCTTCACAAATTCTATAGTTCAGACAAAACATCCTTCTTAGTATTCCTTCTACATGGAGCTTCATTTGCTGTATTTGTGCCCTTTCTTCCAGTTGTCTCCAATACCTGGAATATTCCTTATCCTATTAGAGGCCTTGGCTTATTAGAGTCTTTAGTTTCCTTCAAGACCCTTCAAGACACAAGACATGACACACACACACACATGCACGCATGCACACACTTTGTTCCTTGTCTCTCTCCCTTAGTTAATAATTGTTTGCTTTTGGGATGACAAAGTCTTTAGTCTGATTGACTTTCCTTCCTCCTCCCCACTAAAAATGACTCCAACCTACTTTTATATCCTTATTTTACAAATTTTCCATGTCCTCTATATTCCAGACAAACTGAATGTTGCTGTTCCCAGCCCATTTTGTGCCTTTTCCTAATGTCATAGATTCATGCGGGCTAGGTGGTCCCCCATATCAGAAATATGCTCTCATCCATATCTCCACTCATGCACATTCATTTTGAAAAATATACTGTTATGGAAATGCTTATTACAGTCCATAAATTAAAAATAAAATAAATAAGACAAAAAAAAAAAAGCTTCTGTTCCTTTAGGTTACAGTATCACCTCCTCCATGTAGCCTTCCCTGAGATACTCCCAGCTGAAAGCAATTTCTCCCACATATTTCTTTGGGAGTATTTTCTCTCTTTTGTCTTTGTCACATTCTATCTTGGATCCTACTTTATTAATATATTCATTTCATTCCTCCAGTCAACAGCATGTGTCGAGGGTGGACAATGTGTGTTGACTTTCACCTTTGCATTTACAGTATGCAGCATGGTGCTATGTGCAGTCAAAGTTTAGTAAGTTTTTGAAGTTGAATTGTAGCATGGGCCAATGAAGACAAATGTAGGATGGAGTTGCAACACTTGTGTTTAAAAGGTGTCACTTTGCCACTTGCTACTCAAACCACTGCATCTTTCCAAGCCTCAGTTTCCTTATCTGTAAAATGATGGGGATTGAATTGGATCACCTCACGTGTCTCTTCTAGCTCAAAACCTTCCTTTAGCTCACCTTCCTGATCGAGTTATGAAGAGCAAATGGGAGTACTTTGTGACTTTTATTTAAATGTAAGCTAGAAGGGATAGGGATTAAACCTGCAATTTTATTTGTAGAGGGAACTCTCCCTACCAATGCAGGTTATCACTTTCTCAGAACTTTAGTCTTGAGAAGGTTGCCTCGAATGCTGAGAGACTGCCAGGGACACACAGCCCACATGTGTCAGGTAAGACTTCAATGTAATTCAGTCTGTCTCCAAGCTGATTCTATGTCATGCTGTCTCTTAAATCAATATTAGTATATTTTAAAAACCAATCTCCCTATTTTGATACATCCTCACTCATCTAACTTCATACCTTTAATCTTCCTCCAACTTTGGAGAGAAGTAAGGGATTTTTTTCTTTCTAAAAATAATTTTCTTCCCTTCTCATTTTAAGCAGTAATGATCTTGAACCTCTGAAGGCTGGTAAGTCTAGGGGTTGCAATCCAAAGGTAGGAATTTTAGTATTTTATACTTAAAAATTAGGAATTTTTACTCATATATTGTAATAAAACCTTGTCATTTAATGTTCTTGTTCTGTGTGTGTGTGTGTGTGTGTGTGTGTGTGTGTGTGAAAGAGGTTGATTCTTTGCCTCGCAGGGCTTTTGCAAACAATAGCAACACACTTTCATAGTGAGGATGCTAATTATTCTCTCAGATTTCCTGAGGTAGTTTGAATTCATGGTAATGGGATATTGGAGGTGGAATTATCATGTAGCTTAGTTTTGTAGAACATTCCTTCCCCTTCCCTCCTTTTAAAGCCTTGTTTCAAGGGATGGCTCTCTGGTTAGGAAAATGGGGAGGGATATATCCAGAAATGAACGTGATTTGACAATAAAATATAGAATGATAATAGCTAGTTAATAATATTTAACATTTATATGACTCTCACTGGCCCAGACACTGTGCTGTGTTTTTACAATTATTATTTCCTTTGATTCTTACTACATTCCCATTTTATATATGAAAAACTGAGGCACACAGATGTTAAGTGACTTGCCCAGAGTCACTCAGGTAGTTAAGTGTTTGAGGCCAGATTTCAACTATGGTCTTCCTGACTCTAAGTCTAATACTTTATCTACTGTGCCACCTAGCTGGACTTGCAGTCAGGAAAATCTGAGTTAGAATCCTACCACTGACAAGGTTTTTGCCATAGTTTCCTATTGAGACAAATTGATTCCTTGAACTCTAAGGTCTCTTCCTGCTCTATATGTATGACAAAATCAATCAAAAAGTGAGAATATTTTCACATGTCTCTGTGGCCACCTTAATAATTTTTCTTTTATGAAGAAATGTAAACATTATCTAAAATTCCTAATAGCTCTGATGTACTTGGACTAGTACCTAGGGGTATATAGTGGTATGCTAGTAAATGTTTACCTACTGACTCTCCAAAAAAAGAGAAAGTTTGCATGATATATTTTTAAAATTTAATCTGCATCATTAACTTCTTAATCATTTTCTTAAGTCTAGACGATCAATAAAACAATAAATGAAGCACTGACTCATAGCATTTGATGATTTCTAGGGTGTGAGTTTTCACAATGACAATTTAACAGCTGATTCTTGAGAGCCAGTATGATTTGACTCCACCACAATCCTAGACTAAATATCTCATATATGTCACCAGTAGTAGTTTTTAGCAAGTATTAAGCTGTATTTACATTGTTTCTTAATTCTAGTCCTCCATGACCTCTCTGCAGTATTTGAGATTATTGATGATCCCATCTGTCTTGGTTTCTGTGACACCACTCATTTTTAGTTCTTTCCCTTACTTCATGACCCTTTGGCCTCCTTTGCTGGTTCCTTGTTCTCCAAGGTCCTGCTCTCAAATTAATCTCTTTTTTCTCTACTGGTTCCCCTCTGCAGAGACTTGCCCACACTATTGATGTCATGGCTCCCTGAAGTGTTGAAATAGGAAGGAGAGCTCTTCTATGAGGTCCCTTATGTTGCTTCTCATTGCTGGGAACAGGCTGCATGCAGGCTGCTCACACCCATCACCATCAGTCTTTGCACTGATTCTTGGTTTACCTGTAATTTGTATTCTTCTGAGGCTGTAGTGTTCTTTTATTCACAGCTATATAACATCACCATGAGAATATTGGTGATAAACAGATGGGCCATTCTCAGATGATAACAAGAGACAACAGATGGGCAGCCCAAAAGGTGCACTGTTTACTACAGAGTTAATACATCAATCAGTCAAACAACCAATCAATAAGCAGTTTTCAAATGGCACTGTCCTGGGCCCTGGAGCTACAAAGAGAGAAAGTGAAGAACCCCTGACCTCAAGGAACTTACATTCTAACAGATTTTGGGTGGATCCCCACAGAGCATTATGAAAATAACACCCAACAAAAACCAGATCAGAATGCTACAGGATGGGAAGCCATGAACTCTGCCCAGAAAGAAAGCCTACTGACATCATTAAATCATCAGTTCATGAGAACATCAAAGTAACGAGAGCATTATGGACTTCGCTGACTCAAACACTTGATTTACATTATTAAATAACTCACTCAGCCTTCTCCTCTCCAGGCTCCTTAACTTTCTCTCAGACATTTTGTGGACAGATATCCACTATCTCAACAGCTCTCCATCACTCACTCTCATGTCTATCATTAGCTGTGGAGCTCAAACTGCATCTTTTAGAAAGAGACTGCTGACTAGTAATAATTAACTAATGGTTCCTGAATTTTCTGCTCCTGTTTGCATCTCCAACATCGTACCTGCTTTTTCTAACTACAATCAGCCCACAAAGAACTGGGGCTAATTATATGACATTAGTACCAAGTTCTAAAAACAACAAAGGTGGTAGGGATGATGTGATAACTTTTATGTTGAAAAAATAATAATAGCTAACATTTAGAGAGCACCTACTACGTATAAGGTACTGTGTGCTAAGTGCTTTACAGATATTATCTCATTTTATCTTCACAACAACCTTGGAAGGTAAATACTATCATTATACCCATTTTATGGATGAGGAAACTTGACCAAACAGAAGTGAAATGACTTGTCTTGGTCTTCCTTTCTCTAGGACTATATCCACTGTACCACCATTTCCTTTCAAAATTGTGATAAAAAATGAACTATCATTTCCAGGAAGTTTAGCCTCTCTAGCTTTTCTTTAAATGAGAAATTTCCCTTCATAAATGGTGCTGCCGAGGACCTCCTGGAGAGGCTTCATGGTCTTGCCCAACTCCTCATGGACTACTTTATCCTCTCCTACAAGCCCCAGGGATTGGTTGACCTTGGACTTTTGGCCCCTTACCATTACCTGTTCTAAAACAGAAACTCAGACATTTAGGACCTTCATCAAACTGACTACAAAACACTTTCAAATCTTTTTCTCCCATAATTAGCCTTCATGAATTCTATGTGCTAACTGTCCCCTGAACTTGTCATACCATCCCCACAGTTTCCACATATTCACTCAGATCATCCTCCATGCCTGAACTTAATGCTTTCAGTTCCACATTTTAGAATCCAATTCTATGCTCAAGTATCACCTTCCCTGATCCTCCCAGATGAAAATGTTCCTCCTCGTTCAAGTTTTCCTAAGGTACTTTGTCTGGATTCCTCCTTTGTCCTGATAATATTATATTTAACAGTTTCTAGGTTGTTCTTCTTTCCTCTTCCTCATCTCAAGACTGTTATTTCCTTAAAGGCAAAGATTGTGCCCTAAAATAACAGAATTTTAAGTAGAAAGAGACTTCATTGACAATCCAGAGGCTCTTAATCTGGGTCGGGGTTGGGAGAGAAGGAAGGGAGGGAAAAGGAAGATCCCAGGACTAAAACAAAACAAAACAATTTTTGATAGCTGCATTTCAATATAACTGTTTTCCTTTGTTGTTGTTCAAGTCTTCATGACCCCACATTTGGGTTATTTTGGCAAAGATTCTGGAGTGGTTTGCCATTTCCTTCTCCAGCTCATTCTATAGGTGAGGAAACCGAGGCAATTAGGGCTAAGGGACTTGCCCAGGGTCACACAGCTAGTAAATGTCTGAGACTGGAGTTGAACTCAGGTCTTCCATCCCATGTATTTTATGTTACATTTAAAAACATTACTCTGAAAGGTGTTCCATTCAGTGGTTCTGCTATCTCTTCTTGGCCCTAGAACCAAAAGTTACACTTTGGAAATCACTCAGTAAGTTTCCTTGAGACAACATATTAAAGCATTCAATGCTTCACCACTCAAGGAGTCTGCCTTACAAAATAATGACTTGCTAAACCCAGTGAAACTCAAAAAGAAGCTCCCCGTCTCTCTTAAGCCAAAATCAATAGCAATTTTATCTTTTTTCTTTTTTTGTTTAGCTGAAAAGATATAAGTGTTGGTTTCATGTCAGTAAGAGGTGGGCCTGGAGTTGCCTCTATTTAGCACAAAAGGATACCAAGAAGAAATATTAGGAGAGACAGCTGTGGAGAGTGGATATAGTGTCTCAGTCTGAGAATCAGTAAAACCTGAGTTCAAGTCCTGAAAGCCGCAGATTGACTGAGTGGCTCTGGGCAAGTAATCTAACTGCTAATTGCCCCAGAAACCTTTGTAAGACTATAAGGTTCAGAGTAGATGCTGAACTGGTAAAGGGAATTTTTATAAACAAAATCACAGTAGTATTCCATTATATTCATGTGCCAAAATTTATTTATTCATTTCCCATTTGAAGGGTATCCTCTTCGTATCTATTTCTATGCCACCACCAAAGAATTATCATAAATATTTTTTGCACATTTAGTATTTTTTCCTCTTTCTTCAATTCCTTTGGGGTATAGTAGTGATATTATTGTGCTGTAAGAATGAAGAAAGAAATGGTTTCAGAGAGACCTTGGAAGACTTATATGAACTGATACAGAGCAAAGTGAACAGAATCTATATGATAATATCAATCTTATTAAAAAAAATTCTGAAAGACTGTGAGGGCAGTGATCACATTTTTGTCTTTCTTTGTATCTCTAGCACTTAGTTAGTGCTTAATAGATGTTTGTTGATTCCCTGAAAGTCCAGATCAGAGTCTTCTTCAGAGAGAGGGAGTATGCTACAGGAGAGAAATTTGACAGTGTTGTCTTGCCTTCCAGAGAAAAATCAGAAATAAAATAAGAAAGACATCATTCTAGGGGATATAAAACCATAAAGCATATTTCCTATCCTTTTGGAGCTGGTAATCTAATTAGGTTGGTGGCATATGTCCACAAGAAGTTAAAGAAGAGCAAACATTGTGTGATGTTTGATTGATAAGTTCTGAATAAAGCATATGAATATTAAGTACTGGAGAACAGAGAAAGGGGACCTCCCCCCGGGGTGGCTGGGAGAAGCTTTATGGAGTTGTTATAGGCCTCACTAGAAGCCTTCAAAACAAAGCTAAATAACTTTTTCTTGGGGATTAAACAGGGAGAACTCCTGCTCTAGCACAGGGTGGACTAGATAAGCCACAAAGTCCTTTTCAACTTTGAGATCCTGTGATTCTACTTCAGCAATGATCACAGTATAATGATATTTTAAAGTAGGGAAGGAGTTTTAGGACTTCAGTTCAATTCCATGGTTATTGTGTCAACTATATGAAATGAAAAGACAAAAGTGAAAGAGTTCCTGACCTCAAGGGGCACACATTCTACTGGATGCTACAGAATATTTATCCTGAGTATCATACAAGGAAAACTTAGAAAAGGAGAGAAAATAAACAGAATAGAGCAGGATCAGGGAAGGTTTCACAGAGAAAGTTGAGCCTAGGCTGAGCCTTGAAGGAAATCAAGATATTTGAGTAGAGATAAGGAAAGAATGCATGCCAGGAATGGGGACTGGCCTATACAAATGCTCAGAGGTCAGAGATGGAGTATAGAATATAGGAATAGCTAGTAGTTTAGCTGTAATTTAGAGTAAATGATGAGGGGAGGGAAGTAAGAGGGGTTGGAACTAGAATTTTTAAAAAGGTTGAAAAGGCTATTGGGAGCTAAATTATGGAGGGATTTCAATACTAGGTTAAAGAGTAATATTTTAGCCTACAAATGATGGGAAAGCCACTGACGATTTCAGAGCAACGGAGTGACTTAGACAAAGCAATGCATTAGAGAGATTATGTCACCCACTGTATGAAGGATAGATGAGGGAAGTCAAATGCTGAAAGCAGAAGACTTATTCTACTATTCCAGACAAGAGAGGATGAAAGCTTGAAATAGGATGATTATTATGGGAATGGAGAAAAGGGGACAGAAGTGAATGATATTGTAGAACTAGTGAGTCAGTTTATAAACATTTATTAAGTGTCTACTATGTGCCAGGCCCTGTACTAAGCACTGGGGATACAAACAGAAATGAAAGACAGTCCCTGTCCTCAAGGACCTTACAATTTAGGAGCAGAAATCATTACATTGAGCAACTGATTAGATAGGGAGGCTTGGGAAGGAAAGGATGGCTCTTAGCTAGGCATCCTGAGTCACTGAAAGGATGGTGGTGCCCTTAAAATAAATAAGAAGGCTCAGGGAAGAAGTAGATGAGTTCCATTTTGAATACTGTTGAGTTTGAGATATTGATAGGATATTTGGGAGAAGATATTGAGTAGGTGGTTGATGATATATCACTGGAGTACAGGAGAGAGATTGGGGATGGATTTGGGAGTCACTTGTGTAGAAATGATATTTGAATCCATTGGAGTTGATGCACAGCCATTTGAAAGGGGCAGGACATGGATGATGATCCAAAAAAAGAGCCCAAGAAGCAGTCAGAAAGATTGGAAACCAAGGAAACCAAGCAAAGGAGAAGAATGTCAGGGAAGAGAAAGTATTGACAGTATCAAAAAGAGATTGAAAAAAGGGATTAAAAATTCAGAAAAGACCATTTCATTCAGCTGTTCAGAGATCTTTGGTAGAGATTGTCTATTTTAATCTCCCTCTCTGTGCCAGAAATCCCTACTGCACATTTATTCTTCCTACTTAATCTCTCTGACCTTCTCCCCATCTTTAAAACAAAAGGGTTGACTAGTTCTTTGGAGAGAAATTTGAAACAAAGATCAGGCAACAAATATATATATTGAGAACAATTATGAGAAATAAGAGAGGCTGCATGGCAGAGTGTGTATAGAAAGCTAGTTTGGAAGCCAGGAAGCCCTGGCTTACTCAGTGTATTATTGTGTGGTCAAAGAAGTCACAATCATGGGTTCCATGCCAATGAGGGCCACTTGACTCTGCTCCATGACCACAGACCAGGCTCCTAATCAAGGGCCTCCAAATTCATGCCATGGGCATATAGACAGACAGAAGGAGAGAGGGAGGAGGGTGGGATGCAAAGACAGAGACAGAGGGAGGAGGGAAGAAAGGGAAAGAGAGAGAAAGAGAGAAGGAAGGAAAGAGTAAGGAGATATGGAGAAGAGAGGGAGAGAGGTGAGATAGGGAAAAGAAGGAGAGGAAGAGACAGAGACAGACAGAGACAGACCAGAATGGAGGCTCCTTGAAGGCAGACAATCAGCCAACAAGCATTTATTAAGTACTTATGTGGCAATACACAATATGCTAGGTGCTGGGGATAGAGGGACTAAAATGAAGCAGTTCCTGGACTTGAGGATCTTACATTCTATTGGGAAGAAATGCCACTTATAAATACAAGTCAATATAAAGCGCATATAGGGCAAATACAAAGTAGATGGGTGAGATATTGGCAGGCTGAGGGGAGGGGGAATCAGGAAAGGCCTTGGATACCAGGTAACTCTGGAACTCTACTTTGAAGGGAACTAAGGGTTCTAAAAAACAGAGATGGAGAGGGAAGGCATTTCAGACCATGTAGACAACCTGTGGGAAGGTACTGAGGCTATGTGAGAAAATGTGGGGTAGAAGGAGCAGTGAGTAGGCCAATCTGACAGGAACATGAGAGTGCACGATAAGGGGTCATGTCTAATAAACTAGGAAAGGGAGACTGGAGTCAGACTGGGAAAGGCTTTAAAGGGCAAGAGGAGGAGTTTGCATTTATCCTTGGCATAGTAGGAGTTTTTTGTGCAGAGGAATGACATCATCAGACCCATAATTTAGGATAAACACTTTGGCAGCTCAGTGGAGGATGAATTAGAGAGGGAAGGGACTGGAGGCAGGGAAACAAATTAGAAAGCTATTATAATAAACCAGGTGAGAGGTGATGAAGGTTTGTACAAGGGTAGAAGATGCAAGAAACATCCAAAGGAAATAATGATGTGGGACTGAAGCACAGGAAAGGCTAGGACTGTGGGAATAGCTTGAATCAAAGCAAGAAGCAGCTATATATGGTACCTGAAAAGACTGAGTGACTGGAGTAGAGGGTATGTTTTTTCCCTTCCCCATGATGCTATGGTATACCAATAAGAGCATGGGACAGGCAATCAGGAGACCTGAATCAGAAACTTAGATTTGCTAATTACTTATTTGTCTAACCTTGGGCAAGGCACCTATCTTCACCTCCAGTTGCTTCCCCATTAAAATGATGAAGTTGGATGATGCTCTCAAAGATTCTTCCCTGAACTAGATCCTGTTACTCATTACTGAAAATGTACAAGAAAAATGGTTGTACCTACTCACCCTGACTTTAAAAAAATTTAAAAACATTTATATAATTTATTTTTAGCATTCATTTTAAACATTTTTTCGAGTTCCAAATTCTTTCCCATTCTCCCGCCACTCACCCACCAATTGTGAAGGTGAGAGATGTGATATTAATTATGCATATGAAATACTGTAAAACAAGATTTCCATGTTAACCATGTTGCAAAAGAAAGCAAAGAACAAAGGAAGGAAGGAAAGATGAAAGGAATGAAGAAAGAAGCAAAGAAAGGAGGAAGGAAAGAAAAAGAAAGGAATCAAGAAGGGAAGAAAAAAATGAAGTGACAAAATTATGCTTCACCCTGTGTACAGTTCTTTCTCTGGAAGTGGACAGCATTTTTCATTATAAGTGAAGTATCTTGGATCATTGCATTGCTGAGAATAGTTGTCATTTGCGGTTGATCATCTTACAATATTGCTATTACTGTGCACAATATTCTTCTAGTTCTGCTCATTTCACTTTGCTTCAGTTTATATAAGTCTTCCCAGGTTTTTCTGAAACCATTCTGCTCAATACAGCATCATAATATTCCATCCCAATCACATATCACAACTTGTTCAGCTATTCCCCAAATGATGGGCATTCCCTTAATTAACAATTCTTTCTTACCACAAAAAGAACTGTTACAAATATTTTTGTACAAATAGCTCCTTTTCATTTTTCTTTGATCTTTTTGGGATACAGATCTAATAGTGATACTGATGGGTCAAAGAGTATGCACAGCTATAGAGCCCTTTGAACATACAGTATTTCCAAACTACTCACCAAAATGGTTGGATCAGTTCACAACACCCACGGTGCATTAGTGTCCGTATTTTTCCACATTCTCTCCAACATTTGTTTTCCTTTTCTGTCATATTAGCCAATTTGATAGGTGTGAGGTGGTACCTTAGAGTTGTTTTAATTTATATTTCTCTAATCAATAATGATTTGGAGCATTTTTTCATATGACTATACACAGTTTTGAATTTTTCTTCTGAAAGCTACCTGTTCATATCCTTTGACTATTTAGGAAGTAGGGAATGAGTTATAGTCTTATAAATTTGTCTCAGTTCTCCATATAGTTGAGAAATGAAGCCTTTAGAGAAACTTGCTATAAATTTTTTTTTTTGCCAGTTTGCTACTTTCCTTCTAATCTTGGCTGTGTTAGCTTGTTTGTGTAAAACCTTTTCAATTTAATATAATCAAAACGATCCATTTTACATCTCATAATGGTCACTATTTCTCGTTTGGTCATAATTTCTTCCTCTATCCATAAATCTGACAAGTAAAACTTTCTATGTGTTCTCCTAATTTGCTTACGATATCATCCTTGATGAGCTTCTTTTGACCTTATCTTGGTATACTGAAGCTCTGCCTTTTAACAGATCATCTAGCCAGATATGGAGTTTCCCATGAAAAAAACACCATCACTACAATTTTTTTTAAAGGAAAATTGTCATTATGTGGTAGCACAGATAAATCCATGAGTTAGCTGTTAGACATAACTACACATATAATTCACACTAAAGATTACACATTCTGTATTTCATACGCATGAGCCACAGTTATTATTGGTTGTCTATATCCTTCCCTTTCTGTCTTTCACTCTTCCTCCCTTCCCTATCTTTCTCTCCTCCTTCCTTTTTTCCTTCCTTTTCTCCCTCTCTCACACCTTTCCTTCCTCATTGCTTAGAGGTAAGCTCTGAAGTCTCCAAGTCTAAAAGGTCCATTTCATATTATTTATTACTCTGTGCCTATTGAGGCCAAGGCCTATAAATTGTCCATACAGGCTGATGAATTTTAGCAATAGCAAAGTTTCATCACATGTAATTAAAAGATCCCAAAGCTATTTGAATGAAATGTATTTAAGAATGACACCATTTGGGGTGAAGGGAATAGGCCTGTGAGAGGTAGCAACATTTCATAGCTGCCTCCACTTTAGAGAGCCAGTAGGCTTCCCTGTCCAACTCCATCAAGGTGGTTCAAGGCCAGGATAAGTTCTGGATCTCAACTGATCTCCTGATATCATGGGCCTCTGAAGATTCTTCCTCAGAGCACCAAATAGGGGCTGGGCTTGGAGGGCAAAGACTGTTTCAATTTTGTCTTTGTTTCCCTAGTATCTAGCACCATACTTAAAACATAATAGATGATTAATAAATACTTTTTAAATGATTGGATATTTCCCAGGACTCTTTTGAGGGTCAAATGAAATAAAACACATCAAATTCTTCACATTTTTTTCTAATGAGTTTCTGTTAGAAAAGGTTCTAGGAAAAGTCACTCTCTTAATTTATGCTTTTATCCAGGATGTTCCAGAAATCTTAGCAAAGTTTTAAGCTACTAGAACTTAAAACAACATTAAGACTTTGAGGACACCTTGTATTTAACATTCCATTTATTATTATTTATTATTGTTATTACTAGCTCTTGGAGAGTAGAGATTGTTTCATTTTTGTATTTGTATTCACACTGTACCTAATATAGTTCCTGGCACATAGTAAGCATTTAATAAATGCTTGTTGTTTGGTTTTTACTCCTGGTTTGGTCAATTCTTACCCTCTAGGTGCCTCAGGTTTCCTCACAATATGGTGTTCTACGTTTCTTGACTCACTAACTGCACCCCCTCCCCGCAAACCATTCCCTTTACGAAGCCTTCCCTGATCACAGGATTGGTTAAAAGTGAAAAGTAGAATGAAGGGAAGTATAAGATCTCTGAGCCCTATGGAGGAAAGAGCATCCAGGAAGAGGTGAGAGGTCAACATAATAAAATACTGCAAAAGAGAGACCAGGCTACAATGATAACTGAAGACTCATCATTGAATGAGTAGGAAACCATTAGTGAAAAACTACGGGAAAAACCAAGTCTTAAGTAGCAAGATAATTACAGAAAACATAGGGCATAGATTTAGATCTAGAAGGGACTTTAGAGGCCACTGAAGCCCACTCCCTTGTTTTTCAGATGAGGGAAATGAAACCATAGCAGCGAGGTGATTCGCCCAAGGGTCACACCATTCACTCAGCTCTTCCTGGCTCCTGGTTCAGCATTCTATCTACTATGTGGATAGTGACAGGGGACTGCAGAGTGAGGGAGTAATAAATAAGTGACATTTTTATGGGGGATGGAGAGGAGGAAAAAAAAGAAATTTACATGACAACTTTAATTTATTTAAAAGGAACGGCAAATTGTACATGACAGATTTGTAGTTTCATGTGCAATCATCTTTTTAATTCTGTTACATTATGGAAATGCTTGTTTTTGTTTATTTATTTATTAAAAATAAAATTTATTTCTTAATAAATAAAATGAAATAAAATAAAAATTAATTAAATTAAATAATTAAAATTTAAAAATAAAATTTTAAAAAATAGGTGGTATTTTGTCTCTGGTGAAATCCCCTTTTCTGTGCCCCATTATTTCCTTATACTCTTCATTCCTACTCCATCCCTCTTCTTCCCAGGAAAGCTGATACACCTCCGGTGTCTTTATGCTAAACTGAAAGGAAACAAGAGGTATCAGCAAAGCAGAGATGGAATGGGAGCTGGATTGGGTAGCTAGATCCAATAAAAGTTTTTTTTTTAAGGACTGGGGTGAGGGGGGACATGTTTATGTTTGTAGGGAAGTAGAAATGAGACAAGGGAGAGACTGGGGATACATGCAAAGGGTGATATTGATGTTTCAAAGTCCTAGAGGAGGTAGGAGGGCATGGAATCACGGGCACAGGCAGAAGGATTAGCTTTACCAAAGAGTAAAACTATGCCTTTCTTAGGAGAGGAGGAAGGAGAGAGGGCCATGATGCCAATAAGGTCTGAGGATCCAGAGAGAGAGAGAATTCAAGAAGCACCCTAGATTTCCTCAGTAAAGTAGGAGGCTATAGAGGTGTGTGTGTGTGTGTGTGTGTGTGTGTGTGTGTGTGTATGTGTGTGTGTGTGCATGTGTGTGTCTCTGTGTGTCTCTCTCTGGCAGTTGAGAAAGTAGTCCTAGAAGAGGCAAATAGCAATATAGTACAGAGGAAGGAAAACTGGAATGAATGAATGACAAATCCTGGTATGGTTCCCTACTACCTCAGTGACCTCGGGCAAATCCTTCAACCTATCCAGACTTTAGTTTTCTCTTGAGTTGACTTCAAAAAATCTTTCCTTATTTGTCTCTTTTGGGTCCATTAGCAAAGCTGGAAAGAAGACTAGTATTTATCCTCGTCTTCTTACCAAGAGCAAAAGTAAATTGGATCTGGCAAAATACTTGATCAGCCAACAGAGATTCTGTGAAGCTTTCCAGAATGTCATTGAAAAAATGATCTTAGAAAGGTTTGCAACAGCAAGAGTAAAAACAAAAAGTTATTTTTAGTGGCCCCTTAGTTAAGGATCAAATGAGATAAAGGATATGGAAGGGCTTTGGAAAGTATGAAACATAATGCAAATGTAAGAGATCTGTGAAATTATTAACCAGAAAATTCAATTAAGCAGAACATCTCATTTGCAGAACGTTACAGGGAATTAAAATTTTACTGTACTTTCAGACACAGTCTTGCTGGATCGTCCTTTTCTTCCACTTACTTCTCCCACTAACTGAGTTATACAAAGGAGAGGGAGTGATTCCCACCTCAATGGTGAGGTGAGAATTGTATCAGTCTGGGAGTCAGGACACCTGGGTTCCAGTCCCGGTTCTGTCAGTGACTAGCTGTTGTCATTGATGAGTCAGAGAAAGTCAAAGCTAGAATATGCTGGAGATGACATCTGGTCCATCTCTTTCATCTGACAGATAAGCCAAGTCAGGTCCATAGAGGGGGATTTTCCCAGGGTCACATAAAGAGTTAATGGCAGTCAAGCTGTTCACTTATATAAAGCATCCACACATGACTCCACATATGAATTATAAAAAGCAACAAGTGTGAATTCACATAATGGAAAACACTGAATTTAAAGATGGAGGGGTAGTCAGTCACATGGGGACATTGAGAGATGGTGGGAAGCCTATGGAATGGTATTCAATGGACTTAGGTTGTGCACTGTTATTAATAATAATATAGCTAACATTTATATAGCCCTGACTATGTGTCAGGCAATGTGCTAAGTGTTTCACAATGTTTATCTCAATTGATCCTCACAATAATTCCAGAAGGGAGGTGCTATTATGATTCCCATTTTATAGATAAGGAAACTGAGGCAAACAGAGGTTAAGTGACTTGCCCAGAGTCATATAGCTGCTAAGTGTCCAAGGCTACATCCGAACTCAGGACTTAGGGACTTCAAGTCCAATACTCTACCAATCACACCACCTAGCTGCTCCACCAACAAGCCTTTTGACTTTGGAAAGTACCTTTGCCTCTCTGGGCCTCAATTGTCTCATTTATAAAATGGAGACAAAAATGTTTACCTTGTCTGCTTGAAAGTATTATTGTTAAACTCCAAGAAAATAATGGATGTAAATGCACTATATGAATGTAAATGACGACTCCTGAGGAGAGGATTTTTTGGAGGAGTTGAATTTTGAGCTGGTTTTGAGAATGAAAAGAAACTTCCCTGTCTAAAACAAAGCAGTGTTTGGATATGAAAAGTATAACTGGGTCTTGGTCTTCGTTCAAACAAAGCTATTTCACCACCAGGAATTTAAAGAGAGGGCGTGAGGGAATAAATTCTCATTTGCTGCCATGCTCTTTCCCAATGCTACTCTGACCCCAACAATATCTTCCTGCCTAGAAAAAGAAATTCATAGCATTTAGGAATTGTATTTTTTGTGATTTGTGTAATGATGATAGCCACAGCTACAATAACAATTATTAATGTTTTAGTTATTTCAATGTGACATTGTTTTCTTGCATTCTTTTCAGTCAAGTGTTTTTTGTCACTACCATCCACGGTAGCAATGGGACATTTTTTTTGACTGTCAAGATTTGCAAAATGAATATTCATAATGTAAGGGTTTTTTTCCCCCTAGCAAATCATGTTGGTATATATTACATGCCTCAGGAGAATGTTAGATTATGCTGTATTACACTGTTGTCATTATCCATCCGTGTAATTTGGAGACAAAGTAGGGGGTGTGTTAGACTGTGCTACACCATGTGAGAGCAACAGAATTTGGTCATAAAGAGAGCATTCTGGAACATTTGCAAGCTTTCCACAATGTAGATGTATTTGGGGGATAATAGTAGTAATGATATTAGCTAACATTTGCGTGCGCTGTGCTAAGCACTTTTACAACCATCCTATTTCATCTTCATGACAACCCTACAAGGGAAGTTCTACTATTTCCCCCATTTTGCAGATGAGGAAATTGAGGCAAAAAGAGGTTAAGTAACTTGCCCTGGGTCATACAGTTACTTAGTGTCTGAAGCTGAATTTGAACTCAAGCCTTCCTGACTCCAGGTCTGTGGCTCTCTCAACTGCAACTCCTAGGTATCTCATGGAGTCAGATGGGATGGGTGGAGACAAGAGGGTAAAGGGGGATTCTTTTCCATGAGAAGTCTAAAATTGTCCTTGGATGCTCTCAAGCACCTTGCCTCTAGTCCTATCAAACTGCTAGCAAAAAGAATAGTTACCCCATGTATTTTCTCATTTGAATTATGTTTCTCTATATGATGTCAATATATTAGGGGACACAGTGTTTTCCAGAGCTAAGGCTCAAGCAAGAAAGCTGCATCCAGAGCTTGGCATAACAACAATCCCTTGCATCCACCCTCTGGATAATCTCAGTCACAGCAAAATCCCAGAATTGTTTCATGTAATTCTTGTATTGCTCTGACCAGCACTGAATGTACTCTGAGCTTGGACCAGCATCTGTTGTATCCATACTCTGGTCATGAAGCCTTGCTTTGAATCAAACTTATTACATCATTGCTGTTACCTCTCATTGTCAGGGCTACAGCTCAATGTGTAGTCACTGGTGTAAGTATTGAGATTTGCCCCCACTGCCTCAGGTCCCCTCACTGGGGTGGGAGGTGTGGCACATGACTAATCTGCCTCCTTGTTTGTAAGCCATTTTCCTCACTTTGAAATTAAACTTCTGTTTGATACCTGACTCTCCTGTCTCTAGCCTGCTCAGTCTGGCTGTGGTCATTCACAGTTTAGAGGCTGGTTCAGTCCAGTTGATGTTAATTGGTGTCAGAAATGGGACTGGACATGAAACTATGATATTGGACTCTCTAGTACCAGAGGAAATGGATTAGGTGCCACCACAGATTTATTTTTTTGGAGTCCAACCCTTTCACATGCACCCACTGTCTGGTGAATCCTCCACCCTTCTTCCTGCTCCAATGCCCAAGCTCTACCTTGGTTGAGCTCACCATTCTTTGTGAGGAAAACTCCAGGGCCCACCAGTGACCTGGTTAGTCTCAGATCACTCTGGTAAGGATATCCTTTCCTAAACTGCACATCTTTGTTAACTGGTCCCTCTGTGTACTTCTGTTGGACCTATAAAAGCATGCCTGGCTATGGATTGTAACTGTACACTTTGTGTCTGTTTGCATCTGTTTTGTCTATGTGTCTTTGTAAAATATAAAATGTCTGTGTTGTGCTTGTGCTGTTTGTAGAGTCTGTTACCCTGAAAGATTCAAAATGCAGCCAGCCAGAAAAACTTCTAAAGGTTGTAGCCAAAGAATTTAGAACACTGGGAAAGAAGAATGAACTTTCATACTTGAAGCAATTGTCTCAGTATGCAGGACTAACTTCCGCTTTAGGCTTTCTTTGGGAGGTGAGGTTATAAGAAAAAGAAAAACTGCAAGACACCCTTCCCCCCCGTCATTTCAACTGTGAAATGTTAATAATATGCTGGAATTGTAGAAATAAAGTCAGATAATCAAAGTTTGTAGAACTGCTAAAAACATCTTAATAGATTTTGGAGATTTATCATTTTAAAATTGCAGAGAACTCCCTTGATTCCAGGAACTCATTCCCCTCTTAAATATCTTAGTAAATTTTGGGGTACCACTCTGTAGAATTTGTTTTAAGGAAAAATGAAAAGTGAATTCTAAAAGTTTTAAAAGTAAATGGCAAGAGTAATAGCTTCATCATTCTAGGGCAATGAAGGAAGACAACTAATATGGAAGTAACCCTAGAGTGAGAAAGAAAAAAAATAGGTAAGCAGTTTAGACCTTATAGCCACCTCCTGTGAACCGTTCCTTGACCATGAAAAGAGAAATGATTATTTAAACCAAAGATCCCCTGTGACTCTCTGGTTCAGAGACCATCTCCCTCTCCCTGTTAACCCCTCTCATTTTGGATCAGTTTCCCAAATAAAGGTGTTGAAAAAATGCTGGAAAAAAAGTAGAGAAATGAATTACTTTTGGGTTGCAGAAATTTATTAGTTGTGTAATCTTAAGCAAGTTACTTTGTCTCAGTTTGTCCCAGTTTCCTGATCTGTAAAGAGAAAGGTAATAATGACACCCACCTCCCACAGCTATTGTGAGGATCAAACTAATATAATGATTGTAAAGTGCTTAACACAGTGACTGGCATATGGTAAGCACTACATTATTATTATTTCTTTAATTGAATGTAATTTTTCTATGCCTGATAACTCTAAAATTTGTTTAAAATGCCAATAGTAATACGATTAATTTTTATATGAGATAATCTGGAAATGCAATTGATGTCATCTGAAGTTATGTGATATTGTTTGTGTTATTTTTGTATTCCTAAATTCTTTTATATTGTGAATATTGAGAGACCACTGTAACAGAAATGCTGTTAGACAACACAACTTTTAATCTGGATGCTGTTACACATGAATTGGGCTTTTAAAAGGATGTGATAAAAATAGACATTTTGGGGAAAAGGATCTATATTTATAAAAATATTTATAGCTGCCCTTTTTGTGGTGGCAAAACATTGGAAACTGAAAGGATGCACATCAATTGGGGATTGGCTGAAGCAAGCTGTGGTATATGAATGTAATGGAATACTATTGTGCTATAAGCATGAATGTCTTACAATTTTAGCCTGCTTTTGTGGTCAAATTATAATATAAGGACAATAAATATCCTCCTAAATTGGGGCTGGGGAGATGATTAGACAAAATAATAAGTCAAAGATGTAATGTAAAAAGTTTTCTAAATAAATGGAATAGTAAATTTTAAGGAAGTAACAGGATTAGCTTGTTTTCTCTAAGAACTATATGACTGGCTTCCAGATTTATCTGTCATGGAAATTCAGGCTTTAGGTATGTTTTAGTAATAAGTTCTCAAAATTGGATTAATGATTTTATACATGAATTGTATTGATAATGGTAAAGAAAGTGAAATTATTTTCCCATTTTTAGTGTCTGTCTGATAATTTTAAAAGGCAGATGAAATAATTTTACAGTTGGGCCTTCATAAATTTTTAAAGATTCTCACATCAGGTATAGGATTTAGGCAAGGTAAAAACAGCAAATGGTATATAAACTGAAGTTCTCTGAAGTTTCAAGACTAGAGAACCAAATTTAAATGATTGTACTACATTATATTAAGTCAGAATACCTCTCAACCAATCTTTCTTAAGTTTGAAGATGGCATACAACTTAAGCCTGGATCAAACACTCTGATCACTTTAACCTTTCCTCATAGAATCCATTATATATCCATCTAATTATTTTTTGTCATTATCCTTCTTTACACTGTAGTTTTCCACCTTTGAATTTTTTCTCTTGTCTTGAAGCTCTTGACTTGCCACATGTTGAGCTCTCTTGTTCTCTACTAAGGTGTCATTAGTCTCCCTCAGGAGTTTGCTGGAGAGCAGCACTTCATTTACTCTGGCCTTTGGCAATTTGCTGGAGTTTAATCAGCTCTTACCCACCCACCCCCTCCTCCTTTCAAAGGACCCACCATCTTTTCACCTGAGATTGTGATAAATGTGCCAAATGTCTGTCCTTTGCATGACTTCCGAGACCTTCTACATTCTTGTCCCTATCTTTTATTAATTAATTATTTTTAAGATTTATGGAATAAAACAATCATTTCCATAACATAATATAATAAAACGATGATTGCACATGAAACTGCAAACGTATTATGTACAACTTACTATTCCTTTTAAATATGTTATCTTATAAATTTATTTTTTTCCCTTTTTTCCCCCTCTATCCCTGAG
The DNA here is from genome assembly GCF_028372415.1 of Notamacropus eugenii. Taxonomy (NCBI): domain Eukaryota; kingdom Metazoa; phylum Chordata; class Mammalia; order Diprotodontia; family Macropodidae; genus Notamacropus; species Notamacropus eugenii. The sequence continues at coordinate 328,392,876 of NC_092875.1, forward strand.
ATGGCTACTATTAGACACAAATATGTGTATGTGTGTGTATGTATGTATATATACAATATATGTATGTATGTATATATATACAATACATGTAAATTATTCTATACATACTTCTATTGATCAATTCTTTCTCTGGATGAAGAGAGCATCTTTCTTTACATGTCCTTTATAGTTAATTTGGGTATTTATCATAGTCAAAATGACTTATTTCCTGAAAGTCATTGATAAAACAATATTGCTGTTACTGATTGCAATATTCTCTTGGTTCTACTCATTTTACTCTTCATTATTTTGTGCAAATCTTCCCATGTTTTTCTAAGATTATTTTCTAAGATTATTGAGCCCTTTGTTTCTTACAGAGCTTTTTTACCTCCTCTGAATTTTAGACTTAATCTTAGCAAATGTAGCATATACTGTCCAGACCACTGATCTGATACCAGTTATTGGTCTTTTCATCTACATAGTCTTCTCTACCCAATTAGGTTGTAACTCCTTGAAAGGAGGGAGCATGTCAGATTCTATGTTCTTCATGAGGTCTAATACATTTACTAGATACGTGTTCCTTGGTTTCAAGTGCTGACAGTTCCAGTTTATCAAGGACCCAATAAGAAGAGTTCACTTCGACATCCTCGTAATTAAAGGCAGAATGTGGCAGCAGTGAGCCATGATGAGGATAGCTTCCAGCTGAGTTGCACATGGATCTCTTGAAGGCTCCAAGAGGTGGGGAAAGGGCCGCTTTTTGATTTGGTTGGATGAGAAGCCACAGTGACTACAGACCACAAAGGGCTCCACTGTGTGGGGAAGGTGGTGTAATTTGTGTGCCCCATCCTATCATTTCACTAAGAAACTTTACAGCCTTTCTTGGTAATCTCTTCAAAGTAGCCAACAATCTTCCAGGAAAGAAGGTGGGCCAGTTTTCTTTCTAGCAAAAGTGGGTGATGATAGATGGACAGCCTGAGTTTGGTGCTGATGGACCACAAGTAATTACATTAACCAGACAAAGGTCTTCAGTGGTAATTAGGAGATACTCTCAGGAGAATTTGGGGAAACATATAAGAATTGTGCAATATTAGATAGTGTGAATAGGCTGAGACTTGTACCAGTGAAAGAAATATCCACATTCATGAGATGATGGATTCATTGAAGTGCTGAAATTCAAGCTTCCTCATTCTCTGAGCTAAATTTATCTTGCAACAATTACATTTTCCTCAAACTGGTTCATGGGAGAGGAGCTGCGCCTCAGCTTGTATACCCTATGTCTCCATCAACTGAACAAAGTGAGGACTCTCTTTCAACTCAGTCAGCTGTCATTCTGAATTTGTTTCATGATACATTTTGAGACTTACTGCTCTTTTTAAAAAAATCTATCCAATTTCCATCTCTAACTCTGGTCCCTCCCTTGGGCTAAAATATTGTATTGCCAACTGTCTGTATTTCCATCTGGACATCTCTACCTGGAAATCCTTCTTACATGTCCCATAATGGAGGAGGGAGACCAGGATGGTGAAAGGACAAGAAATCCAAAGTACTACTTCAAGAAAGGGGGACTTTTAGCTTAGCAAAGAGAAACCTTGGTGGGAATGTGATAATGACATTCAAGGATTTATAGTAGTATCATGTAGATGGATTATACAAGATGGCCAGAAGTTTTAGTCCAGCTTTAAGCTATCAAACTTTTTATTTAAAAGATTTTTGGCCACTTGGTATTTGTTCTGATTTGCTGGAGAAGACAAATCTAAGGACAATCAGCAGTAGTTGGAGAGAGGCAGATTTCCACTTTCTTTAAAGAAATAACATTTATAGTTATTCCAAGGAGGAATAGGCTGCCTTAATAAGTAGTGAGTTTCCCATCCCTGGAGATATACAAGTAGAGAGTGGATTGTCACTTGGGGAAGTTCTAGAAGACATTGTTCAGTTACAACTTGGACTAAGTTATCTCAGACATCCCTTCCAACTCTGTGATTCTGTGATCATCTTCTTTCTAAAACTTTCTCCCATTATCCTCCTAGAGACCAGGTCTCAAAACCTTAATCATCTTTAACTTAGCTTTCTTGCCCATGTTTAATTAGTTCCTCTTGTTCCCTTCTCTTTAAACTACAATAGATAGTTCTGGTACTCTTTGCTTTTCACCTGCAATCTATAATTGTCTCTTCCCTCTCTAATCATTTACACAATTGCTAAAAAAAAGGTTCCTAATTTATAGATCTGACCATGTTACTCCCTAGCTCAAAAAATAATTCCTCTTGTCTACATAACCCTCTTAACCTCAGATTTATGGTCTTCCATAATCTAGTTCCAGCCTAATTTTCCAGCCTCATTTCATATCAGTACCTTTCAGGTACTTTCTGTTCCCAGACAACTCAGACCATTAGCTGTTCTCCTATCTCATCCTGCACTTTCTTGCCTCCAACTATTTGTGCAGGATTCATTTCACCACTTAAAAAGTGCCCATCCTTCTTAGCTTTGCCTGATGAAATCTTTCTCCTCCTTCCAAATGTAGCTTAGGGGCCACCTACTCCCTGAAGCTTTCCATATTTCTCAGCTCAAAGTTAAATTCCTCCCTCTCTAGTTTCCTTATAGCACTTTGGAACTTTCCTTTGGTTTGATCATCTTATATTATGCTTATGTGAAGACTAACACATTCTATGGTATTATAGAGATCATTGAATCCAATTCCCTACCTCTGCAGGTGAGAAAACTACATCCTCCAGGGGCAAAGTGACCTGCTTGTGTTCATACAGATGGTTCATGGGAAGGGTCAGGACTTAGACCTGGCTCTAACTCCTAGTCCAGTACTCTACAGCACTAATCAGAACACCAAGGACTAGGAATGCTAGGAATGTAGTTATTCTGTGTGTGTGTGTGTGTGTGTGTGTGTGTGTGTGTGTGTGTGTATATATATCTCTAGGATTTTGTGTAAAATGGATATAATTCTGTCAGTGTAGGAAATTTTTGGTGTGGGAGGTCTTTCCATAAATGGGGATCCCAAATGATCTGTCAATCAATAAATAAGCAATTATTAAGTATCTAATATGTGCCCACTGTTGTGCTAGGTGATGGGGACATAAAAGCAGGAATGAAATATTTTCTTGCCTTCAAGAAGCTTACCTGCAAGTTAGTACACATCTAAGTATATAATCAGTATATTATGTAAGTATATGCAACATATATTCATTAAATGGCAATTTCAGTGGGAAGATACTAGCATCTGAAGCTATCAAAGAAAGTCTAAGTAGGAGGTGGCATTTGAGTCAATCTTTAAGGAAAAGTAGACTAAGAGGCAGAGGGAGCAGGGAGAACATTTCAGGCATAGGAGATGGGACAGTCTGTGCAGAAGCAAGCTGGCTGGAGATGGATTATCATGAGTGAGGATGAGTAAAAAGGACAATGTGGCTGGACCTTAGACTTTGTGAAGGGGAAAAATGTACAATAAGCTTTTAGAAGTCATTTGGAAGACAAGCTTAGAAGGTTTTTAGTAGCTGGACCCTAGGGAGTAGCCTGAAGCACATGGAGGTTAAGTAATTACTAAGTGAGTACCTTCGTAGACCTTGGCCTAAAGGGTCCAAGGTCTCCCAGTGCATCCTGGGCCATCTCCAGTCATCCTGATGAACATCTGGTCACTGGATGCAGATGGCTCAGGAGGGGAAAGTGAGGCTGGTGACCTGCACAGCCCTCCCTCGCTCAAAACAAAGTCAAGTGCAAGTCATGTCATCATTTCTCTGATGCCATGGTCTTCTTCGACAACAAAGAAGGAACACAACTCATGATAACACCTTTAATGTCAAAGGTGGAGGGTGAATCCAAACCCAGATCTCTATCTGTTATATTTCATTGCCCACTTGCCTTACACACAGTAGGCATATTTGCTGAATTGAATTCAAATAGTATACTACTGAAAAAAAGTGAGTTGCAGTTTAAGTTCAATTTATGGTTACATCTATGAATAGATGAAACAAAATGTCAGCTAAAAGTTTTAAAATTGGTCTTATCTTCTTAGCTTTCCAGATTTGAAGGAAATTTGGCCACTTAATAAAGATTACAGAAGGGTAGGATTTCAGAGTGAGGGCTACAGCTCTAGGCTCCTTCCTGCTCTAAAACTGTCATTCTATGGTTCTAAGAAATGAGTTGTGGTAAGAGAACATTCACCCCATGGAGGATAGAGAAAATTCCAGGAGCCAAGAGAAGTCTGTGGAATAGCAAAGAGGCCAATGTCACTGGATCAAAGAGTATTTGGTAGGGAGTAAGATATAGAAAGAATGGAAAGGTGGTGGTGGTGGGGTGAGGGAATCAAAGGGATTGGAGCAGCAGGTTGGAATGGGAATTAAGTGAACCACACTGGCTCTATCTTGTGACTCAATTCAGGAGCTAGCTCAGTTCCCTTTCTATTCAGTTATGGGTTTAGTCTAACTTCTGTCTTGTGAGGAAAGTTTGTTTAATTGTGGGAACTGGGAGAAAACCTTTTTGTATTGTTAAAACCTAGCCATGCATAGCTGAAAAGCAGGACCACTTCTGCCTGCTGTTTAGAAACCCTAAGAAACCCTTACTAAGGACCTAGGTTATGCTGACCAGAAACCCAGTCAGATCCAAAGATTGATATAGAGAGTTTTCTCACAATTGTACATCTCAAGCAACCCATATGTCTCATCTGAAAACTGGCCCCTACTGATCAATTAGTTATTGTTTCCATGATAATTTGATTGTATATAGACACTTGGGAGGAGTGAGACACCTCTTTTTCTGATTTCAGGGAATTGCTCCCTCCCAACTTGGAAATTCTCTAATCTTTCTTCCAATTAGAAATCAGATTACCTAATATCATTTTCTGGTTAATTGTTTTCTTTTAACTAATTGGTTTTCTTTGATTGTTTTTAATATATAAAAGTCTGCCTTCCCCTGCATTCAGGGTCCAGCCCTAAGCTGAGTAAGAGACCTGGTCCCAATTTATTAGACAATTGGCATACTTTCCTTATTTTATTAATTTATTATTTGTATGGTGGGGAGCTTGAATCTTTACTTCCTTAGCCATTTCATCTTTTACCCCACCACATGAGTAAGAAAGGCAGGAAAGGAGGTTATGAAATGCTTTGAATTCTAAACAGAGAATTTTGTATTTTGATCCTAGAGACAATAGGAAGCCACTGTAGTTTACTGAGTAGATGGGGAAGGGCGTGGTGGAAAAATGACTTGGTTAAACCTACCCTTTAGGAAAATCCCTGTGGTGGCTAAATGGAGGATGGATTGGGGTGGGGAAGAGATCTGAGGCATACAGACCCACCAGCTATAACAGTAATCAAGGCATGAGGTAATGAGGGCTTGCACTAGAGTGGTGGCAGTGCCAGAGGAGAGAAGGAGGAATATTCAAGCAATATTGCAAAGGTGAAATCAACAGACCTTGCCAACAGATTAGATATGGGGAGTGGTGCTGGTAAGAGGTAGTAAGGAGTTGAGGATGACACCTAGATTGCAAGTCTGGGGGACTGGGAGGATGGTGATACTCTCAATAGTAATAGGTAGGAGGTCAGAAAGTTTTATGGGGAAAGACAATGAGTTCAGTTTTGGACATGTTCAGTTTTAGATGTCTACTGGACATCTAATACATGATGTCCGCAAGGCACTTGGGGATGTGAGACAGAGAGGTTAGGGTAGGAAAGACAGATTTGAGAATCAGTATAGAGATGATAAATCCATGGAAGATGATGAGATCACCAAGTCAAGTAGTATAAAGGAAGAAGAAGAGAAGAGGGCCCAAAACAGAATTCTGTGAAGAGGATTCAGCAAAGAAGACAGAAGGAATGGTCAAGTAGGTAGAAGGAGAACTGAGAGACTGATGTCCTGGAAACCTAGAGAGAAGAGAATATCAAGAGGAGGGCGATCATCAATGTCAAAGCCTGCAGAGAGGTCAAGAAAAATGACCTAGAAAAGCTCACTGGAATTATCTATTAAGATATCACCGGTGACTTTGGAGAGGGCAGTTTTGACGGAATGAGAATCTACTGTCTATTAGCTGATTAAAGATAGTGAGTTTCTGGTGTATAATTACGAGGTCATGTCTTGCTAGATGTTCAGCAGATGCTAAATTTTTCCAGCTTAAAGTGATGTGTTATGGTAGTTTCTACCATTTCCTTGCAAAATCTACATTGATTACCAATTCTGGGCTCCATAAGGATGACCATTCTATAATTTCTGGGGGCAGTAACCTGTTCTTGAATTGCTATCATAAGCCCCCTTTCATTTCTGCAAATTAATCTGCAAGACATTCATTTATTCAACATACTTTTGTCTTTATAATGTTGGCTGAGTTCATATGGATACTGCCCATGAAGGACCTTTGGATTCCATTCTTTGAGCTGAGCCATTTCTTAGGCTCCATCAAAGATAAATCAATTTTGGTTGCGTTTGAAAAATCCCATGCTTCATATCTGTAATCAACCTTTAGCTGTCAGTTAAGTGATGCTGACTTTTTCCAAAAGTATTTCTGTAAGGTTTTCCTTTAAACCTGTTTATCACATGTTTATCATGTGCTATAAAAATGTCTATCAATCCTTGTCCTTTTTGGTGAGGAAGTGTTAATCTTTCTCTAGCTGTCTTAGGGTGATGAGCCTTTTGTTATGTTAATATCATACAAGATACTTCCCAAATCCGTTATGATTCATTTTACAGTTCTGAAGGTGTACATTAAGACAGATGGTGTGTAGGTGTTAATTGCTTTAAACATGTTCATCCCCATTCAGCTTGATTTCAGAAAGCCAGCAAGTCTTTTTTATTTATTCAGTCTCAGTTTTCCCCTTAATAGATTTATATTTGATGTGTCTTGTCTGGAGGAGAACAAAGTATGTGTATATCCTTTGTCCATTTGTTCAATTTGAACTGTGGATTCAGCTTAGGAATTTTCTGTCTCTATCCTTCCTTGGCATACATTAAACATTTTGCTCATATTTAGTACAAATAATATTTTAAAATTACTGGAGAAAAATTCCACATGATTAATGGTGTGTACAGATAGCCATATTAATGTTATCCATATACCTCAATGTATTTTTGTTGACTTACCTTTAATTTGGAAGCCATGTTTAAATCAATTTGGGAGAGATGATAATAGATTTAAGGATAGGCAGAATTCTAATAGATTTAAATGAACAATGACATACTTTATAGAAATGGCCCTGGACATTATTGTGTTACTGGGATATTTTATTTAGGGAGTCATTTTTCATGTATATTTTCAAATTTTTATTTTATTTATTTGCAACATATGACTAAGTTATGAGTTCAGAACTATGTCAAGGACTCATTGATAATAAGAGCTGTATAAATGATAAAATATCTTCTGGTGGCTTCTCAATCATGATCGAATTGATAATGAATTGGTCTTTATTCCCCTGGGATTTGTTACCACATCCTTTTGAATATTCACCAAATATGTTGCTTATCTGTCTTTACAGATTTTTAAAAAAGTGATACTAGCTGTGAAAACTTGTTTTAAAGTACATAAGCATTGGCAGAAACTAGATAGATATAGATGAACACCTCATATCACATACCAATAAAAGGTCAAAATGGGTACATGATTCTAAAAAAGAGGGGAGTTCATAAGCAAATTAGGGGAACTTGGAATACTTTACTTGTCAAATCTATGGATAAGGGAAGAATGCATTGTGGGATATAAAATGGATAATTTCAATTACATTAAATAGATTTTGCACAAAAAAAAATGCAGCCACAATTAGAAGGAAAGCATCAAAATGGTGAAAAATTTTACAGCAAGTTTCTTTAAAAAAGTCCTCATTTCTCACATATATAGAGAACTGAGTCAAATTTATAAAAAAAATACAAGTCAATCCCCAATTGATAAATGATCAAAGGATATGAACAGGCAGTTTTCAGAAGAAAAAGATCAAAGCTATCTAGAGTCATATAAAAAAATGTTCTAAATCATTATTGATTAGAGAAATGCAAATTAAAACAACTCTGAGATACCACCTCATACCTTTCACACTGGCTAATATAACAGAAAAGGAAAACAACAAATGTTGGAGAGGATGTGGAAAAATAGGGACACTAAGGCCCTATTGGTAGAGTTGTGAACTGATTCAACTATTCTGGAGAGCAATTGAGAAACACTGTAAACCCAAAGGGCTATAAAGCTATGCATACCCTTTAACCCAGAAAGCTCACTTTTATATCTGCATCCCAAAGAGATCAAAGAAAAAGGCAAAAAGGTCCTATTTGTACAAAAATATTTATAGCAGCTCTTTTTGGGGTGGCAAAGAATTGTTAACTGAGAGGATGCCCATCAGTTGGGGAATAACTAGACAAATTGTGCTATTCTCAGCTTTTTGTAATAAATACTTAATGTCTTTCTATTAAGCAAGATGGAATCAGACTTTTATCCAAGAGGAAGCTGGTTAGGTGGTAGGATAAAATTACTTTTGCTAGCAAATCACGTTCATAGTGCAATACTTAAGCCAATGTTTATCTGTCTCCTTTGGATTCACCACCTTTCAGTTTTACAGAGATGCCTTACTTTCATTTACCCAGTCATTCATTTGATTAATAAGGAAGAAGTTTTCTGTTTTACCTCCTGCTTTTAGCATAAACTACAAACTTCCCTGTTTGACTTTTACATGTCTTCACAACCTGACCCCATTCTAATATTGCATACCCATTTTATGTTTGTTGTTCCCCTTCCTGTGTACTAAGGTTCAGCCAAATTAGCCTTTTTCTCTGTTCCTCACACATGATACTCAATTTTCCATCTCTGTGGCCCTCCATCCTTAGTTAACTTGTATTTATTCTATATACACATACATACACACACACATATACATACATACATACATGTTGTTGATTAATTGGCTATTTGCATTGATCCAACCTGGACTTTTATTTTGTTGGATTTCTCTAGACAACTACAATTTTTCCATAGCCTTTGGTGGATTCTCTCTTTCCTCTAATTTCTGTGCTTTTCAAGCTTCAATAATAGAGCTTGTGATAGGTATTGAATTCTTTATTTTATTCTTTACATTGCTTTGACTTTTTGCATTGGCATTTACATTCAATTGTCAATGAAAAGTATCAATAATTTCTGATATACTTCTGTTTTCCAGATTTCTTTATACCTGTTTTCTTTTCATTAATTTTAAACAGACAATACAGTGTTTGAGTTTTCTATTATACATATCAGCTAGATATTGATGTAATCTTTCAAAGAATTTCCACAGTTGTTCTCTCAAGCCATTTTTGCCATAATGGTGTTTGGTGACTATTCTTAGGAATGTTCTTTGACAATGCTACCTTTCCTCCTATAGGCCCTACTATGACAATTGTGCATGCTGATGGATTCAGGTTTTCAAATGCTAACTAACATTGTGGAAAAATGCATTCATTCATGATAACTGTAGGAAATACTAACTTTTAAAAATAACTCTTGTTTCGTATATTCAGTTTATTAGTTGAATTGATGTTATAAAATAAAGAGGGCTTTGACATTCTAATCTAAGTATGCCCATCCCCTTAAAATCCTTTAAGACATGAGTATATTTTTCCTATCCTTTCAATATCAGATAGCATTTTAAATTTTGCATTAAATATGCATTTTCAATATCTTCAGGATACGTCAGGCTTTTTTCTTCTTCAGATTTAAGTGACTACTCAACTTTTGATCTTATGTCATCTAACCTGGGTTTAGGAATAAATTTCTTTCTTATAAATTCCTAGTATCGATCTGCAGAGTACATGAAAGTGGTATGATTTCCTTGCCTAGAAATGGGAAGATTCATTTCCAATTTTGTTATGTTTAATAGCATATAACAAAAGCATTTATACCTTCAGACTCGCTTTAATGGATAGTGACACCTGCCCTGAAACATATTTAGAAATTTGGGGTATTGGTATTTGCGGTCTTTTTTTTCTGGTTTCTCTCTCCTTTTAATAGGAGTAATTTGCCATCTAGTTAGTCCTAAAGTTCAGACTACAATATAGTTCTTCTAACTTCTAGTCTTTTCCCTAGGAGATAATTTACATAATATTCCATTATAGCCTTGAGTAATTAGTATAAACTCCAGTGTTCCACCCAAATATTTTGCAAGTTGGTCTTCTTTGCTACCATTGCAATAGATAAGAAATGGGTATGAGTATTTCTGTACTCTTGACACATATCCTTACTGATCCTTGGTGAGTCTACATGTTTATATCCAGCCATATGTCCCATGATGATTCAATGTCCCCTCTGCTAAAGCCAGGCCTCCTCAAGTAAGTCACAAGCATTCATTCCACACTCAGCATAGTTGCTCATACTATTGCTTTCACCTGCAATGCCTTTTCTGCCTACACAAATTTTATCTAACTTTCAAGATCCAATCAAGTCACACTTGTTAAAGGAAATCTGAGACCTCTTCTGGCTCCCAGATATTTCACTGATCCAGCTTTTTAGCTATAGAGATGAGTCATACGTATGTCAGTAATCTATATCTCCAGAACTGGGATCATTGTCTGGTACCTAGTAGCTGCTTAATAAATGTTCCTAAGTGACTAGCAGTTGTTATGGACTCCTTGTTTTCAGGGACGTTCTGAGCTTGGTTTTTCTGTTGGAGGAGGAAGAGGTCTCATGCAGAAGGTGGGATTTGAGTTGAGTGTTGAGAGGAAATCAGGGAAGTCAGTGGACAGAGGTGAAGGGGGAGAATATTCCAGGAATGGGGAACAGCTGGTGCAACAGCAAGGATATGGAATGTCATGAGCAAGGAGACAGCAAGAAGGTCAGTGTCACTGACTGATAGAGAAAATGGGAGGGAGGAAAGTAGAAGACTGGAAAGATAAGAAGCAAGGCTATAAAAACCTTTAGATGACAAATATCTATTTATATTATGGGGTGGGGGGAGCGTGGGGAATGGGGAAAGGTGTCCCTGGAGGTTACTGAGTAGAGGGATAGCTATTCAGACCACTACTTGCTTCAGAAAAAGACCACCTAGTTTCTAGAATATCCTTCTGGGAACAGAATTCAGTATTCTTGATAGCATCTGCATTTTTTGTAAAAACCAAACACAGCATCAAGGGCTATCTGAAGAATGAAGACAGACAGTGACAGACGAAGGCGAACAAGAAGCTGTCACTTTAGAGATGTCACAGGGTTAAGGTGCATCCTAGTCTGAGACTGCACAGAAAAGCCAATCGGTGACACCATCCCAGGTTTATGACTACATCCCAGAAATTGTCCTGCTGGAACAGGCCAGATGCCCTTCTCTTAAGGCCATGTTGTTTATGCTTCAAGTGTGGTCCAGCAGAAAGCACAACAGACCTCACTGAATATCTATTAAACATATCTACACTATGTAAGACACTATGTGAGGGTCTGAGGAAGACAGAGATGGGGACTGGACCTGTGATTTCCTCGATAAAGTGAACTCTCAGATGAGGAAATTCCCTCCGCCAATTTAGGTGTACATCTCTGCAACTCAGAGTCTTAGATATTTTCCCAGAGCACTGAGAAATTAACTGACTTGTAAAAGGTCATGTGACTGATATGTTAGAGGCTAAACTTGAACCCAGGTTTCCCAGGTCTGAGACCAGCTCTGCATCCATTACTATCTCTATAGTTAAGGAACTTACAATTTATTTAGAATTATTTGTATAACTCAATGTCCATCATCTATCATTTACCTCTCATCTATCAATCTATCCTCTATCATTTATCTATCATCTATCAATCATTCATCTATCATCTTTCTATCCATCCATCCATCTATCTATCTATCTATCTATCTGTCTGTCTGTCTGTCTGTCTATCTATCTATCTATCTATCTATCTGTCATAAAGTGTTATGAGATCAGATAAGGTACAAATTCCTTCACACTGGAGAACTGAAGGAGACTATATAGGCTGTAACTGATCTGGGTGGAAAGGATGTTAATAAGTAGAGACGGGAGCAGTCAATGCTAGAATATGGAATAGTGCAAGCAGCACCATGTGAACAGCAAACCATGGTCCATGCTTGTATCTCCAGAAGAGAAAAAGTATATCTCTACTAACACTGAAGTAGTACAGAAAAAAACATGCTCATATGGGCTCATACATGCATGCACATGCATATGTACACACACATGCACACATATGCGCACACGCAACTTTTAAAGGTTTCAACCTTGACTGCTGGGTCCAATGTTCTTTCTACTAGGCCACACTGTTGTACCATGCTTCCTTTCTCAATGTGTCCTATAACAGAATAGAAGATGTCCATGCAACATATCATGTCTTAACTCCTACAAGGACCATGCCCTAATTATATCCTGTTTGGCTCTGGGCACACAGAGCTAAGTTGAAGAGATTCTTATCAATAAAAACAGCAACAATGTACATTGAACTCACTTAATCAAAAATACTTACTGATTATCTATTGTGTCCAAGGCATAGCAGGTGTTATAGGAACTAAAAGAGAAGAAAGTACAGTCCTTGATCACAAGGACTTTATGAGATAGGTGGAGGAACAATGCCAGTCAAGAATCTCTAAGCACTCAAAGAAGTAATCCTTGGGAACAAAGCAGGGAATGAATGAGAACTTTAGTGCTTTGGGCAAATTCTATTGAGAGGAAAGCATGGCTCACTAATACCTGTCCCCAGGAGGAGTCAGGAAGGGGGTCTAGAACTGAAATAAGGCAGGTCTTGAGAGCGGAAGGGTGCCGTGGCTACCCTACCCTTGAGATAGCGCCTTAGGGCTAGATGAGAAAATAGGGGTGGCTGCACCCTGGCATGGAGAGGAAGGACGCTTTTAGTATGTCAGCTAGTCTTGCCACCCTGGGGAAGAGTTCCTGTCATCCTCCATTTTAGTTACATCTCTGCCTGAGAGGCAGGGATGGTTTCATCTACGTTATTTCCCTCTTTGGATTCAGGAGAATCTTGAAGTCTAGAAAAATTAAATAACTTGCCTAATGTTACACACTAAGTCAGAAGCTCAGCCAGGATTGGAACTCCAGGCTGTTGACCTTAAGTCTAGTGCATCTTCAATTCTATGGCTTCTTTCAGAGACTTAGCCATGGGGCAGCATTCTAAAACTGTTCCACAGCCAGACTGCAGCAAAACAATGGGAACAGGGACGAGCAGATCGCACAGGTCAGTGGGAACAAGATGATAGTCATTTCCCTGAACTGAAATTTGTCTGGATCTCAGATTTTTCTATCAAAAGAGAATAAAATGATGGTAGGGACATTTTTTCCTAATTCATGCCCTATCTGTCTGAAGACAGAAGCTCTTAGTAGCAGCCTGAAGATGATGCCTGGAATTCCATCCAGGGGACAGGATGGTGTTAGGTGAGAGAAAGGTTCCTATCCTGAAACTGACCTAGCAGAACTCTCCAAAAAGACAGATAAAGAAGGACCTCCCTCGAGGATTTTGCATAGCTTCACAAGATTTTATTTCTGCAAAAAAAATGATCAAATGGAAAGAGCTATATTCAGTTTGGGGCTAGCTGATCTGCAAGGGAAATTTTTCAAACACCCCCTCCCATCCTTTTTTGTTGCTTTCACAGATTTCTGTTCATTTATACACAGATTCAGTTGCTTGTTAGTGTAGTCTGCAGTGTTCCCCTAAGGACAGAACTCTGCAGATGGATGAATTTTTTAATTTTATTTTCTTAATATTATTCTTGGCTTTTTGGTAAGGATTTTCTTTTAATGATTATTCCTCCTGGTATTATTTTAGTTTCCAATTACAATGCGGGTATGCTTTAGCACACTGCTATTTTGTAAATGGATGTATATGCTTATTGTTAATTGATTCCCCAAACAGGACCCAAATGTTTGCATTTAGATTGTGTATTATATTACTCGCATGCCACTGAGTTGGCCACATGCCAGCTGGGGATCTTAGTCTGCCAGAGACAGGGCGGACAGAGCTTGTTCTCCCTCACACCTGTGCAAAGCAGTTTGTTGGCCCACTTTCTTCACTCTGATGGGCTGGAGTTAAAGGTGACACTTTATGGAAGGGGCCATACCAATGCTCTGAGGTTCTCTTGTTATGCGTGCCAAGAAAAGTGGTGGAAAATTATGTGTGTGTGTTTTTAAAGCTTTAGTTGCCTTAAATTTCTATATTTTTATGAAAGAAACAAATGAGTGGTAGACTTCAGCCACAATAGGATTAGTAGTGGAAAAAGTCAGGATATCATAGGCTTATAAGTTTTTAACTTGGAAAGGACCCTAGAAATCATCCAAGTCAACCTTCTCATTTTCAAATGAGAAAACTGAGACCCAGGGAGGGAAAGGAACTTGTATTCCTGGCATCCCAAGCTGGAACTTTGAACGCATTTCCCCATAAAGCCCCAAAACTTCTATACCTGCTCCTCCCAGCTCCTATCTACATTCTTACATTCTGAACAGTGCCCCAGTCAGGCTCTGTGGTTCTGGAGTATAATTAATCTAACTTTTGTTTCAGAGTAGACTAAAGAAGAGCTATCTGATCATGAATAAGTAACAAAACTGTTCTGAGTCTCAGGTTCCTCATCTGAAAAACGGAGAGAATAAACACTATCTATCTCACTTTTGTGAGCAAAGTTCCTTTTGTACCTTAAAGTGCTAGGGAAATATGATTTCTTATTATTACTTGTTAGTGGCTTAGTGATTTTATAATACTCTGTAGCCAAAAAGAAATCCTCCTTTGTTTCAAACAATGGACTTGGACTTGTTCAACCTGTTTGAAAATTTGAGGGTATTTTTGTATGCATGTATCTTTACTCTTCAACTCAAATATAAAACCCCTTGAGGGAAGGGGACAGGGAACAGGCATTTATTAAAGGTCTACCATGTTCTATCACTGTGTGCTAAATGCTTTACAAACGTATAATTTGTTCTTCAGAATAATCCTGTGAGGTAGTTGCTGTAATAATAATAATTATTATTCACATTTCACAGTTAAGGAAACTGAAATAGAGAGAAGTTAAGTCACTTGGTCAGGTCACACAGCTAGTAAGTGTCTGAGGTTGGATTTGAATTCAGGTTTTCCCAACTCCTGACCCTGTGCTCTACCTACTGAGCCAAGTAGCTGTCCTTGTGGGCAAGTACCATGCCTTAGATTTTTCTATAGCCTCAGGATATGTACCATGACATTCTTGGAATAAAGAGATTTGAATTTAAATCCTGGATGTAACCCATGTAAATATGACCATAGGCAAGTCAGCTAATGTCTCTGAGCTTTAGTTTTCTCATTTGTAAAATGTGAATAAAATTTTGAAAGATTTTCACCCGCAAAAAGCCAGTGAGGTGGGCAGTACAAACATTAATGTGCTATAAAATGAGTCATTATTAAGTGTGGGAATCTTGGGAAAAAGTAGTTAGAACATTTTACAAAGCTGAAGTACTACAGTAATAATAATATATAACCAGCAGTATAAGCACAGAATTCTAAAAGAAGTTTGCCTTAAATCATAAGCAAAACAGATAACACAAATAAAACTGCCCTAAATTAAATCTGCAAATACAAAGAGGGATTTATGAGCATGAAGCAAGCAATTTTGCCAAAGACTGATTTTTCAGTTCTTTTTTTCCTACTCCACAAACCTCTTCCCAGGACAACCTCATCCACAGCTGGGGTGGTGTTGAACCCACAATGGGCTGAATGTCTCACTCATCCCAAGAACAACTAGTAACTAGCCTTAAGTCAAGAGTAAAGTTTGAGATTTCATCTCCAGAAAGAGGAAAAGGATTCTGAGTAGGGGAAGGGCATTGGGGTCTTCTTGGTCATCCTTATAATTATATGTCTACTTGGCCACACAAACTTGGTCAGAAAAGGCAGATTTTTGCATATTTTCTAGAGGAAGGGATGACAATATATGTAATAGAAACTTGAGATTTAATGTCATTACACTCTCTCTTTCTCCCTTTTTTTCTCTCTCTCTCTGTCTTTCTCTCCTTCCCTCCCTCCCTCTTTTGAGGAGCTTTTTGGGGCCACTCCAGAACCAATAATTTAAGCTCAGAAGACAGCTTGTCATTTCCCAGGGTTATCATCCCCAGAACTTGTTTTGGAGACATCCCAAATACTAGATAAGGTGGGATTATCTGATTGGGAGTTGGGAAACTGAGGTCACCAGCCTGGGTGAGGTCCTGTCTTCTTCCTGGATGTTGGAATGTCTTAGAATCTCAGCCAAATGAACTCTCACAATACTGGGACTTAGAAGAATTTGCTTAAAAAGGTCAATCCATCTTCTCTTCTGCTGACTCACCAGCCTTTCTCAGGCTCAGCAAAGTCAGCTGAATAAAAAAGAATAGAACACCGGCCTTGCCATTTTTAGATGAGGTCTGTTCACTGAATAGGGTGTCCCCTGACCCTGACACAATTCCTACATCGTATCTCTATCCATTCACTCCAGTCATTCCCTGGACTGCCTTGCTCTCTTCAGCTTCTCTGAATCTTACCCATCTTTCAAGGCCATATTTAAGTCACATCTTCTCCAGGCCTGACTCCAAACTCACCTCTCTTTTTGTTTTAACTCAACTCCTACAGGATTATGTTAAAAAGTTCGCTTAGACTTCCCTGTGTGAGCATGGCCAAGACAACCTTCAGAACTGTAGTTTCTTATATTTGTACTATCAACCTCATTTGTAAAGCACTCTTTCTTTCAAGACCTGTGATTTCACTAGTATGGGTGCCCACTGTGATGAAAACTCCTCACTAATACAAATCACAGCTCTACACAGTTGTAGAGGGTTGTTTGAGGGGCACTTTGACATTGAATGATTCACACAACTAGTATGCATCAGAGGTAGGACCTAGAACCAGGTCTCCTTGACCCCAAGGCCAGTTCTTTATCAATGACAGATCTGGAAAGGACTTTAGAGATCCCCTGATCTAGCTACTTCATTTTACAGATGAAGGAACTGTCTACATTACCTTATAAAGTCATTTTTAAAAAGATGTTTCAATCTTTTCTTCCACACCAGATTGTGATTGCCTCCAGGGAAAGGACCATACTGGTTCTTTTATGTTTCTCATAGTACCTAACTGAATGCTTTTGATATGATAGGTACCCAGTAAACATTTATTCAGCAAATGAATGTAGGAGTGAATGGAGAGTAGCTATTCAGAAAGAACCAAGTCAACTGAATTCTACTCTTTCTTGTCCAGACACAGTACTAGGTTCCTGCTTTAACAAGCAGAACTTTGAAAGCATTTACCAGAGGACAGAATGCACTTTGATACAGTGGTGCTTGAAGACTCACTGTACTCAAGAAAATAGGAAGAGATAGTCTTGAAAACAAAAATGTTTTCTCTTTACTGGGCCTATGAGAAATCTAAAAATGTAGTTAAACAAAATCAAACCTCAAATAAAAGTCACAGAAATCACAAAATGGTAGAGCTAATAAGGACCGTCAAAGACCATACACATGCTTTACAGATGAGAAAACAGAGGGCCAGAGAGGAGGTGACTTGCCCAAGGTAATAGGGGAAGTATCTGGAATTTGTACCCAGGTCTTTTGTCTTCAAAAAGTGTTCTTTCCCCTGTACCCTGACTGTGAACAGATTACTTAGAGCTATTAATGACAGATATTTTCTGAGAGTAAAGCTTAAAGTCTCCACCCTCTCTCCAAGGGAATGTGTTGAATTAAGCATAAGACAAAGGGTAGGTAGGTAAGAAAATGCCAGGAAAGGAGGAAAAGAACACAAAAGACTACATTTTTCCAAAGAAGTCTTCTGCTCCCATGTCATGTTATTTTATACTGTGCCAAATGAAAATAAGTTAACCCCTTTAGTGCCCTGTTAGAGGGTGTTGGAACTGAGACAAAATATATGGTCCCTGTATTAATAAACTATGACTCAGCATCTTTCCCCTCACTAACCTCTCACCCCTCAGCAAAAGTCACCATCATCTCCAGTAGTGGCTTGATGAACTCCTCTTCCAGGCCTAGCTTTGAAAGGTGAATGAACTTGGTGCCTGGAAATCTTATGTCCCAGATGATACCTCATAATGTGGGAGAAAACTCTTAATCTAGATTATCTATGATGGAGCTTCCAAATGATATTTATTATTCTTTCTTGCTGACCTATTACAAAGTCATTTTTTCTTGATAATGAACAATAACTTAAATATGAAACTGTACTCTTCATTTGATACAAACCTGAGGATTCTAGGAGGCAGGGCTTCCTTAATGTATAGGCAGAATGGGCAGCTACCTATTAGAATGATTTGAGGACCCCTCATCTAAAAATATCTCCCCATGGGATGCCTGAAATATTTCACCATTAGAAATTTTATTTTGGAGTGTTTGCCATAGGGGTAGCACCTTAAGTCCGTTGTGAGTGAGATTGTCAGTTGTTTCCTTTGAGAGGAGAAACTAAATGGCCTGAAAGTAGAAGGCAGAAGCAGGGAGAATCTGAGAGAAGGAGAAAGGACATAGAAAGAGGAAACCACAGTGGAAAAGTTCCACATCTCTTGTCCTTATTTTCTCATTTTTCAAATAATAATATTGTACTAGGTCCTCATTCTGGATCCTGTGATTTCATAATCTTAGAAGGTAGAAAGTAAATGGAAACCAATGGAGAGAATAAATTATCATTGCTAAAAAAAAAAAAAAAAAAAAAAAAGAGGTGATAGAAGAGTTAGAAAAGTGCCTTCTGAGGATTGTAAATATACAATATTCCTAAACACCCAGCATTCCATGTGGCACTTTAAAAGGGGCTTGAAGCATGGGTCTTTCAGTAGTTGCTAGTTACTAACAGTTCAGCAGCATAACCTGGAGGTGTGAATCCAATAAATCTGATGCATCCTTTGGGGCCCTCCTATAGGAAGACTTCCCTGACTACTGATGCCATAGTGGCTCATCTTTTTCTGAACTCTAACAATGCTTATTCTGCAGCAGTAAGTACTGTCTGGTTTAGACACTAAAATAAGCTCCAACCCAAGGTATATTTGGTCTCGCACAGCTGCTGGCTCTTAGTTTCTTTTAGAATCATCATCTCCTCCTCCCGCTTCTTCTTTCTAGATATGCATCTCTAAAGTTGTCCTCTCTGCTCCTGGGCTTTGAGTTGTATGGCCATTCTGCAGCTTCCCTGGCCTTCTTATTTATTCTGACCCTTGATCCCCCTGAGGAAGTTCTCTCTCTGGCCCCCAAAAAGTCTTTCACTGGAACTCAGGACATTCTGTGTTGATATTGCTACCACCTTCTTGCCCTTCCAAGAAGGTTCTCTGCCTCTTGGTCATGGAAATCCCATTATTTCCTTTAATTATTTCTTCATTGCCTCATTTGATCTATCTGAAACAACCTAGCCAGATGTTATGGCTAATTCTGCCAACAGCAGTATAGTATACTGGTAAGGGTCAGTAGACCTGGGTTCTAAGTACAACTCAGCTATTTATGAATTGTATGATCATTATATTATTTAACTTTGCTGATCAGTCTCAGTTTCTTTCTAAATGGGGATAAATATTTGTGCTACCTATCTCATAGGATTGTTGTGAGGATAAAAATGAGATAAGGGAAGTCCTTTGCAATTGTCAAATTCTACATCACTACTAGCTACTTCTTTTCTTTTAATTGAACCTTGCCTTTTTATTTTAATTGACATGCTTTGCAAACTTTAAAGCACTTTATTTATATCTCAATTGAGTCTCATAGCAAATATGTGAGGCAGGTGCTGTAGGCATAATCATCCTCATTTTTAAGGTGAGGAAGGCCAATGTAAAGGACTCACCCAGGGCCTCAGGGCTGTAAGTCCAACAGTGTCCAATATTCCACAGTACCTCCCTTATTTACCTACTTTTCTAGATCTTTATCTAGATCCTCATAGTAACTCAAGTGGCTCCATGGGTATCATCATTCCTAGATCTCCTTTGGATTATATCTACTCCTACCAATAGCTGGCATGCCAGGCCTAGAGGCCTGTGGGCTACCCGAGTCTTCTTACCTCACCTCCCGAGGTCTTCAGTTGGCCAAACCGGATACTCGTATGAGAGAAAGGACGTTCCAGAGTCAAACAAGGGTTGAGTTTTATTTCAGGGTCTCGGTTACAAGTGCAGGGGATTCTTCCTTAGGAGGGAAAGAGAATCTCCCAAGGAGGCAAAGATCTTACAATAAGAGATTGGAAGTAGAAGTACAAGCGGGGAGAGAGGGGGAGGGGAGAGAAGGAGAAGAGGAAAAGCGGAGCCTTGTGTCCTCTTTGGCTCCTCACGTGCTAAGAGAGCTTTCAGGCTTCCCTGATCCTACTTAACTCTCCAGTCGCATAGTTTGCATCTAAATACCGTGCTGTTAGATAACAATAGTGTGCCCAGATCCGGGACAATCTCGAGGGCGGGGAGATCTCTCTCCCATCACGTTTCTCACGGGAAGAGGCGGAAATACACGAGATAGCTCGGTTCACCTCGATTCCCAGCCGTTTCCTGGGGGGGTCTCGTGAGAGCTCTAAGATTTAGAAGTTCCCACCTTTACCCGCCCGAGACTGTCCACATGGAATTGAGCTTCCAACCCCAACACCGGCATCTGATTATAGGCTCTAAGTTTCAAAATTCACAGTCTCATTATTGAACTTTCCACTGAGTTCTAATACTGAAGATACATGGGTAGGGCAAGGAGTGAAGAGAAATGAAATAATTAACAATCATAGGAGGAATGTTTATGTACGTGTGTGTATTTGTGAACATATGTACATGTGTAGTTCAATCAGTATATACCAGTACAGATCCAGGAACTCAGAATACTTAGCCTGAACTGATGAAAGAAAATATCTTGAATTTAAAGAGGAAGGCATGGCCATTGCAAAATGTCAGTGGGCAATGCTGATATATGGCATACAGAAGACTGGTGAGAAGGGGGAGGGGATCACTGAGCTTTAGCTTTGCAAAAGATTTTCTTCTCTGAAGCAAGGAGTTGCAGCTGAGAAGGCAATATATGCTGTAGTGATTTTCAGTTCTCTAGTGATCAAGGATATATGTGTTTAGGGGAGATTAGTGTGGGAGAGGGGAACTTTACAAAGCTCTAAATTAACTTTGAATTAACCAGACCCCATAACTCACCAAAATTCACTTAGCATAGAGTGTAGTTTAAGAAGAGGAAAACTTATTGAGTACAGCATTTAGAGCAGACAAAGATCATTCTTCTGCCCCAGGGGCAATGTTGCCTGCTTCTATAGTGTGACTGAGTAGAAGAGGCCTATTCTACTAAGAGTCAAAAGATCTGGCTTCCAATGCATACTAGATTTATGACCAGAGGGAAACTAGACTGCAGCTAGAAGACTCAGTTTTTTTCATCTGTGAAATGGGCATGATAATAATACTTGCATTACCTACTTTTCATTGTTAGGGCAGCTAGGTAGTGCAGTGGATAGAGCACCAGTGCAGGAGTCAGGAGGACCTGAGTTCAAATCTCACCTCAGACACTTGACACTCACTAGCTGTGTGACCTTGGGCAAGTCACTTAACCCCAATTGCCTCATCTTGGGTCATCTCCAGTCATCCTGATGAATATCTGGTCACTGGATTCAGATGGCTCTGGAGGAGAAGTGAAGCTGGTGACCTGCACAGCCCTCCCTCACTCAAAACAAAGTCAAGTGCAAGTCATGTCATTATTTCTCTGATGGCATGGTCTTCTTTCACAATGAAGAAGGAACACACACACACATACACACTTTTCATTGTTAATAGGAAGAAAATTTTTTTTTATATTGTGAAGTGCTTCAGAGGTTTGAATAGTTTGCTATCATTTAAAAATTTTTTATCACTATTATTGTTCCCTTTTCCCCATTTGGTGGACCTGAGGGTTATGTTTCCTTCTCAAAAATACTCAGTGGCTCTATATTGTCTCTCAGGATGGTCCCTCAATATAGGTGCTCCAACAGTGATATTATGGTGTAATGATTTGGACTTTAGCACTTCTGGAGAGATATGGATGTGTGTCAGGTAATTCATTCAGACTCATTTTGAATCCCCAGCGCCAGGCTGAGGCTGCTTAGAAGTAAACTAAGCCCTTAACTTGGTATGTCTACAATGGCAGGAGTTTTACTTTATCACACTGACCTTTGCCCTCTTTAAGTAGCCCCTCAGGAGTCTCCTTACTCTAAAGATGTTGCCATTGCCCTACAATGCCTTTGTTTTCATTGTGGGAACTGCCTTCAGAACCAGTTTATGAAGTCTGAGAGAAAAGTGATCTTGCTCCTTTATATTTTGTCAGCAAGAATGGGATTCTCCAGCTCAGTCTTCCACGAAACTTGGTTCTGGTGACTTTTGGCTGTTACCAAAAATCAAAACTACTTTTCAAGGGGGGGGGAAAGATTTTTATCGATTTACCCATATAAAAGTTGCTTCCTCTTAGAATGTAAACTCCTACAGGGCAAAAAACAGTTTCATTTTTGTCTCTGTAACTAGCACCTAGGACAGTGCCTGACATCTATCATAGTAGGCATTTCATAAAAGTCACAGAACTGAACTGGGATACTTGCTACCATTAAGGATATTTGAAAGAATGTAGCATAAGTTGTAAAGGCCATTTGCATGGAGGAATTCTTAAGATATTTTGAGCAACTGGCAATATTGTTGGAATAAGAGAACTACCTTCTGGAGGGCTGAAAACATTCCTACAAACAGAATGCATTTCAAACATCAGCATCATTAACAAGCAGGTTATGGGCTTACACTGTCAGACTATGCTGGAGATACAAATAAAAAGAGAAAATACTCCTTGCCCTAAGGAGTTTATATTCTAATAGGAAGACAATATGTATGTAAATAAATGTATATAAGATACATGCAAAGCAGATAAAAGGTAACCTTAGAGGGGAAAGCACCAGCAGCAGGTGGGATCAGGAAAGGCCACCTGCTCAAAATGGTCTTTGAGCTAAGTCTTGAAGGACACACATTCCTCCCATCCATCCATGAATGATCTCAGAAAATAAGATGGCAAAAACAGTAATTTATTCTACAAGGCAGAAATTAAGGGATGAGGAAGCTAATTAGCATATTTAACCACCCATTTCAAACCTACGGAGAAACCTGTGACCTAGTCAGTATGGCAAGGTACACTGAAAAGAACACCAAATAGAAACCATGCAAGGTGGTCATTAGCTTGCCACTGTCTAGTTGTATGACCTTCAACAAGCTCCTCATGAGTAAAATGATATCAGATGAGCAGCACCATGACTCCTCCCACTGACCTCCTCTACTTCTCCTGGGAAAGGTCCAACTAGGACATATATTCTTGTGCATTTTTCTTGACAGCTAGTCAAGGGGCTTCCCAGCCTCACTAATAGTATTCTTCAAACAGAATTGAACCTGAAAGTCAGACTTGCCCTCTGCAATGACCTTGGTTCAGGGCAACCTTTATCAAAGAAAAATCAAAGAGGAAGCAAGAGACAGGACCCTAGGCTGGCAAGAACTACGTCCATTAGTGCGGCAGATCATTGACATGAGGCAGCCTTGCTTTCTTGGTTTTAACTTTTCCATTATGTCTAATTTATATTTTTTTGCTCAAAGCTGTCCATGTGCTGACCTGAAATTCAGTCACAACCTTATCTTAACTTTCATGTAAATGTCTTTCCTCTGATTTTAAACTTTTATCTCTACAATGCTAATAAACTGGAACTAAGACTTTCTGTGGGTGACAAGGGTAGTTGGTTTACCAGAAAAATATAATTGTATGTCTCTATATGTCTGTGAGAGAGGGCAAGAGATAAAGACAGAGACAGAGACATACAAAGGAGAGAAACAGACATAGAGAACAGGCAGTGAGAAAGCAACAAACAGAAAGAATGAGACAGGAAGAAAGATAGTGACCAAGATAAGAACAATAACTGAGGGACTGATCCTTTCTCCCTAGCTAAAAAGGAGAGAGAAACAATGAAAACTGTCATGTTCCACAAACTAATTAGTAAAGACCTGTCCAGTTATTCAAAGATATGAAGCACAGCGTCTTCACATTTTCATAGCACTTTCCCCTCCTGTAGGGTGGAAGAAAATTCCAAGGATAATTCAAGGTCATTCATACCTGAGTCACCAAGACACAGTTAAAATGTTTGCCTTCGCTCA
Organism: Notamacropus eugenii; assembly: GCF_028372415.1. NCBI lineage: Eukaryota > Metazoa > Chordata > Mammalia > Diprotodontia > Macropodidae > Notamacropus > Notamacropus eugenii. Next base: position 328,416,863 of record NC_092875.1, read on the forward strand.
ATCAGTCAGTGTCAAGGTATCCAACCCTGGATATACCTCTAATGGAGTCACAGAAGGACATTTTGGGGGAAAACATAAATAAAAGGACACAAATAAAGATTACTTTTATTCCTCCAACATCCTTAATTCCCCTTGGCCCTCAGCCATAGCTCCATCATCCATGAATTTGACTAAATAATAACCAATCATATTTCTAAAGCATTTTAGGTGGTTGAAAGGGTTTTCCTCACAATGATACTGTGAGTCAGGTGGCTATCATCATCATTATCAATATCATCAAACACTATTCATGACCGTCATGTACAACCTCACAATCATCTCCATTTTATAGATGAGGAAATTGAGGTTCAAGGGGAAAAGTAGCTTACTATAGATCACATAGATAGCACGTTCCAGAGTTAAGATTTGAAACCAGGTCTTCTAGCTCCAAATTTACTGCTTATTCCATTTTACCACTCATGACTTTGGATCTCTTTCTGCTTCGCTGTATTTGTCTCGTCTTCCCCAACTAGACTATAGGCTCCATGAAGGCAGGGACATTTTATAGATCTTTATACCTCCTTTACTGTCTAATATGATGCTTTTCACAGAGCAGGTTGTTGAGTCATTTTAGTCTTGTCACAGAGTAGGCAATCAATAATAGTTTATATGTTGGTGGACTGATTCAGTTTATATTTTTCAATTAACTTTTGATCACTAATGAATGGATGGAACACATCTGGTGGCTAGATGCATAGATGTCCAGATGAATAAGTATTAGTTACATTGGTAATTAATGGGCAAGGTTTGGAGAGTAGAAAGATGAGTCAATTTGTATACTTAATTGTATACAAAGCCTCTTATCATACTGTGATGAGAGCAAAGGAAATAGAAGATCACAGAATTATAGATTTAAAGCTGGAAGGGATCTTGGAGGTCATTTAGTTCACATTTTATAGATGAGGAAACTGGGGCCAGAAAGGTTAACTGGCTGGCCCAAGTTCATACAAGTAATAAATATAAGAACAAGATCCTTCCTCAGGTCCTCTTACTCCAAATACATCATTCTTTCCCACAACACAGACACGTCTTGATTTCAAGGGATTCATATTCCCTTGTGAAGTCTAAAATGGGATGTAGCAAAACATATATGAAAAACATATATGAAACACAGAGTGGTTGTGCAATTAAAGAATAGAAACAAGTACAGTGAAACTTTGTTTATCTGGCAGAAACCCAAAATGTCCTACACTGATGCCTCATCATGGTGTGGAGGTGACCTGGGGTTTTCAAAGGCTATATCAACAGAACATAAGCTCTGGCAAGCTCTACATTTTGGAAAAGCTTGGCCCTGGGATCAGATTGAATTTCTTTTTTTAGGGTAAGTTTACCAAATGATAAGTTGGCTAAGGATGGCCAGTAGTTCAGCTTCCGACTGATGAAACTTTTTAGGTCATAAGCAGTGAAACAAAGAAAAAAAGATTAGATGTCTCTCAGTCTCATGTTTCTTCAGTGATAATGGCAGATTGTCAGGAAAGGGGCCAGTACATGCTTAGATTTGCAGTTTTTAGACCATTAATACTTTAATTTGGCTGCTGGTACTCTTAATGTGAAATATCCAATGATGACTATGAGGGATGATAGATGGTCAGCCACAGTGCTCCACTGTGCTTCTCACAATATTGGAAGAAAGCAAGGAACACACAGTGAACCTTTGGGAGGCTGTGGACTAGAATCACACAGATGGACAGTCATGATGATTTGGGATCTGTATCCTTGGAGAGAATTCCCAAAATAATGAGCTCACAAATCTACTTGAATTGTGTATTTCAGAATGGGGCTCCACATAACCCTATTTTCCTGGTAAGATGCATATGGCACCTGGAAATATATAGGCAGAAAAAGACAACAAATGGTAATAGCCTAGAAAAACAAACTTCACAAGCAGACATTAGGGACAGTGTGGCTGGATAGCAGGCAATTCACCTGAAAAAGATCTGGAATTTTTAGTTGACTGTAACATCAGTATGAATCACCAGTAATGGTAGAATCAAAAAGAAATGCTCTGGGGATCCCAGGCTTCCTGGGTGTCTTTGTCAGTCTGGGATGATACTTTTCAGAAGTGGTGATGCTCTCTGTGTTTTGTCCTGGTCATATCCCATAAGGAGTATTTGGTTCAGTTTTGAAGACATTTTACAAAGGATGTGGAACACTACAGAGTGTTAAATGGTGAAAAACCAAGAGAGTCAAGGGCCTCCACCTTACAAGAGATGATGGCTGTCCTCAAGTATATGAAGAGTTGTCACCTAGAAGAGGGGTCTCATCAGAAGCTATGGAGAGAAGATGCAAGGAAATGAATCTTGGTTTGATGTTGGGGGAAAAATGAACAAAAAAGCAATTTCTCGACAATTAGAACTATCTAAGATTGGATGAACAGCCTCAAGAGGCTTTGTTCAAACAAAACCCAGGGAGCCACTTGTGAGGCCTGTTGGGAAAGATGTCAAATTTGTGGCTGTGATGCAAAACTCCTGAGTACAATCACAACTAGATTAAAGCGTAATTGGAAAATGGTCTAAATACAAACAAAATGTAACATAAAGAATGTTAATTTATGGTTTCCTAAGTCAATATCCTCCTACAGGGATCTATTTCTCCATTTGAGCTTGACATCACAGTTGTACAGGAGTTTCTCATTCAGGTATAAGGCTGCACTAGACAGCCTCTTAGGTCTCTTCTGACTTTTAATTCTGTGGTTCTGATTCCTAGTGAATCTCACTCTGGGTCCTTGGGTTCTCATGAAGTACATAGAAGCTGAGTCAACCCCCACTCCCCAACCCTGAAAATTTTAAGGAATCTAAGGGGACTAGTGTGCCTTTGAAGGATCCAGTCTTTATGTGATGAAAAGAGAATATTTGGTGAAAAGAGAATATTTGGTGAGAGCCAATAATGTGAGTTTTGGGTAGTATGGACTAGTCTCTGTGGTATGTGGTCTGGAATCTCCTCCTCTTATGTCATTATAGTGATGAGTGCTGATGTTGACAGGTATTTTAATCAGCCCAGAGACTTTGCTACTCTAGGGCTTGTGCAAGATTTAGGATGTCATTATGTCATTAATGATCAAAGTGAGGTTCTAGATCTGTCTAGTCCTGCTATCCTACCAATTGAACTTACTCACACTCTCCTGTCCAGTAGTAGGTATGCAAAACAATAATTGAAGTTGGTACCTTTGAGTGCTAAAATGTATTACAAATAGTATGAATGCAATTTAACATTTTCTGGACTCAATGTCACCAGTGTCAGTGTAATTATTGTGCAGTGCTCTTGATGGGGGGCACTGAGGCAAGGAGGGTGACTTGCCCCTATACCGATGGCTCCGTGTTGCTGGGCTTTTCTCACTGGTGTTTATTTTTCTCTCTGCTCTTTCACTCTTAGATATCACTACTGGCTGCTGTCATCATTTCATGAGTTTGATGCAGCTGTTTGATTACATGTTATTGTTTTTCCCAAGATGAGGACCCAAAGGCTGTTCTGCCTTTCCACTGGAGTGAAATGCATGGACTTTGTGACAACTATTTGTCATTTAATAGGTCTTTTGCACTTACTCCTGAGAAATGAGGTTGCAAAAAGTTATAGTACTGAACTTTAGTTAATCTGTCGGTCAGTCAATAAGCTTTTAGTAATTGCTTACTCTGTGCCAGGACTGTGCTTAGTAAGGGGATTCAAAGAAAGGCAAAAGCACAATTCCCATCACAAAGGAACTTACATTTTATTGGGGGGAGTATACACACACAGGGGGAGTATACTCGCCCTGTAAATATATACAAGATATTTACAGAATAAATGGAAGATAATCTGAGAGAGGAAGGCATTAACAGGTGAAGGACCTAGAAAGGCCTTCTGCAGAAGGTAACATTTGAGTTGAATCTTGAAGAAAGCCAGGGAAACTGAAGCAGAAGCAAAGAAAGATCCTTCCAAGTGTGGTAAGGCATTTCAGTCAATGGGAAGACACAGAAATGGAAGACTGAATGTTACACTTGAGAAATTGAAAGTATGAGGGCTAATGTTACTGGATCTTACAGTGCAATAGAGGGGAATAAAGTAGAAGAAGATTGAAAAAGAAATAAAGGGACAAGTCACATAGAGCTTCAAAGTGGCAAGTAAAGACGATATTTGATTTTGAAGGTAATGGAGAGTCATAGAAACCCATTAAATAGCAAGGATAACAAGATCAGACTGACATTTTAGAACATAACGTTGGTAACTGTGGAAGATAGATTTGAAGGGGGAGAGACTTGAGGTCAGAGGAACAATTATTATAATCATAGAGGAAAAAGCTGATAAGGGCTTGAGCTAAGGTTGTGGCTGTGTGAATGGAAAAAAGGGACTTATGTGGGAGACATGGTGAATGTAGAAATGACAAGATTTGGCAACAGATTGGGTATGTGGTTGAGTGAGAAGGTGAAGATGACCTGAGGTGGTGAAGCTGGGAGACAAAAAGGATGGTAATATCCCTGACAGTAATAGGGAAAATAAAAAGAAGGGAAGGTTTAGAGGAAGAGAGTTCTTTTTTGGACATATTAGAGCTTTATGTGCCTGGAACATCCAGTTTAAGATATCCAAATGACACTTGGTTCTGTGTGATTGTAGCTCACCAGGCTATTCTCCACCTTTGACCTAACCCCTGCCATGACATTCCCTTCCTTTTGGACTCATATTCTATTCATCTTCAGTGGTCTACCTCAAATTTTACTCCCCTGTGAAGTTTCTTCCCTGATCACTTTTATCTTCTATTGGATTTTTTTTCCTTTTATCTTACAGAAACCCTTTTAGTCTCTGTGGTATGCGGTCATGAATCTCATCCTCCTAGGTCATCATTGCGCCTATCTAGACCTTGCTTATACATTGCTTCTTTTTTCTTTTTTTGAATATGTATATGTGTATGTCAGGGGAATGTATATGTACGTGTATGTGTGTGTGTGTGTGTGTATGTGTATGTGTGTGTGTATACTCCCCCATAATCCTTCATGCCATGTTGGGCATGAAGCAGATGTTCAATAAATATATCAGTTGATAACAATATAGTTAGTGTTAATGTTGTAGGAAAGATAGGCTTAGTATTGGAAGGTTCATGGAGTAGTCAAGTTTTCTGGAGAATTTAGAAAGAAGTAAGAATATAGGTTGATGAAGAAAAAGGAAAAACAAGTCTTAGTGGCAGATAGGAGCAAATCCTATACAGGGAGCAGGAGGAATGCTAGTTCAGCTGAAAAAGCCAGTTAAAACCAGGGTGCTCTGGTTTTGTATTAAGCTGAGGAGAGGGGACTCTGTATCCTGAGACCACCTATTTGTGAGGTTAAAAAGGGATTTTTTGGTACCAGGTGGAGGAGGCATTGACCTGACTCAGAGAATCATTTCTCTGTCCTCAGCCTGACCCTCCTCATCCCTGATTCTTTCCTGTTCTGTCAAGCACAGCCCACTCACTCTACAAACAGACGCTGGGGGAGACAAGCTGGTCCCCTCACATGTCCCAGGCCACTCCTTGAGAAAAAAACAAGAGACAAGGCAATAACAGGCTTTGAGTTCTGCCTCCCGTGAAACATGTAGGCGAGTCTGTACACAAACATCAGCTCATACAAATAAACCAAACCTGGCCAAAAATAACAGAAAAGGCAACAGATGCTTCCAATTAAAATGTCAATGTCTCCTAAGAAGCCGAGACTCTCACGTGGTCTAGATGCACAGGGGGCCGGAGATGGAACCCGAGGGGGCCTGCATATGGAAATATGTTTGTGTGATGCCACATCCCAGATGCCATGAAAGACATTAGCCTGACCTTGTAATTCACATGGAGCTTGTTTCTGGGGGATAGCATGGAAAAGAGGCAAACTGAAATATTACTGAAAAGGGGGAATGGTGCCAACAAGACTGTCCCTCTGAGAAATGTGTGCTCTGGGCCATTGTAGACCCCATTTCCCCCCTTTTCAACCCTTTTGTCCCCTTTTAGGATAAGGGTGACAGTATGGAAAAATTAGCTGCAAGGTCCTGACCTTTAAAGACTGCTTTAAGGGGAAAAGGTACCCCAGAAAAGTAGCCTAAGGAGGTTGTGCAGAAGTGGGAATGGGAGGCAGTTTTTCCTTGTTTTGTCTTGAGACTGATACTGGTATTGATGATGAACTGCTGTACAAGATTGTAGACTTAGAACTGGAAGAGACCTTAGAGACCAATGAGTTCTTCAACCCATCTTACTATACAGATGGGGAAACTAAGGCTGAGACAGGTTTGGGGACTTGCCCTGAGTCACACAACTAGTAGGTTCCAGAGGCAAGATTTGAACTCAGGTCTTCCTGATCTCTTGTCCGCTCTCTATGCACTGTGCCTCTGACTTATGAGCCTCAAGTCTTTTCTTAGCATGAGCTGACGTAGACATTTTCTTCTCCTAGAACAATCACTTCTTTGCATCACTGTTCATCTGCTTAAGCCTTTTAAGCCACTGTCTGTGCCAAGTCCCCAAAGTGGCACAGGACTCACCCCCCTCACACACACAAATAGCAGCCATGGATAATTGCTCCAATTTGCTATACAACTTAGATGGTTCTGCTTCCAACAGACAATCATCTCCTCTCCCTGGGCATATGGGTTTGCCCTGGGGCCCCAGATAATCACAACAACCAGAAAATCTCATATTAATATAGTGTTTTAAAGTTTACAAGGTGTTTTCGCCATCATACCCCATCATCCTTATCTTCTAGATGAGGTGGGGTGAGGTGTAAAAAAGAAAAATAGATTCATGAACATCAAATAGATAGTAAATTTCAGAATGAGGATTTGAATGTAGCTCTTCCAACTTCTAGATTAAGGTTAACAAGGCTAGGCTGCTTCTCAAGTGGGAGTTGGAAATTCAGAGATAGAAAACACCTTAGAGGCCATTGAATCTAACCTCCTCATTAAAAAAAAAAATAATTTTCAATTAAGAAGCATTTACTTTCTCTTCTTTTCCTTCCCCCACTGAAAAGGAGGGGAAAACCAACAACTTTGTACCAAATATTAAAGTCAAGCAATCCAAAAAGACATCTCATTCTGAACCTTGAATCCCTTTAGCTCTCTGTCAGGAGGTGGGTAGCAGAGTTTATCAATGGTCAGAGTTCTTAAGGAACTTCGTTGTTTTCCAAAATAAGAAAGAAAGGTCCAGAGTCACATAGGCAGTAAGTGTCAAAGGTGGAATTTAAATCCAGATCTTTTTGTTTCCAGGTTTAGAGCCCTAACCATTACTCCATAGTGCCTCTCACACCTCATTCCTTTTCTCTTCCCTCTCTTTCCCACAGCTCAAGAGGCCTTAAACCCCTCTCATTCCCTCCACATTAGGTTGGTCCTGTTTCCCAGCTAGGCTTATGGAAAAGACTTGGTTTATTCCTTTACTTGCCACTAATGAAACTCTGGCAACCAGGTTATTTTTCTAACTGCTCTCAAGGCTTATTCCCCATCACACCCCAGCTGTGGGCTCAGCCAACAGAGCTCCAACGCACAAAGGTGGACTTCCTCTCTCTTTCATCCCCAGATATGGGAAACCACACTTTCGCAGGTCCATGAATTCTCTTCAGAGCACCTGTGAGATGGCAGAAGTGGTAAGGGGCCCTGGACTCCATCTCAGTTTTATAATGACAGCAAGCATTTTACCTGGCATTGTCTAATATTTTACAATTTTGTGAGTATTATTCACATTCCCACATTTCATGAGTAGAGAAAGGAGGTGCCTGATGGGTGGGGATGGGAGAGACAGAGAAAGGGAGAACTTGTGAGAATTGCACAGAAAACCAGGCTGCCATATTTTTTTTCAGAGTCCTTGCCCTACTCCCTGATATAGAAAAGGAGGAAATAACAGTTTTCAAGTAAACTTTTGATTACCCAAACAAAGGGAGAAGATTCTAGACAGCTTGAGTCAGGAAGCTGTTGCTGTTCAGTCATGTCCAATTTTTTGTGATCCCATTTGGGGTTTTCTTGGCAAAGAAACTGGGTTGCTTTGCTATTTCCTGAGGCATAGAAGGTTAAGTGACTTGCCCAGGGTCATGCAGCTAGTAAGTGTCAGAGGCCAGATTTGAACTCATGAAGATGAGTCTTTCTGACTCCAGACCTGGCACTCTATCGACTACACCACCTAGCTCAAGCAGACCTGAGTTCAAATCCAGCCTAATGTACTTACTTGATGTGTGATCTTGGGCAAGTCCATTAACTTCTGTTTACTTTGGTTTCCCTGACTGCAAAATGAGAATAGTAAGAACACATGCTTCCTCCCAAGGTTGTTGTGAGAATCAAATGAAATAATATTTGTAAAGGGCTTAGCAAAGTGCCTGGCACATGGTAGGTATTACATAAATGCTAGTCAGTATTATTATTGGTATTATTAATAGTCTACAATAACACAGACATATTTTCTTTTTGCGTCTTTAGTGTACCTGGGTATATCCCCGAGAACAGAGTTTGTCTGATGTCCTAGGGATTCACAGCATTTCACTGAAGCTCTCCTGTGACATCCATCAATTAAGGAATCAATAAACATTTATTAGGTACTGTTCATGTTCCAGGCAACTACTAAGCTTTGGAGGATACAAATAGAGGCAAAAACCAGTCCTTGACCTGAAGGAGTTTGTACTCTAAAAGGGGGAGACAATCTGCAAACAAATATATACAAAATAAGCTATATACAGGAGAAATAGGAAGTCATTAATAGAAGGAAAGGCTAGAATTAAGGGGCAACTAGGTGACACAGTGGATGAAATGCTAGGCCTAGAGTCAGGAAAACTCATCTTCCTGAGTTCAAATATGGCCTCTGACACTTACTAGCTGTATGTATGTGGGCAAGTCATTGAGCCTTATTTGCCTCAGTTCCTCATTTGCAAAATAAACTGGAGAATGAATGGCAAACCACTCTAGTATCTTTGCTAAGAAAATACCAAATGGGGTCATGAAGACTTGGACAGGTCTGATAATGATTAAAAGACAACAACTAGAATTAAGAGAGGTTGGAGATTTTTGAATAAAAGAAGGGATTTTTACCTGGATCTTAAAAAGGAAGCCAGAGAAGTCAGGAGGCAGAGCAGGGGAGGGAGAACTTCCCAGGTATCAGCTGGAGTGCATCTCGAGAAAGTAGGAGATCGGGAAGATTTAATGTTAAAGTATAGGAGACACAGCCTTTGAGAGAACTTCGGGGGTCAAGGAATGGGACGTCATGGTGTGGGTGAAGAAACCCTATGGTTTTGTAAGGGAACAAAGAGGGAGAGGTGAAAAGTCAATAGATTATGGTTGGGTAGGTGGACTGGCAAGATCAAGGGTATGACCATCTTTGTGTGTGGCGGAGGTGGGGTCAAGGAGTGGGCTGTAGGAAATAAGTTGAGGAACTAATTGGTGAAGATGTTTGAAGGAGAGTCAATGTGTATATTGAAATGCCCTAGAATGAGGGCAAGAATTGTGGAGGAGAGAAAAAATTGTAATCAGTCTCACTGAGGGAAGAAGGGAAGTGACTGGGGGAGTGTGTAGACAACAGCTACCAGGAGTTTGATTGGGAGGTAGATGTAAAAAGCAAGTTTCTAAGACTGAAAGTTTTAGAGACAGTGCTGCTTCAGTAAAGGGACTTTACTTACCAGGAGCTCCTTAAACCAATGAAATCTGAGGACAAAGGGGAGATGCCACCACAATCCAATTTCCTTCAAACCCTCCTATCTTTCCCACATCTTAACTGGGCTAAATCAGTTAACAGAGGAGGTGAGAGAGTCAACAAAATAGTTGAAAGCAAATCCTTAATTGGTCTTGACTTTAATGGAAGAGCCAACAATTGGGTAATATCCAAGTGGCACATTGCCAATGAAACTTGAGAGAATGCAATAGAGATTAAATGCCAAAGAATCATGTTTTTACAATCTCTCCATCCCAACAAATCAAAGGGGAATTATGCATTTAAAAGGTGTCTTATTTCCAGATATGAATCTTTTCACCTCTCCAACACCCATTTAAAAAATAGAGATTTTGGGCTAGAGGTCTAGCAGGCTGTCAAAAGCAAAGCAGAAAAAATTACCATTATCATAAATTAGATTCCAGTATACATTTCTATGATAAAGCATGGTTATTTGTTACTTCCAATAAGATCTTAAGCATTGATTAGATTTATCAGCACATGACAGCTTTTCGGAGGGCTGGGTTCCTGCCGTGAAGTGTAAGTTATGAAAGTAAAACATGGAATTGTAAATTCAAACACCTATTCATTCCTTCATGGCAACTACTGAGTCGAATGAAGACAGACCTGGCTCACTTAAAACAAATAAATGATTATCCTTGACAACACAAGTGTAAACAGGACATTAATTAATGGTCATAAGACATAAGAAGCCTGCTTGCTGGGAACAATTAAATAGAAAAGCCTGCATTATAGCCACAATGTGCCCGGGTCCTTTCCCTTACCATATGGCTGCAGTTTGGGTAATGGCTCATTGGCAATTCATTACCATATCACTTGGAACTCAGGAGCCAATGAACCTTTTATGATTAGCCAATTCATAATGGGAACTGATGCAAACCCTGAAGGTTTGCCTCCCATCCCGCTATTTTAAGGACACATTATAGGGAAAGTTTAGCCCTCCCTTTCCCAGCTGCCTCAAGGTTCTGTTTGCTGGGAAGTTTGCTGGAATTGAGATAGGATCTTTCAAAAGAAAATAAACAAGTAAAAATCTCCCAAACCACAAGCTGTAGCCACAGCTGGAACCATGGGTACATTCCAAGGGATGTGGACTTTCGGGGATGAAAACAAAGATAGCATGTCCCTGCTCCAGCTACATATGCATCGGTTTGCCTCCACTTCTTTAAAAATAAAAAATCAGAAAAAAGAGGAAGTGGGTTTAAGCTACAGCTAAACTGTACTCAGGCAAGTGGAAGAAGAACAGTAGACCAGGAGTCAAGAGACCTGGGTTTCAATTCCATCATTAATTTATCTATATGAATTGAAAGAAATCATATCCTTGTGATGAGCCTCCAGTTTCCCATCTGTAATATGGGGATAATTATACCTACCCTTCCTACTGTGAAGATGGAAAGTCTTTGTGAAAGGGTTTGGAAGGAATAGAGGCTATAGAAAAGAAAGGGATTCTGTGAAGGGATGATTAGAGGGAAGCAGGCTACTGAATGAAGTTATGAAGCATGGCTTAGTTATGTTCATCTATGGGAGGGAAAAGGGAGTTGGGGGTATGTGATAGCCTGCTTGGTCTCAACTGAGGTGCCTGTTTGTCTCAGTAAAGTGTTTGAATTCAAGAACTTCGTATTTAATGTGTGTATATTTTGCATTTATTTATATGTGCGTATATTATTTTTTCCCCCGCAAGGAGAGAAAATTCTTGAGATCAGGGACTGCTTTATTCCGTCTTTATATTTCTATCATCTAGCACAGTTATAATTACATAGGAAGGTTATAGCTATAATGGAAGAATACAAGACACTTCACAAAAGGGAAGTGGGAGAGGGAAGGGGGAGATCGAGTCTTTGAGGAGCATCAGTAATGCTCTAATAGTGCAATTTCTTCCAGGAAGCCTCACCTGATCACTTAGTTGAAAGTGATTTTTCTCCCCTGGCACTACTACATTGTTTGGACCCATATCAACTTCTCTTGTGTATCATAAATATTGATTATCCCCATTGGATTCTAAATTCCCTAAGGGGATAGAACAAAACAACTCTGTACCCAGGTATATGTATTACTTAGAACAGTACTGAGCACATGGTAGTTAAGTCAATGAATATTTATTAAGTACCTACTGTGTGCTAGCAGCCCTCCCTCACTCAAAACAAAGTCAAGTGCAAGTCACGTCATTATTTCTCTTCAGAAACGAAGGACGAACACACACACACTATGTGCTGGGCACTGCACTGTGTTCAGTGATGGGGATTCAAAGACAAAAACAGTCCCTGCTGTTGAGAAGCTCACAATCTAAAAAAGGGGGGAGGGGAGAGAATATGCAAATAACTGTACAAATCATGTATATATGAGGTAAAAATAGAAAGCACTAGAATTAAGCAGAATCAGGAAAAGATTCTTGTAAAAGATAAATAAGGTGATTAGGTCCTACACCACAATGGTGGCAGTAGATGAGGAGAGAAGAGGACCTATAGAGCAGATACTATGAAAGTAGTTACTACTGACATTCACTCTGAGCCAGGAGGGCCCAAAATATAGCCATTAAGTTGTGATTGTGCAGCAACCTATTGTGGTACAATCTATGAGTTCCAGAGTGAAATGGTTTGGTCTTTTCAGGAAGGAAGGAAAGAAGGAAGAAGGGAGGGAGGGAGGGAAAGAACGGAGGGAGGAAGGAAAGAAGGAGTCCAGCCAGTCTAAATGACTAAAGGAATGGGCAGATATCTCAGTCAGGAGTATAAAATGCTCAATGGGAAATGGAAAAAAGAAAGAATAAGAAGGGGGAAATAATAAAGCTCAGAGGTTGTTGAAGATAATATAAGACCTGAAAATAAACCAATGCATGGGATGGAATTTAGTACTGACGTAAGGTCTTATTGATGACAGTATGGAAAAACAAATAGCAAGTGTGAGGTACAGATAATTTCTTTTTAGAAATTTATTATCAGCTCCATCAGTCCTCACTTTGTTTCCTCCTGGTATAGAGATAATTCTGGGTCCTCAAACCTTATGCCAATGAAATGCAGGCCCTAAGAGAGCCTATCAACTAACCTGGGATAGCTTTGGGTATGTATCTCATGATAGACTGTGGGTCTGCTGCCATGCTATTCAAAAAGAATCATCTCTAGGTAAACTTCAAGTGGAAGAACATTTTGGGCCCCACAGCTCTGGACACCTCTATTAAGGGGCTGGAGTGGGTTTATAAATAGAGTCTAATGTCTGTACCATTGAAAACAGGACCCCCCCCACCAGTCAAGTTACCTATCTTTGAAGTGTTATCACCCACAAAACTTCTTGTATCTCAAAATTTAAAGGAATTCTCCAAACTGGACATTGGCTAGGCCTATTGCTTAAGTGCCACCCCCAACGTGAGGCCTTTCCTGATCTCTGCCAGTGTCTAGTGCCTGCTCTACTCCAAGAACTTCGTATTTAATGTGTGTATATTTTGCATGTATTTATATGTGTGTATATTGTTTTTTCCCTGCAAGGAGAGAAGATTCTTGAGGACAGGGACTGCTTTATTCTGTTTTTATATTTCTATCATCTAGCACGGTGCGTGGCACACAATAAGTGACTAATAAATGATTCATCTAGCAATTAACCTGACTTGTTTTGTTTAGGTGATCATTTGTCTGGAGTAGGTGGATAGATCAATTAACTGGTTGGGCTGACAAACTTTTTGGCTCCCAGAACACAGCATCATCAAGCATAAAAGCTGGGAAGGATCCTAAAAGTCATTGAATTCAGCTACCTCATTTTTTGTTGCTGAGTTGCTTCAGTTGTGTCTGATTCTTTGTGGGCCCATTTGTAGTTTTCTTGGCAGAAATACTGGAATGGGAAACTGAGGCAAATGGGGTGAAGTGACTAGCCTGCGGTCATACAGCTAGTAAGTGTCTGAGATCAGATTTGAATTCATTAAGATGGTTCTTCCTTACACTAGGCCTGACACTCTATCTCCTGCATTACCCAGCACCTATTTTTGAGGCCTAGGAATCATTGAAGGTCACATACCTAGTCAGTAGCAGAGTCAGGACTAGACAAGGTCTTATAACTCATTGAGTCATAGAATCTTAAGGCCAGAAGGAATGTTATGGATCATCTTCTTCCAAGAGTCCTTCATTTACAGAGGGACAGGAAATTCCCTCTTTCCCAAGCTTTGTATTCCCCCATTCCCCTCATTTTGTGCTGTTCAATGAACACCTGTATTTCACTTCCTAGTGATTTTAACTTGTTTCTTCAGCAGAGACCCCTTGCCTCAGGGAGCCAGTAGGAGTGGGGAGAAGGGAATGCTGCCATCCAGTGCATTGAAAAAAGAGTTCTGAAGCGGCTATACACTAAGACTATAGCCTCTCCCATCATCAGCAAAGTAAAAGAGCTAGATCACACTGCATATTTTGTAACTTATTTTCCTTTCTCCTTTCAAGGGTTCCCTCCATGTTTAACTGAACATAGAGAATATTGAACAGAATTTGGAGACCAAGACTTCCATTTTGCAGATGAGAAAACTGAAGTCCAGAGAGCAAAAATATCCTGAGAGGGTCATTCATGGAGTTATTGCCAGACCCTAGACTCCCGGTGTATTGCTCCTTCTAGCCTACAGGATCCCATAATTAATATTTTTTTTAAAGGAATGGTCAATGAGATAAAAAATTTGAATGCCTCCCTTTGTTATAGGAAAACTTATCAAACAAAAAAAGAAAGAATCAATTTAAACTTCCCTGAAGAGCTTTTTAAAAGACTTAGGTCATTCTAATCATCCCTTGAAAAGTATAAGGCAAGCCAAATGATAATGATTTAAAGGTTTAATTTTGATGTTTTAATTCAAATTTATTATAATTCTATTTCCACGTGTTATTTATAGCCCAGTGAGATCCCTCATAGACTCAATGTACACTCTGTGTTTATGACCAGTTTAGAGGGGTCTTCCCCCATGGGAGGCAGTGTAATCTGGTGGAAAGGATCTGATCCTTGGGAATCAGGAGACCTTGGGCTCTGCTTCCAGCTTTTCCACCAACTAGATCAGTGGCCTTGATCAAGACCTTCAATTCTTTTGTACCTCTCTTTCTTTATCTATAAAATAGATAAGGGTTTAAATATCTATAAAATAGATAGAGGATTTAGCCAGATCAAGGATTCTTAATCTGGGGACCTTGAATTTATTTTTACAACATTCTGATAGTTGTATACAGTACAATATTTCCTCTGTAATCCTATGTATTTTATTTTTATATATTAAAATTATTACTCTAAGAAGGAACTCATAGGATTCACCAGACTACCATGACACAAAAAAGTTAAGAACCCCTGACCTAGATGATGGAGTCCCTTTAATGATCTAGTATCATGACTTTTTGGATCATGCCTTCCTTGAAGGTATAATAACAGGGTTGGAGTAGGTGTTGTCTGAGGTTTCTTCTAACTCTTAACATCTAAGAATTGAAGCTTAATTCTAGGTTTCTAATTCTTGGTCACATTTATGATTTACCTGGCACTGAGTCCTTTGTCAGGAGCTAAGACCCAATGATATCTGGCATGTGTGTTGAAAGGAACGGGGGAGATTCAGGAAAAGCACTCCTTCAGCCACCTGAACTAAGCCTTTTCCTTGCTCTTTGTGAGAGATATTTTATTGATGGTTTGGAATATAGACAAGGTAAAGACAAATGAAAGGTTTTCTCTTAGCATTCAAATTATGTGATTTCTGCCTTAGTATGGTCACACAGCATTAGTGACCAGTTTGGAAGCTGCAAGAATGAGAAACCAGACCTCCAAAAATAAAAAGATGCCCTGCCTACAGAGAAAACAGAATCCCCACATCAGGAAAGCATTACTTCTCATTTCTTTACAAAGCATTTATAGAAGTATGTATTCAGCACCTTTCCTGTGCTTAACCCAGTTCTGGGTGCTGTGGGAATAGGGGAAATGAGCGGAGGAAAAACCAAGATGAATGTAGCAAATGTATAATGTAGCCTTAACTGGATATCACCCACTGCTAAACTGACTACTAACTTCTCTTGTCAAATTCCTTGCCACATCCTCTGTACCTCCATTCTGCAGATGACCTTGCCTCCTACTGTATTGAAAATGAATCCCCTTTATTCAGTGAATCATCTCCTCTTTCATACATCTACATCAACTGCCTTTTTGTGTCTTTTAGTCTGTGTTCCTCCTTCATTGCCAAAGAAGACCATGCCATCAGAGAAGTAATGACATGATTTGCACTTGACTTTGTTTGGAGTGAGGGAGGGCTGTGCAGGTCACCAGCCTCACTTCTCCTCCAGAGCCATCTGAATTCAGTGATGGATCAGGATGACTGGAGATGACTCAGGATGAGGCAATTGGGGTTAAGTGAATTGCCCAAGGTCACACAGCTAGTGAGTGTCTAGTGTCTGAGAGGAGATTTGAACTCAAGGTCCTCGTGACTCGTGCACTGGTGCTCTATCCACTGCCCCACCTAGCTGCCCTCTTTAAGTCTACAAATGTGTTCCAATGCCTTAAATAAAACACTGCCCCCCAAACTTTCCTTGATTTTAAAATCCATTTAATTTATTATCCCATATCTTTGTCCTGCCTGGTCAGAGCCCAGTTTCTGCCACTTTTTCATCATTGATTCCTTAGCAGATACAATCTGGCTTAGATCTATAGGGGTCACAGCATTCTAAATCACAGCATACTCCAACGTCATCAATGATATCCTTTTGGCATAATCCATATATCCAAATCCCATATCCATTTCTCAGTCCCCATACACCCTGAATTCCCCATGTTTTTTGACAATGTTGACCATTTCCTTCTTGATAACCTTTCCTCCTCTGGTTTCTGTTACACAGAACTCTTATGATTTTCCTAACTATTGCTGTATTTTTCCATATCCTCTTCCTGCTGCTTAAATGTTAAGTCCCTTCAAATTCTGCCTTTGGCCTCCTTTCCTCTCTTTATACTTATATCTTCTGGAAACTCTTCAATGCAGATGGTTTCAATTATAAGCTCTATCAAAGTAATTCCTAAATCTGCATCTCTACCCCTAATGTCTCCCTAGAGCCCCACTCCCATTATTTCCAATTTCCTGCTACAGTCCACCTGGATGTCCTGTTGGCACCTCAAACTCAACGTATTCCACACTGAACTGTTTATTTCCTAGTCTCCAAATCCATCGCTTCCCCCAACTTCTTTATTTCTGTTGACAGTACAGTTGTCCTCCTTATCATCCAGCCTCATAAATTTATGTTTGACTCTCTGTCTCTCTCTGTCTCCATCTTTGTGTCTCTCTCTTTTATCTCAAATGTTAGCAAGTAGCTCAAGACCCTTGGAAAGAACAGTGCCCAATAGAACACTAACTTTGCTCAAGTCCAGCTACCCTAGCCATCGTACAGAAGAGCAACTTTTGTAGAGAAGTATCCCTGCCAGCAATACCACTAAGTGCTGAATAACTGCCAGTAACACATTAGTAAGCCCAAGAGCTTAGGAAAAAGCAATGCCAAACTTAGACACAGACTTTACTTTCATAACACACATCCAGGAAGATATAACCCCTTTGGAGATGTGACTTGGCAACTCCTTCTGCAGCTTCTATAAGCCTTACCTTCTTACTAGTCTCCACAACTGAAGAACCAGGAAAAAATTCTTGAAGCCAAAGTTCTTGGTATCATCAAAGGGTTTCAACATCAGAAACTTACATTATTTTATTAATAGAAATGACATGAAAGAAGACACATTATAATCTATTTTGCTGTTGCATCCTAAGCACTTTAGGGACTTTCTATCTTATTTGCAGTTTAAACCTCCAAGATATGTTGTCTCCCCCATTAGAAAGTGAGTTCCTTGAGAAATGTCTTACTTTCCCATATATATTCTCAGGGCTTAGAACATGGCTTGGCAGGTACATGGAAATGTTTAATAGCTTCATTCATTCTTTTATTCATTCAATCATTCATTCATTCACCATCCTCATTCACTCAACTGCCAAATCCCACCACCTCTACTCCAGCAGTTCTTCTTGTATCTGTTCCCTTTCTGTAGCCACCATAGTACAAGTCCCAATAATATCTTTCCTGGACCATTAGGCCAGCCCTGTTCTTGCACTTAACCTCTTTCCTAATCTTCCTTCTAACTGCTACCCTAGTAATTGTCCTCATTACTAATTAGTTCATATTGCCTAGTGAATAAAGTAAAAACCCCTCGTCTACACAAATTCTTCTAAAACCTAGCTCCAATATACCTTTCTAGACTTATCTTATAATCATTCTATTCACTGATTTCTCAATTCCAGCTAAACTAGAATTCTGACTTTTTTCTATTCTCAGCCTGATCATTCTCCTCTCTTTGCCTTTATTCATTCCTAGAGTAGATTGCAAACTGCTCCTCTATCTCTATTGAAATCTCTCCTTTTCTTTAAGACCTAACTCATTTTCAGCCTCTTGTGTTTGGTAATTACCTGAAGTGAAAGCACCTTTTCCTTCTCAAATCTCCTAGCACTCCACCTGGATCTCCATTCTTTACTCTCCCAACTCTCCCTGGCATTAGTTATTTGTGTATATTGTATCTTGAACTCATGTCTCCTGACTTTGAATCTAGTCTTGTCATGTTGTCTTTTTCAATGTGATGACAATATTGAAAGAGATCCTTTTTCCTTCTCCTTCAACTCTTCAAATATTTTGTTGCAGAGTGATCAGGTGCCCTAAACAGACCATTAAGTATTCTGGTCTAGACCTTAATTTATGGGCAATGACTGGTGGAAAATCCCTTGGCCATCAATATACAGGGCTATGCCTTTTCTCACCCTTTTCTCCTCTCCCCCTCAAAACAAACAAAGGATAATAGAATCACAGAATTTAGAGATGGAAGGAATTTTAAAATTAATCTTTCCTCTATAAGACCCCAAACACATATT
Organism: Notamacropus eugenii; assembly: GCF_028372415.1. NCBI lineage: Eukaryota > Metazoa > Chordata > Mammalia > Diprotodontia > Macropodidae > Notamacropus > Notamacropus eugenii. The sequence continues at coordinate 328,435,396 of NC_092875.1, forward strand.
GAGCTCATTTCTGCTGTGAATGGTCAGTTCTGAAACAAGTGGAGCCTACAGATTCTGGGAGAAGGCTTCATCTTGAATAACCCTGTTCAGTCATCTGCATAAGTCGTATTCTCTCCAGATATCCTATTCTCGCCAGTCCCATCTCTTCCCCCTCTCCCCCTCCCAGTGGCACAGCATAGAACTGAGGCTGGGTTGTCTGTTTTTCCTTCAAATAAGAGACTAAGGGAAAGAGGCCAAAGATAAAACTTCTTGATCCATTTCTGGTCATCCAATGGATTGGTAATCTATTAGCAGTCACCACCATTTATTTACCCATTACTCCTTGAGCCTTGAGCTAAGTAACTGTAAGGACTACAAGGAGAGTGGAGGGTGACAGAGAAAGAGGGGGCAAAGTCCCAGTCCTGAAGGAGATCAAGTAGTCAGAAGCAGTATAGTCACAGATGAGAAACCTCATAATATTTAAAAAGCCTTATTGTGACAAAGACAGTCAGAAGCCTCCAAGAAAGAAAGAAAAAGGCATGAATTTTAAGTTGGAAAATATTTCCAGGCTCCTCTAAATCCAGCCTTTCTCTGAAGCTGCTTGGTAACCTCAGCCCACCAAAGACTGCTTACTGCCATTCGCTGTGGCTTCTCTGGTCGAAAACAAGCCAAATGCCTCTTCCTTACTCTCATTTTGTTTTCTTCTTTAAAGAAAAAACACTAACTAATCATTATTAATTTCTTTGCTTCTCCATGTAATGATATTATCCATGATTACCTCACTTGTATTTAATGTGGTTTTAATGGAATTCCAATGGCATTTTTAAGGAATGTCTCAGTCAAGTCAGCATGGTAGAGCCTTGGAGCTGGAATCTCACTGTTGAGCCCTACAGAGGTCACTTAATGAGCACAGAGAGAAATAAGTCCTATGCTTTATACTCTTAAATGTCCACTCATTCATCTTATTTAATACTTACAAAGAGCCCCATGAAATAAAATGAATAGCTATTGTCATTCCCTCTGACAGATGGAGAAACCTTGTCCCTGGGGAGTTAAATGATTGATGCAATTTCACATAGCTAGTAGGTAGTGGTGATAAGACTGAGTCCCACATCCCTTGACTTTCTATTGTCTCAATACCTTCATCTCCAGTTTTTGGAGGGAAGACATATTGATACCATCCTCCATCACAAGACCCTAGAAAGTGAGAGCCTTATTCTATGATTAGCTAAATCTCACTTTTTCCTTCCTAATTCCTGTGATTTAGTCATTGTCCACCATATAGTTGCTTGGAGCCTCCAGTTATCATTACTTATTTTATTCATTCACTAAAAGTATCCAAAGAGGTGGTGTCTTAAATCTCACCATCACTTATGGTGCTCTGTCTCCATAATCTAAAAATCAAATACTTTTCTATGATTATAACCTTCTCCTCTTCCATATTCCCCCAAACCTATATTTTGTCTTCACTATAATGTCTGGTCCTTTTACCCATTCCTATTCTCTCAGGCTGCCATCCCTGCTCTGACTGTACTTTCCTTACTCTACCACTTTCATTCTATGGCCAATCAGTTCAACCATATATACACTATATTCTACTCTTTTTGCTGTTCATGTCTCATTAAAATCCAACCTTGGGTTAATCTTCACCAAGCACTTTCTCTGATCCTACTTAAGTAAAGATAAATGTCCATTCACACAACTGTGCTGACTAGGTTCAATACAGATCCAAGTCATTTAATCTCAACCAGGGAAGGTTCTGTTTTCAACTTCAGAATTTCAAATACCTTTATGATATTTTTCCCTGGCAGAGATATGTCTCTCATACATGTGCAAGCAATGAGATATTAGTATGCTATAAAAATGATTATTGTGAAGAATTCAGAGAAGCATGGAGAGATATATGAACTGATGCAAAGAAATCTAAGTAGAACCAAAGAAACTATCATTTCTATTTTCTTCCTTCTGTAACTTTGGATTCTAGTCCCTGGGATCCTGGGCTTTGATAGGTGATTTTTTTGTATTATCTTTCCTGAAACTAGGCTCCACAACATTTTCTTTCCCTTTCCACATCATGAAAATATGATGCCAACTTCCCTCTTCCAGTTTCCCTTATGTATTATCTTTCCCAATTCAAATGTAAGCTTCTTGATGACAGAAACTGTTTTGCTTGTTTGCAGTTGTATCCTCAATACTTATTGCAATGCCTGACACATAATAAGAACTTAATAGATGCCTTCTCAACCAATGTATCCAATATTATTGCAACAATATAAATGGAAAGAACAAATAAATATGAAAATATAATTATAATGAGTGAACTTGTCTCCAAAGAAAAGAAGAAAAAAATGTACTTTTCTCCTCCTTTTTTTTTTGCAAAGGTGAGTGACTATGGGTGTGAAACATTTTGCATACCTGTCACATATGTTGGTTGGTTTTGTGGAACTGCTGTTTTTTCTCTTTTAAAAAATATGTCACAAGATATTCTCTGGGTAGGGGAGTAGAAAAGAATATATTCAGAATGAAGGTAATATAAAAACAAAAGATATTGTAAAGATTTTAAAAAAGAAACTGGAGGTCACTCTTCATGAAAACCTCTTTCCTATTCCACACTTCCAAACCCCCCTAAATTCTTCCTTATTCTCTCCTTCTTTGTTCCCCTCTCTGAGAGAAAAGCATTAGGGGAAGCCCTTTACTTGTGCCCTTGATCCCAACTTCTCCTCTCCCTATTCTTTGGTTTCAATCATTATCTCTCTCTCTCTCTCTCTCTCTCTGCCTCTCTGTCTGTCTTTCATCATTACTTATTTACTGGTACCTTGTTTCCCCTATGCTAAACAAACAAACAAAAAACCCCTCTGATCTTCCCATCCTTTCAAACTACTGTCCTGTATCTCCCTTTCAGATCTACAGTTTTAGGGAAAATATTCTAAATTTGCCTTCACTTGCTCACCTTTCAAGCCCTTACAATCTGACTCCTTAACTTGAGGTTCAAAAACTTGGTCTTTCCATTTGTTTGTTTTAATATTTTGAGAACTTTTTCAATGTCATTGGTTTCCTTGGTAATCCTGTTTTTTATTGTATGTATTTTTAAAAAACCCTACAAGAAGGGGTTCATAGGTTTCACTAGTCTGCCAAAGGGGTCCAACACATAAAAAATGTTGATTCCCTGCTCTAGGGCCAAGCTTAAATGCCTCCACAAAGCCTCAGCTGGGTTGCCTCAGCCTTCAACAGTCTTGCCCTTCTCTGACCATGTCTCCCTGACATTCGGCAGCATGAATATCCTAACTTTCTCTCTCCTGTTCTGGGAACTGCAATCAAATCAAGCTACTGTCACTTCAGGAAAGGAAATGTCAATCAATTACCCTATGTCTCCACTCACTATGCCTGTGACATCCCACATCACAACTCCTTTCCATATCCACCAGTGTCCTATTAACATTGTTTGCCCCTATCAGGATATAAGATGCAAAAAGGGAGGGATTATCTCTCTATTTTGTATCTGTGACCCCAGAACCTAGCACACTGCTCAGCACAGAGTAAGTTCTTAATAAAAAATGTTTTTTCATTCATTCCAGTCCTGACTGTCCTACACAATTTAGCGTTTGAGTCTGTGCTGAATTTTATCACACTAATTATTTAATGTAAGTTTTCTCTCCCCTTGATGTCACAAGCTCCTTCTGGGAGAGGCTGAGTCTTTCATTTCTCTATGTCTTTATTTCTCTTTTATTTTCCTCAAAGCACAAATTTGGGTACATAGTAGGTGATCCAGAAGATTTTGTTGACCAATTCCAGGCCAATGCTTTGAAAACAGTCAATGTGACAGCAGCAAGTGAATTTTAAGTAAAAGAGCCTATCTCTGTCCTTTGAATTAGCTTCTCCCTCTGCCTACCACACACAAAGTGTGGCAACCCCTTGACTTCTTTACTGACATTGACCAAGAACCTTTCCTAAGGGGAGTCCCACAGAGCTCAGAAAACTTGGCATAAGCTTGAATGATACTCACTGGACTGAGACATCTATAAATACTAAGGAGGATCACACATCCTTTCCACCCTCTTCTCAGAGCCCTGTCATCCCACGTTTATAATACTAATTACTCTACTAGTCCAGCCATGAAATTTGATTTGACATCTCTTATGTATGTTCTTGGGAATCCACATCATTCAAGCAACAGAGCCAAACTATTCATGAAAGAGAATTTCTAAGGGTGTCCTGGAGAGGACTGGAGAAAAAATGGGGCTGTCTAATGCTTGCCAGTTGTAATCACTCATTTTAATAAATTTGCATGCTATTCTCTGCATAGCCTGTAGTTATTACAAAAATAACATGTGCTACTCAGTAATCCCAAAGACTGTTCCAGGTCCCTTTTCTTTGGTTTGGTCACTGACCTTCTGATTCCTCTATAGGAATCCCATTCCTCTTCTAAATGGTGGCCAGGCTCATGTTACTCCTGCTGGGAGATCTCTTAGGAGAGAATACTGCATAAACTAGTTTTGTTTAAAACAAGCAGGCAGCTAGGGGCCCAGAAGGCCTTTGCTGAGGCTTTCATTAGGACAAATATTTAATTTATGTCTCCTTCTTGGACTTGTTCCTCTGTCCTTTCTTTCCTTCCTTTCCCATCTCATTTTTCTCTCCCTTAATCCCTTCCTTCATTCCTTCCTTCCTTCCTTCCCTAGTGACTGTCTAGTTCTATACATCATAAACTAGTAACAGACCTTCTTAAAGATACTCCACAGATAGGGAGGTGCAGTATGGGAAAGAAGTATTTTGAGCTCTGTTCAGAGCATCATTAAAAAGATGAAAGTTCATACAGAATTTCCCTGAATAGTGTCTTGCTGTCAACACACTTGGGCTGTGGTACTACTTTCCATTCAGGTGGCTGCATGAATTTGAATAAGTTTTGATATATGTATTCATTCCTTGAATGGCTACCATATTGGTTGGAATTAAATCCAGTCAAAGACTTATACTCAGGCAATGAGGTCAGGTATTTAAAAACATAGTCTCTGGGACCCTTAATGCACTCATGTTGTAGTTGAGGAGCCAAGATAAAGACAAGAAACGATTGTAGACATTGCTTCATAAGAAACGAACAAGAGGAAAAATGGAAAACACACACACACACACACACACACACAAACAGAATGGTATGGGTTGAGATGGAATGAAATCAGCTAAACTGGTGAAATGATAGATACCATGACTAAAATCATGTAAATGGAAAGAACACTAAAATGTAGCTGGAAAATCAGTCATTGAAATGCCCAGTCTTAGTATCAGAGAAAAGATAAGTAAATACTCCTTCCTCCTTTTCTTGGTGCAGAACACTACACACACTGTTAGATGTGATCAACGTACTGGTTAGTTTTACTTTTGTTGGCTAGTTTTGCTTTGTTACACAAGAGAAAGCTATCTGGGGGTTATATTTAGTTTTTTAAAAAGGACAACAATAAATTGTTAATCAGAAAATAAAATAACTTCCAGAAATTACTACAGAGTAACCAATGAGGAGAATGTGAAATACGGAACAGGTGTTAGGAGACAAATTTAGTCCTGGGTTGGAAGGAACATGGTGTAGGGGATAGAGTATTGTACTTGATGCCTTGGATATGAATTCCATCTCAGATATTTACTAGCTATGGGATCCTGGGTAAGTTACTTCAGTTTTCTGGGAATTAATTTCTTTATCTATAAAATGATGGAGTTGAGACTGAGTTCTAAAACTGACAATCTTGACTCTACTAGTAAATACCTGTGTGATCTTGGCCAAGTCATTTTATCTTCTTTCTCTACATCTTAACTTCCTCAACTGTAAATGAAAGCCCGAATTAAATGGTCTTTAGGGTCCTTTCTAGCTTTAATATCCTACAAGTGGACAGGTTATCTTATGATAATACAACCTAGTGGGATGGAGAAGGATGGTATGAATAGTATCCCATCAGAAGTGAGTTTAAAACTGCAAAAAATCAATGAGAATTTCTGATAGTAAGCAAAACTTGTTGAAAGATTTTCTTATCTTAAGAGTGGATCATGTCAGAGAGAAGTGAAATGTTTTTTTGAGAGGTCCCACTCCAAAACTGAGTTAATTAGGACAAGGAAAGAACAGAAATGTTCTCAGGGATCTGGAGGCCAAAAGCAATCCTCCTCATGACTCTCTGATGCCAGTGATCAAAGAATCATAGAATGTTAACACTGGCAGGGTCTTTATGGAGTATCATTTAATATTCCTCATTTTATATATGAGGGAAATGAGGTCAAGATAAGAGAATGGACTTCCTCAAGGCCACTGATCTATTCAGTGGCAAAACCAGAACCAGACTCATGGTCCAGTGATTTTCTCCTGTGCTGCTTGTTCATAACCCAGAATGACTTGGTACACTGGTACATCCTTTATCAAACACCAAAGAAGGAAGGTAAAGGCAAAGTAATTTTCAAAGCTGTCTGTTTTGCTGCATATACCCCTGCTTTTCTCTAGCTACTCTCCCAACCATTGGTTATTAACTTGCTAATGACACTCCATCTCCCTTCCCTTGGCATCACCTGGATGTATTCTCATCACCTCTCCCCCTCTTTCTCCCACATGTTGAGCACTGAGTCAGGAAGGACCATTAAAGCCTCTTACAGCTTTGAGCTGCCTAGGAGAAGAGAAGATGCAATGTAAAGTTTTCAGTGGGAAAAGCCTGCACCTGTCAGCTTGAGCCCACAGACCCGTTCTAGTACTGTGTGGTTCCGAAAAAGGCATTAAAGCTCTCTTGGTCTCTGTCTATGCATCAGTCAAGTGGGGACAGCACTTTCCCCACCTTCGTTTCCTGCCTTTCTTATACAATTTAATGAGATAATTAAATAGTCAATCAACCAACAGCCATTCATTGAGTTCCTATCATGTGTTAGGAACTAGATGCTTAGAATTCGAAGACAATGGATGAAACAATTCTTACTCACAAGGAGCACTATTGTGGGAGACAGCTTCTGTATAGATATATACAAAATAAATACAAGACAAAATGGAGAGGGGGAAGGGATATCAGTAGTTGTGGGGATCAGGAAATGTTTAATTCTGAGGGTAGTGATAGAAGCAAGGCTTGAAGAACTTTAGGGTTAAGAGGCAGAGGTGAGTAGACAATGAGGTCCAGTCATGGGTGAAGTCAATGCAAAGAGTTGGAGATAGAGATGGAGGATTATGTGTGAGGAACAGAAAGAAAGCCATTTTAGCGGCACCCCAAAGTGTCAGAATGGGTGGAAAGGTAGTTTGAAATGAAGTCGTGAAGGCATTTTAAATGAAAGAGAAGTTTATACTTGAACCTTGAGGTATTAGAGTTTATTGAGTAAGAGACTGACATGGTCAGACTCACAGCTCTAAGAAAATCACTTTTTGGCAATTGTGTGTAGGATGAGTTGGAAATGGGAGATACTGGGAGAGCAATTAGGAGGTTAGTGCAGCAGTCCAGACAAATAGATGGGGCTTTTAAATAGTGTGATGGCTGCATGAACAAGGAGAAGGTAACTGAGAAGACAGAGAGTATGAATGTAGGTTACACAAGATGTGGGTACTAGTTAGATGTGGGGTGAGAGTGAAGAACCAAGAAAAATGCCAAGGTGTGAACCTAGGTGACTTGGGAGGATGGTGGTAATGATGATGGCTGGCCATGAAGGTGCTTGAATATTAAAAATATCATATAGATGTAAGGGATTTCAATGTTTTAAGGATCTATGATTTCATGAATGTGGATAGTTTATGCATCAATAGAGACAGAGACCTAGAGGCATCATAACTGGATAACTAGAGGAACTGACTTGGAATCAGTAAGATCAGAGCATCATAATGCCAGTGCATCTAGTCCAATTCCCCTCATTTTGCATATAGGGAAACTGAGCCAACAGAAGCTAAGAGACTTGACCAAAGTCGCACAGGTTGAGATTTGAATCTTGCCCTGGTATTTACTAGCTGTGTGACCTTGCTAAAGTCACCTAACTTCTTTGAACTCCAGTTTCCATGTCTGTGAAATAAATATAATAATAGTACTTGAGTCTTAAATAACATAAGTAAACACTTTGCAAACCTCAAAGGGTGAAAAATGCCAACTACAATTATGAGCAGAAGTTCCTTTTCTCCTCTCCCCCTTACTCCCACTTCATTCCTCTATGGCCTATCTCATAAGTAGCTAGGCAGATCTTTGAATGGAAGGTGCACAGCCAACCACATTGCAACATTTATTTCAATAAACATCCATTAAAACCCCTACCATATGCAAGGGGCTGGGAATCCTTGATAGTATAATTTTGATCCCAAGCAGACTTCCAACTAAGTTGTAAATTGTAAGTTCTAGCAAAGGCCCTAAGTAGAGATTAAATAATATGCCCATGACCACAGCTAACAAGCATCACAGGAGACCTACAAAGATAAAAATGGAGTAATTCAGGTCCTCAAAAGGATCATATTTTACCACATAAAAGTAAGGTAATCATGATCATTTCAGTGCCTTCCCTAGGTAAAATGATTGAAATGGGTGAAATTTGTCCTCAGCATCATTCCTTTCTGCACTCTGCCATTTCCCTTTCTCCTCAGGTTTCCAATGTTATAATTCCACAGGGTCTTTCTTGTAAGGGAGGAAAGTTCTGGCAAACTAATTCAAACTAAGGTATAAGTGATGTGACGTACTCTCCCAGGCAGAGGGGATATTTTGAAAAAGGATTCCATGCTTAACTTATAAGACTGTATTGGTAATGGTGGCATTTCAGGCCATCTAGTGACTGGCAAGTGTGGGAGATATTTCAGAGGTACGAGAGTTGACAGATTACAAATTACAACATGCAAATTGACTGCCTACTTTGTCTACATTTAGGACAAGGACTATGCAATTCCAATATATCATTGCAGATGATTCATGCAGAGAGGGATAAGTTAGAAATGTTACTACTGATCACTACTGCTAGTTGGATTTGCAAAATGTGGAAGTGTTTGGGGTGAGAGTCAAAGAATCTGACATTCATGATACCACATCATTGATATCTGGGTGGATGGGCAGAATCATATAGCTGCTGTAGGACCCAGGGCCAATCCTAAAGGGGTGTAGAAATCAGGCTTATATCTGGAGGGGTGGTACTGAAGGGCCAGAGTCACCTTTGTGTTGTGAGTTGTCCATGGCTACAGTTTGAGGGTAAACAACTCTGAATCTGTTATCTCTGTCTCATCTGAACATTTTTATTTGTATAAATTCAGATGTTGACAAAATAACACTGGATTTGGCATCCAAACACCTGGGTTCAAACCCTAGTTTTTCCACTTCCCTGTGGGGTGACCTTGTACAAGTAATCCCCTCTTTTTGGGTCTTAGTCTCCAGTCTGAAAAAATGGGGGAGGGTAGACTCTCTGATCTCTAATATGCCTTCTAGCTCTGCCATTAAAAGGAACATCAAGGGTAGCTTTTCAAAAATAAAAATAAAAACCCACAATCCTTTTATGTTTAATTATTTTCATATCAATGTAACAGAAAAAGTCACAAAAATCAGACACCAAAGACAGGTAGTTTTTCATAGCTCAGAGATTCCAGAAGTAATTTTGTATCATGGCATTTATTAAAGATAATACTGAGGATGCTTTTTTATCTCATATTATTTTAAGCCATATCACCTTGTTTATACTCTCCTTTGATATGTTTATAGGGTATAAATTATTTTTAAATGTTCTGGTCCTGTGGACTTGGTAGTAGGTTTTCTCTCTTGTAGATAAAATTTTAAAGGGCATTACACATTTTAAGAAGTAGCTCTTGTACTCTGGGTGCAAAAATGTCTTATTCTCTGATCATGGTTTATTTTGGATCGTAACCTTCCAAATCTTATAGAAACAAAGCTTTGGCTATAGACAGATTCTTTTGAATCCTCATTTACTTATGTATTTGGAATTTTATAGCCAGAAATATAAAGATACTAAAGTATTTTATGATTATTATTTTGCTTTGGGATTTTTAATTTTTTTAATTAAATTAATTTTTATTGGCAAAAATCTATTTTATCTCCCACTCACCTACGCTCTAGGGAAACAAAAAGAGAAAGAAAAGTCTTGTAAGAAATATAAACATTAGCTATGTCTAAAAAACATATTCTGCAACTTCTCTGTCAGGAGGTAAATATCATGTTTCATCCTAAGTTTCCTGAATTTGTGATCAGTCATTGCCTTGATCAAAGTTCTTAAGACTTTCAAAGTTGTCATCTTTACTATACATCTATCTATCTATCTATCTATCTATCTATCTATCTATCTATCTATCTATCTATCTATCTATCTATATCAGTTCATAGGAGTCTATTTTTACAGCACAATAATAATCTATTACATTCTTATGCCATCATTTATTCAATTATTTCCTACTTGATAGGCACCTCTTAGTTTCCAGTTCTTTGTCATTACAAAAACCAATTGATAAAAATATTTTGCATACATGTGTCCTTTCTTTGAGCTCTTTCAGTGTATAGTCCAAGTCATGAGAGATATTATCTAAATTTCTTTTTTCTTTTTAAGGATGAAGGAAGGCCTTTGCTCAGTGCATGGACTGGAGTAATTAAATCAAATCCTTAGGTATTACAATTTCAGTGGGGGCGGGGATTCAGTTACAAGGGATATGATATGAAGGAGAACTTTAGGGAACATGCTATCTGTCTCCTGACACAGAGATTATAGATTGACGTATGCTTTTTAGACATAGCCAATGTGGGAATTTGTTTTGTTTGATTTAGGCCTGTGTTTATATTTCTTATGAGAGTTTTCTTTCTCTTGTTTTTCCTAGGGGGTGAGCTAAGGGGAGGAAGAAGTAGGGGAAGAGAAAAGAACATGCACCCTCCCCCACTCTTGGTATTGACTGGAGAGATTTATGGACTGCCTATGATTTCTTTCTTCCTCTTTTTTTTTTTTGCATATGATTTCTGAGGCAGCATGGAAGAGCATATCATGTGCCAGTCTTAGAAGAAGGAAGACCTAGCTTCAAGGAGTGCCACTGCCACATACCAGCTGTGTGGCCCCAGGCAATTCATTCAATATTTCTGTGCCTTAGACAATTCTCTTACACCTTGTGTTAAAGATCGGTTGCTGATCTGATGCTGAGTTGGGGGAAATTCCATACCTGTGATTGCGTCAGCATGAAGAATGTTCCATATAAATCCCACAGGAATATAGACAATTTGTTATCTTGGGGAGTTCCCTACACAGTTGAAATTAAAGCTCCAGATCTAACTAGAGAGCTACATACATGAGTCCCAGATAACTAAATGTTGTATTAGAGTGCTTGACCTGGAGTCAGGAAGACGAATTCAGTTTTAGTCTCAGACATGCACTAGCTATATCAACTAAGGAGAAGTCCCTTGACCTCACTAACTCTCACTTTCCTCAGCTATAAAATGGGGATAACAATAGCACTTACCTCACAGTGTTGTAATATATTAGTTCATCTGGGGCTGGGGATCAAATTTATGGCAAAGTGGATAGAGCACCAGGCCTGGAATCAGGAAGACTCATTTTTGTGAGTTCAAATCTGGCCTCAGACACTTACTAGCTGTGTGACCCTGGGAAGGTCACTGTTTGCCTCAATTTTGTCATCTGTAAAATGAGCTGAAAAAGGAAATGGCAAAGCACACCAGTATTTTTGCCAAGAAAATCCCAAATGGAATCATAAAGAGTTGAACATGACTGAAAATGACTGAACAACATACATAAAGTTTTTTTCAAACCCTGAAGAGCTGTGTGAATGTTAGCAATAATGATGCTGCTGCTGCTGCTGATTTTCTTCTCCTCTATTAGTTTCTTCTTTACCACCTCATTGTCCATTTGGAGTTGGGGAAATATAGGTCAGGAAGCAAAATGTGGGTCCTTGCAGTGATTGTCCTAATTAACGGCACCACTAAGTAAAATTTTGCCAACAAAGATTTTAAACAGTCTGCTTCACAGTCTGGAACCATACCTAGGATGGCAGAATGCTAGAGCCAGAAAGAACTTTAGAACTCTATTGGTATAAACTTATTTTACAAATAAGCAAGCTGAGGCCAAGGGAAGTGAAATAACTTGCTCAAATTGATATGTAGAGACAGATTCCCTTGGTAACACTGGTGTAACATCAGCTAGTGATTGCATATTTTGTCCCTGTGAAAGGCTGGGCTTGTGCCTGTATACCATGACTGAATTAAGTGACTGAGACTGCAGTGTAGACTTAACCAACTTTTTCAGATTTACATTTGGCTTGATCAAGATAAGTTGAAAGCCACTTTTCTATAGTTGCTTGTATAGGATAGATATCAGAGTCTGGGGGACCAGGAGCCCCACTGGACTTTTTATGTGGGTATAAATAAGCAATCAATAGGTGGTATGATATTAGGATTCCCTAGGGGTCATATCCCCAGAGAATTCTCTTGATTCCTTTTTCCTATATCCCAGCTTAAAATCAATGAAAATCAAATGGAAAGAAAAATGAAGGAGCCATTTTCTACAGAAGTCACATGACTTCAGTTTTCAGGAGATCCTAGCCTAGTCAATTCCCTTATTTTATACAGGAGGGAACTGAAGCCCAGAGAAAGAAACTACTGTGCTTAGAGTCACACAGCTAGTTAGTACTGGAAAAGCTAGGGTCTGAAGCCAGGCCTTTTGGCTCCAAAGGCAGAATCCTTTTCATCATATCAAGGCAAGAATGTGGGTACATGTCTCCTCTTACAGAATTTACATAGGCTCCTAGAGGTCAGGGCCCATTTCATTTTTGATTTTATAACCTCAGCACATAGTATATAAAACCTGGCAGGTAGGTAGGCATATAATTTGTGCTTGATGGTGGACTGACTGATTAATTGGTCAATGGCATAGGACTCTAAAGTTGAAACTGAACTCCACAAGAAATATATAGGTGATATATTGTTAGGAATAAAGAGCAATTCTATGGGCTCTATAGGTCATTTGGCCTTTCCAAGGTTCCAAATGCTCTTAAAAGTTGATCTATTTTGTGTAAAACCTATTAATTTTTGTGTTTAGCAGCATATTCCTTTACTGATCCATTCATTCGTTCATCTATTTTTAAAAGCTCAGACACTTTTTGATTAATTTCTTTTGGTTCCAAAGTTTCTCCCTTCCCCCCACCCATTGGGAAATCAAGAAAAACAAAACCCATTACAAATATGTATAGTCATGCCAAACAAATTTCATCAGTAGTGAAAGAAATAAGGGGAAAAAAGAAAGAAGGAAGGAAAGAAAAGAAGAGAAAGAAATGTTTCAATTTGTATTTTGAGTTCGTCAGCTCTCTCTCTGGAAATAGATAGCATGATTCATCATGGATCTTTTGGAATTTTGGTTGGTCATTGTGTTAATAAATCTCATGAAGGCTATTTTTACAATGTTGATAGTATTGCAAAGATTGTTCCCCGGATTCTTTTCACTTCACTTTGCATTGGTTCATAGAGGTCTTCCTAGCTTTTCTGAAACTATCCTCTTCATCTTTTCTTTTAGTACAATAGTATTCAATACTTTCATCTGCTATAATTTGATATATGCCATAACTTATATGCCATTCTCCAATTGAGGGTATCCCCTCAGTTTCTAATTCTTTGACATTACAAAAAGAGCTGCTATAAATATTTCTGAACATATGGGTCCTTTTCCTCTTTGTTTGATCTCTTTGGGGTACAAACCTAGTAACAGTGTTACTGGGTCAAAGGGATGCCCAATTTAATAATTTTGGGGACGTAGCAGTATATATTTTAAACTAAGAAGTTAAGAAGATAAGTCAATAGAATTATGTGAGCAGAAAATGAGTGACCCCTTCTGGAAATGTGGTAGGAGAGACAATGGGGAAGGGCTTTGTCTGAATAACATATAAAGTCCTTTTTAACTCAGAGACTAGAATTTTATGATCTTTTTCTTAAGCAAAAATCTTATTTGAAGTGGGAATACTCTAAACTAGAGATTCTTAACCTCTTTTGTGTATATCATGGACCCCTTTGGCACTCACTTGAAGTCAATGATACTTCCCAAATAATATTTTTAAATGCATAAAACATAATAAATGAGACTACAAAGGAAATAAATTCTATTGAAGAGCAGGATGTATATGTCTATACACATATGTATACACACATATATGTATGCATATACACATATTTATACAAGCGCAATAACTCCTATTAAGAACCTCTACTCGAAATTGTTATAATCATCCATACTTTGGGGTAAATGAGTTTCTAAAATGCTTTTCTCAGAACAGGTCTTTTTACAGTAGAGAAGGATGAGTGAAAAAGTGGACCCTAGTCTGGTGAGAACACCAGGTACCCATATTGGGTCTAAATTAGTGGAGAACTGAAGGCAGGCTGGAGGTGGCAGGAGTAATTAAGATAAACTTAACCACCTAGACTGTGGAAATTTGGCCATGTGTAATCATGGTCATATCCTGTTATACCTGTGACAAGAGTACAATGCGAGTGAATGAGAGGACTTGAACTGAAGAGCTACTTGAAATCACCATAAATGATCTGCTTGCTCCCCAGCCCTCTGACTGTCACCTGAGGCAACATCACCTCTACTTGTCAGTCCAACGCCAGAGCTGGGGCTGTGAAGGGCTGGGATAGAAGGACTCTTTTTGAACTTGGTTATTATTATCAGCTAAGTCATGTCATCTTTGTGACTGGTCCCACTCTTGAATATCTACTTTCTATATATTGGAGTTCTTACTATGCAGAATGTATTCCTGACTTGTGCACTGGTTCTCCAGTGATCAGGTTTCCTATTGGCACCCATAGCTTCCTCAGTGGAGATTTTTTTGCCTTTGAGCTTCTGTCTTTCCATGATGAGATCCTTATACCTACTGTTATCCTCCTTTGCTGGTGGTCAACAACTTTCTGGATCTCTGTTGATTGCCTGACCCACTTGGACTTGACAAATGGCACCTTTGATCTACCAGTACTCTTCTCTCATGCACTGATCTCCAGAATTCAGGCTAATCTTGAAAGTCACATCCACACTGGTTTTTTCTTAGAATAACTAATTCTTGGTCTCGATCTCAATGTTCAGATTCTTATTCTTTATTTCTTTCTTTTAAGTTTGCTGGAAAATAATAATAATGGTATATCTATATATGTATGTATATTTGTATGTATGGTAGTACTAGTAGTAATAGCATTTACATGGTGCTTTAAAATTTTCAAAGTGCTTTATTTGATCTGCATAACAATTCCATGTAATACGTGTTATTATTATTCCTATTTCATTAATGAGAAAACTGAGGTTGAGAGAAATTAAGTAGTCTGCCCAGGGGAACACAGTGTCTGAAACAAGATTTTAACGCAAGTCTTCCTGACTCCAAGTCAGGACCAAGACTGAGTACCTCACTAACACCTGAACCTTGGTTGTGACAATCAGCTAATTGAAACCTTCTAGGTTCTAGGTTTGAGTCTGGAATCTATCCCCTGGGATCTACTCGTATGAATAGACAAGTCCAAAGAGTTTATGGGTACACGTAACAAAGTGAAAAGACCTCTTAGTTCCAAAGCCCCAGCATTGACTGTAATTTCCACGCCTTACTAGCTGCAGTCACTACCTCTCTGGGCCTCAATTTTCCTCATCTATAAATTGATCTTAAAGTTCCTTGTAGCTCTAACTCCTGGAATTACAAGCAGAGCTCTACCCATTCCTCTTCTCCTCACAATGGATGCTCCTCTACACCACTCCCCACCTCACAACCAGCTGAGAGCTCCAAGTCCCTCCTTCCCTCTCTTTGGAGTCAGTGTAATTCTTATATGGGTAATCTTTCATAGGTGTATATTTTTTCTGGGCCTGCTCTCTCCAGCCTTTTTCTTCTTTAACCCTCTGCAATTCTATCTGAATGAGATTCCCTGATGCTCTGTGTGACTGACATGAAGCCTTCAGGTCTTATGCCCTTGTTCCCTGCTCTACTCTCTGGCCCCATACAGTGATCTGAGCCTGTTTGAGATGCTGCAGCGGGACTGAAATGGCCCACAATGCATCTGGGCAGGCCAATTGTGAAATAATCTCTGTCTCTATGTCTTTCTTTTTTTCTAAACTGCCTATTGCCATAACACCTGATGTCACAGGGAGAGCTTCCTCTTAGATCCCAGCTGCTTATCAATTTATGGCCTAAAGCCTGATGACTGATAGTCCTTATAACTTTTCTCTTTGCTGGTGGACCTGAAGGTGCTATTTTCTCTAATGCTGTAAGTAGTTTATTAAAAGCCAAAGGGACAGAGCCCAGAGCTGAACACCAAACACAATCTACTGGTCAGGTCCAGATGTCTTTAATATAGGCCTTGGGGAATTCATTTCTTGTTATTAGTATTTTTTTTAAAGACTGTCTGGTTCATTTTTAAAAAATGTCCTTTGCCCATGTACCCTTGGGCAGCAAATACACTAAATATAGCTGTAATTAAAATATTTTAAAAAGCACCAACCCCAGCACCTTATAAAATTTGGAAGAATCACATGGGAACTAACATTGAAAAAAAAATAACAGCCTTGTGTAATTTCTTTTACCCCCTTCACCTGTGGATTCACTTGATTGACTGTTCCACAAAAGGAAAAGTTGAGCTGTCTATGAAATCTATTAATGGTGATGGTACTCCCCTTATCCATTATTTTTAAATATTTTTATTTATTTTTTAATAAATATTATTTTTAAAAAATATTTTTTCCAAAGTACTTTCATACATCATATTTGATGCTCATCAACTCCCTGTGATGTGGGCAGAGGGGACAGGAAGGAAAGGAGAGAAGTTATCCCCATTTTAAAGGAGGAGAAAAAAAAAGACCTACAGAAGAGAAATGATTTGCTTAAAGTTACAAGGAGTTAATGACCAAGGTGAGCATAGAAATAAATTCTTCCTATCTTATTATCCATGACTATAGATGGTAATATATGTGATATGAAATGATATGATATGATATAATAATATCCAATGAAAATCCTAGAATTGGCTCATGCATTGATGTTGAAAATATAGAGACTGTCATCGTACTGAGTACTGTTTAATTAGCCTGCAATTGACAAGAATAAACAACTTACTTCCCTATCTGAGAAAGTATCCAAAAAAAGGGGAAAAAGGGAAAAAGCCACTGGAGAAAGTTGAAAGAAGGTTCATTTCAGAAAAAGAAAAAAAATCTAACAATTAGAGTTTTCCAGAACTGCAGTTGCCGTTGGAAGCAGAGTTTACTTTCACTTGAAGTATTCATTTGGAAGCTGGATGACTGCTACACCAAGGGAAACTATACCTGATTCATGATTTTGGTAGAGATTGGTGTGGATGGCTTCAGTTATATTTAGTTACAATACTGATTTCTGTGATTTTTAATTTAAAGAAGTTGAAAGCAAATATCAAGGTAACTGAATGAATATGGCTTGTCATCTCAGGGGATATTTTCACTCATCAGTGACTTTCCCTCTTGAAACTGAAGATAAACTTTAAATATACCCTCCCAGGAAGTAGAGGCTTGGAGATACTCCCTCCACGTGCTCCAGAGTCTTTTTCACACTGAGGAGAACTAGTTCTTGGCTACTGAAAACCTTGCATCTTGCCACCTAGCTTTGGACAGTTGTCCACTAAATGACTCCCAACCAAACCATCCCAGGGCTTGCTGTTTCAGTCATGTCCTACTCTTCATGACCCCATTTGGGTTTTCTTGGCAAAGATACTAGAACAGTTTGCCATTCCTTCTCCAGTTCATTTTTACAGATACGGAACTGAGGCAAACAGGGTTAAGTGACTTGCCCTGGGTCACAGTGCCTCAGGCCAGATTTGAATTGATTGCAAACCCAGTGCTCTATCCACTGTGCCACCTCACTGCCCATCCCAGGGCGACCTGTTTCCAAATATCAAATTCTTGAAGGTTAAAATTCCCCTAAAGGTTCAAGGGTGCTGGGTCTCACCCCACCCCACTTACTACATACTCAAGTACAATCTTTTACACAGATAAAATTCAGTTAAAGTGAACATCACAGGAATTACTTGATCAAATGAACATCAAAAAGAAAAGAAGTGGGGTATGTGGAAATACAGAAAAAGGACCAGGATAAAGGATTTGCTTATATTGAAATAATTGATCTCTAACTTCTCTTATAGTTACAATAGGCTTTGACTTTGTATATGAGCTTTAAGACCATTCCAGCACTAGCCAGGGACCCAATGACTTCTCCCCCAAAAGACACCTCCCTGGGTTGCTGTCCAACAGGGCCCTCCTTCCCAGGACCCATCTCCAAACACAAGGCCTATGCCCACTGCAGCCCTGGGCTGCTTTTGTTTATGGGTCTTATATATGTTAATCCCCACAAGACCACACAAGTAGTAAGCCATAGAGGTCAACCAATATATCATTTAGGAGAGCCAGAAAATGGTAGATAACTTTCCTATGAGTGATGGATTACCTCAAAGCATCTCACTTCCTAAAATTTCTGGTATAAATGCTTGTTTTCTCAGCAATAACCTTTAAGTTGCAGAGTTTCTCCTGACAGACTCCCACATGAGTGAAACCAGCAGTACTTCAGGCCAGACTTGGTCTGACTCTTATTCAGTCATGGAATCCTAGCCTTCCTTTCCCACTAGTTTGCCTATCATCAGTGGCTTCCTTTAAGCTCTAGGGGTGAAGAGCAGCTGGTTCATCTGTCAAAAGGTTCAGAATCTGCTTTTGGCAAAGCAGTAGTTTTCATCAGCATGTGACCTTAAGGTAACATTTATATTATAGAAGACACCATTCTGGCTGGAAGGCCAAAGTCCCATCTCTGGGCCTACCTGGCAGAACAAGACAGCAAAAGTAATAAAGTGTGAAGATTATTAACAGCTTCCTTTTCTCTCTCTCCCATCTCCTCCCCTCTTTGAATTGTACAAATGTGTGCAACCATGTCAGCTGTTCATCAGTCATTCACAAATAAATAGAACTCATTCCTTCAGAATCATTCAGAAAAGCCAGACACACTTTCCTGTTAGCTAGAGAAGAAAGTAAATGGCTTTGAAGAAAAACTATGTCTCTGAATTTAGGTGCTCCTTCTCCAAATGAAGCACATTCTATGTTTTGCCTCGTCTCTTGTATCTAAGTTGAGCAAAATCTCAAGCCCTGAGATCTATTTTATTAATTTTTTTAAAGTGTCTTTTGTGGAAACAATTATTTCTGAGGTGGCAAACACAAGGAAATGAGAGAATAGGTTTTGGCAAGAGCCTACTTACAATTAGTGCTCTGTCACACGGGTTTTGCTGGTTTCTGCAAGAGGTCTTGCCATAAATATCCGTGTAGTCAAATTCTGGCCAAATACCAGGAAACTACCCTGTAAAGACAAAGTCAGAGCCCATGAGTCCAAAGGGATAATATTTGATTTAATATTTCATAAACATTTTTTCTTCCTATTTTTTGCTATCAAGACATAGATTGTATCTACAGAGGCAAAACATTTAAATTAAAACAGTAAGATACAAGGACAGTTTCAGTCAATCATTTAAATTTGAAATCAGCCAAAAGGAACTTCACTCAAAGACTACTGTGCAAGTGATCAGTTGAATTAAACAACAATAATTTTTTAATTCTTTTTAATTGGTGAGTAGTCCTATTTGGCCACCATAACCATTATCTGACTTTTACTTGACTTTGTTTTGAGTGAGTGAGGACTGTGCAGGTCACCAGCCTCACTTCTTCTCCACAGCTATCTGAATCCAGTGACCAGATATTCATCAGGATGACTGGAGATGACCCAGGATGAGGCAATTGGGGTTAAGTGACTTGCCCAAGGTCACACAGCTAGTGAGTGTCAAGTGTCAGAGGTGAGATTTGAACTCAGGTCCTCCTGACTCCTGCACTGGTGCTCTATCCATTGCACCACCTAGCCGCCCCTAGCCATTTTCTATGGAGGTAATGTTCCACAGTGGTGGAACTGGAATCAGGAAGACAGGAGATCTCAACTTCACTTACTAGCTGTGTGACTATGGGTAAGTCACATCTCATTTCTGAAAGTCAGTTGGTTTCCTTATTGGGACAATGAGGATAAAAATACTCATAGTACCCATTTCACACAATGGTTCTGAGAATAGATAATGTGTGTAAAGAACTTTGTAAATGTTAATACTCTATTTTAAAATGTCAGTTTTTATCACTTATTTTTTTAAACCACTGGTTTAATTGACAAGAAAGTATTTATATCGAAACAACCATTTGAATTAAGCAACGTAAATGTGATTCAAATCAACTGGCTGGCCATTTACAAACAAGTCAACAAAATGTCTAGTTGTGTGAATCCAGTCTTGGTTTTCTCAAAGCAATTTGGCTGCAAGGATGCCATCACCTTTTCCAGATACTAACCTACATTGTTGGAGAACCCTATATTCTTCTGTGGCCCATTACCATTCTTAACAGGCTTTGGACCCCTGAGGTTGCTTTAAGAAAAGGGTGCAATTTCAGCCATCTAAATAAGTAAATAAATGGGGGAGAAAATCCATGTTAATTGCAGCAATTTGCAGTACTTTCAGATTCTTAATTAAGAAATAAAATAGGATCCATTATCCAAGCCAGCTTTATATGACACACATATATCAGCATTATGACCAGAAAAAGAGGCCTAAAGTCACCCCTATAAATGGCTACACAGAGCAATCAGTGGTACATTATTGCCAAAGAGCTATAAGAAATAGCCAGCAAAATATGCATTATCCATAAATTCTTCTTGCCTATAGACTATACTGTGATTTTAATTGAAGGGTTCTAGTACAATTTCTTCACTATGTTTGAAATTCTATAATAAGTAATTTATTCTGTTAAGTTAATCTTTGTTATTTCTTCTTAAATATGTAAATATACAAGGAAGATGCATATGTGGAAGTGCCCTCCAATGATACAAATTGCAATCCATCCATTTCTGCCTATGCTCTCAAACTCTTGTCCTTGAGGGCAGAGATAAGATCTTCCTCATCAATGTGTTTCTCCAATCAAATTCTTTTCACTTAGTAGCCCTTCCATAATGGCCTTGATGAATGAATGAAAGAATAAATGAAGCCTAGGTATCTGAGTAACAAGCCCTCTTCAAACTCTTAGACCTCCATTTTAAGTCTGCCCACTTTGGTATAAAATCTGTTTCTTTTATTTTTTCAAGTGTCCCAACAAATCCTTGGTTTTCACAATGGCCCTCAATGAAATTACATTTTATCTCAGAATTCAGATTACTGATTTTTTTTAAAGTAAATGTTATATTAACTACTTGTTATTTTATATCTGTTCTGAAGCTTATGCTCTTAGAGGATGTTTCCTCTTTAGGAAAAATTCACAGGTCCAATCTAAGAAAAAAAATCGACTTTACATTGACTATTAAAACAAACAATGCAGTATTTTTAGTCACTATTTAAGTTTTAATATATAAAGTACTCAAATTAATCTGTGCTCTCATTCTCTTTCTCTTACTTCACACAGCCACCACCCTGGTGTAGGCCCTACAGGGTGGGGAACCTGCAGCCTTGAGGCCACATGCAGCCCTCTAGGTCTTCGTGTGCAGCCCTCTGACTGAATCCAAAATTCACAGAACAAATCTCCTTATTGTTCTGTGAAGTTTGGATTCAATCAAAGGGTTGCAAGAGAGGACCTAGAGGGCCACATGTGGTCTCGAGACCATTGGTTGTCTCCCTGCCTCAAGTCTTCTCCCACTCTTGTCCACTTACCTCTCAAAAGGATTTCTTAAAGAACAGGTCTGACCAGGATATCTCCCTACTCAGTAAATTCCTACAGCCTCCCAGTTCCTTAGCCTGCTCAATTCTAAGCCCCATGAAATCTGATCCCAATTTATCTCAGCCACTCAAAGATATTTGAAATCAATTCTGAATATTCACCCTTCTCAGACATATATGTACAATGAAATTGATCCAGATCAGACTACAGAGTCTCTTCCCACCTTACTCCTTCTTGTACACTACTCATTACTGTCAGATGAATAATCCTGAAGCATGACACTTTCATCATATCACTTCTCTGATCTAAAATCTTCAGTGGCTACCCATTGCCTACCAAGTAAAGTCCTAAACTTGAAAGCCTCCCATTTAATACCCTCCCAAATCTTGGCCCTAAACATTATGAAAATTTTGAGCTTGAAAGGACATTACACATCATCTAGTTAAATATCTTTGCTTTTTATAGATGAAAAAATTTATTCCAGAGAGCAAAGTGTGTGTGTTTGCATGTACATATGTGCATGCCTGTGTGTATATGTATATACTACACTACTATAATATATATTAGCATATGTGCTGTGTGTGTGTGTTTGTCCTTCATTGCCAAAGAAGACCATGCCATCAGAGAAACGATGACATGACTGGCACTTCACTTTGTTTTGAGTGAGGGAGGGCTGTGCAGGTCACCAGCCTCACTTCTCCAGAGCCATCTGAATCCAGTGACCAGATATTCATCAGGATGACTGGAGATGACCCAGGATGAGGCAATCAGGTTAAGTGACTTGCCCAAGGTCACACAGTTAGTGAGTGTCAAGTGTCTGAGGTGAGATTTGAACTCAGGTCCTCCTGACTCCTGCACTGGGGCTCTACCCACTGCAGCACCTAGCTGCCATCAGCATATATGCTATATTACTATTGCATATATACTATATATAGTTATATATATGTATATATGTATGTGTGCATAACATTACCCCCATTGCTCAACAGAGATGTTACAGTAATTTAAGGATGAATTTGGCTACTCATTCTATTGTTGTAGATTACATCATACCCTTGGGTCTTAGCAGTTGGTCTCAGAGAGCTCCTGGGGCCAATACATGTGTTATCCTGAGGCCAACCTTGTCATAACTTTTTTGGACATAGTCAAGCTAATCCTCATGACAGATACACTAATATAAATATATATGTATGTATATTTATGTAGGGTATATGTGTATAGACACACATATCTGTATGTATACAATCACAGGATATATGATCATATAATATGTGAATATAATGTGCCTATATTAAATGCATATCATGTGTAAGTATACACATAAATATACAATGCATTATACATATGTTTGTGTGCATATGCACATGCATGTACACAAACATATGTATGCATGCATGCAGAAATATATGTATATATAAATATGAACACATATAGGAATGCGAACACATGAATACACAATCTGCTTGTCTGTGTGTGTGTGTGTGTGTATGTGTGCATGTGTGTATGTATGAAAATCATGTCACTAGTACTTGGCAGAGCTAGGACTAGGACCCGATTCTTCTTGGTGCTTCTCCCACAAAACATTGCCTCCTCCAAATGTCTACCTTACTTTCTTCCACTTCTCTACTAACCACTGTCCCCTAAACACACCTCAAACATTCCCTGGTTCCTGCTACATGTCTTACCATACCTCTCCTGGATCCTAGATCCAAGCACAGAGAAGATCCTCAATAAATACTTTCTTATATTAATAAGGAAAAACTCCAGGGTTTCCTTCCCTGGCTCTCAGCAGAGTGCCAAGTAGCACACTCCTGTCTTCTGTGAATTGAGTCCTAAGCCTCAGAGATGAACCTTAAGGGAACTAATTTCACTGCTTTCTACCCCCAAAGTGGAAGAAATGATCTATTTTCTCATTATACATTCAGTCTAATTAATTACAATAATCCTTTGCTGTTCCTAGGCCTGGATACTTTTCAAAACACTTTCACATCCATTGTCTCAATTGAGCTCCATGATAAGGGAGGGCAGGGCTGATTATTTTCGTTTTGTTGATAGGAACTGAGCCTGAGCTGTGTTAAAGGACTTGCCCAAGGTCACACAGCAAGCCTGGGGAAGATCTAGGTCAGTCTCTAGGCTCTTGGTCCTACCTCCTTCCACTATCCAAAAATATCCGTAGGCCTAAATTTTTAAAATTCTTTTCTCCAGAGACCTTTATTTTACAATTTTGTTCTGACCAATAGTTCTCTTTTTCTCTCCTTTCTTTCTTTCTCTCCATCTCCCCTTTCTTCTGAC
Organism: Notamacropus eugenii; assembly: GCF_028372415.1. Classification (NCBI taxonomy): domain Eukaryota; kingdom Metazoa; phylum Chordata; class Mammalia; order Diprotodontia; family Macropodidae; genus Notamacropus; species Notamacropus eugenii. The sequence continues at coordinate 328,459,333 of NC_092875.1, forward strand.
TCTCTCTCTTTGTTTCATCTCTCCCATTTTCTCCTCTCCTCTTTTTGTCCTCTCTCTTTCTCTTTCTGTCTCTCTTCCCCTTTCTCTCTCTCTCCCTCTCTTTCTCTTTCTCCTTTCTTTCACTTTCCCCCTCCTTTCTTTACTCTTTCTCTCTCTCCTCTCTCTTCTCTCTGTTTCTTTCTTTTCTCTTCTGTTTCTCTCTCCTCTATCTCCCCTCTTTCTTTCTCTCCCTCTCCTCTATCATTCCTTCCTATTGGTCCTGCTTTTCATGGTAAGCACTCCTTGTCCTTCCTGAATGATGGATGACACCATTTGGTTTTCTTCTGGTTCTCTTTGCTTGAATTTCCACTCAACCACACCACCCCCAGAGTAGCATTATTCTGGTATAATGTCTCCTGCCAGTATACTTTAAAAATCATTCTTGTTCCTCTTCTCAGGACTTCCTGAGAGGCTGTACTTCTCAGCTAATGAAGTGCTTCAGACCGAAGGCCCTGCTTTCTGCAAAATTTCCCATAAGTTCCCAGGACTCCTCTGGGAGGAAGCAAAGGAAAGAGCCATGCTGTCAGGCTCCAGGGTCAGCTAAGGCACCTGGCCTCATTTAGGGCAGGGAACCTCTTACTGTACAGCACATAAAGGAGGCTGTTTGCTGAACTCAATCAGCCGAACCACTTCTTCATCTAGGTTTGTTATTGTGATTGATTTGTCTCCCTGCTTGTGGCACCTCATCCCTCAATAAAGATATGTCAATAATTTAAGGAGGAATTTAGACATTCATTTTGCTGATGCAGATTGCAACCCCTTTGAGCCTCAGTTGGTCTCAGAGAATTCCTGTGGCCTACAAAGTCACATAGGCTAACCTAGCAATAAGTCTTTTGGGACTTAGCAGGAGGGTTCTCTTATGACCGGTATACTATCCATTTCCATCTCTATATGAAACCTTTCCAGTTTGACAGGACCAGCTACAACTCAGACATCACCGGCATAGTCTTCAACAATCATGGGTCACCTCCATATTGAGATTAAACATGGGAGGAGTGTGGTGGACGAATGTAGGAGCAGTATCATTAAAATGACTCCATCAGAACCCATCATGTGTTCTCCTCAGATAGCCAGTGGGGTCATTTAGAGTCATGGTGACAGGGCTGGCATCTGTACCCTAGGCTGGGTGCTATCCCCAGCAAGAAGCGTTTCAAGTTATCTAATTGTTAGTACCACTAAAATGACTTTGTATCTATTTTGTCTATAGCGCTTGGAACCAGAAAGGTCTGAGTTCAAATCTGGTCTCTAGTTGTGCGATCCTGGGCAAGTCATTTAACCCCTATTTGCCTCAGTTCATCATCTATAAAATGAGGACACACTGGAGAAAAAAATGGCAAACTACTCTAGTATCTTTGCCAAGAAAACCCCAAGGACTAAAGTTCCATGGGGTCAATGGAAATTCAGACACAACTGCACAACTACAGCAATGTGTATTTACTCATCTGTGCTCAGAGATGAATTCCAATATAAACTTTTTGAGGGAGAGGCCTGTTTTTTTTTCCTTTTTGTTTTTAGAAAACCAGTATAGTGTGTAGCACGTAGTAGGACTTAATAAATGATTACTGAACTGAATACAGTGAATTGGCTTAAGGATATCTCTGTTCAGAGACATGCTAAGGCAGTCTTTAATAAGTTAGTGAAGTAGGTGAAATTGGTTTTAGAAGGCCTCCTATTCTTTTTTTCAGCTTCCCATGCCTCAGAAACCCAGGGACCCATCCTCTTTACCTGAATCTTCTTACAAAGGCATCTGGGTAATCCTCACATTTAAGGAAAATGTGTTGCAAGCAAAGATCTTTGTAGTCACCTCTCCCCACCCACACCAATCTTCTTGATGCTAGAAATCCCTTTACCCAGAATAAGACACTTCATTGTATCATTATAGATAAAATTAAAACTACAAATATCCCTGGGAGAAATTATAAGTGGTTCAAACCTATTCATTTTTACTAAGCTGTATATGACTATCAGTTACTCCTCTACACAGAAGCCTTTCAATGTTTCCTCGTTGCCTGCAATCATTAAATCTAAACTCTTAATCATGTAAATTCAGAGACATCCAGAATCTGGTCCCAGCTTATGCTTCCAAGGCTTACGTTCCAACATTCCTTTAAAATAGATGTGTTACTCCAAACAAATGCCTGTACTAACTATTCTTGAATATAAATCCTCTCTATAACATCCTTGAGAAGTCATCATCCCACCTTTGTTTGACCATCTTTTAGTGAGGAGGAACCTCTAAGTCCCTGAGATAGCCCATACTTCTGAAGAGCAGCAGAATTGATAGAATTTTTTGTCTTATGTAATCAAAATAACCCTTTCATTCATTGCTCCTGCTGAAGTTTTGACCTCTGAGGTGAAGATGAACAAGCCTGATTCCTCTTTCATGGGGCAGCTTTTCAAATGTTTGAAGAAAGCAATCCCCAACTGGTCAATAAATATTTCTTAAGCCCTCACTATGTGCTAGACACTGTGCTAAGCAATGGAGAAACAAAGGGTAAAAATAACTCTTCCCCTCAAGAAGCTTATATTCTAAAGAGGTAGAGAACATGTACATAAATAGGTATATACAAAGTACATACAGAATAGATACAAATTGACCTTATAATCTAACTCTTTTTGCTAAGAAATTGCTATCTAGTCATGTCTCTCCTATCTTTTACTTCTGACACTGATTTTTTTTTTTGAAACTGACAAGGTTTTACATTTATCTCCATTACATTTTATCTTATTAGAGTCAACACAAACTTCTAGACTGTTAAAATAATTTTGAGTCCTGAATCCTTTCTCTAACTTAATCTTTCCAAGATTTGTAATATCTGCAAATGCATCTTTTGTAAGCGTTATTATCTATAACTTTACTGAAATTAATAAAAAAAATGTTAAACAGAATAGAACCAAGGACAGCTGCCTGGAACACTACACTGGAGGCTTCCTGTGTCAACAGTGAATCTTTAATGGCTAATCTTTGGGTCCAGCCATTCGACAAATTCCAAATCAACCTAACTTTACCATCACCTCATATACAACTTGCCATCTTTTTCACAAAAACATCCTAGGAGATTTTGTTGAATTTTTCATCGAACTAGAGACAGTAATATCTACAACATTCTCCCTTCTTATAGGCCAAGAATCCTCTTCTCTATTAAGTCAGTAACTGGTAGTTTGACTTATCTGTTTGTAATTAAGCCTGTACCTATATATATATATATATATATATATATATATATATATATATATATATATATATACACACACACACACACACACATACATACACACATATACATGTATATAAAATTACATTTATTTTGCAATTGCTGCATCCATTTCTACTAACCACCTCTTTAATATCATGTTCTACAGGAACTAGGAATTGAAGTCAATTTCTCTGTTCTGCAGTTTGCTGACTACTCTCTGATCTGTTTTAAAGATCAGGACATTTGCTCCTCTTTAAGCTTGTAGTACCCTCCTCATTCTTTCCTTCTTCATCTAGTGACCTCCCACGCATTCTTCAAACCCAAGTCAAGTAACACTTCTTCCAGGAAGCCTTTCCTAATCCTTCTAGGTAGTAATAACTGTCATCCTCAAACCTCACATACCATTCCATATTTCCATTTTCTAATGCACTTATATATTTTGTATTAATGGTACATTGGTGCTTTATTCCCCTATTTGAAAACAGAGACTGTGTCCTTTCCATATTTTACTTCCCCCCAGTCACCAAAGTGGTCAGCACATAATAATCATTCAATAAGTGTTTGTTATATTGTATTTCAAACTATGAATTAACTAGCCATGTTACATAAATATTCAAAGGAATTTGTTGTTGTTGTTCAGTCCTGTCTGATTTTCTGTGACCTCATTGGGGGTTTTCTTGGCAAAGATAATGGAGTGATCTGGCATTTCCTTCTCCAGGTCATTTTACACATGAAGAAACTGAGGCAAACAGGGTCAAGTGATGTTCCCAGGGTCACACAGCTAGGAAGTGTCTGAGGCCAGTTTTTAATTTAGAAAGATGAGTATTTCTGACTCTAGGTCACCCACTCTACCCACTAGAATGTTTAGCTGCCTTACAATGGAATAGTTGCCCTCTACTTTCATTTTGAGACAGAGAGAAAACAGAAGAGGAGAATAAAAGAGAGAGGAGAGGATAAAGGGAAGAGGAAGAGGAGAAGGAGGAGGAGAAGGAGGAAGAGGAAGAAGAAGACAAAAGAAAGAAAGAAGGAAAGAAAGGAAGGAAGAAAGAAAGAAACAGAATGAATATTATGTCATTTCTTTATTGTTCGTATAGGCCCCAAGCAGTGTTAGAGGTTAAAGCATTCTATAGGGACCCCTTCATGGCCTGAGAGAATTAACACATTTTTATAAAGATTAGGAGTCTCTGTCAGGCACTGAACTCAGTATACTTAAATTAAATAATGGAATATGTGCAAGGCATTTTGTCTCTCTGGAAAAGATATGAACAAGTCTAGAGGAAAAACAGTTCTTGTCTTCAAGATGCTAAAAGATCATGAAGTAAAGGGGTGTTAATCTATTAGGCATACAAAGAGGATCCATTTCTAGGGACTCTGAGGACCTTCTCTTCTAGGAAAAGAAGTGTTTCCATGAGTCTCTTCTAACCTGATTCCATCACTTGACAACCCTGTTCCCCCTCTCCCTCCAGCACTATAAAGGCCTTCTTCCTTAAGCTAAAGAACACCATACATTTAGAGTTTTTCTTCAAATACTCTATGGCATTGATTTCTTCCTTTTGAAGTCCTTCAAGGCCCATGTCCCCTCCTTCAGGTCTCCTCAGACCACTTTTGTCCTATAACCCTCACTAGATATCATCCTCTCTTCATGTATTGTTTTGTATTTCAGTTGTTAAAATGGCTGATATGCCTTTTTCTGTTTCTGTAAGACACCTTGGGGGCTCTGGAGCTGGCTTCCTGCCATGTATGGTTCATCACTGAAGGTCTTGAACCAACAGCCAAGATAGATTCCCCTAAGGGGCTGCTGAGCTGGAAAGGCTGATGAGTCAGGTGATACACAAAAAGGATCAAGCCTCTCCTCCCCATGACTGACTTCTTGGTATTGGCTCAGCTTGGAGACTCTAGGTGGCATGATGTAGTGCCAGTGAAAGGTAGGGAAGGCCAGGTGCTTCTCAGAGACCTTGTTATACAGTTTAATTGTTTTGTATGTGCATGTCTTCTTTGCCCAGTGAGACTGTGCAAACCTACAGATGGCCACCAGAAAGAGGGGAAAAGGAGCTGGAGGAATCACTCCTCAAGGAATTTGGAACAAGGGGAATTCAATTAGGCATGGGGTGGCCAAGGAGGCCTTTTTGGAGAAAACAAAATTCAAGTTGGGTAGGATCTGATTAGGCAGAGAGAAGAGAGAGGAAGAATAAATGAAGAAAGGCATGGAAACTATAATGGGCATGGTGAATTTGTGGAAGGGTGAAAGGACCTGCCTGACTAGAGTAGATAGGGTTAGGGGGCAAAATGAGGTAAGTAAGTTTGAATGGTAAGATTGTGGAGGGCCCTGAAAGACGCATTTTAATGTCTTTTTATCTCATGCCAGGCCCAGTAGTCATGTCTTTTCTCTGCCCATCAAACTCAGTCTCGTCTATGAGAAGGCTTTTAAGCCTCCTGTGTCTGGCTGCCCCTCATGCACTAAAGCTTCCAGCTACTACCCCATGGATGTTGGCAGAGGCATTAAGAAATCTTCTTTCCTTTGCACCCCTCCCCCAACACTCAAGCATTGCCTGCCCAGCTATGGCATCCAGCCGCCCCATTCCCTCATGCCAGACAGACCCCAGGACAGCAGGTTGGAAGCCATCCTAGCTTTTTATAGGCCTGGCCAAGGGAGAAAGGAAGGAAGATTGTGCCCTGGAGCACAGATAGTCTTGGAGGCCTTTTCAATGTCCTCAAAGCAACCTGGGGTTAGAGAAAAAGGCTTTCATCTCCCCATCAAGTCCAGCTTTTCCTGGGCATTCCAATGCCCCCCCACAAGCTCTCTTCCCCCAGTTCATTTTTAACCCTTCCCCCATTTCCCCTTGGGTGATTGCCTGCACTGCTCTGCAGACTTTGGCACAATCTGCCTAGAGCTTGGCTGCTTTTGGTACACCCTTTTGGCACCACAGACCTGAATGCTAAATCCAGATATGGGGGTGGGGTGGGGTAACTGTGAAATCAGTTTAATTCAGTGCTTTTCCTTTCTTTTCCCTGGTGCACATATATGAGGTTGAAAGCAGAGCTGTCTTTCCCACTTAGCATAACCTCTAAATATCCCTTATTAGAATCTGGTATAGCTCTTTGGCTGAAACCACCTCTCTCTCTCTCTGTCTCTCTGCCTCTGTCTCTGTCTCTGTCTGTCTCTCTGTCTCTCTGTTTCTCTCTCTCTCTCTCTCTGTCTCTGTCTCTCTCTGTCTCTCTCTCTCCTTCCTCTCCCTCCCCCTCACTCTCATTCTGCATTTCTCTCTGCCTGTGATGCTGCAGAGGTGGGAAGTGGTCAATCTATCTGTCAAAGACAGGCTTGGCCAAGCTCAGCTACCTCTCTCCCGCTGCTGGCAATTATCTGGAGGTTGGCATAGGGCCCAGAAACCTGCAGCTTGAGCTGCCTCTGTGGCTCAGGGCTTGCTCCTCCACACCAGCCTCCTCAGAGGCTCACTTGGTGCCTTGCCCAGGAAATGACAGCCCGAAAAGGTCACAAGCACTCTAGCGAAGATAGACTGCTTGGCAAGTTTAATTGACATTGGGCGGCTTTGCAAATGTCCCTCCAGACATCTCAGTATTTAACAGATGCAAGCAAAAAGCAGCAAGAAATAGAAGATTTAAAACACAAAACAAAATGCCCCCCAGTCCTTCTTTCTCACAAAAAAAGGGTGCAGCTTTTCAAACCCCGCCTCTTTAATGGGCTATGGTCAATTTACAAGCCTATTATGTGCTCACCATTCACCTTCCAATTGAATAGCACTTTATCCTCTCCAAATTATTTTCACATCCATGATCCCCATTTGATCTTCATATATTCATTGAGCTATAAAGGACCTTGGAGATCATCTCATCAAGTCATTCATTTTACTTATGAGAAAACTGAGGCCCAGAGAAGCTAATCAACTTTCCCAATTTTATAAGCCACATTAGTGCAAGAACCAGGTGTAGAACACAGGCCTTCAGGCCCCCAGACTAACTGTTCTGGTGGTGATGGTGGTACAGATTTGTTTCCCCCTCCTCCTGTGGCTGTACTATCCTGATTTACAATTCAGTGATGGAAGCAGGGCAGACATTATTTTCCTTATTTTATAAATAAAGAAGCAGGGACAAGGATAGTTAAGTTGGCCCCTTCATCTTTTTCAGCCTTATGCAATGCTTTTTTCCACTCCCTCTATGGTCCAGTCACACTGGCCTGCCTGCTATTCGTCATGCATGAGCCTCTATTTCTCTGTTCCTGCCTTTGAATTGACTGTTCCCTATGCCTAGAGTGCTCTCTTCAATTTATCTTTTAGAATCTCTGATCTCCTTTAATAACTCTCTTAGATACCTTGAGGGGTGAAGGTGGAAAAGGTCCTGGTTGTCCCTACATTGCCCCCCACCTTACCATGCTCCTAAATTTCTATTGCCCTCTCTCCTAAAAACCCTTTGTATTATTCATTTGGTATGTATTCTATCTGGCTTTTTCCTTGTTGGAACTGAAGGTTTTTGAGGTCAGGGAACTGTTTTGTCTTTATATCCTTACTGTCAAATATAGTGCCTGGCACATAGTAGACATTTAAACAGTGCTAGTTTGTCAACTGATAGTGACAGAGCCAGGACTGGAAGAACCCAAACCTCTTAAGTCTTGGTTCGTAATCCTTTTCATTGCAGACAGAGATCAGCTCCCCATCAGTATCCAAATCTAGGTCTACAGTTACAGGCAAGTACATACTCCTAAATATGTGAGGTTTAAAACCTATCCACAGTCATTCATTCTGGTTTTTTAGACAATTTTACATACATACCCACTTACTGACAAATATTCATTGGATTCCTACCATATTCTCAGTTCCTGTAGGACTTGGAGCTGAGAAGACCAGAGTTCAAATCTTGCCTCAGACACTCCCCAGCTCTGTGACCCTTGATAAGTCACTTAAACTTTCTATCCTTCTGTTTCCACCTCACAGGTTTGTTAGGAGGATCAAATGAATGAACATATGTAAAGTGCTTTGTAAACCTTGAAGTGCTATATAAATGCTATCTGTTATTATTATTGGTGTAATAGAAAAAAAGAGAAAAAATCCAAAGTTTGCTGTTCTCAAAAAGGTTTCAGCATTAGGGATACATGACATACTATAGGGCATGATTAAAGCCTATACTGTTAGGGTTATAATTTTTGAATATTTGATGTAATGCCCCACATCTTGTAAATATGTCAACATTTCTTGTATAAACAAAATCATGAACCTCTGCAAAGTATTTCAGAGAAAGACACATACTACTGAAATTCAAGGCACGAATAACATGATGTCAGAATGATGAATACCTAATTGTTTTGATCTCTTCTTTGGTCTCATGGAATTGACAGCTCTTTTTGCTATACCAAAAGACCTTTGAGAATTGCCTTGCTAGACTATGGATTCTGTTATTTTGTGGATCAAACCATGTCAACTGTACAGTTGTACAGAGTACTGTAAAAAAAATAAAAACTAAAACAAAAGTTCCTTTCCAAACTACCATAACAAAGCATTTCAGGATATGGGCCACAGAAGCAGTATAACAGAAATGGCATTGTATTGTTGTGGAGTCATTTCATTTGTTTATGACTCTTCATGAGCCCATTTGGGATTTTCTTGGCAAAGATACTGGAGTGGTTTTCCATTCCTTCTCTAGCTCATTTTACAGATAAGAAAGCTGAGGCAAACAGGGTTAGGTGACTTACACAGCTAGTGTCAAAAGTCAAATTTGAACTCTGGACCCAACACTCTATCCACTCTGCCACCCACCTAAGTGCCCTGTATTGCATCTAAGTGCCCACTCAGATTTTGGACAGTTACAATTGTCTAGGACACAGTATCTTCAAACCTAGAAATAAGCTAACAAACAAAAACCTTTAACTAGAAAGGGTTGTTTCAAAGTTTTACTCTGTCAAAGAGATTTTGAGCTACTCTTTGGCCTTCAGGATAGAGCCTATTATCTTGACATTTTGTGTAAAATTAAGGTTATGATTTAATAAATTTGGTTGTCTGGTCTCTCCCAACTCTCAACTTCATCCTAGGTTACAGGGAACCCAATATTAGAAACAATAAGAGGGGTGAGAGGTATTCTACAGGTTATGGGGGTAGAGATGTCATAAGTTGACATAAGTGTCAACCAACTGAGAGGCAACTGTACCAATAACTAGAAAACTGTAATTGTTTGGGGTCATTTAATTTAGTGGCAAATAGACCTACATACTCCAGTAGTTGCCAAGAGGATTGTATAGCGGCAGAAAAAAAACAATTTATGTTCAATAATAATAATGATTCCTGAATGGTAAACAAAGATTCCAGTACTAGAGGTATACCCCAAGGAAGCCACTGATAAGAAGAAAATCCTCACATGCACCATAATAGTTATAGTGGAAATTTAGTGACAGGAAAGAATTGGAAACAAAGTAGATCTCCACCGATAGCAGAATGGCTAAACAAATTGTGATATGTATGTGTAATCGAGTATTTTTCTGCTGTAATAAATGATGAATATGACGAATTCAGAAAATGTGGGAAGATTTAAATGATCTCATTCAGAGTGAAGTAAGCATAGGCAAGAAAACAATGTACACAATAACTATAACGATGTAAATGGAAAAAAACCTACAAAACAATCAAAAGTGAATGTTGCTAAACAAGCAGAACCCCAAAGAAGAGATGCAAGAAGCCATCTCTTCTCTATGCCTTTGTAGAAGCTGGTGGACCAAGGGTTCATTGAATTTTTAGACTTTTTGATATATTGATCAGTTTTGCTGATTCCTCCCATCTCTTCTTCCTCTTTTTTCCCCTTAAAAATACTAATTTTTGTATGAGAGGGTTTCCTGAGATGGTGAAGGATGGATACTGAGAGAAATTCTTGTGACATAACAAACAAAAGCTATCAATAAAAATTTATTCTTATAAAGAGAAAGATTACATCAAGTTTGGTGTACTTGGTATAAGAAGGGAAGATACAATTCATTTTAGATAGAATGTCCCCAACATTATTTATCTTTCCAAACAGTTACAGTATTCAATGGATGAGCTTTGGTTATCAAGAAATTTTACTTGTGAGAAACACAAATTGGGAAGATGCTTTGTAAACAGGAAGAGCACTAGACTTGGCACCAGAAGTGTCCTAGGTTCAAATATCATCTCAGAGAGCTTCTGCCTGGTCAAGTTCATTAATCTCTCACAGCCTCAGTTTTCTTCTGAAAAAAGTCCTGTGAAAATAATGAAGTGCTATAGAAACAAGTTGCTATTGTAATAAAAGGAAAGTTATCCTTTTTTAATAGCATTCTTCCCTAATTAAGTCTGTACTGTCTGTCTTTGTACATACATCCTCAGGCAGATAAGATAGCTTCTTCTGGCTATTTTCATGCCAGAGCAGTGAAGCTTAGGAATTTACAGGTTCTCTAAAGTAAGGTTCTGAATTCAGATTACTACAAGGACGGATGGATCAGACTCAAGAATGTGAGACTGATAGAGGGCATTTGGTGACTTCAAAGATTCCCGGACAACACTATATACTGAGGGTTAATAAGTTAATAACCATACTCTAAGAGGTTAGAGAGAAAAATCTCAAGATTTTTGGAACAAAATGAAAATCTTTGGCTTTCACATGAATGAGGCTAATAAAATGGGAGTGGGGTGGGGCTTGCATTTCTGATAGAATAGTGAAAAGAAAAACAATGAAATTGTTTGGCTTCTAATTTTTTTTATTCCTTTATTGAGATCATGACATTTTCTAGTGCTTCAGGCAGGGCCAGAACTTGAGAAAATTGCGGAGTTTATACATGGCACAATTGGCCTCCTCTCTATGGACCTCAACCCCTCTTCAATTCCCCTCCCTCCCATGGTCCCAGTGTTTTCATGCTTGCCTAGGTCTCCTGTCAGGAAGAAAAATAATTTTTCACAACAAACCTATTCAAGTATTGGGGTCTTAGTCCCAATGGATTTTATTTTTAAAGGAAGGCAAGAAAAAAGTCTAATGCATAATTCAAAGAAGATGATCTCTAATGGTTGTAATTTTAGGCATCAGTCAGAGAAATATGCTTTGGAGGGCAGGATGGCAGCAAAGTCTTGCCTGACACTCCTTAAGTCAAACAATATAACCACCTGCTCCATCTAGGAACAAGGCTTGCCCTGACCACAAAGACTAATTATGCTACAAAACCACTCTTTTCCAAGGTCAACATTATTCTAGATACTTGGTCCTAAAAATATCTTCCTGTGCACATACTAAGTTGAACTCAGATGAAGAGAGAGAAAAAATAATACTAAGAATCTTAACTAATTAGGAGACAGCTGGAGAAATCTAAGATCTTCCTAAATTACTGATACTCTCCCACCCCTGCTTTGTAAATTAATTAATTAATTAATTTTTAGTTTTTGGCATTCACTTCTATAAGATTTTGAGTTATAAATTTCCTCTCCCTCCCTCCTCTCCCCTACAATCTGATATAGGCTATACATGTACAATCATAGGAAACATTTCCATATTAGTCATGTTGTGATAGAAGAATCAGAACAAAACAGAAAAACCATGAGAAATAAAAATAAAAAACAGCAAAAATAGAGAAAATGGTATACTTCAATTGGCATTCAGACTCCATAACTCCTTCTCTGGATGTGGATAGCAATTTCCATCATGAGTTTGAAATTGTCTTAGATCATTTGTAGTGATGAGAAGAGCTAAATCTATCAAAACAATGTTACTGTTACTGTGTACAATGTTCTACTGGTTCTTCAGGAGAACTACACTTCACTTAGCATCAGTTCATGCAAGTCTTTCCATGATTTTCTGAAATCTGCCTGCTTATCATTTCTCATGGAACAATAGTATTCCATTACATTCATACACCACAATTTGCTCAGCCATTTCCCAACTGATGGTCATCCCCTCAATTTCCTATTCTTTGCCATGCTGGTACTCCTTTTTTTTTAAGATTTAAATTTATTTATTTATTTTTAGTTTTCAACATTCATTTCCACAAGATATTGAGTTCCAAATTTTCTCCACATCTTTTCCCTCCCCACACTCTGAGATGGCATGCATTCTGATTACCCCTCCCCCCAGTCTGCCCTCCTTTTTGTCATTCCCACCTCTTATCACCCTTACCCTTTACTTTCTTGAAGGGCAAGATAGTTTTCTATACCCCATTGTCTGTGCATGTTATTTCCTTGCTGCATGTAAAAACAATTTTTTTACATTTGTTTTTAAAACTTTGAATTTCAAATTCCCTCTCTTTTTCCCATCCCATTTATCCCCATTGAGAAGGCAAGCTATTCAGTATAGATCATACATGTGTAGTTATGCAAAACACCTCCATAATAGTCATGTTGTGAAAGACTAACTATATTTCCCTCCATTCTATCCCACCCCCCAATTATTCTATTTTTTCCTTTGACCCTATCCCTGTTCTAAAGTGTTTGCTTCTGACTACCCCTTGCCCAATCTGCCCTCCCTTTCATTATCACCCCCCTTTCACCACCCCCTCATTTTTCTGTAGGGTAAGATACCTAATTGTGTGTGTAAGTTATTCCTTCCTTACACCAAATCCAATTAGAGTAAGGTTTACTCATTCCTTCTCAGCCCACCCCTTTCTCTCCATTGTGAAAACTTTTTCTTGCCTCTTTTATGGAGATAATTTATTCCATTCTATCTCTCCCTTTTTCCTTCTCCCAATATATTCCTCTCTCACCCCTTAATTTTATTTTTAGATATCATATTCAACTCACCCTATGCCTTCTATCTATCTATCTATCTATCTATCTATCTATCTATCTATCTATCTATCTATCTATCTATCTATCTATTTTTCTCCAGCTACCCTAATACAGAGAAAGATTTCATGAGTCACAAATATCATCTTTCCATATAGAAATGTAAATAGTTCAACTTTAATAAGTCTCTTTTATGATGTCTCTTCTCTCTTTACCTTTTCATGCTTCTTTTGATATTTGTATTTGAAAGTCAAATTTTCTATTCAGTTCTGGTATTTTCATCAAGAATGCTTGAAAGTCCTCTATTTTATTGGATGTCAACTTTTCCCCCTGAAGGATTATATTCAGTCTTCTTGGGGCAGATATTCAAGACATAACAGAGAACCTTAAAGATGTAGCAATCCAGATAACTACCAATCACTTTTGGTGATTCAATAGGGCAAAGATAATACTGTCAGCAAGAAGATCTGTTAAAGATGATTAAGTCTTGGGCAAAAAACTGAAGATATCAGGAGCATTGGTGTCATTTATATTATTGCTACCTATCAATGACTAGTGATTTAAAAGGGAAAGAAAGGCTTGGGAAGTGAATAGCTTCCCCTAGTCTGTCTCCTCAATAGAGAGGTGGAGACTATTGAAATGGAGTGTGGTATGCACACTCAGATACAATCACTATGTTGTTTGACTTGGACTATTTTTTTTCCTCTTTGTTATAGGTACTTTAGTCCTTTTCCTCTCTCCAAACTCAGCTGATATGGTCACAGGATGTAATCATAGAGAATGAAGTATTAATGTCAGTTAGTCAATAAGCATTTATTAAGCATCTATCAGCTACTTGATAAACCTTTACAAAATATGAACCTCTCCTTCCCTCCCTCCCTCTCCGTATCTCTGTCTCTCTCTCATTCAGAAGGGAGCAATGTCACTGAATGGTTGGTCATGATATGAAGCTCAAGGGTTGAGGTGGGAATCAGCAGCCAGGAAAAAATACTGTACTTTACCTCTTGGAAGGAAGGAGGTGCTTTTCTCTCCTCCTTCATCCTATTGGCCACTCCACCTAGTAGTAGAGATACTTTCCCAGGAAACATCCCATCCAGAGGCCAGAGAGTCAGTTCTAGACAGTTTAAGGCACAGTTGAGGAAGACATTCTTACCAGACAGATATGAAAAGAGAAAGGCAATCACAGGAACCCAGAAGCAGTTTTAAGGAGAGTAACCCTTAGCAGCAGAGAAGAGGGTTAGAAATCAACTCAAAAAAGATACCTGAGTAATAGAGAGATTTGCTTCAGAGAAGACTCCACTTGTAGAGAAAGGATGCCAGAGACCTCCAATTCTGGAGTTATAACTTGCCCTGGACGTCTATGTTCCCCACATATGTACTTCATTAACACTGTATTCTAAATCTGGATTCACTTTTCTTAGAGACAATGTGCATTAATTGTGAAAGAGTATACCCCAGGTTCATTGGGGCAATATTTTGATATACTTAATATGCTGCCTTAATTGATTTTTTCTTGCTAAGAGCTAATTATATTGGTTGGCTTATTGTTAATGGGAAACCCACTGGGAGGGAAATCATGAGTGCTATAATTTTAGGAGACACCAAAAAGATGTCTTGAAATTTGAGGAGAAGTTGCCATCTGAGATCCCAACCTATGAATGTGGGTGCAAGTTAGGGATAGAAGCCAAAGGGGAAGGAACACAAAGAAGGGTTTATTTTAGGGTGTATGTTAAGGGGAAATGATTGTAGTTTTTAAAAAGGCAACAACCGAAAAAAAGGTGACATTTGATAATGAGATTTCAATAAGAATTACAGGCTTTTGGGCAGAGACCATTCTTACCAATACCTAAAAAAGACTGGCAAGAAAGCATTATATTTGCCTAGAGTCTTGCAAATATAACAACAACAACTACAATAATAATAAGAGTTAAACTGAAAATGGAGGAAGGACAGGGAAAAAGAAGCTGGTTACACTGTTCAAGACAGATACCACAGTATACTGACCCCTCTGGAGCCTGACACTCAGTAGTAACCATCACCTCTGGCAACTGAAACCTGTTGACATCTTTTGTCCTCATTCCCTCTTCCATTCTTTCCCCCATTACCCTCTACCTCTGATAAAATGGTGAGATTATTCCCTTGAATAGAAACCAAGCAGAGTAGCAGATACAATATATATTTACTGATCTGTTTTCTGATCTAATCTCTGAGGAAACTGGGACAAGAGTAGATCTGGGAAGAATCTTAGCTATCTGGTAGTTTAATTACTTTCAGTGCAATGAGAAACTAGAAATGTAAGATAACTTGCCCAAGGTCACACAGTGAGTTAGCAGCAAATTCAGGAGAAGAATCCTGTTCCCCTGACTGCCCATTCAGTGTTCTTTCCATAACCCCACCTAATCCTACTACCTCTATAACCTTGATTTACAACAGGAGGGCTGGACTCTTCCTAGCTACTGCCTCCAATCTGTCAAACTGTCCTGAGAGCTCTCATAGTCTTTATGAAATAGGGTGATATGAATAGGGAAGAGCCCAGCACCAAATTCCCCACCCCACAGTGGGGCACGGCCTATGTGGTGTACAAAAGACTCACTCCCTGGTGCTGTTCTGGGGAAAACTGCCCTGAGGTCCTAGATTCAGAGGGCAAAATAGTCATCAAAAGAATCCACCAATCTCCTCCTGAAAGAGATCCCAAACTGAAAACACCAAGGAATATTGTTGCCAAATTCCAGAACTATCAAGTTAAGGAGAAAATACTGTAAGCAGCCAGAAAGAAACAATTCAAATATCAAGGAACTACAGGATCACATAGGACCCTGCAGCTTCTACATTAAAAGATCAGAGGAATTGGAAAATGATATTTTGTAAGGCAAAGGAGCTTGGACTACAACCAAGGATCAATCACCCAGCAAAATTGAGCATAGTATATCAGGTAAGGAGATGGACATTCAAAGAAATAAAGGATTTCCAGACCTTCCTGTTGAAAAAGCTCAATAGAAAATTAGCTCTTCAAATACAAGTCTCAAGAGAAACACAACAAGGTAAACAGGGAAAAAAAACAAACTTGTTGTTTAATATGGGCAAACTGTTTACATCCCTATAAGGGAAGATGATACTTGTTAATCTTGAGAATTGTATATCTATTATGATATTTAAAAGGGATATACATAGACAGAGGGAGTGGGTATAAATTAAATGATGTGATGATAAAAAATGTGATGTTAAGGGTGGAAGGAATTTAACAGGAGATATGAAATGGAGAGGCAGAAAAAGCTAAATGACATCAAAGGAAATGGCACAAAAACACATTAGAGTAGAGGGAAAGAGGGGAGGGAAATGAGCACTGTTTGAGATTACTCTCACCTGATTTGGTTCTAGGAGGGAACAAAAAACTCAGTCAAGTATTGAAATCTAACTTGCCCTATAGACAGCAGGAGGGGAAAGGGGAAAGAAAAGGGAGAGGAGCTGAAAGAAGGGAGGGAGGACTGTGGGAGGTAGTGGTCAAAAATTAAAACTCTGTTGTGGAGGGCAAGGGAGAATGGAGAACTAAAAGCATAAATGGGGGAAAGAGGACGGAGGGAAAGACACAGAGAGTAATTATAACTGTGAATGTGCATAGAACCCTCCCATAAAACAGAGGTAAATAGCAGAATGGATTAAAAACCATAATCCAACAATATTTTGTTTATAAGAAAGACACGTGAAACAGGGGGATACACACAGGGTAAAGGTAAAAGGTTGGAGCAGAATATTTTGTGCTTCAGCTGATGTAAGAAAAGCAATGGTAGCAATCCTAACCTCAGACAAAGCAAAGGCAGAAATAGATCTAATCAAAAGAGATAAGGAAGGAAACTATATCCTGCTAAAAAGCACCATAGACAATGAAGCAATCTCATTGCTAAAAATATACACGCCAAGTGGTATAGCATCCAAATTCTTTTTTTTCTTTTTTTTTCTTTTTTAATGTTTAACAATCACTGCCATACAATTGAGATTTTATCCCCCCCACACCTACCCCCCACTACCCCCCTCCCTCCCCACGACTGCATACAATTCTGTATAGGTTCTACATATACTTTCCTATTGAGTATATTTTCACTATAGTCATGGTATGTAGTCAGACTAAAATAAATGAAAGAAATCATATAACAAATCAAAACATGATACACAAACACATACACATACACAAACATGATCTGCTACATTTTGTGAATGACTTCCATATTTCTTTCTCTGAGTGTGGAAGGCATTTTGCCTTGAGAACCACCTTTGGGATTTTTTTTTTTATAAGAAGTTTTTGCATTATTACAAAATTCCAAGTCTACCAGAAAAAACTCTCACACACTGTGGTCGTTGCTGTGCACAAAGTTCTCCTGGTTCTGCTCCTTTCACTCAGCATCAGGTCATATAAGTCCTTCCAGGCCTCTCTGAAGTCTTCTTGTTCATCATTTCTTATGGCACAATAGTACTCCATTACATTCATATACCATAATTTATTCAGCCATTCCCCAATTGATGGACATCCCCTTGACTTCCAGTTTTTGGCAACTACATAGAGTGCTGCTATAAATATTTTTGTACATGTGGGACCCTTTCCCATTTTTATGATCTCTTGGGGATATAGTCCTAGTAGCGATATTGCTGGGTCAAAGGGTATGCACATTTTTGTAGCCCTTTGGGCATAGTTCCAAATTGCTCTCCAGAATGGTTGGATGCGCTCGCAGCTCCACCAACAATGAATTAGTGTTCCAACTCTCCCACATCCTCTCCAGCATTTATCATTTTCTTGTTCTGTCATGTTTGCCAATCTTATAGGTGTGATGTGGTATCTCAGAGTTGTTTTGATTTGCATCTCTCTAATCAATAGTGATTTAGAGCTTTTTTTCATATGATTATAGATAGCTTTAATTTCTTCCTCTGAAAATTGCCTGTTCATATCCTTTGACCATTTATCAATTGGGGAATGACTTGTATGATTATACATATGAGTCAGTTCTCTATATATTCTAGAAATGAGGCCTTTATCCCCGAGCTTAGCTGTAAAAATTCTTTCCCAATTTACTACATCCCTCCGGATTTTGGTTGCATTGGGTTTGGTTGTGCAAAAACTTCTCAGTTTAATGTAATCAAAGTTATCCATTTTGCATTTCATAATGCTTTCTATCTCTCCTTTAGTAAAGAATTCTTCCCTTCTCCATAGATCTGATAAGTACACTATTCCTTGCTTCTCCAGTTTATTCATGGTATCAATCTTTATACCTAAATCATGTACCCATTTGGACTTTATTCTTGTGTACGGTGTCAGGTATGGGTCTATGCCTAATTTCCGCCACACTGTTATCCAGTTTTCCCAGCAATTTTTGTCAAACAATGAGTTCTTATCCCAGAAGCTGGGGTCCTTGGGTTTATCAAACAGAAGGTTGCTATATTCCTTGCCTACTGTGTCTTGAGTGCCAAGTCTATTCCACTTGTCTACCTCTCTGTTTCTTAGCCAATACCAAGTGGTTTTGATAATTGCTGCTTTATAGTACAGTTTGAGGTCTGGTAGCGCTAGGCCACCTTCCCAAGCATTTCTTTTCATTAGTCCCTTTGATATTCTGGACCTTTTGTTTTTCCAAATGAATTTTGATATTATTTTATCCAGCTCTAGAAAATAATTGTCTGATAGTTTAATTGGTATGGCACTAAATAAGTATATTAATTTAGATAGAATTGTCATTTTTATTATATTAGCACGGCCTACCCATGAGCAACTAATGTTTTTCCACTTACTTAAATCTGACTTTATTTGTGCAAAAAGTGTCTTGTAATTGTGTTCATATAATCCCTGGGTTTGTTTTGGCAGGTAGACTCCTAAGTATTTTATACTGTCTACCCTAGCTTTAAATGGGATTTCTCTTTCTATCTCTTGCTGTTGGACTTTGTTGCTAATATATAGGAACATGTGTGGGTATATTTTGTAACCTGCAACTTTGCCAAAGTTGTTTATTAATTCAAGTAATTTTTTACTTGAATCTCTGGGATTCTCTAGGTAAATCATCATATCATCTGCAAAGAGTGATAACTTAGTTTCCTCTTTGGCTATTCTTATTCCTTCAATATCTTTATCTTGTCTAATTGCTACAGCTAACATTTCTACTACCATATTGAATAATAGTGGTGATAATGGACAACCTTGTTTCACCCCTGATCATATTGGGAATGCATCTAGCTTATCCCCATTGCATATAATGCTTGCTGAAGGTTTTAGATAGATACTGCTTATTATTTTATGGAAAGTTCCCTTTATTCCTACGTTCTCCAGTGTTTTTAGTAGGAATGGGTGTTGTATTTTGTCAAAAGCTTTTTCTGCATCTATTGAGATAATCATGTGGTTTTTGTTAGCTTTGTTGTTGATGTGATCGATAATGCTAATAGTTTTCCTAATATTGAACCAGCCCTGTAATCCTGGTATGAATCCTACCTGATCATAATGTATTAATCTCGTGATAAGATGCTGTATTCGTTTTGCTAAAATCTTATTTAAAATTTTTGCATCTATATTCATTAGGGAAATTGGTCTATAATTTTCTTTCTCTGTTTTGTCTCTTCCTGGTTTGGGTATCAAAACCATATTTGTATCATAGAAAGAATTTTGGAGGACTCCTTCTTCCCCAATTTTCAAAAATAGTCTATATAGTATTGGAATTAACTGTTCTTTAAATGTTCGATAGAATTCACTTGTGAATCCATCTGGCCCTGGAGATTTTTATCCTAGGGAGTTCATTGATGGCTTGTTCAATTTCTTTTTCTGAGATGGGGTTGTTTAAGTATTCAACTTCCTCTTCTGTTAATCTGGGCAATTTACGTATTTTTAAAATATTCATCTATCTTGTTTAGATTATCGAATTTGTGGGCATAAAGTTGGGCAAAGTAGTTTCTAATTATTGTTTTAATTTCCTCCTCATTGGAGGTGAGTTCACCCCTTTCATTTTTAATATTAGTAATTTGATTTTCTTCTTTCTTTTTTAAAATCAGATTGACCAAAGGTTTATCAATTTTATTAGTTTTTTCATAAAACCAACTATTGGTTTTATTTATTAATTCAATAGTTTTCTTAATTTCAATTTTATTAATCTTTCCTTTGGTTTTCAGTATTTCTAATTTGGTATTTACTTGGGGATTTTCAATTTGTTCTTTTTCTAGCTTTTTCAACTGCAAGCCTAAGTCATTGATCTCCTCTTTCTCTATTTTATTTATGTAAGCATTCAAAGATATAAAACTTCCCCTAATAACTGCTTTTGCAGTATCCCATAAGTTTTGGTATGTTGTCTCACTATTGTCATTCTCTCGAATGAAATTGTTGATTGTTTCTATGATTTCTTCTTTAACCCAACCCTTCTTTAGAATTAGATTATTTAGTTTCCAATTGATTTTTGATTTCTCTTTCCATGGCCTTTTATTACATGTAATTTTTAATGCATTATGATCTGAAAAGGATAGCATCCAAATTCTTAGAGGAGAAGTTAAGGGAGTTACAGGAAGAAACAGACAGCAAAATTGTACTACTATGGGACCTCAAACTCCCCCTCTCTGAACTTGATTAATCTAACCTCAAAATAAACAAGAAAGAAGTTAAGGAGGTGAATAGAACTCTGAATAAGGTAGATATGATACATCTCTGGAGAAAACTGAATGGGGATAGAAAGGAATATACCTTTTTTCTCAGTGGCACATGGCACATATACAAAAATCAATCATAACCTAGGGCATAAAAACCTCACAACCCAGTGCAGAAAGGCAGATATAGTCAATGCATCCTTCTCAGATCATAATGCAATAAAATTATATGTTATAAAACACTATGGGAAGATAGACCAAAAAGTAATTGGAAACTAAATAGTCTAATCTTAAAGAAGGAGTGGGTTAAACAACAAATCATAGAAACAATCAATAACTTCATCCAAGAGAGTGACAATAATGAGACAACCTACCAAATCTTATGGGATGACGCAAAAGCAGTTCTTAGGGGATGTTTTATATCATTGAAAGTCTACATGAATAAAACAGAGAAAGAGGAGATCAATGAATTGGGCATGCAGCTGAAAAAACTAGAAAAAGAACAAACTGAAAATCCCCAAATAAATACCAAATTAGAAATGTTGAAAACCAAAGTGGAGATTAACAAAATTGAAATAAGAAAATATTGAACTAATAAATAAAACTAAGAGTTGGTTTTATGAAAAAACCAACAAAATTGATAAACATTTGGTCAATTTGATTTAAAAAAAGAAGAAAACCAAATTACCAATATCAAAAATGAAAGGGTGAAGTCACTTCCAATGAGGAGAAATTAAAACAACAATTAGAAATTACTTTGCACAATTGTATGCTCATAAATTTTACAATCTAAGTGAGATGGATGAATATTTTAAAAATACTTAAATTGCCCAGATTAACAGAAGAGAAAGTTGAATACTTAAATAACCCCATCTCAGAAAAATAAATTGAACAAGCCATCAATGAACTCCCTAGGATAAAATCTCCAGGGTCAGATGGATTTACAAGTGAATTCTATCAAACATTTAAAGAATAGTGAATTCCAATACTATATGGACTATTTGGGAAAATTGGTGTAGAAGGAGTTCTATCAAATTCCTTTTATGATACAAATATAGTTCTGATACCTAATGCAGGAAGAACCAAAACAGAAAAAGAAAATTATAGACCAATTTCTCTAATGAATATAGATGCAAAAATTTTAAATAAGATATTAACAAAAAGAATACAGCAAAAATAATATCCAAATTCAATTGGAAGAACAAAAAGTCCAGAATATCAAGGGAACTAATGAAAAGAAATGTGAGGAAAGGTGGCCTAGCACTACCAGATCTCAAATTGTATTATAAAGCAGCAATCATCAAAACCACTTGGTTCTGGCTAAGAAATAGAAGGATAGACCAGTGGAACATGTTAGGTGCTCAAGACACAGTAGTCAATGAATATGGCAATCTACTATTTGATTAAATCCAAGGACCCCAGCTTCTGGAATAAGAACTCAGTGTTTGACAAAAATTGCTGAGAAAACTGGATAACAGTATGGTAGAAACTGGGCATGGATTGATGCCTGACACCGTACACAAGAATAAAGTCCAAATGGATATATGATCTAGGTATAAAGGCTGATACTATAAACAAATTAGGGAAGTAAGGAGTAGTATATTTGTCAGATATATGGAGAATGGGGAAATTTATGACCATACAAGAGAGAGAGAATATTATGAGGTGCAAAATAGATAATTTTGATTATATTAAATTGAAGTTTTAGCATAAACTCAATGCAACCAGGATTAGGAGGAAAGTAAAAAAACTGGGAAAGAATTTTTGCAACTAGTGTGTGTGACAAAGGCCTCATTTCTAAAATATATAGAGAAGTGAGTCAAATTTACAAGAATATAAGTCATTTCCTAATTTATAAATGGTCAAAGGATATGAACAGGCAGTTTTCAGAGGAAGAAATTAAAGCTATCTGTAGTCATATGAAAAATACTGTACATCACTATTTAATAGAGAGATGCAAATCTAAACAACTCTGAGGTGCCACATCACACCTATCAGATTGGCTAGCATGAGAAAACAGGAAGATGATAAATGTTGGAGAAGATGTGGGAGAGTTGGAACACTAAATCAATTTTGATGGAGCTGTGAGCTAATCCAGCCATTCTGGAGAACAATTTGGAACTTCGCCCAAAGGGCTCCAAAAATGTGCATATCCTTTGACCCAGCAATATTGCTTCTAAGGCTGTATCCCAAAGAGATCATAAAAGTGGGAAAGGGTCTCACATATACAAAAATATTTATAACAGCTCTCTTTGTGGTGGCCAAGAACTGGAAATCAAGGGGATGCCCATCAATTGAGGAATGGCTAAACAAACTGTGGTATATGAATGTAATGGAATACCATTGTGCCATGAGAAATGATGACAGCAAGACTTCAGAGAGACCTGGAAGGACTTATACGAACTGATGCTGAATGAAAGGAGCAGAACGAGGACAACATTGTACACATTAACAACTACAATGCATGAGTAATTTTTCTGGTACACTTAGCCCTTCACAGCAATGCAAGGACCTAAAATATTCCCAAAGGAATCTTGAGGCAAAATGCCATCCACATCCAGAGAAAGAACTATGGAACTGGAATGTAGAATGAAGCAGAATATTTTCTCTTGTGTTGTTTAGTTTTGTTTGGGTTTTTCTCATGGTTTCTCCTATTCATTTTAATTCTTCTATTCAACATGACTAATAATGTGAAAACGTGTTTAATAAGAATGTATGTGTAGAACCTACATGAAATTGCATGCTGTCTCAGGGAGGGAGGGGGAGAAAAATCTAAGTCTTATTGAAGTGCTAGTAGCAAACTAAAAACAAATAAATTAATAATAATAATAATAAAAGATACAATGAAAAAAGGAATGTACATGTGTAGCCTATATCAGATTGCACGCTGTCTTGGGGAGGGAAAAGAGGAGAAAGAGAAAATTATTTGGAACTCAAAATCTAATAAAAGTGAATGTTGAAAACTAAAAAAAAAATGAAATAGGGTGACAAAGGCAGCATGTTGCAAAAGCTTTATATCTTGGCCAGAAATAAAGAAAAAGGCTCCTACCACCTCGAATATTATAAAAATGCTGGTGCTTCTCAGGAGACTCCATGTTAGAAATCAACCCCAAACCACTTTTTGGCTGGTTAACACATCTCCACCCAAGGATGTTCTTTTACCCACAATGGTGAGATGGGAACCCTGAGGAGATGAGAGAAGCAAATTGACATACTCCAACTCAACTGCTGCCCTTTTCTTCCTGTGGGTGGCAATCTGAATACAAGAATTACTCAGAATGTGTCATATGGCAGGCCCACACTGCATACGTGACCTAAGAAACTGCCATAGACCATCCACAGATTGGGCAAGAGCTAACTAGTCCAACCCACACTGATTCCCACTTCTGAACTTCTGTTGCTCTTAGCATCTCCACTGCACAACCAGTGTCCCATTCAGCATCATTCTCTTCTTTAAGTGTCTCTACCTCACAAGACAGCACTTTATTCTAGCATTGCAATGCTGTTGCCTGCATAACATGCTGACAAAGAACCACAGAATGTTAGAGCTGCAAGAGAGACTATCCGAGGAT
This sequence comes from Notamacropus eugenii, assembly GCF_028372415.1. Lineage (NCBI taxonomy): Eukaryota > Metazoa > Chordata > Mammalia > Diprotodontia > Macropodidae > Notamacropus > Notamacropus eugenii. The sequence goes on from NC_092875.1 coordinate 328,483,456, forward strand.
CATAGACTTCTAAATGAAAGAGACCTCAAGGAAGTCACACACTGAGTTAGCAGCAAATTCGGGAGCAGAATCCTGTTCCCTTTGCTTTACTAATGGGGAAATTGGGGTCCAAACTACTTTAGTGCCTTAAGGTCACATAGGTAGGAATTAACAGAACCAGAATTCAATCCTTACCAACTCCAAATCCAGGGATGTTCCCTTGATTCCCTGCAGCCTCTCAGATGCCTTCGACAAGGTCACACAGCTGGTTGGTGGTAAGTATTCACTAACTCACTGTTGATTTCTTGGCTAATTGAGCTGGGCACTTCATTTATCTGGATCAGTTCTCTGAGGTGGCATATTTCACAGAAGGAACAAAAATCAGATTCAATAATAATTGAGGAAACATTTGACGAATAATCTTTTATATAGTTTCCAGATAGACCTACATTTATTAAAAAATTGGATACAGGATAAATGGGGAAGGAGAAAGTAGAGGTGTGTTAGAGGCCCCAGAATTAGGAGGAGAATGAGCTCATTAAAAAAACAAATTAATATATAAGTCCTGGATAAATCATATTAAAACTTAGAGCTCCTCTTTCTTTAGGCCAGCTTCATCATCTTCCAGTGAGTAGCCAAGATGATGAACACAAAAAGAAAGACGAGAGGGACATGATAGATGTTTTCTAGGTCCTTTTGAAAATGTGCTATTGTCCCTTTGGCTATGAATAAGCAAATATCCGAAAAGGGTGATTTTGTAGATATCAAGGGTATGGGCACTGTTTAGCAGGGAATACCTCCCAAATGTAACCATGGAAAGACTGAATGGATCTATGTTACTCAGCATACCATAGGCATTGTTGTGAACAAACATATTAAGGGCAAGATTCTAGCCAAGAGTATTAATAGAAGTAGACAATGTGTATGGGCAGGTAGGTGACAGAGTGTAGAGTGCCAATTCATATTCCTGGGTTCAAATGGCCTCAAAGTGACCTCAGACACTAGCTGTGTGATCCTGGGCAAGTCTCTTAACCCTGTTTGTCTCAGTTCCCCATCTGAAAAACGAGCTGGAGAAGGAAATGGCAAACCATCTCTGCCAAGAAAACTCCAAATGGGGTCGGGAAGAGTCAGATATGACTGAAATGACTGAACAAAAACAATGTGTAGCAATAATATATATTTTGGCCAGAGAGCTAATATTTAAATTTGCCATTTGTTTCCTCCTCTAAAGTCTTCTTTTGATGCCTTATTGTGTGATGGAAATGACCCTAGTTTTACAAAAGCTATTCCAGCAGAGCATTAGCTCGATTGGAAAAACTGCAAACATGGACCTTATGGGTTTTGCCATTCAAAGTCCTTCTTAGCTACATCCAGAGAAGATCAGTCACCAGGGGGTGGCATTTTTGGCCATAGAAACTCAAGAAGATCATCTACTAAGACATGAAGGAGCTATGCTCTTTATTGGTGAAGTTTTGGACTAATAGAATCATTGATTATTAAAGTATTTCACTAATTATGTATCTTAGACCACCACAGACACAAATTAAATCAATATATTAAGGAGCGTTAGTGAAGTTCTTAAATTATCTGAGTATGATTGGCAAGTGACTCCTCACCAGGTGGAGAAGATTCAGTGTTTAACTGATGTGATTAACAGAGGGAATAACCCAGACTATAGGGAAGGTGAACAGTGCAAAGCTGGGTTGGGACCTCATTTTCAACTCTCTTTGCATCAATTTGAGAAGGCTTCAAGGGGCTTGGGGGAGGAGTACAGGTTATTTTGGTATAGGGGAAGGAACCCTACAATAGGTATCAGAAGACCTGAATTATAGTCTGTTACATTATTAACCATCTGTGTCCACTTGGGCAAATCTATTAACTCTACAAGGCTTAGTTGGTGTATCTTTAAAAAAAGGGATAATAATACCTTACCTAACAACAGCAGTGATAATAATAAGAGCTAACATTTATATAGCGCTTACTATGTAGCAGGCATTGTGCTAACTGCTTTACAATTGCTACCTCATTTGATCCTCACAACAACCCTGAGTAAAATTATACCCATTTTACAGATGAGGAAACTGAACCAAGTGGAGGTTAAAGTGACTTGGCCAGAGTTACACAGCTAGAATGTGTCTGAAGCCAAACACTCAGGTTTACTGACTCCAGGCCCAGCCCATTATCCACTGTGCCACTTAGCTATAAACAAAGTGATGAGCCAGAGTATTTTTTAATGTTGTTATGTTTTAATTTGTTTTGTTCAAGACTTTACAATTAAAATTACAAATATTTAAACATTCACTTTTAAAAAATTCTGAGTTCAAAATTCTCTTCCCCCACCCATTATGAAGGCAAGCAATATATCAATTATAGATGAGAACTTATGTGAAACACATTTCCATATTAGAGGTGGTTGCAGAAAAGGGAGAAAACACGAAAAATAAAGAAAGTTAAAAAGTATGCTTTGATCTATATTCAGAATTCATCAGTTCTATCTCTGGAATTGGATAGTAGTATTTTTCTTTATGAGTCCTTTGGAATTGTCTTAGATCACTACCTTGATCAGAGTAGCTAAGTCTTTCGCTGTGGATCACTGTTACATTACTGCTGTTACTGTGTACAATGTTCTCCTGGTTCTACTCACTTCACTTCCATATAAATCTTTCCAGGTTTTTCTGAAACTATCCTCCTCATCGTTTCTTATAGAACAATTGAATGCCATCTTTACCACACTTGTTCAGCCATGTCCTAATTCATGGGCATCCCCTCAATTTCTAATTCTTTGCTACCACAAAAAGGGTTGCTATAAATACTTTTGTACATATAGGTCATTTCTCCTTTTCTTTGATGTCTTTGGGATACAGACCTATTAGTGGTATTACTGAGTAAAAGGGTATGCACAGTTTTATAGTCCTTTAGGCAGAGTTCCAAATCATTTTCCAGAATGGTTAGACCAGTTCACAACTCCATCCACAGTGCATTAGTGTATCTATTTTTTTATATCCCCTAGAGCATTAGTCATTTTCCTTTTCTGTCTTATTAGTCAGTCTCACAGGTATAAGGTGGTACCTCAGAGTTGTTTTAATTTGCATTTCTCTAATTAATAGTGATTTTTCATGAGATAACTTTGATTTTTTCTTCTGAAAACTGCCTGTTCATATCCTTTGATGATTTATCAGTTGGGGAATGGTTCATATTTTTTTTTTATAAATTTGAGCCTGAATATTTCTAACGTCCAGCTCTAACAAAATAGTTCTTTGGCTCAGAAGATCAAACTTGCATCAGTGGCGAAGTGATTTCTATGTTGGTGACCACTTAAAAGCAAAGTTAGTTCTTTTTGGATGAGTTCCTATGTAAAGATGGTATTCTATTCTCCATCACCACCTCTGCTTCTTCCTCTTCTCCAAGCTCCCAACAAGTAGATTGGGTTCTTGCTTTAGTACTAATAAATTCTTTTGTGATCTTCTAAGTGGCACAGAGGACAAAGTGCCCAGACTGGAGTCAGGAAGACTCACCTAATCTGGCTTCAGAAACTTTCTAGCTGTAGGACCCTGGGCAAGTCACATAACCCTGTTTGCCTCTGTTTCCTCCTCCGTAAAATGAGTTGGAGAAAGAAATGGTAAACCAAGCCAGTATCTCTGCCAAGAAAATCCCAAATGGGGCCACGAAGAATCAGACAGGATTGAAAAATGACTGAATTGAAAGAATACCTTCATTAAAGAAAAATCACCAGTTCCTGATCTCCAGCAGCAAATGGACAGTAATTACAGGAATAGGGAAATTACAGGCTCTTTCTAGATTGGATGTATTTGTGCAGCCATGAATTGGAAATGCTTTCTGACTGTTCCTCCATGCTGGGCCTCTGGTCAGGCAGTAATTATCTACTACTAGGACAACTTTCCCTTCCAGCATCCTGTAAGGATTAAGTCCAAAAGCTTGCCAGGGTCTGAAAAGGGGCAGGCTCCTTCCAAGACATCTGAAAGCTGAGCAAAGATCAATCAGCTTCTATTCCTGTTCTTCTACATTTTCACTTTCAGAAAACTCTTTATTCCCTCCAACTCAGCTATCACTGTGGTAAATAGGATGGAGTCAGGAAGGTCTGAGTTCAAATGTGACCTCAGATGCTATTTAGTAACCAACTGTGTGACCCTGGATCAAGTCACTTAACCTCTTTTATCTCAGTTTTCTCATCTATAAGAGGTGAGATTGGAGTCAGGAAGATTCATTTTCCTGAATTCAAATCTGGCTGCAGATATTTTCTAGCTATGCAGCCCTGGGCAAATCACTTAACCTCTTTGCCTCAGTTTCCTCATTTTAAAATGAGCTGGAGAAGGAAATGGTAAAACACTGCAGTATTTGCCAAGAAAACCCAAATGGGGTCATGAAGAGATGGACATGACTGATAATGACTGAACAACTACAACAAATAGCAATGGATAGCCCAGACTGAGGGCTTTGTTAATGGCATTGATCTTGTAACTTCAACCTGTGGAGAAACTCCCTTGATAAGTTCAACTCCTGAAGCTTGGGTCCATGCCTTTGTTTGGGTCCTTATGACCTCTATGCCTAGGCAATTGCAACAACGTCCTACCTGGCCTTGCTGACTCAAGGGTCCTTATTCTCCATTCATTCCCACTCTATTCTACATTCCCGCTGCCTGATAAAACTTTGGCAAATCTCCCTTTCCTTATGACACTCCTCTGTTGAGTACACTTCAAGTGACTGCTTATTACATAGCAAGGCTGAAAGGGTAGCAAAAGGAATATTGTAGGTGAGTAAAGCAATCAGGAATCTAGCTGACCTGAGAATAGTGTTGGAGGAGGACCTCCAAGTAGTTTAGTCATACTGAACTTAGACATCATTTACTCAAGCCTGATTCCATCAAATACAAAATAGGATGGGCAAGCTAGAAGAAAAGTGAGTCACAAGTCTTGCAAAAGCAGGGGAAGGAATATCTAGGAATATCTTTTATCTAATAAAAGGAGAGAATGTTAAATCAAGAAGAGACCTAAGACACCATGTAGTCCAGAATTCTCATTTTAGAGGTAAGGAAATAGGCCCAGAGAGGTAAGATGAGAGTCCAGGTTGTTTGACTCAGCTACTGGTCCTTCCCCCTACACCTCTTCGCCATCCCAGATTTCTGTTAAAGTAATTCTTAATCATTTGGGAGAGACTTTTTTTTCCTGGAAAGTTTCCCAACAAATTGATTCTTATTTTCTGCTACTGTAGTGATTCGGTCCATTGTTTTAGGATAATAGGATTTAGAACAGTAAGGGACCTTAGAGAACATTTATACAAATTTCTTCATTTTTTGGAAGAAACTAAAACCAAGTGAGGACAAGTTCCAGAGCAGAACCAGGACTCAGACTCCAAACCTAATGCCCTCCCCGCTAATAATTTAGGGTCAGCTGGAGAAGTTAGTAATAGATGGAGCTGACTCTACAATTCATTAAAAAATTTAGATTTCCACTGCTGCATTCAGCAGATGCTTTGAGTCACAAGATGACTATGGCCAAAACAAGCGATGGTAGGAAGGGGAGAGGGACAGAGTACAATATCCCAGGTCAGGTGGTACCCCTCTTTATATATATGTATATATATATATGTATATATGTATATATGTATCTGTATATGTATATCTCAGAATGCTTTTACTGTGACACCCAATAATAGCATTCCCAAAGGGAATTAATCCAAAGGTTAATCAAAATCTTTGCAATATTAGTTAATGGGGATTCAGGTCCACAAGTATCACCACATAATGATGCTACTGGAAATTTTACTGACTGGGCTTATATGAAAATTGGTGAGTTTCTCTCCTATAATTTTCTTGTGTTTGAGATCACCAAATATCTCAGTCTTAGCCTCAGTCAAATGCATGCATCATCTTCAGGTTTCTGACATCCTAAAGGCTATCACTGAAAACACCTCTGGGTCCATCTAATTCTAAGAGGAGAAAGGGAATAAGGCAGTCACTAAAAACATGGTATGAACTCATTTACCAGATTTTTTTCAGTAGAAGATAGAACAATAGACATGGAAAAGTGCAAAGAAAGAGGCTCAGAGACTCATTTTGTGAAGAGCACTTAAGTGGGTTTCTCTGGGGAGTTGAGGATCAGCATGAGGGCATTTTGGGTACTGAGGAGAAGGTCAATAAGGGAAGCACTGCTTCTTTCACAACTCTGACAGCAGCTAGATTAACTCTGCGAAAATCAAATTTAAAAAATAAATAAGCAAGGTAAAGTCACAACAAGCACATAAGACAAAAAAATTATCAGAACCTACTATACATAGCCACATGTCAACAAAACTGAAAATCTAAAATAAACAGAGGATTATCTACAAAAAATATTTTTACAACCCAAATATATAGAAGATCAAATAGAGAATTTAAATAATTTAATCTGAAAAGGAAATACTAAAGGAAAAAGCCTGAGTTCAGATGGATTTGCATAAGTCTAACAACCTTTTAATGAACAATTAATACTTATACTATAGAAATTATTATCAAAAATTGAGTATGAAAGTACTCAACCAAGCTTCCTTTATAAGACAAATATCCTCCTAGTACATATACTAGTACATATACTGGAGAAGGCTAGGCAAAGAAAGAAAATTATAAACCAATGTAGTTTATGAATATTGATTAAAAATTTTAGATAAAGTCTTAGCAAAGAATACAGCAATTTATTTAAAAAAAAAAACAATCACTGTGATAAATTAGATTTATACCAGAATGGAGGGATGGTTCAACATTAGGAACACAATGAACATAATTAATCATACAAAAAACAAAAACAAGCCAAACCACATGATTGCCTCAACAGATGAAGAAGAAAACTCGTTTATGCTAAAAACACACACACACAAACTTACAAAATATTGGTATAGCTTAATCTTTTTTAATATGATAAAAATAACTATCTAGATTCAATGACTAGCATTATATGTAATGATAAAATCCTTGATGCTCTTTTCTAATAAATACAAGGGCAAAGCAAAGCAAAGATGTTTCCCCCCTATATTTGATATAGTTCTAGAAATAGCATACATAGCAAAAACGCAACATAAAAATTAAAGCGAAAGAAAATCCTTATTTTCAGATGACATGATGGTTTACTAAGATAATCCTAGAGAATTAGAAAGAAACTAATTGAGGCAATTAAGACTTTTAGTAAGGTCTCAGCCTACATATAAGACAACACTAAAATGAACAGCCTTTCTATTAAAAAATAATAAAACCTAGGAGGCAATGTTAGAAAGGCAAGTGTCATTAAAAATAACTACAGAATACATACAACATCTGGGAGTAAATCAACCAAAACATACTCAATGCTTGTATAGATGCAATTACAAAATGTTTTTTGAAGAAACAAAAAAACAACTTAAAGAAGTGAGAGAATATTTAGATTTATGGTTGGACTATGTTAGTTTGATAAGACTTAAAGATAGATGGCAATAGGAAGAAGTAGAAGTGATGGATTTGCTTCATAATTTAATTGGATAATTAGCCAATGAATGATTAAAGGTTGACCAAATTGTATACTTTGCCAGTGGATTGTAGAAATTGAGTCCTTGAGTTATTTTGATTCATTTAAATATATATGTACGTAGATAGATACATATATACACATACATACACACATATGCATATATGCCTACTCTTCCCTACTTATTTTTAAAGAGGATGAGGGAGGGATGGCATTTTCTAGGAGAAGGCATACTGGTCTTAGAGTCAGAAGATCTGGGTTTGAATCTAAGCCCTGAGACTTGCTGGTGAACTGCACCTGCTCTGAGGATCAACATTATAGAAAGTTGCTTGGGTTAAGTGACTTGGCTGAGGGGACACAGGGCTTGAAGCCAGGTAGATGGTCCAGACTTTGTGACTGACTGGCTGGTTTTATATCCACTAAGTCATGGCACCTCTTGTGGAAATCTTAAAGCTGTTCTGAGTTATTATTAGAAGGTGGTTTTTCATCTTTATATCCTTGCAAAGTGCCTTGCATATTGTAGGCTCTTAGTAAATATTTGAATTGAATAGAATTCAACTGCTGTTTCTCCTGTATTCCCCAAAGTACCCAGCACAGGCAAGTCAGAGAGTAAGGACTCAATAAGTACTTGTTGAATTAAAATGAACACAAAGAAAGCACTGTGCATTGACTGCCAAGTTCATGTGAGCATCCACAATTTTTCAAAAGCTTTACCTATCAAATACATGAGAGATTAAAATGGTGCACAGCTATCCAAGTGTTCCTAGTCAGAGGTGTTTGCTTTGAACCTCATCCCTCTGCCCCATGCACACAGGGAGGCAATGTGAAGAGTATTTTGGATATGACTCAGAGAACCTGAGTTCAAATTCTGGTTTGTGCCACTTAACAATGTGACTGAAGACAAGTGACTTAATCTTGATGATCCTCAGTTCTTTTATCTGTAAAATGAAAGCATTGGCCTAGATGGTCTCTTTGGTGTCTCAGGTTTCAAAATATATGGACCTGTGGCATGATACCATTTCAGTTTCAAAATCAATAACCCTCTTTCTACAATCTTGCCCATTCCATTCTTTTCCCTATCTGAACCTTCTTTAGGACTGAAAATGTCACATACCTAGTCACTGATAAACATAGAACCAGAATTTAGGTTTCCAGATTTCTAGTTCAGAACTTTTTAGATTTTACTACACTGTCTTCTCATACTTCATACCTCCTCTCTCACCTTCCATGTTTTTTTGCATTCACCTATTCCACCACTACCACCTCTATGAACAATCATCACATCCTCTTCCCTTGCTCAACCCTTCCTCCCAAGGTCAAGACTCTAAATTGCTTCTTCTGATGCAATCCTGAACTCAAACAAAAACAATAGAACCCTCTTGCTTAGAGGATTTTGAAGCATCCTCCTGGAACTGTGGGAGCTGCTCTACACATAGACAAATCATATCCATTCAGAGCCCTACACAATTGGACATTACCAGAAACAATACTGTCCCCAACACTCAGGATGGAAATCAATAATTTGTGACATAAAATGCTGAGCTCAATGTCCTAAATAAATAAAAGATCAGACATCCTTTCATAAAACCTATTGCTTTATTCAGGGTTCAGATGGATGGTAGAAAATATGACATTCACATGTTCTCCCTAGCCCTTCTTCTTATATAACCCAGAAAAGTGTTTGGGGCCGAGAAGGCTTAATATGTTAGCATAAGAGATATGAATTGACTCTACCATCTAGATTAACAAAAGCAGTCATCCTCATCCTTATCCCCATATCCAGAACTCCCTGCCACTCAACACTTACTGAGCACTTCTCTGCACACTATGATAGAATCTTTCTCTTCTTGGAGCTCACTGACTCTGAGGAGAAGATCTGGGCTTGAATCTGGTCTCTGACACTTGCGTAGCTTTAGGCAAGTCATTGAACTTTCCTTGTATCTCACTTTCATCCTATGTAAAAATGAGCTGAATTAAGCTAGATGGTCTCTAAGGTTTCTTCCTGGTTAACATTATAGATCATATAAACTACTTTAAAGTTTACATTCTTCATCAATGGTTTCCAATCTACACGCCATAGGCTTCTAAGAGAAAACAAGGTCCATGCAAGGGAAGCAGGTAATCAATACATATGCACAGCATTTTGATCTTAATTCAGTACCAATAAAACAAAAAGAATTATAGTCACAATGTTTGATGCACATGTGGGTATCTACATATGTATATATAAAAAGATTCAAATGCCTGTAGATGCTATTGAGATTAATAAAAGGAATGTTTCATTAAAATATAGTCCAGAAGAATGCAAGTTTTTTGCTCACAACTATCTTACTTTTGTATTTGTATTCATAATGCTTATGTACAGTGACTTGTACCTAGTAGGTGTTTAACAAATGCTTGTTGACTGATCAGTTGATTCAAGGAAAGAAATAGTAGGTAATAGACCTGGAGAATATAAATTACAAAAAAATTAAACACTATTTTAACAGATAGGAAATGATTTATTACTGATGTCTATGTAAAATCAAATCATAGATTCTTTAGAGGAGGTCAAAAGTCTCATAAACCAAGAAGGAAAATGAGATAAAAGAAAGGGTATATGATTAAAACAACTTTAACTTGATTTATTTAAAGTTACCGAAAAATATGGCATAGAAGAAAGGATATAGACACTGATTATAATTTCATATAGCACTTTCACTAATGTATATTAATTGCCATAATGAAGAGACCAAAAGAGTCTAAAAATGATTAATTAACATACATTTGACTTACTTGCCAAGTGGATATGTGTATATGTATGTGTGTGTATAAACTAAGAGTAATAATGATTTAGAATATATATTTATTGGTAAAATCTTATGGAGAAAAGAAATAAAAGGTTATGGTCAATATTACCTTATAAAATGGAAATAAAGAGTCAAACATAGAACCAGTTTAAAGAGAGCTTGGAAAGAGATCTGACTTAATAAAGTCATCCTTAGAGCATTTCTATATGAGAATAACAAACAGAAGAAATATGGGAAAGATCTACAAAGGTTTTTATAAGAATCTCTTTTCATCACCGAGGAATACGAAGCAGCACACTTGGACTCTTAACATCATAGGCCCAGATGTATTTAAAAAGAAGATAGAAATAAAATGAAAGAGAAGCATGCTGGGAGAAAAGTAGTGTAACAAGTACACATGAAGAAGTCTGTGCTGTAGATAATATGAATGTGAAGTTGTTGAAGCACCCATTCACAAGATATCTAAAGGAGGAGAAGATACAAAAAGAAAGGAAAATAATCAAAGAACTTCTTACTACTAAACAAAGGAAACTAAAAAAATCAACAACTAATGCTTACTTTCTCATCTATAAATAATTTATTAAGGTATATAAATGTATATATATATAATGATGTATATAAATACAACAAAGGTATCACTGATGAGGTTATTGGTAGGGAACAAGTGAGCTTTCACAGTGGTATACAGTAGGCCATATTTTGATCATCACACAATTGGCTGAAAGATGTAGAAAGTATATGCATTTTGACTTTATCTTGGTATGCAATTGAAGATGTTGTTCTATACCTAGTTTCTACCAAACTGCTTTCCAATTTTCCCAGTTTTTGTCAGATAGTAAGTTCTTGCCCCAAATGCTTGAGTCTTTGGATTTATCAAACACTAGTTTACTATGGTATACTACAGTATATTGTATACCTGATTCACCACCGTTTCTTAGCCAGGACCAGATTGTTTAGATGAGTACTGCTTTGTAATATAATTTGAGACCGGGTTCTGCTAGGCCACCTCAGCAATATACTTTTTTTAAAAATTCACTTTAACCAAGTTGGATTTATATCAGGAATGCAAAAAATGTTTCTACAACAGAAAAATAAAAAGATAATTATTCCTACTAAAAACATAAATACCTCAAACTATGTGACTGTATGAATAGATGAAGGAAAAGTCTTTGATGGAGTGCAAAGCACATCTATGCCCCAAACTCTATAAATCACAGGCTTGGAAGGGCCAGTTGTAATATGACATTTTAAGAATGAATACCTATGTATGCATATAAACATATATTATAGATATGCCAAAAACTTGCATTATTTGTATTAAGAAGACACACAAAAGGAAAAGTTGTTGCTTATATAATGTAATTTTAGGGGTGGTATTAAACTACTCTTTCCCCCTATCATTTTGCCTGAACTTGAGATTTTATTGGCATAGAGGACTCCTGATAAGGAAATCCCTTCCACCAATACATACTGGGAACTATTATGTCACTAATACTAATAGAAGGTTTCCTGAAACCTTGGAAGAACCAACCCAGAATTGGAAAATTAAATGTCTTGGGGCAGGTAGATGGTGCAGTGGATAGAGTATTGACCCAGGAGTCAATCTGGCCTCACATACTTACTAGTTGTGTGAACCTGGGCAAGCCAATTAACCTGATTGACTAAAAAAAAAAAAAAAAAAAAAAGATTAAGTATATTGCACAAGGTCATACAGCTTGTGTCAGCAATTGGGCTTGAATTTCATTTGTCCTGACTCAGAAGCCAGTTCTCTATCTATTGTCCCCAAATATGTTCCATGATGAGAGACTTCTTTCCATTATGTAGTGAAAAAAAAAAACACTCAAATGACAATAATACTTCTCTGGATATTAGTGACTTCACTGGCAAAATGAGGGATTTATTCCATATGACCTCTGAGAACTCTTTTAATGCTATGATGTTATGATCCTGTGATGCCTGAAATTACACCATAATAGTCACTCTTCCAAAACGTAAGCATTGCTAGGAAGGATAATACATTAAGTGTTAATAGAAACAACTATTATTTTGTCTCATATTTACAGAGTGTGAATAAGTTGATCAGGTAATTTCTACCCTGACAGGAAAGGTCTAGGAAAGATGTGGGACAGCTTGAGAGCTTTGGATACCTGATGGGAAGAAAGGAATAAAAAGAAAAAAGGAGAGAAGCGTGCAGAAAAAAGGGAAGAATACGCAGAAAATAAATTTATTACAAAATTTTGTCAATGACTGAAAATTTCTGAGCTTTTTGCTCTAATATGCCTCCCTTTTTGAGATTGAAAAGTTCCTGCTCATTTCACACACCCCTCCCAAGTCCCAATATCTCCCCTCTCCACCTCCCACATCCAATATCTTCCTTTTATTTTAATGACTCTGTCTACTTCAGCTTTGAAAATCCGCAAAAGCCCTAGAGCTGGGAAGAAAGTGTATCATTTGGCTTTTTGCCCAGAAAATAAGATGCTTCAAAAAGGTCATTAAAAAAAATAAAAGGTCCCTCTTGGGAGAGAAAAGAAAAAAAAATTCTTCTCTCTCAAGGTTAATTGAGTGGAATGTGAACTTTACTAGCATGATGTCCATTTTCTGAAAGCTTTGTGTCTTAGAGAACATCCTTAAGCACACAGAGGGGATGATTCGCAGAAGTAATGTCTGTTGGGACTGTGTCATTTCAGAATGAATTGTCCTATAATCCTGATCCCTAAACATCTGGAATCACTGTCTGTCACACAGATAAGAATAATCAATCAATCAACCAGTCATATTTATTGGTGTGCCTAGTTCTGTGCTATGTAGTATATGAGAGAAATAGAAAAAATATTATTCCTTCTCTCAGAGAATTTAAATCTCATTGGGGTGACAAGACCAAGGTGCTTGGTACCTTGTTATAGTACTGTTTTTCCCAATCCAAACTCTAATTCCCAGTCAAAGACTAATACTCCTTTACCTGGCCTTAGTCTGAGGATTTAGGGGAATAGGGGGGAGGGATCAGGGTGAGATAACCAGTAGCCAGAGAGAAAGAACAGAATTTGGAGGAATAAGGGGCTGGGAGCAGGGTCAATTTCTTCCTGTTTATATATTCTAAAAAGCCTTAAGTAGTGAAAGTTATGTAGACTGGTAAAGCCTTTTTGGCAATTGGGAAACACAAACATCATAGAAAGAGTTCTAGAAAGGTTCCTTCCAGCACTAAATACCTTCTACTCTAATGCCCAGAAAGTCACAAAACCTGAGCTAAAGCCCTGGCTTCAGCGCATCATTGAGTAGGTAACCTTTGGCAACATATGACCTCTCTGAGAGTCAGTTTCCTTAGCTATAGAATGGAGATATTGAAACCTGACATGTTTATCTCTCAGAGTTGTTGTAGGGAATCACATTGGATAATATAGGTGAGGGTATTTTGAAAACAGGAAAGCTCTATAAAAGTATAGTTTGCTATTCTAACAACACTTAGCCCTGTGACTTACCCTTAGCAGGACTTCAGTAAAAGTCTATATGAATAAGCATAGAACAATTAGAAAATAAGAAAATATAGGAGATTATAATTCTCTTGTACAAGTGATGGTTTGGAGTTACAGGTGGAGGCTTTCTAGAAGAGGAGGGGCTTTTGGTGACTCCTTGTTCAGGGATCACTACTATACCTGTCATATTTTACATTACCTTCACCTGAACTCTCCTGGACTCTGCTTCTTTCTAATCTCTGCTCCTTGTCTTCCTGAAGCAGCATATCTCCTTCCCCTCTCCATCCTTATGTATTATCTTACTCCATTAGAATGCAAGATTTTTGAGTTCAGGACCATGAAGCTTGCTTGATTTTACATCCTTGCTGCTCAGCAGTATCTGACACACAGCAAATACTTAAGAAATGGGCTATCTATCTATCAACATTGGGCACTTTGGAAGAGAACAGAAATTGAAAGGGAAGGGGTTATTATTTAGGGGATGGGCTGCAGATGTATGAAGGCTCTGGGGAACCATGAAGGAGCAGGGAGAACAATGAGGAAGAAGAATGAGGAGGCACCAAAGATCACCTTCCACAGCCAAGCAAGGTAAGTAGCCCATTCCATGACAGGATTTCTAAATAGGAAAACAGGAGAAGAATCAATCAGAGAAATTTGTTACCATACAAACACACATAAAAAGTCCTTGCAAAAAGCAACCAAGAGACATAAAGGCATGAAACAGTAGTAAGGGGGCATGGTAGCAGGAGGGTATATTCATAGATACTGTTGTTCCTTTGTTCTCAAAGAATACTGTGACATCAGGGAGGTAATGCCATGACATGAAAGAGAATTGGATTTAAGTGAGAGAGGACTATTCAAAGTTACCAGCCTCACTCTTTCCTCTAGAGCCAACCATGTCCAGTAGTGAGATCTAGATATGACAACTGGAGATAGTCTTGGATGCAGAGGGGGACTTTGGTCTTTTTAAGCTAAGGTCTCAGTTAGACCAAGCCAATGCCCATTCAGTGATGATGACTAGGTAAGAAATAAGGCAGAGAATGGCCTCTTTACCTAGTTAAAAAAAAAATCAATGTGAGAGGGAAAGACCCTCAGGGTTTCTGGCCAAAACAGAAATGATTGCTATTTACATTCACTCTGAGCCAATCAGTGACCAAACAGTGACCAAGTGGGGCTTGGCCTGGGACCTATTATTGACCAGTCAATGAGAGTCAAAGTGATTTGGCAGCGGAGCCAAGATGGCGGAGTAGAAAGACGCACATACACATAGCTCTGAACCCACAACCCATAGAATGGCTACAGGGAAGTAACTCACGGCGAATTCCGCACCCAGAGGCCCCGGAACATTGGAGCGAGGGAGATTTCTGTTCCAGAGAGACCTGCAAACCTCTCGCGGGGGGTCCTTCGCGCTGCGGACTGGGCGCTGAGTGCAGCCCTGCCGCGGCCGCGGCACCGAGAGGAAAAGATCCGAGCAGGCTTCACAGACAGGATCTCCAGCGGCCACGCGGGTCCCTCCACCCACAGAGGGATCTGCAAACCTCTCGCAAAAGGTCCGTCGCGCTGCAGACACAAAGCCCAGCCCAGACCCGCTGCGGCCACGGCTGCGGCACCGAGAGAAACAGATCCGAGCAGGCTTCAGGGACGGGTTCTCCAGCGGCCGCACAAGTCCCTCCACCCACAGGTGACAGGGGTGGGTGAGAGAGTCTCTTTGGCGGGTCGAGAGGGGAGTGGGGTGCCCCCATAACTCAGGCCCCCCCCCCGGGAGGTAGAAGCTGAGAGGCGACTGCAGACAGGGGCTCCCCAAGCGGGCGGGAGCCTGAATCCATTGCGGAAGGTCTGCGCATAAACCCCCTGAGGGAACTGAGCCTGAGAGGTGGCCCTGCCCCGATCTCAGCACCAGATCATAATCTCATACTGAATAGCAGCCCTGCCCCCGCCAAAAGCCCTGAGGCTGGAAGCAGCATTTGAATCTCAGACCACAAACACGGGCTGGGAGGATCAGGAGGTGAGGTGGGTGTGAGGAAAATATTCAGAGGTCAAGTCACTGGCTGGGAAAATGCCCAGAAAAGGGAAAAGAAATAAGACTATAGAAGGTTACTTTCTTGGCGAACAGGCATTTCCTCCCTTCCTTTCTGATGAGGAAGAACAATGCTTACCATCAGGCAAAGACACAGAAATCAAGGCTTCTGTGTCCCAGCCCACCCAATGGGCTCAGGCCATGGAAGAGCTCAAAAAGAATTTTGAAAATCAAGTTAGAGAGGTGGAGGAAAAGCTGGGAAGAGAAATGAGAGACATGAAGTCAAAGCATGAACAGCAGATCAGCTCCCTGCTAAGGGAGACCCAAAAAAATGTTGAAGAAATTAACACCTTAAAAACTAGCCTAACTCAATTGGCAAAAGAGGTTCAAAAAGCCAATGAGGAGAAGAATGCTTTCAAAAGCAGAATTAGCCAAATGGAAAAGGAGATTGAAAAGCTCACTGAAGAAAATAGTTCTTTCAAAATTAGAATGGCACAGATGGAGGCTAATGACTTTATGCAAAACCAAGAAATCACAGAACAAAGAGAGAAGAATGGAAAAATGGAAGATAATGTGAAATATCTCATTGGAAAAACAACAGACCTGGAAAATAGATCCAGGAGAGACAATTTAAAAATTATGGGACTACCTGAAAGCCATGATCAAAAGAAGAGCCTAGACATCATCCTTCATGAAATTATCAAGGAAAACTGCCCTGAGATTCTAGAACCAGAGGGCAAAATAAATATTCAAGGAATCCACAGAACACCGCCTGAAAGAGATCCAAAAAGAGAAACTCCTAGGAACATTGTGGCCAAATTCCAGAGTTCCCAGGTCAAGGAGAAAATACTGCAGGCAGCTAGAAAGAAACAATTCAAGTATTGTGGAAATACAATCAGGATAACACAAGATCTAGCAGCCTCTACATTAAGGGATCGAAGGGCATGGAACAGTATATTCCAGAAGTCAAAGGAACTAGGACTAAAACCAAGAATCACCTACCCAGCAAAACTGACTATAATACTTCAGGGGAAAAAATGGTCTTTCAATGAAATAGAGGATTTTCAAGTATTCTTGATGAAAAGACCAGAGCTGAAAAGAAAATTTGACTTTCAAACACAAGAATGAAGAGAACCATGAAAAGGTGAACAGCAAAGAGAAGTCATAAGGGACTTACTAAAGCTGAACTGTTTACATTCCTACATGGAAAGACAATATTTGTAACTCTTGAAACATTTCAGTATCTGGGTACTGGGTGGGATTACACATGCACACACGCTCACATACATAGAGACAGAGTGCACAGAGTGAATTGAATAGGATGGGATCATATCTTTAAAACAAAATGAAATCAAGCAGTGAGAGAGAAATATATTGGGAAGAGAAAGGGAGAAATTGAATGGGGCAAATTATCTCTCATAAAAGAGGCAATCAAAAGACTCATTAGTGGAGGGATAAAGAGGGGAGGTGAGAGAAAAACATGAAGTCTACTCTCATCACATTCCACTAAAGAAAAGAATAAAGTGCACACTCATTTTGGTAGGAAAACCTATCTCACAATACAGGAAAGTGGGGGATAAGGGGACAAGCAGGGTGGGGGGGATGATAGAAGGCAGGGCATGAGGAGGAGAGTGCAATTCGAGGTCGACACTCATGGGGAGGGATAGGATCAAAAGAGAATAGAAGTAATGGGGGACAGGATAGGATGGAGGGAAATATAGTTAGTCCTATACAACACAACTATTATGGAAGTCATTTGCAAAACTACACAGATATGGCCTATATTGAATTGCTTGCCTTCCAAAGGGAAGGGGTGGGGAGGGAGGGAGGAAGAGAAGTTGGAACTCAAAGTGTTAGGATCAACTGTCGAGTAATGTTCTTGCCACTAGGAAATAAGAAAAACAGGTAAAGGGGTATAGAAAGCTATCTGGCCCTACAGGACAAAAGAGAAGATGGAGACAAGGGCAGAGAGTAATGATAGAAGAGAGAGCAGATTGGTCATAGGGGCAATTAGAATGCTTGGTGTTTGGGGGGGGAGGGGATAAAAGGGGAGAAAATTTGTAACCCAAAATTTTGTGAAAATGAATGTTAAAAGTTAAATAAATAAATTTAATAAAAAAAAAAATCAAAGTGATTTGGCTTTAAGATGCCATCCTTAGGGGGAGAAAACATTTCAGGGATCAAAATTTATATTCCTTTGGGCAGAGTACCCGAAGCTAAGGGTATGATACCCTATGTAGGCAGAGGGCAGGGAAAGGAGAAGAGAGGAGAGGACAGGAGAGGAGAAGAAAAAGAAACAGCTGTATTGCCCTATTGGCCAGTTCCAATTTGGTCCTCAGTGGAATAACTCCTCTTTTCTACTCACTGAGGTCATCAGAAACAAGAAAAGAAGGCTGATCACGAAGAAGCTGGTGAAAGTCAAGCCCAAGGGGTTCTGGGCTGGAGGCCTGGAGGAGACAACAACAGAAAGGGGTCCTCTGAACTGCAAGTGTGGGAAAAGAAGCAGTAACAGAGAACTCCAATACCTTGAATCCCATTTCTACCCTTTCCAGAAGTGCCCACATGGAGCTCATGGTTCAGGAAGTCTTTGGCTCAAGATGAGGTTCAATTTTTGAGACTGTTGTGGCCTGGAGCTGTTGCCCAGAATCACTGCCAAGTTTCTGACCTCTGCTTCCAGGTAATTTTGGGAAAGTGAAGCACTAGCAGCTGTGAGGATTAGGAAAGTTCTCAAAAAAAGAGGGGACATTTGAGGTGAAGTCTGGAGGAAATCAGGAATTCTGGGATGCAGAGGCCTCTGCAAAGCTTAGGAGATGAGAAATAGAATATCACTTGTGAGGAGCAGCAGTAAGGCCTGTTTGGCCAGCCTGGAGGGCCTCAAACAGGGGGGTAACGAATAATAAGCCTGAGAAGGCAGAATGAAGCCAAGTTAGTAAAGGGCTTTAAATGCCATAAGAGCAGTTTGTATTTGATCTTAATGGTAATAAGGAGCCACTGGAACTTAATGAGTGGGGAACTGACATAATCAAACTTTCTGAAATATTTTGGCAGATATTTTACATGGAGGATAGATTGAAGAGGCCCAAATTGGAGTCAGGGAGAGTAATCAAGAGGCCACTGTAATCCTCCTGGTAAGAGATAATGAGGTCTAAATTAGGGTGGTAGCCACATGAGTGGAGCAAAGAAGATGGACGTGAGACACATTTCAGACAAAGAATTGACAAGATATGACAAATTATTAGATAGGGGGAGTGAATCAAGGATAACTCTGCAATAGCTAACCTGTATGATTAAAAAGATAGTGATGCTCTCAAGTGCAATAGAAAGAGCTTGGAATGAGAGAGACTTTCAGGAAGAAAATATGAATTTTGCTTTGGACATGTTGAGTTTGAAATGCCTATAGGTTATCCACTTCAACTTCAATTGTCCATTAGGTAGGGGATCAACTCTGGCTTGCCATTTGATTTGGTATGGTCTGTGAGCTAAGCTCACGGACAATAAAAAACAAACAAACAAAACAATCAAACAAACAAAAAACCAGGAGTAGGTTATAGTTTGTCAATCCCTGAACTAGGCAATTGATGATGTGGAACTGGATTTCAGGAGAGAGACTATAGATGAATCTGAGAGTCATTTGCATAGTGATGATGATTAAAGCCATGAGAGCTAATGAGGTTACTGAGAGACGGCATATAGAGAGAAGTTCCAGATCTCTGGGTTATATCCAAAGTTAGTTATTGTTGTTATTTTTCAGTCATGTCTGACTCTTCCTGACCCCATTTGGGGTTTTCTTGGCAAAGATAGTAGAGTGGTTTGCCATTTCCATCTCCAGCTTATTTTACAGATGAGGTAAACAGGGTTAGAAGACTTGCCCAGGGTCACACAGTGAGTGTCTGAGTTTATATTTGAATGCAGGAAGATGACTCTTCCTGACTTTAAGCCTGGTGTTCTAGGTACTGTGACACCCACTGCAGACACCCAAAGTTAGAAGGAAAGCTTAAAGATGATGATTTAACAAATGAGACTGAGAAAGAGGGTTCAGACATGTAGAAGAAGCATCAAAAGAGAAATTTAACAACAATAAAACAGAGAGATGTAAGTGTCCTGGAGGAGAGGGTGGTCAAAATGTTAAATGCTGCAACAGGTAAAACAGGATGAGGAATGAGAAAAGGCAATTAGATTCGGCATTTAAGAGATCACACTGGTAGTTCTGGAGAGAGCATTTTTAGTTGAATGATGTCAGAAGTTAGATTGGGAAGAATTGAGAGAGGAAGTAGAAGCAGTGACCATAGATGCTTTTTTTTGCCTAGGAATTTGTCTATAAAAGGGAGGAGGGAAAGCTCAAGGGAATGATAGGGGCAAATGAGAGATTTGCAAGGACTAGGGACACCTGGGCTTGTTTCTAGGAAGCTGAGAAGAAGCCAATAGACAGAAAGAGAAAGAAGATTAGAAAGAGAAAGGAAGAAAGATTATGGGGACAATCCTCTAGTGGAAAAGAGAGGGGATGGATTTAATTATACAAGTTGAAAAGCTGGGCTTGGTGAGAGGAAGAGAAACCTTTTCATCAGAATCTGGAATAAAGGAGAGTCTGAGGGATGATGTCAAGGGATTGTGAGGTATGAAAAAGGAGAAAAGACAGAGCTCATAGTAAATGGCCTCTATTTTCTCAGTAAAACATGAGTTGATGTCTGCTTTTGAAAGGTTTTTGGTAAGGGATGATTTGAGAAGCTTGAGAAAAAAGAAAGCTTCAAACAGTTGCTTGGGGAGCATAACAGAGAATCAAAGAACTAGGTGGTGCAATGCATAGAGTAATTTTCTAGTGTCAGGAAAACCTGAGTTCAAATCCATCCTCAAACATTTACTAGCTTTCTGACCACATTTGACCACAGGAAAGTCTGTTGAGCTCTGTTTGCTTCAGTTTCCTCAATCAAAAATTTTAAAATTTTTTAAATTAATTTTATTTATTTTCAGTGTTCTACAATCACTACCATAAAACTTGGATTTTTTTGCCCCCTCCCTCTCCCCTACCTCACTCTTCCCTCCCTGAGATGGCATACAATTTTATATAGGTTCTACACATACATTCCTATCAAATACATTTTCACTGTAGTCATACTGCATAGAAGAATTAAAATGAATGGGAGAAATCATATAACAAACCAAAATGTAATACATACAAAAAAATGGTCTGCTACATTCTGTGATTGAATTCCATAGTTCTTTCTCTGGATGTGGAAGGCATTTTGTCTTAAAAGACCGTTGGAAATTTAAGTTCTTGCATTGCAATGAAGTTTCAATTCTACCAAAAAAAACTCTCGCACACTGTGGTCATTACTGTGCACAGAGTTCTCCTGGTGCTGCTCCTTTTGCTCAGCATCAGATCATGTAAGTCTTTCCAGGCCTCTCTGAAGTCCTCCTGTCCATCATTTCTTATAGTGCAATAGTATCCCATTACATTCATATACCATAATTTATTCAACCATTCCCCAATTGATGGGCATCCCCTTGATTTCCAGTTTTTGGACACCACAAAGAGTGCTGCTATAAATATTTTTGTACATGTGGGACCCTTTCCCATTTTTATCTCTTGGGGATACAGTCCTAGAAGTGGTATTTCTGGGTCAAAGGGTATGCATATTTTTGTAGCCCTTTGGGCATAGTTCCAAATTGCTCTCCAGAACGGGTAGATCAGCTCACAGCTCCACCAACAATAAATTAGTGTTCCAACTCCCCACATCTTCTTCAACATTTATCATCTTTCTGTTCTGTCATGTTTGCCTCCTCAGTCAAGATTAAGGACACTAACAACAGCTACTTCCCAAAACTGTTGTGAGGATCAAATGAGATAATATTTGTAAAGCACTTAGCATGCGGTCTGGCATATAGCTATAATCATCATCATCCTCATCCTCCCCATCATCAATCAAGAAAGAGTAAAAGGACCTCCATGTTGCAGTGAGGGCCCAGGTGAGATAAAATAAAATAAATTTGCAGAGGCCTAAGTCAGTGTGGTCGCATTACTTCCTCCAGTTCCATTCAATGGCATGTGAGTGGGAAATGGAGGAGAAAGATGATTGATGTAATCCAGTGCTGGGGCTTGACTAGGAGTTAGTAACAATAGGACAAGGAGGTGAGGGACGAGGTTAGTAGAGGAAGATGGAACATTGAACTAGTTAAGGATAGGTCAAGACTGACTGCAAGGTTAGAACTAGTTCCCTTTAGTAACCAAGCCAACCCCTTCTCACCTGAATTTCGCCTTTCTGACTCTGGCTCATAGTCCTGAATCCACTCTTATGGGCTGACCTACCTGGAGCTAACTTCCTGAGAAAGAGCAGAAAGAGGGAGAGACAGTGAGCTAGATGCTCTGGAACAGTTTGCTCTTGCTCAGAACTGGATAAGTGGTCCTAAATCTGGCCTCTTAAGAAAAGTACTCTCCCAGTATGTCCAACCAGTCATTTTAGACAGTGAGTTCCTTGAAGATAGGTAGTGTGCTCATCATTACTAATAGCAACCATTCTCATTTCTATATTATTTTAAGGTTGACAAAGAGCTTTCTTTACAATAACCCTATGAGTCTGGCTTTTATAAATGAGTCAACTGAATTGAAGAGAGGCTGAGGGTCTTGGCTATCCAAGGTGACCCAGTTAGTAAGCATTACAGTTGGGAGATTCAGTGCTCTCTCCATCCCACTATGAAGATTGTATCTATACTTCTCTTTCCACTCCCTCAGTAAAAATCCTACCCACCCTTCAAAGCCCGGCTCTTGCTCCTTCTCTACACACTTTGACCCCTTCTGATCTTTCCCTCCCTTGATGTCCATTGTACTGAAATTTTGTCATATGCTTATCACTTGATCATGGGATTGCTCTCTAATATTTCATGTGTGTCAGCTGCCTTTTCCAACTAGATTGGAAACTTCTTGAGGGCAAGACCAAGGTTTATTACATTTTGTTTCCCCAACAGTGTTCAATTCAGTGTTCAACACATAGCTGATGCTAAATAGATTCCTTAACCTTTTGTATCATTGACTATTAGATTATGAGTCACTCAAAGGCAGGGTCTTTATCTTCTCTGTGCTAGGAATCCCAGGGTACCAAACAACAACAATGGTAATAATGATGGATAAAGAAGGGCTAACATTTAGAGTATAAACATTTATAGAATCTAAACTGAAGAGTAGGGATTATTTTGTTTTTTGCACTTGTAACCCAAGTACCTAACACATAGTTTATGTCAAACAAATGTGTGTTGCTAGACTGATTTAAGGTTTGCAAAATGCTTTGCATACATTATCTCACTTGATCTTCATGGCCATGTGAAGTAGGTGCTATTGTTATACTCATTCAACATGTAAGGAATCTGAGAGAGATGAAGTGACTTGTTTCAAGTCATACAGTTAGGAACTGAGGCAAACAGGTTCACAACCAGTGAGCGTCTGAAGGCAGATTTGAACACATGAAGATGAGCATTCCTGATTCTAGGAGTATTGCCTCAGACACACTGAGACCTGGGAAAGATCTTAATTTAGAAAGACCAAGGCCACTCAGTACATACTGGGCCATTACCAGTCATATGGACCTTTGACTTTCCACTTAACTTCAATGACTCTGGAGGAGAAAGTGAAGCTGAAGACTTTGTGTAACTCTGCCGTACTTAAATCTAATTCACATACAAGTCAAGACATTACCCTCATGACATCATTGGTCTTCTGTGAGATGGAAGGTGCGAGATAGGATTTGAATTCAATTGAATTGATGCCAAATCAATCCTCTATCCACCATGTTACTTAGCTGACCCATCACTGAAAAGATACAAAAGCAGTGAAATAAAACTGATGATGAAGTTCTGCCCCATAGGCAATCCTGTTTCGTTGCAGTACTCGCTATTGAAATTCCACTACTATTTTTTTAAAATAAAAACTCCCAAAAGTCAATGACAAATCCCTATTACATATCTCCTGTCCCCATTGCTCCCATCCATATTTAATTTTCAAGGACCTCAAGTTCCATTAAGTATGCAGGCTGATTAAATATTAGCAAGGCCAAGAAGAATAAATAGTGACCCCAGGTTATAACCAAGGGAAGGCACCTTTCCCTTTGGAGACAACAAACAGCACAGAAAAATGCATACCACCACGATGTTTCCTCCCAAGACCATGTCAAAATTTAGATAAATAAAATATCAAGGATTAAATGAGGCCAGATCAGCAGTTTGGGCCTCTTGTCTAAACAGAGAATGTGCTGTCTGACTCCTACTTGGACCAGCTTCCAACTTTACAATTCACAGCTGCAGCCAAGCAGAGCACATCCAATAATGCTATTTGTTTTCCACTAAAAAAAAAAAAAAAAGGTGGGGGAATATATAAATGGATCGTAGGAGAAGGGGGCCATTAGCCGACAGTTAGTCTGACCATAGCTAGACACGCAGATGGTTTGCGGGAATTCAGCCAGCTCTGCCTTTCTATAAATGATCTCCTATCTCCTTTCTTTGCCCTGGCACTCAGCTTGATTAAGAGGTCAGATGGAGGCTGCCACAGCACGAGTTCAAGTGCATACATGATATACAGCCAACCTGTCTGTCTCACGGAAATGGCTCTTTAAAGGGCTTGGAAGACAAATCAATTTATAAACCAGCATTCTTGGCCCTGCTGGCGTCTATTCCTAAAAGTTTTAAGGTTAATTCCCTGAATTCTCCATCTTTCTTCCCCTGAATGCCTCATCTCCTCCTTCACCTTTGGCTCCACCCCAACTTCTTTCTCTTTTGATGCAGTAACAAATGTTTTAATAACGGACCAAAAAATTTTCAGGCACAGTGCTGGAATATGAACAGGGCTGGATAAGGGATAAGAGAAAAGGTTTTGAAAAAACGAGTTATTTCCATTAAATTCAATTAGCATGTACTGAATCTTTTGTTTGGGACTCCATGATAGCCACTTTGAGAAACACAAGAAAAGGAGAAGACAAAATACCTAACCTCAAGAAACTTACTATCTAAATTATATCATAGTAGTGTTTATGTTGGATGGGAACTTTGAAATGGTCAGGAAAATCTTCAAGAGGGGCTTAGACCTCAGTTGAGTTGATAAATATGGATAGGATTTGTTTAGATGGAGGGAATCTGTCAAGAACTAGTTGTGTGATGTCAGACAAGAAATCTGACCTCTAGGTGTGCCTAAGAATATGCTTAGCTTTATTTGATTAAAGAAAGGGAAGAAGATAACTTTCTGGTTTAAAGGATACAACACAAAAGGGAGTCCTAAGATGGGAATGAGTATAGCATCCAGTAGGGAGAAGATGAGTGTGGAAACTCTCTGATTAGGCCAGAATTGAGATTCTGTGTCCATTTATTTTGCAGATACTTTTGAGGCAGTTTGGTACAGAGGGAAGAGTCCTGAATGTGAAATCAGAGGACCTGGATTTAGATCCTGGGACCTTTAGATTTAGATTGTGGGACTTTAAGCAAGTATTACTCTACCTGTCTTGATCTCAGTTTTCTCACGTGTAAAACAGGGGACTTGACCTACAAGATGGTCAAGGTTCCTTCTAGATCTGAGTCTATTATGCTATGCATTCAATCCTATTAGATATGGAAAGAAATGTTTCATTTTCCACAATATTATTGTTTCCTTAGCCAGTGCTATAATAGGCTACATGGACTCAGAAAATGTCAGAGCTGAAAGGGACCTTAAGGGATCATGTATCTGAATCTGAGTTTCTATCTTCATGTGTCCAAATGATAAGACTACTAATAACTAATGAAATGAAACCTTCCTTCCTTCCTTCCTTCCTTCCTTTCTTCCTTCCTTCCTTCCTTCCTTCCCTCCTTCCTTCCTTCCTTCCTTCCCTTCCTTTTCTTTCTTTCCTTTTTTCCTTCCCTCTCTATCCCATTCCCTATTTCTATCCCTGTGTTTCTCCCATTCTCTTCCCCTCATTGCTTTCTGTAAGTTTTTTGTGTGTACCTATCATATGCAAGGTTGCAATTCTAAAAAAAAAAAAATGACTGTTTTCTGTGGACCTGTATAGATAAATATAGAGAAGCTTATCACCCATAGAATGAACATTTGGTGATGAATCCTTTGGCCATGACAATCCATGAAAAAGAGAAAATTACCAAATGGTCCTCAGTCCTGGGCAACCCCTTTCAATTTCTACAGTGATCATAGATAGCAGAGAGGAGGAAAAGGGAGTAAAATGACCTAAGAATCACATAAACATTAATTTGATTCTTGGTATACTAAATGTGAAATCCTTGTCCAGTGACCAATAAATAAACAAACTTCAACAGGAACTAGATTACATTAGTTGTTGCTATAAATGAAACCAGATACTAAATGGAAAAATGGCTCATGGATTCTCCTTACAGAGGCAAATAAAAAATTGGTGAAATAGGATTTGTCATGTGTACAAAAGATGAGACAAATCATTTCTTAAGTATTGGCCAAAAGACTATAATGAAATTCCCTTCAGCTTAAGCACAGATGTGTTGCAGCAGAAGAAATGGTAAAAATATTTGATAACATGGTCAATAAGATTTTTAAAAATTAAACATAAACTTTGCCACTCTGTGACTTTAATGCAAAGGTGAGCAAAGGAGAGATGATGAAAAATACATTTTAAAACATGGTTCAGGAATAGGAAATAAAGGAAGTAAAAGACTTGTAGATTAGACAGAAAAATTCATGCCTATATATAATGGATACTATTTTCACTCAAGGAATTCAGATATCCTGGATATGATGATCACCAAATAGCATCACAAAAAAATAAATATATCCTAGTATATAGTAACTATGTAAGAATAATTCTGAATTGGTTGTTTTTGTACAGTAAGACCACTAAATTATTAGAGCAAAGATCAAAATGATAAAACCAGAAGAATATAAATGAGAAGATATAGCATGTAATAGAATCAGCTCCAACCTGACATATTTAAACAAGCTATTCATGCTCAAAAAATTGATAATGGATAAAAGAACAGACCCTGATACAGACTATGATCTTTTCCTAAGGAAGTTTAACTGACATAAATCAGTCATCACAATGAGAAGACCAAAAGAGAACAAACCTTCTTGGCCAGCAAATACTTTGTCTCTTAGCCAAAGAGATATGGCAGCCAGAGGCAAAACTGGTTTAGAGAATTAATTTTAGAGAGGAGGAGGATGGAAAATTAAATAATATTATCACATAAAACAGTGGGAAGCTCTGGAAGAAAATAAAGTTTAAAGGAATCATGACTAAACCCAGTTAAGATGTATCATCCCTGGAAGGCAAAAAATAGACAGAAAAGAGAACAGAAAAGATCCATCATGATTTCAATAATAAATTATTTTCTCTATCAATGATAGTGAAGTCAGTTCATTTGAACTCTAGGCTCAACAACCCCAACATCCACATGGAATGTGGAAGTGGAAGTGACATTAAGGACAACAAAGAAGGGAGAGCAATCAGACTAAGGCAAATATGCAAGAGGATATTTGTGCCTGAGGTGACACAATTTTGAGACTCCTGAGAGATCATTTCTCAAGACATCTGTAAGAAGAGAGGATACCAAACACTTGTGAGGGGGGAGGGGAAGAAACATAATGACTGAAAAAGGCAACAAGACATGATCACATAAGATAATATTTGTAAAGTGCTTAGCATAGTCTTGGTATACAGTAGGTGGTTAATAAATGTTAGTTCTCTTCTGCCCAACTCTATTTTTCTCCTTTGCAGGACTTGGAAGTAGATCAGTGATTTCAGTTGGATTGGGAAATCTCATTGGTATATATATATATATATATATATATATATATATATATATATATATACACATATATATAGTACCTCTATGAATGCAGGTCAGCACCTTTTCTGTAATGTGTAGTCTCTGAACCTTGTCTAGGTTACTGAGAAATTAAGATGACTTGGCCAAGGTCACAGAGCTAGAATATATCAGAGGCAAGGTTTGAACTCCTGTCTTTGTTGTTCTATGAACACTTTTCTTTTGTTTTCTGTGAGCATCTCTCTTTTCAATACAGCTTAGTTTAATAATCTCTACAAAATCCTTAAGAAAGCTATTTATTCTAGGTATTAAGTGCACCCTTGATAGCAGGAGAAAAAGCCTGCATTCATAGTTACAAATTTTCACAATCATTTAATTCAATGAAAGGTATTGAAAACACAAGAGACAACACTGCTTATTGTTTGTTGACTATTCAAAAGTATTTGCATCAGTGGAGCAAAAAGTCACCTGAAACAATCTCTTGGAATAAGCTATCTCCCATGAAATGTTAAAACCAGGCAAGATTCCTTGAAAGATATATTCACACAAATCATTTTGCTCAATGACCCTCTGATGGTAACTATCAAGTGAGTCATATAGCAGTGACACATGCTCACTGAAGATATTTATCACTATCAATTAGGATGCCCAGAAAAGAATCTAAGTTGAATATAGCTTCTTCATTGAAGTGTTCTGTTTGTAGGTACTATTGTGCTGAGTGCATTAAATCCCAGAACATTGGAGAACCTCCTTTATATAACATGTATTAATGTTCAAAAATTTGACCTAACTATCCACACTGAAAAAGATGAATGGATGAAAAATAAGTGTTATTCAAACTATGCTATGCAGTTGGGTAGACAGTTCAGAGATCTATCAGAATGTGTGTGTATGTATGTGTATATGTATGTTCATGTGTGTATATATGGGGGTATGCATGTGTGTATGTATATG
Source organism: Notamacropus eugenii (assembly GCF_028372415.1). Taxonomy (NCBI): domain Eukaryota; kingdom Metazoa; phylum Chordata; class Mammalia; order Diprotodontia; family Macropodidae; genus Notamacropus; species Notamacropus eugenii. The sequence goes on from NC_092875.1 coordinate 328,511,915, forward strand.
CATATATGTATGCATATACATATATGTATATATAGTTGTATATGTGAATATGCATGTGTGTATGTGTACAGTATATGCATATATATATTTACATGGGAAGAACCAGTTACATATATTTGTATGTATAATCTGGTCCCAAAATTGAATAGGAGTAGGAGAGCAGATTAAATTGCTTTTAATGTTTCCAAACTACTCCTTAAAACAAATGTTTAGTTATAAAATATCAGTATTCTTCCACTTGTGTGTCTGCAAATCATAGAATACTACTCTCTCTGAAGAATTAAAGTTGTATGTCATGCAAAAGGCTGAGGAGAAACACATAGTAGGCCTGAGTAGGCTGCAGTTTTTTACAAATGGAGATTCACCCCCAAAGAATGGCATAAAGAGTAATCTTCAGAAAGCTATGACTGGAAAAATAATGGAATGGTCAGGTAGAGAACATAGACTAATAGAGAGTCTATATTCCTCATTGGTTTTCATGTAATATGGAAGGCCCTCAGAACATTGAATAGACCACCTTTGAAGGATTTCTAGGACATGGCAGGTCAGTTATACAAGTTAAAAAGTTATGAAAGAAGTACAGTCTTCCCCATTATAGGGAAATCACAATTCCATCCATATGAATACTCCTTGTATGACAAGTCCAGTGCTAGATTGATTGGATAATACAAAGATGAATAAAACACAGCCTCAAGTAGTTTATAGTTTAGGAAGAGAGAGACAGTATACCCAAGTATATAATAAATAATAAAAGGGTAGATCATAATAAGTGCTGTAAGAATGAGTTCAGATCAAGTGAGAAAGGAATTAGAATGGGGAAATATCACTTTTGGATGGGATGATCAGGGAAGTGTTTCTTTGTGGAAGAGGAAACATGAAACCTACCAGAGATGCTACCATTTAAGATCAAGGGTTATCATCTAATATCTTGGTGCTACTGTTGTTGAAACTGTACCTTTCTGGGTGATTTTCTAAAAGCATCTAACTTTCTAAAGCATTTGCACAGACATTTTCACATTTGATCCTCACTACAATCCTGCGAAATAGGTTGAGCTGATAAGAAATTGAGGCCTACAAGGGTCAAAAGACTTGACTCAGTCAAACCATGAATTAGGGGCAGACTAGGACTTATCTCTGCTGATTCCCAAAGGAATGAAAAGATCATGGTAACAAATAAAGCAGATGAATGTTAAAACCTAGAGGAATTATAGCTAAGGCATCAGCAATGCAATCAGTGGATCCCAAGATGGGAGGAGCTATTTTTGAATCTTCAAAAGATATCAGATGCCGTACTGGTTTATTTATTCCCTTCTTTCCTTCTAAATCAATGGACACAAATCATTACAGAGAAATACCAGAGGTACCCATTTCCTCAGGATAAACAATAGGAGTATCAGTAGATCAATACAACTGGAAGGCCACCCACTGATGCAGCAGATTAAACATGGACCACTAATAATCTATTATCAAGGTGGCCCGTGCTTAACTGTGGTTTGCAGATGAACAAAGGCTGTAATTATTTTACAACACAGTTGAGGTGCTTAAGGTTGCCTTCAGTTATTACTTGACTAATAAATACTTTAATTACACTTAATAAATAATGTAGGCCAGGCTCACTGATGTTGTAATTCTTTAAATCAATTATTAACTGCGTGCAAAAGACTATACTGCAAATGGAACTAAAAGAAATTTCTGCTTTTAATCTAAAGTGATTATTCACAATCTGGAGTAAAGTCCTCATTTGCATATTATTAGGGAAATAAACTTTGACCTCTTTGGCAACAATAAAGATAGATCTCAAAACTACCTTGCATTAATGTTTGCCCTGAGCCTTCCAATACTAAAATGATGATAAACAATATGTAATAAACTCTTTGTTTATAGCCCTATAACAGCTGGTTTTTGATACCCCAAATATACTACAATGATAAAGTGTCCAGTAAATGGATTATAGTGCATTGTTAAAGGTGGTACCTGCAGATGGTTGGCTGATAGGAAACAGTAAACGTGCAAACTGCCTGTTTCGCTTGAGACTGGAGTCATAAAATAATCTCAATAAGATATGAAAAAAATACCTCCGCTTAGAAATCTGTGATATACCCTGTAATTTAAATGCAATGGATTTCTTTTTGGGGAGGTTGGGGAAGGAGGAGAGGAAATTATTTAGGAAGACAATTGAATTTTCAGCCAAAGGACTGGATTTAAATCCTTCCTGTTAGAGGACTTACAGCTAGAAGGGAGTTTAGAAGTCTCTTTATCCAGTTTCGCTATTTCAGAGGTGAGGTAACTGAGGCCATAGAAGTGAAGTGATTTGTCCAAAGTCACACATGTAGTAAAGTCAGAAGGTAAGCATTGAAGTTAGAAGGTTTGAACTCAGTCCTTCTGATTTCTAGTTTAGTTTATTTACCTTATCTCCAAGTTGCCTTCTTCTTGAAAAAGCTGAATTTTTCCTGAACCCATTATCAGAAGGTTCAGTCTCTGGTCCCAGAAAAAATGGAAAAGTAAGGGCTCTGTCAAAACCCAAACAGAAGGAGGAGGAGGAGGAGGAGTAAGAGAAGGAGAAAGAAGAAGAAAATGACTTCTAAAGTACAATATACAACTGAGATTCATGATTCATCTCTATCTATAGTTAATAATGTTCTATTTCTTTTTCTCTCTCTTTACTGAGTAAAATTGTCCCATTCCCTGTAGTCCTGAAGAGTGAGCAAGACAAGGTGTGGCTGATAGACATATCACTTCAGTTTCCTAATTTATGGGATGTTAGGAAAAAAATTATCGATCCAATAAATAGAGATTCCTATCCAATGAGAAATGCTTATAGGTTGGCTACATCTGTCTGACATGGAACATAGATGAAGGTGGTGAAAATTGCTACGATGATCTTCCCAAGTATCTGCTGATGTCCATCTTAAGACCACCATCTTTGCCATGATCTTTCTGTCCTGCCGCTGCACTAATAGACTGTACTAAGCAATTTAGTGCTCAATGATGTACAATGTTAGATGACCTGTAACTGTAAAGTTATATAACTGATATTTTTGCAAACAAATCAGAGCTTCTATAACCAAATAAGTATTGTCCCTTCAAAGCATTTTGGGAGGCTCTATGGGAAGGAAGCAAGGAAGCAAGGAAGGAAGGAAGGATTTTTAAAGTGCTTACTAGGTGCCAGGTACCACGCCAAGCACTTAATAAATATTATTTTATTTGACCTTCACAATAACCCTAGGAGGTAAATGTCATTTTGTCTCCCTTTTATACTTGTGAAAACTGAGGCTGAGAGAAGTTAAGTGACATGCCCAATATCACTCAGCTAGCAGTGTGAGGTTGGATTTGAACTCCACTTCTTGTATGAGGGAAAGGGCTGTATCCATTGTGCCACCTTCATTCATCCTAAGGATGATGTTAGTGCTCATATGATTTGTAACACCTCTTTGTAATTGCCTTCAGAACTTGCAACATAACTATCTGCTGAATATCCTCAATAGTGGCAAATAGTTCCATTTTGAGAATGTATTTGGGTTTTGGAGATAGCTAAGTCTGGTGAATAAAGTAAGTGAATAAGCTGTTTGGGAATCATAAAGGGGTACTGCTTGTTACAAAAAATATCAACACTTTTTTCCCATGTGCCTTCTAAACAGGTTCACAAGACAATTTCCAATGAAGGATTTTGAGGATTTTCAGTTCAGTATTGGACCGAATTCATGGGGAAACATTTGATGGAGGTCACATTTAATTGGATCTATGAGTTAGGATTCACTATTAAATAAATGAATAAACCATCAGATATCTTTATAATGTCTTACTTCTAATGTCTTGTAAAAACTTATGTATTATATTTTATATATGTTCTAGACCTTTGATATTTGACTGAAGCCATCAAAGGGCCTTGAGGCCACAGGTTCCCCACCCCTGTGTTAGCCCTTTTTCTCCAACTAGATTGCAGGTATTATGTTTTAATTCCTACAATGACTAATATAAATCTGTGTGCATAAAGATGGAATAGAAATGACCCTGAGTTTGGAGTCAGAGGGCCTAGATTTAGCTCCTGACTCTACCACTGACTTACATTTATGGCTTTGAGTAAACAACTTTGCTGCTCTGAATCTCATTTTCTTCATTTCTGCTTTTGCTCAATAGCAGCTTGGTACCATAGTGAATGGATTGCTGGCCTTAGAGTCAGGAAGACTTGAGCTGAAAGGCTATCTATCTAAGGCACATAACTATATGCTCCTGGATGACTCACCTAGCTTTTCTGTTCCTCAATTTCCTTTTTTTGCAAAATGAGAGGTTGGACTCAATGGTCTTTAAGGTCTCTTTCAACTTTAAATGTATGCTTCTGGGATCTGTGAAATGAAAGACCTGAGTGAAATGATCAACAAGATTTTTTTTTTTCCAATTATAAATCCTGTGATCTTGTGAATGAAAGGATTACTTGTTAGTTGGGGGCAAAAATGATCTAGATATGCTTAGGAAGATATAAATGGCATAAAGATACAGTTAGAGGAATGGAAGTATCCTTCGTTCTTAGCTGAGGTCATCTACCTTCTGGCACTTTGTCACAGTGATGCTTGGCATTAGGAAAGGACAGAATGTGAGAAATTATTCATTTGGACCTCTATTCCAATCAGTATTAATCAGTTTGATATTTTACATAAATTATATAGGGATAACTAGACAAGATAGGTTCTTATAGTAGGCCTCAAGCTTTAATGCAATGTTCAATACTTGTTTACCAGTTATGAATTTCACTTGTACAACCACAAGAATTCTGCAACCACAAGATATCTCCATTCTGTTTGGCTCAAACTCCATGTCCAAACCCAGCACAGGTGGGAAAGATTTGGAAAGTCCTCCAACTTATTTTGGTAACTCTGGACCACATGAGCAGATAACTATCTTATGACCATCTCATAACCACTTAGCAGGGATGTCCTGTGTGTCACCAAACCATGACTCCTCTGTTCATACATCATTTTTGGCACTCAAGAGCAAGGTCTACCAACCAATGAAATTCTATATCTTACTGTACCTCTTTTGCATATTTGGGTACCAAACCTTATAAAAACAAGGCCCTAGGGACCAGGGGCTTTTCAAATAATGAGGAAGATCTGAGATCCATTTCATTAGAAAGGGTCATGGACCTTTCAGTGAAGTGCTGATGGCTTAGTGTTCTGTCACACTGGCTTTTCTTGCACATTGGACAATTTTTGACCCCACAAGAGTCAGGCAGATAGAGATACTGACACATTTTAACCATGGCCATCTCATTTTGACACTGTCCTACTAGATGAAGTAGTCCATATTTGTATCCCAAAATCTCTACCATCATCCATGGGTCATGCTAATCATTAGGAATGATTAAACAGCCTCCATCCTAATTTAGGCCCTCCTCACATCTTATCTGGATTATTCCAATAGCCTCCTAATTGGTCTCCTTGCTTCTAGTTTCTTCTCTCTCTAATAGGTCCTCCACATAAATGCCAATGTAGTCTCGAGACACAGGTCTGACCTGTGATCCCTCTGCTTAAGAATCTTCAGTGGCTCCCTATTGATCCAAGGACAAACTATAAGGTTTGGCATTTAAAGTTTTTTTGATATGGCTCCAGCCTATCTTCCCAGACTTATTTTACATCATTCCCCTTCAGATGCCATGTATTCCATCCCACCTAGACTGCTTGTTGTTCCTCTAACTCAGTATTTTATCTCTCACTACCACACCTTTGTACAGGCTGTTCTATATTGTTCTGTATCTCACCTTTCCCTCAAAGTCCTTAACTTGCTTTAAGCCTGTACTCAGGCCCTACCTCTCATGGGAACCCTTTCCTGAACCAACAGTTGTCTGTGATTTTTCTTTTCCTTCCTTGAAGTAAGTTGCACTTACTTATTTGTGTATATATTGTATTCTCCCAATAGAATATAAGCTCATTGAGGGCAGGGAGTGTTTTTTTAATTTTATCTCTTTATTCTCTGCACCTACTTTAGCACAGTTCCTTGCACATATTAGATGCTTAGTAATTGCTTGTTAGATTGAATTAAATTGATCTGAACTGAAATGAATTGAAGGAACATCATCAGATCTAGTTCAGCCCACTCATTTCACCAAAAAGGAAGTTGAGGAATGTCTTTAATGGCCTTTTCCCCAAATGTCAGTTTAGGCAGCTAGGTAGTACAATGGAAAGAGACTGGACTTGAAGCCAGAAAGACTTGAGTTTAAATCTAACCTCAGATAGTCACTAGCTGTGTGAACTTGGGCAACTTATTTAATCTTTGCCTGTTTTAGTTTCCCTTATATGTAAAATGAGGATAATAACAGCAATGAACTCTCAAGTTTATTGTAAAGGTCAAATGAGATAATACTTTTAAAGTGCTTAGTGCAGTACCTGGCACATAGAAGGCACTAGATAAATATTTGCTATTATTATTAGATGTTCAGTATCTTCATGCTGCCTAGGGTCCTCAGCTAAACTCTCAGAGAACAAAATATCAAAACTTAGCTAGAGTATGGACCAAGTGCTTTGCCTGATGAAAACCAGCCAATCTGATAAACTTATCTATGCTAAGGTTATAATGATGCTAATTACTTAATGTAGTATCCCTCTAAAGCAGTCAATGGATCTTAAGAGGAACCTTCTGAAGGCAATGACTTGGCTAAAAATGACAAATGGGAGGGGAAAAGGAAGGGAATTTCAGGCATCTTTGCAGGCCAGATTAGGGGGGCAAGATAGGAGTTTGGGGGGGATAGCAATGCTGAATGTCATACACACCAAAGGGACAATATCATATCTACCCATGCAGAAGGCCAAGACCTTCTTCTGCTATTCTTTAAAGAGCACTGTGTTGAGTATAAAACTTACCTGACCACCAGCTGCAAAAAAATATTTCTTAGAATAACAAGCCGGTTTTTTTTTCACTGCTATTTACTGCTATTCTTTGTCTCATTTCTTACCCAGTCCTCACTTAAAATCCAATTCACTTGAAAGCTAAGGCATCACCTTCCTGATGTCATGGTCCTCTTCAAGAATGAAGGACAAACCACCACAACAAAGACTACTGTTACCTCCTTTCTCCTACTGAATAAATAGATAAAACAAATTGAGATGTCTTTTGATAGCTGGGTTGATGCTGTAGGTAGAACAGCACTGCTCTGTCTGTATCACAACAGCCAAATCATAGGGTAGGTGTTTTGTCTGAGTAGATATGCCATCATCGATATCTTTTGGGTCCTAACAAAAATTCTGATCGACAAAATAAAAAATTCTGCGATGCCAGCACCATGGACAGAAGCCCTAAAAATTTATCCTCCTTGACAACAACCCTAGAAGTCAGAAGAACCTGGGTTCTAGTCCCATGTTCACTCCTAACTAGCTGGGTAATAGGTCACACTTCCTCAGACTGTTCCTCAGTTTGCTCTTCTGTAAAACAGTCAAGCTGGACCAGATTGATAGCTCTTGACTTCTCCCCAGCTTTAAGTCTATGAAGCTGCTGAAAAGAATTGTTTCTCTGACTCATTTATCCAAATCAGCCAATTATTTGATGAATTTCCAGGTTATTTAACCCTGCTGGGCCTCAGTTTCTTCATTGTTAAAAAATGAGGGGTTGGAAATAGATGACCTGTCAGGTCCCTTGCAGCTCAAAATCTGTTAATCAAGTTGACCAATTGTTTTGGTATTGGGAAGATTCAGCCAGATTCTTTTCTGGTATATTGCTTTTATTATAGAAAGAAAATATAGGGTTGGGGAGGGAGGGAGTGAAGAATGGAAAGAACCCCAGACATGAAACTCTCTGCACACTTCTCCCACTGGTTCTGCTTTTGAATAGATGATGGCATGATTTTTGAATACAGCTATTAAGATGAACGAAAATGTGCAGAAAGCTGGCTGGCTGGTTTCATCCTGGTTAATAAAATACCCTAATTCATCATATTCTCTCACACTATTCAGGGCAAATTCCTTTCCACACTTCAAAGGCAGGCATAAGCAGCCTTGATGATGGGCTTTCATTCAGATGGCATTTTGCTATCTTCCATTTTTCTAAATACAGGCAGATGATCTTTTTATATATATTTTTTCCTTCCAATAAACCAGCTCCAGACACACAGCACTGAGCCCAGCAGTTGCAGAGCCAGGAAGACAATTCAAGCTGAGGACAACATGAGCCCCTGAGACACTCCATCATTCAGCAGAATTTTCCTCTCCCCCACTTCTGTGTCTGCACCTAAATCCTACCCTCCCAGAATACCAGAGCCCGATGGGACCTCAGGGATGACCTAGGCTGACTCTTTGATTTTACACATAAAGAAACAGAACCCAGAAAGGGAAAATGATTTGCCCAAAGTCAATAGCAGGGTCTAGCACCCATGTCTCTCTACCACATGCCCTTCCTACTCCATCACAAGGATACTCTATTTCAACAGTTCCTGCCTGCCACCATCCCCAGAAGCATCACATGATAGAACTCCAGGTGAATTGATAGTGGTTTTAAAGGACCCTTATTATATTGTCTGTTTGCTAGCTGACTACATAACGAGTTTATGACCAAGCTTAGCCATGAGGAAGAAGAATGCTACTCCCTCTTTATTTATTTATTTATTTTTCACAGAGGTGAGGGTGTAGAACATTGCATACACTGTCAGATAGGGAAGACAGGGTTAGAGCAGGCAGAGATCTTGGAGGATGTGAAATTTAACTCTCTAATTTTACAGATAAGGAAACTGAATCCTAGAGAGGAAAGTGACTTGCCCAGGGTCACACAGTTACTATGAGTTTGATTTGAAATCATGTCATCTTGACTCTATGTCCAATAACTTAACTACTACAGTATACCACATTGCTTCTTGAGATTATGCTGACTTTCAGTTACTTATATTGCATTGGTGTTCTGAACTGATTTTCTACTTTCTTTCTTTTTCTGTTCTTTGTCAACCATAATAATAGCTGGTAGTTATACAGTGCTTCAAGATCTGCAAAATAATTTATGCGTGATATTTTATCCTCATAATAACACTGTAAGGTAGTTATTATTATTAAATTATTATTAAAAAGATCATCTGACTGTATTTAGTTATTGCCATTTTACAGACGAGGAATGTGAGATAGGTTAAGTGACTTAGTCAGGGTCATGCAACCAGTGTCTGAGAGGGAAATTTAAACTCAGATCTACATGATTCCAAGGCCAGTGTTCTGTGTACTGTACCACCTAGCTGTTAAAAGGAATGCCTTGCCAAGTAGAAGGAGAGGGATATATTTGGAAATGAAAGGGACATTAAAAGAAAAAAAAGTCAGCAAAAATAAATATACTATAAAAAAGAACTGGATCATCACCTCTTCATTAATGTTCTCATTTGATCAACTCATAAATATCATTCCTTAGTTTCATATGAACAGTACCAAGATAATAAAGTTAAGCACAGAATTGACAAAAGACTGAAACCAGTGGCTGCCAAGTAGAATCTGTTGCTGGGGCTCTAAACTGGAGCCAACCAAACCCTATATGATAGCACTTTATCTGATACAGGGACTGTGTGTGTGTGTGTGTGTGTGTGTGTGTGTGTGTGTTTGTATTTTTAGTGGGTGCATGTGTATGTATACATTAAGACATATCTATTGTATATATGTGTGTAGATATATTGTATGTACACATACACATGCACACATACATATCCACTATACATATACATGTATTTTATACATGTTGTATATGTACACACACATATGCCTTATATTCATATGCATGTGTATATAATTATATATACATAGGTGTGTATATATGTGTGTATATAATTATATGTACATAAGAAAGTATATATATGCATATTATACACACATATACATGTGTTGAAGGACTAAATGATGATCAAAATTAATTTTATTGAATCTATTTAACATATTTAGAGAGATCCTATCTCTGACTCATGCTGATCTAGAAGGGCATCAAGGTTTCATTTTATTCAGCTGTGAAGCAGTAAGCCCTAGGCACTCATTGATCTGGTCTTCCTTAACAGATGCAGGATCACAAAACTAAAAATAGCTGTATGGATATGGGTCAATTCTTTCAGCAATTGAACAACTTGTTGGTTGTCAGACACAAAGAACTCCCAGTTAAATTGCTAGTATTTAAATATGGCTTCCTAGTGTTCTAAAAACTGTGATTCTTAACACACTTTACCCCATTTTCAACCACTGTCACTTGGAAATGGAAGTGAGATGCACTAATTTTCTATTTGATTGGTCAGCATGGTCAAAAATGCACCATAGTGCCTTGAACATTGAAGGGACTTAATAAATGCTTCTTGAATTGAATTGATTCAACCACCTGATGATAAGCCAGCCTCTCCCTATTTAACTAGGCTGGTCTTCCAACTATCAGTATGGTTTTTCCTGAGACTGGCTATATTTGAAGGATTTCCAGCTTGGTAGAACCTAAGCTTGACTTTGGTTGGCATAGCCTTTGAGAACCCAAGGTCATCTCTACAACACAGTGAGCCATCAGTCTCTTTACAGAAATATTAGAGCACCTTTTAAGGTAGTAGAGAAAACCACATGAGAACATCAGAGCTTTCCAAAAGTCCCTGATGATGATGAAGACTAGGAAGCAGAATCATAGAAAACCCTTGATTTTGACAAACCTAAGGTTTCCTGTGATTTTATCTGCTTCTATCCCTCTTCATTCTTGAAAAAAAGTGGAATTTTAGGAGGCTTCCCAGCTGACTCTTCTTTCCTCCCTCCATCCTTTATTGTTTTGATTTTATAGTATCAAAAAGGGCCTAGGTTAAAGGTCAACAGCAACAATGATCATTCTCCAGTATTGATAGAAACTACAGGCACTTTCCTAGTACAAAGGACCTCCTCTGATCTCTTCCTACTGCCCGGGGTTTCATTGTATGACCTTTAACCAGACACTTTAAGCCAGACACTTTAAGCCAGCTTCAGTATTCCGGTAAAACAGACAACCATCTGTATGCTAAAATTTGAGCTCCTTGGGAAGGCCCAGATTCTCCCCTAAATTCTTTTGCTGCCAACTAGATAATGCCCCAAATTCTACCATTAGAACTTCATTCCTTGAGCTTAAGATGTTGATATCTTTGGAGCATCAGTTTTCTCGTTTGCAAAATGATGAAGCTGAACTAAAAGACTTCTAAAGTGGTCACTTCTAGTTCTAAAGTTCTATAATTCTATGAAATATATACATATACATGTATATGTATATGTGTGTATGTATATACATATGTACGCAGTTGTTTGCATTTCAGGACAAAAAAATATTTTGAAAAGTTTTAATAGTGAGACAGGGGTATGATGGTACATGTTTACAACCAGCAATCCAAGGGGGAAAATGTGTGCTTGACACATTTCAAGTTTAATCTGCTATATTAACATTTTCTCCATTACTATCTTAAGTCTAAACAATTCAAGCCCTGATATGTAGCATTTGCCAATTTCTAAGTCATAAATGTTTGTTGTCGAAGCTGACTCTAACACATCTCTGGATAGGGGCATATTTAGAAAGTGGCATTAGGGAGTGGGAAGCTGAGTGGATTATCTAATAACAGGCTGATGTAGTGGAGGAAAGGATTGGACTTAGAGTTAGAAGACTTTGATTAGGATATGAATAGGCAGGTATCAGATGAAGAAGTCAAAGCTATCTATAGCCATATGAAAAAATGCTCTAAATTACTATTGATTAAAAGAATACAAATTAAAACAAGTCTGAGGTTCCACCTCACACCTATTAGATATGTCTGAAAAGGAAAATGATAAATATTGAAGAGGATGTGGGAAAATTGGGACACTAATGCACTGTTGGTGGAGTTGTGAAATGATCCAACCATTCTGGTGGATACCCTTTGATCTAACAATACCACTACTAGGTTTGTGTCTCAAAGAGATTGTAAAAAAAAAAAAAAAAAGTGAAAAGGACCTACATGTACAAAAATATTTAATGTAACCCTTTTTGTGTTGGCAAAGCATTGAAAATTGAGAGGATGCCCATCAATTGGGAAATGGCTAAATAAGTTGTAATAAATTAATGTAATGGAATACTATTGTTCTATAAGAAATGTTGAGCAGGCAGATTTCAGAAAAACCTGGAGAGACTTACATAAACTGATATTGAATAAGGTGAACAGAACTAGGGTAACATTGTATACAATAACAGCAACATTCTGTCGTGATCAACTATGATAAACTTGGGTGTATGTGTGTTCATCCTTCGTTTTCGAAGAAGACCATGCCATCAGAGAAATGATGACATGACTTGCACTTGCCTTTGTTTTGAATGAGGGAGGGCTGTACAGGTCACCAGCCTCACTTCTCCTCCAGAACCTTCTGAATCCAGTGACCAGATATTCATCAGAATGACTGGAGATGACCTAGGATGAGGCATTTGGGGTTAAGTGACTTACCCAAGGTCACACAGCTAGTGAGTGTCAAGTGTCTGAGGTGATGATAGACTTAGCTCTTCTCAGCAATACAATGATCCAAGACAATTAATTCCAAGAGACTATGATGGAAAATACTATCCACATCCAGAGAAAGAACTAATGGAGTCTGAATGCAGATCAAAGCATACTTTTTTCACTTTATTTTTTCATATTTTTTTCTCTTTTGTTCCATTTCTTCTTTCACAACATAACTAATATGGAAATGTTTTACATGACTGCACATACATACTCTATCAAATTGCTTGCTCTCTTAGGGAGGGGGAGGAGAGAAAGGGATAGAGAAAATTTGCAACTCAAGATTGAATGTTAAAAATTGTTTTTACATGTAATTGGAAAAAATAAAATACTATTTAAAGAAAAAAAGACTTTGAGTTCACTTCAGGTTCTATCATTTGACATTTGGAATGACTAAGAAAAATCACTCTGAGACTATTAATCCAACTAAGTAAAATGGGTACAACCTTTATACTACCAATCTTTCAAGGTGTTTGTGATAATACTTTGAACAACAAATTAGAGATCCAATAATTTTTTTTAACAGACTTGAACAAAAGGCTAAATTAATAAGATTAGATTTAATAGACAAATCTAAAGTCTTATACTTTGGCTCAAAAAATCATAAATTTCAAAAGGAGAGAAATAAGGAGGAAACAGTTCATTATAAAAGAAATGGGAGAGTTGAATGGACTACAAATTCAACATGAGCCCGTAGAATAATACAAAAGCCCTCCAAAAAATCTAACCTTAGATTTCATTAAGAAAATCCAGAATGAGAGTTGTACTCTGCCCTAGATAGAACACATTTCAAGTACTAAAAGTCAGTTTAGGGTGGCAGAGCAGATAGAATGTTCAAAGTCAAGAAAACCTGAGTTCAAATCCAACCACAGTCATTTACTAACTATGTGACTCTGGGCAAGCCACTATCTTATTCTGCCTCAGTTTTCTCAACTATAAAATGAGGGAAATAACAGCATCTACCTAACAGAGTTGTTGTGAGATATTTGAAAAAAAAAAGTTCTTAGTACAGTGACTGGCATATAGTAGAAGCTATGTAAATACTTAATCCCCTTTCCTACCTCCCGTACCTAAGTTTCTGGGGACCACATTTTTGGAGGACATTAGCCAAACTGAATGAAGGTAGGTTCTAACTTCACAAAACAAATCCCTTCAATTAAAAGGATTTGTTCTTTAAAACTTGGACGTAGTCTAAAGACCACACCTAAGGACCTAATAGGCCACAGGTTCCTCTCCCCTGGTTATAGTCTAATTACCAGGATATTAAAGGAAAATGTCAACTACCTTATAGGGATCAGCTGAAGGAATTGGGGATGTTAAACCAGGAGAAGAGAAGACTGAAGGAAGATGGACCTGAGCCAGAGATTAGACTTTGTCAGCTTGGTTCCAGATGTCACAACTGGAAGGAATAGGTGGAAGCTTCAAAGAGACCAGTTTAGTATAAGTAAAGGCATCTTAATAATTAGATCCATTGAAAAGTTGAATGGACTAAGAGTTGGTGTGAGCTCCCCGTCGGCTGGAGAAGTGGGGGTTCAAATGGAGGCAGGATCACCCACTTGTTTGGGATATTGTAGAAGGAGATATAGAGTTGGAAGAAACTTTAGAGATCATTGAGTCTCTTTTAAAGATGAGAAATTAGGCCCATCGATAAGAAATAAGTTGTTCAACATCACAAAGCTGGTTAGTGGCAGAGCCAGGGCCTAGAATCCAGGTTTATGGACTATGGAGTTTAATTTCTTTTTCAGTACTCTACCTTGTCTTATCAGCAAAGAACTACTTTACTAGTGTAAGAGTTTCTCATGGCAGTAGCCATTTAAAAGCGGAAAATTACAAGTACAAAAAAAGGGTGGAGTCCAGCTTTGTCCAATTTGGGAGAATTCCTTTCATTTTGGAGTCCTCTGTCTAGTTCCTTCCTGGCCAAGACCTCCCTCCCCTAGTCCTCTGGGATGCTTTCTCTGCCAAATTCCACTCTGCTGCTTCTTCTACCTCTGGCCCACTTAAGAGCTATTCCCAAAGTTCTGCCAAGCATAGGATGGGGAAGACCTGACAACAGAAGCAAAACATATGAAAATAACTTGGGGGTTTCAGTTGACTACAAACTCTATATGAATTAATAGGGGGATTATTTACCCTATCTCTCCAACCAAATTAAAAGCTAATATGATCTTAGACTGCATCAGTGGAAATATCATGTGAAGGGCTAAGAGAGGTTGGTTCTAGGTGGTTAAATCACATTTGGATTACTGTCTTCTTCATCCAGATCCTGCTCCTCTTACTACCCCCTTACTTCCACTCCTACAACATTGGGGTGAGGAGGGGAGTTAGAGAGCAAAAGGAGGGAAGAAGAAAAAGGCAGGAGAAAGGAAAAGCAAATAGGAAGAGATGGCAGAGAGGAAGAGAAGAGGATTGATAGAAAGAAAAGGAGAAAGCATTAGGAAGTGTGTGTGTGTATGTGTGTGTGTGTGTGTGTGTGTGTGTGTGTGTGTGTGTGAACCAGGAAAGGCAATAAGACAGGTATGTCAATGCTCAGAAGCAGAAGAATAGAATTAAAGCCTAAAAAAGAATTGGAGCCTCATTTTCCCCTCCACATAGTCTTATCAAAGCCCAGGGTAGGACCTTCATGCCTCAGGGAAGCCTGGAGGCATCTGCACTTCCCTCCCTCCCTCATCTTCTCCCAGCCTTCCCAGGATTAATGAAATCACTTTCCCCTTCATTTACAAATCCCTTTGCATTGTGTCCATCTTCTTCTATCAATGTATGTTTCTGGCTTCCTCTCCTCGGCTGATATTCCATTTTGTTTGTCTTTCCCAAGGCAAAATCTCTAGTTATCTTACTTCCTCTGATTCTATTCCCATTGGTCTCTTCATTTCATTTTAATTATCTAATTACTTTAACTGATTCAACCTATTTATTCAAGCAATCATGACCTTAAATGCATAGATTTATCATTACTTCACCACTTACTTGTCACAGGTTTTGAGCCAAGACAAAACAGATGGTTAGAACCACTGAAGGAAGGTTTTAAACTAAAATTGACACATCTCCCAGTAAGTTCATTAATGCAAAATATCCAGGACAGGAGGAATGCACACAGGAAGAGAAGGAAAATACAGGAATAGTTCAAGGAGGGATGTGTATGTGTGTATGTGTGTGTGTCTGTGTCTATGTGTATCTGTGTGTGTGTCTGTGTCTATGTGTATCTGTGTCTGTGTGTGTGTGTGTGTGTGTGTGTGTGTATGTGTGTGTGTGTGTGTTGTGCTTGCCACCCTGGATGGGGGCAGGGCAGAGGCAGAGAGGGAATTACACAAAATGGACAAGGTCTCAGGGTATCTTGCTACTCAGAACCTTACTCAGGAATTCTATTTGGAATACTCTTATTATTGACTATTTTCTTGAAGGAGTAAAGCACTTCCCTGTTCCTGTCTGTACCCACACCTGGAATAATCTATCAAGTCACCAGGCCAGAAAGGATAAGTAGTTGGAAGGTTAGCCTGCTTTGGCCAGAGACACCTCAACTCCCCAAACATTCAGCATCCTGACTGGAATCTTGGGATTTGCCAATTGTAGAAGCTCCATCATTATTTAAATTGTGTTGATATCATTGAGATGTGCCTCCAAGTTTACCCTCTAATCTTCTGTCCCTAGGTCCTAGCATCTTCAATTATCAAGCTAGAGAAAACTCTCCCTTTTTCTGCCTCACTCATCATGGCTAGGCTTAGGCTCATCCCTTCCCAGGTCCATTTCACTACCTCTGCTTTCCCCCCCAATCCTTATGTGCCCTTTGATATAAATCTTCTTAACTCTGAGGTTGGCCTCTATTCCTTATGTCATTCTCCCTCTTCTTGTGTACTTATTTTCTAATCCATAGAGAGCTTGTTTTCCTCTCATATCTTTGCTATTAGCTTGTAAGCATCGTAAGAGTAGGAAATGTGGCATATCACTCTCAGCATCACCCTCTGTACCTAGAAGAGCAGGGTCAACTGCATGGCCTAGCACCAGCCTGCCACGTTGTTTACACTTAAGCAGTGGTTGTACATTAAATGATACATCCACTGATGTTGAGGACACTAAATCACTGCTTGTTGAATTGAGGTAGTGAGCCTCCCTTTTCAGTTTCTGACCTGAACAATTTCCATCACTCCTAATTTGCTTTAGAAATTGTGAGCAAGAATAAGAGGTGTGAAGGGATTTTGAGATCTTCAGAAGAATGTGGTTCTGTATTTCAAGCTGTTACCAAAATTGAGTCATTCTAATATGTCTAGAGTCATACCAGCATTGCATCCTTCTGTGTGTGGACAAAATAAGAGACAGCCTTCACCTGGCTCACTTTTCTCAGCTCTCTGGGGATCCTAGAGTTATACCTTCATTATAGACACGTGACACTTGAAATAGTGCTGTTGGAGTATAATTGCATTAAAAATTTGGCCAAGACCACACACAAAGTATGGGACAGGGAAAAGACCAAAGCCTGCTGATTTCTTAGCTCCCTATGTGTAGATCTGTATGAATGGGTACTATGTGGCAGAAGGCCCAGATCTCAGAATGAAGATTGGAACAATGCCTTACTTTCAAACCTAGAACAAGAGAAACATAGATTCACAGGGCTCAAAAGGTTTAAAGGTCATCTGGTACAACCTCCCAGCTAATGAGAGTCCCAGCCTCTTTACAACTCTGAAACTGCCTACAAATAGCATATAACAGTGGGGAGAATGTGAGGCTTTGGGCTCATGGAATCCTCTCTACAAAAGTCTTGACATTGGGTCACCCAGACTCTGCTTATACTCTGCTCACCATCTCATCTATTAAATCATATTAATCTTTCCCAAGTCAACTCAGGATATAGGGCTGGGGGTTAGAAATGGGATTTCATTGGTATAGGGAATTCTCAGGTGAGGAAGCTCCTCTACCAATGTAGCTGGGGTTTCTCTGCGTGAATCTATGACTCCAGACAGACAAAACAGATAGACAGATAGACTCCATGACTACACACATTTCATGGAATATACAAACAATGATACAGACATGCACACATGTGTGCACACACACAGTAATCTCCATGTGTTCTCGTCAGCTAAGATGTACTGTGTAGTCCCAAGGAATTTACACAAAAGAAAAGATAGTACAATTCAGGACATCTACAATCACCTTAACTCACTTGAATTCATGGTTTTTCCCAAATTTCTCTTTAAAATGCTGAAGCATGAGGTTGATCAGAGTACTTATGGATAGTGGCAGTTATCTACATTGACTGAGTTAGAAGCTGAAACATGGCAGAGTAGAGTAATTGTAGGTTTCTAAATGTCTTTCCCTGCGGATCTGTTTTCCTATCCTGTATGGGTCCCCAGGGAAGTTTTTTGCATTAGGATGAGCTGAAAACTGTCCAAGATCTTGGGCACAGAGAACACTAAATGATGCTGACTCTGTGTCACAAAGTGACACAGCAGCAATTCTATCCTTGACCACACCTCTTGAGTTCTATTGTCTTGGCATGTCTGCATCAGAGGTTGTGTGATTGGCATTAGGGCATGTGGTAGCAGAGCTTGAGAAATAAGACCAAATCCCTATTCTCCATCTCTTTCAGGTTGTGAATGGAACCATAACTTGGAAGGGGCCATGTCCTCAGAGGACAAAGGAATGTCATTGTAGGAAGCTTCAAAACAGTATCTTTCACATTTCCTGAGGCTCTATATTTTATTGGATGCGTCTGTGTTGGAGGTTGCAGGACTTTGGCATGAGGGAAGGCAAGTGTGACTTTCTACCACATCTTCCTTCATGCCTTCATCTTTCTTCAGAGACAGAATTCTGGAATGGCTAAATATTGGGGTTGCTTCAATTTTGATGCTATTAGTGTTAAAATAGGTTGGCAAGAAGGACTGGCCATGATGAATATATCTTATCAATAAAATGCCACATAACCTATTAACAGAACATTAAACTGAACACACGTAGACAGAAGTCTAACTTGAGTTGCTGTTTTGTCATTTTTGGGGGGAAATGATGAAAACTGGCTAAACAATAACTCCCAGGTAAACACTTTTCATATACAAAGTGCTCCATAAAGTGCTAAGTGATCACAAATAGAATTGATTCTGTCTATATATTATTCTCCAAAGTTACTTAAAGTATCTTTTCAGTTCCCCATATTTTTTAATTTAGCCGGTTATTATTACATTAACATTATGGGCCAAAATTAAGAATGAGTGCCATCATGGCTTAGCAGCAGGCCACAGACAAAGCTATTCCTGTGCAGACATATCAACAGGAAACGCAGTAAAAGAAAGTATTGAATCTAGAGTCAGAAGGCTCAAGATGTGTGATCTTAGTCATGTGCACTGTCTTTTGTCAGTCTCAGTTTCATCTGCTGCAGAATGGGGGTAATGATACTTACATTGCTAACTTCACAAGGTGGCTGTGAGGAGATAACACACATAAAGTGCTATATAAAAGTGAGCTATTATGATTATTTTGTCACACTACAGTGAAATCTAACACTAGATGGGTACTGGATTGCAGGGAAATGGTACATGAAAGTTCCCATTCCTATCTCGTAACCCAGGTGGAGGTGACAAATGGATTCTAACATGGCTGCAAAATATGATATATTATTATAAACAGAGTATTGAATTATAGAAAATACTAGTTAGCATAATTACATTACCATATTTATATATGGAGATCATTATTCAAATACTAAATAGGTAATCCTCCATTGGAAAAAAAAAACCCAATAAACATTCTGAATCCAGCCTTCCACTGCTATGTATGTCATAGTACAAAACAATTTTAAAGTTTAAAGCCCATTATATTAGAAGAGCTATTCACTTCAAGTAGGAGGCAAGTCATTCCTTTTTTTCTCCTATCCTGCGTTTTGCTAGCTATTCACCTCTATCAATTTTTATCTTGCCTATTCTTCAGAAACCAATTGCAGCCTTAAAAGTGCTCATCTATTTCTGATTGAAATCTTCACATGCTGGTTTTTGAAAACTATTTTTCAATCTCTTAATAAAATAGATTGCCTCCAGGCTTCAAGTTAGTAAACCTGCTAATAATGCAACATTTTCAATAGCTTCCCTGGTTGTCAGGTTGGTGCAGCCCTGGGCCTTGACCAATATACTTGTCATTTCCACAGGCTACTTGGCTACTTGCACAGGCTAGCTTTGATTCAGCAGCAACCATTTAAGTATCTACTATGTATGACACACTGTGCTAGGCAATATGCATGCAAACCGTACGTCTACCCAGTCCTCCTCTCCCCCAAAATAAAGAAAATGACTGCATTTCTAACTTCTAGGAATTTCTAATGTATGCATAAATATGATACAAGACATTTGCAAAGGAAAAGACCACTTCATATAGGTCAGAGAAGGCTTCTTAGGGGAAGTGAGAGGTCTTGAAAAATGAGAAGGTTTTCATCAGGCAGAGATGAGAATCAGTGTACATTATTTCAGACTGAGGTATTCAGTTGGGTTTACTTTACTCAGTAGGAAGAAATTAAAAAAGCAAAGACTGGTTGAATTTCAATTCAAACCACTAAGTTTTCTCATTTACTAGACACTCAAAATATGCAAGGTTCTTTGTTAAGCAACAATGTGAGTCTTGTCCTGAAAGTGATAGAAATCTGGTAGGAGGGGGTGATGAGTCATGTCATCGATAAATAT
The DNA here is from genome assembly GCF_028372415.1 of Notamacropus eugenii. Classification (NCBI taxonomy): domain Eukaryota; kingdom Metazoa; phylum Chordata; class Mammalia; order Diprotodontia; family Macropodidae; genus Notamacropus; species Notamacropus eugenii. Next base: position 328,532,027 of record NC_092875.1, read on the forward strand.
ACAAACTAGATGAGGAATGCATCAGAGTACAGGGTACTTACTATGAGGTGGTATGAGGTAAAGGTCAGTTCTACCAAGAAATGAAAGACTTCACAGAAGTTTCCATGGTAAAGGGAGCATTTGAACTGAGCTTTGAAGGATGGATAGAATATCAACAGACAGAGATGTAGAATAGGGAAATTATCTATGTGAAATGTGCCATAGACCCTCACTTGAGATGATTATATTGGCCCTTACTCTGAAGAGATCTAAGAAAGAGAAAAGGGACCTATTTACACAAAAATGTTTATAGCAGCTCTTTTTCTAGCGGCATAAATAAAGAAACCTGGAAACTAAAGGGATATCCATTAATTGAGGAATGGCTGAATAAATTTGGATTTATAAAAGTAATGGAATACTATTGTGCTGTAAGCAATGAAGAAATACATGATTTCGAAGAAACATAGAAATAGTTACATGATCTGATAAGGAGTGAAGTTAGCAGAACCAGAAGAACAACTTACACTATGACATTAATATTATAAAAATAAACAGTTTTGAAGACTTTTATACACTGGTGAGGAAATAAATGAGCAAAACAAGGAGAACAACAACACTGGTTTTGCTCTTAAAAGTTTTTTGTGTCTTTTTTGAATAGAATAGTGGTGGGGTGCTGCAGATATTGAATGTGATATGCCCTTTCGGATAAGGTCAATGTGGTGTGAGTTTTATTTAACTATTTTAATTTGTTATTAGAGATGTCATGGGGTGTGGCTAATCTATAAATGTATGTAATATTAAAAAAGTCAACAAAACTTCAAAATTAAAAGAATCTTATATTGTGGTTGGGAAAGATAAGACCAATATGGGAAAAACATTAGAAGAAGGTAGTCTATGATGTGGTATAGAATTAAAGGCCAAGACTACAGTTCAGCTTCCAAGTACCAGTCTTCATATCACATCACATCTACCTCGGCCATGTTCACATCTTGCTTAGCACAATCTTACTTCTTCCCACCTCTAAAAGCATCTCCAGACCAGACTACTAAAAAAAAAAAAAAAAACAGTGTCCCCCAGTCCCTGGGGGATTTAATCCAGCTAGCTTTAGAATTTCTCCCTTTGGTCAAGTTATTTTGATTTGTGGTAGAATGAGCCTGAACTCAAATGGCCTATTATACCCAGGCAGGCCCAGACCACTAGACCAAATAATTCTTCATATCCCATTCATTTATCTTCCCTGGCCCTCTTGCCATGTGACCTTGCTTGGTGCTTGGTAATCAAATCAATTTTAGTTTGCCAGCATTTGTCTGTAAAGGGTCTATCATTTGACAGCCCTATGGCCTTATGGATCAACTTACCATCACTAAGGCTCTCCAGACACTCCCTTCTCTGGCCACCACTCCCAACTATTCCTTGAAGATAAAGACTAAATTGCTTTTGTATTTGTATCTTGAGCATTTAGCATAGTGCTTGAGTATGGTAAAGTACTTAATAAATACTTTTTCATACAATTGTAGTACAGGAAAAAACAAACTAGATTAGTGGGACTCAAATAGTCAGGAAAGGCTAGTATGTATTATGGGATAGACCATAAAGGAAAAGTAGGATGTAAACAGATGGAGAAGAGGGATGGGGGCACTTCAGATGTAAAACTAGGGTGAAGATATCATGATCGAAAGCTAAGATGTGGGAAAGCACATATGTTCTGGATCAGTGAAGATACTGGTTATATAAATCATAGGCTGAGAGCAGGAAGTGACCTAAGAAGTCATCTGGTACAAACTCCTAGTTTAACAAGAGAAGAAAACACAGGGAATAAAAGGCAGAGTTCACACTCAAAATCTGGTCTTAACATTGTGCCACCAGAATCTGTCAGATGAACACCATCTCACACCCTTCTAAGGAAAAGCTTTAGTTGTAATAGCTGTCCAGGGTTAGATGACCCTTATATCTCAGGACACAACAAAATATCTACTGATTTAAAGTCATGGGGTGTACTTGTGCAGATAAAAGCAACAACCACAATAAAGCAATCGAAAATGAATATTACAAAATTGCAAAGAACTAGCATGGTCACAAAGAATAGATATGAGAAGACACCTCAATCCATTCCTCTTCAGAAGGGGAGAAGAGTTTACATGTGTGGAATATTTTTATTTATTGTCAGACCTTTTCAATGTATTGATCAGTTTTATTGACTTTCTTCCTTTTTAATTTTTTTTCTTTAAAATTATTTGTTATAGCATATGACTTTCTGGAAGGTAAGAGGGGAGATATGTTAGGAGAAATTTTGGAGATGTAAAAACAAAAGATATAAAGAAAATTTATTTTTAAATAGTCATAGAAAGTACCTACTAAATAATTAAATTCACATATTCAGAAATGCCTAAATCATTCATTCAACGGATAACTACTGACCATCTACTATGTACTAGGCAAGGGGAGCTAGATGGCACAATAGATAGAGCACTGGGTCTGGTCAGGAAGACCTGAATTCAAATCCAGTCTCAGACACTTAATAGATATATGACCCTGTGCAAGTCACTTAACTCTGTTTATTTCAGTTTCCTCATCTGTAAAATGAACTGAGAAGGAAATACCAAAACCACTCCACTATCTTTGCCAAGAAAACCTCAAATGGGGTCACAAAGATGCTGACATGACTGAAAATGACTTAAGAACAACAAAAATGTGCTAGGCACTGTGGGGGATATAAAGATCAATAGTAAATGGTCCAAGGGATTTGTTTGGTCTTTTCACACACATTTGCCCCCTTCCCCCCACCTCATCTCCACAATACAACAACAAGAAAAAGTTTTTGATCCAAATGTTAGATTGTCTCATCACCGTGTGTGTGTAGATATTGCCTCGGGCTCTCACAGCATGTGGATATAGTGACTGTGTTTCTCTGTAAGGTCTTGAAAATACTCAGAGCCTTTTCTAATTGTCTGTGAGATTCTCTTCCAGGACAGCCAAAAGACAGTGTGTGTTGGGAGCAGGGGTGGGGGGTAGGGGTATGCCAGAAGGGAAGAAGCATATATGTATGTGTGTGTGAGTGCATGCATGCAAACACACATATGTGTACATATATGTATATATGCATGTATACATATATGTGTGTGTATATAGTATCTACTTTGTGCCAGGTACCGTGTTAAGTGCTTTACCTATATTATCTTATTTGATCCTTCAGAGTAGGTGCTCTTACTATTACCCCTATTTTATACTTCAGGCAACAGAGGCAAACAGAAGTAAAGTAACTTGCCTAGGGTCATACAGATGAAAAATGTCTGAGGCTGGATTTCAACTCTATTCTTCCTGATTCCAAGTCCCCTACTTTATCCACTGGGCTACCAGCTGCTTTGAGTCAGGGAATTACTAGTCTCTGGTTCAGGTTCAGGCTAGGGTCTAATAACCTAAATCCAGGAGCTCATCTCTTCATTACAGATGGATAAGGTAGGAATCTGACTCTGGAATGCCAGTCTGAGCCAGACAGTAGGCATGAGGGAGAACCAGAGAGACTAAGGTTACTGATCTCTAAAAGCACCTTGCTTCCCTGTCTAGTTCACTCTGACCCTTCCCAAGATAAGGGGAAAGGAATCTGGCTAGAGGACTCTGGGAGCTGCAATATTTCCCCTGCCCAGGTGGACCAGGATTTCTGGTTTGGAGATAAGAATTGTGGTTGCTGTATTTTGTCCAGGTGATGGGCCTCAGGCCTAAACTCAGGGGTCAAGGCAAAGCATCCCCAGTCACCCAGACGTTAATCAACATCACTCATTCACTGACTTATTTAATTTAGAGGATTTTCTTAATTGTCTTCTAATTGATTTTGCCCCAAAGCCTCAAGGAGGCTTTGTCAGAATCTTCTTCCCTAGCCTCCTCTGTCCTTCTGGTCGCAATCTTATCATCCAGTGAAGGAATTTTTATCTTTTCTCCTTCCTCTGTTGCCAGGCAGAACACACAGCACAAGAAGGATGCCAGTTAGTGTTATCCTTTCTAACATTGCAATTTTGATTATAAAAGATGGAGAAATAGTAGGAGGTTAATAGACTTTCAGAATAAAAGCAAATAATGACTAAGAACAAATGTTCAAAGGAAGCATTGTTTTGCCAGGGGAATGATATTCAATAGCAGTGTTCCTTACTCAGTTTTTCCCCCTCCCCCTTTGACTCTAAAAACTCAGGATTATATGTGCTCAATTCCCAAGCACTGTGCCCTCTTTTGTTTCCAAATAACATGACCAAATGAGCTCTGCTGGAACGGCCAGGCCCAGCCCATGGGCTGGGATGTTCTCTAAAGGGTAAATGCCTCCTGCTTCTCACTACAACATATCACCCACTTACTCCTCATCCATTTAGTAAGCCCATTAGTCTATGAGGGTTCTATCTATTATGTACATGGGATAAATAGCATTACAAAAGGCCAAAAAGGCTGGCCACCCTCCTTGTCATTTAGGTTACCCTCTGGTTTCTCTTTTGTCATCCTTCAGCCCATCTATTATTTTCTGTTGGCATTTAATGCTCTCATGTTATACTTGGCTAACCAGAGCCCATGGAGTCCAATTATGGCTCCCTACCAGGCTGCAGAAAGTACTCCATCTTCCATCTCCTCAGGGCTCTGGTCTCTGCTAGGTGTCCATAGCTACCATGTGATCCAGCAACATTATTAAGCACCCACTATGCAAAAAGCCAATGTGTTCCTTCTGGGCTGGGAATATGAGATCAAAAACAAAACAAAACAAAAATCAATCCTCATGTAAAATAATTTACCTTCTACTGAAGGACACGACATTTGATTCATCAATGTACAACAGTCCTCTCAGGACAGGAGGCAGATTCTGCTTTCCCCAAGAGGATCCTGGGAAATGTAGTCTGCTAAAGAATTATAGGGAGTGGTGGGGATGGGGGAAGGAGGGATTTTGGATCTGACTACCATGGTATTAAGCTACATTTCCTAGGACCTTCATAGAGAAAGCAGAATCTTCCCTCCTCCTGAGAAGGCTGATACAAATACAGGATAATTTCAGCATAGAGAGTGCTCACAACTAGGAGAATCATGACACACTTCCCATAGGAGGCGTTATCTTGAGCTGAGGACTGACACAATTGAAGAATTTTCAGAGGTAGAAGTGAGGAAAGAGGACATCTTAGGAATAAGAGATAAACAAGGCCCCATGGTGGACATGGGATGTTGAGTTTTAGAACCAGTAGGTTAAAGTGTCATTCATACTGAGGGAGATAAATAAATTCCTATCAAATGTGTTGCCCCTTTCAAATAATATAATACTTCAATCCAGGTAAAATGTACACTTGTCTACAAATTCCTTAATACTCAGCAGGCATTTCAGAAAATGCTGAAGAACAATGAGGTTGATAGTTTTGGGGGAGGAAAGTTGAACCCTGTACCTCTACTGTCATATGGAGAACCACCTGATTCTAGTCTCTTCCAATCCAAAGTGCCTGCTTCTCTTAAAACTGGATGGTCCAAGATGGAGCCTGTAAAATTCTATCCTCCTGGTCACCATGCTAGGCAGAGCATTGCTCACCTATCTGAATTATTACAATAGCCTAAAATTCTGTTTTTTATCAAGACACCAAACAATTTTCCACTTGCCAAATCATCAGATCCAAATTCCTGTCTAATTTTTAGGCTCCTCCAAAATTTTATTTCCAACTTCACCCCATCCCCTCACCCCCCAATCTCAATTAATCTTATTTTTGATTATTTCCCATAAATCCTATGTTCTTGTCAGGCTGGTGTCTCTGATTCCATGAATCAAACATAATATTGTAAGCTATTCTGGTGCACACTAATCCTTTCCTCTCTTATCAAAAAGACCCCATAATCCCATTATGAATTCTTCTCTAATGTCATGCATATTTATCTTGTCTGCCCAAATAAATTTTAAGTTATCTAAGGGCAAGGACTCAATCTTAGATCCCAGCTTCAAGGGTAGTTCTCTGACTGGCCAACTTACTTAACCTCTCTGGCTTTCCCTTTACTCATTTCAAAACAGAAATAATAATACTTGCCCTATCCTCTTTGCAAGGTTATTAGGAGGAAAATGTGAATTACTATTATTCTTATCCTTCTTTTAAGATCTCTGTAGCACTTACTACAGTATAGGGTCCATAATAAGAGCTCAATAAATAATTGCTAATTTTCTGAGGTCATGTGGTATATAGTGTGAAGAGCACCAGATTAGGAATCAGGAAATCTGAATTCCAGTCACATTTCTGATATGTATGATACAGCCCTTTAAAACATCTGGGTCTTACTTATAGAATGAAGGAGTTGAAATGAATAAGCAGTTTAGGATACCCACAAAGAGTTCTAATTTGTATATCAGGAAATCAGGGACTGAATTCTAATCCTGAGACTTCCTGGTTGTGTGACCTTGCACAACTCATTTTACTTGTCTAAGACTCAGTTTCCTCATCTATAAAATGTGAGTAAACTTGTACACTCTAACTTGAAAACCTTTTGTAGACTATGTTAGTTGCTAAGTAGGAGCTATTATTAGTTTCTATCCCAGCTTCAAAGACATATGATTGAATAAACATTGTTGTGATTCAGTCATATCTGACTCCATGACCCTATTTGGGGTTTTCTTGGCAAACTGGAGTTGTTTGCCATTTCCTTCTCCAGTTCATTTGACAGCTGAGGAGCTGAGGCAGACAGGGTTAAATGATTTGCCCAGGGTCACACAGCTAATTAGTGTCTGAGGCCAGATTTGAACTCAGGTCTTCCTGAGTCCAGGTCCAGTACTCTATCCACTTCACCACTTAGTTTCTCCAAGCATATTCCTACACCTATTCCATTTTCAGAAATGAAAAGATGGCTTCCCTTTTATTCTACCCTTATGCAAATTCAAACTATTCTCTAAAACCTAGACTAGTTTCCCAGCTCCTCAGAGGAGTCCTTGTGGGCTCACTCCAGTTCACAATGATCTTTTCCCCCTAAACGCCAGGAGAACTAGTTGCTGCTACTTTGCCAGTTCATTACATCTTCATTAGACCTTGCACAGCCCTCCCACACTCAAAACAAAGTCAAGTGCAAGTCATGTCATCATTTCTCTTATGGCATGGTCTTCTTCGGCAACAAAGGACAAACACGACTAACATCTTCATTACATATTATATGCATTTCAATTAATCACATACTCATGACAACTCCTGCACTGGAAGTTTAAGTTTTCATGTTTACATGTCTTTATTCATCCAACCGTTTCTCTGTGGGCAGGGGATTTGTTTCATCCTTCTCTGCATACCCCCTCCCCAATTAGGCCTCACTCCCACCTCCAACCTGTCCCCCTGTATTGTTAATGTATTTTTAACTGAATGGGAAGATGTTTTGCATCCATTAATAGGCTTATGTGACCTGCTTAAGTCACATGAGTTTGAGTCACGTGGAGACTGTGGTGGGAGGAACTTGCTGAATGGGTGGAATAGGAAGAGGTGGAGCTAGAGCAGAGCCAGAAGCTGGTCAGATGAGTCTCAACTGGGAAGGACAGAGGAAGCAGACAACTAGCATGAGTGGGAGAGCCTGGTTGTGATTTGTTTAAGGGAGCTGGTTTGTGGGAAGTCTAACAGAGAGAAGGCTTGGGGAAGGTAGTTCAACCTGCATTGTTATTGTGTAAGGATTTCTTTGTTGCTATGATGGATTTGGCTTTCTGGTGTTTGAATAAATGTTTTGGTTCTGTCTTCCACGTGGAGAGTCTGCTATATTTTGTGATTCAGAATTGTGCTGGCATATTCACAGTTATTGTAGAGCAGAGAATATGGCCTTGGCTCTTGGAATGGTAATTAAATTAATGTGAGTTAAAGATCTTCCCCCACCCATTAATAGGGACCCCATTAAGGGAAACTTGACTGGGGAGGCTTGTTTTGTAGGAAGGCCCACACCTTTTGTTAATTTCTAATGAGGCACTGAGTCACGAGGTTCGAGGATTGTGATGCCCTCCAGCTCTGAAAAGTGTATATATACTCTGAGGTGAGCTTTTGCTTCAGACCTTACTCTTTGGAAGAAGGTTCCTGTGCCAGATGAAACTCTGGGTAGCTGTTAAGGAGCCCCCAGTCTTTGAAAATCCATTTGCTGGTGCTTCTTTCTCTGGTAATGTATGTATGTAATGATCAGACAGTTGGAAATGTCTGTTGATCTATGATGTATGTATTGTTTATGGTCAGACAGTCGGAAGCCCTGTCTGTTGGTCTTTATTTGTCTGCTTGTATTTTCTCTATTGATGAAAGTAATTATAGATGATCATTGACCCCTCAAAAGTTGCTTTCTTTTTAGGATAGCAGATCTAAGAACCTGTACAGCAGGTCCTCTTGTGTATACCGGGGTCCTTGCTGATACAGGGCTAGACCCCTCTTCCCCGCCCCCCACACACACAAAGGAGTATTGAATAAGCATTTATTGAGCACCTACTTCTGTGCTGTTCTAGGAGCTATACATTTTCAGGAAAGTATGTTCAACATGCTGAATGAATGAATGGATGAATGAATTTAGCTACCTAAATTTCTACTAATAGGATATGGGAGTATAAATCTCTCCCCTGCTGAGATGAGACTATACTTGGGCCTAGAAGCTAGATGGACCTGACTCAATATTTTATGGTAATGATATAACCATCTTTCCTTCTCACTTCCAAGTTTCTGTACATTGCTTGTTTACAGTTCTGCATACAATGTCATTTATTTTGATGCTATGGCTGGCAATTTCCATTTTATAACTTCTTAAATTTGGATTGTTTATTTTCAATAGTCCAAAAAAGTGACATCCTCCCCTCCATAGAAAGTTTTATTTGAGATAGGTATCATCTAGATAAGTCAATGGTGGAATATGGTAGAATTCAATTTCCTTGCTCCTTAATCCAGGGCTCTTTCTACTGAAGTATGTTATTCCTAAAGTTCTCTGCATTTCAATAGTCATTTTACTAAAAATGTCTGATTTTGAGTTCAGCAACATTGTCAGTTGTTATAATAGTCATTGTCTGGGACCAGCCATTTAATTTCTTAAAGCTCAGTTTCCTCTTCTGAAAATGGGACAATAACAGTTGTGATATCTATCTTATAGGGTTATTGGGAGGAAAATACTTTGTGATCTGTATGGCTTTAAATAAATTGAGCTATTATTGTTGTTGTTGCCTCATCTGGTCCTGGAAACAGCCTCTGGAAAAGGGAAAACAGGGATTATCACCAGCCTGGCAGAGCAAAGTATACATACTAGGAGTTAGTAAGACCTGGGTTCTCTTTTCCTAGATTTTAATGCTGAATAAATTACTTGAAATCTCTGAGATTCAGTCCCTTCATTTGTAAGATGTGGATAATATACCTACCTCAGATAGCTGTAATGATGCTAAATGTGCCAAGTGACCCAGAACTGGGTCTTGGGTGACATAACTCCCAGTTCATACCTGTCCCTGAAGCAGTACTCCAAATAGGTCTGAGTTATTCACATGGGGGGGAGGCCCACTTGCCTAGGTACACAACTTCTCCCTGGGGGCGGCAGTGTTCCTGACCAAGCCAATCCCCAGTATTTGGAGAACTCTGTTTCCCTATGTCAAACTAAGCTGGTCAAAGGACTCACTGTATCTATCATCTTCAGGATTTTCTCAACAGGATTCTGCTGGTGCATTTTCTAGACTGGTTTGGGAGAGGTTTGCGGGGAGAAGCTTGCTTATAACGCTTGTTACCACTTCACAATCTCTTCTCTGTTACTGAAGTGGGTACCACCATCCTCCCAGTACTTCAGGTTTGCAACTTATGTGTCATTCTTGACTCCTTACTCTGTTGCCAAGACCTGTCCAATTTACCTTGGTAACATTTCTAGAATATGTATCCTTCTCTCCTCTGACCCTGCCATCATCCTGGCCCTTTCCTTCATCACCTCACACCTGAATTATTGCAATAGCCTGCCTCAAGTCTTTCCCTACTCCAATCCATCCTCCATTCAGCCACCAAAGTGATTTTCCTAAAATAGAGGTCCAACCAAGCCCTTCATAACCTCATCTTCCATTATAATTTTCTAGTCTTCTTACATCTTACACCACTACTCTCTCTCCCCTCCCCCCAAAATAACCACATACTCTTGCTATTTTATGGATAAAACACTCCATCTCTCTATTCTTTTTTTCCCTCAGGCCTGGAAGGTTTTTCTTCCTTATCTTCACCTCCTAGCTTCCCTGATTTCCTTCAAGTTTCAAGTAAAATATCACTTTCTCTAGGAAGGAAGCCTTGGGCATATAGGTGGGATAGTGAACAGAGTACCTTCCAGAGTTGGGAAAACTTCAGTTCAAATCTGGCTTCAAAAACTTCCTAGCTGTGTGACCCTGGGCAAGTCACTTAATGTTGTTTGCCTCAGTTTCCTCATCTGTAAAATGATCTGGGGAAGGAAATGCAAACCACTCCCTTATCTTTGCTAAGAAAACCCCCAGTGGGGTCACAAAGAGTTGACAAAACTGAAACAACTCAACAACAACAATCCTTTCCCAATCTTTCTTAGTTCTAGTGCCTTCTCTCTATTAATGATTCCCTACTTATCCTGTATATAGCCTTTTTATATTTGTTGTTTGTTGTTTTTCCCTGTACATTGTGAGTTCCTTGACAGCAGGGACTGTCTTCTTTTGCCTTTCTTTGTATTCCTAGTGTTTAGTACAGTTCCTAGCACATAGTAAATGCTTAATAAATGCATATTGATCAGATGACAGTGTATTGCATTGTGCTTAATAAGTGTTTTTGGTTATTCAGGACTCTAGTAGTACTGATTTTAGATGATGCTTTCCTAACATCCTTTTTTTTAATTTAAAGAAATAGTGATCTCGAGTGGTGGATAGCCTATGATAACTGCAAAAAGATTCAGAGTAGAGCCTGGTAGCTCATTAATATTGTTACTATCACAGAAAATGAAAAGGCATAGAAAGGTCAGATGCAACCAATCTATTGTTTAGTGTTGATTGTTTTTCTTTATCATAAGAAAAGATTCAATTCAAGGAAAAGTGTGTATGTTTGTTGAGGATGAGGATCTTTCAGAAAATGACTGTGGTATAAAAAAGGTGTCAATAAAACAAAAAAAATACAAGGTATTTGTGGCAGAATAGTATGTCAATCTACAATCTATTAAAAGCTCTGTCCTGGTTGATTTAGTGTTGGATCTGGTTAGGATGTCTGACACTGGCTTGTCTAATCCCCTCAGAAAGTGAAGGCCCAGAAAGATGGTGTGATTTACCCAATGTCGCACAGCTCATTAGTGACCAAACTGCTATGAGAAGCAGGTTTCCCAGTCACACATTTTCCACTGAATTAAAAAGAGAAGAAACAGCACTTCTCATTGAGAGACAGAAAAAACGAGAGTGAAAATGTTAGATTTGGGGTTTGGTTTTCCCCCATGACAAATGAAAAAGAATTATTCCTACATTTCTCCAATGAGTGGGGCCAGGTGTCCATTTTCAAACTCCTTATCCCCCACAGCAGGTGTTTTGGAATGGCTCGGTCCCTATTAACCTGGTAAAATGACCCATTCTCTCAATTCAGCCAATACTAATATTTCCAAAGCTCTGGCTTGTAAAAGGAATTCATATCTCCAGCATCTTAAGAGGTGAAAGGAAACTGGTGTCAATGGAGTCATTTCCTTTGGGAGAGACAGCAACTTACTCTCTCTGGTAGATTTATGGGAGTTATGATGGGTGGTCTGGCATTGGCAAATGGGAGGCTTCCTCACACAGGGGTCTGAGGTCACATTTGCTGTGAGCACTCATTGCTATGGTAGGGCTCTGACCCTGGCTGTATGTGCTGTTTTAGTTCAGTACCCATTAATGGATCTGCGATGAAGAGTTCAGTTTCTGGGGGGACAAATTTCAATCTATCAACTTCAAACATATACATGTACATGCATATAGATAGACATGCATATACACATATACACACACATATATATATATATACATACAGATATACAAATACATATATGTATGTGTGTGTGTGTATATGAAAAGATCTAAAAAAATAGCCCCTTACTCAGAAGCAGAGGTATTTTCTTAAGATGAAGACTGCCATTTCCAAAATATACATCAATTATGCCTGAACCCAGAGGGAGTTCCATTTACACCATATGCCTAATATTAGGACCTAGAATGTCACCCGTTAGGTCTGAAGAGGGGTGAAGTAGCCAGTGACTACGAACAAGGAGAGGGCTTTTACATCCCACTCCCTGAAGCCAGTGAAGGGGGAGAATTCCTTGAGCACCTAGTAGCCAGTTTGAAAAGGGACTCAAGGCTATGGGATGGTTACCTTGGGAAGATTTGTTAGTTGAGTCAGAACTAAAGGAGAATGATTCTTAGTTCTGAATATCTTCGCAAGGTCAGGATTGATAGCTCACTGTACCCATGTGAATTTTTTATCTGTGCCCCAGTATAGTACCAGATTCTTTTAAAATAAAAACTTGGTTACAGGCTGTGTAGGGTGAGGGAAAAAGGATTGTGGAAAGCACCAAATGAAACCATCTCCCAACCTTGGATTCTCTGTAGCCCATGGCTCAGTGGCTCTGGGCTAGGAATGGGATAGTCAGCAATATTAGTATCTCACAGTTTACTAAATGCTTTCCTCAAAGCAACAGCTGTGAGGGAGAAAGTGTAAGTGTGCATCTTTATTTTATAGGTGAGGAAATTAAAGTTAGGAAAGATTACATGATGATGGAAAGTCACACAGCTAGTAAGTTTGGCATCAGCCAATTAAACAGTTTGAGAGCTGAAAGGGATTTTAGAGGCCAAGGAGTCTAAAACCTGTTTGTGTCATGGACCCTTGTAGCTGTCTGGGGAAGCCTATGGACCCATTCTCAGAAGAACATTTTTAAATGTGCAAAATAGAATACCTAGGATTTCAAAGCAAACTGATAATATTGAAATAAAATAAAAATAAAGACATGCTTTTAAAACAAGTTCACAGCACTTGGTTTAAAAATTCCTTATCTAAACCAATATCCTCATTTTATGGGAAAGGGAGATAACTTGTCCAAGGTCACACAAGCTGCAAGTAACTGAACCAGGAAACAAATCAAGTTCTCCAAAATCTTATCCATAATTGGACTCTCAAGCCAATGCTCTTTCCAATTTACCATGCTGACTCCCATCTCTCCACTATCCCCTACAGTTTGTCATACTGTGAAAAATCATGTAAGGTATAGGTTGCTAAATCTTATTCTAGAAAGATTTTTGACTGGGACTTGAAGGAATTCATAGAAGCCAGGAGATGGTAATGAAGTGGGAGAGAATTCCAGCCCTAGGGGAGAGAGAAAATACCAGGAACTTGGAGACAGGAGCATCTGATCCCTCCTTTCCCCTCTCCTCTTTTAGAGTTTAGAGTTTTTTAGACTGTTGTAGTATTTCCTGAAAAAAGATGATTTGTAGGAGATAATATGTGTAAAGCACTTAGCATGGTGCATGGCAAATAATAAGTGCTTAATAAATGCTTATTCCCTTCTCTTCCATTGGGGGAAACTTGACATTACCATTGCATTGAACAATTCTCACCTGCTCATTGGATTCAAAAACCATTTCTGTTCCTGTTGTATACAGAGCACTGTGCTGACCACAGAAGTTTTGAAGATAGAGAATACCTAGTCCCTGCCGTCATGGAATTTACAATGTAATAGAAGACTGCCATACATACACAAATAACTGTGATTTTATAAAAAAAAAAAACAAAAAGATAGTAAGTGCATTAGAGGGGAGCAGAATGCTTTGTGAGGTTGGAGGAGAGAAATATCATCCCAATGCTTGACTTCTCAATTTTAAGGCTTCTATTAAGCCTTACCCATGAGGATCCCTGCTGAGAACTGGTCCAAGATATCTGAGTTCTTCTATTCAATCTGTCATTACTATCTGTGTGACACTGAGAAATTAATTTAATTCTTTGGGTCTCATTTTCCTCACCTGTGCCATAGGAACAGTTTTAGACATTATTCTATAGGGATGTCCAATTGTGAATGCACTTTAATGGCAAAAAGTGCTTTTAAAAGTGGGGGGGAAGGGGGTAGTAGAGCATAGTGTAAGAGATGTAGCACCAGACCAAGAGCTCACTTTTGGGTACTAGCTACTATTCTTTCACTGACTCATTAAATTAATTTAGGAAACTCACTTAATTTCAGTTAAATCTCAGTTTTCTTATTTAGAAAATGGATATTCAAGTATCTACACTAACTCAGGAGAGATGTTGTGAAATTGACCTAAGAGAAACATTATTATTTAAACCTCTCTGAAGAACACTGGGAAAAAAAAAAAAAGATATCACCACATGTATGCTTCAACCTAGTCAACTCAGTTGACACTACCTGCCCTGTGTAACCTTAAAGATCATCTAATCCAATTTATTTATTTTATCTAAGAAATGAAGGTACCAGGGTGGGGGAAATTACTATCTCAAAGTCACAAAGTGAGTTAGGAGTGAGTTAGGAGTTTAGGACCCAAGTCAATGGACTTCTTCACTGCTGCCTTTAGCCATGCTCAGGTATCCCCCATCTTTAAAAAGAGGAAAGAGGAAAGCAGAGGTCAGATACTCCATTTCTCAATTCCTCATATTTTCTCTGTCCCCAGTGCCTGGAATTCTCTCCCTCCTCATTACCAATTTCTGACTTCCAGGAATTTCTTCAAGTACCACCTAAAATCCTACCTTTTAAAGGAAATCTCCCAAACCTTCTGAATTCTAGTACCGTCTATCTGTTAATTTTTTCCAATTTATTTTGCATATAGTTTGTACACAATTGTTTGCATGTGCCACTCTCGTTAAGTTGTGCGATCCGTGAGAATAGGGACTGTTTACCTTTTTCTGTATCCTCAATACAAAGCACAGAACCTGACCCCTTTTTTGTTGTTGTTGAGTTGTTTCATTTGTGACTGACTCTTTGTGAGCCCAGTTGGGGTTTTCTGGGCAAAGATACTGGAGTGGTTTGACATTTCTTTCTCCAGCTCATTTGACAGATGAGGAAAATTAGACAAAAAGGGTTAAGTGACTTGCTCAAGGTCACACAGCTAGTACGTATCTAAGATCAGATTTGAACTCATGAAAATGAGTCTCACTGATTCCATTCCCTGTGCCCTATCCACTCACTACACCACCTAGCTGCCCCCTGGCACCTACTAGGCATGGGTAGAGAGTATAGAGAGGAAAGATATTCCCATTAATTCGATAAATTTTAATTGAGAAGACAAATCTTGACAAATTAAATAAAAAATGCAGTACTTGAGTGGAGAAAAATAGGGGAATGAGATGAATATCTACCAATTATCAGTACTTCCATCCACCTATTTTTTTCATCTAAAACCACTGCATTAGGATTGATCATCATATGTCTTTGTGTGTTTCAGACTGTACTTTAAGACTGTAATTTGGATGTTTATCCAGCTTTCTACCAATTGTCGCATTCCTGATGTTGCAGAAAGCATTAGAATTTAGGTTTGCATTTCATTTGATGCCTTGCCACTATGTGACCCAGTACATTTCAATTAAATAAACATGAATTAAATTCATATTATTTTTTAAGTGAATGGATAAGTCATTTCTCTCCGGACCTTAGTTTCCTGATTGGTTAAATGGGGTATGGAGATCTGAATGGGATGATCTTTAGGGTCCTTATAAGCTATTCCAATTTGTGTTAAGCAAATATTTTGTAAATGTACGGGTATATTTAGCTCCCCTTAGTTCCCCCATCCCAGAAACCACTTTTTCAACCAAAGGATTTCAGAGCAAAGGACAGAATTATTAACTAACCATCAAGCAGTTTACACTGCCTTTCAATTATGGTTCTCTAACAGTTCAAATAACTACCTTTAGAAGGACATGATAATACAATGCCTAGTTTATAAAACTGCTCATAAAACATAATGGTATTGTGGGAAGTCTCACTCCTTGTAAGGATGGTACAGAAATCCATCCAAAGTCTGAATCAGAAATAAATAATGAGGTTTTTGAAATCTTCATTTGTTTTTCTGAACTGAGTCTTGAAAAGGAAAGATGAAAGTACTATCAGTTACTATTTTCCCTGATGGGAACACAAAGACTTTTAAATGATACATGACAAACTGAAACTCTGAACTTAATGAAAGGTCTCCTTTACTTAGGAGAGATGAAATCTGAGGAAAGTTGAGAAAGGAAGGAGACTCTAAGGAGCAAGCAGAAGAAGAGAGAGGTAGGCTGTAACTAAATACTTAGCAGCAAAAACCCAATATAACTGGAAAATTATTGTAATAACGTCTGTCACCACATGTCTACACAAAGCCCTAGAAAGTGAGAAACCTAAAAGAGGAGGATAAGATCTTTCTTCTCTTTGCCAATGCACTTGACTTTCGTTCCTAACAAAATTAAAGGAATGGTTTGTGAGCATTTAGAAAGGGAAGAAGTGATCACTGAGAGCCATCATGGATTCACCAAGAGCACATACTTCAGAGGAACCTCATTTACTTTTGTTTTGATAGACTGGTAGATCAGAGGAATGCTATACATACGACCTAGCTGCATTTTAGGAAAACATTTGCTGTAGTTTCTTATGCTGTTGATCTTTTTGGACAAGATAGAGATGTGGGCCAGATGATAACATGGTTAACTTCAAAGTCAGCATGTCAAAAGTCTCTCTCAAATAGACTCACATCCAATTTCCATGTTCTAGCACCTGGCAACTAGTAAGCACTTAATTAATTTTTGTTGACTGTGCCTGTTTAAGGACAAAAATCCACCTTTCCTATAACTATCATCTTTCAGCCAGTCAAAAAGTCCTGTCCATTTGGGAGGGGGGTGGGGGATAGTGCCTCATGGATCTGTCCCTTCCTGTCTATTCTCACTGCCATCCCCCAAATCCAAGCCCTTCCCTTTTTAGGATTACATTGCTATTATACAATAGCAGTCAGACTCTCTCATGCTATTTCCTACAGCCCATCCAAAACACTGCTGCCAAATTAATCTTCATTAAATTCTACCTTCATCATATCATTCCTCTGATCAAAAAAACAAAACCAACCTTTTATTATAACAGGAAATCTAAACTTTTTTAAGGAATGTATTTTGTTCAGAACCTGATCCTGCTCAATTTTTGATCTCCTTTTGAAATACTCTCCAATGCTGGTCAGATTGGTCAACTCCCAGACCCATGAACAAGACATATTCATTACTGCCTTCTTGCCTTCAGGTACACTGTCCTTCCCACCTGAAATGCCAGTTTCTCTCCCCTTGGCTGGTCCAAGGACTACTCCTTCTTCTAGACCTAATGTCTGCAAAAAGTCTGACATCTAATGTTCCAGTTCTCATGCATTTCCCTCCTCTCTGGACTCCTACTGCATTTAAGTATCTGTGTTACACAAATGAGCATTTAATTATTCATTCCTCTGACTCTCATTCCTGATGATGTCACTATATTACTCAAAATCCTTCAGTAACTTTCCATTGTACAAACTCCTTAGCCTAGCTTGAAGACCATGACTATATAGCACAAACTTACTTTTCCAATTTTACTTCATGCTATATATCTATATCTATATATATATGTATATACATACACACACATGTGTATGTGAGTATGTATATATACACATATACATGTATATACATGTACATACACACATGAAATACACAAATACACATATAAACATGCATATATACACATACATTTAGGTATATACACATATATATGCAAATATACAGGAGGGCTAGGTGGTACAGTGGATAGAATGTTGGGTTTGAAGTCAGGAAGACTTATTTTCCTGAGTTTAAATCTGGCCTCAGAGACTTCCGAGCTGTGTGTCCCTGGGCAAGTCATTTGTTTTCCATTGTTTCCTCAACTGTAAAATGGGTCAGAGAAGGAAATGGCAAACCACTTCAGTATCTTTGCCAAGAAAACACTAAATGGAATCATGAAGAGTCAGACACAGCTGAAACAACCTTAAAACAACTACTATAACCATGCAAACATACACATGTACATATATGTATACCCCCATGTACATACATTTATGTGTAAATATAGTCTAGAAATATACATCCCCCCCAAAAATATAAAATTCTGAAGGATAATAGCTATTTTATTTTTATCTTTGTGTCATTAGCACCTAGAAGTACCTCATATCTAGGTTAATACATATTTATAGAATTGAATGGAACTGACTGAATCTTTAATTCTAGTCCAACTGGCCTACTCTTCTCCTCCCTGAACACACCTTGCACTTTTCCCTCTTCATGTCTTTGCTCATGCTGTGCATTCTGCTTGGAATTCTCTATCAATCCCATGTCTACTAATCAATTCATATCATCATTTTAGGCCAAATAAAATGTCACTTCTTTTATGAGCCTCCACCCTTAAAGTGAAGTCCTTTTGCCCACTTCTGAACCCTTACAGCTCTTGACTTGAAATCCTGTACTCACATGGCCCTTATCCCCCATAACACAGGGGGTACTCTACTGTACTATAAATACCTTGAGGTCAGGGGCTTTCCTTATTTATCTTTGTATCATCCATAGCATTTAGCAAAATACTAAAGTTCATAGACAAGAACTTGACTTATGTTTTCATTGGTATAAAGAATTCCTAGATAAGGAAAATCCCTCTATAAATGCAGATGGGAACCTTCTTTGCTACTTAGAGTCTTAGATGCCCATTGCACTGAAAAGTTGGGACTTACCCAGGGCCCTTTTGTGTCTATGTGCCCAGCTCTCTCTCTCCACTATATCTATTACATCATGCTGTTTCTCCTAGTATATATTTATTAGATATTCACTAAATAAAGTGTGTCTCTATATAAAAGAAAAACCCTTCTCCAAATCATGCACTTTTTTTTAAAGGTAACAGAGCCCATGACAAAGACAAACATGGTCAATGATGCTATTTCAAAAAAGATCCATTTACCAGAAAGCCTCTCCACTAGTGAACAAGCACAAATCTGACTTAAAAAAAACCTAACCTCTATTACATCGAAAATTAACTGCAAATCTCTGATAAAGAGCTGGCTTTATTCCCCTGATGTAATTATTACCCATCTGTAGACTATCTGGGAAGTTTCACATGCGTGTGGAGGCACTGAGACAGTACCCTGCCAGTCTCTCACACATCACTAATCTTCCCCTCTGAAATGATAAATCAGAAGCATGTTGGAATTTCTGGGTTTGTGCTAAAACCAGAGCTCATGGAGAAGAGTTTAAATTCATAAAATGTAGCTAAGTTACTATATTCACAGTAAAGGTTATCCTGGAGGGGGAGGGAAACATGCAAATGTGTATAATATGTATATATACACAGAGATATATGTGTATATTCTTATAGATGCATAGATTTCCTACATATGCATTCACACACACATATATAGGTATATGATGGTAAAGTAGCATATGGTATCTGATTTTAGCAGAGTTTAAAAATATCCTTTATTTCTCACAGAAGATTTGCTAGTTAAAAATGCACACTTCATTTATGACGTGGTAATGGGTTCCATGTGCATTCCAAAAATGCTAATCATTCTGCGTTTTAGCCTGTCCCTGAAATGTGCTATAAAAAATTAGTAGTAATAATGATGGCAATAATAAACCAAAGGAGCAAAGATCATTGCAAAGTTTTCTTCCCCAAAGATGAAATTCCTGAATGATTGTACTTTCAGGCACATTGGCGCTACGGCTAATTTCAGACTCTGAGGTTGATTAACTTTGACTGGTGGAATAAAAGGCCACGACCAATTATTATTCAGAAAAAATCCTGCTGTTTAGCCAAAGACCCATACAGTGCAATCCAGTCCTTGATGTTCTTGTGATAAACGCTCACATGACAAGGTTATTTGGTGTAGAGCAGCTAGAGTGGTTGCTATAGCAACCTGTTCACAATGCTCGTAAATCTGAGGTGTAGTTATCCTTGCTGTGTATGCAAAAAAAAAAAAAAACCATCTGAAAAAAACACACCCACAAAGCCAACTCAAGCAGTTTAATTTACAGCACTATCTCTTAAAAAAATACAGAGAAGAATTCTAAGGTAATAGATTTTTCCATATTATATTATTTCACAATGCAGACACTCAAAACTCAAACACTCTCTTCAAAGCCAGAAAGACTTTTAAGATAATCATTATGGTGGAGAATATAGGTCATCATTAGCACTAGGAGTGACAAAAAGAGAGAGAGAGAGAGAAAGAGAGAGAGAGAGAGACAGAGAGAGAGAGAGAGAGAGAGAGAGAGAGAGAGAGAGAGAGAGAGAGAGAGAGAGAGGAGAAAGAGAGAGGAGAAAGAGAGAGATAGGAGGAAGGGAGGAGAGACAGAGACAGAGACAGAGAGACAGATAGAGAGGGAGAGGGAGGGAGGGAAGGAGGGGGAGAGAGAAAGAGAAAGAGAGAGAGAGAGAGAGAGAGAGAGAGAGAGAGAGAGAGAGAGAGAGAGAGAGAGAGAGAGAGAATGAATGCTGTGTTGATGATGTGACTCCTGGCATTAATTGTTTCCCTTAGCACACAAGCAACTGTTGATGGGAACTCAGAACAGGTGTGTCCAAAGAGGGGCACAAATGGCTTTTTTTTTTCTTTTCTTTTTTTAGCTTCAGCTTCCCAGAAATGATGGGCCAAAAGTTGAAAGGGCCAAAGGTCAAGCAGACAGTAAGGAAGCATCCCCCACAGTCCCTGTATCAGGTGGCTCTATGTTAAGATTGCTCTGATATGGTCTCTTATCCTTGCTTTCAGTTCCACTCAAGCCCCATTAGAGATAAGGGCCTCTAACTTAACCAGCAGGTAGCAGGATTTTTCTCAGGCCCCCTCTGGCAAGTTCCCCCTGGCCACCTGTCTATGTGACCTCCTGTGGCTTATTCCAACCATTACCCATTCTCAAACAAAATAAGAAAAGAGTTTCTCCTCCACTCTTTGAAGATACCCTCAGCTGCAGATCTTTAAAACCACTAGAAAGCTGTCAGCCATTGGCTCTGGAAATCAGGAAATGTTAGCGGGATAATATGATATGATAATGATACCTTTTACACTAAGGTCAATATCTGGTTGTCGGTTTTGCCAGTTGTGCTTACTTAATCATAGAGATGTGTCAGGAAAACCCACGAATAAGGCTAAGTCGCAAAGGGACCCATACATATATTTTAGACAAAGCCCAATGTGGGGAAACATTATATGCATCTGCTTGGGTAAAGACACAACTGTCCAGTGGGATATTAAAGTAAATATGAGATTGTACACATATACCCTAGACTCTAACTGCTAAATAGGGGACAGATACCATGTTCCCAACTCCAGGCACTAGCCCTTGGATTGGGGCTAGTCTGTCTAAATAGGTAGAATCGGTAGCTCCCCATGTAGTATGATTTCAGGGATACCAAGAAATTCCACTTCCTTAAAATACCACCTAGATATTCTTGCTGATTCCTGGAATTATAGCCTTAGAAATGGATTCCTTTGTTATGCTTTATAATGCTTCTTGTCTCCTAGTCGAGGGAAGCAGCACTTTAATCAGTTATTAATTATATGTACCCCAGCATGAATGTAAATGTTTGTATATTCTTTCTTGAAAACAAGTAGGACATTAGGCTCCTGGGGAAAGAAGGGTGAATTTTGAATAATGGAAGAAGGAGTGAAAAGGAGTTGAAAATTTAGTCTAGCAAGGAAGAAAATACTTCCTTTCATTCACAATTTGCAAATGGATAGCCTCACACAATACACTGTACGTCGTAGGCACTAATTAAGTAAATGAATATAAAATATCCTGTGTGATTCTTTGTGACCCCATTTGGGGTTTTTTGGCAAAGAAACTGGAGTGGTTTGACATTTCCTTCTCCAGCTCATTTTTCAGATGAGGAAACTGAGGCAAACAGGGTCAAGTAACTTGCCCACAGTCACACAACCAGTAAGTATTTGAGGCTAGATCTGAAATGAGATCTTCTTGACTTCAGGTCAGGAACCCTATTCACAGCACCGTCTAGCTGGTTGGTGTATGTGTGTGTGTGTGCGCATGCACACACATACATGTGCAATATGTGTGTGTATATATACACACAAGCATATTATATTACAATGGAATTACCTATATTAGTATAATGAAATTATATATATCATATATTACACATATTATATGAAATTATTATTACCCTGAAGTCAATTTTACCTCTCTTTTTGAGTTGCCATATTTTCCAGATGCAGGACTGGGAACATACAGGAGGCCCCATCAAGAATGAAACTCTTTCCCTCCAAGCTGACATAATTTGTTATTTGCACCTTACAAAAACAACTCACTCACATTCATATAACACTGACATTCACAAAGGGTTTCCTTCACAAAAATTCTGTGAAGTAGATTATATAAGCATTATTACCCACAGAGAGTTAAAACGACTTGCCCGTAGTTCCATCGTTCATAATGGGGCTCATACTACAGGTTTACAGACTGGAAAGTCCGACTCTTTATTTACTTATCATGACTCTATCTTTCTCCCTCTCACTTGCCTTACCCCTTTCCTTCCTTCTGAGTCACTCTCTCTACTTCTTCCTCTCACAAAGTGACCTCCATTAAAGTTCTGCTCTTTCTGTCCTTCTGTCCTCATTATAGTGTGTGGAGGTGATGGATTTAACAAGCTGGAAAGGCTTTGATTAATGGTCTGGGCCTTACTACATGTTTGCCATCTGAGGATCAATTTAGCTAAGAGCTAAGAGACATCTCTAAAAGGTTAGCCACAAAACAATGACCTTTTTTCCCTAACCATGCAACTTATTTAGATTATGAACTAAAATGGGGAGCAGTCTATCACTTGCACTGGGGTCAGAAGTACCCACATATCTGACCCATTTTCAAAACTCCATATCCATAATGTCTTGCTACCACCTGTGTTCCCTTCTCTGCACTCATGAAACCACCACCCTAGCTCCGGTCCTCCCCTGACTGTTATAATAGTTTCTTCTCCTCAAACTTTTCCAATCTAAACTCTTCATAGTTTCCAAAATAATATTCCCGAAGGTCAAGGGTTCTTTTGTTCAATAAACTCAAATTGTTGAATTTGTTATTATCCCTAGGATCAAATACCAGTTCCTCAGTTTGGCATTTGAAGGCCTTCACAACCTGACTCCAACCTCTATTTTCTACTTCTCTTCCATGTATTCTTTGATCTGGCTAGACTAACTTATGCACAGAACTTCATCTCCTCTCTCCATGTCTTCACACTGGTTGTCCTCAGCTCTGAATCTTAGAATCCTTACAATGCTTCCTTTGACGGTCAGTTCGAGTGACACCTCGTACATGTGTCAGTGACACTTGCTTGAATTATCCCAAGTGCTGGTGTCTCTCTATTCCTTCCACTCCCACGAATAATCAGGTATTTATTTTGTATTTATTTAAGGTTGTAGCCCTTCATTCTTGAAGAGGACCAAAATGACATTATTGCACTGGATTCAAGATACATACAGTGTGTCTGATTGTGACTGATCAGACTAATATGAGCTTGGAAGACTCTACTACAGGTGGGGTGCAAATAGTCCATGTGAACATTTGAGGTAGAGATGTCCTTAAATTTGTGAATCTCACCTTTCTTTTGAGCTATTGCAATTCTGCTTTGCTTAGAGAGCGCCTTCTTTGATATGGGCAGTCATGCTGTGTAACTGGTCCTTTGCCAGTATTGCCATGTACTTATATATATTCAGGGCCACTAGTAGGGCATATAGGGAATGTGTGTGTGTGAAATATATGTGTATGGATGTATAAGTGTATTATATATATACACATATCTGTAATGTGTATATTTTTATTTAAAATTATATTACGAAATTCATGAGCCCATGTGAGGTATTCTGATTTATTGATGAAGATTTAAAACACTTAGCTCACAATAGTCATCTTTCCATTAGTACTTCTATCACTTAAAACATTGAACTATATAGTGTCAAAATGAATGTCTGAATTTGGATTACTGTTGTGGTCCATGCAATCACAAGAGTTATAATTCTGTCCCTAGTCCAGGCCCTCATCTCAACTTGCCAGTAATTCTGCAAAAGCCTCATAATTGGTCTCCCTGCATCCAGATTTTCCTTTCTTCTAGCCATCCTCCATATAGCTGCTAAATTGATATTCCTAAAGTGCAGGCCTACCCATGTCATTCCTTTCCCTAAGAAGCTTCAATGGCTCGCCACTGCCTTTAGGATCAAATATAAAGTCCTCTGTTTGGCATTTGAAGCCCCTTCAGAATTTGGTTCTAGCCTGTCTTTCCAGACTTATTACACATGACTTTTTCTCAGGCACTAAATGCTGCAGCCACACCTGCTGTTCAGCATGCAAGAATCTTGTCTTCTTTCCCTGTGTCTTTGCAGAGAAATGCCTGGGGATTTTGTTTTTAATAAATAAAATTTAATATTCATTTTTTAATATTTTGAGTTCCAAATTCTCTCCCTCCCTCTATCCCTTCTCCCTTCATTGAGAAGGTATGCAATATGATACTCATTATACATGTAAAGTCATACAAGATATATTTCCATGTTTTTACAACAGAAAAATAAAGTGGAAAAATATGCCTTAATCTGCACTCAGAGTTCATTACTTGTCTTCCTGGAGGTGGATGGCTTTTTCTATCATGAGTTCTTTGGAACTGTCACAGATCATTGTATAGATCAGAGCAGCTAAGTGTTTCACAGTTGGTCATCATCACAATATTGCTGTTACTGTGGACAGAGCATCTCACTATTCTCAGCACTTAGCACAGTGCCTGACACATAGTAGGTACTTTAAAAAGGCTTTTTGATTGACTGAATGAATTAACAGGTAATTTAAATATTAAAAGAGATAGTTGTTATGGTTTAGTGGAAGGAGTGGCTAGTCAAAGATCTGAGTTCAAATCCAAGATTGCACGTCTTTCTGGTGTGATTTAGGGTAAGTACTTCTTAAGACCTGTTTCATCTTTGTAAAATGAAGGGATCATACTAGATGGTCTCTTCCAGCTCAAAATCTGTCATCCTAAGTATATACACAAACCCTCGACAAGAATCTTACTCTATTGATGATACAGCATTGGGCTCTCATTGGCTATGCCGCTCTCTGACAGATCTTGCCAAGCTGAAAAAATGGTTCAAGTGAAGGCCCAATAATAGGTCTGAGTGTTTTCTCTGAGGAACAGTCCTGTTAAGTTTGGAGAAGGTGATCACCAGGTTGCTACTGTTGTTCAGTCATTTTTCTATCATGTATAATTCTTCATGACCCCATTTAAGGTTTTCTTGGCAAAGATACTAGAGTGGTTTGCTCTTTCTTTCTCCGGCACATTTTACAGATGAGAAAACTGAGGCAAACAGGGTTAAGTGACTTCCCCAGGGTCACACAGCTGGTAAGTTTCTGAGGTCAGAATGGAACTCAGAAGATGATGAGTCTTCCTGACTCCAGGCCCAGGACTTTGTGCACTATGGAGCCACTTAGCTACCCCTCATCACTAGATTGGCCAAAGACTAGTAAATATTTGATGATACAAATCCTCTAAGACAGTATTTCTTAACCTTTTTTTATGAGTCATGGACCCCTCTGGCAGTCTGTTGAAACCTTTGAACCTCTTCTCAGACTCAGATTTTTAAATATATAATGTATAACATTTCAAAGGAAATCAATTGCATTAAAATAGAGAGTCACACAAATATTTTCTTAAAAAAAGTTATTGAGATCCAAGTTAAAACCCCTGAGCTTAGACAATATGATGGGAACACAAGTTAATAAAATTACATACTTAAATTTAGAAGTAGAAACACACATACACAGATAAATTCATTACAAACTAAGTAGGTACTTTCAATATATACCAAGCTAATCCATATGACTTGAGGAAACTGGAAGCATCTAGCTTTTTGACTATGCTCCTTAATATTCAGTAACTTGGAATTTGGTTGTATCTAGCCTGGTAATAAAAATGTCACAATTCCCCTTTCCAGCTATAATCTAGTTTTGGGGAAACCTATTTTATTTCCCTCATGAAAACTGCCGACAAAATATTATCTCGTCAAATTCAGCTCCCTTGCTTATTTGCAGAGGTGGGGAATTATGAAAATAATAATAATAATAATAATAATAGTTAATAATCAATCTAATTGATAATAATAATAGCTAACATTTATGTAATACCTTAAGGTTTGCAAAGTGCTTCTCCATGTTATCTCATTTAGTCTTAGTCCAGCCTTATGAAGAGAGCACTATAATTATCCTTATTTTACAGAGGGGAAACTGAGGCAGAGAATGGTGAAGTGATTTGCCCAGAATTCAAACCTGTTTTCTGACTCCAAACCTAACCATCCTATTCTACTTCTGTTACATATACCATCAGATATTGTTGATAGGATATGTTTGTTCTTGAACTGCTCTCCCCTCCCCCTTCTTTTTCTAAGCTTTATTACTAAGCAGAAGGAGAGCTAGGTAATGGAGTTTGGAGAATCTGTGTTTGAATCCTACCTTAACAGATAGATGATTTTGAGGAAATCATATAACCTATCAGTCTCAGTTTCCTCATCTGTAAAATGGGAATAATAATAATAGTATAAATAAAACTATAAAGTTGATGTAGGACCAATTAAGATTATAAATATACATGTGTGTATAAAAATGTCATATATATATGTTGTTGTTACAATCCAGTCATTGTGCCTGACTCTTCATGTCCCCATTACAAAGATACTACAGTGCACGTGCAATATAAAAAGCACTTTATAAACCTTGGATGCATTACATATCAGTGTTAACTACTGTTTTTATATATGTAAATAATAAAAAATATAATATTTAATAATAAAAATATCAATAAAAATTTCAAAATGAGGAAATTTCTCTAAGTAGGCAATTGCTCCCATCTGTGGCATGTAAAATGTTCCTGTTGACCAGCACCATGACTGTTTGTCATTCATCCCTCTTTCAGGTCATAGGCTGTTCTTCCTTTGATCTTTGGTTGATGCTCTCTCCTCCTTGTGCTGACCTCATTGTTGTATGCGTGTCAAACATGGACAGTCTACTAGTGCCATGCCAGGAAACTGAATCGCTTCCATTTGAACTGTCTTAGGAAGATTCTTGAGGATCACCTGGCAGGATAAGGTACCAGACAGTGAAGCCTTTGCTTGAGCTGAACTACCAAGCATTCAAACTATGCTTCAGAGAGCCCAACTCCGATGGTCTGGTCACGTTGTTGGAATGCAAAATGTATGCTTGCCAAAAAGGCTATTTTATGGAAAACTCACATGGGGCAGGTGATCACATGGTGGTCAAAAGAAGCAATACAAGGACACTCTCCAGGTCTCTCTCAAGAAATTTGAATTGTGCAACATGGGAGACATGGGCACAAGGCTGCTCAGCATGGCGTGCCCACATCAGAAAGGGTGCTGTGCTCTATGAGCAAAGCAGAATTGAGACAGCACAAAGTAAATGTAGGATGTGAAAATTTGGAGTATCCATCCTAAATATTCACATGGACTATCTGTGACCAATCTGTGGTAGAGCATTCTGAGCTCATATTGGTCTGATCAGCCACAGTCAGACACACTGAAACTTCACTTTATCATGGTGATGTCATTTTGGTCCTCTTTGAAAATGAAGGATGACAACCAACCAACTAGGCACTTAAAAAGTTTTTGTTGAAAAACTGCCTTCTCATGTCGACATTCCATTCGCCTTTCAAGGTCTAGTTCATGTCCTAAACTCTCCTCCACATACTCTAAGCTATCATCACTACTATTCTTCTTTGAAGGACTTCAAGCAGCAGCTATTTGACCACATTTTGAGGATACTGAGTGAAGATTTATTTATTTTTGGCACAGACTGTACTATATAGCCACTGAGTTCCCTCGCAACTCTGAAATTCTGTTGTTCTATGATTCTGAGACAGGAAGTGGACTGGAGACTGAGGTCTAGAGAGATTAAGGGATTTGACCAAGATCGTACCAGTAGTAAGTAGCAAACTCTTGTCTCCTGACTCCAAACAAATGTTCTTTCCATGCTATCTATCATGACAGCCATAATCTGTTGTCCATCAGCGCTATGTCTTGGTGTATATTTCTATTCCATTTAGCACTTGATTACAGTTTTGTTCCCCCCTATATTATGTGGCCCTCTAGTCAAATTATATGCTGAATGACAAAATAAGGAGAAGAAGCCCTGTACTAATTACAACATTCTAGAGCTGGTAAAGGTTTTAGTTATTATCTAAGTGGCAGGAACATAGGCCATGATTCAGGGAGATTAGATTGATTGCCTTCTAGGATAAGGTTGGGTTTGGAATTAGAGGGAAGAAAGATGGTATATGCCCAGGTTTCTCAATATACTGATCCCTTAATCCCAGATCAGAGTTTTAGGAGCAGGAGTAAGAGGATTTATCAGAGATGTGACAAAGAAATTGGCACTGGATTGGTAAAAATTAAGAAAAAAAAAAGCCCACATGAACCAGAAGCTGCAGGGTATGTCTGTTTATTGGATCAAGAGTCCACAAGACAGAGGCAAGGTAAAATCAGAATCAAGGGACTAAGGGGTAAGTCAGGAGGACAAGCATGGAGGCACCTGCCTACCAAGCGTACATACAAAGGGATTGTGTTGCCTAGTCTCCTCATTCCTGTAAAGGTGAGGCAGTTGTGTTGGGCAGTAGCCACAGCAGTTTATGTTTTTTCTTCTTTTGCATCCAGCACAGAACTCAGACTGATGCCAAGCACACAGCAAGAAGAAATCAAAAGTATGATTTAATGGGTCAGCTTGTCCTGATAATAATAGTTCCAGTGTTAACAGGTCCACTTTAAATTGAGCCTTCCAGAATCTGTGTGAAGCTTACTCTACATAGGGCAGTGAAAGGATTATTTCAGAGTCTTCAAACAATGGGTCCATTCATATACATGGAATACACTGAGCAAATAGAAAAGAAACTTTAATTCAATTTACTCCCATTGGCCTTGGGTAGATATAACATATTCCTCAGAAAAGATAGTAGCAAGAATGTATACATCTATATCTCCTGCTTGCCTTTGGAAATGTAAAAACATGGAGCCACCTAAATTGTCAGAAACAGCATTGACATATTTTAGTTTCCAGTAAGCTAGGTCCATTGTCCAATCTCATCTAATCCAACAAGCATCTATTAAGCACCTATCATAGATAAGGTGTCAGGCCTGGTTCTGGGGATGCAAAGACAAAAGAAACACACCAGAAGCACAATTTTTGCCTCCAAGAAGTTCTTATTGGGGAAAAATAACACATACATTACTGAAATGCAGAAGAAGCTGAGACAGGAGAGTGCTTTGGAAACTTTAAATACTATATAACCATTATTATTGTCACTGTTGTTATTACTGGATTTGGAGTAAGAGAACCTGTGTACAACCCTGGTTCTGTTAACTGCTGCTACTACCATTATGGGGCTCACCTTTGTAGGATGAATTGCCTAAAGATGGGGACAGTGTTCAAGACAACAGGTACTTTGACCTCTTTGGGACTTCCAGGGCATTTACATATTCACCCAAATTATTTTTTTATATAGATTTTTTTTTTGATGGAACACAAAAGAGGTATATCTGAGAATACTCCATTTGCTGCTTTGGATTCTGGTCAAAAACATTTCCCTAAGAAAGGGAACTTAATTTCATCCCAGGATTCATGGCTTTAACGTGAACCTGGAGTAGTGCAAAATTATATTTTCCTACCATGGTGCAGCTTAGAATGGAATTCTGCAGGTGTAAAAGAGCCCCAGTCAAGTAATAAAGTTCAGAATGGCTGAACCAAGAATGTTCCAAATTCCTGTTTAGAAATCTGGAAATAGAAATGATTTGTGGGTATGGGAGGAGGAGAGAAGAGGACACAAGAGTTAATGGAACTTTACAGCCCCTTCTTTCACTGGGAAGCCATTTTACAATTCCAAAGGCTTGTAAATTAGGGTGGGAATAGAAAATATACTAGGTGAAATAACTTAGAGTCTAGTGGTTTCAGGGCGCTTTTTAAAAGTCCCACTGCCCCCAAAGTTCTCCTCTCCTTTGGCTGATGCCAGAAATCACACCATTTCCAGACAAACTGGACTATTGGCCATCCCTTGGGCTAGGTATGCCATCTCTTGCTTTCCAGCATTAGGGAAAGATATTCTCCATGCCTACTTCTTCATCTTGGCCTCTCAGAATCCTTGAAGGCTGAACTCCATGGTTACATCTATGAGGAAGTCTACCCAGACTTCCCTGGGGCTTTCTCCTCAATTTTTCTTAGGCTATAAGCCTATTGTTGGAAGCATTTATATGGAAACTTGTTGCTTTCTCCTAGTAGGATTGTATGTTCTTTCAGGGTAGAAACCATTTTTTAAAATCCTACGTATTCCAAGTATCCACAGATAAGTAGGGAAGGTGAACCTTCTGGAGTAATGACACATTCTAAGAAGTGTTTCCATTCCTGCTGTAGCTTCTCCTAAAGCGACTACTCCCCAGGGGGTGTACTGACACTAGGCCAAGGCTCTACAGAGTATCTGATACAACATAATACCTGGTCTTTGCCAGGTAGTATAAGCTAAAACTGTGCCAGAAGCAAACTCAGTTGGGAGAAAGTGAATGAAGAACAAGAGGTCAAATCATGGGTACCCAGATCCTGGAAGAGGAGGAGACAAGTGCCCCAGAAAGTCTGAATTTTTCCCCTCCAGCAGATGGAGAAGGCAGAACCTGTGAGAAGGATGACATGGTGATGAGACTCTAGGATTAGTGGTCTAGGGGTGGTTTTATTACCTCCAAGGGATCATGAGAAGAAACTGATTGCCACGCAGGGTTCATGTCCTCCCCTGAACTCTCACTGTGGTGTCTGAGATAAAGTCCTATTTATTACATAGCAGTTACTGGTGTGGGCCTTGATAAATGTTGGTTGAATTGCTCAAACTGAATTGTGGAATTAAACTTGAGGGTTTGAGCTCTCTTGACAAGACTATGCACCTGGAAGTGAAGAGGTCATAATTTTCTAAAATTAATAACATTGATCATAGCTCAATTTTATGTAGTACATTTCCATTTACAAAGCTTTCCTCCCCAAACTGTAAGGTAGGTAGTACAAATATTACTATCCCCATTTTATAGATCTAAGGCACTGAAAGTTTGAATGTCTTGCCCAAGATCTATCCTGAGCCCTCTTAGTTCAATTGAACTAAGTTGTTTTCAGTTGCTGATATCTCAATGTGAATGAAAGATCTGAGAGTAGGGTATGCTGCCCTTTCCCACCCCCAAGGACTGACCCAGCTTAGGAGAAAATAATAGGAGGGAATTGGGAGTGATGAAGGGGAAACTGAAGGGAATGCCACTGAGACAGAGGAAAAGAAGGAACGGTGGAATGTGGAAGTTGGGACAGCAAAGGCAAGGGGAAATAGTATAAAAAGTAGTGAATTATAGAATGTTAGAGACATCAGGTGCCCAAGAGATCAGTACCTCTACCATTTTATAAATGAAAGAGCTGAAACATAGAAGTGCAGTAACTTGTTCCAGGTCACTTATCTATGACTAGCCCTCCTCACTCCAACTCCAGTCCACTAGTAATTCTTTATTAAATGACTCATCATTTATTCACTCACTCACTCACTCATTCATTCATACCAATCATTTAATTACACTAAATAAAATACACAGTAGGAAATGTCCAGGAGCATCTGGGACCAACCCAAATCAGAAGAAGGTGCAATTCTAGGCTTAAGAGGTGAATTGTATTGTTTTACTCTTGAAAATCCATAGGTTTTAACCCCAGCTTCATCAAATAGAACATCATTCCTCAAAGACCTTTGAATCAAAGGATTATAAAGTACTTGAGGTTACCCAGACCATCCCTCTTGCCTTCTGACTTTCATAACTCAGAGAGTAAGCCACAACAAGGAGTATGTGGTGACATTATTGTAATGTCTAGACATCCATTAAGTTTTGTGTCTTCATTCTTAGTATTTAGAGACAAAGGGTGTAGCAGGAAATATATATATTTGTATGTGTGCATGTGCCTCTGTGTGTGTGTATGTGTGTGTGTGTGTGTGTGTGTGTGTGTGTGTGTGTGTTGGACCTAGCACCAGAAAATTTGAGTTTTCAGTCATTCATTATATATGTGGCCTTGGGCAAATCATTAAACTTCACAAAGTCTTACTTTTCCTTGTCACTAAAATGGGATTAATAACAGATGTACAATAAAACTTGTCTTCACAAACTGTTGTGAAGATTAGATGAGAACATTTTGTAACCATGACTTACCATTTTTTAAAAATCTGCTTTAATTGTTCATTTATTCATTTTGGAGAAATTACAGGGATTTTTTTTTATTGTTTGTTTTGTTTTCAGAGATAACTTGATATAGTGGAAAGAATATGTGACTGAGAGCCAGGAGCCCCAGAAGAAAAAAAGTCTCAAAAGTGTATGAGACCTGCCTGTTATAGACGGACACCAACATATTAGTTAATACTCTGACCAGAGCAATTGGTCCCCATCGGCCCTGTAATGTGGCCCAGGATAAGCCCAGGATAAGCCCAGGGCCTCCTGCATAGAGTAGGCCTTCCCAGACTATGAAACACCTCCTCCTTTAGGAAGGGCTATTTGGTTACTGTGGCTCATGGAGATCTTTGCCTTCTATGGTTATTTCTCCCCTAAGCTTGACTCCAGCTGACCTCTTCTGAACCTGTGCTTAGTGGGCCCTCTTCTATCTGGTACTTTCACAGGACTACACTAAGACTCTAATATCAAAGTCATTCACACAGACCTTGGTGACCATTAGAGCCCAGTGAATTGAGTAGAGCATTTACAGGAGGCAGCCAGGTGGCATCATAGGGCACAGAGCATTGGACCTTGAGTCAGGAAACTCTTGAGTTCAAATGTGGCCTCAGATACTTACTAGCTGTGAGCCTGAACAAGTCACTTAACCTCTGTTTACCACTGGAGAAGGAAATACAGCAAACCACTTCAGTATCTTTGCCAAGAAAACACCATGGACAGCTATGTCCACAGGGTCACAAAGAGTCAGACACGACTGAGCATGAATAATAAGAGCATTTATATTTATTACCACTGTCATTCATTTGAAATCAAAGTATAGCTATTCCTTCCACATCACAATTTTCCCCATCTTAGTTTTAATATATCCTCGGTGGGCATAGAAAATTAAATGTGAATTTTTGGGGAGTTTTGAGGAAGCTGCAGACATCACATGAAAGCTAGCAGATGACACAGAAAAAATTTAGAAAATCAGAAATGCATAAAATATATGTCTCGTCCTGTATAATATCAACATATTTTATCTTTTAATACCATGATAATTCAAACTTCTCCTTTGGTATGAAGAGTGAAGAAAAGGCCAAAAAATTTTATGTGGAGTTTCCAGATCGCAGGGTAGGAGTGGGGGGAGGGAGTGCCACGTCCCATAATTCCCACGATGTGGAAAGGATAACTATATAGAACAGTGAACTGTTAGCTCCCTGGGGAAGGGGACATAGTCTTATACTTCTTGCTATCCCCAACTGGTAGGAACTTGAAAAATATTTTCAAAATAAGTGAGTGAGGAAGGGAGAAAAAAGAGAGAAGTGAAAAAGATAGGAAGAAAGAAAGAGAAGAAATAGAATAAGGGAAGGGAATAAGCATTTGTATACTATATTATATTATATTAATCATATTGTATCATATTATATTACATTGTTATAATATATTGTTATGTTATATTATATTATGTTATGTTATATATAATATATTATGTAATACCTACTATGTGCTCGGCTCTATGCTAAGAGTTTTTCTAAATATTATCTCATTTAGTCCTCAAATGGGGTTGGTGCCATTATTGTCTCCATTTTACAGTTGAGGAAATTGAAGCAAAGAGTGATGAAGTGACTTGCCCAGGGTCCTACAGTTAGTAAGTATCTGAAACCATGTTCTCCGGACTTCCTGACTAGGAGTGGCACTCTACCTACTGTGCCACCAGCTGCCTCTAAAAATAAGGAAAGATACACAGAAGCAGAGAGTCTCAGAGTTGGAAGGGACCACCAAGCTTCTATGTTGTTAC
Organism: Notamacropus eugenii; assembly: GCF_028372415.1. NCBI lineage: Eukaryota > Metazoa > Chordata > Mammalia > Diprotodontia > Macropodidae > Notamacropus > Notamacropus eugenii. The sequence continues at coordinate 328,565,974 of NC_092875.1, forward strand.
ACAAAACAAACAAACAAAATCCTTCATCCAAATCAGATTAGTCATGAGCAGATGCAGTTTTTATTTCTTGAGACAGGGATATTTGAGTTTCATGAGGCCCTCCCCGCTAGACCTATAGACTAGGCTAAGGGGTTTCCTGGTGAAACTTATTTACCCCTGATTGCAGCACTTATTCATGGGGTACTTGGCACAAAATGGAGGCTTTTGTGGTCTAGTGGAATCTCTGGAGTCCAAGGATCTGAGTTCAAATTCTGCCCCTGCTACCTGCTTGACATTGGGCAAGCAATTTGCCTCACTTTCCTCCTGTGTAAAATGAGGGACTTAGACTGGATCATCTCTAGATCTTTGGTCCTATGCTTCCTGTCCTATGGTTCTGGACATACCTACTTTGTTTCCAGGAAGAACAGCAACAATAACTACGGATTTCTGGAAACTTATTGCAGGAGCCAGAACATTGTCTACAGCATTCATTATGGGTCGAACACAGTGTTAATTTTATTTAAGGAAGTTGTCAAGGGACTTAAGGGGGAGGACCTTGTCTCCTTATATCATTCCAGATATAATGCCTTGCCCAGAGCTGAGTATGCGATAAGTGTTCAATAAATACTGAGGAGTTTCTGGTAGACTTAGTCCTTCACAGCAATGCAAGGACCTAAAAAATACCCAATGAGGCAAAACATCTTTCACATCCAGAGCAGGACCTATGGAATTGGATTGCAGAATGTAGCAGACTGTTTTCTTTTGTGTTATGTTTTGTTTTGTTTTATGGTTTCTCCCATTCATTTTAATTGTTCTATACAACATCACTAAGGTAAAAATGTCTTTAATAGGAATGTATGTGTTGAACCTATATAAGATTGCAAACTGTCTAGGGGAGGGAGTGGGGAGGGAGTGGATAGTGAGGGGGGAAGGCGAGGGAGGGAAGGAAAGAAATATAAGATATGATTGTAGAAAAATGAAAACAAAATAATTTAAAAAAAAATAATGAGGAGGAGGAGGAGGATAAAAAATGAAGCCCCTGGTTTTAGCCAATTCGTAGTATAACTCATACATCTAGCTGTGGTCCCAGGATCACCCTACTCCCATCTTAGCCTCTGGTGTGTACTAGTGACATGTTTCAAAAGAACTAGAAACTTATAGGGGTCTTTTAGGATCCTGTCTTGCTTCAGTTCTCATGATTCAAGATGAGAAAAGATCCTTTCATTCCATAAAACCTAAATAAGCTGAGGAGAACTGAAAGCTATTTAGGGGCTTAGAACTGAGAAGCTGGGTCCATAGCTCAAGTCTCCAAAAGAACTCTCTCAGGAACAGGGGAGATTATCAAAGCAGATGTCAGGGGCCCATAATAGTCCATTTCCCCCAGATGGTCAATCTACCTCTTTGAGCTGAATGTCTAAGCCCAGTAGGGCCAAAGGTGTAACTTCTGAAATCATTAGCAAGAGGACATGGGCCATTTCTTTCTTCCCCTTTCCAGCTACACTTGGTGTTAATTCAATCAATTGTTAGATGGTTAATAAAGAGCTAGGTCCCCAATGGTTAAATATAGCTGCAGGGATGTACATTTCGTAGACAGTGTTTCCCCAGAGGCTTGGGGGAAAAAAAAGATTCAGTCCATGTAAGAAACAGCTTTTTTAATTTACAAATCCCTTGGCAAAACCTGTCCCCTTAGGGATGAGATTCTAGGCACCTTCCGAAATCTTTCTCACAGTCATCTCTTCTTTTTCATTCCTATTTCTATGCCATGGTCTCTGTCTTAGTTCAGACCCTTACCACAAAGTCCCCATCTCTACTCCATTTCACCTCTCCAGGCATTTTCTCTGGTTTCCCCCATGCCTAGTACACTCTCTCCTTTCTGTGCTCCTGACTACTGCCTTCCCTGGCTTCCTTTAAGTTCCAATGAACACCCCACCTTCTACAGGAAGCCTTCCCCAACTCATCTTCATCGTGGTACCTTCCTTCTGTTAATTATTAATCTGCATATTTACTGACCCATTGAACCTGTATATTGCTTGCTTTGCACATAGTGGCTTGCATGTTGTCTCCCCCATTAGATGGTGAGCTCCTGAAGGACAGGGACTGTCTTTTTTGCTTCTTTTTATATCCCCAGTGCTTCATATAGTGCCTAGCACATAATAAATACTTAATAAATATTTAATAAATTGAATTGAATCTTTGACTAAAGAAATCTTTCTAAAACAGAGATCTTGACCTAGTAGTTTACCCTACTGCTCAAAACCTTCAGTGATTCTCTTTTGCTCACCAGGTCATGGGCGGGGGGAGACTCTAGATGATTTGTTTTAGACTTTTGGAGGTAGTGAGGAAGTGCATTAGATAGAATGTTAGACCTGGAGTCAGGAAGAGCTGAGCAGTGTGACTCTGGGCAAGTCATTTGCCCTCTCTAAACCTCACTTCCCCCATCTGTAAGATGGGCACAATAGCACCTACCTCACAGGGTTGTGGGGAGGATCACATGAGGAAATATAGGTAAAATTGCAAAGTGAAAATACTCTATGAATGCTATAGCTGTCATTGTTAACATTATCTTTGTTTTCTCCCATGCACCTCTGTCAGATTGGAATTCTTGTCATTCCCACAATATGTTTTTCTGCTCCTGAAACTTGCTCTTGTCCTTCTCTCTGTTTAGAATGAATTCCCCATTTCATTTCTCCCTTTTAAAAATTCTACCTTTCCTTCAAGATGCAGCTGAAATGCCACCCTTCCCTGAAGGCTTCCCTGATAACTTTAGAAAATAAATGATCTGCCCCTCTTCTGACTTCCAATAAATGCTTTATCAAAACAAATACCCTGTGGGCCTCAGTTTTATCATCTGTAAATTAAAGGTGCTGAACTGGGGCTCAGAGGTCTTTTCCATTCCTCAGTTTTGAGATTCTAGGGCTTCTCATGACACAACCCACACCATATTTTTTTTAAACTAGAGCTATTTGTATATCGGCCTTTTGTGTGCCACTAGATAGCCTTGCCTTGAGGGCAGGGGCTTTATCTTATCTTATCTTTATGGTATCATCATGGCTCCTACAGGGCTTAGGCCAGGACTAAGCACACACTGTACACTCGCAGTAAATAGCTATTGAATGAAGAATCTGAGTCACTGAAATTCTGTCCACTGCTTCCTGGATGACCAGGGGGTAAAGGAGGGAACACTTCAGATAAAGGGAGCTTGGAGAGAACTCTCTATACTTTTGGAGTAGAGTTCACATGTGTCTCTGAGGAAAACCTTGAGGACTTCAAAGAGAATCCATTTTTTATGTATGTTGAGGTCCTTGTGATTTATGATGGAGAGACCTCTGGATTTGTCATCAGGTTAAGTTAAAATACCAGTGCTCTACTTACTAGCTGTTTCACTTTGGCCAAATCACAAAACTCTCTTTTGTAAAATATATGATATCCAAGGTCTTTGCCAAAATTAAAATCTGTGTTCCTATGACCCCTTGACTATGACCTGGTACTGAAACTTTGCAAAGTGAAACCCAGACCTAGTATCCCATGATTACCCTGTGTTCTAGAAGTACCCTCTCCCAGTCCTACTTCATTCCAGTGCCTTACCTCTGTTGAATATCTCCATTTTGGTCTGTGTATATCTTATTTGCTCATAGTTGTTTTAATACTATCTCCTTATTAGACTATGAGGTCCTTGAAAGTAGGTGCTGTCTTTGACTTTTCTCTGTGTCCTCAGCACTTAGCACTGTGTCTGGCACATGCATGTTTGTTGACCAAGAAACTGACTCATCTAGCTTCTTATAGATTTCCAGTTTTGACTCTGCTTCTTTCTCTTATTTGCCACCATCTTTGGCTTTCTCTTACTTGTTGCCTGGTTTAACTAGTTCTTTATAATTCCTGGATGCTCTGTTCTGACCTGCACCTGTGCTAGGATAATTCTATTCCTTTTTCCCCAATTCTCAAAGTAGAAGGTTCAATCAACACACATCATGGACCCTGGTCAACATTGGTTCTTGGTGCTAAGCCAGGGCAGGGCTGAAAAGGACAGTAGAATCGTCTACTGATCCTTCAATGGCTGGCTCAGGTGCCACTTCTATGAAACATTTCTTCAAAGTGAGAAATGATCCCTTCCTTCCCGAAATCCTCATGAACTTTGTTTGACCTCTCCTACTCTCTGATTCAATTTAATCATATGCCAATTTATTTCATAATTACTGATGTCCATCTCCCTGTCTCCCTGACTCCACACACATTAGATTTCAAATTTGTTTAGTGTCAGGACTGTGTCTTGTAGATCACATATTAGAGCTGGAAAGCATTTTGGAGACCATTCAGTCCAATCCTCTCTAGCCCTATTTTACAGATGAGGAAACTGAGGCCCAGGAAGGTTGAGCGATTTGTTTTACATTCTATTCCTAATTCCTAGCATTATGCCTCGAATTTAGTAGGAATATAATAATTTTTGTTAGATAAATGAATAAGACTGCTCTGACTTGACTTACTAACTTTGATATAGCTACTTCTTTCCTAAGATAAATCCTAAATTTTTAAAGGGTCAAGGTGACATTTTATACTTACAGGTTTGTAAACCTAGAGCTGAAAGCACACAGAGTGTCATCCTCTGGTTTAGCTTCCTCATTTCACAGATGAGGAAATTGGGGCTCAGTCAGGGGGAATTACAGGACTTAGTCAAAGCCCTGGAGATAGTAATATTCAGAAGAGAGATTCAAACCCAGGGCATGTAACTATAGAACAAATGTTCTTTTCACTGTTCCAAGCTGCCTCATCAGTACTTCCTTAGATTCCCTCATTTTCCCCTCCTCTCCCCACCCACGACTTAGCACAGTGCTGGGCCAGGGCCATGATAGTGACTGATTGAGCAACACTGTCTTTATTGTTCTCTAGATTTTTCATGTGAGCATTCTGTATGGGCAGGGCTGCTTTAAGATTATGAAGGAGAACTAGCTCCTGAGCCACCTAGAAGAGATGCCTGGACCTGGCTGGGAGGAAGGTCCTAGCACTGAACACCAAAGAGGCAACTGAAAGGAAGGAACTGAATGAATGGCTAGTTAATTTGCTATTACAGGTTTATCTATTATTTAGTTATATATCTATATTACAAAAATAATATATGTATGAACTTTGCTAGCTCAAATATATATGAAATAATGCATACATATATGTATATAGGTGTGTGTACACATATACATACATACATATATATAATAGAGCAGAGAGGGGGAAAAGCAGAGAGAAGAGAAAAAGGGGAGGGAAGGAAAGAGAGAGAATAGGAAAGGAGGAAGAGAAAGAAAAGAGAGGAGAGAGACAGTCATAAAGAATGAATATGTAAGGTCTAGCTAAACACTATCAGAGTTACAAAGAGATATCTCACTGTCCCTATTTGTCCTGGGGCTTATAAGCTAACCGGGGAGAGAAGACATTCTCATATTTCATTGTTTCAGATGAGCCTGCATCTCATCTTTGTGAGTATGCCACCTAAAGTCACACTTCCAATTTTGTCAATCCAATAAAAATTGATTAAGCACCTGCTAGATTTTTGAAAGACAGCATGGTAGGCACTGGAAGGAAGTACTAAGACATAAACCAAAAACAACCCCCACCCCCAGTCTTCATTTTTAAGAAGGAATAAGAAATATAAAGATCAGTAAATACAAGGAAATTGGAGGAAGGAGGAAACATAGAGATAGAAAATGGACCCCAGTTTAGTTGGAACACAGACTACAGATCACAGCATGGGGTGAAGTGGAATAAATCTGGGAAGGTAGGCTCAACCCAGACTGTGAAGGGCTTTAATGTAAAAATGAGGCATTTGTCCTGTAACCTTCATGGTACTGGGGCCACTATAGGAAGTCTATGACTGGTATGGTCTTTGAGGAAGGTTATTTTGATGTCTTTGTGGAAGATGGACTGGAGAAGAAAGTTCAGAAATGCTGAGTTCATTTATGAGGTTTTATCAAGTCCGGGGAATGGTGACAAGGTTCTGAATGAGAGTGACCATCATTTAAGTGAAGAGAAGGAGCAGATGCAAGAAATGTAGAATGGACAAGGTTTGGCAACTGATTACGTTTGGCAACAGGAGGACTGGAGGTGACTAACAGAAATAGGGCAGTTTGAAAGAAGGGTTTAGGGAGAAGATGATCAGTTCCATGTTGCTTTTGAGATACCTATGGGACATCCAAGTGAAGATGTGCAATAGGCAACAGATGCTACAGGTCAGGAGCTTAAGAGAGAAATGATCATAAGATCAGAGCTTTAGAGTTGAAAGGGAGCATCAGAGATCATCTAGTTCAACTCCCTCATTTTACATATGTGGAAACTGAGGCCCAAGGAGGTTATGTGATTTGCTCAAGGTCACATAGGTAATGAGTGTCAGAGGCATCATTGGAACCAAGGACTACCCTACCCAATGTTATTTTCCCAGTACAACATTTCTGGGGGTCATCTGCATAGATATGACGATTAAGCCCATCATAGTTGATGAGGTAGGCAAAATCATGGATGTTAAGAGAAAAGAAAAGAGGGCTAAAGATTGAGACTCATGGGATATCCACACTGAGGAATGTCCCACTCCTCAGTAATATATAGTTAAAAGAATTCCTATAGCCAAAGCATTCATTTTCTTATAATGAGTCTTGTTTAATTCTTTAATGATGCCTGATTCCATAGCTATCAAGAAACCAGGACCATTTTCAAACCAAGATGAGGCATAAAGGAAGATACAGGAACGTTGAATTATGTCAGTGTAATCATATAAAATAAGTACCGGGCCAAGACAGGATAGGGTTAAAGGAACAAAGAGAATATGCACTTATTAAGCACCTACTGTAGGTCAAGAACTGTGCTAAATGGTTTATAAATATCTCACTTAATCCTTACAAGGTCCCTGAAATACAGGTGCTATTATTATCCTCATTTTATCTGTTGAGGACACTGAGGTAGGCAGAAGTTAAGTGATTTATTCAAGGTCACCCCCCCATCACTAGTAAGTATCTGTGGCCAGATTTGGACTCAGTTCTTTCTTACTCCAGGCCCCTTCCCTCTCTTACTGAGCCACTTAGCTGCCTCCAACATTCAAATAGGTGGTTCAGACAATTAGCACTAGGAGCTAAGCTGAGAGAGAGCATGCTGTGGTGCTGGATGATTATGGAAAGTTTTATAGAGAAGGGAATTGAGTTAATAACATTGACAGTAGCTTATGTTTGTCTAGCACTTTAAGTCTTACCAAGTGATTCCCACAGACCTGTGAGGGAGGTAGTAGCTATGATCCATTTCTTGAAGAAACGAGTAAGAGATAGATAGGTACACTATGAACAAAGGAGGGGAATGAATGGGTCTTTTACTTGTTTGGTATCAAGCTTTAAGTCAAAAAATATTTATTAAGGGCCTACTATGTGCCAGGTACTGGAGAGACAAAGTTAGGCAAAAGACAGTCCCCACCCTCAAGGAGCTCCCATTGTAATGGGGGAAGCCATGGTGCAACAGCATAGACATGAATATATAGACTCATACAGCCAGAGCCTTTCTAAATTCTACCTCCCACCCAAAATATGAATCCTGTCTATCATGTGATTCAACACATATTTTGTAATATATGGGGTCCTGTGCTAGATGCTGGGCCTAGAAAAGGAAACCAAGACACAGACCTTGCCCTCCAGAGTTTATCATCTAATTAGGGAACATACCATATACACATGTACATCTGATACAAGGACAGATGTGACAGACTAGCAAATAGACAAAATATTCTATCAGTCATTTTCTTTTTTTATTATTACTTACATTCATATTCCACAATTTATTCAGCCATTCGCCAATTGATGGGCATCCCCTTAATTTCCAGTTTTTGGCCATCACAAAGAGAGCTGCTATAAATATTTTTGTACATGTGGGTGGTCTCTTGGGGATACAGTCCTAGAAGCAGTATTGCTGGGTCAAAGGGTATGCAGATTTTTGTAGCCCTTTGGGCATAGTTACAATTTGCTCTATAGAATGGTTGGATCAGTTCACAGCTCCACCAACAATGAATTAGTGTTCCAACTCTCCCACATCTTCTCTAACATTTATCATCTTCCTGTTTTGTTATGTTAGCCAATCAGATAAGACTGATGTGGTATCTCAGAGTTGCTTTGATTTGCATCTCTCTAATCAATAGTGATTTAGAGCATTTTTTCATATGACTATAGATAGCTTTAATTTCTTCCTCTGAAAATTGACTGTTCATATCCTTTACCATTTATCAATTGGGGAGTGACTTGTATTCTTGTACATTTGACTCAGTTCTCTATACATTTTAGAAAGGAAGCCTTTATCACAGACACTAGTTGGAAAAAATTCTTTCCCAATTTTCTGCTTCCCTACTAATCTTGGTTGTATTGGATTTGTTTGTGCAAAAACTTTTCAGTTTAATGTAATCAAAATTATCCATTTTGCACTTCATAATGCTTTCTGTCTCTTGTTTAGTCAAAACTTCTTCCCTTCTCCATAAATCTGATAAATACACTATTCTTTGCTCCACCAATTTGTTTATAGTATCAATCTTTATACCTAGATCATGTACTCATTTGGACTTTATTCTTGCGTACAGTGTCAGGCATTGGTCTCTGCCTAGTTTCTGCCACACTGTTATCCAGTTTTCCCAGCAATTTTTGTTGAAAAGTGAGTTCTTATCCCAGAAGCTGGGGTCCTTGGGTTTATCAAACAGAGATTGCTGTAGTAATTGACTACCGTGTCTTCAGTGCCTAACCTATTCCACTGGTCTACCTTTCTGTTTCTTAGCCAGTACCAAGTGGTTTTGATAATTGCTGCTTTATAATACAGTTTAAGATCTGGTAGAGCTAGGTCACCTTCCCTAGCATTTCTTTTCATTAGTTCCCTTGATATTCTGGACCTTTTGTTCTTCCAGATGAATTTTGATATTACTGTTTCTGGCTCTAGAAAATAATTATCTGATGGTTTCGTTGGTATGGCACTGAATTATATTAACTTGGCTTACCCACGAACAACTGATGTTTTTCCACTTACTTAGATTTGACTTTATTTGTGCGAAAAGTGTTTTATAATTGTGTTCATATAGTCCTTGGATTTTTTTTGGCAGGTAGACTCCCAAATATTTTATAGTGTCTACTGTAGCTTTAAATGGGATTTCTCTTTCTATCTCTTGCTGTTGGGCTTTGTCAGTAATATGTAGAAATGAAGAAATTTGTGTGGGTTTATTTTGTAACCTGCAGCTTTGTCAAAGTTGTTCATTATTTCAGGTAGCTTTTTACTTGAATCTCTGGGATTCTCTAAGTATATTATCATGTAATCTGCAAAGAGTGATATCTTAGTTTCTTCTTTCCCTATTCTAATTCCTTTAATTTCTTTTCCTTCTCTTATTGCTACAGTTAACATTTCTAGTACCATATTGAATAACTGTGGTGATAATGGACATCCTTATTTCACCTCTGATCTTATTGGAAATGCATCTAGCTTATCTCCATTGCATATAATGCTTGCTGAAGGTTTTAGGTAGATACTGCTTATTATTTTATGGAAAGTTCCATTTATTCCTATGTTCTCCAGTGTTTTCAATAGGAATGCGTGTTGTTTTTTATCAAAAGCTTTTTCTGCATCTATTGAGATAATCATGTGGCTTCTGTTAGATTTGCTGTTGATATGATCAATAATGCTAATAGTTTTTCTAATATTGAATCAGCCCTGCATTCCTGGTATGAATCCTACCTGATTATAATGTATTATTCTTATGATAAGTTGGTGTATTCTTTTTGCTAAAATCTTATTTAAAATTTTTGCATCTATATTCATTAGAGAAATTGATCTACAATTTTCTTTCTCTGTTTTGGCTCTTCCTGGTTTAGGTATCAAAACCATATTTGTATTATAAAAAGAATTTTGGAGGACTCCTTCTACACCAATTTTCACAAATAGTCTATATAGTACTGGAATTAATTGTTCTTTAAATGTTTGATAGAATTCACTTGTAAATCCATCTGGCCCTGGAGAATTTTTCCTAGGGAGTTCATTGATGACTTGTTCAATTTATTTTTCTGAGACAGGGTTATTTAAGCATTCAACTTCCTCTTCTGTTAATCCGGGCAATTTATATTTTTTAAAATAATCATCCATCTCATTTAGATTGTTGAATTTATGGGCATACAGTTGGGTAAAGTAATTTCTAATTGTTGTTTTAATTTCCTCCTCATTGGAAGTGAGTTCACCCTTTACATTTTTGATATTCGTAATTTGGTTTTCTTTCTTTTTTTTAAATCAAATTGACTAAAGGTTTATCAGTTTTATTGTTTTTTTTTCAACTCATTTTTATATATTAGTTCAATAGTTTTTTTTAATTTCAATTTTATTAATCTCTCCTTTGGTTTTCGGTATTTCTAATTTCGTATTTACTTGGGGATTTTCAATTTGTTCTTTTTCTAGCTTTTTCAGCTGCATGCCCAATTCATTGATCTCCTCTTTCTCTATTTTATTCATGTAGGCATTCAAAGACATAAAACTTCCCCTAAGAATTGCTTTTGCAGTATGCAATCAGTCATTTTCTGCCAGAACACTCCCAGTGATGGGGAACTCATTATTTGTGGAGGGCAGCCTGTTTCACTTTTGATCAGTTTTAATTGTTAGGAAGTTCTTTCTAATATGAAGCTCAAATCAGCTTCTCTGCAACTTGTATTGGTCCAGGGCTGATCAAATTAAGTCACATCCCTAATCTACATGATACTCCTTCAAAATCTGAAAACCACTAGCATGCCCTCTTTAAGTATTCTCTTTTCTAAGTTAAATGATCCTAATCAATCCTCCAATGGCAAGGTTTCAAATCCCCTCTCCCTCTAAGATACCCTCCTCTAAAAGAATTCCAATGTGTAAATAGCCTTCCTTAAATGTGGCACCCAGGAATAAACATGCTATTCTGGTCATTTCCTTTTAACAGTTTAACCTGTAAAATGAGGCTAGACTAGGTCACAGCTAAAGTTCCTGCCATTCCCAGGCACATGGGAACCATTCATTCATTAAAAAAAAATATTTCTTAGGCATGTGTTATTTGAAAATTACAGAACTTGGTGCTATAATCAAGAAAAGAAGGCAAGATCTAAGTTTTCCTGAAGGTCACAGCCCAACTGAGTCATATAAACAAATTACAATGTTATGAAATAGAATATGATCAAATATAATCTCCTTTCTCTGACATATAAAGCTCTTTATGAACTGGGTTCAAGTCACTTTTTACCCTTGTTACACATTATCTCCTCTATATAATTCTATGACCACCTACAACGGCCTTCTTGAAGCTTCTCATACATGACACATGACTCTTCTCACAACTTTAGCTGGCTGTCCCTCACACCTGGAAAGCATTCTCTCTTTACCTCTGTCTTTCAGAATTTCTATTTCACTTCAAGACCCGATTCAAGTGTCTCCTCCTTTTCTGGTTCCCACCTACCCAACCCAGTGCTCTGCCACCACTCCTCTAACTCCCCCACTTAAGATTTCCTTTTATCTGCTTTGAATATGTTTTCTACTGTATATACTTGGATATATGTATGCTGTCTTCTAATTAGACTGTGAGATACTTGGGGGAAGAGTATTCCCTGTGCCTAGTATACTGTCTGACATGCAGAGAATGCTTAATAAAAGCCTGTTGATTGATTGACTGGAAATCATTTAATTCAGTTCACTAATTTTTTAGAATAGGAAACTGGAGTCCAGAGTAGATAAATCAAGTCAACATATATTAACTTAGTGCTTAGCATGTACCAGATACTAGGCTAAAAGAAAGATTATCTCCCCAGTCTACTTGGGGAGATAAAAGTCAACAGTTCTAAACTATTGACCCATCTCTCTGTCTCTCCCTCCATCTACATCCATATGGAGTTTGTGCATATGTACAATATGCAGATATAGAGGGATAGATAGATATACACATATATGTATATATGTATATATATACATATATACACACACACACACACACACACACACACACACATATATATATATATATATATATACATATAGGATAAATTGGAGATAATAAAGGGAAAGCATGTGGTAGTGTTGTGGGCATGTGTGTGTATGGGGGTGGTGGTGGTTAGAAAAGGCCTCTCATGGAAGGTAGGATTTTGGCTGGGTCTTGAAGGAAGCTAGAGAAGCCAGGAGGCAAAGGTGAGAAGGGAGACAATTCCAGGTGGGGAGTCAGTTTGTGAAAATGCTAGGAACTGGCCAGCATTAGGAGTAGCAAAGAGAGGACAGGGCCATTGTATCTCAGAGTACTTGGGAAAGAGTATAGTATTAGAAAATTGGAAGGGTGGGAGGGGCCCAGCTTATGAAGGGCTTTGAATGATCAACTGATTTGCCCCAAATTACAAAGCAGTCCGATGCCAGGGCTCACACTAGAGACTGACTTCTAACTCATTTCAGAGCCCAGTGGCTTATACAAAGTAAGAGTTTAATAAATGTTGGTTGAATTGAAGTGGTCTTTCCAAGTGTTTATCTTTTTTCTATCTTTATCTCTTTTTATTCTCCCAGTGGTGACTCCCCATAGCTGCCCAATTTGGAATCTGAAGATTGGAGTTGCATATCTGTGGTCTGATCTGGTGTGGGGCATCCTCTCTGTGGTCTTCAGATAAGAACTTGTGACTTCCCAACTGTATTAATTAATGGCTTCATTAATCCACATTTAACTGTTCAATTAAATGTTTAATGTAACACTTTAATGGTAATGTACCATCAATTACCATGCGCAAAGAGGTTCTTTGAGATCCTGCACTAGAGATACTGGAGCTCACTGTCCCTCAATAGGCCAAGTCATCCTGGCCTGCTCTATTCAGTCTAGGTGCCTTCAAGCTCAGACTTCTCTGAGCAGAGATTAAATCAGCCTGTGGGAAAAGAATGGAATTAAATGCTGTGCTGTAATGAGTCATACCCTCCCAAATGCCACTCATTAATTGTAGATGCTGCATGACATGAATGTACTAGAGGATGGCAAATATAATATTGTGAATGCTTTTCTTTCCCGGAAAGAAAGAGAGAGAGAGAAAAAAATGAGCTCACTGGAGGTTACTGAAAACATATGCCAGCTTGATTGCCCCAGCAGAGGTAAGAACCCTGAAGAGTACTGCATTTCTGCCTGGGTCTCTGCAAAGGCAGTTACATTCCCCGTCCAACAAACTGCAACTCGACCTAGTGATTCATTGACCCAGCATCACTGAGGGGTGCACAGTTCCAGCTCCTCCTCCCCATTCTCATCCTCTCCCACCCCACCCTTCTATCCCCATTAGTGTTTGACTCAGAAGAGTAACATTTACTTTTCTAGTGGCAGTTACTTTAGGAGGCCCATCCATTAATTCTGGCAAAATAGTTTCCTTGGATAAAATGTCAGATGTTGATGACATGTTGGGGGGAAATGAGATGAGAGAAAAGTAGACCTTTTTTAAAGGTCCACATCATAGCTGTGAATGTATACACACATACACACACACACACACACACACACACACACACAGTCTGGCAAAATTCCATTTCTGAAAAGTGGCACTTAGCCAAATAACTTTTTTTCATTTTAGTCTAAGTGATGCCAAATAACTTACTCATCTGAATGTTCCATTTTTTTCAACTAGGTGCTAGAAGGGATATTAGAGGTCATCTGGTTCAACCATTTTACAATTGAAGAAACTGAGGATTATGGAGCTGAGGTCCCACGTACATACCAATATTCAAACCCAGGTTCCAGCATAGTTGCTTGAGTGGAGCGGGGGGATAGAGGAGGACGGTAAGGGAAGAGGGAGAGCAGAAACTCAAGGAGTATTGTGGCTGGGAAAGTGACCACTACTGTTCTTGGTTTGGTTGACAGAATTGAGCTATACTCTGTCCACCCCTACTAGGACAGTGGTAAAAGTTATTGGTAGATTTAAGAAAACTTTCTAATAACCAGAGCTGTCCCTAAACATGATAGATTGTCATGGGAAGTTATTAGTATGCTGTAAGAAAAAACAAATTGATAAATAGAGAAGTGTAGAAAGACTTACATGAACTTACACAAAATGAAGCAGTCAGATAAACAATATACACAGTGGTTACAACAATGTAAATCCTGTGTAAAATGGAAAGAACCACTACAAAGCAATACAAATTAATGCTGCAAAATTATAAAGAATAAGTTTGGCCCCAAAAAAGATAAATGAGAAGACACTTCCCTCTCTTCTATAGAGTTGAGAGGGTCTGTGGGCATAAAACATAGCATATAATGCAATTTTTTTCAATGTATTGATTGGCTTTGCTCATTTTTTCACCTCTTTCTCTTTAAAAAATTATTTTAAAAAAATAAGGGTTGGATCTCTGAAAAGTGGAAGAGGAAAAATTAAGTGATATAAGGATAAAAATTTTCAATAAAATCTACATATTTAAAAAAAAGTTATAGGGAACTTTGAGTTTAATATAATGGAGAAGTTGTCTAACAATTAAAATGTCCCACAATTGAATAGATTGCTTTGGGGCAGGGGAGGAGGGCAGTGATGTTTTCATCCTTGGAGGTATTGAAGTTCAGGTTGGATGATCAATTGCTGGGATTGTTATAGAAGACATTCAGACTTCTTAGGGTTGTACTAGATGACCTCAAAAATTCCTTCCAACTCAAAGATTGTATGACTCCACAGGATCCCTAAATGCCCTCCTTATCTTCTCATATATTAGCCACAAAAGGCTTTCAGCAAGTGAAACAGACAAATGGATGACTATAAAGTAAGCTCCTTCAGGGTAGGGACCACTCATTCTGGACTTTGTGTGCCCAGAGACTTGAACAGAGTATGAGATTGTACAGGTGCCTAATAAATGCTTGTTGAATGAATGAGTGACTGAATCTTTGAAGGTGCTGAAATAAACTTAACCCAAAAAGAAAATTCACCATGCAAGTTTCACTGGTGCAAAGCTGCCAGGGGTGAAGAGGAGGAGTAAGACCTGACACAGAATTCAGCGTTATGTAATACTTGAAGCATTTTTTTTCATCTTTATCAAGAATTTCCTTTACATAAAAGAAAATACTCATTGCTCAATTCATAGTTGCAAGAGGTTGCAAACACTTCTGCAGACACTTATTGCCTTATGTAGCAGAGGTGAATTCCATCCCAAGTGTTTGATGGGGGTTTACAGTGACCCACTATCTCTTGTTAAACCAGTCTGCTTCTTTTGAAGGGCACAGGACTTCCCACGCAAATCAGAAGGCTGGTTAATAAAACTATCAGTGATTGCCTGTACAATAATGAGATCCCAAAGGATCTGAATGGACTCCAGTTTGACTGCTTAGTTGTGGCAAGACAGACATTTCCCACAAATACACTAAAAAATGATGGACAATGGAAGTGAATGATTTGGGTGAGTGGGGGCAGGAAGAAAAATAACACTCATGGAAAAAGGAAAGAAAAACAGCATTTTGAATGGCATGTTTGTGGCAGAGTTCTCAATATAAGCAGTGCTTGCTTATGAAATTGAATATGCTGATAAAGGATTCTGCCCAAGTTTGTTGGTCTGTTCCTTGGGCTTCCCAGGAATCAGCCCCTTCCTTCTCTGAACTGACTCTGGGTCACTTTGGCCCTGCAGAGGCAGTTGACAGAATTTGGAGTTAGGAAGACTTGGGCTGGAAACCCATGAGACACTAAGTAGCTGTGTTATCCTGAACTTGATCATCTGCAAAATGGGTTACAATAATACAGCCTTCCTCACAAGGCTGTGGTGAAGATCTAATGACCTAATACACGTATAGCACGTTGCAAAATATAAAGCATTACATTGTTAGATATCACTATTATTGCTATCACACCCCAAAAATCACCCACATCTAGCACAGAGGCTGTCACACAGTAAGTGCTTAATAAATGCTTACTGATCAATCTTTATCATCATTATTATGGATTTCTGTACACAGCACACTATTGCTAGATTAATGAGACAAGTAGAATTTGATATATTACCCATCCTCAAACGATATTCTGCCCCACTACTGGTATTATCTTGTCTTGCTTCAGTGGTAGCTTAACCAAATGCACTGCTGGGTACCATAATCTTTACATTTAAACACTTTACATTTTTCATCACTTGAAAAAATATTATAGAATTTTTCACATTTCCTTTTGGAAGATGATTTATCTCATTTCTTGATAAATATGATTATTACCAGAAAATTGTGGAATTGTAGGCAGTCAGCCAGTTGATAAACATTAATTAAGTGCCTACTATATGCCAGGTGGGCAGCTAAGTGGGACAGTGGATAGAGTACAGGGCCTGGAGTCAGGAAGACTCCTCTTTCTGAGTTTAAATTTGTTCTCAGTCCCTTACTGGCTGTGTGACCCTGGGTAAATGGCTTAATCCTGTTTGCTTCAGCTGCTCATCTATAAAATGAGCTGGAGCAGAAAACGGCAAACCACTCCATTATCTTTGCCAAGAAAACCCCCAAAATGGGGTGGTGAAGAGTTGGACATGACTGATAAATGACTGAACAATATGCCAGATACTATGTTAAGTGTCAGAGATAAAAGAAAGATAACAGTCTCTGTACTTAAGGAGCTCACAGTCTAATGAAGGAGACAATGTGCAAAAAATTATGTACACACAAACTAAATAGGAAATAATCCACAGAGAAAAGGTACCAAAATTAAGAAGGATTAGGAAAAGTTAGCTAGAGATGATGGAACTTTTGCTGGGACTTGAAGGAAGTCATGGAAGGCAGGAGGTAGAGATGAGGCAGGAGAACATTCCAGGCATGAGGAAGAGTCATGGAAAATACTCTACCTTGCCCTGTCTCCCTAATTGAAAACAAAAGATGACTTATACCACACAACACACACACACACACACACACACACACACACACACACACACACACACACACACACACACACACACTTCCCTAGCTTCCAATCAATGAAGAATGGATTATAGAGTCAATCAGTTTAGTAGCTTAGAGCACAGGATTGATGAAATCAATTTATAGTTAAATCACTGATTAGGCTTCATGTTCTTCCCTAGCTATAGCTATGGATAGTACTCTTAACCCTGGCCAGCGATCTTGCATTTATTTGCCATAGTTCAGAAAGATGAATGGATAAGAACCTGTGGACTGGTTCAGGGTAATAGCACCTCCACTGCTAGAATGCTTCTTTTATCTACAAAGTAGTATTTCACTGAATTGCTTCAATTACAATGAATATATAGTTCAGTAATACAATTAGCCTATGAGTGTTAGAATACGTTAACCAGTCATATCTCTAGTGGTTTTACTTTTACTGGGATAAGAATTTTAGATAGAAACAGCCCTAGGCAATACATTGGGAAGCCTTCTAAAAGGAAGGGAATAACAGCAGTAAAGCCTAGAGTTTCCTTAAGATCAAATGGGTTACCATGAGATCTTGGACTTCTATTGCACCGGACATAAATACTAGCACATAATCCACACTGCTAAGATAGTCCCTAGCATGCTCTCTACTCAGGAAACTTGGTCCTTAATTCCAGGTCTAGCCCTAAGTGGTTATATGACATTGGTCATGTCACTTAATTTATTTAAATCTCAGTTTCCTCATTTGCAAAATGAAGGAATTGGGCTAGAAGGCATCTCAATTCCTTCCTACATCTAAACTTCTAATATTTTAATTTTTCCTCTCTCTCGCCTCTGAATAGATATTTAAATGTTGACAAGATCTGTTGAGACATTTGCCAGATAAACACACACAAAATGCAGTTTTCTAGAAGTGGCCAACCTGCAATAAACCTGATTGGGAAAAGAAATGGACAATCAATTTTAAGCAAACAATAAAAATATAAGAAAATTAAAGATGTAAGGAAGCTAATAATGACAGTGATGATAGCTGGCTCTGCCTTTATTAGTCTCTTTTGTGTTCCTTTATGAAACATCTATTATCAGCGAATGGGCTGATTATTCTCTCATAATTACTTCATACGGAATAATTAAATAAAATGCAGACAATAATCTTTTAGAGACAATTACAAAGAGAAACATTTTTTTGTATGTGTGGGAAGAAAAGAAGGGAGGGGTACTGGGTGACAAGAATGTTGTTTCAGTTTCTTCATTTCTGAGCTTTCCTTGGAATTCATTGAATGACTCTTGACCATTCTCATTGATCACCTCCATCATTGTATTACAAACTCAGATTTGTCAGGAGTCAGGATATGTGGGTATCACTAAACAGAAGGAGCCATCATGAGGTAACAGCAATAGTGTCAGTACTTTCCATACCATTCCGTCTTATTGAGGCTAAGAGTCCTCTCTAGACTGTGTCCTTCTATTGGCCCCTCTCCATCTCCTACTTGTTCCACACCTTTCCTCTCCATCCCTAGACCCTCCATGATCAGTCTGATCCTGTAATATATTTCTAATCTCAAGTCCTGCTACTTCTCTGAGGCAGCTGGTCGTGCAGTAGGTAGAGTCCTGGGCCTGGAGTCACAAAGTATCAGACTTCAAATCTGGCCTCAGACATTCACTATCTGTGTGATCTGAGGCAAGTCACTTAGCCTCTATCTGCCTCAGTTTCTTCAGCTGTAAAACAGGTTAACAATAGCACAGAGTTGTTATGAGAATTAAATGAGAAAATATTTGTAAAAAGTGCTTAGCACAGTACCTGACACTTAGTAGATGCTATAGAAATGCTTGCTCTCTTCTCGTTGCAGTAGAAATTCCTCCAGCTTCACAGGTAGAGTGTCTTTATTCCTGCTTCTATTATGTTACTCATAGTGTTTCCACTGTTCCCTGCCCTCCCCCCCCACAACACATGCCTAGGATATTCTTTATTTTGATTATCTGAATCTCCCCTACTTTTCAGAGACAAGTTCAAGCCACATCCACCTTTGGAGCTATACTATACCCCTCCTATGACCACCCTAGCTGAGGTTCATCTGTTACTTACTAAGACCGTTATTGTCTATTGCTCATTTGGCACTTATTACAAAGTGTTTTGAATTGCTAGTTATCTTGTCCTGCCTATAAGTCTAATCTCTCTAGTGACATAGAGTGCTATTCTCATGTCAAAGGATGCATGCAACCACTGATGATGCTAATGCTTTCTGCACCAAGGACAGTCTTCACAGCTACCATCCTTCCCCTATATACCAGATATATATCTACACCCTACCATCCCTAAATATCTCAATGGAGATGATTAACACCAATATCAATGGTAATTGATGCTAATTTGCAAAAGTTTAGTAGCCTAAAATAGCCCTAAAAATTTTGGGATACAGGGACACTCTCATATATAGTGCTTTAAATTTTGCAAAGCACTGTATATATGTTTCATTTGATCAGTTGAATTATAATCAATTGCTTCCTACCCCAGCTGCCCTTCACCCCACCCCAATAACAATAAGGAGGGAATTTTCCAAAGTGAAACCATCTCTTTACTTCCCAATCCCATAGCATTCCAGTCTCCTGCCAACAGTGATTATCCCTCAGTCCTTTGAACCCATAGTAATTATGGTTTAGACCACTCTCTGGGTAATTAATCATGCATGTCCTTGTAACATCTCAAGAAAGGTAGAATTATTCTAGAATGTTAGCACTGGAAGGGACTTTTGAGATCAACTTACTAAACCTCTCATTTTACAAAGAAGGCAATTGAGGCTCAGATAGGTGAAGGGAATTACTTAGAAATACAAAGCGATTTGGTGGTAAACCTCAGAATAGAACCCAGGTTTTTTATATACACTTTAATTCTTATGTGATTATTTAATTTTCTAAATGTTGATTTCTTCTCTCCAATTGCATTGTAAACTCTTTGAGAACAGGGACTATATCCTTTCCTTTATTCTTGCCCCTCATTGTGCTGAGCACAGAAAGGATGCTCATTAGAAAACAACCTACTTCCTGATGGTTAGGGTGCCTAATTCTCACTTTTAACAAAGAATGAGATAGTCTATGAGAAGAATGTGGAACAACTCAGATGGTGATCATGTGACTGCTAAAAAACCTAAAGAAATCAAAGGATTCAGTTAGAGAAGTATAGTGTTCAAATCAAAGGAAGCAAGTGCCTCATTGCACTCTGATCAAACAACACATATGGAGCTTTGGGTTGTTTCTGGACACCACGTCTTAAGAGAAACTTTGGAAAACTGAAGTTGACTAGAGGGAAAGAATCAGGATGGTGTAGTCTAGGAAAACAGTCATGAGAAATAGCTGAAGAAATTGAAAATACTTTGCCTGAATATGCTTGGGGAGAAGAAAGGCTATGGAAGTTATCCTTAAATATTTTTAGTTCCTTCGGTGGAAAGGAGAGAGATTTGTTTTGTATTCCTTTGGAGGGAAAACTAGAGCCAAATGGCTGAAAGTTATGGGGAAGGAAATTTAAAATTTCTAGTCTTAACACATTTTTTCCAACTTTAAAATTTTATGATATTATGATTAACATAGCAGATTCAACAAACACCAACTGTGTACAAGACTTTATACAGGGCATTGGAAGGGCACAATTGATATTGTTTTTGACACTGAACCTACAACTTCAACCACATTCTGGGAACAGTTTTAAGTCTGTAGCACATGATTTTATTCTCTGACCATCTACTCACAACAACCCAATTGCTGCTTAGTCCAAAGACCCAGCTCTGGAATTAACTCTTTCATCTTCAGAAGTCCTATGCTGAAGACCCACTGTCTTGATTGGTGAACGTTTCATATGGCTCTCCAGATAAGATGAGTTCATCTCCACTCATGTTTTACTTTGTTCCATATACATATCTCATTTCAGCCACTTTGACACTGTGTCTGTGCACCCTCAGTACTGGGGAAGGAAGGAGGGAGGTATTAACATGTATTTAACACCCACTATGTCAGACACTGTGCTAAGTGCTTTACAAATATGATCTCATTTGATTCTCATGACAGTCCTGGGAAGTAGGTGCATTTATTAACCTCATATTGCAACTGAGGAAACTGAGGCAGGTAGCCATCAACTAACTTGCCTAAGGTCACACAGTTATTAAATGTACCTTCCTCCTCCCCCCTCCTAATCCCCACATTCCAGTTCTGGAAATATAATTAAATCAATATTGTCATTGTTATTGGAAAGGGTGTGTCAATCAAGTCTTCCAGGAACTTTCCAAACCATACACCCCTGGCTTCCATTCCCCTTTATGTCACATCTCCCTCAATTAGAATGTAAGCTACTTGAAGATGGAAACTTTCTTTACTTGTGAATTTGTGTCCTTAGCACCTAGCAGGGTGAATGGCACATAATAGACACTTAATAAATATTCTTTATTTCTCTTTCTTCCTTCCTTTCTTTCTTTCATTCCTCCTTCCTTGCTTCTTTTTTTCCTTCCTTCTTTTTCTTTCTTTCTCTTTCCTTCTTTTTCTTTCTTCCTTCCTCCTTCCTTTTTTCCTTCCTTCCTTCCTTCCTTCCTTCCTTCCTTCCTTCCTTCCTTCCTTCCTTCCTTCCTTCCTTCCTTTCTTTCTTCCCTCCTTCCTCTCTCTCTCTTTACTCATTCACTTATGTATTCATGTATTACATATTCATTCATTCATGTATTGCAGGGATACAGAACAAATGTGCCAGTTGGAGCTGTCCAAATATAGGATAGGCTGCTTTATCAGGTAGTGGGTTTACTGTCATTGGAAGTATTCATTTAGAAGCTGGTTGAACACATCTGGGATATTGTAGAAAAGTGCTTAAACTTCTTTTTTTTCCTTGTGAACTCCTTTAGCAATCTGATGAAGTCTATGGACTGCTTATCAGGATTATGTTTTTAAATATAAATTTATAATATTACAAAGGAAATTGAAGATTAGTGAAAATAAATATGAATATTTTTTATCCCATCAAAATTCTGAGTACACCCCCCTCCCCAAAATCTCTGTCCATGGACCCCAGTCTAAGAACCCCTGCAGTAGAAGATATTCCTGTAATGGTTATGGATGAAATACACAGACTCTAAATTACTTTCCAATACTAAGATTCTAGGGGGCAGAGGAGGGGGAGGAAAATTGGATAAGGAGTCTCATAACTCTTTTGGCTACAACTGCCACCTCTGATGTTGCCAATTTCTCTTTAGAAACATCAGTAGAATCTGAACCTTTATCTTTCCTTTAAGAACCAAACCTCTCTCTCGTACTCCTGCATGGTTGGAGGATGGAGTAGGTGGAAATGAGTAGGAGAGTCATGAGAAAAAAAAAAAGTGGGAAAGAATTTGAGACCAGAGAAGGGGGGCACCAAATACCCAATCTTTGATTCCCATCCACCCCTCTTCTTCTCCTGCCTGAGGAAGATAATGAAGGGAAAAAAGCAAAAACAAAACCAGGAAACCTCCCAAACCATTTCTCTGCCAGAGAACAGCAGAAGCCAAAGAAATGGCATTTGCATCTACACTGTCTCAGCAGCCTTGGACCCCAGCTGGGTCTCCCACGTCCATGGCATTTAGGAAGCACCAGCAGCGGAGGAGCTTGGCTCATGGGAGGTTTCCATCGTTCCAGATTAATGCCCTCCTCTTCACAGAGAAGTGCTGGGTGAAGTTTTTTGAGGACCTGAAGTTGAACAAAAAGCTTTGCTTTCCTTTTGCTACAGGGCAGAGGCTCTCTAGGACCTACGGAAATCTGTGAAGCCCACTGCAATCCAGGGTAGGGTTCCTGGTCATGCTCTCTGCAGAGACACGTGGATATTCAACCACCTGCCCAAGGTCACCAGGGCCAAGGATGGGCCTCTCATCTCATTCTGACCCTTCTTCATTTCATCCTCTCCCTGCCCTAATGACAATAACTTGACTTTGACACTTGATAGACCTTGGAAGTGACCCAGCACTAAAGAGTTTTGAGAAGGATTTCAACCTTTGATTGTGGGGGAGGGAGAATTCCTCCTGCCCTTTTTACTTCACCTTGCCACAAGTTCAAAACCTTCAAAGGCTATGATTAGAATTTTAGGTTCAATGTAAAAAATAATACATGTAGACCCTTCTCAATTCCCAGGACATTACTTTATACATGGTTGGAACTTAATAAATATTTGTTGAATTGTAACCTCTGCTATGTTCATTTTTAGTAGAATCATCAGATTTTAGAACTATAAAAGAAATAGAAGGGAAGAGTTCAGAGGGCTGACCTTAGAGTCAAGGAAGAGTTGGGCTCAAGTCCTGTCTCTGTCATGTGATGCAGCGAATAGAACACTCGTTCTGGAGTTAGAACACCTGGATTCAGATTCTATGTCTGGTGCTAGTACATGAGTGACCTTGGATAATTCACTTTCACTCTCTTGGCTTCAGTTTCTGTATCTGTAAAATGATGGGTGAGACTAAATGACCTCTGAGGTCCCTTCTAACTCAAGCTCTATGATCTTATAGCTGTCTGACTGTGGACAAGTTGTTTAACTTCTCTGTGCCTGAGACACCCCTCTAAGACTGTAAGTCCGAGGAATTTCCATACCAGAAGTTCTCAATATTAAGAAAATCACAAATCCCCTCAATGTACTCCCTCCCTACCTCCACCAAAGGAGTCAGAGATAATCAGATCTAATATTTTCACTTTGTAAATGAAGAAACCAAGGTTTATAGAAGAGAAGAATGAATGAATATGGGTGAAAAACCATGTATAAAATGTAAGCACTGTGCTAAATACTGAGAATATAAACAGAAAATGTTCAATACTCCCTCTCTTAAGCAGCCCCACACTCTAACTGAGAAAGACACACACACACACAAGAAAAATCTCAGAGGGGAAGTCAAGAAGGTATGACATGTCATTAGTGGCAGTGCCTCCTCATTGTCCTGGGATCTTATAGAGACTTGTCTAGAGAGGCACAGGTAGTAATGATGGGACCAGGGTGAAAACCCAGCTCTCACAACTTTTCATCTCAGAATCTCCCTGACATACTACAGCTGCCAATAATTGTTTGATTTGATGTGATTTAAAAGAAAAAATCAAAGAAAACTGTAACTTTTTGCCTATATGTGTGGACGAAATGGAGCCATGCAGGCAGATGATAGGTAGATTTGTAGTGAGTGCCTGATTGCCCCCAAAGGATGTTGATTAATGGAGAGGTGTCATCTTGGAGAGATATCTTTAATGGTGTTGTCACAGAAGATCAGTCTTCAGACCTGTCGTATTCAACTTTTATCAACAACTTGGATGAAAACACAGAATGCATCCTTAACAAATTTCTGGGTGAGACAAAGCTGGGAGGAATAGTAAATATGTTGGATGCTTGAAACTTGAAATTTACATGCTATTGACAGTTCAGAATGCTGGGCCCAAACCAGCAAGATGAAATTTAAAAGTTACAAATGCAAAACCTCAAATTTATATTGAAAAAATTAAATTACAGAAGAAAAGGATAGGGGCAGGTCTGACTTGCCAGCAATTATTGTCAAAAAAAAAAAAAAAAAACCAAACCTTGAGAGTTTTAGTTGGCCACAGGTTTAACAGCAGCCAGCAGGGGGATAGGAAGAAAGATAGAAAGATAGAAAGATAGAAAGAAAAACAAAAACACGTATGGCAGTCTGGGACTAGAGCTGAATTATTGGAACATAGTGACCAGACCTCAGGAGTAACACAACAGTCCTACCTTACACCAGACTGGTAAGACCACCCCTGAAGTGCTCTGTTCCATTCTGGGTATCATTCTTTAGGTAGGACACTATTAAGGGGCCATCCCAAAATAGTTGGGACAGAGAATTGGTTAAAAAACATTAAATAGAACAAAAGAGTAGATTAGAGTTGTTCTGCTTGACCCCAAGGGGGTAGAAATGGGAAATTTTATAAAGAAAGATATGGTTCAATATAAAGAAAATCTTTCTACTAATCAGAGCTGTCTAAAGTGCTGCCTCATGAGGTAGAAATTGCCCTATCAAAGTCTTCACATGGAGGCTGGATAACCACTTACAAAGGATGTTGTAGATGGGTTTTAGGAAGGGATTGGAAGAGAGGACCTTGGAGGTCCTTTCCAGATGGATGATTTTATGATTCAATGGTCATCTTGTCACAAGGTCCCAAATGAACTATGGCCACTGAAAGAAGTGGCAGGTGTGATTATATGCCATTTTTAGTGATCTCTGAAAGGCTATAGAAATGAAAGAAGTGCCCTGAGAAAGGAGAAGGAAAGAAGGAAACAAGTACTTATTAAGCACTTACTATGTGCTGGGCACTGTGCTAAGCGTTTTACAAATATGATCTTATTTAATCTTCACAACAACCCTGGGATGTAGGTGCTATTATGACCCCCATATTAGAAGACAAGTTAAATGACTTCCCAGGGTCACCCAGCTGGTAAGTATATGAGATCTTTCTGACAAAGATCTGAACTCAGATCTTTCTGACAAAACCATTCTAGTGCTGCTGCCCTCAGGAGTACAGTGAGGGTGGTCAGTACACTCTGCTCAGACTACATGACATAATATGTTCAGTTCTAGTTTTTTAAAAAGGATATGCATGTCTAAAGAATGTCTAAAGGAGGACAAGCAGGATTTGAGTTAACATCATATGAAAACTGGCTGAAGGAACCAAGGATGTTTTGCCTGGTGAAGGGGAGACTTAGAAATGATATGTCCAACCATTCTTCAAGTATTTGAAGGGCTGTACCATAGCAGAGGGAAGAGAAGACCCAACTAGAAGAGACAGATAAAGTTGCAAAGGTGAAACTTGAGACTTGATGGCAGTAAGAGTTTCCTAATGTCTAGAGTAGTCTAAAAGTAGGATAGACTGTTGAGGGGAATGGTGGCTTTCTCTTTCTTAGAGGTTTCCAAGCAAAAGCTGGATAACTACTTGTTGGGTACATCATGAAGGAGATTCTTAATGACTAGCTAGATTTCCAGAGTCTTTTCCAACTCTGAGATCTCATGATTCTATGACCAGGATTGTGAGAAGTCTGGAAACCGTGTGTGTGTGTGTGTGTGTGTGTGTGTGTGTGTGTGTGTTGTATATTTACATATATGCAAATGTATATATGCATTTATATGCATAGATATGTATGCATATACATGCACAGGAGATAAGTATTTGTGGGCAGATATAAACTCCCCAATACCTTTTTACTTGAGGGAATATGTCTGGAACCTCTATCTTTTTAGGTTACAGACATAATACTTCATATTTCCCAGAGATTTATGTAGACAATTGTTAGCAACTTTGTATCTGCCCATAGCTACTGATTTCCCACTGTCCTGCTGTATGTATGTATGTATGTGTATATAGATATATACTTATATGTATGTGTGTACATATATACATATATAACACATATATGCATGTGAGTGTGTGTAGGTATAATTTCTTCAACTTGTCATGTATTATTTCTTTATCTTGTCTACACAGACAAAAATTGGTTTGTTGGATCTATGATATTATGGGTAAACATACTTCCTACCCAAGTATAGATTGGAATTTATCTATGTCTTCTCATCCTATATAATTCTTGTTCATATTCTTCTATAAATCCTTCATAAAAGATCTGCTTAATGCACTGGAAGCCATGCTTTGGGCCTTATACTGTCTTATGGGTACCATAGCAGCACTCAGGATGTAGACCATTTACATCCCTGCCTTGTCATCTTGGATGATGACCATAATATAATATAAGATGATGACACATCTTATGACTACGAAAGTACATTAAAATAATTTGTAATATGCATATTAATATGAATAGAGAGGGAGGGAGGAAATGAGGAAAGAAGGAAGGAGGGCAGGAGGAGGGGAAGGAGGGAAAGAAAGGAAAAGAGGACTATAAGGTTCATGTATCTGGCAATATGAGGTCTTGTGGTATAGTGAAGAGAGAACAAATTTAAGTAAGTATTAAAAGCTGTTCATTTTTTTCTCTACTAGTAACAGTGTGATCTTGGACAAGTCACTGAAACCATCGATACTTTGACTTTCTCACCTGCCCTTTGAAAGAACTGACCTCTGATACCTGAAGTTCTTTCCAGGGCTTTCATCTGAGAATTCCAACTCAATAAGGAAAGGCTTCTAAGCAGCCAAAATTGATATCACAAGTCTATGCATTGAAGCCCACATCTTCCCTTATGGAGAAGCCCTCAGGTTGTTACTCTGAGACCATTTATCCTCATATTAGACACAACTGAACAAACTTTGTTTTTCAGTTAGGGCAGATGAAGACCAAATGAGGGAGTTTCACTCTATGACCTCCAAGGTCCCTCCCAGTTGTAAATCTATAATGTTATGATCTTCAGTTAGATGAGGGGTGTGGGAGTGGGGAAAGCCACTAGAAAAAGGAACACAGAAGGAGAAAAGCAGACAATTAAACAATAAAACACAATCACAAGAACCCTGAAAGAACAACAATCATAAAATAAACAGCCTCAGTAGGCTACAGAGGTTATCATGAGATAGAACCTTGTAAATCTTAAGTCACCATGTATAAATGTGAGCTCTCTTTATGTATTTTTTCTTAACTGTGAAGTCATTTGCATTATAGCCTGGCACCTTTTCTTCATTTTATAGTCGGCGAGTTTCTTGAGATATTAAGAGGTTAAGTGACTTGTTCATTGGTCACACAACCTGTGTGTTTTAGGTGTGATACTTAAACCCCCCTGCCTGATTTGAAAGTCAGTTTTTGATCCATTATTCCTCCTGCTTCTCATCATTGCTACTTATTATCATCATTACTGTTGGTAATGCCTTCTCATCCTGTGCCATTCTTGTCCTTGCCCTTTTATAAATCCTTCATCAAAGATCTGCCTAAAGCACTGAAGCCATGTTCTGGGTCATTATGATCATAATTACTAATAATCATCACAATAATGAAAGAATAATCTAGATTTCTGAAAAAAAGTTTATTACTCTAATTAGTGATGTAGTATGTTTTAGAAAGATTTTTCATCTCAAATAAAAAGTTTTCTAAAATTCACTCATAAAGAATACCTCCTCCCTCCCATAATTCTGTATACTCTGTATACATATGCTTTTATATATACTGCATATGTTATTTTAAAATTTATTTAAAAAGCAAAATGGAAGTAATCAGCAAAAATGAACCCTTACTTTAGGAATCATCTTTATATTTAATTTGTTTTAATTTCTTCTTAAGAGGATACTATTTTCCAGTAAAGTAGATCAATATAGTTGTTCCTTAATTGGGGAAGTAGTAAATTCTCAGCAATAAAAATTCAATGCTAGATGGGTAGGAAAATGTCTCTTTATCCACTTGCTTCTTACAGAAACCCTTCCAAAGAGCTTTTATTTGATTAATTTCCTCCACTATTATGCAAATTATTGTTGTAAATTGTCTCCTTAGATTTTTTTTTTTTACTCATTGGTACAATGTTAATTTTCACAGGCTAACGTCATACTTTCAGAACTGAGCAACAACCTACATGGATTAAAACTACATGTGTTTTAAGGGGTGGCAAAAAAAATCTGCAAAAATATTTGCCATACTGATGTCTGAAATTCTGCTAGTCACCATCCATTCCTTTGGGAGTTAAGCAATGCCCTCTCCCTCTGGGGCCCTCTTTTAAAATGCAAATATTCCTAGAAAAGACAACCAATTAAGCCTCAATCAATCAACACAACAAGCATTTATTAAGTGCTTGCTAGGTACCAGGCAATGTGCTGGGTGTTGTGGATAGAAGTACAAAGAATAAAACAATCCCTACTCTCAAATGATCTTCAAACATTGTGTAGGAATAAGGTTTAAAGGAGAGGAAGGGACAATGAATCCGACAACGAGCAAGCCAAAGAAAATCTTTAACTACTTCCCAATTTTACTAATGGAAGACATAGTTAAGTTATGGAACTAAACAAAGTTAAGGAACTGAAATTTCTCAGCAACTCTTAGAGAGGTTAGTTAAAGATTCCTAGTTACTATGAATTACCCATAGTCGTTGTTCCTGTAATGATTCCTTATGCTGGTACCTTATACCTTATACTTTATACTGAATCCTTGTACCATAGTAGCATAGATGTGACAACTATGTATTTCTGCGTAAAACACTTGAAGAAGCAGTAATATATCACCTAACGGTAAGTTTTAAATAAACATATTTGTTGATTTAGAAAACAAAACAGAAATTAACTTTCCTTTCTAGTTGTAGACTACAAAATAGTTCAAAATCAGGTTTAAAAAGGACTTCTAAGTACAAAGTATACATTGTCACCATATAAACTGTAATAAATCTCATAAACCCTTTTGCTTATCCATCCTACTTCTCATTGCATTGAGTTTGTGTGTATTTTTTGCAGTTTTGTTTTATCTGTTTCATGTTTAGTTAGGAGACTTTTATAAAGCGAATCTTTAATACCTCTTTTCTCCATATTAGAAGCATTTGTGTCTTAAACAGTTGTCTCAAATTCTCCCAACTTAATTTATCTCTCTCATTTTCCAAAGCAACTAGCTCAGCTTTCTACTGTCTATCCCTTTTTGAGTTACTTGGAAATGTATTTTATTTTTTAAAATTATTTTATTTGTTTTCAGTGTTCTACAGTCACTTCCATATATCTTAGATTTTTTTCCCCTCCCTCCCCCTTCTTCGCCCCTCCCTTCAAACTCCCTCCCTGAGATGGTTTGCCATCTTATATAGGTTCTACACATACATTCCTATTAAATATATTTTCACCTTAGTCATGTTGAATAGAAGAATTAAGATGAATGGGAGAAACCATAAAACAAAACAAAACAAAACATAATACAAAAGTAAATGGTCTGCTTCATTCTGCA
This sequence comes from Notamacropus eugenii, assembly GCF_028372415.1. Taxonomy (NCBI): domain Eukaryota; kingdom Metazoa; phylum Chordata; class Mammalia; order Diprotodontia; family Macropodidae; genus Notamacropus; species Notamacropus eugenii. The sequence continues at coordinate 328,595,613 of NC_092875.1, forward strand.
ATCCAATTCCATAGTTCTTTCTCTGGATGTGGAAGGCATTTTGTCTCAAAAGTCCATTAGGAATTTTTTAGGTTCTTGCTTTGCTATGAAGGACTAAGTCTACCAGAAAAAATCCTTGCATACTGTGGTTGTTGCTGTGTACAACGTTCTTCTGGTTCTGCTCCTTTCACTCAGCATCAGTTCACGTAAGTCTTTTGGAAATGCACTTTAAACTATACATAGTAAACATATTGTCTTTTCCTTTTCTCTTCTTTTAGAGTGTCCTTCACTTCTATATATCAGCATCCCCAATCTATTGTTTTCTCTTTTGTTTCCTTAGTGAGACTTGCCATTGAAGATTTCAATTTTTCTATTTTGTTCATTATTATTTTTTGCTGTGTTGGATATAAATTCTGCTCTCCTAATTCTCATTTCTCTTCTGAAACACTCAGGAATAATGTGTTGTGGTTCCATGTTCTCATCACATTCCACAAGGCCCTCTGTCTCATCAAACATTGAATAATTTTCCTTTGTTTTTCTATATTTATTAATAGATGCCTAAACTAACTTACTAGATCTGAAGATCATATTTTCTTCTGTTATTACTGTTTTCACTTTATATTCAAGGTTTTTGAACTTTCTAATTCCTGAGATCTTTGGTAATTTCATTCTTTTATTTTTCCTGATTTCCCCCTATTCATTTTCTAACTCTCTCCCCTCCTGAGGTGGTTTCCTTGGGGGATGAACCTCAAAGTATTTTAGCTTTCTCCCATTCTGGGCAAATCACAGCTCACTAGTCTAGGTTTCTACCCTAACCAACTTTGGGGCAGTCAGAACTGGCCCTAGCTAGATACAGTACTCTTTCTCTCAGTCTTAGAGGAGTGCTTCAAGGCCCACCACATGCGCAGCATCTTGTCTTAGTGTCCTGCACCACTTTCTCTGTTTCTCAGTTCTCTGACTCAGCAGTTTACAGAGTTGCCCTGATGGCACTTACAAGGTTGTCCTTCCAGTACCAGAAGTTTAGAGTTTTGTAGCACTGGTGGTACAAGGTGGTGGTCCCTAACAGATTTTTATTTCTGAAGGACCTCTGTCTGCTGCATAAGCTGTCTATTGCAGCTCAAGAATGGGGTCTCCACAGCACTGAGAAGATGGAGGGAGAAAGAAGATGTAGGGATTGGATTTTGTTGCAAGCCTGTATGTCAGATCCTTGGGTCTGCTAGTACAGGCTCGCTGCCAGTAATGTGGGAGTTGAGGAAGGGGTGCTGAGTGAACTCAGGGTAGCAAATATCAGTTCAATTTTTTTCCAGACTTTCTGTTGAATTCTGGGTGTCCAAGGCCAACACTTCTTAAACTGTGGGTTACCACCCCATATGGGGTCATGAAAAGCTTGGCAACAGTAAAAGGCAATGGCCAAAATTAATTCAAAATCAAATGCATAATGAATCTGAGTGTTTCTAGCAGCACTTTACTGGGTTGCTTCATGCAACTTCGCTGAACACAAAGCATGTGCACTTTGTACTGTGCATGCTGTCAGGCCACAAAATGCCAACAAACACCACCAACATGTGAAAAGGGGTCATGAGTAGAAAAAGTTTAAAAAGTCCTGTCCTAGACCATGGAGATAGTTGAAGTTACTTTATCTTTGGCATATAACTTTAGTTTTGTAGAAGTCTGAGAAGTCACCAGGATCAAAAAAAGTGTCTACTTCTACACTTTGTTGCTTATGTGACCCCTTAAATTGGGACAAGTGTATTGTCCCCATGGTTGTTGCTGGTTGGTAAATATGTGAGGTAGGATTTGAACATGAGTCTTTCTGACTTTGATGCAGGTGCCCTACCTACTACATAACATCATGACCCTCTAAACTACACATAACCTTACTGTATCTGCCTTAACTATTACTAATTCATTACCACAGCCCATTCTGCCTGCATGCAATATTGGTACAAACACAGGTCACACTTTCCCCCCAAATATGGCTGATATAAAACTTAAATTGGATAATAATGATTTTCTTCATTTATCTACTAAGATCAGGAAGAAGAATGATAATAAAAGTGGCAATGAAAATGAAGATAATAAAGAAGATACAAAAGAAATAAACTACTTTATAATTTACTACCTATGTGACCATGGATGAGTCACTTAATCTCTGGAGACTGGGTCAAATGGCCTCTGAGGTCCTGCCAGTTCTAGATCTACGAGTCTATGACCTCATGAGTGGAAACAAGTATAAAAAGGTTTTCAGCAAATAGAAATATTTTAATATGCTAATTTTCATAGAATTACTTTTCTGTATATATTTATTTATTTTATGCCTTCAAAGAAAGTTCGTTTTAGAGAAGCAACCTATATTCAGGGACAAGCTATATTTGGACCAAAACCATAACTTAGCATTTTACCACCAGGATTCTAGTCATTCTGCAACCCTAAAAGACAATGATGCGGGTTGGACCAACAGAAGACAGATTCCTTCAAAGAGGGCTCTTGTTGCTTTGTAAATGATGTGTCCTCAAAGAAAAGATGAGAGAAAGAAAAATTACCAAGACAAGCTCCCAAGAGTGGTTTAGGCCAGAGCTAGGACAAGAATTTTTTTACACCTGGGGCAAGGGGCACGTGTCTCTGCCAGAGTGTTATTTCACTTCAGAATACTGGAAAGATTCTAAACTCTTGAAGGATTGGCCAATGCTTGAAAGGTGGGGAGGTGGGGTTGGGGATTTAGGGCACAAAGGATACCTGAGGATACTAAAGTTTCTAGACTGTCAGAGAGGAAGAATTATAATGTCCCTCCATCCGGGAACAAAGCCTCAATGACCCTTTCTGGGTTACAGTTCTGATTGGGGTTGCTATAGGGAAAACAGAAAGGCAAATTACTTGGTACCTTCTTTTTCCTGCTCTGGGATAGGACTTTCTGGGAACAGCTGATACTTCATTATCCATGCTAATGAGGGGCAAGGAAGGCATAGATTTTTAAAAAATCACAAATCCCTGTCTGTCCCTCAGGCCTGGAATTCTTTCTCTCCTCATCTCTGTTTCCACATTTCCCTAGCTTTCTTCATGTCTCAGCTAAAATACCACCTTCTGCAAGAAGCCTTTCTTTGTTCTCCTTAATGTTAGTACCTTCCCTCTGTGATTATCTCCAATTTATCATATCCATATCTAAATATGTACATGCCTATAGAAATCTATATAGATCTAGCTATATCTTGACTGTACAGAATTACTGGTATGATGTTTCCTACCTTCAGATTATGAGTTCCTTGAACACAGAGACTGTTTTTATTATGTAAATGAAGATATCTTTCTAAAGTAAGAAGTTCTTAACTTTTATTTGTATGTGACATTATCTTTTCTGGCAGCCCCATGGACCTTATGGACCTTTCCTCAGAATAATATTTTTTTTAAATAACTGAAGGAGGTGCTAAATTTCAATTAGAGATTAGTGAGAATAAAGATATTATATATATATATTCTCATCCAAGTTCATAAGCCTCCTGAAATCTACCCATGGATGGGTTGAAGGTCTGCCAACACCAGTTTAAAAAGCCCTGCACTGGAGAATCTCTAAAGTCATTACCAGCTAGTGTTGAACTAGTAAATGTTTAAAAACCAGCTCTTTTTTTTTGGGGGGGGGGGTGCATTAACACTCCATTAGTAACATTTTTTCCATCACTTTCTTAAGTCTAAACAAACAACAAAGCAATAAATCAAACTGTAAATTGATTTGCCAATTTTTTTGGTATGAATAAATGGTTTGAACTGGCTCCAGTACACTCTGCTTTCCCAGTTATTATCTGAAGATTCTATCTAAACCTTATTTCCTCAACTAGATTATAAATAACTTGTGAATAGAGACTGAGTTCCCCCCACTCTTATTTGCCTCAAAATATCTTGTTTGGTTGTTTTTCAGTTGTGCCAACTCTTTATGATCCCATTTGGGGTTTTGGAGTGGTTTGCCATTTACTTGTCCAGCTCATTTTACAGACAAGGAAACTGAGGCAAACAGGGTTAAGAGACTTATCCAGGGTCACAAAGCTAATAAGTGAGGCTAGATTTGAACTCAGAAATATGTGTCTTCCTGATTCCAGGCCCCTTACTCTATCTACTGCATCACCCAGTATCTTTTCCATACTAAGAAAAAAACAAGCATTTTCTAATTGAAAGATGAAAGTTCAAAGTTAAAAGGATCCCAGAGTCACTTATGAGGGAGAGATAAGGTCAAGGCTAGAACCCAAGGCTAGAACCCCAAGGTTACTATGTACGTGTGTATCATATACCTTGTAATGTTCTCCCCCTGCCATACTGAAGGTGTAGCCTAGTTTATCAGGCTCCAAAAGTCTGTATAGTTTGGAGAACTCTTGGGTGTACACCTAAAAGGGACCCAGATATGAAACTTCTGAATATTATGTGCACCTGCCTAATATTTCATCATAACAAAAATCAAAACTTTCTTCCATTTAGGAAGAAAAGACTAGGCCTGAAGCTTACTGATCCCCTGATGCTCTAAAGGAATTTCATTTATTAGATTCCTCACAAATGCAGCTGTAAGGATCTTTCTTGGGTGCACAGAGGCATTTCAAAGAAGCGAGGATGCCGTTCAGGGTGTGGAGAAGGGGGTGGGATAGCATATAATTTGGCTTTATATTCTAAGTTATCAGAACCTGTTAATGATCACAAAAAGACACATCAGGGATTAAAGCAAAATCTGTACTGCTGAAGGTATTTCTATCAAAGTGGAGGTGGGGTATAGGGGAGGAGTTAGCACAGTCACTGATGCTACTTATGTTGGTCATTCCATAGGAAAGAGGAATCATTTGTAAGCTTAGATTAATAAGGGTCCTGTGTCCTTTTCCATGACAATTTTCATTTTACAAATTAAAGCATTCAAGAAATACAATAGGAAGTCACCTCTCTTTATGGAAATTCAAATATTATTGAATGATTTAGTACACTGCAAAGAACAGTAGATTGAGATCTGAGTTCTGGTTCAAATTACAACTCTAACTTCCTCTGTGAACTTGAACAAGCCATTCTACATGTTCTCTGTAGGTCTCAGTGCCCCCCTCTGTAGTGTAAGGCTCACATGACCAAAGCACAATGAACAGACCATTGGACTGGAAGTTAGAAGGACTAGATTCAAATACTGTCAGAGATATTCATTAGCTATGTGACCCAAGGTGAGTCACTTAACTTCTCTGGGCCTCTGTTTCTTCATCTGTAAAATAATGGGTTGGATTGAATGGTCTCTAAGGACCGTTTCAACACTTAGTTTTGCTCCTGTGATTAGATTACCTCTAATGTCTTTTCCATCTCTAATGTTTCATGATTCTTTGATAATAACTGCCCACATTTCTCTTTCCATTCTCCAGGCCCCTGTAACATAATCACCAAGATCCCTTCCACTTCTGACAGCCTACAATAAAGGTGAGAGAATTGTCATTTGTCCCCTACAATTTCCCCCAAATTTTGAGAATAACAAACAGTAACAGACTAAGCAGATCTGAATTTAAACAAGCAAATGATTATACCTGAGAACAGCAGTATAAACATTCATATAAATTGCCTATTATGTGTGTGTTTGTCCTTCTTTGCCGAAGGACTTGAATTGCACTTGACTTTGTTTTTTTGAGCAAGGGAGGGCTGTGCAGGTCACCAGCCTCACTTCTCCTCCAGAGTCATCTGAGTCCAGTGACCAGATAGTCATCAGGATGACTGGAGATGACCCAGGATCATGCAATTGGGGTTAAGTGACTTGCCCAAGGTCACACAGCTAGTGAGTGTCAAGTATCTGAGGTGAGATTTGAACTCAGGTCCTCCTGACTCCTGCACTGGTGTTCTATCCACTGCACCACCTAGCTGCCCCTGATGTAAGTTAATGAATTTGTTAAAGCTGTTCCTGGTATATATCCATTCTCTTCTGTGTCACTATCTGTTTTACATATGCATAAAGCCTCAATTATCCACCAATCCTCATTTGGGGTATATACATCCTGGTATGATTGTTTAAAATTCAGTCATATGATTTTATAGTCACATTCTATATGTGTATTTGCATGTATGTGCAGGAGAAGCATAGTGTGGTCAGAAAGCTAGTCTCAGTGTCAAGAAGAACTAGGTTCTGTCACATAATGGCAATGTGACCTTGACCAAGTTAATGAATTCCCTACTTAGTACTTGGCAACTGTCTAAGACTATAAGCTTCAGAGCAAGCTCTGATCTTTGGAGGATGGTGTGTGTGTGTGGGGGGGAAGTCTTCACAAGGAACTCCCTATGCTAATGAAATCACAGATGCAGCTTTAAATATATATGTGTATACATACGCACAAGTATGTATATACATATTCACATGTATATATGTATAGATATTATATATGTTCATATAGAAATGCATTACATATGTAATATGTGCTCATATATGTCTTTCTTTTTATATAGAACACACACAATGGAGGAGTTTATGATTTACATTTCTCCAATCCAGTGCCAAGATGCTTTTCCTTCCAGCTGGCTCCTGGATGAAAATCATAGGGTTCCTATTCTTAGGAGTTCTCTTACAAGGAGAAAGGAATGATGGAGAAGCTCAGAGACCCTGTAGAGGCCTGTTCATCCCAGAATATGGAATTTTTTAACACTTAGTCTAAATTAGGAATATATTTTTAAGGCAGTGAGTCCATCAGTCAGGGAAGCTAATGGGAGATATCTGTTGAGTGTGAGTGTACTATACCCTATCCTGACTATGGCCCTAACCCAATGCAGCAAAGGAGCATTGGTATGAATTGGGTCTTTAGCATAGTTTGTGTCCGTTAACTGGTCCTATGGTTTCCCTAATCTGAAGAGTTACTATACTCTCAAACATGTCTAGGTTCTTGGCACTTTTAGATCTGAGCCAGGAAAGGCTGCTTTGATTTTGTTCACATCTAAAAAAGACTAAGAGTTTTCCCCATCAATCTTCCCAAATCATTCTCCATTCCAAAGCCCAATTCAAGATCTGACTTTTCTAATAAACTTCCTCTGACTAATCCCAACCCCCCTCCATGCTGATTACGCTTTTACTTTGAATTCCCTTTTATGTACAAAGTTCAAACCATAGTACAATGTATGTCCTTATATAGTGCCTTGGCTTTAATTATTCAACTGACATTTATTAAGTACCTACTAAATGTAATGCACTGTATCAGGTGCTGGGTCCAGTATATATGCTGATCCCATCGCTCAAAGTGCAGCATATACCACCTAAGGATAGGGGGCTGTGTCCTCAACTTGTTTCAAATGTAATCAGGGAAGAAATCAGCATCTTATTTTCTTTATATCTTTCTTATCATCCAGTCTTAACGCCTAGTCTAGTCAAATGCCTTGTGTTTATTAAATCTTTGTTGAATGTTGCATCCTTCATAGTGAAGGAATCTTCTGGTTGAAGCCAGGTATTACTGATTGGGCTTGAAACGTTTGAGTCAATTTCCCTTCCTCTTAAAGAGCAGAAATAAAACACCTCACACTTTCCTCCACCTAAGTAAATTACTTGACATGTAAGAAGTATCCCAAGTTTGTTCTTCCAAAGCATTTTTCCAGCTCCCTACCAGGGGCTTTACAAAGTGAATTCTCACAATCAGCAAGCTCCTCTAAGAGTTCGCTGGCCTGAGTGCATATGTTAAGATATTATAATCTTATAAGATATTAGAATCTGTCACTAACTTTCTGTGTGAGTCTTGAACAAGCTAGAAGGATCTCAGTTTCCTCACTTGTACAAGGAAGGAGCAAATGACCTATGAGACCTCTTCTAGCTCTAAAGCTAGGATTCTAACTCCTTTAAGGCCTAATTGGGGCATTCTGACCTAGGCAATAACCTACTGCATAACTTTGAACAAGCCACTTCATCTCTTTAGGTCTCAGTTTCCATATCTGTAATACAAGGGAGTTTGACTCAATTGAACTATGCCTACTATGTTCTGGGATACAAAGACAAAATGAAACCAATCCCTGACCTCAAGGAGCTACCATTTTACTGAGATAAATGGTTCAATGATCTCCAAGGTATTTTCCAGCTCTAGAGTTCCAGCCATGAATCTGGTTCTGAGCTCTCCTGAGACTTGTAACAATATTTAGTTAACACTCTAACAGGGATTTGCTTATTTAATTAACTTATGTATACCCACTGGCACTTAATAGAGAGCATAGATCCTTTTTCCAAACCTTTGCATTCTAAGGGGAAAGAGGAACACTAGAGGCAGTTTTGCTTCTGCTGTGACTCTCCTCTCTCTTCATTGGGTTTTAATTAAGAAATCCATCAGTTCCCTGAACCACCATTGAGAACATGGCTTGAGCTTAAAGGGCCCAGTCAAGCAACCTCTGAATATTGTTTTCCAAGCCTACCCCATTCAGACAGTGCTTGGAAAAACCATTCAGTTGTCCTCCCTATAGCCTCTGTTTCATGCTTATTCCCACCTCTGTACCTTTTGAATATTTTCCCAACATCAATAATCAATCATTTATTAAATGTTTACTATATGTCAGTCACTGTGCTAAGAGCTGGAATGTAAACACTACATGGAATGCCTTACCCTATACCTCCACCCTGCCTCCTCATAGAGAATAAGTTTTGAGCTGGAAGGTTTCTAAAACTTTTCCCACTCTCAATCCCTTCAGTATTTCTTAAACTGTGGGTCGTGACACCATATAGAGGATTCCTAGTCCTACTCACTCATTTTATAGACTGGGAAACTGAGGGCCAGAGAAATCGCTGTTCTTTGCCCAATGTCACACAGGTTGATCATGACTACCACCATGGACTCCTCCCTGTGTTTCTCTTCATATTCTGAATTCCTGTAGCACTATTATGAACTATAGCTAGATCCTAATCAGTATAAATAATGAATGCCTTGAAATAGCCAAATTATTTGAATTTGCATTGCATATTTCTATTGGGCTGGAAAAATTACATATATGTGTGTGCTTCTATACATATGTACATATATATGAATATCTATGTATATATGTGCATAAATACACATATATCTATATGTAGCTAGGAGGCACAATGGATAGAGAACCTATCCTGGAGTAAAGAAGATATCAGTTCAAATCTGTCCTCAGACACTTAGTAGCTGTGTGACTCTGGGCAAGTCACTTAATACAGTTTGCCTCAGTTTCCTCATCTGTAAAATGAGAAGGAAATGGCAAACCACTCCAATATCTCTGCCAAGAAAATCCTAAACTGAGTCATGAAAATGACTGAATAACAGCAGATATTTATATTTGTGTGTATATGTATATATACATATTTTATATATACATACAGACATGCACATATACACACACACACATATATGCACACACAATAACTTTGAATAGCATACATCTGATTATATGCAACCACTTCAAGGGATTCATTATTCACACTAATGGGGACCAAAGTATATATAAGCTTAATATTAAGAATATGAACTCCCATATTTCTTTCTCACATAGTTTTGTTTATGTAAGTTTCCTGTTCCTCAAATAGACTGAACTCTGCTTGAGGGCAAGAATCATGTGTTCTAATTCATTTTGTGTTCCCTCCTCAAAGTACTGAGCCCAGAAGTAGTTGCTCCAACAGACAAATTTCTTATTTAGTTTTTTCTTCCCATCCAGTTTCTCCAACATTCCAGACTCATTACTGACATCATGAACTATGTATTTCCTCCCTCTCATCAGTGAGATTTACCTTTAAATATTTTCATACAGCATCACAACTCCTTTAAAATAGCTAGTAGATACAAAAAGCAAACATGGCAAACAAGTTTAACACTGATCAGACTAACACACCAATACCAAAGAACCACAAATGGTACCTTTCAACCCCTAAGATAACTTGCTTTGTGACCATGAATAAGTTCTTTAAGCCCTCTGGGCATCTCTGTTTTGAGGACCAGACCATTTCTAAGGCCTCTTCTAACTCTGCTCTATTATGTTTCCATGATTCTGGGGCTCCTGACCCTTCAGGGCCGCCTGTCTGCCTCATCTTTGATCCTGTTTTCACATCTCACCCAGAGCATTTTGGTTCTCCCTCAACCAGAATATAATCTTCTGAATTTCTCTTTCAGCTCATGCCAGTCCAATATCATGGCACCCTGGGAAGTGGTGGGGAGATGCAGTTTTGAGGAAAGTTGCTATCTAACGGCAAATTGCCTTAGCATGGAGCAGCAATCCTACTCAGTTTGTGATGTCTCCGAGCCTGTTTGAGTCTCACAGTTCCTGCTCACACTGAATAGTTATCAAGTCGCAGGAAATTTGGTAGCACTAATCAAACATTTGCTGTGCACCACCTGGAACTGGTGTGTACTTTAAGATAATGTCTTGCTTCAGATTGAATCCTGGTGATTAGAGCAGTAAATTAGCCCCACTTCGTGGCTGCAGGTTTCCTCGGCCTGTTTAATGCATCAGAGCAGATTTCAGCGTACAGATGTTTTTTAGCTTCCCTTCTCATCTCCAAGGAGAACAATTACAATATCCTGATGTTCCCCACCATCCAATTACTCCCATTTTGCTTCTGCACTAAAGCGCACCGATAATAAAAGGCAGGAGAAACCTATTTGGGAAAGAGCTTGTTTGTGTTTGCCTAGAAGAGCAATAGTCCATGGGGCCACTGGTAGCTCCTTGTTATCAGCATTGGCTTCAGAAGAGGAGGAGCACACTTCAGGTCCTACACAGTCCCTGAGGATCTTCTGGATTTTGACTTTATTTTGGGGCAACTCACCATCCCAGGCTACATGTTAACCTGTACACACACCTACACACATGCAGACACAGCATGCCTCAGCTTCCCATTAAAGACAGAATGCAATAAGAAAAGGCAATACAAGGCACCTTCGAATTTTAACTGTGCAAAAGACAGAAAGATGGACAGCGGGCCTGGGAGTCTCTTGGCAAAGCTAAAGGAGCATTAGTGAGAGGGCAGTCAGCAGGATTCCATCCAGCAGAGGGCAGCAATGCCTAACATGTTTGCCCTCTGGATCCCAATGTCTACCACATTCTCCAGGGGAAGGTAGGAGCAAGATAGAGGATCAGACCTGAGCTAGGAGCTTCAGCTCCAGGAAAAGGAGGGGTCTTTCTTCATGATGTCAGTGGGACTATTTGGGAACTAGACTATTAGATCTAGAAGGGACAACATGGGGGCGCCAGGCATCTTAGGCAATTTACTTCTACCCTACCCAAGACAAAAGAGCCCCAGGAGGAGGGTGAGAGTAGATGCAGGAGAATCCTAAAGGAGAATTTGGGCAATTTCAATATGTTGCCAGTTCAGGGCTGAGTTTATTAAAGGAGAAGAAAGCTTCTCTTCCTCTGTCTTCCCTGGTCTTCCAGCACTGTTGAGAAAAGAACTAGTCACAATGGGAATGAAATTGGCTTTCACGGTCTTACCCTGGTTCTTTATCCACCATTTATAACACTGGCTCTTTGGGAAAATTCATTTTCTAGATTTGAAACATTTGACTTGTCCACAGACTTTTGAAGCCCAACCTGATGGTAAACTAGGACTGGCTATAAGCGTAGACAAGCATGTAATACTAATTATTCAACCCATGCATTTTTGAACATTAGAGAATAAAAGAGTTGGAGAGGCCCAAAAGACTATCGAGTGGGTGAGATGGTACAGTAGAGAGAATATTGGACACAGAATCAAGAAGTCCCAAGCTTGAATCTTGCCTGAGACACTTGAAAGATGTAAGACCCTGAAAAAGTCACATAACTTTTCTCAGCTCCAGTTTCTTCAGCTGGAAAATAGGGCTAATAATGGTACCTAATTCTGAGGGTTGTAAAGATCAAATGAAGATCAAATGTAAAAGACTTTGTAAAACTTTAAGGTATTATAAAGTTGGCTATTATTATTACCTAGTCCAAACATCTTATTTGACAGATGAGGAAACTGAGATCCAGAGAGTTGGCATCACAAAGGTCAGAGATCTATTGGCAGAGTAAGATTAGGGAATAAACCTCGTGTTTACTATATCACAGCATTCACTAGAGCACAGATGGTATGAAGGGTCTGCCTCTTTTTACCTTTGCCTCATGTTGTTGTTCAGTCACTTCTGATTCTCTGTGATCCTCATGGACTTGTCCATGGGATTTTTTCCTTGGCAAAGATACTGGAGTGGTTTGCTTTTCCCTTCTCCAGTGGTTCTGTGTTTTACAGATGAGGAACTCAGATGTTCCCAATTCTAAGCCCAGTGCTCTATGCACTACACCACCTAGCTGCCCCAACTTATCTTTGCCTAGTTCCTTATAATTTATTGAATTCTGTAAGTATTTATTAGTAACCTACCATGTGCCAAGTACTAAACTACATGCTGAGTACACAAAGACAAATGAAACAGTCCTTGGCCTTTTGGAGTTTATATTCTATTTTATCAACTAGCCAACCAAAAAGCGCTTTTTGAGCACCAGCAACAGACCCAATGCTCTATTAAATGCTATAGTGAATGTGAAAAGTGCAGAAAACAATTGATCCCTGCCCTTCAGCAATACGGACCTTATACATAGCTGTGGTGAACATATGCCTATGCAATCTAATTGTATTCTAACCAGAAAGGCCTCTTCATTCCACAGGCAGAAATAAGATGCAAAGTACAAATACTTTTGGGAAAAGCTCTTATGTGTTCTACCATAGGTACACTATTGACAGTCTAAAGAGTTCTGATCGTTTCTGTAGAGTTCGTTTGACTAGGGGAGCAGAGATGAAATTATAGGACCCTAAGATACGCCATGGGGGTAGGCTATATAGAAAAGATAGGAGACACTGGGACATGAAAGACAAACTTAAGTAACTTCACATTTTCATCATCTATTAACTTTGCTCTCAAACACCTTGAAGACTGGAAGCTAATATTTACTATCTGTTCGACCTCCTTAAGTATCAGCTCCTCCCTACATAAAAAAAAGGAGATTAGACTAGAGGAACTTCTAGCTTTAGAACTCTGATCTTAATGGATCCAAAAAGCTAACAGTGAGTTAACACTACTAGAGAAGGAAATGGAAAGAGTATTATTAAGTAGCTGTTAGATTACATGATTGGGAGCAGCTAGCTTAGTGGATAGAGTACAAGGAGCTGGAATCAGGAAGATCTGAGTTCAAATCCAGCCTCAGACACTTAGTAGCAAGTTATTTAACTCAGTTCCTTATCTATAACATGAACTGGAGAAGGCCATGGCAAACCACTCTAGTATCTTTGCCAAGAAAACCTCAAATAGGGTCACAAAGAGTTGGATATGACTGAAAAACAAGTCAATGAAAATAAGGTTATATGGTTCCTGAGGCCTCTTCCAACTCTGAGATTCTGCCATTCTGTGATGAAGTAGAATCTAGCAATGGATTGTGATGTAGAAACTATCAATTAATTAGGAATTTTAGACCTGTTCCAGGTTCCCTTCATCACATGCATCTTTTGATGACTTTAGTCAGGAGTCTGTGAGAGACTTAAGTCAGGAAACCTGATCTTAGTAGGTTAGTAGCTCTGCTACTAACTAGTGTCTGATCCAGCCTAAGTCACTTTCCCTTAGAAGTCTGACACTTAGGTGGCATAGTAAATAGTAAATAGTACACTGGACTTAAGGTCAGGGAAATATGAGTTGAAATATTGCCTCAGATACTTAGCCATGTGACCTTGGGCAAGTCATCTCTGGTCTCTGGGCCTCAATTTCCTCATTATAAAATGAGACAGTTGGACTAGATTGGCATCTCTTCCAACTTGAATTTCTCTGGCCCTGTGCAAATCGTTTAACCCTTCTCATCCTGAATTTCTTCATTTGTAAGAAAAGGTATTGGTGATAATAGTACTTTAACAGGGTAGTTGTGAGATCAAATGAGAACTTATTTAAAGTATTTTGCAAAGCCTAAAGTACTATCCAAACATCATGGTGATGATGATGATGACAATGATGATGAAGATGATCTATAAGGCACTTTTTCCTCTAACATCTCATGATCCTATTATTCTCACATTCAGATCCTCTGATTCCCACATGAGATTCATTATTAGCCCAAACGTTCAGCAAGCATCATGGTATACAGCTACACTGAACCGAGAGCTGGGTCCTGGCCTGTCAGTCTCTTGCTCCCCCAACAACTCAGCCCCAGTCTGCTGAGGAAGATAATTAACTGTTTAATGAGCAAGGAGCAATGGACAGGCCCTGAGGTGACAGGTTAACAGGAAGGGTATCAACAATAACTTTATCAGGCTGACATGACCCAGAGATAGCATCTCTTCCCAGAAGGGTGATAGACAGGCAGCAGCAACAGTGGCTCATTGGAATGACAGTGTGCAGGCCAGCACAGCAGACTCCAGATCACAGAGCTGGGAGCCCCTAATGCAGGCCGCATAAAAGGCAAAGGGGACAGCAACCCAGGCTCTTCCTCTCCAGGTAAAGAGTCTGTGTAGGGTGTGGTATAAATTCCCAACTCAAAGGACTCAAGGCTCATGGGTGTCTTTGATGTTTTTCAATTCAATGTAGCTCTTTTAACTTTTTAAATCAGTTCTGAATCTAATTATGTCACTGGATTCTCACCCAAGCAAGGGAGGGTAAAGGGGTAATTGATCCATACTTGACAGATGGGGAAATGAAGACACATTCTACATGTAAGACAGGAGCTTTAGAAATAAGAAAGACCTTATTTTTACAGATGAGGAAACTGAGTTTCAGAGGAGCAAAGTGAGTTGCCCAAAGTCACGTAGGTAGTAAGCAAAAGAGCCCAGATTGGGGGTGGGGGGGCATCTGTGGCCTTGAGGCCACATGTAAAATTTGGATTCAGTCAAAAAGTCACACTTGAGGACCTAGATGGCCACATGCGGCCTCAAAACCACAGGTTCCCCACCCCTGTCCAGATGGAACCCATGTCCTCGATCTTCAAATCCAGCTCCCTTTTCACTGGACCATGTTGCCTAGTTGCAAAAAGCTGCAGAGCTTGTTAATGAAGAACTTTTTAGTTTTTCCACCCTTCAGAGTCTGAGAATAAATGTAAAAGCCTGCATTTGGGTTTAAAAAATCAATGACAAGGATAAAGGAAAGGGAAGACTTGGCTTAACAGCAGTTCATATTTAAAAAGATTTAAGGAGTTTTTTTTTAAATGATAGCTCAGTATAAGCCAACAGGATGACTTGACTGTAAAGAAAAGTTGATGAGACATTCAGTGACATTAACAAAAGCAAGGGGAAGAAGCATGTAATAGATGGAGAGTTCAGAGTAAGGAGGATCTGAGCTTAAGTTCTGCCTCACATATATAGGTTATGTGACTCTGGGTAAGTCTCTTAATCTGCTCCTGCTCCAAGCGAACTCTCCAAGATGAAAAGGGGCAGAGTGGGTATTGACCCACTGGAAAAAGGAATTTCTCCCCAGCAGTTTCTCTTACTATTGAAATTCCAGGTCTGATCCAAAACTAAGCAAAACCCCACACAAAAAAGCAGAAGCATAGTGTCTATGTTTATATTCTTGGAGCATCTATAAGGGGGCAGGGAGGTGATGTGGTGGATAGAGTGCCAGGCCTGCAGTCAATAACATTTATCTTCCTAGGTTCAAATCTGGTCTCGGACACTTACTAACTGTGTGACCCTGGACAAATCACTTATCCCTGTTTGCCTCAGTTTCCTCATCTGTAAAATGAGCTGGAGAAAGAAATTGAGAGCCACTCCAGTATCTCTGTCAAGAAAACCCCAAATGGGGTCACAAACAGTCAGACATGACTGAAATGACTGAACAACAACATCACCTATAATGTCTAGAATAATCTCAATGAAGATGTAGACAGGAAAGATTACTAAATTAAACTAAACTGACTAGAACCTAGGTTTAGGATGCTTTTTCCCCCAAAGTACTGGCAAACTAAGGTTGTCTATTCCATTTTTTTGTGTATAGCAAGTGAGATAAGAATGGTTTTTTTTACAATTTTAAATAAAATAAAACTTTTGTTTTATAGGCTTTGGTTTGTCTGCTTCTGCCCACCTATCACTACCATCTTATCTGGAATACATCTTTTTTAAATCACAGATATCTTTGGATTGTATTAAAATTCTTTCTAACCTAGAGGTCTAAGGGGCACTATAGTACCGTGGGAAGATCACTATTGGTTTTGGACTAAGAAGAGATGGGTTCAAATTCCAACCTGTGTAACTTCAGGCAAACCAAAGCCTTTTTATGGGTTTCAGTTTCTTCCTTGGTAAAAATAAGGGAGTTGTATTAGAAAATCTTGAATGTTCTTCCAGGACTACAATTATATGATTATAAAGTATTATATATAATGTCATTATATATAATGTATCTATAACATAATATGATGTGATCCCTTTGACTCAAGGCTTCAGTTCTCTCCTTGAAAGAGAGGTCTCCAAAAATCTTTCTCAAGAGACTGGCAATGAACGATTCTTGTGATTGTTACCCACCATTCCTTTCTTAAAACATTAGTCATGTCTCCACTCTCGACAATTGGAACATAGATATTTCCTCTACTTCCTCTGTTCTTTTTACTTAGGTGATGGTCTCAAGCATGTGTTCTTGCTATGAAAAGGACAGGCCTTCATGTCTCTTGTCTTAGCACAGTCCTCATACTAACCAATTTACTTGTGAATGAATGGTAGTAAGGAGATGAGAGTCGGAGGTTCAAATCCCATATGTTAACAGTTAGCTGATATAATCTGACCCCACCCTAAAGATAGTCAACTTCACTATCTACTTGAAATAATGGACTTCTTCCTGATCTCATTCCTACTCTGATATGTCATGCTTGTTGCCATGGAACTGCTGATTTGGAGACGGGAAGACCTGGGTCTGAGTCCTTTCTCAGAGAGGATTCTCAGCTGGATGACCGTGGGCAAGGTACATGACATCTCTGACCTTCATCTGTAAAATGGGAATCATATTAATAATCATTCATGCTTATATAGTACTTTCAGATTCATAAAACCTTGCATACATACATATATTGCACTTGGGTCCCATAATGACCATGTAAAGTAGATATTCTTGCTACCCCCATTTCATCGTTTTGCAACAGCAAGCAACCCGGCATACACAGGAGGGTTTGTTGCACAGGTTCTTAGATCTGCTTTTCTACAGAAAGCAACCTTAAAAGGGGCAAAAAAACTTACTTTAATCCAGCCCATATATCATTCACTTAGTTCAGGGGGAAAAGTCAGCACCCTAAACTTCAGAGAAAATATGAGCAGAAATTACAAACAGAAATTACGAAAAGAAAGACCAGCAGACAGGACTTCCAACTGCCTGACCACAGCCAATACATACATCATTACCAGAGAGAGAAGCACCAACATCTGGGTTTTCAAGGGATGGAGATTCCTTAAAGGCTACCCAGAGTCTAGTCTTGTCTAATCACACAAACACTCTTCCAATGATTTCAACCCCAAAGTAAAACTTCACCTCAGGGTATACATACACTTTTCAGAACCAGAGGGCACAACCCTCTGGACCCAGTTTCATTAGCAATCAACAAAAGGTGTGGGCCTTCATACAAAATAAGCCTCCCCTAATCAAGCTCCCCTTAATAACCCCACCTGAAGCCTATTAATGGGCAGGGAAGAAGGCCAGATTCAAATTCGGAGTTTCCTGATGCTATCTGAAGTCTATACTGCCAATATATTATCCTGTAATAATAACTGGAATACCTGCTTCCCATCCCAGGCTTGTGGTTAAGTTCACAGGAGATAATGTATGCAAAACACTTTGCAAGCTCTAAATCACAATATGAATTCCAGTTATTATCATTTTCAGTGTTTTGCCTATGTCTTTACAAGTCAGTCAACAAGCATTCACTAAATGCCTACTATGTTCCAGGCACTGTGCTAAACACTAGGGATAAAAAGAAAATCGAAAATTCAGTCTTTGCCCTGAAAAACCCCATATTTTAATGGAGGAAACCACGGGCAAACAAACATATATTCATAAAAATATACACTACGTACAGTTTCAATGAGAGGGAGTCTCAGGAAGAAAAGCACTGGGAATAAGCCAAGGTTGAGGAGGGAGGGGACCAGGAAAGACCTCCTATAAAAGGCCTCACTTCTTCCTTTACAAATCATACAATTACAAATGCTTAAAGGCTATGCTCCAGCCTCACCTCTTCTCAGAAGCCTTCCCTGGGTGATCTAGGCTCTGATCATCCTCCCTTTTCAGGACCATGATAATACTTAGAATCTAATTTTAGTGTAGTTCCAACAGCATGTATCACTGCTATGTACTAGGCACTGTTAGGACTGGGGATACAAAGACAATATGAAAAACCACTGTTTTCACTAACCCATACCATAGAACATTTAATTATATGTGCTTTGTTTCGTTTTCTGCTTCACTTGCGTGTATCTTGTCTCTCTAATCAGATTGCTTTTTGAGGTCAGGAAACATGCTGTATCCTTCTCATGCATTCCCTTGCAATCCCTAGGATAGACGTTCAATAATATGCTTAGACCCACAAATCATAAAAGGTTATAGCTGGAAAGAACTTTAAAAGTCTCTTGGTTGGATCATCAGCTTTTCCTAAACTAATTATCATAAATCATAGCAACTCTGAGCTGAAAGTTTCTTTTGTTTCCATCCAGTCTAGTCTCTATCCAAAACATGAATCTGATCTATAATAAATGGTCATCCAGCCTCTTCTCCAAGACCTGAGGAATAAAGAACTAAAAGTGCCTCTGAAGAAAACCCATTCAATTTGGGGATAGCTATAATTGTTGAGACATTTTCCCTTCTATTGAATCAACATCTGCCTCCTTGCAACTCATTGTGTCTAATCTATGCAAGGCATTGATGACAGCCCAAAGAAGAAGGTTGAGCATCCCCCAGGTTCTTGGCCTACAGAGTGCCTCCCATAAAATGGAGTCCATGTTTTGTTTGTAATTTTTAAAAAATTTATATATATTTTTATTAGCTCCTAATAAACCATAGAAATTGTCATATTCCTGATTCAAAACCAGACACACAAACGAGGTGAAAGCAATTGGGATGTGGTTATGGAGTCATTCCTTGTGGTTTCATAAAAGGTTTCTGACAAGAAACATAAAAGGTTTCTGACAACATTACAATGTTGTTTTGCAGCATCCCTGTATCTTTTCACTCTGATACTGTTAGTTAATTTTTCTCAACTTTCTCAACAAATACTTTGTCTTTCTAGCTAAACTGTGAGTCTCTTGCAAGTAGAGGTTATTTTGTCTTATACTTTGTCCATGGAACACTTTGGGGCTTGAAATGTATTGATGGAACCAGAGGATCAAAGAGGTGGAAAGAAAGTCAGAGGTTATCTAATTTTATAGGTGAGGACACAGAAGCCATAGAAGTGAGGTCACTTGTATAAAATCTCTCAGGTGGGCTAGAAGTGAGGTCACTTGTACAAAATCTCTCAGGTGGGCAGAACTGAGATTCAAATAGGTTTCTCTGACTACAGATCTGGTGTGCTTTCTATTAGACCATACCATCTAACGCTGATCTGAGGATCAAGGGATGGGAAAGGAACAAATATTTATTAAACATTGACTCTATACCAGGCACTGTGCCAAGTGCTTCACAAATGTTATCTCATTTGATTCTCACAACGAGGCTGGAAGGTAGGTGCTATTATCACCCCCTTTTACAATCGAGGAAATTGAGGCAGAAAAAGGTTAAGTGACTTGTCCAGTTTTACACAGCTCTAAGTATCTGAGGTTGGATTTAAAATTCAGATCTTCCTGACTGATACTCTATCCTCTGTGCCATCTAGCCGCTTTTATTCCTAGCAGGAATAAAAGAGGGGTTGGTAACACACACATATCTTCATAAGTAATTTACAATTATGAATATATTACTATTATCACATAAGGTATTCAAATTAGTATTTTAATACATGCATATATACTTTCAAATTTAATATTTACATGCAGAAAATCTCATTAGCACAAAGTTTTCTTTTTTCATCATGCAAAACATGCACATGAGAATTTCTCTGACTTTCCCAAAGTCATATGAACAAATCAGCTCCAAAGCTGACACTAGAACTCCGAGCCCTAGATTTCTGACTCCATCCAGTCCTCCTCAGAGAGTGAGTTGTAAATCACTGGAGGTGACTGTCAAAGGATCTGTCCAGCACCACCACTTACTAGTTGTATGTCCACAGGGAAATCATTTCAACTCTCTGAGCTTCAGGTTTCTCCTCTGTATAATGGGTTAAGTAACACTTTTAGTGTCTACAGCATAGGGTTGTAGAAGGGGAGAGAATGTTGTCAACAATTTTTCAACACTAAAGGTCTACATAATTGTGTTTTTGCTGTTTTGATATTCTGCCATATTACAATGGACATGTTTGGTTGGGGGCTTGGTTCTCAGACACAAGCTGCACCGCTAGCCCTAAGTCTTTTACTGCAACAATGAGTCAGAAGGGTGACTAGGTAATAGGAGGATGTGTATGTGTGTGTGTGTGTGTGTGTGTGTGTGTGTGTGTGTGTGTGTGTGATATAATTAAGAGTGTTTGGTGAAATGAAAGATCAACCAGAAAGAATTTATTAAAGGCCTACTATGTGCCAGGCCCTGTAGGGAGAGAAATGCACTAAAAGAAAGTTTCTGCCCTCATGGAGTTTATATTTTAACAAGATGAATTGGAAAAGGGTGAACCTGGGAGTCAGCATTCACTCTAGGGATGATTTCATACAACAAATCCCCATTGCTGGAGAAAATAACTGCATAGCTGTCTTTCTGATGTCATGCTGGAGCATCTCCCTTTAGAGAAAAGAAAGATTATTTTATTAAGTCTGTGTCTCTGTCTAAAGAGACTCATTGCTGTCCAAAGAGAGCAAATGCTAAAGCACAGTTTTCAGAATAAACCTGAATACCATGGACTGTTTAGGCTCCAGGCTACAGCTTGAAATTCTGAAAACGAATCTGAACTTGAACTAGAAGAACAAATGAACCAGACCCATAAGCTCCTTCAGGAGCAGGAACAATTTCACATTTGTCTTTGTCACTTTTGTTGTAGACAATCCCAGGGCCTAGCACAGTGCTTTGAATGTAGTAGTAGGTGTCTAATTAAGGCTTGCTTAATAGAGGAAAGGAAGGAAGGAAGGAAGGAAGGAAGGAAGGAAGGAAGGAAGGAAGGAAGGAAGGAAGGAAGGAAGGAAGGAAGGAAGGAAGGACATATAGATGGATGGATGGATAGATGGATGGATGAGTCAGGCTGGGTCATGGGCTATCAGC
Organism: Notamacropus eugenii; assembly: GCF_028372415.1. Taxonomy (NCBI): domain Eukaryota; kingdom Metazoa; phylum Chordata; class Mammalia; order Diprotodontia; family Macropodidae; genus Notamacropus; species Notamacropus eugenii. The sequence goes on from NC_092875.1 coordinate 328,616,783, forward strand.
ATGATCTATTTACCTACCTTTCTTCAGCAGTCATAGAAGTTACTTCTGTTTGGTCTGCTGGCTTACTCTGACCTAATCAAAAAGCAAGATAGAAGGAAGGATAATGGAGGGAGAGAGAGAATCTGATATTTAAAGTTTACATATTAAGGCACCAGTCATTATTGAAGGTAGGCATGAATTCATGAGAGGAAGGATGGTGTCTGGAAGGAGCAGAATTCAGGAGCATTCCTGCCACCAGAACAGAAGAGCGGGCAGCAGGTTGTCATTCAGCCTTTCCGCCCTAAGAAGAGTTGGAAAAGATTTGGATCTGTCTCCTTAACATGTGAAGTGGTGGCCCACAGACATCACATCCAGGATATTAATAGATTATTCCAAATGTTATATTTGCATAGACGCACTAGTCATTATGCAGATTGCCAATTATGTACTATTTGCTCTTTCTTCCAGTGGAGAGGTTGTTTATTTGCAAACTACACAAGGGCAGACGGAGACTCTGGGTTGAGTCAACCCCTTCAGACAACCCTTCTCTTTGTGTGGTTGTCTAGACTGCCCAAGGCCTTGAAGTGGTCAGAGGCAACCAGTAGTATAGTGATGAAGGGGAAAAAATGACCTGATTACAATATAAGGAATGGTTAATTTCATGTACCACTGCAGGGGGGCAAGCAGAAGATTTGGGGTCAGGGAGGGCAAAAGATGAGCATGAATCAGGAGCTGGTTTTTGCTCTGTGGGAACCTGGGTAAATCAGAAAGAATGCAAAATACTTTGCATCTGCCTTGCCATAGCAAGGCCCCATGAAGGTGTCATGTAGCAAAGATCTCAGCATATAAAACCTCCCTGACTGTAACACCCTAATGCCATTAATGTTTGGAGCCTGTCTTACCGTGATGATGCAAAAACAGATCCATTGTCTTTTGTACCCTGATGATTCTCCCATTTTATAATGTCCTCAACTAGAATGACATGTATCATTTAAAATTCCTGAAAATCCAGAGCAATGTAGAAAAGCAAGCTATGAAAGGGAGACATGAAGGTGATTAAAAGGCTTTGTTTTGTTTAAGGAAAAAAGAAAAAGAAGAAGAGCTTATGAGGAGATAGAAGTAATCCAAATTACCTCAGACTGAAGGCTTAACTCAGAGAGACATCAAATCTAGTACTGGTTCTACTCACTAGCTGTGTGACCTTGGGAACTATTCCACCTCTCTGGGTAGGATTGATAGATAAAGCATCTATTAAATGCTTCCTGTGTGTCAGGTACTGTGCTGCCTTCTAGGGATACAAATAACAAGTGACTGAGATAAACCTTACCTTCAAAGAGCTTGTATTCTAATGGGGAAAGATAACACATAATGTAAAACAAGAGGGGTTGAAAGGGTACAGGTGTTCAGATGGACACTGTAGAGTGATGTGGCAAATAAGGCCAAAGCTCACTTATCAGAGTCTGACACCTGGAGGAACAGTGCAATGTTCTAGTCGTAGGATGGGAATGAGGATGACAGCCAGAGTTCGGATGGCATGGCAAGGTGTGGGGATAGGCCTCAGTTTCATCATCTGTAAAATGGAAGTATGGACGAGATAATCTCTACTGTTCCTTCAAGCACTAACAGACTCTGTGGATCTAAGAATTTGAATTTTAGAGTTGGCAGGGTCCTTAGTGATTACATGGCCCAACTTTCTTTCCAAGGCAGAAACATCTGAAACATCATAGCAAGATTTTACTAAGATATTTACCAAGAGTTAAGCCCACAAACAAGTCTGGGAAAGGTTCTGGGAGCAGGAGGGGGAGGGAGAAATAGGGTACAAGAGAAGGAGAGGACACAGGCTTTGTTTTTAAGTAGAGGACAAGACCAACGCAATATGAAAATAAAACCAATACACCACAATATACAATCAAGTTCTACATAATGGGAGTACCAATGGTACTTGCAATGAAAAAAGAGAGATCAATTTATAAAGAAAGACTTCATGGAAAAGATGGAATTTAGATTGCTCCAGAAGAGCAGGTAAGGGTGGAGATAATGGAAGAACAGGATTTGAGTTGTTGTCGGGTATACATTGAGTTTGATATGAGAAGGAATTACCTAGCCTTAATGGAATATGGATTTGGAATTTTGGAATGAATCTGTGATTTCACTTCCATAGAAACTGCTCTGATTCAAGGTAGAATGCTACTTGTTCTGTAACTCATATTTAATAGGAGTTGCCTAGAGGTGTTGATAGTTAAAATGACTTGCTTGGGATCACACGATTAGAAGGTGTCAAGGATAGAACTTGAATTTGAGTCTTCTAGATTTCAAGGTCATCTCTATGCATAATACACAATCTTGCCTTTTGAACTAAAATTTGTATTTGTCTACTGTTTTATATTTTTGAAAACTATTTTGCATGTATTATCTCATTTGATCCTCACAATAATCCCGCAAGATTGATAGGGCAGGTATTCTTATCCCCATTCTACAGATAAGAAAACTGAGACTTAGAGATATAAAGAAGTTAAATTGAGCTTCAAACTGAGATTCCCTAGATCCTAACTACTATCCCAAACACAAGATTCAGATGACTGGTATGGTTTATCATTTTACCTCTTAGTCTGTCAGTATAGTTCTGACATAATGGGAAGGATACTGGACTAGAACATGTGGATTCCATTTCTGGGTTCTTTTTATTCAACATACCCAAAACAGGGCTCCTTATGTCCCCTCCAATTTCACCCCCTTCTTCAGACTTTCTTATTTCTGTCAAAAACACCACCATCTTTCCAGGCTCCCAGGCTCATAACCTTGGTGTAATGCTAGATTCCTCACTTTCCCTGCCTTTTCTACCACCATAACTTTTCTCACATCTAGCTGCATCTTTCTACTCATACAGCTAACATGTTAGTTCAGATGCTCATCACTTATCATCTGTTGTTACACTAACCTTCTCATTGATCTCCCTGCCCCAAATTTCCCTTTTCATTCCATCCTCCACACTCCTTCCAAGTATCATATTACCGCTCAATGAATTCCAATGACATTCTATTCTTTATAGCAGAAAATAGAAACTTTTAAAACTCTTCATTACTTCAGTACACAGTAGGCACTATATAAATGCTTATTCTTTTATCCTCGTTCTTCCCACTTCCTTGTTCCAAACCACCTTTTCAGTCTTATTGCCCATTACTCCTCCTCCAATATGCCTTGATCCACCTCAACTGGCCTTCTTTTTACTCCTTCCACAAGACATTTCACTTCCTCTTGCCTCTTTGCCTTTGCATTCTCAGTCCCCATGCACTCCCCCTCATTTCTGTCTCATAAAGTTGTTTTTGCCTTTCAAAATTTAGTTTAAATTTCACTCTGTACTTGCCCCTCAACTGCTAGTGCAATAGTCCTTTTCCAGTTATTTTATATTTAACTCCTCCAGGTGTTAGGCTCTGATAAGTGAGCTTATTTGCCACATCACTCCACAGTGGCCATCTGAACACCTGTACCCTTTCAACCCCTCTTGTTTTACTTTATGTGTTGTCTCCCTCCTCCCACATATCCCTCTTCTCCTAGAATGTAACTGATTTGAGGGATGATTTCAGTTTCAGTACTTCTATTCTCAGTATCTAGAAGAGAACCTGGTATATAGTAGGTACTTAATAAATGCTTATTGCTTGATTGATTCTATTGCTAAATGCTATGATCTTTGTGACTTTAGGGCCAGTCACTAACCCTATCTGTGGCCATCTATATAAAATGGTGCAAGGATCAAACAAGACATATTTCTAATAATGAAGCTAACAGTACTTTGAAAAATGTCAAACGTTAAATAGTCATGGAGTGATCTGAATAATAAGCAACTTGATGGTATGTGCTGCCTCTTAGATGAGCCTGTACAGATGGCCCCTGTATATGTGACTGCTTAATTTGTTTCATATGTAAAATTCAAGAATTGGATTTGATGGCCTCTGTGTTTTCAAGATCATTGCATTGAGAGACTGGAGCGACCTAGTCCACCTCTTTCATTTTACCAATGAGGAAATTGAGTCACTTGCCTGTGGTGGGTGAAAGTTGAAATGACTGAGGAAGCAAAAGTTCAAGATTCTGAGCATCTTGAGTTACAAAGCAATGCATGCTAATTGCTTACCAAATCAGGACCAGGTCCAACAAGGTCAGATGGGTCCTTGTGTGGCAGAGATGAAATTCTGACTTTAAAGGTAGGGCTTTTTCTGCTAGTAGCTCTCACATTCTACATTTGAAACAGCACATTTATGCTTTCACTTCTGATGGAAGCTTATCATAGACTTGTAATATTGGTTTTCATTAGCATTTTATTCCAGCTGGATACATCCTTCCCAACTTTCCTTGGGAAGCTGATCAGAACAGGAATAGCATAGAGCGCTATAAAGAGTACAGAACTTGGAGTCACTTGAGTTTGAATCCCAGATCTATACCACCTGTGCAACCTTGAGCAAATCACTTAACTTCTCTGGGCCTCAGTTTCTGCATCTATCTATCCATCCGTCTGTCTGACTGTCTGTTTGTCTGTCTGTCTATGAAGGGGTAGAGGGGTGAGATAGCTATGGCCTGAGGTCAAAATTAGCCTGCTGCTATTAGCTAAGATTGGTTTTATATTTTAAAATGTAAAATGTAAAAACCATTGCTAGCTCAAGGGCCATACACAAAGAGGTGGTAGGCTGGATTTGACATGTAGTCTATTCCTTCTCCAAATATATAATCTAGGCAGCTATAAGTGGTACAGTGGTGAGAGTGCTGAGTCCAGAGTCAAGAGGTCCTGGGTTCAAATCTAATCCCAGATCCTTACTAACTAGTGACCCTGGGCAAGTCACTTAACTTCTGTCTGCCTCAGTTTCTTCAACTGTAAAATGGGAATGATATCTGTCCTAATAACCTATGGGACTGTATTTAAGTTCAGATAAGATCATCTATATAATGTACTTTAACAGGCAAAGTTCTGTTTAAATATTAGCCAGTACAGTTTCAAAACTTCATTCTACTATTCACTGTCATCAATAGATTGACTCCTGGAGCAAGTAATAGCCTTGTTATCTAGCAGGGAAAAGCTAGGCCCTGGATAAAGAAAAAGGCAACAGACTTAGGTATCAAAAGATTCTAATTGACTTTTCCCAGTGCCTCTTCATCTTATCCATCTGCAAAATGGTTATCCTATGTTCATTCATGTATTCATTTATTCAAGAGATATTTACTGTGCACCAGTTATGTACAAGGCACTATACTAGGAAGTGTGGAGGATTTTTAAAAAAAAGTTAATGAGTCTCTGCCCTTATGATCTAGTAGGGAGGATGAGATGTGCAGTATAAAACAGGTGCTGTAGGTTTTGGACAGGTGAAGAAGATGGGGAGGCACCAGCATAGCTAAGATACCAAGGTAGGTAAGGAGAAACATGGCATGTGTGCATTATATATCTTAATACAGGAATGTATATGGGAGTTATCCAGCTTAACCTCCTCCTTTTTACAGATGAAGAAACTGAGGCCCTGAGAAGGGACATAATTTGTTCAAGGTCACATAGTAAATAAAGTACTAGGATCTGGATTTGAACTCAGGTCTCCTGACTCCAAATCAACACTCTACTAAAGAGTAGTCTAAGGAAATATGGCTGGAAAAGTAAGTTGGAACCATACTATATAGTACTGAACATAAGACTACAGGGAAAGAAAGAGGCCTAGGGAAGAAGGTGATGAGGGAGGCTGAGATTGTGAGGGATAGAAACTGACAAGCAGGGAGGTAAAGTTTTTTTCCTGTGTGTGTGTGTGTGTGTGTGTGTGTGTGTGTGTGTGTGTGTGTGTGTGTGTGTGTGTGTGTTTCTCTTTGCTGAGGAAAACAGATTGCTCCATCTGGCCCCTCCTTCTCATATCTCTTCTCCCCACCAAGCCATTGGCATTAGGATCTCGCTCCCACGCTGACATTTCTTGAGACCCATTTCATGCTATTTCTTCATGGGGGCATCTGGGCTGACAATGCAGAGACTTTTCCCACATAATTGAAAGGAATTTCTGATTATGCGCGGGGATGTCAGCCATGATGAGGACTTGGACCACTTCCAATTCCAGCCGCGTCCAATGACAATATTCTCTTCTCTCTCTCTCTTTCTCTTTCTCTCTCTCTCTCTCTCTCTCTCTCTCTCTCTCTCTCTCTCTCTCTCTCTCTCTCTCTCTCTCTCTCTCTCTCTCTCCCCCCTTCCCCCTACTTCACTTCTCCACTTCTCTTCCTTTCTCTCTTTGACATTCTACATAAGAACTTTTTGCTCCCTTCTGGGAGTGATTTCTCAAGCTAATATGCCTTTCCTACTGCTTCCCTTTTCCCAGTCAGATTGATGGGTCCGGTGAGAAGTATACTCCTTTATGGGGGGTCTTTTTTAATGCTCCATTATTTCACAGACCTGAAAAAATTTCATCAGTGGTTCTTCTGTCATTTCCATATCTGGAATGCTCTGGCTGACAGGCAAAGGTTGAGTGAACACACATATATTTTAGGTCTTTCTATAGAGGAGTTCTTTTGAATATGCAGTACAAATGAGCGCTGTATTTATCTCTGACCTTTTCTGGGCTCCTTTCTTGCATCTGTTAAGGGGAAAACAGGCCACAGAATGAGTACACCAGCTTCCTCTCCCACAGAGCAGATGATAGCATTGCCTGGATCCGCTCCATATCTAGCCCCCAGTAGCTGAGATTTGCCTGATTTCTCCTCATGGTTGATTCAACTCAGAAGTTCCTAGGGTTTCCCAGGGAAAAAGTTAATTAGAGTTTGTTGTGGGAGAAAGGTAACTGAAAGTGGGGGGCCCTGAGGAGATTCAGTAGGTAACTGACCACTGCTTATATCTGCATGTGAAAGGGATTAATGGATTCCCTGTCCTACACTATTAGTTTATTTACTAGAGATCCCTTACACTTTTAAAGGGGAGGTGTTCAACAGAATTAGGAGATGGTATGGAGGAGACAACTCTGGAAATATGCATTTTATTTAAATACATTAAAAATATATAATCCTGTAAGGAAACCCAGGAACCAGTAGGGAAAGCATTTGAATGGAAATAAATGGAAGCAGAGATACGAGAACTGTCAGACAGACCACCTGGACAGAAAGAAGAAATAGACAAGGAGTTCAGAAAAGAGATCCTAAGCCTCCCAAGCAGGGATGATAAGTGTAAGTGAGACAAGATTTCAATTATCTGGAGATCAACTGGACTTTTCTATCTTGAGGATCAAGTATAAAGTTTTCTCTCTGGCATTTAAAACTTCTCACAACCTGGTCCTTTCCTACTTCTCTAGGCTCCTTTTAGATCACTCTCCTTGAAACACCCTATAATTCAGCCAGGCTGCCTCAGTCTGTTCCTCTCACAGCACACTCCATTTCTAACCTCCCCTGATGCTCTGGCTCCCACCCGGGTCTAGAATGGCCTCCCTCCTCTTTGCTCCCTCTTGAAATGCCCAGCTTTCTTTAGTGCTTAGCTCAAACACCACCTTCTACCTGAAGTTTTCCCTGATCCCGCCAGCTATTTCTGCCTTCCCTCCCTCCCCAAATTACCTTGTTGTTATTTGTAGAATATGTCCTGTAGTACATGCAGCAATTGACCCAAACAGACCCTTCTCTCTGTTCTTCACCCATGACATTCCACATGTTGTCTCCATGTCTCAAGTCAGCCATCCCTCAAGCCTAAAATGCATTACCCCTTCACCTCTGCTTCACAGAATCCCTCTCTTCCTTCAAGACAGAGCTTTTGACATGAAGCCTTTCCTAAGACCACCTCCCAAACCGACCTATTTACCTTGTATTCATTTCCATTTATTCTCTTCCTATTTTTCTTTATGTATAACTATTTATTGCCCCATTCAAATGTAAGCTCCTTGCAAATACAGATTTTTTTGTATCTGCATCACTAGCACATATTAGGGGCTTAATAAATGCTTCTTCATTGAGTATATTCATTTTGAATATGTTCTCAATATGTGTGTATGTATATATATATAATTCAATATATGCATATATGTACATGCTTTTACCACTTGCTAGATTGTAAATTCATTCAATAAAAGAATTATTTCATCTTCATTTTTGCTTTTGCATCTCTAATGCCAGCACAATACCTGACACATAGTAGGCACTTGATAAATGCTTGTTAATTTATTGAAAAATGGAGAAGCGGATAATTTCTTGACTTGCCTTAATGGTAATTATATCCTAGAATAAGTAGAGGGAGAAATGAAAGGAACAGCTATTCTCTACTGCGTTCTCAACAAGGACGAACTAGATGATGAAGTAGGACTGTTGGGACCCTTATGGACAGGGGACTATTCCATCTAGAGTCTCTAAAGTAAGAGGAGAGGAAGACCGGGGAAGTAGCCTAAAATCTGGGAAATAAGATTTCATAGAGGTCAGAGAAAGAAGGAGTTAGAATCCCATGATCTAATACTGTAGAGAGGAAGTCGGTTCACACTAGATCAGATGCTCTCAAAAGTCGAATTTAGAAGTTATAAAGAGAAGCATGATTCTCTAATGAGAAGGGGAAAAAAATAGGCTTCGTCTAAAGACACTCATGTGGATGAACTGGGGATTTACCAATCACGTAGATTAAAAACAACAGCAACTGTACACACACGCAGAAGATAGAAGCAAAGATAGGATGTAGGGGAAGAACAACCACAATAATAAATACATGTATGTCCAGTAAGAATTATATGTGGATCACTAAAGCTCAGAATGGGCTAAGGCTGGCAAGGAATAAGAGATGGTAAAAAGAGGGCTTAGGATCATAGATTTACAGTTGGAAGGAACTTCAGCAAATATCAGATCAAACGTGCTTAGTTTACAGATGAGAAAACTGAAGACCAAACAGACTAAGTGAATTGCACAAGGTCATGGAGGTAGTAAAGGATCAAACAGAATTTGGATACCTCTAACTCCAGAATCAGGGTTCTTATAAACCACAAAATCTTTAAAAAAAAATTTACATGGAAGAAGCAAGCAGGATGTAAGAAGAGAAAGCGCATATGAGAATAATAAAAATAATAGTTTTCATTTACATAGCACTCTAAGATTTGTAAAGGCTTATTTCTATATAGCATGTTATTTGGTCCTCACACAAATCCTGTGAGGTAAGCACTGTTATTTATTCCCAGTTCACAGAAGAGAAAACTGAGGCTGAGAGAGGTTAAATGACTTGCCCACCATCACAGAGCTAAAGGAGGCAGTTTGCAAACTCATATCTTCCTGACTCCGAGTGTGGCATTCTATCCACTATGCCATTGGGCTGCCTCTTAGCTGATGCTCAGATGAAAAGAGATGATGGAGAGAAGGAACAGCTACCTAGCTTTATTTTCCTTCTTTTTTCTCTACCAAAGAGAATTATTTTTGAACTGTAAAGGACAGGAGAGAAATGGGTAATGCAAGGAGGCAGTAAGAAAATTGATAGTTGCTCTTATTAAGTTCTGATCCTTGAGACCAGAAAAAAAATGATATCATTGAATACTGAAGAAACTGTAGGTTGTAATTGCAAAGAACACTTTGAGGGGCCTTTGAGAGGTCATGGAGAATGGAAGAGGTGCTATAGGATGGGAGAAGGGCAAATTCCCAATTTAAAAAAAAAGGAAAAAGTTATGTCTCCAATGATAGACCAGAAAGTTTTATTTTGTTTCTTTTTTTTTTTTTTACATTTTTAAATGAAATTTTGGAACCAGTTATTAAAGAGATGGCTAGTAAACATCCAGGAAAAAAATTGGTGATCACAAAGAACCAGCATGGATTTATTAAGAAGAGGCCATGCCAGACTAACCTCATTTCCTTTTTGAATAGATTTATTAAACTAGGAGATCAGAGAAATGCTGTCAACAGAGTTTACTTAGATTTTAGCAAAATATTTGACAAAGCTCTCTCATGCTTTTCTTGAACATAAGATGGAAAGATAAGATACTGTAAATATCTGTATTATTATACTACTGTAGATAAAGAATACAATCCCCTAGATTTGTGATTGATTGAAAGGTCAGGCCCAAAGCACGGTCCTTACTTGTTCTTTGTCAGACAGAGTAGATCTAGGATCACTCCTCAACCACATACTGCTTAATATTCTTATCCATGACTTGGATTAAGAAATAAATGGCATTTTAACTGAATCTGCAGATGACAGAAAGCTAGGCTAACAAACTGGATGACAAAATCAAGATCCAGTAAGACCTCATCAGGCTAAAACTTTGGAATAAATTTAAAAGATAAAAGTTCATATCAAAAAATACAAAATCTTAGTTTTAGAATTTTTTAAAAATCCTAATTATGAAACAGGAAAGTCATCTAAACATCAGTGTATGTGAACAAGAGCTGAGGGTCATTATGGATTGAAAACTCAATGTGAAATTCGAATGAGAACAAAAATTGTTAATTCAATTGAAAGCCATATTGTCCAGGGATATGGAGGTGATGGTCCTAACTGTGCTCTGTTCAGATCAGATATATGGAGTGTTGGGCTTGGGTAAAAATGTGATGTTTACATGCTCAGAAAAAACAATAAGCAAACATACGAAACATTGATAACATCAAGATCCTTCAGAAGAAGGCAACTGGGATAGTAAAGGGGCCCCAAAAGCATACCATAGAAGCATAAATTGAAGGAACAGAGGACATTGGTCTTGAGAGACAATATAGCTGTGCAGTAGAAAGAGTTATAGACTTAAATTTATGAGAACCTGGGTTCAACTCCCATCTCAAATATTCACATGCAAATAACCACAAGCAAGTCATATAACGTCTATGTCACCCAGAATGCCTCCTTTCCAAAGTAAAGTAATAATGCATTTAGTGCCAACCTCACAGAGTGATTCTGAGGTTTCCATTGAGATGGTCCATGAAAAGTACTTTCCTAACCTTGAGGTACTATGCAGACATTAGTATTATTGATGTTTCAAAAGGGCTGGCAGATGAAAGGATTAAATTTCTTTAGCTTGGCCCCAGAAAGCAGAACTAGGAACAATGGATGGAGGTGGCAAAAGCAGATTTAGGCTTAATGTAAACAAAGATTCCCTAATAATTGTAGCTATCCTAGAGTACCCTGAGCTACCATGATAAAATAATAAACTCCTACCACAATAGGATTCTTCAAGAAAAGTCTGAACGGCCACTTATCAGCAATGATGCTATCAAGTAGACTCTTCTTCAGGTATAGTTGGTAGACAAGGGCTAGATGGTCTCTGAGGTCCCACAGAAATCATAGAATAAGCCTTGGGAGTCATCTATTCCAGGTCCTCTCACATAATGAGGAAAGTGAGGCCCAAAGAATTTATGTGACTTGGCCAACCTCACATGGAGAGTAAGAATCTGAAGCATCTGTCAAAATGTCTGGCCACCCAGACTCTGTTTGGATGACCCTATTGATGAGGAACTCACTTCTCTACAAAGAAAAGCTTCATGAGAACAATCATTCAGAGCAATGCTGTAGACTTGGGGTATATGATTGTAGCCCATTCCACTTTGGGAGCAGCTCTAAATGTTAGGGAGTTCCTCCTTATATCAAGCTGAAATATGCTTCTCTAAAATTTACACCCAGTTGCCTGTAGTGGAACTCCTTGGCTCTCAGTTTCCTTATTTATAAAATGAGAAAGGGAGCTAGACTAGACCATTTTTAAGTTTCCTTCTAGTTTTAAAATTGTCTGATCCTATGATCCCTAGAGACGATGCCACAGGAGGATCAGTTGAAGAACCTGGAAAATGTTTAACCTGGGAAAAAAGAAGACTTAGAAGGGAAATGGTAGCTATTAATCAGTAGTAGAAGACATAAAAAGGGAATCAGTCTTATAGCTCCAGAGAACAGGATTGGGATCGTAGGTGAAAGGAAAAAAAAAATTTTAAAAATTTCTCTAGCACTGAGCTTCACAAGCTAGGATCCTTCAATCTTAGGTCCAGTGAACCTACATCTTGATTACGTTAAGTTGCATTCAACACATTTTGTTTATTGTCCTGAAGACAAGAGTATATAAAACTGGCTTTGAAGATCAAGGATCCAGCAAAAATTAGGTCCATGGGAAAATGCTTCCTTAGCCATTTCCAGGAAGAGAAAATTACAGCATCATCTAATCCAACCTCCATCTAAAGAATGATTCCTTCTACAATATCTCTTATGTTTGGCACTCCAGACTTAGCTTTTTCACTTCCATTGACATAGAGTTCTGAATTTCCTAAAAGAGGATACAGCCATTAGAAGTATATAGGACAGGTCAAAGCTATAGACTAACAGGGACCACTGGGTGGGGAGGGGTTGTTTCAATATCCAAAGCACTGTCAACTGAAGAAAATTAACAATTTATTTTTGGGAAATCCAACAATAGATTAAATTGTGACAGCTGAAGTTTATTGAGAAGGTATATCTTATGTGTACCTAGGTTTTATATTTCTTTAAATCTTACTTTAGATTTGTTTATAAAATATATCATATTAACATTAGAAGTTAGAGATGGGTTAATAATCTATACTATTTTATAAAAATGTTAATGCAACAAGTATACTATAATATTTGTATATATGTACATACACATACATATGATGTATACATATACATATGTGTATGTGCATGTGTGCATAGATGTATATTGTGTACATATATGTGTATTATATATGTATATAGTGCACATGTATTATGTGTATATATGTATATTGTATATATGTACACGTATGTGTATCTATGTACATACATATGTATATACATATGTGTATGCATAAGTGTGTATACTTATACATGTACATGCACACAGGTGTATGCACATATTACACACTTATATATGATATACATGTGTGTGCCTATGAATGTGTGACTGTGTATATATTTATATGCTTAAGTAACATGCATGTGTGTATATGCATTATGCATATATTTATATACACACATGCATATATACGTGTGTGGGTATACATACACACATGCATATATATGTATGTGTATATATTTCATATATACATGCATGCACATGCCTATGTGTATGTCATATCAAGGGCCAACCTCTGCCATCTCTTTTACCCACACCTGGAGAAAGCAAGGCCAGTTGGTCAATTTCTTCTTGCCCAAGGCACTAACTTTCATCTAGAGTCAGCTATGGGACATACAGATTCAGAATCCTCTTCTGAAGCTCTTTACAATCTGACCTCTTCCTACATTTCCCCGGCCTTTCTTCCCTTTCCTTCCCTTCTCCTGACCTAGGTGCACTGGCCCACTTGTCACTCCTCACTCTACTCCACCTTTCATCTCTGTACATTTGCTGTGAATGTCACCTGTGCATGGATGCTCTCTCTCTTTGCCTCACCTCTTGGTTTCCCTGACTTCCTTCAAAATTCAGCTCAAATCGTACTTTAGCCTATTAATTCCCAACCTCCAAAGTAACAAAGTGTCCCAGAGGTAAGGGAGAGGAGTCTTCCTGGTACCATTCAATTCAGATCATCCTCAGATGTAAGACCAGCTTTGCAATAACAATGACTTAGATGCCTTCTTCATAAGGAATCTAATAAAGAAACTGAGTAAATTTTCAATCAACCCAAAGGTATGATGAAAGGCAGCAGAGGTCCAAATGATTGATTCAGAGAAATGCTTCAGTTTGCCCAAACTCTCCTTACTCCATGCTTGCTTTCCCCTTCCAGGTCAAGATACTACCTTTTCCAAAGTTACCCCTGCTCCAGGTATTCAGCTGTCACATTGTTTTTATGAACTCTTCCCAATGGAGATGAGAAATGATAGCCTGTGGAGCCAGATCAGCGTGTGAAGGAGTGCAACCCCCTAGACACTTTTGCTCCTGATCCAAGGTTTTGCCTGAGAGCACATGCTTTTCTCTCTGATTAATCAAAAAGATCATTAAGCATTTATAAAGCACTTTCCCCAAAGTGCTCCACTGTTATTCCTGATAGCAATTCCTCATCCGAGATCCAGGAAGGAGATGGGGGCCAACAGCACCATCTCACTGCCTGGGGAAATAGAGGCACATGAAGGAGTGGGAGTAACCTGACCATGAGACCCACAGGGAGAGTGTATCAGCGTGAGAAATTGAAATAGCAGTCTCTGATTTTGACACCTGGGTCTGTTTGGAAGGCTGACAGCACCTATCTGTCTTAAGGAGGAAAAAATGCGAAAAAGCAGCAGAATGTGGTGATCTGTGTATTGTGCTTTCTGTCTGTACCAAGACAGGATCATGTACTCAGCACTCTGCACGTGGGGCCAGCTGCTTCTCTTACAGGGCCTGTGGGAGTGTTTCTCCCTTCCAGCCTGGGCAATGGAGGAGGGGAGAGGGGAGTGAAAAGCAAACAAGATTTACTTTATAAAGGGAAATAAAAACCAACAACCAAGAGCTACTAAGGAAAACAGAGACCAAATTTAAGGTAAAAGCAAGGTTGTAGCAGGATATATAGCAGCCACCCAACAGACAACAGAAAACTCAGTCCAAAGAAGGCTGGATTTTGTCTGCAGCAGTGGCTTACTAGCTGTGTGACTTTGGACTTCCTCTTCTGGGGCTCAGTTTCCTATGAAACAGCACTTATTAAGTGCTTACTATGTGCCAAGAGTTGTGCTAAGAACTATGAATGCAAAAAAGAAAAAGCAAGATAGTTCCTGCTCTCCAACCAAGGCTCGTATTCTAGTGGAGGAAGTCAATGCAAACAGAAGCATTCTCCCGCAAATCAGATGGAAAGTCCCAGCAGGCCTTGGGGTGCAGCCACAAGGCAGATGGTAATGCATCTTCCTTAATGTCATTTCCATTCCTCAAACCACTTCCATTTCTGAGGTTGAGCCCTTTGACAATCCCGAGAAAACGCTTTTCTGGGTCTTTAGTAGCTGGGGTGACTGCAGGACCTGCAGAGACAATTGCCAAGCTTGTATCTTCCTTTGGGAAGATTTCCCCAGATGAGAGATATAGGGCTGGACTGGAAGCAGAGACAAAGAACCTAGGTGGTAATGCTATGCCCAGGGCTCTTGGGCTTACAGGTCTACTACCAGCAGGTGGTTAGAGGTTGGGGTTGGGTGGGAATGTCAGGTTCCTTTTTTTTTTTTTGTCAGTCAGCAAGTATTTATTAATATGCCAGAAATTGTGCTAAACATGGGGATACAAAGAGAAGCACTGTTTTTTGATTTTGGTAGGGGGTAAGATCCTCCTGCCCTTGAGGATCTCATATTCTATTGGGAGGGACAACTTGTATATAAGTAAGTATAAGTAGAGTCAGTGGAAGGTAATTCCAGAATGGAAGGCACTAGCAGCTCAGCATTACATGAGGGAAACAGAAAAGGTAGGATTTGAACTGAGTTTTGAAGGAAGTCAGGGGAGCCAAAAGGGAAAGGTAGACAGAGGGAATTACAGGCCAGGGAAGACAGTACCTGTCCAGAGATGGGAGAGAGAGGATAGCGTATGTGGAATAACAAATGAGCCAGCATAACTGAATCAAGTGAAGGAGAGGAAAGTGTAAAAAGACAGGTGAAATCATAGAAGGGGTCAGGTCATAAAAAACTTAAATGCCCAATAGATGTCTTTATTTTGGGTCCTTTCTCATAATAGGAGTAGATAAGAGCATATAATCTCTAAGACTGGTATGACTTTTCTGATCTGAACTTCCTAGAGACAGACCTTTCCTATATTCATGGTCAGGGATAGGATACAGCCATCTGGGCCTGAGATCAGGCCTGCCTGTGTGATTGGATGATGTTACCAGACTAAACACAAAAACAAAAACTCAGAACCTGGTGAACTGTGGAGCTTCACAGACTATTAGAGCTGAAAAGGACTTTACCTAGTCCTGCAGCCTTATTTTATAGAAGAGGAAACTGGGGCATAGAAAAATGAAATGATTTATGTAGGGTCATTCTAGTTTATTTATAAGACTTTGACTTAAAGTTGCTTTTTTCTTTTTACTCTAAATCTAATGTTTTTCCCCAATGTTGACTGCATGACATAGTGGGGGAAATGATAAATAAAAATAAAAACTTTGGAGTCAGAGGACAGAAATTCAAATCTTAGATTCGAAATCTACTGCCTATGTGACCCTGTCAAGTCATTTGCCTTCTCTGGTCCTCAGTTTCCTCATCTGTAAAGTGAGGCTATCAGATGAGATGACCTCTATTGTTCTGTCACTTTCTCTCTCTGGTCATCTGTAAAAGAAAGCTATTGGATGAGATGACCAGTATTGTTCCTTCCTGCTCTAAATCTATGATCTATGCTTCTCAGCTAACTTCCTATGTGTTTCATCTGGGTTCTGTAAGATGAGAGTGGTGATATCAGTGATATCCCACATACTTGTCACCATAGGGGACCATGGGAGTGGTAAAGCCAAATTGACTGATTCCCATGACTGGGCCCCATAGTCTCTAAAAGTGTTGAACTTCCACAAAAAGCTGATCAGATTATACCTGAAGCTGTATCACATAATCCCTTCCCAGGTCCCTCCATGGCAGGGGACATAGTCAAAAAAAGCAGAGAGGAAAATCAAAAGGAAGGAGAAGAGGGAAGTACATAAGTAGTCACATCTTGAGATGAAAAGGAGAGGAACAGAGCCCAATATGTATACAATATTAGTAGTAGCCTAGAGAACAAGTGCTCTAGCTTCTGACTGGTGAGATTTGATTATATCTAACCAGACCTATACCCATCATGCTGTTCCACAGTTATCTTCATGCTCTGTCACTTATAACTCTGAGAACAGTAATCCAATCAATACTGTCATTTCTGGAAAGGGTTTATTAACTAATTGCCCTATGATTATATTCACCATTCCTGGGACTTTCCTGACCAAAATATGCTCTGGCCTATGTGGGTCATCTTCCCCATTAGAATGCAAGGTCCTTAAGGGTGGGGGCTGTCATTTTTTTTTTCTATCTGTGTCTCCAGCATTCATCACAATGCCTGGTACATAAGAGCTTAAAGTTATTTTGTTCTTTCTTTCTTCATTTAGAGAGCTTTATCCTTAAGAAAGTCTACTCAGTTCTCAGTTTCCCCATTTGGCAAATGGAGAGATTGGACTAAATGATCTCTGAAGACCCTTCTGGTTCTTTTATGAAATAACCCACTCCATCCCACAAAAAGTATTTTATCCTTAGGTGGGTTACATCATCATAAACTCCTTGAAGATTACAGTTTACTACATGTCTAAGTGACTTGGCAAGGACACATCTTATTCCTTTTGTATTACTGTATGTCACTCAGGAATAAATCTCTCAGCTATTCTATCTTCCCCTTCTCAAATGTAGCCTCATTTATATTCAGCAAACTTTCCCTGGCCTTCTTCTTCTTCTTCTTCTTTTTTAATTCTGTGAGAAGACATTTCAATGAGTCTGTGCTGGTACAATTTAGAACTGAAACTAAGATCTCTATTCAGGGCTCGGGTGAGTTCTCACAAGATGTTAGCGGTGAGGCTAAGCTTTTTAGATCCCCCAGTGGCATTGTCTTGGAGTTTCTGGGGCCAGACTGCCAAGTTCAGGCGAGGTGTGTGCCGATCTCCCTGCTTTCACAGACCTACTTAGTAGAGGCTTTCTTTTTACTTTTTTTCCAGGCCCATAGATACAATTATTAGAAATTCCTGGTTTTGTGCCCATATTGAAAGAAGCCATGAATGGGTATGCTAAAGACCCAAAAGTGAAACGCTCACTTCAACTCCAGCTTCTGCGGTTAATTAGATTTGGATGGCTTCAGAGGAGCAGCTGGAGTTTTCAGAAAATCGAGGCAATAAAAAGAGGCTATTCAACGTATTTTGGAGGGGCCACATAAAACAATAAAGCTATGCGGTGGGGTTTGGGAATATGACACTTCTCAATGGGAGGGGAATATGGAAAGGAAGGGGGGATTGTGGAGGGGAACAAGAAAGTAACAAGGCCATGGGAGATTGTTTTAAGATGGGGCTGATGCCATCATCTCTGAGGAGCTATAAAAATCAGGGTATATATCCTAATGAGCTATGAAATTTTATCTTTTAACTCCAGAGGACCCCAGGATTCTAGAAACTTAAACTGGAAGCAAGCTTAGATGCTGTCTGGTTCGACTCTTTCCGTTGACAGATGAGTAAACTGAAGCCTAGAGAAGTGAAATGATATGCACAAGGTCATACATCTGATAAGCAGTAGAGGCAAGATTTTAAACCCAGGTACTCTCACTCCAAATCCAGAGTTCTTTTCATTGCTACATACTGTGTGCCAGATTTTTCCATTTGTAGTCTACACTTGATTAGGTAAATGTTAGAGGAGGTCATTAGGGGTAAAAGGTCAATCACTTTCAGCTAAAACCAGATTTCTAGAAGGGCCTTAATCTGACACAGAGTTCTGCATATCCAAAAAAAGATATCATAGCAGGGACAGATATTAAACGGCTCTGAAAATCCAGCCAGTCCAGGAAACAGGAATCTACTCCATGTGGGAATTTTTATGAGCACTAGGAAGGACTGCTATGGAGGTGAAAAAGTATACCTTCCCTACTTCCTGACTAGAACTAGGAAGAACTTTTTAAGGGTTAGATCAGAACCTTTCAGCAATGTATTGAGGACATCACATTATGTAGTGAAAATTGCACAGGATTTGGAGTCAGTACCTGGGTTCAATTCTGAACTCAATTGTGGTTTAATTTCTCTGGGCCTCAGTTTCCTCATCTGTAAAATGAGAGATTTGGACTAGATAGCCTCTGAGGTACCTCTTGCCTCCAGATATAAGATTCTTGGATCCTAAGATCTCTAAGCTTTCCAGGGGTAGGAAACCTGCAGCCTCATGGCCACATGAGGCCTTCTAGGTCCTTGTGTGTGACCTTTTAACTGAGTCCGAGTTTTACAGAATGAATCCTTTTATTAAAGGTGTTTGTTCTGTGAAGTTTGTATTCATTCAAAAGGCCACACCTGAGGACATGGAGGGCCAAGTATGACCTTGAGACCGCAGGTTCCTCACCCCCGATTTTGACCTTATGATGTGATGTCAGAGGGCTTCCCAGAGATAATATCCCAGTCCCAGGGCAGATATTCAATGAAGAGATGTGTGGAGGGGCCAAGCCCGCTTGGAGGAGGCTTGGAGGAGGTTTGGAGGAAATAACTTTTAAAAGTCATTTTAATTCTATGATTCATTTAGTTAGCCTAAGGCTTCCATCTTTTTAAAAATAAAAATCCCTCCAGGGGAGTAACAGCTCTAACCTGTTATCAGTCCTTTATACCTCAATGGGACTAAATGATCTGAAAGATGGTATTGAACCTGAGAGTAATGAGGAATGAAGGAAGAAAGGGTTGTAGTGGGAATACAATACAGAAAGCTGGAGATATGAGAAGCATATCCTGCCAGTCACATCAGTAGCCACACTCACCATGGGATTTGGAGCTAGAAGGGTCCTCAGAGATCATCTATTTTTTAAAACTGAGTCCAAGAGAGGAAAAGTAACTTGTCTAAGAGAAAATGGGAGGTAAGTAGCTGAGCCAGGATTTGAATTCAGATTCTAGTGGTTCCAAATCCAGGTCCCTTTTCAATGTGGCAGCTAGATGACTCAGTGGATAGAGTGCCAGGCTGAGAGTCAGGAAGATTCATCTGCCTGAGTTCAAATCTGGCCCCAGATACTTACTGGCTGTGTGACCCTAGGCAAGTCACTTAACCCAGTTTGCCTCAGCTTCCTCATCTGCAAAATGAGCTGGAGAAGGAAACTACTCCAGTATTGTTGTAAAAAAAATGAGGGAATAGGAGTGGGGGAGGATCACAGCACTAAAATGACTGAACAACACATTTCCCTTCCATGCAACTTGAAGAGCTTTGAAAAGCATTGGAAACCAGGGACTGCCTATAAGTACTGAACATTTATTTTGTCCCCTCAATTTATTTCTTGGGGCTGTGAGAGACACAAAAATGTATGATACAATTTCTGCCCTCATAAAGGAAGGAAGAAAATAAGCATTTATTAGGTGCCTACTATGTGCCAGATCTTCCTGATTCTGGGCTCAGCTCTCTCTCCACTGTGCCCACAAACCACAGTACTGAGTTTACAGTCTGGCTGGAGAATTGATTTAAATATGAAATGATCAGAAATGAAAGAAGGGCTAAACTGTATGGTTTCTAAGTGTAATAGGAGTTGAAAGAAGGACGAAGCCAGTGTGGAAAGACAAAATCGGATAAAGCTTCATGGAGGAGAACTTGCCCCAAACCCACACTATGTACTGTAATGAATATCTAAGCTTTGTCTTGGCCCCAGTCACGGGCAGAGTGCTGTATACACAATAGGCCCTTAATTAGTGTTTTTGATGACTGAGGGTAGATGATGTGGCTTTTGTCAATCAATCAATCAATAAACATTTCTTAAGTGCTCGCTATGTGTCAGGCAACATGTTAGCTGCTGCGTATGCAAAGACAAAAATGAAATAATTGGTGCTCTTAAGGAGTTTTACTGGAAGGGGGTGGGAGTGAAGAAGATGGTCAGAAAACAATGAGCAAACAAGATTGTAGGAAAAGGGCCAGATTGCTGAGCCCAGACACAAGTCCTATAGGGAGTAATCAAGGCAGGAGTATTACCAGTTGCCAGGGTGCTTTGCCCCATATTCTCTATGGAGAAAGGGACCATGTACTTGCTAGACTTCGAATAGCCTGGATTTGGATCAGTGCCAATCCAAACATGAGAAGTGAGCAAAGTTAAAGATATAGAATTGGACAAGCTATGTTATGGAAAGCAAGAATTGAACCCTTTGACTCAAACAGAATAATGGAGGGTAGAGCAGTAGAAGCCAAAGCCAGAAGGGGATATTGGGACCAAATGGATCATAGAGAGCCATGAGTGTCAAACTAAGAACTTTGAATTTTATGCTGTAACAATAAGAGGCCATTTATGCAAGTGGAATCTGAGACAGTTTAATTCAGTTTTAACAAGAAAGAAGCAATACAGAATTTGAAGCTATCTATAGTCATATGAAAAAATGCTCTAAATCACTATGGATTAGAGAAATGCAAATCAAAACAACTCTGAGGTACCACCTCATACCTATCAGATTGGCTAACATGACAAAACAGGAAAATGATCAATGTTGGAGAGGATGTGGGAAAATTAGAACACTGATTCATTGTTGGTGGAGTTGTGAGTTGGTCCACTCACATTCTGGAGAGCAATTTGGGATTATGCCCAAAGGGCTATAAAAATGTACATGCCCTTTGACCCAGCAATACTGCTTCTAGGGCTGTATTCCAAAGAGATCATAAAAATGGGAAAAGGACGCACAGGTACAAAAATATTTATAGCAACTCTTTGTGGTGGCTAAGAATTAGAAATTGAGGGGATGCCCATCAACTGGGGAATGGCTGAACAAGTAATGAAATACTATTGTGCTATAAGAAATGATGAGCAGGCAGACTTCAGAAATACCTGGATAGACTTATATGAACCAGTGCTGAGTGAAATAAGCAGAACCAGGAGAACATTATACACAGCAATAGCCACAGTGTGAGAGGACTATTTCTGATAGACATAGACTTTCACAGCAATGCAAGGACCTAAAGCATTTCCAAAGGGCTCATGATGCAAAATACCATCCACATCCAGAGAAAGATCTATGAAGTCAGAACGTAGAATGAAGCAGACAGTTTTCTCTTTTGTTATGTTTGGTTTTGTTTAGTTTTATGCTTTCTCCCATTCATTTTAATTCTTCTATGAAACATGACTAATGTGAAAATCTGTTTAATAAGACTGTATGTGTAGAACCCATATAAGACCGCATGCTGTCATGGAAATAGATGGGGAAGGAATGGGGAAGAAAATTTAAAACTTATGGAAGTGATTGTTGAAAATTGAAAACAAATAAATAAATTGGGAGAAAAAAAGAAAATAATGGTGATTGATATGTTATATCTATAACATGCTGAGACTTTATTGTTTTAAGAATAAAAATCTTATGCTTGCAAAAAAAAAAGAAAGAAGCAATACAGGTAACAAGACCTGAGGAAACCCATGCCAGGCAGGTTCTGCTCCTTTCTGACCTGGGCTTAGTTAGGCTGTGTAGGACTCAGAGCTTCACATGATGCTGTTTAGAAAAGAAGAAATTCATGCACCCATCTCCATGCACTTTGATTGCTGGCCCAAAATAGCCTAGCACCTGCTCACAGATAGAGATGCCTGGGAGATAATTTCAGCTTCCAGGGAAACTGCCCTGATTGGTGTTGATTTTTCATGACCTTCCTTCAGGCAAACACCTGGAGATAAGCACTGATGGCAGAGGCTTGCTCCTGAGAGTGATATAGAGATATGCAGCCAAGTTCAGGCAGGAGCCTGATCTCCTCAGGTGACAAATCAGAGGCAGTCAGGGGAAGGGTGTGGGCCAGAAAGGGTCTTGCAGACTTCCAGGTACTTTTACAGGACAGTTAGGAATTAACTGGTTGGTGAATGGGAGGAAGAAGGTGGATGACATCACTGACAAGAGTTCTGGAACCAGGATTAATCTTAGAATGGATATATCATCAGGATAGCTCCTGAGACTCACGTGTCTAGTCCGCACATCAGGGACACAAAAGGACAGGGGTTCTGATCTGCATTGGCAGAGAGAGTCCATATGCTGGTCTAAACCAAGCTATCATTCCAGTCTGATCTCTCACTTTTTTCTTACATGATTTTGCTGATATAGTCAACCACATATTCACCATCCCTCCCCTCCACTTTGCACTTTCTTGCTCACCCCTTTTATGTAAGTCTTGAATGCCAGTGACTCTTCTCACTACCTTTACAAAATCCTCCTTCTACTAGGCCCAGCTCTGATCTCCTCTGTGCCTCCCATCCATGAAGCCCTCCCTTACCACCTCAACACTGAGTGGGAAGGAATGCTGAATCTGAAGTTAGAGGTCTTACATTTTAATTCAAGCCTTGCAACTAACTATTTTGGGAACCCTGGGCAGTTACTTCCTTCTCTGGTCCTCAGCTACCTCAATCATAAAATGAGGGAGTTGGATCATCTGGCCTTGGTGATGTCTTCAAGCTCTAAACCTATGATCTTGTGAAAGCGATGCTAGGGATCAAAGGGAGAGTGAGGGGGAACGGAGAAGCTGCATCTATTTAATATGGAAGCAATTGTTTCCAATGCAGAGGGGAAAATCCATTATTTGGCACTGCACGTTTGCACAGAGAGTTTGGCTGAATTTTTCTTTTTAAAAAAATTTTTTTTTTAATTTTTCTTTTTTAAAAAATTTTTCTTTTTAAAAAAAGCTTAGTTTTTCTTTAAACAAATCTCCCCCACTAAAGACCCCTTTCAGCGCTTTATCCTGATATGAAGGTATGTGACTCTGGACTCTAAAAAGTCATATAAGCAGAACACAAACCATGGCAGCAATCACTAATCAATCATCTTTAGTCAATAAGCATTGATTAAGTACCTACTATGCACCAGGAAAACATAATAAGCACTTACTAAGTACTACTATGTGTTACACACTATGCTAAACACTTTACAAATATCTCATTTGATGCCCACAACAAACTCATGAGGTAGGTGGTATTATGATCCTCATTTGAAAACTGAGGAAACTGCGGAAGACAGAGGTAAAAGGATTTAGCCAGGGTCACACAGCCAGTAAATAACTGAGGCTGGATTTAAACCAAGGTCTTCCTGAATCCTGGCCCAGCACTCATGTACTTTGCCACCTGCACAATGAAATAGTTCTCCTCAAGGAACTTGGGCATACTTATATGGCTATACACAAAATAGGCCCAATTTGGGCAGGAAAGGTACTTGCAGGTATGGGGATTCAGAAAGGCCTCACATAGAAAGAATGGAACCTTGGAAGAAGCTAGAGATTCTAAGAGGTAGAAATGAGAAGACAGTATAATTCAGGCATGGAGGACAACCAATGCAAAGAGATGGAGTATTGTTACATGAAGGAAAAAAGGAGAAGAAAAGTTTGGTCAGAACACAGAATGTGAGAAGTAATGTGCAATAAATTTGGGAAAGTAGGGCTTTACATGCCATAGGAGTTTACATTTGTTCCCAGAGTTCATAGGGTGAAATGCTGGCATTCAAGCTATATGATGGACTCCTCATGTTTGTCCTCGGTCAACCAGTCCACTTAAGTGTTGCCAGAAGGCTAGCCACAGGGAGATGAATTTCTTGGCCATAGCCAACCATAGTGGCCACAGGGGTTCTGATCTGCATTGGCAGAAAGAGACAGAGCTATCCACATGGATGAAATCCGAGATCCTGGAAGCAGAGAAGTGAGTATTTTAAAACATCAGCGTTTCATTCTAATGGACCATTGGAGCTTTGCAGCTCACTGTAACATAAACATCCTGACTTATAGGAGCTCCATTTTGAATTGAGGCCAGCAATGACTCCTGGTGAAGGCTATTCTAATGGGAATGGCCTATAGGCAGGTGGCATCCAGAAGGTCAGCAGGTTCCCAGTGCCAGTCCTTCATCAAGGACCCAGTAAGACTAAGTATAAAATGACAGAGGCATCATTTGCTGCAACATTAAAGCCAGTCTGGCACTACTTTCCCATTAATCAACCACCACGCAAACCCATTAGAGAATATGGCCTGCGGGTAATGGGATCAGAAAGCAATCTATGCACATACTGGTAAACTGGTCAGGGAAATGAAACTGATCTCTGCAGTTTGCCGATTGTACCATTTACTTATTCTTAGTCTAATCCACTGAGGGGGACTTTTGGGGGAAATTGATGCAGATCTGACAAACTGGCACTCCAATGAGGATGGCATTTAAAGGGTAGAGTAATGCCACAGACAGATCCTTTTTTAAAAGTCTTGGATACAGCTTTGATCCACATCTCTCCCTCCCCCTTTCTGAGCCTCTCTGAGGAGATTTATATTCAATTAGCTTGATTGGAGAAAATTATATGGCACTCATCTGCCTTGCCCTACTGAAATCCTGGATTTTGTGGCATCCCACTGAGTCACTGGCACTCTTGAGGTGGTGTTGGAAGTCTGGTGTCTGGGAAGAGCACCAGCAGGAATTTTCCTGTGCTGGGTGTTGTGCCCACTCACATAGACTGAAAAACTCTTCAGGTCCAACACAATGTTCATGAGGAAAGGTAGTGACAAGTGCAAGATGACAGCTCCAAAAGAACAGCAGCCTTTGGACATGGGAGCATATGAGGTGTGAGCCCTAAGGGGGAGTGGAAGGAGGGCACCTTCTTCAGGATTTTGCCAAGGACCTTTGACACTCTAATCAACAGCTTAGAATAAAAGAATGTCCTCCAGGAAGAGATGTTAAATTTTATCTGAGCCTCAATCCTGACACCTGTTTCTCCTACACACTCCCTCTAAGTTTTCATGATACTCACTGCTTCTGCATCTCTTCCAACCTATCTAACTATTCTTCATCTTCATCTTACTCACACCCACCCAGGACTCTGTCCTGGGCTCTCTCCTCTTATCCCTCCACACTATTTCACTTGTTGATCTCATGGATTCAAATGTCACATTTATATAGATGATCCTCAGATCCATTTACCCAGCTCTAACCTCTCTCCCTGTACCTCCAACCACCTGATGGACATCTTGAACAGGATGCCCTGCAGGCATTTCTAATTCAACATGTTCAAAATGGAATTCATTATCCTAACCCTCCCCATCCACTCACCCCCACCACAAAAGATTTCTTCCTTCTTCCCAACTTCCCTTAAGGGCACCCCCCCCCCCCATCTCCACTGTCACTCAGGCCAATAACCCTCCCTTGCTATCATCCTGGATTCCTCATTCACATTCTATTGCCAAGTCTTGTTGTTTCTCTCTCTCTTACACATTCCCTTCTCTAGTCACACAACTACTACCCTGATGCAGGCCCTTATTACTTCATGCCCAGACTATTGTTCCCTCTCTGGTCGGTCAGTTCCTACCCATTACCCGTCATCCACTCATCTGCCAAAATGATTTTCTTAAAGTACAGGTCTAATCATGTCACTCTACTTCTCAATAAACTCCAGTGGTTCCCTATTGCCTCCAAAATAAAATATAAAATCCTTCACTTGGCTTTTAAAAGTCTTCACAATTTGACCTCTTTTTACCTTTCCAGTTTTATAGCTGACTCTCCTCTGTGTATCATATGGTTGGACAGCCCTGGTCTCCTTCCTGTTCTTTACACACGACAATCCATCTCCTGACACCTCAGTTTTTACTGGATGCCTAGAATGCCCACCCTAGTCTCACTCTTGCTTTCCCTCTAAGATTACTTTCTACTTACCCTTGTACATATCTTGTACATATATAGTTATTATGACCTTAGTTATTTACATGTTGTTTTATTCATTGAATAGAATTCATGGAACAATCCAATGATATGATATATGTAAAGGACTTTCAAAAACTTAAATTGTTACATAAATATGAGCTACTTAGCTAGTAGTAGTGGTAGTAGAAAGTGGGAGGGGGATGCATAGTGCCAATACAATATTCACAGTGCCTACAGCAGCCATGAATATCCCGGTGCAATTCTGGATCATGATATACCACAGACTCTCCATATGGAAGGCAGAACCAAGACATTTATTCAGACACCAGAAAGCCAAATCCATCACAGCAACAAAAATCTATACACAATAACAATGCAGAGGAAAACATTATCCCCAAACCTTCCCCCTGCTAGGCTTCCCACAAACTAGCTCCATTACACTCATCACAAGAAGAATCTCTTAAACAAAATCACAAAATCACTCATACTACTCAGCAGCCTGCATCCTTCCTAGCTCTGACTGCTCTCAAGACTAACTTTCTTTCAGTTCTGCTTTAGCTCTACCTGTTTCTGTTCCACCCATTCAGCAAATTCTTCCCAACACAGGCTCTGTGTGACTTAGACTCATGTGATTCAGGCTTCCATTTGACCCAGGCAGGTCACATGGACCTATTAACATATGGGAAAGATCTCCCCATTTAAATTATCATTACAGGATGGAAGAGAAGAAGGAAAGGAGAGGGAGAAGAAAGAGGAGGAGGACAAAATGGGATCAGATTAGCCTTAGTAAGATGAAAGTGTGTCTCTTCTTCATGAACAGAGGGGAGGCAGAGATAGTAATGATTATAAGAAGTTATGAGATATAGGGGAGAGGAAAAGGTAGAGGAGCTTATGAGCAATGATCTCAATCTCAGTTCAAAAAGAACCAAGGCCACCTATTGTAAATGTGTAGGACTGGGCCATATTTTGGGGTGAAAGAAGAGATGGAAGGTTTTAGAATAATAACTGTGGAGAATGAGATGGAAATTCAACTCTCAATCAGCACTGCAACATCATTCAGTATGATGTTGGGTGATGTGGATATGAAGTGGACAGGACTTAGCTTTAGTTATGACTTTCCTCAGTGACGGCCAGATGATATGTAGAAGGTGTGAAGGAAGCAGATGATTGAAGTTTGAAGATTCATAGGTTGAGAATGGAGAAAG
This sequence comes from Notamacropus eugenii, assembly GCF_028372415.1. Taxonomy (NCBI): domain Eukaryota; kingdom Metazoa; phylum Chordata; class Mammalia; order Diprotodontia; family Macropodidae; genus Notamacropus; species Notamacropus eugenii. Next base: position 328,644,108 of record NC_092875.1, read on the forward strand.
CTTAGAGCAAAAGATTCTAAGGAAATGGAGTCAGTGAAATTAAAGTGACCAGCTGTGTGGGTCATTCTGGGTTTGAGATACCAGTGAAGCCAGTGTGTGGTCTAGGGCAATGAGGAAGTGAAGGGAAAGGGTAAGAGGAAGAACTTTGAGAATACTGACGGTTAAAGGGATCAGAAGTTCACAATATTGAAGCGACCCTTAGTCTTCTTTTTCCATCATTCCATCCAATCAGTTGCCACACCCTATCAATTCCATCTCCAAAACATTTCCTGCATATGTTTCCTCAGTCATCACTCTAGTCCAAGCCCTCATCACCTTTCACCTGGACTTTTGCAAAGAACTCCTAATTAGTCTCCCTGATTCCAATCTCTTCTCTCTCCCAGTAATCTGTCACATAGCTGCCATATTGATTTTCCTACAGCACAGTCAGATCAGGACTACTGTGTTGCCTCTAGGATGAGATACAAAGTCGTGGGATAGGCATTCAAATCTCTGAACAATTTCACTCCAGCCTATCTTTATTAGCACATTATTTCCTCTCATGCATTCTACATTCCATCCAAAACTAGTACTTATACATGATATTGCACCTTCTATCTCTGGAGATGCCTCTATACAATCTGTTTGCTGTGCCCAGGATGCACTCCCTCATCATCTCAGCCTCTTAGAATCCCCAGTTTTCTTCAGGATTTCATTCAAATACCACCTCGTACTGGAGACTTATCCTGAACCACCCAGTTGCTAGTGTCTTCCCTCTCTCGCTTCAATGATTGTATATATTTTGTTTTCTTTCTTCTGTGTCTGTGTTGTTTCCCCCCAGTAGAATACAAGCTCCTTAGAGTCAGAGTAATTTTGTTTTTGTCTTGGTTTCTCTAGCACAAAGAACAGTGTTTGTATATGGTGGGTGCCCAATAAATGTTTGTGGAATTAATAAGTGAATGAGGGGAGTAGCAGAAATGGTCTCTAATGAAGATATTGCCAAGGGATGTGGTAAACTCAGAATAGAGTCAGCTTTCCATTAAAGGGAGGAAGTGGAAGGAATTTGGGTTAAGTTCAAGGATGTTGGGCAGTTTTTCAACAATGGAGTGGGAAATTAGAAATGGCACTGTTGAATGATCTAGGCAATGGGCAAATCAAGTTGCCTGGGAAGGAGAGGGTTGATCAGAAAAGGGATGAAAGGGTCAGAAAAGGTTGTACAGACATGCCACTTGCACTTAAGACAGTGAGACTAGATAACTGGGAACTCAGGAACAAATATTTTGAGAGGTAAATTGCTGTGGTATTTATGGAATACCATAATGGTCCCATTAATGAAAGACTTAAAGAATCAATTTGCTACAGAGTTCCAATCAGAGTTTTGAATATCAGTGAGACTGCTTCTCTAGTGTCTGAGGGCAGCGCTGCAATGGAAGGGTAGGGGCAACTCATTATTATACATCTTTTAGTGGTCCAGAACCATGATACCTCCAGGCAGTAAAAGCCAGATCCATCGTGATTAGCCTAAAGAGGCTTCATTCATCTGGTACCTAGTATTTCAACATTATAGAACACTACCACATGCTATTGTTCTGGTGGATAGTAATAGAGATGGGCTTATTATAATACCATAGGATTTAGAAATGAAGGGACCATAGGAGAACAACTGGTCCAATCTTGTTTTATAGATAAAGATTAAGAGAAAGAAGAAGAGTTTCTCAGGGTCAAACAGATATTGTGTAGTAGTGCTGAGATTTGAACATAAGTCTTCTGATTTCAAATGCAGTGCCCTTTCCAATCTACAGGGCTTCTTTCTTCAGAGGTTTTTGTTTTAAGATAAGAGAGAGTGGCACATGAAGATGGAAAGCGGGTCAGAAAAGGAGATAAAGAGTGCCATAGACAAAGCTCATCTCTTTTATCATCTTGCTTTATCATGTGGTCCTCGTCTCTAGTAATTCTCTATTAGTCATACTATTACATTACCCCCCAAACACCCATGTATCCAGTGGATTGCACAGGTCAGCATTTATTGCCTGGTTCAATGACTTCTCATTTCTCTTTGCAAACACAGAAAGAGCTAAAAAGCTATTAGCTCCTCTCTTTTCCCACTTCCTAAGAATCCTCAGGAATCAATGGTAAACCAGGTGTCCAGAAGTTTCGCTGATTAATTCTGTAGAGAGTTTTGAAGCCTATCGATTAGGCAAACAGAACACTAATGAGTTGGATTGGTAAGCTGAAATACATCAATAGTTTGGATAAGCTTGAATCAGCGACTTCCATGGGTTACAGCTCAGGTAATTTGTCTTTATATTTACTTAGCACTGACATTAAAGAGCACAACTATTCATTCACTTTCTGGGCTCCCTCCCCCCAAAAAAGCCACAGCACCTTCAATATCCTATTGATTGAGTAGAAACTCCTGCCTCTTTCACAAAGGAAAAAGGTGAAAGGGAACACACAATTTCCTCCATACTATTAGTAAGGAGCCCTGGTTCTACATCTCTCAAAACCCATCTAAAGACCATAGAAATGAGGAAAACAATTAGAAATTCATGTAATCTATCCACCCCAAACACATTTTTAGTACTAAAAACAAAGCCAATCTGAATTAAATCTATATTAGATATTTTGGAAGGAGTAATATAGGAAAAAAGTAATCCAAGTAATTATATTTGTCTTTGGAGTGAAGTAGAAAAAAATCGTGATAAATGAACATCAAAATCAGTCAAGAATCTTTGAAAGACATAACAATTGAAACAATCCTGTTCAGCAACTCTCTGATAAATAAATAACAGTGAAGGCATAGAATTGGGAGAGGTGTGCTCAAAGGACTTGTTCCTGTGAAGGAGGAGATTCAGTGTAGAGTCCAAATTGAAAAGGAATTCTCCAAGGATAAAGATGTTCCTGTTTGATAATGGTATTATGATGATTGCATAAAGCCAGGGAACATTGCAGAGTCTCCTGGAAGAGACTGAGAACTACTCAAAAGAGTTTGGTCTTATCATCCACACAGAAAAGACAAAGTGGATAAAGAATGTCTGTTGGTCAGATTAGGACATGGATGTGAATGGACAACTGATAGTTTAATGTAATATATGTAATATCTTAGGACAATACATAAGTATGTAATACTGAGGAAAAATAGGTGGACAATAAGTGGGGCCCAGAGGGGAACGGAAAGAGGATTGTCTTCCATAAATTGCTTCAACAACCCTAAGATCTTCAGGAAAATAAAGTCAGTCTTCTTGGTACCAATATTCTACCCATGTTGTTAAATGACACTGAGATATGAAATGCAATCAATTCCAAAGAATTTATAATGAACATCACACAAAGGAAAACATAGCGACATATTGTCAGCATTCATAGGCTGCAATATATAAGTAATGAAGAACTTTGTAAAAGAATGGGAGTAAAAGATGTCGTTAAAGAAACAAGAGCTAGAAAGATAGGATGAGACAGTCAATTGTCAAGGGTGAAGAAGGACAAAGAGATGGCCAGAGTTCTCCAATGGTAGCTTCACAACATTGGGAGGAAGCAAGGAAGGCCTTCAACAATTTGGCTGGACCCTCCATAGTGAACTTGTAGGAGGAAATGGACAAGAATAATATAGGATGGGCATAGGAGGGGTATGATCTACATCAGGAGTTCTTAACCTTTTTTTAGTATCATGGACCCTTTGACACTAGTGAAGTTTGTGAACCTTTTTTCAGAATGTTTTTAGTGCATAAAATAAAACATGTAAGAATATCAAGGAAACCAATTCTATTGAAATATATACATATTTATATGTGTGTATGTGCATACTTAAATGTATTCATGAACTCCAGGATAGTAACCCCATGGGATCTACATCACAGGAATGACCATTTAAGTCAACATGATCCATAAATCCATTTGAATATTTTTGAGTATGAAAACACATTTCCAGATGCTCAATCCTTGGTACCCAGTCCCAATTAACTGGGCCAGGAAGATGATCTTGATAGAAGAATCAATTCAAGGGAGAGCAGAAGTCCCAATTCAGTGATCACCTTGGTTAATCTACTTGTGGGTGTTCAAGAACTGCTAGCATCTTGATTCTAGCTGTTTCTGCCCAGTGACACAAGAACATTTTTTCTAACAGAGCTCTTTATTTATTATCTCACATTGCTTCAAAAACATTACTACTCCAGACATTAAAAGTCTATTGTATTTTGACTAGCCTCAAGAAGCTCCACCCTGCTGATGCCCTGTAGCATTATAAAGTAATGTGGCTCTGGTATTAAAAAGAAGCCAAAAGCTTTGACATCATGTCATAGAATCAGAATTTAGAAGTGGAAGGTACATCTTGTCTTGTAGGTGAGAGAACTAAGGGTCAGAGAGAAGAAATGACTAGCCCAAGGAACAGAGCCAGAATTCAAACCTAGGTCTTCTAAGCTCTAGTATGACTATGTCACTCTCCTGCCCTAGGACTTAAAGGGCTCCTTATTATAGGTTCTTCTCAATCTGATTCTCACATACCTTTCTAGATTTACTTCACATCACTCACCTCTTTGAAGTATATGCTTCAGCCAAACTAGCCTACTGACTGTTCCTTGAACTTTGCATTTCAATTCATCCCTTTCCACAGGCTGTCTATACAAGCAACGTTCTCTTTTTTCACCTTCATCTCTTAGAATCCTTGGCCTCCTATAAAGCCTAGCTCATGTACTATCTCTTAGAAAGCCTGTACTGATTCCCCCCAGTCATTAACACTTGTTATGTTTTTAAATTTTCATAAATATATTTATCTGTTTACACCTCCTATTCCTCCAAAAAAATGGAAATTACTTGAAGGCAGAGAGTGTTGCTTCTGTCTTTGTGTCTGTAACATAGAGTAGCATGGCTTATACTATTTATTAATGTTTAAAAGTATTTATTTATCATTTATTAATATTTAATAAATACTAGTTGGATTGAATATGATTCATGTCCATGTTGCCACTATTCTTCTCCTATCTTTTTCACATTCATCATCACTAGATTCACATTGTGAATCTAAATTCAGTTGTGTACTTTTTAAATCCTCAAAGAGGAGAGAATAGAATGAGATATCTCACCCTTTCATCTGGAGTCTGAGTTGCCTCCAGAGAGGTAGAGTCTAACTATATACCTTTCTACATACCTTTCCCTTCTAAGTACAGAAAAGTTTCTTAAACAATTTTTAAATATCCTAGCCTTGAAAATAGAAACTATTGTTTTTTAGCTAGAGGATAATAAGAAAGATAAAGGAAATTAGTCCTGCTATTTCCCCCCACCTGGAAAGCTTTGTTCATCCTATTTATTTTAAAAAAAAGTCTACTCACTCTTTTAGGTCCAAATCAAGCCTCCATATTTTCCATAGAACCTTTAGTGAAAACTCTAGCTTACACCGATATTTTCTTCTCTAAATTGTTTCTTACAGAATCACAGTCGTAGAATCTTGGAATTGCAAGGGATATTACAAGGTCTTCTAAATTGTTCTCTTACCCACTGCAGAAATCTTCTCTATAATGTCAATAACAGCTTGTTATCCCTCTTCTGCTTGAACATTTCCAGTGAGTGTAAGCTCACTGCTTCGTGAAGTAATCCATTCCATTGTTGCACAGATTTTCTTAAAACGTTATCCCTTTTGCTGAGACAAAACTCTTCCTCCATGAAGCTTCTGTCCTGTTCTGTTCCTGTTGCTGTCCTGTCCTGGTCCTGTTTCTGTCAACTAGAACTATACAAAATCCATTTAATTTCCTCTTCCTGTAACAACTCTCCTCATATTTGAAGACAGTAGTTATGTCCCTCTTCAGCCATCTATTCTAGTCTGTGCCTCATTGTTTTTGTTGTTGTTCAGTCATTTTTGAGTTGTATACAATTTTTCCTGATCCCATTTGGGGTTTTCTTGGCCGAGATGCCAGAGTGTTTTGCCATTTCCTTCTCCAGATCATTTTACTGATGAAGAAACTGAGGGAAACAGAGTTGAGTGACTTGCCCAGGGTCACAAAACTAGTAAATGTCTAAGACCAGCTTTGAACTCAGGAAGATATGTCTTCTTGACTCCAGGCTTGGCACTCGATCCTCTGTGTCACCTAGCTGCCCTACTGTGTCTCACAGCTGTGTTCAATCAAGAGTAGTTAAACTGAGTTGAAAATGATTGGCAATTAGCAAGAAAAAGACCATAGTGAAATGATGAGGCTAGTCAGGCATGAGGTCCCTTTCTTTCTGGCTGTCCTATCCCCTGCTTTTTCTAAAGTTGGCTAAGGTGACATTTTCTGTCAGCCAGCCAGGGCCAATATCTATCAAATGCTTATTAGGTCCCATATTTAGTCTTAAAGAGATGTAAGGCAGGGTTTCAACCGTTATGCTCCTGTAAAAACACAACAGATGTAAGGAGAGGGACCCAAGTTTCAAGTTGCCAGACAGGGAAAAAAAGCTAAAGAGAAGTCTGACCACGAAACCACAGAGATGAGGATTACAGATTAAGTGAGATATACAGAAAAGAAGGATCAGAAAAGAAGGAGATCAAGAATAGCCGAGAATAAGCCAGCAATTGGGAATGTGGATGGGGCTATGGAGATCATTTGCTTTTCCTTCCTCTTCTCAGCCCCCTGCTTGAGTCCCAGGAGATACATTAGGTTTAATGTAGAAAATGACTGACAAATTACTAGGTCATTGAGTGTGAAATTTATATTTTTTGCTTCTTGCTTTTCCCCTTCCTATAATTGTATCGACCTAAACAGTGAAAATATTGCTATTGTCCTCTTTATGGCTTTTCTGAAAAAGGAATTGCTGTGTCTCAGTGGATTTTTTTCCTGGATAAATCTTTTTCTTGTGATAAATAAATCTCTTAATAGGGTCTTATTTAAATAACGCTGCACTGGGAGTGAGGCAGAAATCAAAAGATGAACCATCAACCCTGGTTATAGGAAACTGATGTGAGTCAGTGGCATTACCACATCCTAAGAAGCCACATCAATTAGGAATCTAATGTGTGACTCATCACATAAACCATCCTACCCACACACCTCCCATGCTCCCACTATCGATTCTTGTCCAGGTATCTGGAATTAAATAGAGTTCCTAATTACCAAGTATACAGAGACAGCACAGGCCTACAGTGGGGACAGTGAACAACAGCTACATCCCAAGGAATTTCATTGTAGTGCTGAACATATCACCACGATGACCTTGAGTTTGGAGTGTGTTTATTTTTTAATCAGCTCTATCTGCAGAGGAAGAGAGACATTCTTCAGAATCAGAAACAGCAATGGCTTAGTACATTTCAATGGTTCATGACCTAATTTCTAGGGCTCTAGCCCGTCCACTTCTGTGTGACTTTTGTTCACTTTGAATAATATCCTGTGACTCCATGGGCCTTTTTCTTAACACATTTCTCCATAAAAACAGCTCAGTTCTATTGCTAACCTCCTTGAAATTTACTTATTTGTAAAATGAGATGTATTTGTGTTAGGGGTAGAAGGAGGCAGCTTGGAAAACTAGATTATGCAGTCCTTTCAAGAGTCAGTATCCTGTAATTCTATGAGTTTCTAAGACTTCCAAGATGTACTCAATCGTCAATGAATTGTTCTGAATCCTTAGCTGCTACTACCACTCATCTGGCACTTAATCAGATACTGCTTTGTATAACCAGATCATTTATCTCTGTCTTATCTTTTGAACTAGATTGTGTGCTCCTTATATTTCTTATAATATCTTTATTATATTCCTTTTTCTATCCCCCACAGGACCCAACCTTGGCACTAGGTTCAGAGTAGACACTCAATAAATATCTGTTGATTCATTGACAGATTGATTGCATTTGATTGCTTCTAATTATTCCTACCATTTAAAATAGTTACTTTAAACTTCTTATCACTGCATATAGCCTCATCTTCACTGATGGATTTGTGCATCACCTGTCACTAAATTACCTAGGTACATAAAATACTTAGAGATGGGTTTCTGGTCCCTCTGGGTCTTAATCTAGCTAAGTTATGCATAGTTAGTTCTCTTAATCTTTCTCTATGTTTCACTTCTTACCTTTTAATTTTTTACAATCTAGAGAAGACAGTAGCTTGGACAATTCAAGGGAAACATTTGGAAGGTTTCAGGAGTGTATTGTAACCAAGATGGCTTATGTTTGGACAGAACTTCCATTTTTATTGCTTTCACTGTCTCAAAGATGATGTGTCAGACTTGAAATGCCCAGTGGGATATATAAAGGACAGTTGTATAGCTGCTTTTGTTTGCCCTTTGCCATATTCCATGAGTGACATGAAGAATACTGCTGATAAAGTCCATTCATACTTTGCTATTCTACCAAGGAAATGGAAGGAAGGCAACTCACTGATCAAAACAAGGAGAAAGGTGATAGAAACAATTCTTTTAGTCAACAAAATCAGTTTCTACCTCCATAATACCACCAAAGTTCCAAAATATTTCCTAAAGAGCATCATGAGACCAAATGCTGTTGGAAGACAAAGATTATGGCAAAAGGGAAGGAATCAGATTTGTAATGGATCAGTGTGCACTGAATTATGCTGATTTTTCTCATGTTAGTAATATAGAACTTGTGTGTTTCTGATTAAAACAAGACCTCTGTTGAATTGACATACCTTTCAGATATGACCTCCTATGGCCAAATGGACAGAGATCATTTGAAATGTTTGTGTGTATATGTGTGTTTGCGTGTATTTTTTTCCAGAAGAAAACAGTCCAACTACAATGAAACACCCTTATAAAGTAGCTGTCTATACCACAAATGCTTTAAGTCAAATCAAAACTGATGCATAACACAGAGAGCCCATCACCATTAAAAAGTCCCTGACTCCAACATATCTGTAGGGTCCTACTATATGTCAGTATAGGAATTTGATCAATTCCAGACAATGAGCATTGAAATATGGGAAGAGAGAGAACCAACTAATCCAGAGAAGGTTCAAATAAAACAGGAAGCAGAAAGCATAATGAAGAAACCTCCTTACAGTGTGATTTCTGTTCTGGGATCCACCATCAACTCGCTCTGTGAAATGGATTTTAGTTTCCCAATCTGTAAAATGAGCCTAGTAGTTCCTGACTTTAATTCCTCACAGTTTTGTTGTGAATATCAGAAGAATCATAGAAAGAACAAAATGAGACCTCTTAGGTCACTTAATCCAGCTCTCATTTTACAGATTTAAAAACTGAACCCAAAGAGGGTAAGTAGTCTGACTCAAATGAAATTATTGACTCTTAGAACAGGAAGGGACTAAAGATGTCATCTAGTATGAATGGGATGAGGTATGTGCAAGAATTTTAAAAAAACAGAAGCTATTAATAATAATAATGAGTAATTTTAATAGATTTCCACAAATGTCTCATATGACTAAAAACTAGTTCTGTGCTACAAAGTGATTTCCCATAGAATGATAAGACATATAGTAGTTCATTAGCACCCAGTATCCATCAGACTTCCCAATGAAACACCCATTAAGCAAGGCTGAGATACAAGTGTGCTGCTAGGCATGGTGTCTGATGTCACCCCTTTTCTGCAAAGAACACTGTTGATTTGCCCTTAGTGTGATTTACCCATTCCTTAACCAGTATCTCTTACACTATAGCTGCTACAGGTCAGAAAAATCCCTGGACTGCCCTAGAAGTAGGTGAGGGTACTTCAGAGATCAGGAGAAACTGTCAGATGGGGTGCAGAAATCACAGCCAAGATATAGAAATGATAGACAATGCACTTCTGTGGGTATTGGTTAGATTCTGTAGCCTGAAACAGAAATAGAAAAGAGTTTACAAACGGTGGAGATAAGCAGGGTCAGCCTTATGAATAACCCATGTGAAGCTATGGGAAAGTAGAAGGAAACCTGAGGGCACTGAGTACCCTGGAGGTGAGGGTTAGAGTGGGCACAGCAACAGGATCTGGAAACATGCTAAAAACAAATGAAATTTCTACTGAGAACTAGCTCTGGAGATAAAAAAGAATATCCCCCTCCATCTATAATGAAGTCATTTTTAAGTAGGGGAGTATTGGAGGACCTGTGTTACCATCAGACCTCAAACTTCAAAGGCTCAGTGACTTCTTTGGTGTGTTTGTCCCATTTGTCTCCAAGGAATACAACCTCTTCATATTTGGGAGTAGAGGTTCTTAACCTTTTTTTATGTCCTGGAGCCCTTTTGGAAATCTGGTGACTCTATGGATCCCTTCTCAAAGTAATATTTTAAAATTCATCAACACATAGGATTTCAAAGGAAAACTATTATAGTGAAATAGTTATCTATATATTTACATATGTTGTATATACTTACATATGCATGTGTATATATATATACATATATATTTGGAAGGGGAGGGACACCAATAACTATCCAAATATGTATATATTTACATATATAACGTATGCAGGCATACACATGAATGAGAGAGAGAGAGAGAGAGATTGGAGTGAAGTTCATGGACCTCAGGTTAAGAATCCCTCATTAGGAACTCAATGAGCTGCTAAGGTTGAAAAAATTCATCACCTGGTAACCAATTCTCTGTGAGTTATCATGAGATAAAGTGCGACAGGAAATAACTTCCTCTTAATTTAAAAAGAAATTAATTAATTAATACATTATATTAATTAATTTAATTGTATTAATGTATTAATTAATATATTAATTAATACATTATATTTTACCTTGTACCTACACTAGAATATCTATATATCTATATATATGTTTTGACTCATCACCTCTACTGTAGCTTCTTGAAGTCAAAGTCCACGTCTTAGATCCTTCAAATGTGTCCTATGCTGCCTAGCACAGGGCTCCAACTAAGCACACGATAAGGACTCCTTCACTGATTTTTGATTGATGGACAGATTGGAACTTTATTCCAACAGTGAGGTCTTTATAGTAGAATTTGTGATAAGGTAAAGTATATACTGTTTCCAGCCAAGGGAAGATTGTGAACTAAAAAGCCAAAAGACTGTCAGGAGAGAGCTTCAGTCGAATTACCTTTAACTCCTCCCTCTTGTTCATTCATATGTCCAATTAGCTGCCTAGTTCCATCGATTATACATGTGGAATCCTAAGTCTCTTTCCCTCCACTCACAAAACCACCACCCTAGCTCAGATGCATATCAACTCTCACCTAGACTACTGTAGCAGCCTCCTAATTGGTCTCCCTGCTTTCAGTGTCTGGCCTCTCCTCTCCAAACCATCCACAGGGTTGCCAGATTGATATTCTTAAAGCACAGGTATGACCATGTCACTCCACTACTCAAAAATCTTCAGGGGTTCCCTGTTATCTCTAAGGGAAAATGTAGAATCCTTAGCCTGTCATCTCAAGTCCTCCCTAGTCTGGCTCCTGCTTCTCTTTCTAATTCCTTTCACATCCTCTCTATTATACTAAAAAGGTTCTAATAGCTGCATTCTATATGTGACATTCCATCTCCCTGGGCATTGCCTTGGACTCATGGCCTCTAAGGCCCCTTCCAGCTCTAAATCTATGTTCCTTGTCTGTAATCTTTGCCTTTACAGGCACCTCTTGCCCATGTCTGGAATGGGGTTCTTTGTCATCTACCCCTTAGAATTTCTAGCTTCCAGTGAAAGCACACAGTTCAGCTGACATTTTCCATATAGGGACCATCCTGTTCCTCTCAAGTGTCAATGTTCTTTCCCTCTTAAAATGATTTTGTATTTACCTACATAAATTCCACGTCCTCCATTAAGATGTAAGTTCTTTGAGTGAAAGGGTTATTTCATTTCTTTGTCTTTGCATCCCCAGGGGTAGAATGCCTGCCTCATATAGAATAGGAATTTTTTTAATTGAATTGAATAAGGCAGTCCTGAAACATGCATGAACTTCAATTCCATTAAACACTTATTTGCTGAATTCAAAAGAATATGAAAACAACCCCCTGCCTTGCATATTGTGAGTGCTTAAGGATCATATGTTAACATCCTCTTAGAAAGTGAAGACAGCGAACAGATTGAGACAGTGTAAGTTAAGTGTTCTTGAAGCATCAGAAACAATAACCATTATCAAGACATGGGCATAGGATCAAAGGATTTAAAGCTGGGAAGTACCTTATAGACCACCTATTCCAATCCTCTTTTTTTTTAAACCTGAGGAAATTAAGGCCCAGGGAGGAGAAGGGATGGATGGGTCCAGGATCACCAAGATAGTATTAGCAGAGCCAAGAGGTGAAGCCTGGTCCTCTGGCTCTAAATGTAGGGCCCTTCTGCTTTATCAGAACAACTAGAAGAGGGAGTGACCACTGTGGCCTTGTGAAAGGGAGAAAGTGTAAGCAGAGGTACAGATAGCTTTCTTACACATAATTTTCAAGCCCTGACCATTCACTTAGTCTCCTTTCCAGCACCTCCAACTGCTTAGCAGACAAAGAACCCTAGAATCCTAGAGTTGGAAGGTACTATGTAGTACAACTCTGACCCAAAACTTCTCCATATGGTTATCTAGTTTTTGCTTGAATACTATCAGCAACAGGGAACTCACTAATCAACTCTGGATGCAATTTACCATTTTCAATCTGCTTCAATTCTTGGGATATTTTTAACTGAAGTTTGCCTGTATGTAACTTCTATACACTGGTCATTTGATATAAAGGAAGGAGGACTACCTTTTCAAGACCTAACCAGAGGAAAGAGACCCAAGTATGTAGAAGTAAAAGTGAGCTAGGCATTTGGTCACATCCCATTTCAAACCAGCCCATTTCTACCCCAAATCTTTCACACTTTATTGAAAAATGGTCTCTTAGGGTCATAGATGTAAAGCTGAAAGGGACCTCTGAGGCTCTCTGGTCCACCTCCCCCATTTTACAGATGAGGACACTAAAGTCAAAATAGGCTAAGCAATTGGCCCAAGCTCACCAAGGTAGTAAGCATCAGTGGCAGCATTTGAATCCAGTGTCTCTGACTTCAGAGTCAGGCCTCTTTCTACTAATCCCTCTTGTCCCACTCTTAGGGGAGGAAAAAAGGGGGAATGAGCAATCGTTAGTAAGGAGAAAGCCACAGACAACAAAGATAAGTAAATGACAACTACATCAGCTGATAGGGTCGGTCAGGACTTCAGCTAGTCATTCCGTTTCTGGGATATAGAGAAATGTGGCTCGTCAGTTGTTTGTTTTTTTTTCTTTTCATAATTACTGAATTTCTTGAGGTCAGCTCAAGTTACTCCTACCACCACCCCAGCGACCCCTTGTTCAAGAATGCTGGGAGTCTTCTAATACAGAAACCTCCCAGCAGAGTAAGACACAGCAGCATATATAATCCAATCTTGTTATCATCTGACAAAGTGTCCCCTCTGCAGCCTCTGTGGGGCTGGAACCAGTCAGTTGGAATTTTAGCAAGTTATTTTAGATTTTCATCGTCTCATAGTATCTAAAATCTCTGAGACCCTTTGATTACACAGAAGGAGCGACCAGGAACAAGCTTACTAGGTCAGTTTCTCTGGAACACTTTCAAAAGGGCTCATAAAGGCGAGAGCCAAACCCTTTCAGCAGAAATTAAATCACAGCATTTTATTTTTATCAGATACCCACTATCATTTTTCCCCTCCCTTCACTGCCATGAAAATTGAGAAACTGGGAATCCAATTACAAAGGCAAGATAAAAAGGGATGATAGTAAAACATTTTAATTGGATGGAAGAGACACTGAATCGTGTTCTCCCGCTCTCTGCTTCAAACACTCCACCAGTCACAGCTGCTCAGGCAGAGGTCACTGGAAATGGGAATGTTAAGGTGATAGAGACAGAGATGAAGAAAGAGGCAGGGAATGCCATCCTGGTATTTCAATCAATAAGGCAGCCCAATGTCCTGTCTCCTTCCCCTCCCCCACCCCACCTTGTGGAACTGATTGTCTTTCAAGCCTCAGGAGTAGCTGTGCTGATATTTAGGATGGAGTCTAAACAAAAATCACTTATCTCTTTTGTGGGGTACCTTTACTATGTGAATTTCAGAGCAGGAGGTGGTTGGGTTATGTGACCATTTATTTTTTAGACTTACTCTGAAAGAAGAGGCATGATAAGTTGAAGGGAAGACTGAATTGGAAGTCAGTTTTAGTTATTTGGGTTCTAATCATGGCCTTGTTACTGACTAGCTACGAGATTTAGAGAAAGTTGCTCCATCCTTTTATTTTACCGGAGCCCCAATTTTCTCATCCGTAAAATGGGGGAGGGAGTGGATTAAGTGGATTAAGATACATTTCAGGGAGAGCTCTGGGAAATAGCCTTTAAGAGTTTCCTATTGCAGTTAATTATTTATAAGGCAAAGCAGAAGAGTCATAGAAACTCTGAATTTGCCTTCGGTTTCTGGAACTGCCTGGGTCAGAGCACAGCTGGGAGAACCTGGGTGGCAACTCTCATAAGCAGAAGTTCTGAAATCAGCACTTCAAGATAGACATGACACCTTGGGTAAAAGGTTCTCAGAATGTCAGTGACCATGACTAAAGTTTGCAAAATAAGCTCTAGTCTAGGAAAAAGTTAATAGAAGTGGCATCGTTGACTTGAAGAAGAGAAGGCTGAGAGGAGACTAAATATTCTTCAGGAATAGACAAAGAGCTGAACAAATCCTATGCAATTAAACTAAGGACAAAGCAGAAAAAGCACAGAAGAAGGAAACTCAAGGTGTGTTCAGGTGGCAAAGTTGCTCTGATTTAACGGATTGCAGCTAGGTAGCACAATGGAAGATCTCAGTTCAAATCTAGCCTCAGATACTTATTAACTGTGTGACCCTGAGCAAGTCATTTAACCCTGTTGACCTCGGTTTTCTCATCTGTAAAATGAACTGAGCTGGAGAAGGAAATGGCAAACCACACCAATGTCTTTGCCAAGAAAACCCCAAATGACCTCGTGAAGAGCTGAGTCCCAGAGAGATTAAATGATTTAATCACAGGTTACCCAAGTACTAAGTAAGAGATCCAAGATTCAAACTCAAATCTTCTGACTCCAAATTCTTCATTCTTTTCACTGTGTAGCGTACCATTCCTTATCTCTTGGGGGGGGAGGGGTTACAGTACCCAGTAAATGACTTCACTAAGCTACAATCCTTTTTCAAAGTAGAATCCTTGCCCTGCAAGATTAAGAACTAGATAAAGAATGTCAATTAACCCCTTGGGGATGGGAGAGGAGCTGAATGAGCTGCTAAATGAACTCAGAACCTATCACTCCTCTCATCACTTCTGTTGTCTGCTTCTCGCCAGTCTAGACGAGGTCAGTGTGGTTGAAATTAACAAAGCATCTTAAGATTCACAAAACATTTCACATGCATTATTATTTGATGCTCACAGCAGACCTATGAGGCAGGTACTATTCTTATTCTATTTTTACAGAGGAGGACATTTAGGCTAAGAGAGCCCAGGGGAGACAGCTTGTCTATAGCGGAAGTCAAATCCAGGTCCTTTATGATTGAGTTCCTCATTCTATCCATGAGAGCTAGGTGGTGCAATGGATGGAGTGCCAGGAGTCAGGAAGATCTAACTCAAATTCAGCCTCAGGCACTTACAAGCTCTATGACCTTGATCAAATCACTCCACTTCTGTCTGTCTCAGTTTTCTTGTCTATAAAATGGGGATAATGATAGCACAAATCTTCCAGGGTTGTGGTGGGAATCAAATGAGATAATAATTGTAAAGCACTTCGCACAGCACCTGGCTCACAGCACTACATAAATGTTATTTATTATTGTTATTTTTATTGTGTTCTGTTAACTCATAGATTTGCAGACCTTGAAGTATTCCAGTTCACACCTTTCATTTTGTAGATATGAAAATTGAGGCCAAGAGATGTGAATTACTTCCTCCAAGGTCACAGATCCAGTTCGTGATAGAGCCGTTATTGGAAACCAGGTCCCCCATTCCTGGTTCACTGATCTCTCTATGTATTGACTCCTGCTGCCTTACCTGTCTTGGGAATCCCTCTCATTGCGCCCTAGTTGAATTATATTACAACCCTAATTAGAACATCAACCATTGATTTTTCACAGCACTTCCCACTTCATTTGATTAATACCTCACAATTACATAGCATTCTAAATTTCAAAGAATACATTCCTCACAATAACTCTATGAACAGGGAATTAAAAGTGCTATTATGGTCATTTTACAGATGATGAAGCCCAAGTTAAGAATATGGCCCAGGGTCACACAACTAGTAAAGGTCTGAACCAGGATTCCATCTCAGGTCTCTCTCCTGACTCCAAATCCAGTTCTCTTTCCACTGATTTGCATTTCTTTATGGTGAGCCTTTATGGATTATAATAAGAATAATTTGATAGAAGAAGGGACAAAAGGCCTGGAGAGGTTGAATAGAATGCCTAAATTCACTCAAGAAATTAGTAAGAGATGGGTATTAGAACATAGGCCATCTACCTGTACCTCCACATTCCTAAACATTTCTATAAAAAGTAGACCACAAACAGCTGCCTTAGTCTACCATCTCTGTACTTTCTCAAGAAATTCAGTATTTGACTCACAGTCTTCCCATCTCTCCCAATCCCTGTCTACAGACTTGGTAACTCCAATATACCCTGATCATTCTAGCTTGCTCCCACTTCCATAATACTAAACTACAGTGTAAAAGGTCCAACAAATCGCTTGAGAGGGTCCACTATAAACATCAGCTATCCAATCTCAGCTACAACTCACTGCTACATAGTAAAAATTCTATTGTTTAGTGATTCACATCCTCCACAGAGAATGTTTGAAAGCCTTCTCCCTTCAAGCCCCTCCACTTAAAAGTATTTCCATCTGTATCTCTCTCAGGAAATGATCTCAAATGCTACTTATATCCTAGCAACAGAGTGTAAGTTCCCTGAGGCTACCTTCAAGGATTGTTTTATTTTTGTCTGTGTATCACCAGGACCTAACATAACATCTAGCTCTGGGGAAGTACTTAATACATACTTACTTGGTTAACAGCTGATTGATCAAAACATTCTCAGACGTTCTATCCTCCTTCTCGTTGACCTGTGGTCATGTTACCCTTCCCTGAGATGGCCTATGTCTACCTTTCCCATTTCTGTCCATCCACCAAAACCTGGTTCAAGCTCCACATCTTCCATGAAGCTTTTGATCAATTAATAAGCATTTCTTAAGCACTTGCTCTGTGCCAACCATTGTGCTAAATGTGAGGGGACAGAGACAAAAATGAAACCAATTTTTCCTCAAGGATATTCTGATCTAGTCAGAGGATGTAACATGTACAGATAAGGGCAAATACAAAATAGGTGCCAGAAAATGTTTTCAGGTAAGACATCAGCAGCTGAGATCAGGAAGGATTTCACACACAAGGAAGCACTTGAGGTAGACCTTGAAGGAAATGAGAGATTCTAAGGGGCTAAGGAGAGGACGGCGTGTATTCCAGAGAAGGAGGTCAACTAGCATGCTATTACTACTATGGTTAATGCTATGGCTACTAGTGATGCTGCTGCTGCTACTGCTACTACTACTGACTAATAACAACAACAATATAGCAACTAGTATTTAAATCATATTTTTAGGTTTACAAAGTGCTCTACAAATATCTCACTTATTCTTATAACAATCTTGGGAAACCATTGTATTCCCATTTTACAGATGAGAAAACTTAGGTTGAGATCAGTTAAGTGATCTCCTTGGAGTCATAAATCTAGTATCCATCAGAGTCTGGATTTGAACTCATAGACTGAATTTGAACTCAGGTCTTTGTGCCCTCAGGTCCAGAGCTCTATTCACTGGGCCACCTAGCTAACTGGAAATGCAAGGAGGCCTGAAACATAGAGCAGCTCTGTGGACTGGAAGGAAGATGACCAGTTTGACTGGATTGGAGTGTACATGAAGGGGAACAGTATGCAATAAGACTGCAAAGGCAATCTGGGACCAGGTTGTGAAGGGTTTTAAGCAGACAGGAGACCTCTCCCTTCTCTTAGCTACCAGTGTTTTCCTCACAATCTAGTCCTTCTTCATCATACCTTTCACTCGTCATATCTGACTACCACCTTCTAGCCAGTAGGCCCTTTTTGTTTCTTAGAAGGAAGAAAGATGACTTGGACATCCAGCAGGATATCCATTATTTAGGAAGTGACCTGTCTGATTTCTCCATGTCCTGCTCAAGCTTTCCCAATTCAACTATTATTCTGCCATTTTGACTCTAACTTCCTCCCACTTTTTGATCTCTCCTACTTGCCTATTCAAATCTTCTCATCTGGCTCTGCCGTACATGACATTTCTACTCTTCCAGAAGTTTAAATCTGATGTATTTCCATGACCTTTTGGTTTTGACTTCAGCTTTGAATCATAAAATTATAACACTAGAACTGGAAGAGACTACCTCATTGAATTCTTTCACTCTACAGTTGAGGAAACTGAGGTTTAGATAAGAGAAGAGGCTTATATAAGCTACACAGCTAGAAAAGCTGTCAGAACTGAGACTGAATCCAAGACTTTCAACTCTGAGACCAGTAGTTTTTCCTGGCTTCCTGTAAGTTCCAGCTAAAATCTCCTTTCTAAAAGAAGTCTTTTCTGACTCCCCTTAGTATGAATAGCTTCTTTCTGTTAATTATTTGCAATTTATCCTTTACATATCTGCTTTACATATGGTTATTGATATATTGTTTCTCCTGTTAAACATTATAACAGAGACTGGTTTTGCCTTTCTTTGTTTCTCCAGCACATAGCACCTTATATAGCCTATATTAGATGCTTAATAAATGTTTGCTGACTGACTGCTGCTATCCTAGCTTCATACTAAGGTTTCTGATTCATCTCTAATTCATCTCAGATTTCCAATTCTGACACTGAGTTTACTCCCATACTTTGAAAATAAAGTATCAGACTCTAAGTATAGTGAACATTTTTTACCACTTTTCTACTCATTCCCCCCCAAAAACAGTTCTTAAGGGCAGGTTATTTTGATTGCTCATTGACATTCCTGTTATCTTATGGAGGGATGAGACAGTTCTCTATTTATGTTATGCTTGTTTGTCTTAAACTACAGAGTAAACTCCATCCAGGAAGGGAAAAACCAAGTATTCCCTTTCTTGGTACTCCCCCTAGAGTACCCAGCCCAGACATAAGTATATTGTATATACTGAATAAATGGATATTTGTTTATTGAATGATTGAATTGGAAACAAACAATACCCTGAGCTTACCTTCCAAGTTGCCATTGATAATGGTTCACATTGGAGAGTAGTGAGAAATGAGGTTGGTTAGTTACTATGGGACCACTTGACAGAGTTTTAAATTGTAGGTTGTGGAATATGAATTTTGATGGCATATGCAATGGGGAACCATTATAGCTCCTCAATGCTACAGTTCCTTGTGAAATCTAGGGCTGATGTAAGAATCCCAAAACATCTGTCTAGGATGGGAAGCCAACTTGGATCCTCCAGATGTTACTTATAGGCCTGGAACTTGGGCTCAGGGACTTGTGAGAACACTCTTACTGCTGTGTGGGAAATGAGGTAATAGAGGAAAGGAGGGAAGAATCACAGGGAAAACAGATGATTTTTTTTTTTAAAGGAAGCATGGGAAATACCTTCTGAGAGGAGTTGATTTAGAAATTCTGAACACTGAACTCTAAGTGTCAGAATCACACAATCTTAGCAATGGATGGGAATTCAAAGGTCATCTTGTACAAACTCCCTACCAGCTCAGAATTTTTAGTGAGGGTATAGCCAATGCTAATCAGGATTTCGCACTATTTCTAGTGCAATGTCTTATTTTGCAGGGGTCTCTGTATTACCTTCTTTACATCAGTAAGGCTTCTGCCCATAAAACAGTTTCCTCAGCCCAAACACACTTTTTCTTTTCATTTCTTTTCCCTTAAATCACTATTTTCCTTGAACATAAAACAATGCAAGAACCCAACCAGGTGGGGCCTTTCTACTGTGCCTCTTTCCCAAACTATACTTATCTAATTAATTGGTTTATTTTCAAAGCCAGAATTGGCAGACACTTGCTTTTTTTAGGGTCTTGCTATCCCTGCCAAAATCAGCCATGTTAAAAGCCCATTTTATGGCCAGGATTACAGCCACCTACCCAGTTTTGAACAGCTTGGTGAGAAGGAGGCCAAGTCACAGATTAGGCCATTTTCTCCTCATTATCACCTCATTATGTTTGAAAATGACCTTTGGAGCTAACCATTCCTCCTACCTGCTCTGGTAGAGATACCACCTCACAAGTCTGTGATGAGCAGCATCAGTACCAAGAGCCAAAATCTATGTTCACTTTGTGAACTTTCTGCCCACTGACCGATTGATTCACTCCTTTGAATCAGAGAAGCAGCTTCAGGTTTTCTGGCTGAAAGGAGAAACTCCAAAGGTGAACCAGAGCTTTCCAGACAACTAAGGGTTAAACTTTTTTTAACCATCACTTAAAAAAAATATTATTCACCTTAACAATTGTTGGGGTTGAAGCTCTCTATAAAATGGAGCACACACACACAGCCCTTTGGATTTAGTCTTTATCTTAATGACCTAATCATATCATTATGAACATCTGTTATTATACTTTGCTACAACACAAGTTGTGAGCTCTACTAACACATCAAATGGCCTCACAGCACTGTTGTTTTGCTGTTCTTATGCCTGCTTTTTATAGTTTGTCTCTCTATTTCCTTTCTGTCAGCTGACATTGATCACTTCCCCACCATTATCAGAATGTCAGCTTAAGCAGACTATCTTCTCTCTTTTAATCTACTGCAGACTTGAAAAATTGATTATGGTGAAAAAATAATATTTAGATAGAATACTTATGGTTCTTGCCTCACATCAGCCCTATGGAGTAAGAAAGATTGTAGAACTGTGTGTAAAGTAACGAATGTATAGACTCTCTCTGAGGGTTCTCTTATAAATAGAATGCATAAGGTTTAGTGTGTGGACCATCTAATGTATGGAATATTTTGGCTGCTCAGAGACCTTTCTTCTGTACTTCCTGGGTCTCAGCTGTAATCCAAAGAGGTGAGGTTTCAAAAGAGGTTTTTAGATAAGAACTACAACAAGTCAAACACTTATTAATCTTATTCTTGGCTTTTCAGCTTCAGAAAGGTATAGAACCCTGGGAGAGGGATCAGAGTAGAGTCACAAAGATATTAAACCACTGAGAATGAAGATCAGGATACTGAAGCAAATCATATGAATCAGTCCTTCAAACCCTTAGAGTTCATATGAATTTGTGTATAATGAAACCAGGTTAAAATACACATCAAATGGAGTCTTTCAAGGGAAAACAAAGAAAGTGCCCTCCCAAAGGAGAAAGAGACAGAAAGAGAATGACAGAGAGAGAGAGAGAGAGAGAGAGAGAGAGAGAGAGAGAGAAAAAATTAGAACATTTTGCCTATGAAAAAAAGAAAGGGAAATTCTGGCTGTCCTGCTTTTGCAAAGGTATAGATGTTTATGGGTTAATTCTACACATACAAAAAGATGTATGAATATTATGGATATAGGAGTAAATATTAGGAATATGAATATTAGGAATATGAATGTTAGGAGTAAATGTATGTACATATTTATATTATACAACCATTTTATTCTAGCACCATCTTGCTTGCATGGCTTCCTTTTGCCGCACTAGTTGCCTCTCAACGTCACTGTTCAGCATCAGTGAGAGAGTGATGTGGATTACCCCAAAGCTCTATTTTCTAGAAACAACCATCTCTGGGGGTGGGGAAGGGGAGAGTATATATATGTATATGACTCACTGACTCACTTTTAAGTTTCATCTGCATTATTAACACTTTCTTAAGTCTAGACGATCAACAAAACAATAAATCAAGCCCTTAATGGTAGCCATGGCCAATTTCCTTGGTATAAATGCTCATGACCAAAGACCTCAGTTTGCTCACATGTAAAGTGAGAAAATTAGGCTAGATCTCTACAGTCCCTTCCAGATCTAAAACCTATGATTCCAAAGATCCAAGACATCTTTGCCTATGAAGCATAATTATTGATATTACTGAATTTGGAAAGGAGAAGGCTCAAGTTGAAGAGAGAGGCAAAATGATGTAACAATAGTCTTTAATTCAGTAATGGGATAAAAGGATAAGGAAACAAAGACAATATATGTCTTTAAGGACACAGTAGGGACATAGGTCAAATAATCAAGATTTCAAGGACCACAGGATAACAGATTGAGAACTAGAAGATGCCTTATATAACACCTAGACCACTACCCTCATTTTGCAGATGAGGAACTGAAGCACAGTTCTTCAGGATCATAGCACACTCTGTTAATGCATAAAGGATGACCAAGATTGACTGAAGAATCAGCTTCTCTGAAGAGCCTTAGAGAACAACTTTAAGACCAAGTCTAGGTCAGGCTATCAGTGGGGTAGGAATCTGTGGGATGCCTCTGTATTATTCCTGTGATCCAGTCTTCAGGGGCAGATTTCTATGATTCCATACTACAATCATTGTGGATTCTTATTCAAACACTTCCTTCACCGTAATTGTTGCTTCTCCCACTAGAACATCCACTTATTCACCTATCAAGACCCTATCTATCTTATCTCAATAGACACAGAAAAAGCTTTTGACAAAATATAACACCCACTCCTATTAAAAACATTAGAGAGCATAGGAATAAATGGAGTCTTCCTTAAAATGATAAGTAGCATCTACCTAAAGCCATCAGCAAATATTATATATAATGAGGATAAGCTAGATTCCTTTCCAATAAGATCGGGGGTGAAACAAGGATGTCCATTATCACCTGGGTTACTTAATTACTGGAAACATTAGTGTTAGCAATAAGAGAAGAAAAAGAAATTAGAGGAATTAGAATAGGTAAAGAAGAAACAAAGCTATCCCTCTTTGCAGAAGATATGATGATATACTTAGAGAATCCTAGAGAATCAGGTAAAAAACCACTTGAAATATTAAATATTAAATTAAATTATTTAAATATTAAATTAAAATATTATATCCTGCAAAGTTGCAGAGAAATTCCATTTAAAGTTACTATAGACATGATAAAATATTTGGAGTCTACCTGCCAAAACAAACCCAGGAACCATATGAACGCAGTTACGAAACACTTTTCACACAAATAATGTCAGATTTAAATAACTGGAAAAACACCATGGATAAGCTGAGCTAATATAATAAAAATGACAATTTTACCTAAATTAATTTACATATTTAGTGCCATACCAATGAAACTACAAAATAATAGCGAAATTCATCTGGAAGAACAAAAGGTCCAGAATATACAGAAAGTCCAAGGGAATTCATGAAAAGAAATGCTAGGGAAGGTGGCCTAGCCATACCAGATCTTAAATTGTATTATAAGGCAGTAATCATCAAAACTACTTGGCACTGCCTAAGAAATAGAGTGGCAGATCAGTGGAATAGTTAGGTACACAAGACACAGTAGTCAGTGACTATAGTAATCTACTGTTTGATAAACCCAAAGACTCCAGTTTCTGAGATAAGAACTTGTTATTTGACAAAAATTTCTGAGAAAACTGGAAAATAGTATAGCAGAAACTGGGCAAAGACCAATATCTTACACCATATACCAAAATAAAGTCAAAATGGCTCCACAATTTAGGTATAAAGGCTGATACTATAAACAATCTAGGAGAGCAAGGAATAGTTTATCTCTCAGATTTATGGAAAATGGAGGAATTTATGGCCAAATGAGACAGAGAACATTATGAAATGCAAAATGGATAATTTTAATTACATTAAATTGAAAAGATTTTGTACAAACAAAACCAATGCAACCAAGATTAGGAGGGAAATAGAAAACTGGGAAAAAATTTTTACAACCAGTGTCTCTGATAAAGACCTCATTCCTAAAATATGTAGAGAACTGAGTCAGATGTATAAGAATACAAGTCATTCCCCAATTGACAAATGGTCAAAGGATGTGAATAGGCAGTTTTCAGAGGAAGAAATTAAAGATATCTATAGTCATATGAAAAAATACTCTAGATTACTATTGGTTAGAGAAATACAAATCAAAATAACTCTTAGGTACCACATTACACCTGTCAGATAGCTAACATGACAAAACAGGAAAATTACAAATGCTGGAGAAGATAAGGGAGAGTTGAAACACTATTGCATTGTTGGTGGAGTTGTGAACATTTTTTGGAGAGCAAATTGGAACTATACCCAAAGGGCTATAAAAAAGGTGCATACTCTTTGACCCAGTAATACCATTTCTGGGGCTGTATCCCAAAGAGATCACACAAATGGGGAAAGGACCCACATGTACCAAAACATTTATAACAGCTTTTTTTGTGGTGGCAAAGAATTGTAAATTGAAGGGATGCCCATCAATTGGGGTGTGGCTGAAGACACTGCGGTATATGAATGTAAATGGAATACTATTGTACTACAAGAAATGATGAGCAGTTAGACTTCAGAAAAACCTGGATAGACTTACATAAATTGATGCTCAGTGAGGGGAGAAGAACCAGGAGAATATTGTACACAGTTACATCTACATTGTATGTGACTAACTTGGATAGACTCAGCTCTTCTCAGCAATGCAAGGTTCTAAGACAACTCTAAAAGGTTTAGGAAGGAAAATGTTATCTAAATCTGGAGAAAGAATCATGGAGTCTGAATGCAAATTGAAGCATCCTATTTGCTCTCTCCTTTTTGTTTTGTTTCTTCTTTCTCATAGCTCATTCCATTAGTTAGAATTCTTCTTTGCAACATGACTACTATGAAAACATGTTTAATGGGAAAGTATATGTAGAGCCTATGTCAGACTGCATGCCATCTTGGGGAGGTGGGTAATAGGGAGGGGAGGGAGGTGGAGAAAATTTGGAACTCAAAAGCTTGTGGAACTGAATGTTGTAAACTAAAAATGAATACATGAATTTAAAATAAAATTTAAAAAATTTAAAAAGATCCTATCTATCCTTCAAGGACTATCTCCAGTTCTACTTCTTCCATGGAGCCTTTCCTGACCACTCCATCCCATCCTAGGTTCTTTGAACAATTATTGTAAAGGTAGGTGGAGCAGTGGAGAGAGGCACTGGGCCTGAAGTCAGAAATACCTGAGTTCAAATCTGACCTCAGACACATACTAGCTGTGTGATTCTGAATGAGTCATTTAACCTCTATCTCAGTTTCCTGAACTGTAAAATGAGCATAACAATAGCACCTACCTCCCAAGATTGTTAGGAGGACTAAATGAGAAAATACTTGCAAAGTGCTTAGCATAGTACCTGTCATATAGAAGATGTTTAATAAATGCTTCAGTGCTTCCTTCCTTCATTCCTAAAAACTAGTATGTACAGTAGAAAAAGCACTGGCTCTGGAGAATTCCTGGATTCCTTCAAGATTCAACTCAAAAACCTTCCTTAAGAAGCTTTTACTTTTCCCCAAATGTGTAGTGTCTTCCCCTCAAAGAATACTTTTCATCTATTCTGTATGTATCTCTGTATACATATACATATACATGAATGCATGTATATGTGTGTACAGCTACATCTACTGAGATAGAAATATACAGAAATATATAGATGATGGATATAAATAATATAGATGTGGATATGGATATAGATATCTCTATAGGCCACATATTCCCTTAGAAAAACTATGTATTGACATCTATTTTCCATTTGTATTTATTTTGTTAAGTATTTCCTAATTACATTTTAATCTGGTTCTGGTTGCATTCTGAGTGTTGCTGGCTATTCTTTGATTTGGTTCAACCTCTTCATTTCACAGATGGGAAAAGTGAGGTTCAGAGAAGTCAAGTTACACAAGCCCACAATTAATTAGCAGGAAACGTTAGGTTATGACTAGATCCTGTGCTCCTCTTATACCACAGACTCTGTGTATCGTAATAGAAAAATCATGGTCTAGAAATTTTAAAAATCTTCCATTCTAAGATTAACGGGCACAGAGAATTCATACTTTACCTCCACACACTTATCCTTTTCCTCCCCTTTTCGGGAAGGATCTGTGAACCACACCTGCAGAAAGGGAGCAAGGAAATCCAGAAACAAGCCAGCAGCTACAGACTTGGAGCCAACTCTTTGTGGGCATATGGATTAGATCAGGACTGGCATTATATGGAAGGAGACAAGTTTGGCAACTTTTATGGTATGATTTTAGGAGTCCCAAAAGGTCTCCATGCTCAAAATGCTTCTTCTGTTTCACTCAAAGATGAGGAAAATTTCTCCATTGTGGGGTTTTTATCACTAATACCAGTAGTGTGCTTACCCAGTATGACAAAGGACAATTTTATTATATATTACACTTTATTTGCACTCCATATAATCAGCACGTAATACATATTGAGTGGATGGATGGCTCAGTGGATTGATGAGTGAACTGTAATTTAACTACATGCACAATTCTTCAGAGCAATTTTTAATATGAAAAAGAGGGCAGAAACCAAGAAGACATTGAGTATTTGTTGGTGTGGGGAGAGGGCATCTTTAAATATTCAAAAGGATGCAAAATAGGGAGGTGGAAAGTTAGCAGCAGGTGGGGTTGAAAGAAGCCACAACAGAGATAATCCTTTCTGACTCTATGGTTTTGTTAAGAGAAGGCATAGGAAAAATCTTGTCATTTCCTTGAATGTTATAGAATATAGATAGCTAGTACACTAACAATATGCCACAGGCAAAGGAAATGGTAAAGCATTCCAGTATCTTTGCCAAGAAATTCTCATGGACAATACTAACATGCTAAAAGATATGACATCAGAAGATTAGTCCCTCAGATTGGAAGGTGTCCAATGTATTAATGGAGGATAAAAGGGCCTGGCATGCTATGGTCCATGGGATCACAGAGTCAGACATGATGTGTATGTGTGTTCATCCTTCATTGCCAAAGAAGACTATGCCATCAGAGAAATGATGACATGACTTGAGTGGTTTTTTTTGAATGAGGGAGGGCTGTTCAGGTCATCAGTCTCACTTCTCCTCCAGAGCCATCTGAATCCAATGACCAGATATTCATCAGGATGACTGGAGATGACCCAGGATGAGGCAATCGGGGTTAAGTGACTTGCCCAAGGTCACACAGCTAGTGAGTGTCAGGTATCTGAGGTGAGATTTGAACTCAGATCCTCCTGACTCCTGCACTGGTGCTCTATCTACTGCACCACCTAGCTGCCCCAAGTCAGACATGAGTGAACCACAACAATACACCAACAGTGAAAAATGGAAATCAACTGGGGGAATGGAATTCCAGAAAACAGAACTAGAAAATGCCAATTCTTCTTCACTTCAATACTGTTTTTTAAGTAATATAGCAATTACTTCTTTGCTTCTGGAAACTGATATATGAAATCTTATAAATATATATTGTTGAAGTCTTTTAGTCTCCAGTTCTATGCCACTATGGAGTTAGTAATAACAGTATTTTATATGGTATGATGCTAAAGTATTTATAAATACTTTACAAAGTTCTTTTACATGCATAATCTCATTGAATTTTCCTATGGAAAAGTCATCCATTGAAATTCTTCTCCAATGACTCATCATAATATCAATCAATCATAAAATTAATATAGAAATGATGAAGGTAAAGCAGGATTTATCTCCATTTTAAACATGAAAAAATAGATTCATAGAGGTAAAGGTCACTCAGCTAGTAAGTAACTGATGTGGGACTGAAATATGGCATTATCAGCTACTCGTCCACTGTTTTTTTTCATTCCATTACACAGCCTCTCTATTATGAATTGGGATACTTTCTGGCCCTTCTATCTAAATATTTCAGTCTCTCAGCTCCTGACCATTGTACTGTTCCTTTGAGAAGGCAAATAATTTTTTTCCCCGTCAGTAGCTATGATTCCCCAGAAGATATTTATGCATTGGGGAGTATAATTTGGCTGAGGAAGCAGATAAACTTGAAACCACAAACCACCCTAAATGCTCTATTATTAACAAAGAGAAAAAAGCTGAATTGAATTGAAGAAAAGTCTTGCTGAATGATGAATGACCCAGACCCGTATAGCTCAGGACGCTTCAGTCCATTCACTGCAGCTGCGTTTATGAACTCCCCTAAAGAGGACTTTGAAATTGTAAGCTGAGCAGAGCTTTTACACTCAGGGTTTGAATGGCTGAATTTGACCTGAAAGTTGGCCTGCCTCCTGAAATCACAGGTGGGGAATCTAATTTGCATATCTCTACTTTATATCACTTCCCCCAAAACTGTTGGCATCCAAAACGGCCCTGTTTAAGACATAGATTATGGTTTACAGGAGCAGAGAGAATGGAGGTAGTCAGGATCTAGGATTTCACTGGTATAGAGAAATATCAGTGAGAAACCTCGCTACACCAATACAGATCTATGACTGTTCCAAAATGTAGTCTGAAAGAACACTCTGGGACAGAGAGGGTAAGTGATTTGCCCCTGAGATTACAGAGCCATTAAATGTCAGAGGAGGGAATTAAACCCAGACCTTCCTGACTCTGTCTCCTCCTCTCCCCACACACATCTGACTAGCTATCTTTCCATCATGCTGCCTCATTACTATTAAGTCTTCAAAGACTACCAATACAAAAACTTTTAAGTGCAGAAGTACAAGAAATCTAAATGACTGGCAAATATTGGTGGGCAGAGAGGCAAGGAGCCTAGATTGTAGTTTTAACTCTTCACCTCGTTAAACCACTTTGGATCAGTAAGTCAGAGGATCAGTGAATTTTTAGAGCCAGGAGGGACCTTAGAGATCAAAGCATTTAACTTTTTTTGGCCTCATAGTCCTCATCCATAAAATGGTAACTGCATTAATACTATACCCCTACCTACCTAATAAGATCAATTCATAGGAATCAATAATACTCACCCCCCACCTCATTCATGTATTCATTTGCTGATTCAACATTTATTCAGTATGTTCAAATTAGTTTGCTGATAAGTACTAGAAGAGAGATATGAGGATAAATAAGGCACCTCACCTCATGGAGCATATAATCTAGTGAGGATTGTTGTGAGGATCAAATAAAATAGCAGATGTGAACACGCTTTAGAAGTTTAAACATCTTATATAAAGGCATACTATTATAATCACTTTCTGTTGCTATATAATAATATAGCAACTTTCCTATCTAATCCTTGACCTTCCAAAGCCACGCTTCTCATTTCATCCGTTGGACACAATGCATAGAAAAAGTCAATTACAGAGGGGGGTCCCAGTTCTCTTCCCATAGAATTATATTATACACTTCTGGAAGAGACCATGGAGATGATCTAATCCAACCCTCTCATTTTACAGATTAGGAAACAAAATTCCTAGATATGAGGAGACATCCACAATCACATAAGGAGAGCATGACAGAACTGGGATTGGAGCCCAGGTCTTTGGATTCCAAATTTCGGAACCCCAGCTATATATTGCCACTCTTTAAGTTCAAGTTTGCATAGCCTCCTATTCATCTTTAACACCACAACTGCTGAGGCAGTCAGAGAATGACAAAGTATAACAATGGACATATGCCATTTTAAAAAATTAACTTTACCAGCTAATACTCAAAATACTATTTTCAACTAACCTTTTGTAAAATCAGTTGCAATTACTACCTGAGAGGATATTAGATGACATCCCCTACATATATACATATATGTGTATATACATACACATAAAAACATATATGTGTATATGTGTGTGTATTTTTTCCTTGACTAACAAAGCTTCTGACCCCCATGGTCTCTAGGTTGAATTCTACTAAAGTAGAACTAAAGTTCATTCAAACTAGAAATTTTATTAAAAGAGTTGACAAATATATAGCTTCATGGTGTTGTTATAGGTATTCACAGAGCCACAGAGTTCAGCTATCAGAACCTGTCTCTGAAGGCTGCCAGGAAAATGAATGCCAGTCTAGAAATTCCCAGCAGTTACCTAGCAGAAGTTAATGATGCCACTTCGTCCCATACAATATGGTTCGTTTTCAGTGCGACTAGTTAATCTGGGATAGTTGCTGTCACTAACAAAGGGGTCATTCATGTCAACACCTTTCATTATTTCTTTAGTATATCACTCTCAATTCATCCAGTTTCACCCATAAGCACTTGTGCCCTTCTGAAGGCATAAGTGAGAGGGATAAATGAAGGAGACTATGGAAGTACCCAGGGAAGAAGAGACAGATACAAGATAAGTAAGTGCTTACAAAGAGATAAAGAAACAGAACCTACCATGGCATTTGCAGAATTCCCTGAAGTTATATTCAATAAAGGCATTTGAAAAAACATCAAAAATTAATTTGAGATGAAATAATTTAATCTTAAAGAATTGGTGAGTCAAAGAACAAAACATAGAGAAATAATATAGGGTGAGTAATACTAGCTAAGGAATAGACTGAAGGTGATGGGAGAAGGGCTAAAAGAGAGAAACAATTAACAAGCAATTAATCAACAATTTATTGAATACCACTATGTTTACTCTTAACCATGTGCTAGGTACAGTGAGTGATACTAGACTAGAGCAGTATGACATTTTCATATCCTAAAAGGAATTTAAAGTCTAATCCTAAGATGCTGAGGTCAAGGTCATAGGTTTGTTTCACCATGTGAGTCAAGTATTGTTGTAAAGTGAAACACTCCTGAAATTCACATAAGCCTGTAAAACAACAATATAGTGATATAGAATCAATGCCCAAGTTATAATGTTTTATATAAGTTTTTTTATGCATTAGAGGAGAGTTCTAAGTTTCATTTAATCGTTCACTCAAAGAGCATTTATTGAACACTTACTCTATACAGACATTCTTGTTAAGCTTTGGGGAGATAGTTCTTGCCCTCAGTGAGTTTATAATCTAATAGAGCAGATAATGCACATAAGCCTATTCTGCCTAGTGTCATTAATTGTTTCTGAAAAAAAAGTGATGTTAGGTAAAACAGTATTAGCCGGGACATTTAGTACCATAAACAGTGATGTCAAACTGAAACAGAACCAGTCATTAATCTGCACGTAAGGATCTCTGTAGGCAGCATTTTAAGTTACGTATAGAAAGGAGGAAAAGAACACTTCTGGCTCAAAGGATCTGTGAAGGCTTCAGTGAAGTGATCACATTGGAACTGGACCTTATAGGATGGGTGGGATTTTACACAATCAGAAACAGAGAGGGTCCAGCCATTATAGGAACAGAAACAGAATGAACAAAAGTACTTAGATGGAAAATGTGCAACGTATGTTTGGGGAAGGGAAAATAGTTTAGTTCAGCCAAAGCATTAGTGAGGCAGATTTGCAAAGGGAGAATGGGGCCAGATCATGCCGAAGTAAGAGATTTGGACTTTCTTTGGTAGGCAACAAGGGAGATACTATAAATTTGTGAGGACTGTAGTGAAATTATAAAAACAGTTGAAAATCAGTTGATTAAAGATCAATCATTTCAATTAATAAGACTGATTCACCTCAGTGAATAGGAGGGGCTGGAGAGGGAAGAGACTGAATATAGACTATTTTGAAGGCTGCTACAGTAATCTAGGAAGGGGTAAAAGAGGGAGATCAGTAGTGGAAGTATGAAAGGGAAATATGGAATATATAAAAGGTATTTTGAAAATATAGTAATATAAAGACTTGGAAAGGAGGGAGAGAAAAGGGTCAATATGACTCAAGTTATAAGCTTTGGCAAATAAGAGAATGGAGATGTCATTAACAAAAATAGTGATGACCGAAGATAGTTAGAGAGTAAGGGGTGGAGGGAGATGATTAGTTCTATTTTGGATACATTGAGTTTGAGATGTTGGCAGAACATCCAGGTGGAAACAATCAGTGGTCAGTTACAAATGCGGGACCAGAGTTTGGGAAAGAATTTGGACAGAGATTGGAATTAGGAGTCATCTGCCCAAAGATGAGAGTTGAAGCTGTGGGAAAAAATGAGATCGCCAAAGGAGAGAGCTTGGAGAACAAAGAGAAGAGAAACAAGGAAGAAAGAACAACAATCACATTAAAAGAGCTGGGTGGGATGGGAGGAGGAGGAGCTTCTCTTTTAGAAACCCAAATTGAAATTCAAAGTCCTCCTCCTCCTCCAAGAACCTTTCCCTGAATCCTCCTAGATAAAAGGATTTCCCCCTCCTCAAATTTCCCCGAAGCATTGTCCTCTTCTTTCCTTTGCTTTTTTGATGTTCCAACTTACATCATACTTATTTGGATACAGGGTACATATCTCTTAATTAGACTGGACCTCCCTGAGAACTGGGACTGGTTTTGGTCTTTGTATTCCCAGATTCTTCATGAGGACAGGAAGAGGATGGACATACACACATATATATGTATACACATATACTATATACATGTACGTATTTTATCTGTATGCATGCATGTATATATTTAGTATAGAGAGCTCCTGTATGAGAAAACTCCTGCTACCAATGTACCTTCTCTGAAACTTGTATTCTTAGTGGATTTTCTAGAGCACTGAAAGGTTAACTGAATTGCCCAGGGTTAGCCAGTATGTTTTCCAGTCAGGATTTGAGCCTAGGTCTTCCTTGCTGGAAGGCTGGCTCTCTCTCTATTCAGAACAGCACACTAGACTGCTTTATTTGTAGTAAAGTGTTTGCTGAATTGAATTGTCTTCTAAATCTTTAGGCAGTTGATCATATTTTGCCCTATTTTTTTCCTCTTTTACTTACTGTGAACTTATCATTAACAAATATTTCATGCAAAAAGAATAAAAAAGAGGCATATGAAGACAGTGTGATATATATGTATAATTGTGTATACACATGTATGTATGTACATATGTGTATACATATGTGTATGTATGTATGTATAACAACTGTTTTACTGTATAATCTTACTACATATATAGGTGGTTTCAAAAAGTCAGTACAGTTATAATCTATGCACAGATATGTAAATATGTTAATAAATTATGTATGTATATATGATATGTATGTATATGTAGCATATATATAGCATATGTGTAATATATAAAAACTGTTTTACTGTATAATCTTGCTATATATATATATATGCCTCAAAAAGTCTTTAATCTACCTATTCACATACATGTAAATACATTAATATATTCAATATATAATAGGTACAAATATATATTAACATTATATATTTATACATATATATGTATGTGTGTATGTATGCACATATTCTCATATGCACATACATATATCTTTTTTTCTTCCTTAAATTTAAGGGATTAGATGAGATGATCTTTGAGGTCCCTCCCTGCACTACATCTATGACCCTAAGGCTTGATGGTCTGTAAGAGACTATATGATCTTAAAGTCTCTTCCACTTTTATGAACTCAAATGAGGGATTTGGATGAGATGACCTTTAAGGTCCCTTCCAATTCTCTGAGCCTATGCTTCCATGATGGCAATTTGGGATTTGAGTGGTTCACACCAATGTGTTTAGTTTACTTCTATTCATCTTAGTTAAAATTAAGTGAAACACTATCTATTGACCACCAAGTACTGCAAGATATATAAATGAAAAGGTGTGGTCCCTTATTGTAATCTAATTATTGAGATAAAATGCTGATGCATGAAAGCATCAGCTAGCAATACAAACCAGCTTATGAAACACGAAGGAGTATACAGGACACTGGAATGGGTTTTAAGCCTAGTTTAGCCACTAAATAGCTTTGTGATCTTTGGAAAGTCATTTAACCCCCTTGGGACTAAATGAGGGACACCCCAGTGTGGAATAGTGGAAAGAAAATCACTTGGAATCAGGAAAGTTAGGCTCAAATCTCAACTGGGACAGTTAGCTACTAGCAGAGTAACCATGTGCAAGTCTATTAAGCTCTTGAATCTTCAGTTACTTCACCTTTAAAACTGAGCTAATGATACCTAAATTACCTATCTCATACTGTTGTGAGGAAAGTGCACTGCAAACTGCAAAGCGCTATAAAAATGTGAAAAGATCACTACCTAAAGATCTTCTGTCCTTCTGTATTCCTATGTATAGATAAGGACCTATGCTAGAAGAGTCCTCAGAAACAATCTAGCTCAAGCTCCTCATTTTATAAATGAAGAAAGGGAGGCCTAAAAAGGTGAAGTGACTCAAGGTCGCAAGTGGCAGAGCCAAGATTTGGACTCATAATCTTTGACTCCAGAATCATGGCTCTTTTCACTAGACCACATTATGTTTAGGATGAAGTGAACAGTTCAAACAGGAAGTGCTATTAGAGTACAAACAAAAGAAAGATCACTCAGGTTTGGGGTCATCAGAGAGAGTTTTCCATTCCCCAGAGGCTCTGCCTGGTAGATATTCCCCACAGAAATTCACCACATTTTTCAGTGGACATGCCATAGTCTCAATTGTCCAAGCCCATTTCTAAATAGGAGGCTCATGGGGGCACTGTCTTTCCTCTTTTAGAAGCAAGTAAAAACCTGAATGCTGGCAGTTCCATGGGGATCTGTCACCTAGGGGAGAGAGAAGGACTGCTGAGATTCAGCCAGCACCAGCACACAATGCATAAATACATATTCACTTACAAATACATCCATAATAGTTCTACATCTCAGCCTCTTTGAAGAGGACATGCACACTGTCTCGCAAGAAATGTATAATTTTATGGCCTATTTCTCAATCATAATTGGCTCCAGAATACACCAAAAACTGCCCAGTATCTTGCCAAAGGAAATAATACACTGGCCAATGACACGTCTCCTCAGACCTTCATAAGGAGCCATAACTGTAACACTATAAACAAATATATCATCAAAATATTTCTTTTCCCTTTCCCCCCTCCTGTCTTCTTCTTTTTTTTTTTTGAATGCTCTATTAAAGTGCAGAAGATTTCACAGTTTTCTCCAACTCTGGAAAAATCGTTATTCCCTTCTGTTGGTCGACTTTGGAAACATTTGGAACAAATTATCTCTGCATTTGGAATCTGAATAAAGGAATGTGAGCCTCGCTGGAGAAATGTGAAATCCAGGGCGGGATTCACAAAATGGCTCAAGGTTTGCTTTTGCACACATACTTTTCAGAGTGTGTTGTTTGGGTTTGGAATGTATTCTGAGAAAAATAACAGGACTAGCGATGTGAGGCTCATTATTGCTTTTCTTTCCCCCAGCATCCCACACCCATGCTCTTCTTAGCCAATTTTCTTCCACCTTTAGTTTTCACTCCATGCTTCTTTCACAAGGTAAAATTCAAAGTTTAGGACAGAAAGAGGGAAGGACTTAAGTTTGGGGAATAGGGAAGAAAGAAAAAAGAAAAGGTAAGTAAAATGAAGTCTTCTTCCTGATGAACATTCATGGTCTGTCTTGAAATGTAGGCATGAAAGCTGTTGTGTTGGGGCTAAAGGTCCCTGTGATTGGAAGACCTAGAGCAGGTTTCATGGAGAGCTACAGGAAACACGCATGAGTGGTATTCACTATTTTGCCTGTTGGTGGTTCCCTTAGCCTTTGCGGGAATGAAGAGAATTGAAAGGGGCTGTGTTCTTCATACTAACCAGATTCCCCACCCCTCTCCAGAATAACAAACATCAACTTAGCCAACTAATGTGAACCCGCAAGCCTTTTCCATTTATGAAATGTTCCATGATTTTCTTTGGGTTCCAATAATTTGCTAATATGTGAGTGATTTGGAAAGAAGGCTTTTCTTCTTATAGAAGGTGCTAGTAAGAAGAGCCAGTCAACAAATTCTCATGGTGTTTTGTGCCATTTTACCACACTTACCACACTACCACTCATATTTATGTGTGCATGCTCTTATCTGCTCAACTAGAGTAAAAACTTTTTACAGGTAGGGAATATGGACAAATCATGTTTGTGCCAAAAGCACATTGTCTTGTATAAGGTGGAAACAGAATAGAATATTAGTGCTAGAGAGATAGTTATGGATTAATGAATTGCCACAGAAACTCATGGAGCATCAAATAAAGCACAATAGAGTTACTTGTGCACTGGAAATATAGAAGTGGGTACCATTAGTCACCAGGGAGAAGAGAGTAGGAGAGGGGTTGGGCAGATTAGATACTTTACTGAGAAAAACAATGACAAAAACAACAATTTAGAGTTCACATTCAACTTTGGGGATTTAGGGGATGGAGGAAAGGAATCAAAAGCATTATTTTCATTGCCCAAGAGAGACCCATGATGCTCCCTGGTGACATAAAAGGAAATGTGGTACAGAAGGGACCTTGAGAGTAGAGGGACTATAACCCTTGGAAATGGAAATGTATTTGGTTTTACTCTTCGTCTTCAGGAAAGGCTAAACTATCCATTGCATTTATTATTTTCATTCTTCACTCTCCCATCCCCCAAATCAATCTTGTATTTCTTTCTCAAGATTTTCCTCACTAGTTTATGATCAAACAAGGGACAGGGTTCATGGATAAGTAAATCATGGGAAGTAAAATAGATAGTCTGATTATATCAGAAAAGGCTTTTACATGAACAAAACTAATGTTGCCAAAAGTAGAAGGAAAACAGGAAATGGAGCGAGGGCAATCTTGCAGCAACTTTCTCTGATGAAGGCCTCATTTCTCAAATATATAGGGAACTGGACCAAATTTGTAAAAATAAGAGCTATTCCCCAATTGATAAATGGTCACAGGATATGAACAGGTAGTTTTCAGATGAATAAATCAAAGCTATCAATAGTCAGATATAAAAAAAGTTCTAAATCAGTACTCATTAGAGAAATACACATTACAACAACTCTGTGATACCACCTCAGATCTATCAGATTGGCTAACATGATAGAAAAGGAAAATGACAAATGCTGAAAGGGATGTGGAAAAATTGGGACATTAATGCACTGTGGGTAGAGCTGTGAACTAGTCCAACCATTCTGGAGAACAACTTGGAATTACACCCAAAAGACTATAAAACTGTGCATACCAGCAAGAACATCTTAGGTTTATATACCAAAGAGACAAAAAAAGGGGGGAGGGAGGTAAAGGACCTATTTCTACAAAAATACTTATAACAACTCTTTTTGCAGTGGCAAAGAATTGGAAATTGAGGGAATGCCCATTAATTGTGGAATGACTGAGAAAGTTGTGGCATATGATTGTGAAGGAATACTATTGTGCCGTAAGAAATGATGAGTAGGATAGTTTCAGAAAAACCTGGGAAGACATACAAATGCATGCAAAGTGCAGTGAGTAGAACCAGAAGAACACTGTATACAGTAATAGCAATATTGTCAGGATGATCAACTGTGAAAAAACTTAGTTACTCTGATCAAGACAATGATCCAAGTCCGTTCCAAAGGACCCATGATAAAAAATGCTATCCACCTCCAGAGAGAGAAATGATGAATTCTAAATGCAGGTGGAAACATACTTTAAAAATTTTTCTTAACACTATTATTTAAAGCTTTGAGTTCCAAATTGGGTCCCTCCCCCTCCCCCTTCCTGAAATGGTAATTGTATTCAATCAATAGCAGTTCTTTCTCTGGAGGCAGATAGCATGCCTCATTATTCATCCTTTGGGATTGTCTTAGATCATTGTATTGCTAAGAAAATGAGAATTATTCATAGTTCTTCATTGAACACTATTGCTGTACCCATTTTGATGTTATTTTGATATATGGTATGAGATGTTGGTCTATATCTAGTTTCTGCCATTCTGTTTTCTAGTTTCCTCAACAAATTTTTGTCAAAAACTGAATTTTTATTCCAAAAACTTGGATCTTTGGGTTCATCATATACTAGATAACCATGGCCTTTTACTATAATGTAATTTATACCTTATCTATTCCACTGATCTACCACTCTTTTTCTTACCCGGTACCAGGCTGTTTTGATAATTACTGCCTTATAATACAGTTTGAGATCAGGTACAGCTAAACTACCTTCTTTTGCAATTTTTCCTATCAATTCCCTTGATATCCTTGAACTTTTCTTCTCCCAGATGAATTTTATTACTTTTTGTAGCTCTATAAATTAATTTTGAGATAATTTGATTGGTATGGCACTGAATAAACAGATTAATTTAGGTAGAAATGTCATTTTTATTATAATGACTTGACCCACGCATGAGTAATTAATATTTTTCCTATTGTCTAGATCTGACTTTATCTGTGTGAAAAGTGTTTTATAGTTGTGTATATATAGTTCTTCGGTTTGTCTTGGCAAGTAGACTCCCAAATATTTTATATTGTCTCTAGTTATTTTAAGTGGAATTTCTCTTTCTATCTCTTGCTGTTGAACTTTGTTGGCAATATATAGAAATGATGATGATTTATGTGGATTTATTTTGTATTCTGCTATTTTGCTAAAGTTGTTAATAATTTCAAGTAGTTTTTAGTTGATTCTCTAGGATTTTAACTATAGCATCATATCATCTGCAAAGAGTAATAATTTTATTTCTTCATTGCCTTCCTTTAATTTCTTTTTCTTCTAATTGCTATAACTAATATTGTTAGTACAATATTAAATAAACGGGCATCCTTTGAAGCATACTTTTTATACTTTATTTCATTTTCTTTCTTTTTGGTCTGTGTTTTCTTTCACAACATGGCCAATATAGAAATATGTTTTGCATGACTTCACATGTATAATCAATATCAAATTATCTGCCTTCTCAAGGACGGGGGAATGAGTAGGATGGAAGGAGAGAATTTGGAACACAAAATTATTTTTAAAAAAAATATTTAAAATTTTACATGTAATTGAGAAATATTTAGCAAATTAAATAAAATTATGTCTTTGAAAAAAAAATTTTTTTTCTATGATCCTATGATCCTCCTGGCCTTGTACACAGTAGACTCTCCATGAATATCTGTTGAGTAGGTAGCAGGTTGATGAGGAAGGAAAGAGAAAGTGGATAGCAGAATCAATGAGTTTTCGAAAACCAGGAGGACTGTTTATGAAACAGAATTTGGACTTCTTGAAGAAGGTTAGTGACAAAAAAAATTGTATCATAGGACTCAGAGTTGGAAGAGTTCATCTAGTTTTCCCCTCTTACTAAGGAAACTGAGGTTTAGTGAACTGAAGGGAGCTGCACAACATCACACAGTAAGAAGCAGGGCCATCATTTGAACTCAGTTCCTCCAAATTCAGTTTACTGAATGGGCATGACATCACTTTAACTGAGTACCTGAATAGGCCTTAAGTGAAAAAGGTCTACATCCCCCATTGCATCCTGGGCCATCTCCAGTCATCCTAATGAATATCTGGTCACTGGATTCAGATAGCTCAAGAGGAAAAAGTGAGGCTGGTGTCCTTGCACAGCCTTCCTTTACTCAAAATAAAGTCAAGTACAAGTCATGTCATCATTTCTTTGATGTCACAGTCTCCTTCAAAAACAAAGGACAAATACAACAATAACAATCTATTAAACTACTCTTGTAACACTTAAATTTGATTGTAGGGTCCATCCAATTTTTACTGCCATTTTCTCCTCATCTATCTCAGCAGCTAAAGTCATTTAAATACATACCTCAAACGTTCCTAAATCACACATCTGGGTCTCTATTCCTACCTGATTCCTTAACCTGGAATATAAGACTCTCAGTGATTACGCTCCAACCATCCTTCTTTCTCTCTTACATCTATCAAATTTTCCTCTTAAACTAGATTTTTGTCCTCAAATCACCCTTTATTTGCCTGCTTTTGCTTATACTCCATTCCCTTCCCTATTCCTAACCCATCCTTCAAGGCCCAAGTCAAATGCTAACCTCTCAATGAACCTTCGTGACTTCGTCTCACCAAACTCATCAAATGTTTGCCTTAATATTCTACTCTAGATTGATAATCACTTGTGGCTCTTTTCTTTTCTAGTCAGTGTGAAAAGGTGCAAATATGGGTCAACAATTGATGAGTCCTTGTAACTAACCAAGGTATACACCGGCTGCTACACCGATGATTATGATCTCAAAGCTAATATGGAGCCAAAGTGACAATGTATGCCTGAGTAACTTCAAACACATTTTCTATTTCCCTGGAATTTTGTTTCAAAATATTTCTGCCATGTCCACAGTCAACAATTCTTTCTTTCTTTTTTTTATTTGTATCTCCAATGTCTAGCTCAGAGTGGATGATTAATAAATTCTTTTTGATTGATTAGTGAGCTGGTACAAATCAATCTCAGGAGTCTGTTCTAAGCCCATGCTGTGCGGATACCTGGTGCAATGAACTTTTGAAGTTTAGTTCACTTTTACATTTTGTTCAGGTCTCCTTCTACCTTCTGAGTTGTTTTGGACTGTGACAACAAAAGGCTATTTTTGTGGGAATTATGTATAAACTAAGAACAAGCAGGCTCTGAGTGAAGGCTCCAAAACCCATCCTATGCTTAAGGATACAATCTTCAGTGCATGGACCTTGTGATATCGATCTGAGCTACTTACAGGCTGTGCTCACTTTTAGGTTTATCTAAAATCCAAGTTGAATATGTTAGATATTTTTATAATCACTATTTGTGTTTGCAGAATTAGGTCCCCAAAACAATAACAGTCCTGGTGAAAGTGCTTAGAAGTGTTTTGTTGTGGGAGAAACTAAGGCTCAGGAAAGTAAAGACACTTGCTCCTATTTATACAAGTAATAAATGACAGAGCCATGATTGAAACCCAAATCTTCTTGGTCCAAATCCAGTGTTCTATCACCATATCAGATTACCCATCTGACAAAGCCAAAACAATTCCTTTCCATTCAGTAAATTTCCATCAAGGCCCTACTGTGTGAAGTTCACTAGAGGTGTCAGAAATCACAAGATTTAGAGCTCGATTCAAATATCTTCCTTAGAGGACATCGAGTCTAACTGCTTCATTTACCTGATAAGGAAACAGAGGCTCAGAGAGAATAAGTGACTCAACCAACATCACACAGGAAGTGCCAAAAATGGGGCTTCAACTTTATAAAAATGAAAAATTTTATAGTTCCTGATTTCAAGCTATTTATAGCATACTGGAACACATACTCCAGGAGAATGCAAATTAAATATGATACAGCATAGATTGTGAACGATGAAAAGTTTTGAGAAATCTAAGAAGGGAAAGCTCACTTTTATCTGAGATATTAGGGGAAGGGGAAAAGGATGGAGAATCAAGCAGAGTTTGTGAAAGAATTGACATCTAGTTTCAGCCTTAAAATGAATTCAAACAGATGCTGATAGAAATAGGGAGACCTAATCATAAAGGAACATCATAAGTAATAGTATAGATATGAAAAATAGCAAGATGAAGGTTATCCTAATTCACTGGAACATCAGATGTATCAAGTGGTATGGTTTGAAAAACAGATTTTTACATGTAAATGAGAGTCAGGTTCTAGAAGGTCTTGAATGCCAGAATCGGTAATTTAGACTTTATGTGGCAAGCAATGTGAAGTCAAGGTTTCACAGAATTACAGAATAGAGTCACTATTCATGCTTGTGGAGCCCAAGCTCCAGGGAAATGCAAAAGAAGAACTTAATTCAATAAATGAATGAATGAATGAATGAATGAATGAATGAATGAATGAATGAATGAATGAATGCATTGGAGGAGGCAAGGATGCAAAAGAAACTGCAGTGTTCAGACCATTATCAAAATTGTGAGCATTGGAGACATAGCATCTCATAATTCTCCTGAGCAAACTGGGGAGGAATAAAAAGATTTCAAATGAAGGGAGTTTATATTTGAAAGCAACTGCTACAATTCTTAGATGAAGAATCCAGTGATTTGGGCTCTTGGCTCAACTCTGTCAATGACTAGCTGGGTTCTGGCTTCATCATTTGTAAAATGAGGATAATAACACTGACTCTGACCTCTCAGGATCATAGATTTTGAGCTGGAAGGGACCCTAATGATCACTTAATCCAGTACTTTCATTCTATCCCTTCCCGAACCTCCCTTATTATAACAGAGGGCAACCCCATCCTCCCAGGCTCTCAGGCTTAAAACCTAGAAGTCTTCCTGGATTCCTCACTATCTCTCATCCCACATATCCAAGCTCTTAGCAAGGCCTGTCAACTCACCTTTGCAATATGCCCTATTTTCTCCTCTGATACTGCTACCACTCCAGTGCAAGCCTGCATCACCTTACACCTGAACTATTGCAATAGCTTGTTGGATCGGCCTGCCTCAAGTCTCACCCCAATCCATTCCCTATGCAGTCACTAAAATGATTTTCTAAAGCACAGGTTTGATCATTCCACTTCCCTACCACCACCACCACTACCACCCAATTCCCATGGCTTCCTGTTGCCTCAAGGAGCAGATACAAAATCCTATTTGACATCTAAAACCCTTCATAGCTTACCCCCATTTTCTCCCCACACCCTAATCTCCCTACCCTTACTTAACTCTCTAACACATACTTTTTGATCCAGTGACACTGTTCTCCTGGCAATTCCATGAACAAGATGACTCTTTCTCTCTGGCTGTCCTCCATGCCTGGAATGCTCTCCTTCCTCCTCTCCCAACTACTGACTTCCCTGGCTTCCTTTAAATCCCACTTTCTACTAGAAGCCCTCCATAACCTCTTGATTCCAATGTTTTCCATCTTTCAATTATTTCCCATTTATCCTGCATATAATTTGCCTTGTATATGTTTATTTGCATGTTGTCTCCCCTTCTCCATTAGATTGTAAGCTTCTTCAGGGCAGAAATCAGTTTTTGCCTCTTTTTGTATCCCCAGTGCTTAGCACAGTGCCTACCATGCAGCAGGTACTTAATAAATGCTTGTTGATTGATTGATTGCCCAAGATCATAGAATAGTAATTAACAGAGTAGAGGAATTCAGGTTTTCTGAGTCCAGGTCTAATGTTTTTTCTTCTGTACCATAGACAGGGGCAGGCAGAATGTTAAAGAGGATATCATAGTAATCCAGGAGAAAGATGAATAGTAGAGTTGGGATTTGAACTCAGGCATTATGACTAAAAATAATAACAACATCTCACATGTATAGATCACTTTAATGTTTGCAAGGCACTATACACATTATATCATTACATCCTCTCTAAAGCCCTGGTGAGGTAGGTGTTATCCCTGCTATAGATGAGGAAACTGAGGCAGACAGGGATTAAATGACTTGCCCAAAGAC
Organism: Notamacropus eugenii; assembly: GCF_028372415.1. Lineage (NCBI taxonomy): Eukaryota > Metazoa > Chordata > Mammalia > Diprotodontia > Macropodidae > Notamacropus > Notamacropus eugenii. Next base: position 328,686,907 of record NC_092875.1, read on the forward strand.
ACACAGCTAGTTAGTGCCAGAGGCAGAATATGAACTCAAGTACTCTCAACTCCTGGTCTAACACTCTATATACTACAGCACACAGTGTTTGCTCCCTCTTTACAGAAGAATTTTTGGAATCTCATGGGGGAAAAAGTGCTTTGAGGAGCATAAAACTCAATTCAAATGTACAGGACTATTTTATGTCACATCTTTCTATTGACCAAGTCCACATGATTTGTTTAAATAATAATAATAATCAATGCCAAGCTAGGAAAAATTGAGAAAATGTATTTCCTTCCCTTCACTACAGAGATGAGAGACTGGAGGTATGGAAAACTGTTATATAATGTCAGAAACATCTAATTTGTTGATTGGTTTTGCTTAACTGCTTCTTCTCCCCTTTTCTTTTAAAATCTTGTTTATAAGGAAAGGCTTTTGATAAGAGGGAAAGAATATATTGAGAAATTCATGTGATAGTAAAAAAAAAAAAAGGACAATAATTTTTAAAAACCAATATCTCTCTGGGCCTCAATTTTATTATTTATAAAATAAGAGGTTTGGACTAAATGATCTCCAGATTCTTTTCTAGCTCTGGCTCTACGATCCTCACATCTCTTGGATTAGAAAGGCTTTAATTATCCATGTATCAGATAGGATCCTCAATCCTGCTTGGCATTGCTGTTTAAATTTCTGTGGGAGGAGAAAGCTTCCCACTAATGGCCTGGGTGTGTGTATGTCTTTACAGTTTTCTGATGCTGTGAATCCATGAAAGATAAAAAGAGACCAATTGTGGAAAATGATCAATTTAGCAGCAGAGATGAGTTGTCAAACTACTGTCTATATCTAAAATCTATATGTCTCCCCTGCTCAGAAGCTATTCATTCTGAAAGTTGCTGGCTTCTAGAAGTGAAATTCAGCCAATGTAGTCTAGGCGATTTCCCCAGAAGTCTATGTTGTTGGGCCCCCCTCCATCCTCCTTTGAATGCCTAGACTGTATAGCCTGCCAGAGAGTTTTTGTACGGTACAAAGAAAGGAAATCTTTACCTAGAAACCTTCATTTCCATTGAACTAATGAGAGTGCTGTCACCTAAATTTCCATTGTTTTAAGAGTAAGTGGCTTCTGACAGGTTCCTTTTCAAGCTTGAATGATGAAAAGAAAACATCTCCCAGCCTCATCTGGCTAACTTGCTGAGAGCTAATGAGGCCTGAGCAACACCCAGCTTTGCTACACTCCTAGAACTTTTAGTCTGGTAATGCAGAAAGCAACGGACAAAATACTGCTGGTTCCCTTCAACAATCCTCCTGGGCCCTGCCAAAGGTGCCAAAGTAATTTAGTAAATAGATATCGAGTTACCATGTAGAAACACATTCCAACTCATTGCAATAGATGTCTCCATTTAAAGGTCATACTTGATTTTTTGCAAATGTTAATACATTGGTGGGACCAAAGGCAGAAGTAGAGTTAGGAGATAAAATATTAAAGCAGCCTTTTGTTTTGTTCTGTAGCCTTACTTCCCTAATTACTTCTTTCTCCAAGTAGGGAATTTTATTTGCTGCTCCGCATTCCAAAGGCTTAGCTAGAGCTTCTGGGGATAAGGTAACAACACAAATTAAAAAAAAAAAAACACCCCCTTAAAAACACACACACACACACACACACACACACACACACACACACACATCTCCCCCCACCCACACCTAGTGAGCATCCCACAGAGGTAGAGATAGTGTGAAATTAAAGCATGAGTCCAGCCTTCAGTTAAGAATCTTCTAACTTTTCCAAATCCTTTCCTTTCATTTGCTTCCAGGGTCCTGAGGGAGGAATTACTGAGAAGGAATACAGAGTAGAAATCTTGCTCACTGCTCTGGTCAGTTGCATGTGTAATATGTGTGTGATTGTGTGAATGTGTGAATATGGGAGGGGAGGGGAAGAAAGAGAAGGATGGAAGATGGTCAAGGAAAATTTGAAAGAGAAAGAAGACTAAAGCAGTCCTTTTGGGTTGAGAATTGATCGACTGCCTATAGGGTATTAAAGAAGGGATGCTGGGCAGGACCTAAAATCTCCACTATTAGAGATTCATTTCTTTGGGATCTAGAGGGTTTTTGTTCTTCGGGATTCTATTATTAAAATGCAAATAGCCTCAGGAGGAGTTACACCTTAAGGTTTTTATTAGCTAACACCTCAGGGAGGATTTTGACAGACAGTTGAGAACTAGACCCAGAAGGCAAGAATGGAAAGGGGGATAGGGAAGAGGAGGAAAGGATATTCAGAGCTAGGGAACTGGAAAGGGGCATTGACAGAAGAGATGGGAAGGTACCAAACATAAATTTCTAAGACTTCACACTTTGTTGGGTTCTGCCTGCAGGTTATTCAAAAATCCTCAAAACTAATTCCCTCGCATTCCTAGAAATTCACTGGTGAAATTGTCAGAAATAATAACAGCTCTAGTCAGAGCCTACTGCTGCCACATGTATCACTTAGCCTTCCTGGGTCCTATCTTATGTTTAACAAGCAACAAAGAGCTCTGCAAGCAGAACTCATTCACCCCAGCAACCATGTACTTCAACACCTTCTAGGGGCCTTCAAAAATAATATAGGTGTGCTCTAAAAGAAATGAAACTAACTGACTCTATTGATCCATAAGCTTTTTTTTGTTGACAGTTTTAAGATAATTTGCAATTGTCAAAGTACCTGTTATGTATTTGTTGAAAACAGATACTTGTGTTCTCCCAGACCAGTCATCAGATAGGCAAGCAGACAGAAAGGAGAGGAGAGAAGTCTTTAGAAGTCTGGACACTTAGCAATTTGGGGATAGTTCAGGGTGGAGAGTAGTGATGGGGACAAATGATATTTCTGCTAGCTTAAAGTTCTGGGAATTTCTCCAAAAAGGTTCAAACATAGAACACATCTTAATCAGAACAATATGATTCTGATTCTATTTTATGAGAGAGTCTCCTCCAGGAATATTACTATATTAAATAAATAATATACAAGCCTCCATAGTAGCAATAACAGCTACAAAGAAAAATAATACTAGTAACGAAAAGCAGCTTGACCCCAACTTCCTCTGGGTCAGGACTACCTAGATCCACCTGCCTCTGACAAAAGCTGGCTCAGTGACCCTAGGCATTTCACTTAGGCTCTGTACTATAAATTAATTGCAGAGCAGAAAGACTTTCAATTGGAGAACAGGCATTGATTTCTGTTTGGAAAAGAAGTTTCCTTACTGGAAAAAAACTATACCAAAGAAATCACTGGTCCAGGCTTTCCTTTTCCTCAAATTTCTAGATCCTATGTGTATATTACTGCAATATTTAAAAAGTGCATCACATGCATTATTATCTTGTTTGATTCTTCCAGAAACCTAGTAAGATATTATCCCTGTTTTGCAGATAAGGAAACTGGAACTTACGAAATTTGCCTGTGACTTGCCAGGGTCACATAAGCTAGCATCTGAAGTGTGACCAAGATTCAGGTCATACTGACTCCAAGTCCATCATTCCCCCAACTCCAAACTCTGGCTCCCCTCTATGGAGATGGGGCTACCAAGTCTCAAAAGGTAAGGTAGACACTGAATAGTTGAGCAGGGTAACATTGAATGAGCTACGTTCTCAATCAGTTGCCCATAACCTTGGTGTCCAGAATACTTTCCTTTCCCTCATTTCCCCCCACCCCCTAGAAGGGAAGTGAACTGATCAATCAAGACATACAGTAATTACCAATGTGTTTCATAGGACTGTTAGTGTGAGGAAAGCAAACAAGAGGTAATTCAAGCTAAAGATAATGACAAGAATACAAGTATTCTCTACTAATTTATACCTCAGGCTAGGATACAGTGGTAAGAACTCTGGGTTCGAAATCAGGAAGACTCATCTTCCTGAGGTCAAATTTGGCCTCAGATACTTACTAGCTAAGTGACCCTGGGAAAGTTACTTAACCCTATTTGCCTCAGTTTCCTGATCAGCAAAATGAACCAGAGAAGGAAATGCCAAACCACTCTATTATCCTTACCAAGAAAACCTCAAATGGGGTCACAAAGAGTCGGACATGCCTGAGATGACTGAACAACAACTCCAGTACCAAATCTGGAGAAAAGCCCTTATTTCTCTTTCTGAAATCAGCTAGTCAAACTTTTATAGGTGGATTTGACCATCAAAAACATCACTGATGAGTTAGAACCTCTTTCAAAAGTCAGGATAACCCCATTTATAGAGCAGCTGGGGAGACCTTTCCAAAATCTGACCCTCATCCTGCTGACTTGATGTTCTCTGGGAGTCTCCCTTCAAATGTTCTTCTGCTACTTCTCCAGTGGTTCTAAAAATAGCAGAAGGAGTTGGTCCCTGGTACAGTTGCTATTTGCAAAAGTGTTCACTTTGCATTGAGCCTGCCTGCCTGCCTCAATTACTATTGCTCTACAGTTATTCGGCATTCCGCCTATTTCTTGCTGCATCAGCTTTTTATAATAGCTCTGGTACTAGAGGATAATTCTGAGGCTGCTGTTTTTAGGAATTTGCTCTCTCTCTCTCTCTCATACTCCCCTACTATTAGGGGGTTCATAGTCTGAAATAGCCCAGAGGGGAATTCACTGTGAACCTAAGAAATATATATCCTAGAAATGATTAACATTAGCTTTCATTGAGTCTATTTACATTTCTGTAAAGAACTCGGACAATTCAGTGAGAAAAGAAAAAAGTAAGATGATAAATGGTTCAGTTCTTTTGCAACCTGAAGTAATCCCTTGCCCAGAATTATAGACTGTTCAAGCTGGAAGGAAATTTAGAGATAATCAAGTCCAATCTGCTTATTTTATAGTTATAGAAGAAAACTGGGGGCCCAGAAAGGAGAACTGAATTGTCAAAATTAGTGGCTAAGCTGAGACTAGAACCCAGTTGTCCTCACCTCCAGTGTAATGTTTTTCACTTATTTTGTCTCACCCTCACCTTAAAACTCAGAATCTCTTTTTCTCCCTGACTCCTTCCCCACTACACATACCCTAAGCTTTATCATTGACTTTCTCTGTGACCTTGAGCAGTTTACCTGTCCACTCTAGATCTTGATTTCTCCTTTGAGATGGATTTTATTCTAATCCTCACCTATCCCTTATGTCACCTATATGATACAGGGGAAGATAAAATAATTCAGGATTTTAGAAGAAAAAAAGAATTAAGGTAAAGGTATATGTGAAATAGTGGAAATGACTCCTCATTTATAGGACGAGGGAGCTTCTGATGACCATTCTAGCTATGAAGAGTCTGTGTCTGGGGAATTAGCTGGATTTGAACTGAGGTTCCTGAACCCCCTGCCTGTCTTATTCTGTATACATGGACCTAGTCTAATAAAAACCATAGACCTCGTCTGGAAAAATATTTTTAAATATTTTAAATATTTAAATATTTTTATGCTAAATTTCATTTAGAGGTTGGTAGAAAACAATGGTATGTATTCCTCCCCCCATTCCCAACCAAATTCGCTTGAAATCCATTCACAGACCCTAGGTTAAGAACCTCTGATCTAAAAGGATTAAAGGACCAATATATGCATAGGCAGAGTAGCAGTTGCCTAAGGGTATGATTTAAAAGGTGGCTGTTTCCTTCCTTCCCTGCTCCTTCCCTTTCAGCTATGGGCATGCTGGAAATACCTGAGACAGTTAGATAGTGAACAGATGCAAGATAATGGTAATCAGGGAGACCTAGGTTATAATTCTGCCTCAGTTGCTTTCTAGCTGTGTGACCCTGGGAAAGTCATTTAACCTCTTCAATTCAGTTTTCCCCATCTGGAATAATGGGATCTACCTCACAGAGTTGTTATCAGGATCAAATGAATTTAATAAGTGGAATAATAAGTGACTTTATTTCTCAGATATTCACTCTTTACAGATCGGGAATCAATGGTAGAATGGAAGCTCCTTGTGAGTAGAGATTGTTTCACTTATCGTATTTAGATAGATACATAGATAGCATCTAGCAGTGTCTAACAAATAATGCATGCTTAATGAATGTTTGCTGATTGTCTGTCCTTCCTTCCTTCCTTCCTTCCTTCCTTCCTTCCTTCCTTCCTTCCTTCCTTCCTTCCTTCCTTCCTTTTCTTCCTTCTTTCCTTCCTTGTTCTCCTCTCCTCTCATCACAACAGCTCTGTGAGGTAAGTCAAATATTATTCCCTATTTCATAGACAAGGAAATTGAGTCCCAGAGAAGTTGCGACCTGTACAAAGTCATGCACAGTAGCATAGCAGATAGATTGCCAGCCCTGGACTCAGGGAAGCCTCATCTTTCTGAGCTTAAATCTGACCTTTGGACTCCAAGTCTGCCTAAAAGTCACATACAGGTACATTATACATATGAAATCAGCTGGCCATATGAGCTTGGATCCAACTGCACATGAAAGCAGATAAGTGAATCCCCAAACTGGAGTAAGGTGTGTGGGAACTATATAGGAGGAAATGGAACAGACCAGGATACTCAATTATTCAGAGCCCTTACAAATATAGAACCATATTCATCCCTAAATTCCAGCTAGAAGTCAAACACTACAGATTACTGTAAAATTTACACATCTGCACAAATTGAAATAAGGTATTCAATTCTGGGAAGGCCCTAGCTATTCCCTGAGATTCAACAAGGCTTTTCTGATATATGGCCTCCCAAAATAGGAGTTAGAAGGTAGGCTAGGAGTTAGAAGGAATGTCAGTGACTAAGTTCACTCTTCATCCCTCATTTTGCAGATGGAAAAATAATTGTAGGGAGATGAAGTGATTGTCCCAAGGTCACACAAGGAGTAAAGGGCCGAGGTGGGATGTGAACCCAAGAGGCCTAACTCTAGCCAGCATAGTACCATTTATGGCACTGCTGCCTCTCACCAGACCATGCTAACTCATCCTTCTCATCAATCAATCAATAAGAATTTACTAAGTGCCTTCTAGGTTACAGATCCTGTGCCAGGTAATGGGGATACAAAGATAGAAGTGAAAATAGTTCTTAATTTCAAGTGCCTTATGTTTCCATGATTGGAAAACAGCTAATTAAGCTAGGTTCCCAATGGGTGTAGGCTGCTTCCTAAGAGCTCTAGGCATGCTGGAAATATCTTGTTCCTAGAGGAACATAACATATGGTCATGATGAAATTTGCCTTTGGGATACTATTACCTTCCCTTTCAGCAATCCTCCTCTCCCTTATTCTTGCTCCTATGCTGCTTCTCTATGAGCTAAGGGCTCCACTTCCACTCCCTGCCACATTGTGAGATCTGACTTCCAGCTTAAGGTAGTGACTGTCCTAAATTAATGACTTTTCCTTTGCTTGACAACCTGCTTCCTCCGGTCCTATCCACAATCATCTATCCTGTGTCCCTATAATTCATTAGGAATTGTACTTTGTTTATTAAGGTAAATGTCAAGGTAGGTAATAAACTAATCCCATCTAATGTATTAATGGTTCATAGTTCCCATCCTGCATAGGTATTTGCATTTTTACAAGACTCTTGAAGATACTGGACTTTAATGCAGTCAACCCAATGACAGTGGAATTTTAGGTCACTGGGGGTGGATGAGTGGGTGAGAAAGTTAATGTTGAACAATGGCTTATTTTATACTCATTTGTGTACTGCTTTAAGGGTTAGGATCATAGAATTAGAGATGGAAGGGAACTTATAGACCATATAGTTCAACACTTTCATTATGTAGATAAGGAAACTGAGACCCAGAGAGGTAAGTGACATGCCCAGGTAGTATGTGCCAGAAGTGGGGTTTGAATTCATATCCTCATGATTTCAAATCCAGTGTTCTTTCCACCATCCCATGATGTCTCCTACTTGTGAATCAATCAACTAACAAGCATTTATGAAACACCTATTATATATCCAATACTGTGCCTTTCATATATACTTGTGCACAATAACTCCTATGACGGCAACTCTTAGATTTAAGTTGGTCATGCCTAGTTGATTCATTTGGAATTAAGCTCCCATTGGAGTCTTCCGTCCTTGCCACTCTTCTTCACTTCCAGGTGTCTTTGTGGAGGTTGTGATTGCTATTGTCCCCTCCTGTCTTCATAGAAAGAAGCATCTGGGTACATGTGACATTCCAGGTATCTCACTGGTTACCACAGCCCAAGGTCCATCCAACAAAAGAACAATTCCTATGTTCAAATGAAGACAATGACTGATTTCAGTTTCCTTACAGGAGGTTTAAAAGTTCCCAACAGGGCAAGGTTAGTGTAGCGCCAGTGAGATATTTACAGTGTCTGCAGCAGCCATGAATATACTAGCACAATTCTGAATTGCGAAATACCACAGACTCTCCACATGGAAGACAGAACCAAAACATTTATTCAGACACCAGAAAGCAGAATCCTTCATAATCTACACACAATAACAATGCAGAGAATGACATCATCCCTAAGCCGTCCCCCTGCTAGGCTTCCCACAACACAATTCCATTAAGCAAATCACAAGCAAGCTTCCCTTAAACAAAATGCCCTTTCACACTCACAGCCAGGCTGTAGGCTTGCCTGTATCCTTCAGTTCTGACTGCTGTCACTACTAACTTCCTCTCAGCTCTGCTCTAGCTCTGCCTCTTCCTGTTCCACCCTTCCTGCTCCACCTCTCCTGCTCCACTCTTTACTGTTTCATGTGACTTAGACTCATGTGATTCAGGCTTCTATGTATCTTAGGCAGGTCACATGGGCCTATTAATGAATGGGAAAGATCTTCCCATTTAAATTACCATTACATTTAGGAAGAGATAACATGAAATGTACATGGGAACCATGAACTACAAGGAATCTTATCTCTTCAAAATACATGTACACAAACATATATGCTGCAATTCTGAGAGCAGGAAATATTGTAATTCTAATGTTCAGTTAGTGAGTTCAGAATTTTGATTTTGTTGTTTTATTTTGTATATAAGAAAAAGGAAGCAGGGCCTGGATCTGCATTAGGTTGTTACAGGCATTTTGAAATGATCATTCTAACTTCTGTACCATTGGTTACTTGCTTTCATCCTTGTACTTAATAGCTTCTAAGGTCTCTTACAACTCTAATTTATGATCCTATGATTCTTTCCATCAACCTCAATTCTAGTTATTCAAGGTTTAGATCAAGTCTCATTTCCTCCATGAAACCTACCTGGACCACCTCAGCTTTTAGTGACTTCTCCCTTTGATATCTTAATGAGCGTATACATATTCCTCATTCTACCTTATCCATCTCTTGATAAAGTAATTTTCTCCCTTCACTTCAGGCTGACCATAAAGCTCTTTGAGGGCAGGAACCATATCTTTGTTATCTCCGACAATACCTAACACCAGACTTGGGACATATTTGAAGTTAAATAAATGTTTATAGACACAAAATATCATAACTTTAGATATCTTAGGGGTTTTCTAATCTGACTTTTTTCATTTTACAGATAAGGTAACTGAGATGCAGAGAAGTTAAGTGATTTGCTCAAGGTCACACAGGTGACCAGTAGCAAAGCCAGGATTCAAACTGAAGTCCTTTGATGCTAAATCCAGCATTCTTACCAAGATACCATTAATTTTGTGATTGAGATTTTACATGGATTGATGTTTCATATCTTCCTTTTTGACTAAAAAAAGTGGACCTTCAGAACTGGCTAAGATCTCCACAGGGGTCACCTTGTCCATCCCTCTACCTCCATATAGTTTTTCCTTAAACCACTGTACTAAGGGCCTAAAACCCGCAGTGCTATTCTCTGAAAGATTGGGAAGGCACATCCTAGAATTCCTGACCTGAGTTAATTAACCTAACATTAAATATGGTTAGGTTGATTTCAGCTGAACATTCCAGAGGGATTCTCCCTCAATTTTACCAGCCATCAACACCACTGCTTATATGTCTGCTCCTGAGCTCATTATTACAAAGCGCCCCTTTCCTACTGATGACTTCCCAATCCTGGAAATCTGCCAGCATCTCCTTTCAAATCTTTTTTACAACTGGCATTTCAATCAAGTTACTTATTCACCTAATCAAAAAGTAAATAATGTATACAATTTTGAGACTTCAAGGATCCCATCTCTTACGGGAGCAGAGAGAAGGAAAAGGATCTAAATGAGCCCACAGATTTACTGATGGGGAGAATCTCTGATGGTCCAGCAGTCTGCTCTTCATTAAATTAATAACAACAACAAAAACCCTCAAGTGAGTCATGCAGGAATGTCATCTCTTGGAAACAAATACCATTTTTAAAAGGTCAAATGGCATAGACAAGGCAAGACATATGGCCCAAATGGCTAAGGTGCTGTCACAGCCTTGCATAATGTCATAAGAAAAACAGAAGGTTCAGAGGCATAAGGAGAAGCATCTGCTGCTCTGAGGGCAGTTGGAGAGGTCGGAGACCAGCATCTCCAGGATCAAGTCCACAGGAGCCTTATGCTGTGTGTACTGAGTATCTCACACTCAACAAAGATGTATTCACACGTGTGTACAGTCCTTTGTGTTGTCGTTTGCTTTCATGTCATCTGCTTTTCCTGGCCAACTAAGGAAGGCAAAGGGACTTTTTTGGCTTCCCATTTTACCTACATGTTACACCTTCCAACTAGATTTGCCCTTTATGTCCAGGTCTCTGTGCTATGGATATATGTTTCTACTCAAAAAGACCTTTATTAAAAAACCCTCTTTCTAGCTAGCAAGTAGACAGTAAAGCAGTGACTGATAGTGACTTCATATACTTATCCCTATCAGGGATATTTGCATTTTAATAAGTGACTTTGCTTTTGTAACCAGGCTCCAGAGCATATTTGTGCAAACATATCATAATTATAGTCCAAAGGGAAAATATGAGTTCCTCTCATTCAAAGGGGAAGGATTAAGAATTCTGGGCAGCAGGATACACTTCCTGCCCACCTGGCGCTTCATCCAAGCACCCAGAGCCCACAGCCTATTTATATTTTAATCAAAAGAGAATATTTGTGGAAATTCAAGATTTAGAGAAGGGCTAGTGGGGACAAGGTTATCTCATGGAGTGAAGGGAGGAGAAGATACCCACTTGCTGCCTTTGGGATTATGAAACTTATGAAATGAATGAATAAAGCATTTATTAAATACTTACTAAGTGCTGTGTTAAACACTGAGTACAAAAATAGATAAAAAAACCAAACAGTCCCCACTCTCATTCTAATGAGAGAGACAACAGAAATGGAAGGTTTTGGCTTCAAGTCAGATGGCAAAGTTCCACAGTCCTTAGAGTGCAGCAGCAAAGCATATGGTAATGTTTCTTCTTTGATGTCATTTCTACCAATAAAATCATATCAGTTTCTGATGTTGAATGAGTAACACTTCCACGGCCCTTGGTGGCAAGAACTTTCTTTCCTGGGTCATTAAAAGAGGTGTCTGTAGTACCTGCAGGAGCAATTGCCAGGCTGCATTTCTACAGGGGTTATTTCCTAGGATGATGGCTCTGGACACTGGGTTGGAAGTGGTGCTGTTCCCAAGGCCCTTAGGTTCAGAATCCTGGGTTATCTCCATCAGGGTCCGAAAGAAGAGAGTGGTCCAAATGTTGTGGTGATGTGACCCGTCTGACATGTGCTGTCTCCTGCGTGTGTGTGTGTCTCTCTCTAGTTGCCTTGCTGCTTCAAGTAGGCTGGCTTGCCAATTCTGTGAGTGGAGGTCAGGTGACTGCCCCTGAGATGACTGGCCCCTTCTCCACAGGAACCAGCTTCCTTGATGATGGCCAAGGGCTGAACTGAAAGAAGACATGGTGGTTTGGGGAGTGTGCCAATGCCAGATGATGATGGCAATTTGTCAGAAGTGGTTGCTAGTGATGATGAAAAAGGTGGGTCTCTTCTCCATGACTTTTTCCCTCAAAGATGTTATAATTGTACATGAACCTCAGGTCTTTTTTTAGCACCAACTATTAGAGCTCTCTTTTCTCTCCTAGTGTTTCCTGAAGTCATGCACCTATTGCCAATAGGACAACTTTCTCCAAAACATAGGACTAGGAGCAATGAACAAAATTCCCCCAAAATCCCCAAGGGTGCCTGTGGATAGGAGGACTCTTCTTGGAGTAGTCATAGCCTTCCCAGAGCCCCTCCAAAGATAACATTCATTCACCTGCCTGCTCTACCTAACCATAAGGCCCATCCCTGAAGGAATTTGTCTCACCTTTCTCATAAGAGTCAGAGCAGCAAATGTTCAGTACAGAAGACAGATGGTTGTAGACTTATCCTAAATTTCTTTCCCTTCTATGAAGCACTAATTAAAATCTTTTTTTCTCATTTCAGAATGTCAAAGTTTGTCAACACAGGCATTTTTTTTTAAACTAGTGGACTCAAGAGGTAAAGTAGGTGAGAGAAAACTCATCAGAGTTTTCAGGAATCAGAGGACCAAAGTCTAATCCGTACTCTGCTACTTGCTAGCATGACCTTGGGCAAGTCACTTACCAACCTGAAGTTTACAAAACACTTTTGTATATTAGTTTATATGTTTATTATTATATATTATTTCATTTTTAGTTATTATTATCTCCATCTTAAAAAGTGGTTCCTATAGAGTATCTTGTCCAGGACCACCCAGCTAACAAGTCTATCGAGAACCCAGGTTCTCTTGATTCCAAGGTCAATGTTCCTGCCACTGTGTTATGATGCATCCATGCCCCATAACACTATAAGGCAGTTACTATAGATATTATTTTATTTCTCCTGTGTTACAGGTGAAGAAATGGAGGCTGAGAAAAGCTAAATGACTTGCCCAGGGTCATACATCCAGGTAAGAGTCAGAGGTGGGATCTGAACCTAAATATCTCTGACTCCAAGTTCAGTCTTCTATCCCCTTATGCCAAACTGTGGAATAAATGGCAGCATCATGTTTCTAGTACATGCTCAACAAATATTTGAAGAATGAATAAACAACCTTCCTATTAAAATAGGCAACATATTTACCAGAGCCTATGTGTCCTTTAGTCTCCATAAATCTGAATCAAAGCTCTGCCAAATACCAGTCTTGCACAGATGAAAGTGATCTCTCCCTACTGAAATTTCTTAGGGTAATTTGCCTAGATCTCCTTGCCTTTACACTTATCTAACTCTTCCTTGGACCAGAGTTATTTGGTAATACACCTCCAATCTGCCCCCATTAGAGTTGAAGCTCCGTGAATGCTGGGCCATCCAGGTATAGTGCTCCCCTGTAATCCCAGCTTTGGGGTAAGGTTGAAACAGGTGGATTGTTGAATTGGCAGTTCTGAGCTCCAGGGAGCTGTCAACTGGGTGTCTGATCTAAGCCAGGTTCTAATACAGCAGCCTCTGAGAGCAGCATCTAAGGAGGGACAAGGCTTCCAGTCCAGGTTGGAAACACCACCAGTCAAAGCCTATCTGCCAATCAGAAAGGTATCACAATGAAAATGGCCTTTGCATTTCCAACCCAGGTGAGATAGGAAGACCTGACCTCAGGAAAATAACTACTACAGGTCCAGTGCCATATCAAATCACAGAACCACACAATTATAGACTCTCTGAGTTAGAAGGGACTTTAGACATCCTCTAGGTCAACTTTCTCATTTTATAGATGAGAAAACCAAGGCTTCACAGAGACTTGCCCAAGATCACTTAGCTATCAAATAGCAGATTGTTGTTTTTGGTCATTTCAGACATGTCTGACTCTTCCTGACCTCATTTGAGGTTTTCTTGGCAACGATCCTGGAGTGCTTTGCTATTTCCTTCTCCAGCTCATTTTACAGATGAGGAAACTGAGGCAAGCAAGGTTAAGTGACTTATCCAGGGTCACACAGCCAATAAGTGTCTGGGATCCGATTTGAACTCAGGAGAATGAATCGTTCTGACTTCAGGCCTGGTGCTCTATTCACTGTATCACACAGCAGAGCCTTGGTTCAAATTCAGATCCTAGACTCTAAATCTGAATGCTTTTTTTCAGTCTATCACTTTCCTCTCATCCCCTGTTCTTGACTGCTGTCCTCTCCATACCCTGCCCCTTCTCTGTCTTCTGGTTTTATACATCTTCAATTTAGTATCTGTGTTAGTTTCTCTGCTAATATGACACCACAGGCTTTTCTAGAAAATTGAATTTTTCTTTGTGGCTTTTTAAGATAAAAGCAAGGTGCTGGATAGGGATAGAGGTAGGGGTAAGGAATAGGATGCTTCTTCTAGGAGGCCTCTGTGTTCTGATCACTTTTCTCAAGGAAGCAAATATCCAAGCACTAAAATCATAGCTCCATTGTAAATCAGATTAGGAATTGGAATATCCCCAAATGTGGTATGGATTTGAAGGGATGTGGAGCTGAATTTCAACAGGATAGCATCAAATAAGATAACAATTTCTATGTATATGACCAAATACTGAGTCATTCTGAAAGCTTTATGACAAAGGAACTTATTCACCCCCACCCTCTCTTACAAAGAGGGGAGAGCAAGGCATTATCTTTCTCTTGCTCCCTGACTCATAGAATGTTGAATCTTTAGGGGACAACACATTATAAGTAGTATGAGATAGTGTGGCAGTGTGGCCCATTGGGAAGAGCCCTATCACTCCAGGAATTACAAAACTTTAATTCTGGAGAAGAAAGGGATATAAATAATAAAGGATTCAGAGTTGAAAGGCACCCAGAGATCATCTAGTGAAGTTCAGCAGTTGCTTTGGCAGATGAGGAAACTAAGAGGTTAATCAACTTGTTCAAGGACACCCAACAACCTTGTTTCCAAGAGAAGAACTTAGGTCTCTTGCTCCCAATTCAATGCACTTTTCACTCTATCTCAGTGTGGGTTTTAACTTGTTACAACTCTGTCCGTAACTGGTGGTATGACCTTGGGAAGGTCTCCTCACCACTTAGGCTCAGTATATACGTTCAGTGATTGTTCCATTTTATCCAACTCTTCACGACCCCATTTGAGGTTTTCTTGGCAATGATACTGGAGTGGTTTGCCATTTTCTTCTCTCTTTTGACAGATAAGGAAACTGAAGTAGGTAGGGTTAAGTGACTTGCCCAGAGTCACACAGTTAATAAGTGTCTGAGACCAGATTTGAACTAAGGTCCTGACTCCAGGTTCCACACTCATTACACTACACTCATTACTGCCCCAAGGCTTAATATATTCAATTATAAGGTAAAAATGAAGATAATTTCTTTTTTATTCCCCATAACAATTAAGTTTTCTGGTCCTAAGCCTAGCAATCACTCCCAATAGCAAAAGAACTTGATTTTGCTGTTGTTATTTTATTATAGAGGAAGAGGAAATGAAGAGTAGCAGGAAAAGTTGGCTACTTCTTTTCTTCTGCTATCAAGAAGCAATTCATGATCTCGCTCCCTTGCTGGGTCCCCCCCTGCCTCCAATTCTATTCTCTAATGGCAAACATTACCCAACCTTAGCCTTCTTCTCTTTGTTCTCTTCTGTTTAGAACTACTTTATTGAACTCATCCATTCTCACAGCTGCAAATATTACCTCCTTATGAATCAATCCTGCGACTGGATCTCCAGCTCCAGTTTCCCCACCCTCTCCTTATTTAGACAAGCTTGTAGTCCTAGGTCTCCAGACACCAAACAGATGTTTTCCATTGGACATCTCACTGTTGCTTCTAACTCCATATATCCAAAACTAAACTTACTATTTCCTCCCTAAACTGGCTGTCCTCCATGACTTCTCTGCCTCTGTCAATGGTACCAATATTGTCCCAGACATAGAGGCTCAAAGCCAAGAAATAGTCAACTTTGACTGTTTCCTTTCCTGTTTCCCCCTTCCTTACAATGAGCACACAGCCTGAATTTTCTGGAACTCTCCAGGTGTCAAATATTCTATCCTACTGTCTCCCATAAACCATTAGATTTTTCCATAAATTCCAATATTTCATCACACAATAAATGAATGACTCAAGTCAAGATATGTTAAGGTTAAAACATAACTTACAAAGAATTTGAGAGTCACAAAAAGATAGAGAATCAATGACTGAACAAATATCACAATTACTCAGCATAACTCACATATCCTGACCCACTTCCTATCAATGGCTATTTGTGTAGTGGGCATGCATGTAGCATGGGGTTTGTGCATTGTGGGTGGGATGGCACAGCATGGCAATGATTGGCCACAACATTTCTATTTAGAAAGTCTGTAAATACTGTGCTTGATTGGGAAGGAGAATAGTAGCAGATGAGGGGATCAGGAAAGGTTTAATTCAAACCAGTGATGCTTGAGTTGCATCTTGAAGGAAGAAAGGGGCTCTATGAGGCAGAGGTGAAGAAGTAAATTCCAAGCACTGGAGATAGCCAGTGCAATGGGACAGACATGAGAGATGGACTGTCATCTGTGAGGAACAAGGAGAAGGCCAAGCAGAAGGCTGGAATACAGGATGGAGAGGAATTGGGGCCAGATTGTATAGGAATTTAAAAGCTAAACACAGGCATTTATAAAAATATAGTTCTTAGAAAAATTGTTCTTAGAAACAATAGCAAGCCACTGGTATTGATCAAGTAGAAGAGCTCTATAGTCAGGTTTGCAGTCAAGGAAAATTGCTTTGGCAGCACTGTAGAAGGGACTTGCAGTGGTGAGAAGCCTGAGGCAGGGGGACCAACAAGCAGGCTACTACAAGCATCTGAGAGGTGATGAGGACTTGAGCTAAGGTGGCAGCTGTTCAAGTATAGAGGAGGTGGTCAACCACAGGAGATGTTGTAGGGGTGGAAAAGGCAAGATTTGGCAACTTATTAGAGATGTGAGATAATAGCTACCTAATAAATAGCTAACACCTGTTTGGAGTTTTAAGTTTTACAAAGCACTTTGAAAATATCATTTCATTTTATCCTCACAACCACCATGGATAACATCAATGGATAACCATTATTAATACTAATTTTTTGCAGATGAGGAAACTGAAGCAGAAGTCAAGTGACTTGCCTAGGGTCACATAGGTTGAAAGTGTCTAAGGTCAGATTTCAACTCTTATCTTTTTGACTCCAGCTCTAGTGTTCTATCCATTGCACCACCTAGATGAGGATATGAAGTGTAGAGGCTAATGTTGAGGTTGTAAATATGAGATGGGAGTGCTATTGGTAGAAATAGGGAAGTCTGGAAGAACAGTTTTAGAGAAAAGATAATGAGTTCAGTTTTAAACACTTGTATTTGAGATGTCCCCAGGATATCCACTCTGAAATGTCCACTAGTCAACTGGTGATTTGGGACTGAAGCTCAGGGCAAAGACTGAGAAGTTAGATTGTTATTCAATTGGTCATTTTTATCTGACTCTTCATGACCCTGTGGATTACCTGTTCAAGGGATTTTCTTGGCAAAAATACTAGAGTGGTTTGCTTCTCCAGTTTTCTTCAGGCAGGGATTAAGTGACTTGCCCAGGGTCATATAGCTAGTAAGTATCAGAGGTCAAATTTGAACTCTGGTCTTTCTGATTCCAGGCCTAGCTGCCCCCTGGGGGGCTGTGTACACATACAGGGGTGTGTGTGTGTGTGTGTGTGTGTGTGTGTGTGTGTGTGTGTGTGTGCATGTATGTGTGTGTGTGTAATCTCCATAGTGACAAACCCCAGGGGAGCTGCTGAGGTTACCAAGAGAGAATGCACAAAAAGAGAAGAAAAGAGCCTGAGCAGAACCCTGGGAAACACCCACATTTGGTAGGTATGATATGGATAATAAGCCAGCAAAGACAAAGAGAAGAACGGAGGAGTCAGATAGGAGAACCAGGAGAAAGTAATAATATAAAAAAAACCCAGGAGGAAAGGGTGTTCAGGAAGAAAGGATTGTCAACAATCTCAAATGTAATATGTTGAAAGGGATGAAGACTGAGAAACAAAAACCATCAGATTTAACACTTAAGAAATCTCATTCTCTTGCCTTTCCCAGGAGATTTGGCACATGCGGATCATGTGTCCAACATATTTTGTCATTCTTCTTGTGATGTGATATGATTTTCAGTCACTGAAATCCCATAGCCTCCCAAAAATTAAATGTGTGTCTAATTCAACAGGTAGAGAGAGGCACATTTTGGACATACAACAACATGTTATCAATGGAAGTTAATTGTGCAGGAGCAGAAAGACATTGGACAGAGGTACATAACAGGGATAAGCATCATAATCATTATTGGGTGTCTACAAATGTTGTCCTCTGATGCCTCATTATGGCATGAAAGTGCTTATGGTTCTCAAAGGCTATGCTGGCAGAGCACAAACCCTACAACAGGAGTGGGGAACCTGTGGTCTTGAGACCACATGTGGCCTTCTGGATCCTTAAGTGAAGCCTTTTGACATGTGGTCTCAAGGCCACAAGTTCCCCACCCCTGCCCTAGAAGGTCTTACCAAACTGGAAAGATACTAAGCACAGATCCCACATTGTAGTGGATGCATCATCCACTATGCGGATGTGTAGATAGGTTCATCCTCAGCTGAGATTAGAAAATAGACATTCATAGTGGAATTAGCTATTACCATTTTGTAACTTTCAGTTCAACAGACCATGTATATGAGCAATCACCCAATCAACAAATACTGGTTAAGTACCTACTGCATGTCAGGCACTGAGCATGCAAAGACAAAAATAAAGCTGACCTTGTCCGTTCAGAAGCTTACATTCTAGAAGAGTTGAAAATATGATGCAGTTGAGTAGATAAAAATATGTCTACAAGTAGAGGAAAGATGATTTAGGCATTGAAAAAAGGACTAGTTTCTGGAGGTGAAAGACATGGGAAATGGGAAAGGCCTTTGTACTAAGGCTAGAGATTCCAAAGATGCCAAAATGAGGAGTCTTTTTACAAGCAAAGAAAGCTAATGCAAAAAAAACTCCACTACATACACACATATACAAACACACATATATACATATACATATGTATACACATACATATATACATACACACGTATACATACAAACATATATATATACATACATATATATGTATACACACACAGAAGAGGCAGATAGGAGATATAATCTTATGTGTGAGGAACAAAAGGCTAGTTTGACTGGACCCAAGAATGTAAAGGAAATGTTGGCTGGAGTCAGATCGTGAAGGACTTCAAATGCTAAATGGAGGAGTTTTGTGTTCGATCTTTGAAAGAGGTAAGAGGCGCCTCTGGAGCTTTTTGAGGAGGGGAGTGATATTGTTCAGGCCTGTGCTTTGGAGTTATTATTTCAGTAGCAGTGTGGAAATTGGAAAGAGAATGGACTTGAAGCAGAAAAAGCAATTTGAAAGTTATTGAAAAATCTAGACAAGAGGTGATATTATGTGCAAGATGCTGTTATAACCATGCAAAAAAACAAAAAGGCAAAAGTTCCTGTCTTTGTGGAACTTACAGTCTATTTGAGCTAAAATTTGCAATACACCTTACAACAGCTCTGGGCATTAGGCAGCATGTGAACCCCTTGAGAGCAGGGCTATACATGGCAGGTGTTTCACACTTGACGTTTGATTAACTTGATAGCACATCTCGCCTTTGAATAGTCATAGCATTTATCCATCAAAACTCCTGCGAATACCTAAATTAATTGATTGATACTGGATCTATGAGAAATAGGAAGATTCCAGGTACATTTGATGCAAAGAGAAGGGGAACAGATTCCTCAGTAGGTTCTGGGAAGCATAGGAGAGTGGCAGTTGTGGAGTAATGGATAAAAAGCTGGCTTCAGAGTTGAGAAGACCTGAGTTGAATCCCACTTCTAACATACTGGCTGTGTGTTGTTATCCAGTCATTTCAGTCATGTCTGACTCTTTGTGACCCCATTTGGTATTTTCTTGGCAAAGATACAGGAATGATTTGCCATTTCCTTCTACAGCTCATTTTACAGAGGGGAAACTGAGGCAAACAGGATGAAGTGACTTGTCCAGGGTCACACAGCTAGTAAGCATCTGAGACTGGATTTGAACTCAGGTCTTCCTGACTCCAGGGATGGTCCTCTATCCACTGTGCCACCAGTTGCCTGGGCAAATCACAGTCTCTTGGTGTCCCAGGCAACCCTCTTAGAGGATGAGTTATGGAACTGTTTATACTGGTGAAGAAAGTTTCCCCACCCCCAAGAGTTTCCTACATGTTTGAATTCATAAGTGAGGACTAAATATTTTTTAAAGGCACAAATGTCTGATTCCAGCTCTGTTCATTCCCCAGAGAAGTGAATCTTTAATAACAAATCTGGAGGCCTAGGAAACAGGCAGTTAACAGGAAGTAGGAGAATATCAATGGGAAGGGAATGGGTAAACATTTATTCTGCCTATTCATAATGCCAGCTCGACTGCCTGGACCAGGGAAAGAACCATATCAAACTCAGCAAAGTAAAACCATTTCAAAGGAATTCAATCTAATTTTCTAGCTTGGCTCAATGTGCCCCTGGAGAACAGGGGTCTATATGAGGGCTACTAGATTCATCAAATCCAGGGTCTTAGCAACATAGGAGTGATGCATACATGTCACCAAGTGCTGTCTGTTTTGAAAGGAAAGATCTAGGGTACCCACACCCAACGGAAAGGTGGAAGGATGCTGGAGGTATGTCCTTTTGTTACTTCTATCATCACAATGCAGACCTTTCAACAGTTAGTCCCATTGACCTTCATACTCACAGGCCAATGGGTATAATCAAAGCTGCAGGATGTGTCTGGACTGTGTGGACCCTGAGCTGGAGGTCTGAATGTATAGTATGCTGGGAGACTTGAGTAGAGTACTAAGATTTCTCTCTGGCTAAGTAGACTGTAAAATGTGAAATTAACACATATTGTTTATTTCACGCTCTCAGCCTTGCCTACACAATAGCACAAATTAAATTCTGCACTAACCAGACTGAGCAATTAGCCCACAGTATAGATCAGAAGGATTTCAGCTGATTGCTGTGGCAATACATCCATACTATTTATGTATGGCACAAACTTAAGGAAAATATTTTTGTAGCAATATTTTTTGTTAGATACATATATGTGTGTAAGTATGTGTATACATACACACATATAGAGATGTCTATATATGCACCTCTCTCTATTTCTTTCTATATATGTATGTATTTCTTCTTCCTTTCTATGTATATATATGCATATATGTATGTATGTATTCTCTTTTGAAAAGAATAGCAGCTTTCTCTGCATAAGAATTTTTACTGCATCAATAACTCCCATCTCCATCCCTACCAAACAAGTTGACATACCATACAATTAGCATCATTCTGATGGAAATTAGAGCCTTGGCTTTTGTGTGACAACTCATCTTAAACCAGCCACTGGTTAGGCATTTACTGTAAGAAGAAATGTTCAATATGATATTTACTAGCACCTGTTATGGGCAAAAGCAGGACATACCAGCATCCTTGTTCTAGATACCATACAACTAGGCACTCAGACAGAAAGAGTTCTAGATGCAGAGATAAGAAGCCAGAGTTTTAATTCTAACTTTGTCACTGATGCTCAGTGACTTTCAGGGGCTAGAGCAAAGATGATCCAGTTCCCTTCAATTCCAACATCACCTAATGCTATCTATTATATTAATGATCTCTAAATCTGGACTAGTATGAGACCCTGCAAGCTAAGTCTAATATATCTTCCAGGCTCTTTATATCTTTTGCATGCATCCCTTCTTTTGCATTTCCATTGCCTGCATCTGTAACAGCAAGGACCCCAGCATACACAGGAGGGCCTGTTGTATAGGTTCTTAGATCTGCTTTTCTAAAAGGAAAGCAACTTTTGAGGGGTCAACAATGTACTTTAATCAAGCACATAGTATCATTCACTTAGTTCAGGGGGAAAAGTCAGCACCCTGAACTTTAGAGAAAATGCAAACAGAAATTACAAGCAGAAAGACCAACAGACAGGGCTTCCAACTGTCTGACCATAGGCAATACATACATTATTACCTTAAAGAGAAGCACCAACATCTGGGTTTTCAATGCCAGCGTGCACCTTAGCGGCTGCCTAGAGTCTCAACTGGCACTCAAACCTTCTTCCAAAAAAAAAAAAAAAAAAGCTCCAAAGTAAAACCTCATCTCAGAGTATATATACACTTTTCAGAGCTGGAGGGCATGACCCTCATGTCCCAGTGCCTCATTAGAAATTAACAAAAAGTATCTGAGGCTTATTAATGGGGGGAGAAGATCTTTAACTCTCCCCTCCATTAATCTTACATTAACATTATACCACCCTGATTCGATCCCTAGTTACTTCCAGACTGATCTATTGCAAAAGCCTGTCAGTTGGTCTCCTTTCCTATGCTTCCTTCTTTTTTTTCCTTCTTCCAATTAAATATGTCTTCCTAAAATAGTTTTTTTTCCTTTGAATATCATAGATCTAGAATTCGAAGGAACATTAGAGGTTAGTCCCCTCATTTTATAGAAGAGGAAACTGAAGTTCAGGGAGATTAAGTGACTTACCCAGTCTCACACAGGTATTAATTGCCAAGAGCAGGATTTGAACCCATATCCTCTGACTCCAGAGGCAGTTTCTTTTCACCTGCCCCATGGTTCCCCCTGCTCTGGGGGACATACAATTTATACATATAATCATATATTATCATTATCACAAAAAAATAAAGTCCTAACTTGTTACCTTATTATTCTAGAATTTTCACAATCTTCTTTTCCAAAATTATCTCCCACCAGTTTTCTAGATGTTCCCTCCACTGTGCTTAGAACAAATTAATGGCATAAAAATGCTTTTTTCTTCCTTCATTCTGTAATGGCCCCACCAACTAGACACTGGCAGACCAGACATGCTGAGGATGTGATAGAAAAAAAAAAAACCGATTTGTTGTATCTACTATTACAAAATCTTTTAGAGGAGATGTAATGGTTAGAGGGACACTGTAGAGTCAAGAAGATCCAGATTTAAGGATGACACATACCATAGGCGATGTGGTAGATAAAGCACTGAGTTTGGTGTCAGGAAAATCTAACTTCAAATCTGGACTCAGACACTTACTAGCTGTATGATCTTGGGTAAGTTACTTAACCCTTAATTTGCCTCAGTTCCTTATCTACAAAATGGGGACACACTGGAGAAGGAAATGGCAAATCTTTCATTATGGCAAGAAAATGCTGTGGCTAAAAGTCCAAGAGGAACCTGACCTCATGAACAATAAGGACACACACCAGGGCTAATCATTTAACCTCTCTTGCCTCAGAGCAACTCTTCAAGACTATTAATTACCGAACAGTGGTGATCTACAATGATAGAAATTTTCTTATCAGGAGTTCCCAACACTGATGAATTAAATGGTCTTGCCACCCCCCTCTGTGCCCCTGCTCCACAAACATACACAAAGTTTTTCTCAGTGAAATGACCTAATCAGATACTTTCCTGAAGGCACATGTTTATAGGGAAGAGAGAAGAGAACTTGAGAGAAATGGAATGGACAACTTACACAAAAATTGGGTTGGAAGTATGCCAAGGTCACATAGGAAGTATCTAAGCTGACCCTTGAACCTATATCACCTGGATCCAAATGTGGTGCTCTTTCTACCCAACACCAGCTCCCCAAGATTTCACATTTTCCCCCTAGGGCCATCTCTGGTGCTTAGAAATATTTTCACCCTCTCTATGCCCTATTTGGGGCAGCTAGGTGGCACAGTGGATAGAGCACTAGACCTGGATTCAGGAAGACTCATCTTCCTCAGTTCAAATCTGGCTTCAGATACTTACTAGCTGTGTGAACCTGGGCAAGTCACTTAACCCTGCTTGCCCCAGTTTCCTCAGCTGCAAAATGAGCTGGAGAAGGAAATGGCAAACCACTCCAGTATCTCCTTCAAGAAAACCCAAATGGGGTCACAAAGAGCCAGAAGTGACTGAAATGGCTGAACAACAATAGCAAAATGCCTGTTTACTCTTGGATGCAGGAGACTCTTTGAATCAGTCCCTCCCTTCTTTCAAATTCTTCTTCAACACTATCTCCTTCTGGCAACACCGTCAACCCTCCCTGGTAGAGATCCTTTCACTATGATCAACATCAAGCTTGCATCTAGCCTGGCTGTCAGTGTACAATCACAGGATTTAGGGGAGGCAAAGGAAAGGAAGAAATGTTTATTGAGTATGTGTGAACATTGTGCTAAGTGCTTTACAAATATTATTTCATTTGATGCTCATAATAATCCCGTGAAGAAAGTGTTATTATTAACCCCTTTTCCCAGTTGAGCAAACTGAGACAGACAAAGGTTAAGTGACTTTTACAGGGTGAAACACTCAGTGAAGTGTCTGCAGTCACATTTGTACTCAGATCTTTCTGCCTCCAGCCCCAGCCCTCTAGCCATTGAGCCACTTAGCTGGAGGGGGCCATTTTATTGTTGCTGTCAGTCATTTCTATCCTGTCCTAGTCTTTGTGATCCCCTTTTGGGTTCTCTTGGCAGAGATAGTGGAGTGATCTGCCATTTCCTTCTCCAGCTCATTTTACAGATGAGGAAACTGAGGCAAGCAGGGTTAAGTGACTTGCCCAGAGTCATACAGTTAGTAGACATCATCAAATCCAAACTCTTTCCTTTATAGTTGAGGAAACTGAGGCCTATAGCCAGGTAGTAATTTGCCTAAATACTTGCCAAACCAGTAGCAAAGTCAATATTTGAATCTAGATTTGCTAATTCCTGAACCTATGTTCTTACACTATGTTGCTTGTCATCATCTAATAAATATCCTTGGAATCATAATATACACAAGCATTTCCTAGTAATGATAAGTTGTATTTCCATGGTGAGTGAGGAAGGTGGTGCTACCATTAGCACCCCCTTTTTGCAGAGGAGAAAGCTGAGGTGCATAGACAGAAAGGATTTGCTCAAGGACACAGTAGATTAAATGAGATTTAGACCTAGGTCTCCTTACTCTCAACAGTCAAGACATCTTTCCACTAAACCCTGCTGCTTCACACTCTTTCTCCCTCCTCAGGACCACAGAGGCCAATGGAGAAAATCTGAGACATCTTCACCCCCAGCAATACTTTTTTCCTAAAAACCACAGTTTAAGCTTTCCCTTGCCTTCATTCCAGGAACAAAACCAGATTGCCTAAGGTGGGAATGGAGTTTTTGTAGGTCATCTAGTCCATGCCCCAGTCTCACATATAAATTGTTCTTGGTGAACAGTTATCTCCCCTGCTCTTGAAAACCCTTCACATGGAATACTACTGTGCTATAAGAAATGATGAGGAGAATGTTCTCAGAAAAATCTGTAAAGATTTACATGAACTAACTCAAAGTGAAATGATAAGAACCAGGAGAACATTGAACATCTTATGATGTTCAACTGTGAATGACTTCGCTACTCTCAGCAAAACAACGACCGAAGACAATTCTGAAGGTATTATGATGAAAAACGCTATCCATCCCCAGAGCAAGAACTGTGAAGTCTGAATGCAGATCGAAGCATACTTTTCCTTTTTCTTTATTTTTCTTGGGGTTTTTTTGTCTGTATTTTCTTTCCCAACATAACTAATATGGAAATATGTTTTGAATGGCTGCATATGTAAAACCTATGTAAATTGCTTGCCTTCTCAATGGGGTGGGGAAGAGACTTTGAAACTCAAAATTTTTTAAAGCAAATGTTAAAAATTGTTTTTACATGTAATTAGGGAACATATTAAATTAAAAAAGAACACCCTTCACAAATAAAACATAATTTCCTTCAAGGTGGTTATAGGGGACAAAGTCTCTCAAGCTGTCTTTGTGGAGAAGATGGATGTGAGTTAGATAATAAAATTGCTGGCTAATACTAAAAGGTTGCATGAAAAGACCTAAAAATAATTTTGTCATGGTATCATTATAAAGGGTGGTTACTAGTGGAGTAACCCAGGAATCTTTCATTGGCCTTTTTCTTCCAATTCTGTCTAAATCTGCTGTTAGTCCTATAGAAAGATAATTATTAAGACAGGGCCCTTACCTCAAGGAGCTTACCCTCCAAGCAGCTAATGTTGATCTCGGATGTTACATGAACAATATACAGGTAGTGAATAGACACAGGACTGACATGAGTATTACGGACTATCTCCAATTCCCAAACCATTTATGGCATTTATCACATGGTCCATTTCATTGAAATTTTTGTAACTGTCACATCCCCTGCTAGATTAATGAGCTCTTGAAAGACCAAGACTATCTTATTTATTTCCCTATGTCCTCATAATGTCAATCACAGTACATCAAACGTAGTAAATAGTCAATAAATATTTACTGAATAAATGGATGAAGTAATGAACAAAAGGAATACAAATGAACAAATGAATTAGTGAGTGCACTTTCTAGATGTAGAAACTGAGGCACTATAAGACATGATGAAAGTTTGGCAAGGCCAGGCAACTCTCCAATCATGATACCAAGATGAAAGATGAGACCTTCTGTTTCTCAGTCTATTAACCATTAGTGTGATTATGTATAAACTACCCTGATCAGGTTTAGTGGCCTTACCAATGTAGTTCTAGTTAGAGGCTGGTCCAGGGAGAACAAATGGAAATGAGATTGCACACCCTTTCATCCTCTGGAAGAAGAATTTTTTGTTGTTCAGTTATTTCAGTTTTGTCTGACTCTTTGTGACCCCATTTTGGGTTTTCTTGGCAGAGCTACTGGAGTAACTTGTCATTTCCTTCTCCAGTTCATTTTATAGATAAGGAAACTAAGGCAGACAGGGCTAAGTGACTTGCCCAGAGTCACATAGTTAGTGTGTGTCTGAGGCTGGATTTGAACTCAGGTCCTCCCAATGCTAGGGTACCTATCCACTGTGACTCTTAGCTACCCCATAAGAGGAATAAAAATGGCTAAGTAAACTTCTAGAACATAGACTATTAGAGATGGAAGAGGATTTGGGACTCATGTAGTCCACTCTACCTCAAAGATTTAGAGAAGTTAAATAACTTGTCCATGTCATGTAGTTAATATAGTGGTACCAGGAAGACGAGGCATTCAAAAATCTGAATGGCCAGACCTACCAAGGAGGTTGAGAAAAGGAAAGAAAGAGAGAAAGAGAGAGAGAGAGAGAGAGAGAGAGAGAGAGAGAGAGGAAGGAAGGAAGGAAGGAAGGAAGGAAGGAAGGAAGGAAGGAAGGAAGGAAGGAAGGAAGGAAGGAAGGAAGGGAAAGAAAGAAAGAATAAAAGAAAGAAAGAAAGAAAGAAAGAAAGAAAGAAAGAAAGAAAGAAAGAAGGAAAGAAAGAAAGAACGAAAGAAAGAAAGAAAAGAAGGAAGGAAGAAAGAAAGGAAGGAAGGAAGAAAGGAAGGAAGGAAGAAAGGAAGAGAAAGAATTGGAAGGAACTTAAGGATCCAAACTCCTCACTTCACAGATGCAGAAACTAGGCTCCTAAAAAGTGAAGAGACTTACCCAAGAGCACTGCAATTAGTAAATTGCAGTGCTCTTTCCACCACCTTAACCGACCTCTCCATGTTGGCAGAAAAGAGAATGAGATCTGCGGTCAGAGGATACCAGTTCAAATCCTGACTCTGAAATTTGCTGTGTGATTTTGAAGTTACTTCATCTCTCAAGAGCTTTGTTCCCTTTTCTGCAAAAGAAGGTTAATCTCAATGACCTCTGAGAATCCTTGATGCTCCCTATCTACAATCCTGTCATCCTATGAGAAATCAATGAAAAGAAAACATGTGAAGCATGATGGCTAAAACCATATTACTCTGATATTGCCTCACTAAACCATAGATTTAGTCATCCTGAGAGTCAGACTCTATTCTCGTGTACACAATGAAGTAGAGGATTTCTCCCTGTCCATGTTATAGAAAACCTACTGTTAATATCCCCTGACAGCAACACTGGAATGAGGACCTACTATGATGAATCGGGGGAGGGGTAACTAGCCCCCATCCAGTCAACGTAGGGATCAAATATTTATGAAACTGTGGCTGCCTCCTTTGGTCAGTGAGAAGAGAAGATAGATAATGCTTGAGCCCTCTTCTGCAAAAGGATCCTGATCGAATGTTATTGAATATTAAATATGCATTACCACCAGCATTAATTGAGGATTTAATATGCTCTCTAATTAAAATTTGGGGGAAAGAAGTTCATCATATTTAGGAACACTGTATTAAAAATCCTTAGAAACTTAATAAAATTATAAATTGGAATATCTTCTGTGAAATTAATGAGGCAAAATATTATAGCCACGCAGAAGTCAGCTTTGCCTGGAATTCTGAAGGTCATTTCCAGTCATAAAAATGCAGTTTTCAGGTTTATGGGTTTTGAACAGTAACAATGCTGAAGAGATATCTGGCAGCAAAAAAAAATTGTTTCTGCTCCATACTGCAATTAATTTGCTAAGAAAACTGAGTTGGTGATTTAGGCAGAAAGCTATCATTTGCGGTCCCAAATTTTCTATTATATATTACTATAGTGGAGTAGGAATTATAAAAGTTGGAGGAGGGGAGAAGAGGTATGTGGAGGCTAGAGGATTGGACCAAGCCTATCAAAGACAGAGAATGAAGTGGGACTAGAATAGCTAAAAAAAAAACAAAACAGAAAATTCTAAAATATAGTGTTAAAAGAATGATTTATGAATAAATATTGAGGTAAAATAGCAACTGTCATAAATAGCCAACATGGCAGGTCATGCCATATATACTAACCTCGTTTCCTTTTTTGACAGGGAAACTAGACTGGTATGTCAGATGAATGTCGTCGATGAAGTTGAGCACAGTATTTGACAAAGTCTCTTGTGCTGTTTTGTGGGAAAGATGGACATGAGCCAGATAATAACATGGTTAGGCTGACTCTGAATGGATGGAAGGGCCTAAAAGTAATTATGACTTGATATCAGTGTAAAGGAGTAATCTAGTGGTTAGAAGAGTATAGCAGAATAAACTAGGAATCTATCCTTGGCCCTGAGCTATTTATGACCTTAATCAAAGAATTAGCTAATCAGATGGATGATTTTATTATGAAATTCTCATATGATGTGAAACTGAAAACAATAGCTAAATATAATTAAAAACTATGAGGATCCAAAAACCTATTATAGACTAAAGTGATGAGTTGAATCTAGTTAGATGAAATTTGGAAAAGATAAAGTCCCATATTTGGGTTCAAAAATTCAACCTCACACTTGTGTTGAAAAATTCTCAACCACAACATGGAAAAGATAAAGTTTGACAACAGTTCATATGGGAAATAAAAGGGGATATTTAGTGGTCTGCAAGCTGCAAACCCACTCCCACTGACCCCCCAAAAAGCTAATTTGATAATAGATTCTGAGAAGCATAGTGTCAAGAACACAGAAAATGGTCTTGTGATTTTCCCTAATCCCAGATCTCACCATGTGACTCCCTAACTCAGTGAACTCCGATGGCTTTTTATTAACTCTAGTATAAAGCAGAACCTCCTCTTCTTAGATTTTAAAGCACTAAACAACCTGCCTCAACCTAGCTACACCTTCAACTTCACCTTGCCCCACCCTTTCAAACTAACATATGTTGTCCCCTGTGTATACCATACTGATTTCATTCCCACTTTTCTTATTTGGCTTATGGTAGTCTTCTAGAAAAGATACTGCTCATCCTCTACCCCCAACCAAATCCTACCTACCCTTTACAATTAGTATAATTCCTACCTCTCCCATGAGACCTTCCTTAACAATTCCAGCTCAGATTGATCTCTCATTCACGTGAACCCCTCTGAGTAATATCATTTTGGTTTTTAATCCTATGTTAAATAAATATTCCATTTTGACTTACAGGATAGTCTACAACAGTACATTTGAAATAAAAGTACAATTACCAAAAAGGTTCATTCCCTAAACACTTATTTCCTATTTTTCAGGGTCCTTCTGCTTTCTTCTGAAGTACTCCCAGTTATTTTATGATTTTATAATTTTGTGATTTTGTTATTTCTGTGATTTAGAATCAAAGAATTAGATAATGTTAGAACAAAAATGACTAGAAGTTGTCTGTTCCAACACTATTACTTTACAGAGGAGGAGATATAGATAGTGACATCCCCAAGGTCAGATGACTAACTAACATCACAGCCAGGACTCAAACCTAGGTCTTCTGATTCCAAATCCAGTTCTCGTTCCACTGGGATTAATGTCTTCTCCAAATCACTGTGTTCCTTTGTCTCTAAAGGATCTCTCATTTGCAGAAAAATGGAACCAGAAAAAAGAGAAACATAACCTCTGTTCGTCATTCTTGCTAGTCTCCTTACTTATATCTCACAGAGTCCTCTCAAATAATAAATAGAAGTAAATTTGTTTATCAAAATCTATTGATACCTAACACCATGTGTAAGATTTATTGTTGAGTATGGACTGGGACTCAGAAAAAACGTCCCTCAGTCCTTCAAAATTCAGTCCCCACCCTCTCGGGATAACATACACAAAGTTAGATAATGAATTACAAAGGGACAGGTGAATGATAGAGACTAGCAATCATAGATCATTGAGAAGGGGGAGATAGTCATGGCATTATAGTTTTAGAGCCAGAAGAACCTTAGAGGTCATCCAGTTCAGTTCCCTCATTTTATAGATAAAGACATTGAGGCTCCAAAGTGGTTAAATGACATGCACCCAAGTTCACACTGCTACTATATAAGGCAAGATTTGAGTCCAAGGCCTCCTGATCCCAAGACCAGGACTCTGCCCACTACACCATCCAGCTGCCTACTGGCCCAACTGCCAGTCTAGCATCTGGTGAAGAACACAAAGAAATTCCCAAATAGAACCTTGCTTTTGTTAAAGAGAAGCTGAAGAACCAAAAAGATCAAATGGCTCACCAACACCCACCACCAACACCACATTTCTTAGAGGGAAGTATCTTCACCCTAAAAATTGATTATTATGTTAATGGAAGGATTAATGGTCCAGTTGGTCAACATTTTCTCTTCTATTTGGATGTTTAAGGGAGCCTAATTAGATATCCTGAAATGTAAATAGAATATGGCCAGGAGACTCTTTAAATAGATTCTCCTCCATTTGAGTATACCTACTCTGAATCTGCTTTTGTCCGTATGCCCTTGGACATGTGACTTTGTTATGATCACTTCCCTGTTTTTTATCCACTGCTTTGCCTGGTTTCAACCATACCACATAGCAACCATAGCAACCATACCACATATCACAGAGCAAGACGCCCTTCCCATCCCAGGATAAGCGCATCTCTTCTAAACTCACCTCCATGCTGCTAACTCAAGGCTTAACTGACACCCTCCCTCAGTCTCCTTTCCCCTGTAATCTGAGGACTAGAGGGGGGAGTACCTAACTCTGCCCAATGCCTTCCTTTACATTCCCTTCCCTTATTCTATCTTTTATTTTTTATAGGAATTCAGGTATCTACAGGGTTACTGTTAAGAATTAGATATTTTTGAATTTTTTGGATATTTATATTAAAGTAGAAATTTTCCCAAAGAGCTTTGTTCTTGCACACCCACATTAAATATTTCTTACCCTCTACCAGGAAAAGTTGCCCATTTATTTAGTGAATAAATGTCAGTGAAGTATCTTGTTGTCAGTTGCTTAAAGATCCCTATTCATTAAATGGAAAGGAAGTGTCAATTGTACCCCCCAAATCCCCTCCCAGAGGAGGGGTTCCTAACAATTAATATTTTTGTGTGACTTTGGAAAAATCTCTTCCCTCTTCTGATCCACACCTTCCTTCTCTGTAAAATGAGAAAGGTTTCCTTCAGCTCCACCTCTATTAAAAACAAAATCTTGTACTCTGGTATTTTTTCTTCAATAACGTAGAGCACCCAAGTCATCAGTCTGTAGCAGATCTGAGCTAAAACACTCAGTCTGGTCTGCAGTTAGCAAAGCTGAAAATGATAGGCCAAGCTGGTCCCTTACTACACAGATGAGGGATGGTTTCCAGGAAACTGCATATTTCCAATGTTTAGGTCATGTCATAAACAGTTTGGGATATATTATAAATTGGTGGGAACTGTCTAACCTCTCCAAGATGTTAGCATTCCAGACTAACTTCTTGGTATGATGCTTGAACTTCAATTTTTGGGTCTACTGGGGAAAAAATCAATAATCTCATACTGATACACAGACGAGTTTATTAAAGTAGCCATGGGCATCTCCACAGACTCAGCCTATCAAGCTGACTTGCTAAGTGGTTTGTGGAGGTGCTGCTGTTGTGAAAATTATTTAGGCCTGCCTTGTGAGCCTCGGGGTCCAATAGTGGAGAGAGCACAAACAACTGGGCGAAAGGCCAGGGGTCACATCCTTATTGGCACACCAGGGACTGCTACCTCTAAGATAAAAGTATAAACTCCTCAGCCTAGCACTCAAAGCACGGTCCCACCTTGCCCCTCCAATCCAGTTCTGACCTGCCTTTCTATACTTATTTCACATTATCCCCCTTCAGGTTCACTCTGTTCCAGTCAAACTGGCTAGGTGTTCACCACAGGTGGCATTTTATCTCCCATTCCCATGCCTCTGCACATGGTCCCCTGTGTCTGGAATGCACTCCCTCCTCCCCTCTGCTTTGTAGAATCCCCAACTTCCTGTAAAGTTAAAGCTTAGTGCCTTTACAAAGAGGTCTTCCTTGATCTTCCAAATATTAGAATTCTCCACCCTGGAAATTATTTTTTGTATAGTCTAAAGCTTGCTTATTTGCATACATGTTGTCTCCCTCTGGTAGAACATAAGATCTTTGTGGACAGGGGCTATTTCATGTATGACATTGTTTCCCTAGCACCTAGTGTATGATAGAGACTTTTAAAATGGTGGTGGCACTGAAATGAATATTACAGTAACTTAAAAATACCCCAGGTTCCAGGGAGCTACAGCATGACAAATGCAGACTACAGGGGTCCAGAGTTCATGAACCAAACATACACTGATTGACAATCTGCTCTGATTCCAGTTATGTCACGGCCATATTCTGAACGAAAAACAACTGTCATTACACAAAAAGTATGTGAGTGTGTTTTAATGAAAAGCATAGCAAATGTGAGAAAGTCAATAAGCATTAAGTGCTATTATTTACTGTATGCCAGGCATTGCGCTAAGAGAAGAGGTTACAAAAAGAGACAAAAGACAGTCCTTGTCCTCTGGGGCTCACAATCTCACAGAGGAAGACAAATGAATATGTACAAACAAGCTATATATATAGAATAAAAATAGAAAACGATTAGAGAGAAGTCATTGGAATTAAGAGGGGGAGTTGGGAAAGGCTTCCTCTAGAAGACAGGAATTTAGCTGGGCCTTGAAGGAAGCCAGGGAAGCTAGGAAGTGGAGATAAGGAGAAAGAGCATTTTATGTATGAGAGACAGTCAGAGAAAACTCTGAGACAAGAGGTGGATTATCTTGTTTGTGGGACAACCAGAAGACTGCTGTCACTGGATTGAGGAGAACATAGTTGAGTAAAGTTTATACTCATACTTACATATTCCAGACAACCAGAAAGTAGGAGAGGCTTGTGAAGGATTTTCAACACTAAGTAAAGGATTTAGTATTTGATTCTGGAAGC
The DNA here is from genome assembly GCF_028372415.1 of Notamacropus eugenii. Taxonomy (NCBI): domain Eukaryota; kingdom Metazoa; phylum Chordata; class Mammalia; order Diprotodontia; family Macropodidae; genus Notamacropus; species Notamacropus eugenii. Next base: position 328,720,192 of record NC_092875.1, read on the forward strand.
TATTGGGAGCCTCCAGGAGTTTATCAAGTGAAAGGATGACATGGTCAGAACTATATGTTAGGAAAATAACTTTGGTGGCTAAATGGAAGATGAATTAGAGTGAGGAAATACTTGAGGCAGGCAGTAGGCTATTGAAATATTCCAAGTTTCCATACAGAAGAGCATGAACTCCTGTGGTTCATGCCTTCAAAGAAAGCAAATTTTTCTTCCCCAAATCCAACTCTTTGGAAGGAGTATACTTAACCCTAATCAGAGATAAAATTGTCAATAAACAATTTGCTAAAATAGGAGGTGTGAGCAAAAGCAAAGGCAGAACAAGGCATTTGTATGTCCCAAGGAAGAGTTGAATATTGTAGCCCTATGTTACAGTTCACCTGATGGACACTTGCCATCAAATACCTATGTGCCATGGAGAGTCAAATTTGCTGTCATTAAAAATATGAGCTATTTTATAAATGTGTCCCACATTGTACCCAAGGTAGTTGCATAACTTGCCACAATACCTCTACCCCAAGCTTCTGAATTTTGCCTTTAGGAATCTTGTTCTGGTTTCCATTAAACTTCAGCTCAAGTACTGTGTCCTCAAAGATGCCTTTATTGATGCCTTAGGTTGTTTGTGTTCTCTCCATTCTGTAATTAGTTTGTATATATTTGTATTTACTTCTCTGTGAAAAATGTGTCCTTTCTTTCCTCCTCGCTACAAGTAGAGTATAAAAACATTTTCAGGGCAGGGACTACTTCATTTTTCTCTTTGTACTTCCAACACCTAGACCTAGTATAATTCACAGAGAAGATACTTAATAAATGTTTTCTGAATTGAATTCACTTGGATGTTTGGCAAAATCATGGTCCCTGACAATGATGCCACTGAGAGTGATAACACAGAAATCCATGAGGCCAAGAATAATTTCTTATATATTGCTATGCTCAACAAAGGATTGACTGTCAATTTTTAAAGAAACACTGGACAAAGGAGTGTAAGGAGGTCGAAGTTGGAACCTCAACTCAACCACTAACAATCTGTGCCACCCTGAACAAATCACTTCTTCTCTCTGGGCCTCAGTTTACTCATCTACAAAATGGGAATGATTAGTCTTGCCAACTCATAGGGCTGCTATGGGAAATGAAGAGTTCTTTGAAAAGTATAACGTACTGTACAAATAAGAATCAAAATTAAATCATTATTGCTATTGTTAGCAAGGGGTGAATGAACTGAACAGGTTCCTTTCAACATTTCACCTAGTATTCATAGTAGATTTAAATGGGGGAAAAGGTGGAGGCATGATGGAGAAATCAGAAGAGTAATTGATGTCTCTGAGAAATACGAGAGGCCCAAGCTAAAAGTGGAAGGAAGATAGATATGATTCTGATTTTTTTTCCAACTTCCCAGTTTTGCCTCAGACTGGACTTATGAAGGAATCCCAAATAGCAGAATACTGAGAAGTGTTTGTAAATGTACCATCAGGGACATGACCAGAGAATTGAGGGTAAGAGATGAGTCTACAAGTTCTACAAGTTCCTGGCTCACCAGAAATCCAAGAGGAGTTATCTGACATAGGGACCTTCCACAGACTGAGGTGCTACACCCAGAGTTAATATTTGGGTCAATTATAGAAGGGTAGAGGCAACTAGTAACCTTGCCTGACTGACTAGGTTCCTTAGCTAGAAACCAGTAGGGGATGCTATTGAGCCAGGTCCTAGTCTTAGGCTAATTAAGTGATGATAGCAATGAGGAGGTAGATAATGATAACCAGTTTATTAATAGCAACAGCAGCTTTTTCACAATAGTACAGCATTTTGCACCTTATAAAGTGTTGTACTAACAACAATCCTATATGGTGAAAGTATTATCCTCTTTTTATAGACAGGGAAACTGAGGCAGAGAGGTTAAGTGGCTTACTTGCTCATGGTCATACAGACAGTAATAATTCAAATTAGAACTTAACTTCATGTCTTTCAGACTCCATAACTAGCACTCTTTCCTTGACAACATTCTGGGGGTAATGGGTCCATGGTGCTACATCTACTCCTTCCCCTCCATTGTCCCCTAAATCTAGGACTGATTTCATTATTTTGCTTTCTCTTCTGCCCAGTGTGATTGTCTGTCTGGACTGGTTGGATTACACAGCTACCAAAGTCCTTTCTGACAAGGGGAATATAGCAACATGTTTCTAATTGTCCCCTACCACACATTTAGAGTCTCTTCCTCTAGACGTATGAAGGTCTCATACCGTGGTCACCAGCTGCCCAGGAAATCCTATGGCAGAATCCCACAGGCATGCTCTTCTATGCCCTAGTTCTCTTTCCTCCAGTCAAAATTTGCCCATCTAATGTCCTAGTCTTTCAAGACTCTTCTTTTGGCTTCATAGTCTGGCAAAAAAATCAACCAGGTTATAATAGCTAATAGCTAAATGTATAGGAGTCTTTAGGTGATGTTTTCATTGCTTAGATTTTGAGCTACTTGAGGATAAAGACTGTTTTTGTCTTTTTTTTCTATCCCCAGGGCTTAACACTATACCTGGCACTTAGTAAACACTTTTATAAATGCTTGTTGACTTATTTTAAAGAGATTTTTAATTCCCTAACCTAAAAGGAGTAAATGGCAGTAGCTTAAGCATCAAGGCAGGGCCACCAGAAGAGAGAACTAAGTGCTACAGGACCCTGTAGACTCTTGAGTCACATTTCATGAGTCACTCAACTCATAGATTGCCACCTGCTCTTCCCATGAATAGGGCTGACTGCCATTTTCATCTACAGTGTTTCCTTCTAGATTGCTTTCTTGATCACTCCCCAAAATTCCCTGAGCCCTGGTCCAAGAGTCAGGATGTTAGGGTGGTAGCCCCAGTTCGGCAATTAACTCGCAATGTAACCCTTGTCAAAGTCATTTCACTTCTGGGTAGTCAGTTTCCTCATCTATAAAAGAAGGATAATTATACTTGATAACACTGAGCTTAGAGATTTTTGTGAAGCTAAAATAATATAATGCATAGCAATATGTGCTGAAAACATGTTTTGTTTTGTTTTAGTCCCACTGGGAGTTTGAAGATTCATTTTAACATTTCTTGTTGTTTAGTCATTTCAGTTGTGTCCAACTCTTCATGACCCCATTTGGGATTTTCTTGACAAAGAGAGTAGAGTGGTTTGACATTTCCTTCTCCATCTCATTTTACAGATGAAGAAACTGAGGCAAACAGGGTAGGAGACTTGCCCAGGGTCATACAACTCATAAATTCTAAGGCCAGATATGAACTCAAGTTCTCCTGACTCTAGGCCTAGCACTCTATCCACTGAGTCACCCAGCTGCCTTAGTCTAACTTAACTGAGAAAGCAGATTTGTCTTATCCCATCAATAAGCCTCAGTCTTCACTTTATACTCCACCTAGGCACCATGGCATAGTGGCAAGATTTGGAATCAAAGGATCTGAGTTCCAGCCCCAGCCCTAATACTACTCAAGACCTTGGGCAAACCACAATCTCTTTGGGACTCAGTGTACTATCTGTAACCTAAAGAGGTTGTGTGTTCTCTTACAGTCACATCCATCTCTAACTCTGCGGACCTATCTTTAGCCACTAACAAAAATTCTTTTTCATGGGGGTGGGGGGAGCTTCCTTACTGTTCACTAGAAGTTGTCCTGCACCTTTTGTCTGAGCATCTGGCCACATGATCTACCCCACCTGCTTTTAGGCCTCTACAATTTAGAAAGCCCTTTACCCCTCCTCCTAATTTATATCCAAATGCCATCCTTGAAGGCCCAGAATCAAATCCCATCTCTATTAGAAAATCATTTCCCAACAACACTAGTCCATAGTAATTTCTCTCTCCCTCTCCTTGATTCCTATTACATTTGTGACCCAAATCATATAGTCACCCACTTTTCTTCTACATCTGTCTTATCTCCAAAGTATATTTGATAAGTTCCTTGGGAACCAGGGTCATATTCTGTTCTTTCAATCTCTCTTCGTGTTCAGCATTGTACTGGGCACATATTAGATACTCATTAATGCCTGTTGGATCAATGAATGAAGGACAGAGTGAATGAGTTATAAAATAATCATGTAATGATATATTTTAACCCCAAATTATTTTTGAATTATCTGCTATTTTGGATCATCTGCAACACTGTTTCCATCTGTTTATGTGGCTAGTAAGTCAAGACGAATAAACTCATTTCTATTTGATTGGTCCACCAACCAAATGATATTTATTGAATGCCATCCAGGGGTTAGGTGCTGTACTGTGAAGGTACTTTGAAGTCAATGCAGATTTCAATTCAATTCAACAAACAATTATTATGCGAGGTGATACAGTGGATAGAGTGCTGAGTCTGAAGTCAGAAAGACTCATCTTCATGAATTCAAATCTGGCCTCAGACATTTACTAGCTGTATGACCCAAGTCACTTAATCCTATTGGCCTCAGTTGCCTCATCTGCAAAATAAGCTGGAGAAGAATATGATAAACCACTCTAGTATTTTTGCCCAGAAAACCTCAAATGGGATCAGAAAGAGTCAGACATGTCTGAAACAATGGAACAACAACAAAATATGCTATGACTTTGGTTATAGGTACTATTGAGATACAAAGGTAAGAAATCATATAGTGTCTGCCTTCAGGGAGCTTTAAATCTGTTGGGAGGAATGCAACATACACATAAATAAACGTAGCATAAAGTCAAATCTTGGATAAGGACAAAGGAGAGATCCATATATGGTGGTGTAGGAAAATTTATGGAAGGAGAGTTTATTTTCCTCTGGAAATGGAGAACAGAGAAGGCTTCAAGGAGGCAATGGTACCTGGCTGGGTCTTGTAGAAAGAGACAAATTTCCAGTGTCAAAGGTGAGGACAGGGTACACTATCAGAGGACCAGTAAGAATTCAAAAAGAAGATAGGATGAGACACAGGAAACCAACTTGTGGAATCATTTGGTTAAAATTAGTGTGTAAAATGGAATAATGTGAAATAAGTCTAGAAAGGAAAATTGGAGCCAGACTGTAGAGAATTTTAAATGATATGCTAAGAAGCTTATATTTTATCCTATAAGTAATAAGAAATCACTGAGAATTTCTTAGCAGAGAAGTAGCCTGATCAGAGCAGAAGGATAAGGCATAGTTCCTGTTTTCTCGGGGTAGGGTACAGTATGCAAGCTGGGGAGACAAAATCTACAAGAATGGAAAAAATAGCTAACGATATAAAACAGAAGAGGACTGGATTTAGAGTAAAAGGATCAGTTTCTAATCCTGGCTCTGTTGCCTCTTTGACCTTTGGCAAATCATTTAACTGCTCCGGGTCTCAGTTTCTTCATCTGTCAAATGAAGGGGTTTGGGGAGTGGCCTATAAAGTCCCTTTTAGTCCATAATCTCTGATCATACGATTCTATGCACCAAGTGGTTGATACAGATAGTAAGTGCCCATGAGAATTCAGAGGAGAACAGGTACATCGTCATCTAGGATAGAGAGGATAGGCTTCATGGAAGAAGTAAAATCCTAGCTGGAGCTTTTGAGAACCATCCAGTGCTTCTGAAATCCCAGCCCTGATCCTGGCTGTGAAAGTAACCAAGAAGATCTCTCTGCTCTGCCTCTTGCCAGACTTAGGGCCAAGCTATGAATGCAGTAGTTAGCGAAGTAAATAAAAACAATTAAAAACTGGGAAACGTCCCCTCCTCCAACCCACCACCCCATTTGTCATAAATTAGGGCTCATCTGAACAGCCTCAGTCTTGGAAATTGACTCTCAAATCAGGAGTTAGAGACAAGAGAAAGAAATAAGCATTTATACAGGGACTATGTTAAGTGTTTTGGTTTTGGGTTTTTGTTTTTGTTTTTTAACAAATAATGTCTTATGTTGGGAAAACTTGTATGTTTGGCTTTTTAAAAATCTTGGCTGCTGAAAGTGAAGGTATTTTGTATTGTATGTAGACTTGTCTGGGTTTCACTGGAACCACACATATCTTATATGGAATAAGCCAAACAGAAAAATCCATTCCCTAAATACGACAGTCAAATTAGAAAGCGAGGAGTCATAGCCACAATAAAGACCTTTCATGGGGAACCTTAGAAACTTAAATGAGCTGT